>NC_044031.1:409835529-411316336 GCF_901765095.1 Microcaecilia unicolor
TTAAATTGTACAGCGCTGCATAACCTAGTAGCGCTTTAGAAATGTTAAGTAGTAGAAGTAGTATACTAGAGCAGGTGACTGCTCTAGCAATGGTAGAGAAAAGGTCTGGGGGAGGAGGCAGGAGGGCTAGTACAAATACTTTCAAAGAAATAAAATTAAGTAGGAATAACACAGATAATATCTAATTTCTACAAAAACCAGAGATTTAACAGTTGTTTGTTAAGATAGTATAAGCAGTGTACAAGGTTCAGAGCAAGATAAAAGTTTTTTTTTTTTTTTTGTCAGTAAGCATAGAAACATTTACAGAAGCAGAACAGAAAGCCAGAAATTTCAGTGCAACAGTAAGGATTAGCCAGATAGATTAAATGAGAGAAAGCAGATATTGAACTTTTGTTAAATAGTATTGTGTTTAACTTTATGTCATTCACTAATTTTGTTAGCTTCTATTCACTTAGAGATTCATTGAAACACATAATTTGACAATAGATGGGGAGTGGCCTAGTGGTTAGGGTGGTGGACTCTGGTCCTGGGGAACTGGGGATCTGAGTTCAATTTCCACTTCAGGCACAGGCAGCATCTTGTGACTCTGGGCAAGTCACTTAACCCTCCATTGCCCCAGGTACAAATAAGTACCTGTATATAATATGTAAGCCGCATTGCACCTGCCATGAATGGGAAAGCACAGGGTACAAATGTAACTTAAATAAATAAACTTTGCACTTTACATACTATGGTCCAAATATATTGAAGGTTTTAGGGACTAGTCACATGACTCCCTCAGCAAATGTTGTTATAAATCTTCCTTAAACTGAAGCATAATTATCAAATGTATTTATTATGAAAACATTTAGAAAGATTTTGGATCCTAGCATAACACTCATAGTAGTTTACTAATGTGCCATTTATAAAATACAATCCAAATCAATCATATAAAATAAAAGGCAATTAACTGTAACTGTGCTTAAACATCAAACTGCAAAATGAATGCTTGGATGCAGTTTTCAGCTGGCTTACTGCCAAAAGATAGTTGAATCCTCATAATCAGAGCCTTGAGTGTAAGCTGGAAAAAAAGAGTTATTTTGCTTGTAACTCTATGATTCATATGCATTGTCTGTGATCCGGGTGATCCGGGAAATTACATACCGTAAGCCTGACGTTAGTGCCAGGTAAAATAGTGGAAAATTACAGAACACACGGATAAATATGGTTTAATAGAACAGAGTCAGCATAGATTCAGCCAAGGGAAAGTCTTGACTCACCAATTTGCTTCATTTCTTTGAATGCATGAATAAACATGTTGATAAAGGTGAGCCAGTTAATATAGTGTATCTAGATGTTCAGAAAGCTGTTGAGAATGTTCTTCATGAGATATTCCAGAGAAAATTAAAAAGTCATGGGATAGGAGGCAATGTCTTTCTGTGGATTAAGAATTGGTTATTGGATAGATAACAGAAGGTAGGGTTAAATGGTCGTTTTTCTCAATGGAGGAGGGTGAATAGTGGAGTGCCACAGGGATCTGTACTAGAACCGGTGCTATTTGACATATTTATAAATGATCTGGAAATCAGAATGATTCTAGAGGTGATTAAGGGCCCTGCTTACTATGATGCGCTAGTGTTTTTAGTGTGCACTAAACATTAGCGAGCGCTAACACTAGAGACACCCATAGGAATATAGGGTATCTTTAGCATTAATGTATGCTAATTTTAGTGCACATGAAAAACGCTAGTGTGCCTACAGTACAGCTTAGTAAATGGCCCTAAATTTGCAGATGACACAAAGCTATTCAAGATTGTTAAAACACATGCGGACTTTGAAAAATTGCAGGAAGACCTTAGGAAATTTGAAGTCTGGTCATGCAAATGGCAGATGAAATTTAATGTGGACAAATGAAAAGTGATGCACATTGGGAAAATAATCAAATCACAGTTACCTGATGCTAGGGTCCACCTTGGGGGTCAGCACCCAAGAAAAAACTCTAGGTGTCGCTGTAGACAATACGCTGAAATCTTATGCCCAGTGTGTGATGGCGTCCAGAAAAGCAAATATTAGGAAAGGGTGGCAAATAAGACCAAGAATGATATAATGCCTCTGTATCAGCTCAATTCTGGTCCCATAGCTCACAAAGGATGGAATTAGAACAGGTTCAAACAAGAGTGACCAAAATGATAAAAGGGATGGAACTCCTCTCATATAAAGAAAGGCTAAAGAGGCTATAGCTCTTCAACTTGGAAAAGAGACATCTGAGAGGAGATATGATTGAGGTCTATAAGAGTGGTGTAGAACAAGTAGAAGTGAACTGATTTTTTACTCTTTTTCCAAAGTACAAAGACTAGGGGAAAACTCAATGAAGTTACCTGGAAATACTTTTAAAACAAATAGGAGGAAATATAGTAACAGTGATGGGAGTATCTGGGTTTAAAAAAGGTTTGGACAAGTTCCTGGAGGAAAAATCCATAATCTGCTATTGAAACAGACATGGGGAAGCCATTGCTTGACCTGGGATTCGTAGCATGAAATTTTGCTATTATTTGGGTTTCTTCCAGGTACTTGTGATCTGGATTAGTCACTTTTGGAAACTGGATACTGGGCTAGATGGACCACTGGTCTGACCCAATATGGCTGTTCTCATGTTCTTATGTTCTTAAAACACAAGATAACCAATCTTGAGGTCACTTGATTTTTAAAAATTTAAAAACAACTCATTCTTTTTCTTTTTTAAATTTGCAGAGTGCATTCTATTCTTGACTCAGAATACCTCCATCTTCTAATACTAATCATGAGCAGCCTGCACTACAGAGATATTCTTCTCTCAGGCATCTCAAGCACATTTTTACAGACCTTGTGACCAGTACAGAATACTGTACATGGGCTGCTATGCTTAGCCCATAAAACTGAGTATTTAGCTTATTTTTGAAAGAGAAAGACTCCCATATTTCGACCCAAATCGGGAGATGGGCGCCTTTCTCTCATGGGCGCCCAAATCGGTATAATCGAAAGCCGATTTTGGGTGCCTCCACTGCAGTCTGTCGCGGGAACGGACAAAGTTGATAGGGGCGTGTCAGAAGCGTGATGAAGGCGGGACTGGGCGTGTTATCGACCAAAAGAGATGGGCGTGCTCGGCAGATAATCGAAAAAAGAAGGGCGCCAGAAGCAAGAATTTGGGTCACTTTTTTGGACCCTTTTTTTTCACGAACAAGTCCCCCAAAAGTGCCCCAACTGCCCAGATGATCACCGGAGGGAATCGGGGATGACCTTCCCTGAGTCCCCCTGGTCACTAACCCCCTCCCACCAAAAAAAAAAGAACTTTAAAAACTTTTTTTTCCAGCCTGTATGCCAGCCTCAAATGTCATACCCAGCTCCATCACAGCAGTATGCAGGTCCCTGGAGCAGTTGTTAGTGGGTGCAGTGGACTTCAGGCAGGTGGACCCAGGCCCATCCCCCCCTACCTGTTACTCTGTGCTGCTAAATGGGCGCTCCAAACCGCCCCCAAAACCCACTGTACCCACATCTAGGTGCCCCCCGTCATCCATAAGTGCTATGTTAATGGTGTAGAGTTGTGGGCAGTGGGTTTTGGGGGGGATTTGGCTTAGCACCCAAGGTAAGGGAGCTATGGACTTGGGAGGTATTTTATTTTTTTTTAAATTGTTACAAGTGCCCCCTAGGGTGCCCAGTTGGTGTCCTGGCATGTGAGGGGGACAGGTGCACTACGAATTCTGGCCCCTCCCATGACCAAATGCCTTGGATTTGTTCATTTTTGAGCTGGGCACCTTCAGTTTCCATTATCGCTGAAAACTGATACCGCCCAGCTCAAATCCGCCCAAATGCAATGCATTTGCCCAGCAAAAACCGTATTATCGAAACAAAAGATGGACACCCATCTTTTTCGAAAATACGGTCTGGCCCGCCCCTTCGCGGACCCGTCCTCGGAGATAAACGCCCATGGAGATGGGCATTCGCATTCGATTATGCCCCTCCATGTAACTTCTCTTGAGATGGGTTAACATTGATTATCTATCAATCAAAGGATAAAATGCAAAATTATGCTATTAATATTACAGATGAATGTTAGACCCATCATGACCCAATATCCAATGAATCATATACGATTGTCAATAATACCCAATTCCCTTTTCTCACAGATGCCAAAACTCAGAGCAAAATCAGGAATAAAAGCTTCAGCTTTTTTCCTACAGGTTATGATATTCAGTTGTTGCTTTCTTTTGAACGGCAGGTCGATGAAGAGTTTGAGGACCACCACTGAAAATAAGTTTAAAGTAACTCTATAAAACTTAAATATATAAATGCATAAATAATAAATATATATAAGCCAGAAATAGGTTGCCACATAACTTATTAACTGATTTTGCAGTAGTTTGCCTGCTACCACTTGTTAAACCACGTGTTACTGAATTTTTAAAGATTTTCTCTCAGTGGATGTGGCATGGGTAGATAGTGGTACTGTGTTAACTCTGCATTAGGATATAGGAAACAGGAGCAAACACTCCCCTATGAGTAAAATATATAAAATGGAAGAAAGTAGGGGAAGACCAATTTGATTCTAAATTAAAAATTCAATGCAGTATAAAATCATTGATGGCAATAAACTAGTAAGTTAATAGGTCTGGACTTGTGCACTATACCATAAAAATAAGTATGTGCAACCTAAAACTATACCTGCAGATATCTGGCCTAGTGGTTAGGGTGGTGGAGTTTGGGCCTGAAGAACTGAGTTCAATACCCACTTCAGGCACAGGCAGCTCCTTGTGACTCTGGGCAAGTCACTTAACCCTCCATTGCCCCATGTAAGCCACATTAAGCCTACCATGAGTGGGAAAGTACAAATGTAACAAAAAAAAAATACTACCACCACTTCTCTTTATCCATTTTTGGATGAGTCTTCAATAATGAGGCTCTTTTCTTCATGTTAGCTCTCTGATAAGCCTCAGAAACACATTTATTAGGACAGTCAACTTTATCCTCATATCGTATGATTGCTTTTTGAGTTGGACATAATTTTTTCAACCTAAAAAACTGGTTCACAGAAAGAATCTTTTTCAAACTCTTTATATAATAAGTCTGATAGTGCAGTATTTTATTCCTATCAGTGGGTTTCAAAATGATTACAGTGGCAAAGCCATCTGGCTTCTTATTAATCAATATATAAATAAGAAATCTCGGTCATATGTGTAATAATTTGGAATCTGAGGTTTTTATTACACTGTTTCCACCAATCATTTAAAACTAAAAACTGTTGATGGTCTCCTTTCCACAATAACAAAACATCATCTATATATCTTTTCCATAAAACAACATGGTTCAAAAATAGTGATTTGTTAATAATGGTTTTAAAAGTCTTATCATGTAAATTAGCAATATCTGCCCCCCCCCCCCCCCCCCAATGACTTTACCTTCCACCTGCTGACAAAATCCTATTCTGGAATGTAAAGTAGTTCTTTGTTAAGATAACTGTAGCTACTTTACCACTGAAGTCAATGGGAGCATATAAATCATTTGTCTTGTTCAACACCCTCTTAATAAGAACCTCCTAAGGAATAAAGACCAAAATGTCTAAAGTAGATAGTATCATATCTGTGATGCCCATCCTAAGTTCACTGAGGGGCCCTTTCACAAAGGCACATAAGGGCCTACATGTCCAGCACATGCCAAATCGGCATTATCGCCTGGCTACTGCATGCCCCAGGCGGTAATTCCAAATTTGGAATGCGCTGAAAACATGCGGTAGAAAATATTTTCTACCGTGGGGCACCTACCCAGTGGTAAATGGCAGTTGGTGCGTACTGCATGCTTCCTGCCCAGGTAGCGCTTGAGACCTTACCACTAGGTCAATAGGTGGCGGTAAGTTCTCAGGCTGAAAATGGGCGCACGCTGGTTTCAATGTTAGCGCATGTCCATTTTCCAGCCCCTTAAAAAAGGCTCTTTTTCCTTGATGTGGTAAAAAAAATGGCCCTACATGCACCCAAAAGATGCATTTGCACTACCACAGGCCACTTTTAACTGCAGCTTAGTAAAAGGGTCCCTGAGAATGGTAATCACATGTGTTGAGTCTCTTAAACTAGAAACATATTTTGAAATGAATAGACGTTAAGAATGCATCTGTGAAACTTGGACAATGGCTCCAGGATTGACCCAAAAGCCAAAGCTGTGGACGGCCTGGAGGATCCATCAGTGATCTGTGAATTTTCAGAAGTACATAAAGAGTGGGAATAAAAGTTTCACCTTTAAAAGTAAACATCCATTTACATAGGGGTCAAGAAACCAGTGTCTTCATCTATTTTCACTAATGAAGCTATTTTTGCTTGTAAAGAGGGAATAGGATCTTTAGTAAGAGGAATTTAAAAAGATCTGTCAGCTTGCTGGCCTTTAGCTTCTGCTATATAGTCTATTCTGCTCATCTTGGAGTTTCATCAATGCCTGCTTTTTTCCTTTGAATAGATTATAAAAAATATTCCAACCGATATTTAAAACAGTTTAACTTGCTAGGAATGACACCTGGCCAGTTAAATGGTACTGGCTATCCAGCGATATTCAGTAGGAGATATTATTTATTTTTATTTAGTCATTTGGATTTTTACCACCTTTTTGAAGGAATTCACTCAAGATGGTGTACAGTAAAAATAAATCAAACATGAGCAATAGGCAATTACAGCAGTAAAAATATTCAAATAACAATACAAAGTATGGCATAATGTACTACTTACAATGTCAACATAATATGTAATAGAACATTTTAATTGACAGTGTAGGGTATAAGCACAGATGGAACATATAGATAGGTAAGAAAGTAAGAGGAGTTAGAAAATAAGGTGACCAATTTAATGAAAGGGCTATCTCCCGCTGAATATGCTGGTTAACGATTAGCAGATAGCTGGTTATATCACATGATATAACCGGCTGGGTTTTCTAGCCTTATAAACCATAAAGTTGTTTTTCTCTGTTTTTATCTTCCTCTTCCCTCACCTATCCACCCCCATCCTGTTAGACTATCAATGAAATGCTTTGATGTTCCCATGCATACCTCCTACCCACCCCCACCCTGTTAGACTGTCAATGAAATGCTTGGATGTTTCACTTATATAGTCTGTCATCTTCCACATTTGCTTATTTCCGATCTGACGAAGAAGGGCAACCTTCGAAAGCTAATCAAGAAATGTATTAAGTTATGTCCAATAAAAAAGGTATCATCTTATTTTCTTTTCCATGTTTTATTTTGTTTGATTTCTATTGATTACCTCTAAAGTTAAATAAGAATTAGGTCAAGGCTGTTTGTTTGCGGTCTGGATACTATTGCTGGTTGGTTAAAATCATTCCCCTCCTCTTAGTATTAAACAATTGCATGAAGTGTTTTCCTGAAATTAAGCATGATTAGATTTTCAGAAATGCTGGAAATTATTTTTCATCCATGAGTGTTGATAGTGCTTTTCAGTATTACTGCACCAGTTTGAAGAGTTTTATGGGTAATAAAACTTTGCTGAGGAGATGAAATGTTTTCACTTTCTGAAACCTTTATTTTTTCTAGTTTCAATAAATAACTTGTGCCAGGATACCTAGGTGTGCAGGTATTCTTTTCAAGAGGAAAGGTAGGCTTAGGGCTGTGGCCCTTTCTATGTGGGTTACAAGCCAAAGCTGGCTATTCAAGACTCATTCTTTCTTTTCTCTATAAAAGTTGCATTTGGAGAACTGAACATCTTGAGACTATACCAAAACTTTAATCCAGCAGGGGACTTTGTAGTTAGGAGCTATCAGATGGAGCAATCCCTAACAACCCATATTTTTGGCTACCTGCATAAATTAGTCATCCAGGGTCCTTTTTATTAAGCCGCGTAGGCACCTAGTCGCGCCCAACATGCACCAAAATGGACTTACTACCCGACTACCGCATGGTTCTTGTGGTAATTTCATTTTTGACGCGTGTCCACTACGTGCATCTGAAAAATCATTTTTATTCTTGGACGCGCATAGAGGATGCATGCCAAGTGGCATCTGATGTGCGTAGGTCCTTACCGCCTAAATTCTTTACCACTAGGTCTATGGCTGGTGGTAAGGACAGAGACCCAAAATGGACATGCGGCAATTTTTTAAATTTTGCCACATGTCCATTTTCGGGGTGAAAAAAGAGGCCTTTTTTACAGGCACGCTGAAAATGATTCTGTGTGCACCCAAAACCCCACCTACAGTACCGCAAGCCACTTTTCAGGCACCAAAGAAATTCCAGCTGCAAAGGGCAGAAAGAAGCAAGAGCAAAATGTTTCTGGGTCAGTGGCCTGGTATTATTTTCTCTTCAACGAGCATTTTCCATCTCACAGATAGGCTGCAGAGAATACCTTCTCCTGCTTTAGACTTAGCCTGGCCTCAGAATGACATCCTATAGTATATCTCCTATCAAACTGAGCTCTCTTTTTCATCAAGCACTGCCATTTCCTCCCCTCACCCTCCCCACTGACAGTTTGAACTTCGTGGGTGTGGCTTGGATCTCTTTCAGGGAGAGAAAACTAACAACTTATAGCAGCAGCTTCAGAGAGCATTTTCCATCTCACAGATAGGCTGCAGAGAATACCTTCTCCTGCTTTAGACTTAGCCTGGCCTCAGAATGACATCCTATAGTATATCTCCTATCAAACTGAGCTCTCTTTTCATCAAGCACTGCCATTTCCTCCCCTCACCCTCCCCACTGACAGTTTGAACTTCGTGGGTGTGGCTTGGATCTCTTTCAGGGAGAGAAAACTAACAACTTATAGCAGCAGCTTCAGAGAGCATTTTCCATCTCACAGATAGGCTGCAGAGAATACCTTCTCCTGCTTTAGACTTAGCCTGGCCTCAGAATGACATCCTATATTATATCTCCTATCAAACTGAGCTCTCTTTTTCATCAAGCACTGCCATTTCCTCCCCTCACCCTCCCCACTGCAGTTTGAACTTCGTGGGTGTGGCTTGGATCTCTTTCAGGGAGAGAAAACTAACAACTTATAGCAGCAGCTTCAGAGAGCATTTTCCATCTCACAGATAGGCTGCAGAGAATACCTTCTCCTGCTTTAGACTTAGCCTGGCCTCAGAATGACATCCTATAGTATATCTCCTATCAAACTGAGCTCTCTTTTTCATCAAGCACTGCCATTTCCTCCCCTCACCCTCCCCACTGCCAGTTTGAACTTCGTGGGTGTGGCTTGGATCTCTTTCAGGGAGAGAAAACTAACAACTTATAGCAGCAGCTTCAGAGAGCATTTTCCATCTCACAGATAGGCTGCAGAGAATACCTTCTCCTGCTTTAGACTTAGCCTGGCCTCAGAATGACATCCTATAGTATATCTCCTATCAAACTGAGCTCTCTTTTTCATCAAGCACTGCCATTTCCTCCCCTCACCCTCCCCACTGACAGTTTGAACTTCGTGGGTGTGGCTTGGATCTCTTTCAGGGAGAGAAAACTAACAACTTATAGCAGCAGCTTCAGAGAGCATTTTCCATCTCACAGATAGGCTGCAGAGAATACCTTCTCCTGCTTTAGACTTAATCCTACCCACCCACCCCTAGAGTGAATGTCTTATATAACCTCCCTATCAACCCACTCATTACTTTACCTCACCCATTTCTATTCTTCTTCCCTTCTCCCACTACTCCAACCAGAGTTACACCTAATCACACTGACCACCCTTCAACATCTTCTGTCCTTCTGTGACTGTTCTCTTGTGCTTGACTGCTTAAATATTTTAAATTTAAATGCTTTACTTTTTGTCTATTAGATTGTAAGCTCTTTGAGCAGGGACTGTCTTTCTTCTGTGTTTGTACAGCGCTGCGTACACTTTGTAGCGCTCTAGAAATGTTAAATAGTAGTAGTAGTAGTAGTAGTTTAAGAAAATATTTTAAAAGTTTAGTTCAGTCTTGTAATTCATGCCTGCAATTTTAATTAGAGGCAAAAAAATATACAGATAGAACATTTTTATTAATTTATTTTGTCCCATTTTTTTCTATTAAGGTTCAATTTTTAAGATATTTATTAAGGTACATGAAATAAGATAGACAGATTATGATGTTCAGTCATTCTGTGATTATCACTCTTCAGACATACAATAGCCACATTACCTTTGGACATTGTGGAGGTCTTTTACTAAAGCTTAGCTCAAGTTATCTGCAGCAGGGCCCGCTTTATTGCTATGGGCCCTGCTGCAGATAACTGGAGCTAAGCTTTAGTAAAAGACCCCCTGTATGAGTAGGCCTCTGCATCTAATAACAGGGACCAAAGAGAGGACTGCAGTTTAAGGGCCTGCCTAAAGATTAACACAAATTGTAATAAGAAGGTTTGTAAGAAAGAATCAGGACAGCTGTAGCTGAATTTCTGATACCTGCTGAGAGTTGCTAAGCAATTCAGATCTACGATTGCCCCAAGGGACTTTACTTTACAATTTGGGATTTAAAGAAAAAAAACTGATTCCTACTGAGACTATGGATATACAAAATTTAAGAAACAGGGGAAACAAGGGGGAAAAACTGTAAAGTGTTTTTAAATGAAGAACATTCAATGAAAGTAAGATATATTTTTTAATGTAACTAACAAAGTCTGGCTAGAGCGCATAGTTTATAAAGTGACATTTTGACTCTCAGAAAGGAATTACTTGCAATTTGTTGTGAACAGAAGCTTAGTTCATGTCAGATGCGAACCTCCAGACAATCATTAGTTTAAACTGCCTGCTATGTTTTAAAAAATTCAGTCAATTTACAACTGATCTGAATTGCAAATGATAGTAATAAGCCATGAGGGAATGCCACATCTCTTTTATGTACTTAAACCCCACTGCTTTAAGGTGCCTTGGCTACAATGAAATATGAAAATACCATTCTAGTCATGCATTTTATCAAAGAAACACAAAAACACAAGACACTTGAAAGAGGAATGAATCTTCATTAAGTGAATAAGAAACAGTGGCAACAATGAAGAAACGCATGTAACTATCTTTGAACAATATGTGGAACCTATTGAACATAAATACTCGGTCCTGTTTTAACAGTAATCTTCAAAGCAAGCCTGATTTCTTTTTTCTCATTTTCTACAGCAAGTTAAAGGCTATTTGAAAGTTCCCCCTAGGGTTATAATAAGGATACCAGTTATCATAAACATCTATAACATCGCATCCAGCTTGCTGATTACAGTGTTGCTGTTCTCGGGAAATTTGGGATTGCACATTCAAAACTGTAAAATGGTAAGCATTAATAATCTATAGCCTCAGATATATCCCTACTGAAACCATCTGGTAATCTTATTGACTCTTGCAAAAGACTACTTCTATTGTCCTTATATATTTTTAAATAACTATGGGGCACTTTTGCTAAAACGCATTAAGCACTTAGGGGTCCTTTTACTAAGGTGATGTCATGTCCCCTACCTCAACGCAAGCGGCATCCTCGGGCTGCACATGGTCCTGGCAACACACACATACTTGACTGGCTCAGCCTTGAGCCATGTCTGTGTACTTCTTCTCTGGCTGCAGGCTCCTTGATTGCCTTGCTCTCATGCACCTGGATCTGCTCTCTCTGCCTAGCTTCCAGGCTCTTTAATTGCCTTCCTACCAAGACCTGTGTTGACTTTCTCTCTGCCTACCTGACCTATGGAAGCTCTCTTCTTCAGCTGGTTCCTGTCTATGTCAGAAAGCCTGCACTATTTCTAGGATGCTTTCCCTCTGCCTCATTGCTTCGGCTTCTACTTGGGTAAGCGTTTCTCTTCAGCGTACTCTTCTGTTTGCTGCCTGCCTGTAAAGACCCTGCTTGTACCTGGATTACTCTTCTGTTTACTGCCTGCCTGTAAGACCCTGTTTGGACATGGTTACTCTCTTGTCTGCTGCCTGCCTGAATATCCTGCCTGGACCTGGCTATTCTCCTGTTTACTGCCGGCCTGAATATCTTGCCTGGACCTGGTGACTTCCGGGTCAGTTACTCGCCTGTATACCTGCCTGGACCCAAGACACTCCTTAGCCTACTGCCTGTCACTCTGTTGTTACTGCTCCTGAATATCTTCCTTCTGCTCTCCTCTGGCTGGTCTCTCTGGGCGCCCCTTTCCTGGCCTCTCAGTATAAGTCCTGTCGGCCGCCCGCACCTGGGGACTCAACCCTCAGGGAACGGTGGTCACCACAATGAACTTCGGGGTTGCTCGGCCGCCAAGCAAACCCAGGTCCGTGTCTTTTCACACCTGGCAGCTCACTGCTTGGCACAGGAACTCACCATATCTGACAGGTGAACCAAAAAATGGCCTGCACTGGTGTAGGCACATGTTCTGGATGCGAGCAGGTCCATTTTTTTAGTGTGCCTGCAAAAAAGGCCTTTTATTTGGCCGAAAATGAGATTGGTGTACATCCATTTTGGGCCTGAGACCTTGCCGCTGCCCATTGACTTAGTGGTAAGGTCTCACGCGTTAACTGGGTGGTAATCGTCAGCATGCGTACACTGCTGATTACCACCTGGTTAGCGTCACGCGGTAGAAAATAAAAATATTTTTGCCGCTTGTATCGGACACATGGAAAAATGAGAATTACCGCCTGGGGCACACGCTAGCCTGGTGGTAGTTCTAATTTGACTCATGTTGTATGTGCGTAGGCGACTACATGCCTTAGTAAAAGGGCCCCTTACGCTCCAATGCTCAAACCTCCTATGCTGGTCCGATGGAACTGTAAAAATACCACTGGAACAGTGCAGAAGAATATGCCCTAATGCTCGACACTAATGAGATACAAATATAGGTATACTCATAGCACTGAGCATTAGGAGTTCGGCGGGAGGATTGTGCTTTGGCACATGAGGATTGTTTGGTGCATGCGCAGAAGAGTTCCACAATAAGCTCAGCCCCTGTGCGCATGCGCCTGGTAAAACCTGAATGTAAAGCATACATTGGAATCTGTTTTCAGCAGCCTAAATATCAGCAATTTTAATTGCTTTTTAGCTTAGATGTTTATATTTAGATGCAGGATACAGATGCCAGTGTGCTTTCTCTCGACCAGTGTTTAAGGGCTTCCACTGGCTTCCTTCTGCTTCCAAAAGCAATCAAAGCTGACAGATTTTGCAAAATCCATGAGAGACGCATGGAAATCTATAAAAATCCTCTCTTCCAACAGCCTAACGCCTGCTCCAACCTGGCGTTATTTTTTGCAGTGGTAAGGCAGTTTTGTTTCAGCTGCTCTTTTCTGAGCATCGGGGAGAAATGCAAAATGACCTTGTTAACATGAGCTTGACTACATGAGCATGCTATTTACATTTGTTCGTCTGCTTGCTCATTAGTTCCCATGCTCCAGGCCTTTGAACATTCTGTGCAAGAAGTGTGGGCGCTAGTATTTCACTAATGGCCTCTATCACCCATATTTACTTTTGAGTATTGGGGCCTGAGGAATCAGTTCTGTAAATGGCCCCCAAATTTGGGCACTGATAAAAATTAATGCTAAGTGCTATTCTATAAACAGTGCTCAGAGTGTTTGGCACCTGGAATTGTACGCGGAAATTTACACCAACTGAAACCTGGTTTAAATTCTTTCTCCTAAATTAGGCATGGATCCCCCGAATTCTATAACAGTGCGTGCA
Organism: Microcaecilia unicolor; assembly: GCF_901765095.1. NCBI lineage: Eukaryota > Metazoa > Chordata > Amphibia > Gymnophiona > Siphonopidae > Microcaecilia > Microcaecilia unicolor. The sequence continues at coordinate 409,849,105 of NC_044031.1, forward strand.
AATTCCAGGAATGCCCCTGATCTGTCCATGCCCCTCCCATGGCTGCACCCCCTTTTCGGAACCACCCATAAAATTTATGCGTGGATCCCGACTCCTAAAGATGGGCATGCAGATTTTAATTAATACTAATTAGTGCCAATAATTGATTATTAGCAACCAATTATCTGTGCTAATTGGCTAATTTGCCAATTAAATTGTGCAAGCAAATTGGATGTATGCCTAAATTTGAGCACACAAGTGCCATATATAAAATTAGTGCATTAATGCTCAGTTTACCCCACTTTAATTGCTAGTACAGAGCTGTGTTAAAGTGCTTGAAGTATTTTTGTAGTTAGCATGTGGTAAACTGAGCATTAAGTGTTTTTTTGTGTCAGAGCAAAGAGTGGGCATGGAAGGTATTTGGCAGTTAATGTGCTGCACTTACCATGCACTAACTGCCTAATACAGAGTTAACATGGGACCACTATGCAACCTAAATAGGAGGTGCTAACCCCGGATTTTGTATAGCGCCTAAAATTATGCACAATTATGCGAGTAAATCTAGGCACATTCTATAATTATGCATGTATATTAATTGTTTTAACAAGGTGTTAAATTCTGTTAAGAGCTGTTAACAAGCAATAATGAGCACTAATTGGCAAAAATTAGAATTTATGCATGTATATTGCTAAGTGTTGTTTTGATCCTACTGAGACAGGCAGGGGAATGACTGGGACTCGCTTCTGATTGGCCTGTCAGGGATTGAGCTGACATCTGAAGCAGCAGACATCAGAAGTCAGACCTATTTAAACTTATCTCTCCCTACAGCGGACGCTATAGCGTTAATTCCTGTCAGCTGAGCCCTGGTTCTTTCACTTAGTCTGTGCTTGTGGCACAGTGTGTATTTTTGGAGTTTGCTTGCTCTTCTCATTGCTTGTGGTTTCTGTGTGTGCTGGTTGTTACCAGCGTGTCCTTGATTGCTTCATTGCACGGCACCTGGGTCTGTCCTCTGCCTTGTTTCTCCCTGCTTGGCTCTGGTGTTGTTTTGTCTGTGATAAACTGGTTCCTGCTTTGTTTGTTTAGTTTCCCTCTTCTCAGCTTTAACCCTTTATGTACAGAACTTGATATTTGCCTTGTGTGAGCCCTGCCTCTGTTAGGCAGCCTTTCTGTCCGTGGTAAGCTCATTACTGCTTTGTTTGTTTAGTTTCCCTTTACTCAGTGTTAACCCTTTATGTGCAGAGCTTGGTATTTGCCTTGTGTGAGCCCTGCCTCTTTTAGGCAGCCTTCCTCTTGTGTCTGCCATATCCCTTTCTGTACTCTTGTGAGCCTGCTTCTTTCCTGTCCCTATATTTGAAAGTAGCCTTTTCCTTCAGTCTGTTTTTCCCTGTTCAGCTATTTCTGTGGAGCTTCGCTCTTGTAGGTTCTGAGTCTATAGTGTCCCATTCTGACCCCGGCTTTCCTTTTTTTTCCCTGTGGTCTTTGCCCTCTGCTACCTGAGTTTCTGTGTAGCCTTTGTTTGTATTCTCTCCCTCTGGTCGTAGTCTGTATCCACCAGTTTTGTCTGTCGCCCTTCCCTTTGTGTCTGGCTGGTGCTGTGTGCGCTGCTTGAGCTCCAGTCCCTTCGGGGACCCCTCATTGTTCTTTTCCCTTCCTTAGTGTATGATTCAGTTCCAGTTCGGCGTTGCGGCCCATACACTTGGACTCTGTACGAGTGGGTTCCGGAACGGCCTTGTGGCCTGAGTGGTCTATTTCCCTTCTTGGGTGGTGCTTGTTGATTGTCCTCAGTGTGCTACGCTTTGTAGCCCATGGTATTGCTTAGTGCCTGGTTGGTCTACCCTAGGCCTTGGCCAAGTTTCTTCATAGCCTCAGCATGGGCACAAGGGCTCACGATCAGATTAGCAAGTGTATTCTGTAATGTACTGTGTGTAAATTCTAATGTGTGCAGGCAAAACGGAGTATGGTTAGAGGCATGGAAATAGGCATTTAGTGGGTGTTCCAAAATCTACACATGTTGTTATAAATATGGGTCAGTGCGCAGGGACTTACACCAAGATTTTCATTGGCATAAATAGATTTGCATAGATTTAGTCACATGAACTACGCTTAAGCGTAGTCTAAATACCGTGCATAGATTTATGCATGGTATTTAGAATACGCTAGGTATGATTGCCCTATCGCATATTAGTTTTAGGCGCCAAATATAGAATCGGGCTCTAAATGCTTCGTGTGTTAATCAGGTGCAGTTACTGTTGTGTGTTATCTGAATGTTATTGCAGAACCTGCAACGAGTAAATATGGAATGCCCCAATAGGCAATAAGCTACCGCAATAGCCGGACAGTAGTTCCTACTCCCAGCGTGCATCATATCTGTCCCTACAAAAATTTATTTTTGTAGAGCTGGTGGTGTACCCGGAGCACTGCCCGGTTACCGCGGGGTTAGTGCAGGAGCCCTTACTGTCACCTCAATGGGTGGTGGTAAGTGCTACCCCAAAATGGCCATGCAGAAAAAAAAAAGAAAGATCTGCCTTTTACCTGCTGTGGTAAAAGGGGGCCTCAGCATGCATCAAAAACACACGCTGACAGCAGTGCAGGTCCCCTTTTTGCCGCAGCTTCGTAAAAGGGGCCCTATGTAATTTTGTAAGTCTAAGTGCTTTGAAGCTGTGGCTCTATATGCAATAAATTGATTTTGTAAACAATAAGGGGCCCTCTAACAAAGCTGTGGCAAAAATTGGCCTTAGCGCGTCATTATGCCGGTCTTTTCTGTGCACTAAGGCCACTTTTTGCCACAGCCAAAAATGGCCTATTTTCCATGTTCTGATTTAATGGCCATGTGCTAATGTTGTAGTCGAACAAAAATTTGTGTGCAAGCCCTTACCACAACCAGAGTTAAGCCATTGCTCAGTAGAAGCTTATCGGCAGAGGATGTACCTGCACGGTTTAATCATAATAATTTTGTCTTGTCTTTATTTAATTGAAACTATGGGCAACACCTAATTTTTCAGGTCCTTTCCATGCATGGTTATAATACTGAGCACCATGGAATCAATATCCTTCTCTGCATAAGAAAAAAACTAAGGGGTCCTTTTACAAAGGCTTGCGGTAGTGTAGGCACGAGTTTTGGGCGTGTGCCGATCCATTTTTAGCGCACCTGTAAAAAAGGCTTTTTTTTGCCGAAAATGGGCATGCGGCCAAAGTCAAAAGTGCCGCACGTCCATTTGGGTCTGAGACCTTACCGCCAGCCATTGACCTAGCAGTAAAGAATCCAGGCGGTAATGATCTATGTGCGTCAAATGCCATTTGGCGCATGTTCATTATGCGTGCAGGAAAATAAAAATATTTTTCAGACCCACATATCTAGCATGCGCCAAAATTGAAATTACCACAAGAGCCATGCTGTAGTCGGATGGTAACTCCATTTTGGTGCACGTTGAGCGTGCACAAATGCTTACGCGGCTTAGTAAAAGGGCCCCTTAGCCCCCAGAGAGAGAAAACCGTGATGAAATGAAGTCATATAAACAGCATCAGGGAAAGAGGGAACCCTTGTGGAACACTACTGAGAAGAAATTGAAAATAACTCATACTTCCTTTTGAAAGATGTCTTTAAAAACATTTCACAAAAGTCTTTCCATTCATTTTACTGTCAATTCAAATGCAGCCCAATTCTTGCTCTTGCTGTTACTGACAAGAAATGGTGCCGATATTTAACAAAAACACTAGCACATTTGCTTCAGTTTAATTATGTCAGTGTTTCAAATTTTGATCTGCAGGATGTCCTGTTCAAAAAAATTTGTTTTTCAGAAAGCATTCAGAAAAAAAAGCATTCCACTCACAATGTATAATCACTGAAATGGGAGTTTCATTTTATAGATAAGTACAATGCACTAAATATTGGTTAATGTTGATCCTTGAAGGAAGCCTGATTGAACGGGGTGAAACTGGCCCCATTGGATCTTTTAAAGGTAAGCGCATGTTTTTTATATAAAAGAAGCACTTTTGAAAAAAAATGGTTTTTTATGAATGAATGAAAATTGAACCCATAATATGTTGGCAGATGTAAAAAAAAAAAAAAAAGATTATCTGCAGTAATGAACTTCTGAGGTCCTTTAAAATAATTAGAATAACAAAAGATTAAATTAAAATTAAAACTAATAAAATTGCATAAGAAGTAAAATAAATTGGTAATCGGATATAAAATAAAAGTTTCAGTTGAAGTCTTCCAGGAGGAAGATCATTCTTTCAATTGGACCCCCATGTATCTTGTCGTAATTCAAATGGACCCTAGGTATTTATTAAAATAGCATGATTGTTGACCTATTCAGGCTCCATAAGAGAGTGAAATAAAATTATTTCCACTTACAGATGTCATATACCACTTCTTTAAACATACAACCAAGGATACATGCAGTGCACAGTTTTGGATCATGCTGTGTCTTATGTTCGGCTCGCAGTAGTTATTCAAACTGAGGATGTATTATATAAAGTGGAGGAGTAGCCTAGTGGTTAAAGCACCAGTCTTGCCATCCAGAGGTGCCCAGTTCAAATCCCACTGCTGCTCCTTGTGATCATAGACAAGTCAATTAACTCTCTGTTTCCTCAGGTACAAAATTAGATTGCTAACTCTCCAGCAACAGAAAAATACCCAGTGTACCTGAATATAACTCACCTTGAGCTACTGCTTAAAAAGGTGTGAGCAAAATCCAAATATATAAATACATTTGAAAATACAGCTTAGATAGAGCTGGTGTGCTTATTGCACCAGTATCTTCTCAACAGGACAGGGGGAGGAAGGGGATTCTGCCTGTTATCTATGGTTTCAGTGAAAGAAAAATTAATTATTACAACTGTCAAAATCATCTGTATCTATGATTAGAGGCCTAAATAGTGTTGTACACTCAGAAGCACAATTAGTAACCCCACCTGCTTCTCCAAAGCTGTCACCCATCCCTGCTTCTATTCTCTACAGCATCTTCCTTAACTCCTACACACATACATGAAGGCCATAGATGCCACAGATAACCATAGACCTGGGAGAAGGAGAAGCAAACTTTCAACACCTGAGAGGATGAAGAGCTGAGGGTGAAAAATATTGCATAGGGGAGAGACAGTCTAAATCTAGGATAAGCATACTATCACACCCCTTCCCCCCAAGCCAGGTACATCAGTGCTTAGATATTAGGGCAATCTTTACCTCAGTGATGCTCTGGGCATCTTGAGACCTGATAATACAAGCAAAGAATTCTCTTTACATGTGACTCCTTTGTGTGCTGCTGCAGAATGCAATGCTCTGGGCCATGTGACAGTATGCACATATGCAGCTTAGGGAAGCTATGCCCCCTACCACCTCTAAACAGTGGAAAACATGAATGATGTCTACTCACTCCTGCCTCTGGTACTGCCTTCTTTAAAAATGGACAAATTCTAAATATTGTACAGCCAATACTGGTAATTTCAGATATCTAATCATAAAACTTGGTTAGCTCTGCAACAATTTTTGGGATCAAATCCAACTAAATAGCCACCTGAGCATAATATCTAAATCACCCCCTTCCCCCCTCTCCTCCTAGTTTTGTTTTTTTGTTTCTTCCAAATTACTATTCATTTTCATATAACTTCCATTAAAGTGCATATAAATTTATTTATCTGTATACTTGTTGTGTATTCACTTAATTCAAGCTTTTGAACTACAACATTATTTAATTTTTATCCAGTTAAATGTCTGTTATCATATAGTTTCTCTTATGGAATGGAAGTTATAAAACATTGTATTTTGTACTGAATTTGGATGTTAGTTACCCTTAAAATCTAATAAAATTTACTAAATATATGAAAAATGGCTGTAGCTGAATCCAAGCAGTGAGGCATACAACTAGGGGGTGAGAAGCTGGCATCTTGAAAGATGACAGTGCCAGAGTTAGGAGCAAGTGAGCATCACTCCTGAGTATCAGTGTTTAAAGGTGTGGGGGGGAGGGGGGGGATGCAAGTGATCCTGGAGGATCCACTTAGACTACCAGGGATTGATTTTTTTTTTTTGGGGGGGGTTCTGGGAAAGTGTCAGGATATATGTGGATATCTATTTTGACCAAAGGCATTTTTAGTGGGAGCTGAAGAGAGGGAGTCAGGGGTCTAGGGGAAAGTCAGGGCTTTCAAGATGCCTGAGGCTCAGTGGGCCACCAGGAACTTTTATAGGGTGAGGATCACAGAGTCTGTTTTTTGTTTTGTTTTTTTAATTTTTTTTATTTTCTTCCTGTCAGTGTGTATGCTAATCCCCATTTAATGCCTAAGCCTAAAAAGAAGGATGCCTAAATTAGACCTGTTTCAGGGCCCTGTTTACAAAGATGCACTAATGTTTTTAGAGCACAATAATATTATGGACATCTACATGGTTAGCACTCTAAAAATGCTAATGCACCTTTGTAAACAGAGCCCTCAGTATGTCCTGGGTACAAAAATGTGATCAGAAAACCAGGCTCTACTAATCATTTCTATAGCACTACTAAATATACACAGCACTGAACACATTACATGCTGGTGCATTCTCTGCCCCCCCCAAGAGGGCTCACATTCTAAACTTTTATACCTGGAGAAATGGAGAGTTAAGTGATTTTCCTACAACTACAAGGAGCTGTAGTGGGAATTGAACCCAGATCACTAGAATCAAAGCCCACTGCACGATCTATTAGGCTACTCCTCCACTCATATTGCTTTGAACAAAACAGCAAACAAACCAGTGAAGTAGCTTAGTGGTTACTGCAGTAGACTGTAAACCAAGAGGCACAAGTTTGAATCCTGCTGGAACTCTATTAATTTCTTTTTTCCTATGACTCCCTCCAGGAGCAGAAAAATACTTACTGTGAGATGGATGGGGGTTTTTTTTTTGGATGTTATAAGCAGGATGTCCTGATTTAGATGTTCTTTCAAAAATGCCCCTCCATGTCACCTTACTTTTCTATATTCTCATGGAATCTGAGCTTATGTAATGGATGTTTTTAAGTGAAGGGATAGGACGAAAGAGGAACCATCAAGAGCTTTTTTTTCCTTACAAATAATGTCCTTATTTCTTCCAGTGAGAGTTTCCTCTTTCTAGTATCTGGGACACACACACAAAACACAGTAAAAGGATTTATCCCTTGCTATCCTGCATAATATCCAAGCAATTATCGTAATTACAGTAGAATTTGATGGCATTGTATTTGCATAATACAGGCACTCACACACCTTCCTCACACTGACGAAAATAAATCCACCAACACAGTGATAATGGCAAAAACTTGACTAGAGCATTATTCAGACTGCCAGTAAGTATTGAATAATCAGAACCAGTAATATTTGAAAACCCACACATCATTTCCCAGATTGATCTTCATTCCCCAGTACCCTCCCATATATCTTCCCCTACTGCTCCAATAAAACACACCCCATTGACCAGCCTCCATAACCACACTCAGCCTATCAGTAAGTCAGTGTAAATCTAGCCATAGCTAGGTTCATTTAAGAACCTTGTGAACATTCCACCCATCATACTCACTCATAGCTTGCAGTGACACCAGGCTGTGCCTCATAACATGTTATGGTGTCACTCACCAGCCCCACTTCTCTCAACTCACTAATTCCTCTTCATCTCAAGGCAATTTTAGGAAGAAGGCTAAGTCCAGTCTCCATTACCAACTGCAACTACTCCCTTCACTCTACATCCCACCCATAGAAACCAACTTTTCAAAATGATTGAGGTTGCTAACATTTTTTTTTTTACAGGTGCTGCTTGGCCCCCCTCTCATGACTGAAAATCCTGTCTCCTGCAGTCTTCATCTGGGCAGTGGCAGCACCACTCATAGGTTGCCCACAAGCCTTGCTCTCCCCCCCCCCCCCCCCACAGTCTTGGTGCAGTCCGTGGACAGCCTATGAGTGGTGTTGCCACTACCCGGGTGAAGACCTGCAGCCAGCGGTGTACCAAGGGCGTTGGGGGCGGTCCGCCCCGGGTGCACACCGCTGGAGGGGTGCAGAGAGCAGCCACGTGCCTGTCGGCTCCGCTGGTTCCATGCTCCCTCTGCCCGGACAGGTTACTTCCTGTTCCGGGGCAGAGGGAGCAAGGAGCCAACGGAGCTGAGAGCCGCACGACTGCTCCCAGCAGCCAAGAATGCACCCGGGGGGTTGATGCGCTGGGAGGGGGGGAGTATCATTGCACCAGGAGTGGGGGTCGTGATGCACCCGGGGGGGGGGGGTGCGCGCATCGGCGATCCGCCCCGGGTGGCAGCCAACCTAGGATCGTCATTGCCTGCAGCCAACCTCCTTGACTGCAGCAGACAGAATAATAAGGTGGGGGCAGGGGCCGGGTCTGCCAGGGGGTGTGTACGCCACTTCTGACGCACATTGTTTAAATATACCACTGGTTGCTGAACACAACACAATATTCTCCCTCTTCTCAGCCTTCATCCAGATTCTCTCATGCCTCTCTCCCCAGTCTCTTCCCCAGTTTCTCTCATGCTCCCTCTCTCCCCAGCCTTCATCCAGATTGTCTCCCCATCCCTTCCCCCGTGTTTACCTCTACCACAGGGCTTAGGGTGGGCTCCAGATTTTTGCTCCTTCCACAGAGCTCCTTGTCTCCATGTGCATGGCTGGGCTCTGCAGATACTTGAACCGTTCCCCAACTACCTGCATCGCAGCGGCTTAAGTCAGAGCTTGGCCCTACAGGGGAGGGAGACAAGAAGCACCAAGAAAGGAGAAAAAGAGCCCTGCTGACTGCTGTAGAAGTGAAAGCGGAAGGCACGGGGGGGGGGGGGGGTCAGCATTAAAATATTAACACGTTAACAACATGTTAATTGCCCACATCGTCCCATATCAAGGAGGAATAAAACATTACCTTGTGTCATGGGCTAGTCAGGAGCAGATGCGGAAGGAGGAGCGGTCGACTCCCCCAGTCCTACCACTTGAAGAAAGGGGACATAATGGGGACACAATCATGCACCATTCCTGCTGTCTCCCCCCTTAACAGCTTGCCTTCTAAAAACTGCCTAGCCAATCCAAAATATCTCACATTACCTTGCTCCCTTATCCCCTTGTGATACCCTGAGCGAGAGTTCTGGGTGAGCCAGTGAAATAACACAGCTGGACAAAGGGGATATAAACAAAAAAACATGTTTATTTAACAGAATCCTGAGACCTGTTATGTCACAAGTCCAGGAACATAAAGTGGAAAAACCTCTGTAGTTCAGCAACACAGTCTTAAGCAGGCTTTGGCTGGCAGGACTAAAACACAGTCTATAGCTGCTGGGGATGCCACACCCCAATCACAGCCTGTAAGTTCTCAGTTCTTTTCTGAGTCCTAGGTCTGGTTCCTGCCAGTCCTCAAAGCAAGGCTTGTAAGTCTCAATTAAGAAGCAAAAGTGGCTTGCCTCAGCCAGGTCACAATCATTAAACATCTGTTGTAGTGGCATCTGCTGGGGCTTCGATTCTTCCTTCCCTGAGCCTCCCTAACTTCAGTCTGGCCCTGTCCTTTATACTTCCTGGTTCCTGGTTCCGACTCCACCCTTTCCAGCTCTCTCGCTACTCCATTTAGGTAGACTGTCCAAAGGGTAAGGGTTGTCCGGCCCATCATCTTCTCCTGGTCTGAATCTCCATCTACTGCAGCTTCTAAATTTAGAGAGTATCACAGTTTCTCTAACCACCACTGGCAACAGGTTTTAGGCAACTTTGGATTTTCAGTATACAAATCAGGGTCATCCAGCAGGAAGATCTCAGGAAAAGTCTCCTCCTCCCTCTTTGGGCCATTAATCAGCTGGGCACAGATGGTGCCAAAATTGGGAAAATCCCAGCCTAAAACTACCAAGTAAGGTAGCCAAGGCAAGACCACTACTTCAAAATGAGCTTGTCCTACAGGCGTTTTAAAAGACACTTGAGCAGTCAGGTACTGTTTCTAGTCACCATGTACACAGGCCAGGATCATAGTTTGCTCTTAATTCAATTGCAGGCAATTGGGTACCTCTTTCTGGATAAGAGTCTTGACACTGCTAGAGTCCATTAATTCTTCATTTGGGTGTCATTCCAGTTCAACTTCTAGTATACAATTTCTACTTCCTGGATGGGACGCTTCCACAAAATTGCAGTTGTGAGTGACTACCACATTCATATCCATTAAATCTTCAGCTATATCTTGGCAGTCTCAGGCTATATGACCTCTTCTCCCACACCTGAAACAGGTGGGGGAGTATGGATCCCACAACCAGGGTAAAGGTGCGTGGTATGTTTGTGAGGACTTGGCCTTCCATCGCTCCAACCACTTTCCTGGAGACCCTGGGCTGAAAGTGGTTTCTGATCCCTCTGGTTGTCCAGTCCAGCCTTTTCTCTTTTCCTTCCAAGACTTCATCCCACTTCTGACTCTGGTTGTGCTTGGTAGAAGGCTTTGGCTGCTTCTAAATCACTCTCAGGGGTCAATTTAGGGTCCCACCTCATTCACTGCTTCATAGGTGGGGGTTACCTATCAAGGAACTGCTCCAGGAGGATGACTCTTGCAATCTCCGGGCCCGTCTTGCCTTCCAGTTGCAGCCATCTCCGGGCAACCTCCTTGAGTCGGTAGAAGAAACTCCAGTGATTTTCTTTAGCTTGTAGGGCCTCTTCTTGAACCATTAGGGTGCAGCCCTCCCTCTCCAAATGGCAGTTTTTACTTATGCAGAGGTGGCAATCCCAACAGAATTAACATCTTGGAACATCTTCTGACTGCTACCCCAGATAAGTGGTCCATGATGCTTCTGGTCAACCAGCAAGGTGGGTGGTTCTCTCAAAATTGGTCAAGAAATAGGCCGGATTGTCTTCTAGCCCCATTTTCTTTAATACTGAAACCGTAGCAATTGTTTGCAGGCTGGGTGCCTGGGTAGCCATTCCTGCTTGGGCCTGAGAGCTCAGTTGTAGCTCTAACAGCTTCTGCAACACCTGCTGCTATATCTGTTGTTGCTGTTGTTGCTTTTGCTGTTGCTAAAAATGTGCCTACTTAAACTGTTGCTGCTGTTGCTGCTTTTGCAGGATCTCTTGCTGTGGCTGCTGGCCCTCCACCAGAGCCATGCAGTACACTAATAAACAAAAATAAAACCTGCCTTTTTGGGGCTAGCTGTAAGTCTCCCCTTAACTAGGGCAGGGCTAACCCCTTTTGTCCAATGTCCCGGAATAGTCCTGTTGAAAGGCCCAGAGCCCCAGAGGTCACAGATCTGGCTTCCTTGGGCAGGATAAGCTACAAATATCCTGCTTCTGAAACCACATGTGATACCTTGAGCGAGGGTTGCAGGTGGGTTGGTGAAAAAACACAGCCAGACAAAGGGAATATAAACAAAACATATGTTTATTTAACTGAATCCTGAGGCCTGTTACATCACAGACCCAGGAACATAAGGTGGAAAAACCTCTGTGGTTCAGTAACACAGTTAAGTGAGCTATTGCTGGCAGGCCCAAAACACAGTCTATAGCTGCTAGGGATGCCTCACCCCAAACACAGCCTGTAAGTTCTCAGTTCTTTTCTGAATCTCAGGTCTGGATCTTGTCAAACCTCAAAGCAAAGCTTATAAGTCTCAATTAAGAAGCAAACATGGCTTACCTCAACCAGGACACAATTATTAAACATCTGTTGTAGTGGTGTATGCTGGAACCTTGATTCTTCCTTCCCTGGGCCTCCCTAACCTCAGTCTTGCCTTGTCTTTTATACTTCCTGGTTCTGTCTCCACCCTTTCTGGCTCACTTCCTCCCGGTGCGGGACTAGTGTTCTTAAGTTGGCTCAGGCTATCTGAGGGACTATTCTTAAGGGTGAGTGGCAGTGTGCTATAACCCCCCTCACACCCCCTTCTTCACACTCCCCAGCCACTGACAGTCTTTCTAAATCTGCACCCTCTACTCTGGTCACTGTCCTCTCCAGTGGGCTCACCCACTTAAGATGCCCTCAATCTAAACTGAGGTCTTTCCTTGTATTCCTTTTTATACTTACACCTTTTAGATTCTATTGATATATAAAAATGTATCCAAGTATCATACTGAAACTATACTGTTCTAATAAGAAATAATTAGCATAGTGATAACAAGAATGGCATTTTAAAGAAACCCACTTACTAAGGAAGCATTCATTAACTATTATTTCATACAGCATCAATACTGTAGGACAATGATCATGTCTTTTTACACTGCATTAACAGCCTTTTTTGTTACATGTGTTCTTGTATTTAGATGTATGAATTGATTATAGGAGTTACCCATCAATACAGCACTTAAATGTATGAAATACTAAGCACTTTGTATCTTTTGGAGAATTTTCAAAACATCTAGTGTTGCAACTAATGGTTTCCTTTTGTCAGGTTCTGGAATCAGGATGTTTATTGATTCAAACAATCTGTCTACAAGTTATAGTTTCCTCCGGATTCTATATATGGCACATTAAATCGTGCATACAAGTTTGGGCACACACCAAGGGGGTCTTTTACTAAAGATTAGCTCGAGTTTTCTACAGTAGGGTCCATTTTAATTTTATGGGCCCTGCTGCAGGTAACTCGAGATAATCTTTAGTAAAAGGCCTCCTCAATTTGCATGCACAATTTAAACGAGTAACAAACTAATTAGTACCAATAATTGGATACTAATAATCAATTATCAGTGCTAACTGGCAATAATTAGAATTTACATGCAAATATTACTAGACACTATTCTATAAAAATATACATGTAAATTCTTGTGCGTGGATCTGAAAAGGGAATATGGCCATAGGAGGGGTATAGACAGTGTGTTTTTTCTAACAAAAAGGTGCCGGTACTCAAATGCCAGGCCACCCTTCAGGAGTGGGGTGATCACTGAGGGACCCACCCCATTATAGCCAGGCCCCCTGCAACCAGTCACAAAATCTATTACAAGACAGAATTGGTATGTAGAACCTGAGCTCTATCATTAAAACTTGGAGTCCATGGGTCAATTTTAACAGACAATGGAAAAGGTTCCCGTACGCAGTACCCCCAAGTACCCCATCAAAAAAGCCATGGGTATAGGTGGGTCATGGGCATTTGTGAATTTGTGCCACTGTTACAGAACATGCCTGATCTGCATCTAAGTTAGGTACAAGGTAGAAGTGATTTATAGGAGTAGTAGGTTTCAGTTGATATAAATCTTTCTGCCTAAAAGTTAGGCGCAGATCCCAGTGCTAGGCAATTCAGAGCACCTGGCACTAAATTTAATTAAGTGCCGTATACAGAATTTGGTCCATTCTGTCCACTTCAAATTGTGACCATGCTGTCCTGGCCTACAATACTTTCCTGGGCTTCTATGTGTATAGGTTAAATTAGGTCATAATTCTGGATTAGGGAAGGGCGCAAAGCAAACATTTTTGATTCACTTTAGAATGTTTTCTAATTGATGTGTTAATTCATAGAATAATGCCTTTGAAGAAGTGGCAGCCCTATGGATAAGATGCTTATGCCAGAAACTATTATTGAATGGAAACCTATTTCCCTGATGCAGCTGGACTAGCGAAACGTAACACTATGTCGAATTGGGGTTTCTGCATAATGTTTGGAAAATGAAGCAGGAAAGACTTTAAGATAAGTGTGATTTATTTGATAATTGAAAAATTTGAAGAAATATGGGATTACAAAGCAAAAAAGAAGTAATGATTTTATATTTAAGTTGGAAAAGCGTACTAATGAAGATAATAGGTGTGGTATAAGAAAAGAGTACTTACTGTCCACCTTTCGATGGTCCTTAAAAATATATGTCCTTTGCTGAATGATGGGGGACTCTTAATTGTGGAGTTAAATCAATGAATGCACATCCCTAGTCTGAGTCATTTTAATATGTGGTATTATTACTGGATATTTGAGCTAGCATTTTCAAGATTAGTTAGCATTCACTGAAGCATTAGCAGTTCCATATGGAAAAGCACTTTCTGCATAATTTGGACTATTTCAAGAGTCACTTTCATTACAGTTATCTGCTGTTGAAATGTCTGCCTCTAAAGATTTTGATGTACTAGACCTGGATCTGTTTGCCTAAGCCATTTGTTAGAGAAGCATCAATATTTCCCCAAGTGTCTTTTGGTCTCTATTCTGCCAAGTTGACTATCTGCAGCTACACAATCCTATTTCTCCTATTAAAAGTAGTTTCACAATATTATGACTCTTTAAAACCATCTAACAATTATAATGATTGTGAACAAACCAGGGCACTCTATTATCAGTCCTAGACTCCAGTGGCAAAGCCACAGGCGGCCTGGAGGCCTGCCCCCCTATTATATGCTCAGCCCTCCCCCTATTGCAACATTCATTGAAATGGCTGGTGTGGATGCCCAAGCCCCATCAGCTGAAGAGGTCCTTTTCTCTGACCCCCCCCCCCCCCCATGCCTTCTGAGCAGCAGGAAACCTGGCAGCATGCTTATAGCTACAAACACTGGTACCGCTCCCCCTACACACACACACGTGTCCCGCAATACTGTCTTTAATCTCCTCCATTCCTTCATACAGCTTGGCCAGCTTGTTATCTAGCATCTGGGACAGGTGCCGCATGGACGCCTATACATTGTCCTCCTGCAGGCCCGAAGGGTGATTTGGTGATTTAGATAGAGGCGGAGAATCCGCCATTTTGTTATGCACTGCATTGCTTCTCTCTCGACCAGGCCTCGGCGTCCTGACTGGCATCCCTCAGAGGGAAAGGAAAACTCTGCTTCCTTGCCAGTGGTCTCCACTTCTTTTCCTTAGACTTTAATCGTGCTTTTAAGGTGCTTTCCGATGCAAGTTCTTACATTTAGGTAGGTTTTGGAAGTTGAGGGGTGAGGAGCCGAGCAGTCAGGCTTCCGTCCGTTCAGGTCGATGCCATCATGTGATCCTCCCCTTCCTCTTGAAATTCTGACCAGTGCTTAAACTCTTTGATTTACTTTACTCTTTGCTGGATTCTGTGCATCTCTTTAAAGCTGTGATCATCAGCGCTAGCTAGGTTCCAAGTCCTCTAAAACTATGCATGGAGATTCATCAGCCAGTCTAGAATTATTCTTGATGACAATAGAATGCACTAGAGCATTGATAATTTTCAAAGGATTCCATTCTCTACACCATAAGGAACAAACCACTCTTCCATTAAGAACATTTTCAGGCTCATTTTCGCAAGAGAAGGACGCTCATCTTTCGACACAAATCACAAGATGGGCGTGCTTCTCACAGGGTCGCCCAAATCGGTATAATTGAAAGCTGATTTTGGACGTCCCCAACTGCTTTCCGTCGTGGGGACGACCAAAGTTCACGGGGGCGTGTCAGAGGTGTAGCGAAGGCGGGACTTGGGCGTGCCTAACACATGGGCATCCTCGACCCATAATGGAAAAAAAAGGGCATCCCTGATGAGCACTTGGACGATTTTACCTGGTCCTGTTTTTCTTACGACCAAGGCACAAAAAGGTGCCCGAACTGACCAGATGACCACCGGAGAGAATCGGGGATCACCTCCCCTTACTCCCCCAATGGTCACTAACCCACCCTCAAAAAACGTCTTTAAAAATATTTTGTGCCAGCCTCAAATGTCATACTCAGGTCCATCACAGCAGTATGCAGGTCCCTTGAACAGTTTTAGTGGGTGCAGTGCACTTCAGGCAGGCGGACCCAGGCCCATACCCCCTACCTGTTACACTTGTGGTGGTAAATGTGAGCCCTCCAAAACCCACCACAAATCCACTGTACCCACATCTAGGTGCCCCCCTTCACCCCTAAGGGCTGTGGTAGTGGTGTATAGTTGTGGGTAGTGGGTTTTGAGGGGCTCAGCACACAAGGTAAGGGAGCTATGTACCTGGGAGCAATTTCTGAAGTCCACTGCAGTGCCCCCTAGGGTGCCCAGTTGGTGTCCTGGCATGTCAGGGGGACCAGTGCACTACGAATGCTGGCTCCTTCCATGACCAAAGGGCTTGCATTTGGTCATTTCTGAGATGGACGTCTTTGGTTTCCATTATCATTGAAAATCAGAAACGACCAAGTCTAGGGATGACCATCTCTAAGGACGACCTAAATGTCAAGATTTGGGTGTCCCCGACCGTATTATCGAAATGAAAGATGGACGTCCATCTTTGTTTCGATAATACGGGTTTCCCCATCCCTCCACCGGGATGTTTTGCGAGGACGTCCTCAGCAAAACTTGGGCATCCCTTTCGATTATGCCCCTCTTTGTGTCATTGAATGCAAGATACTGACTCCATTATCAATGTCCAACATTTCCCCTCAAACCTACGTTTGACCTGTGCATCTGAACCCATGGCAACCATGAATGAAGCAACTGCAATAAACACTCAAACACATCAGAGGGGGCAGGATCATCCCCAGGTCCTATAATCTGGTGTCTCTCTGATTGCTCTCTCAGGCCTGGCACAAAAGCTAAGAATGGTCATGGCAGCTTTTGGTGTCCCCAAACGTTGGCACCCCACTATTGTCCTTACTCTTCTTGTCAAGCTGCACCCATTCTGAACACAGATCTAGGTTTCCCTTGTCAAGACTTCTCATGGGCCAATAGCGTTAAAATTCAGTCTTCTAAAAGTGTATATAGGGAATAAAACACAAGTGGGTTATTCTTCCAAAATGTGTGATCAAAACTTTACCTAGTTTGCATGTTGTTAACAAATGAAAGCAAGCACAAAAAAAAACATTTTGTGGTTTTCCTTTACCAATAATAATGCACACTCTTTGTAATAAGGGGGGCATGACATTGCTCCCATACAGGGGCGTAGCTACGGGTGGGCCCAGGCCCGCCCAAGCGACGACGACTGGAACAGCGACTTTTACCCGAAGTCGCAACGACGAACGGGCAGGCAGCGCTGCGGTAGTAAAAGCAACAAGGAGACTGGTTCAACTCTCCGTCCTTCACTTCCCTCCCTCTGCATCCTGCCCGAAAGGAAATGACGTCAGAGGAAGGCGGTACGCAGAGGGAGGGAAGTGAAGGACGGGGAGTCGAACCAGTCTCCTTGCTGCTTTTACTACCGCAGCGCTGCCTGCCCGTTCGTCGCTGCGACTTCGGGAGTAGACTGGAACGGAAGTTGGCTTGCCTTGGAGATGCTGTGAAGGGGGAGGGGGGACACGTTGGATAGAAGGGGGAAGGGGATGGACAGAAACAGGATGGGCAGGGGAGAGAGAAGAATTGCTGGACAACAGGGATGGATGGAGGGAAAAGGGGAGAGGAAATTTGCTGGAGATGCATGGCTGGAGGAGAGGGCAGGGGAGAATGGAGAGTTGCTGGACATGGAGCGGAGGGCAGGGGAAAGAAGAAAATTGCTGGACATGAATGGATGGAGCGGAAAGGGGAGAGTGGAAATTTGCTGGAGATGCATGGCTGGAGGAGAGGGCAGGGGAGAATGGAGAGTTGCTGGACATGGAGCGCAGGGCAGGGGAAAGAAGAAAATTGCTGGACATGAATGGATGGAGCGGAAAGGGGAGAGAGGAAATTTGCTGGAGATGGATGGCTGGAGGAGAGGGCAGGGGAGAATGGAGACTTGCTGGACATGGAGCGGAGGGCAGGGGAAAGAAGAAAATTGCTGGACATGAATGGATGGAGCGGAAAGGGGAGAGAGGAAATTTGCTGGAGATGGATGGCTGGAGGAGAGGGCAGGGGAGAATGGAGAGTTGCTGGACGAATGGATGGAGGGAGGGGAGAGAAGTCAGGAAGGAGGTGCACATAGATAGAGGGGATGGAAGAGAGGAGAAATGCTGGACATGGATGGAGTGGAGGGCAGGGAAGAGAGGAGAAATGTTGGACAAGGATGGAGGTAAGGAAAGACAAAGGAAGGAGATGCACATGGAAGGGAAGGGAGAGAGGAGAAATGCTGGAAATGGATGGAGGGAAGGGAAGACAGTGGAAGTAGATGCACATGGATGGAGGGGAGTGAGGAGAAATGCTGGATATGGATGGAGGGAAAAATGCTGAGTTTAAGGGCTGGTTTGGAACACGTTGAGGGCAGATACTGAAACTCGAGGAAGGATAGGGACAGGGCTACAGATGGTAGACAGGACGCATAAGGACACAGGAGGATGGTGGACATGGTGAGTGAAAAAATATCAAATAGAAAGAAGACACTGCGTAAAACAGAAGACACTGGGACCAAAGCGAATAGATCAGACAACAAAGGTAGAAAAAAGTATTTTATTCAGAATTTATTAATTTGAATATGTCATCTTTTGGAAATGTGCATCTGTGATATTTTGCATGTAAGTTTAAATTTTTCTGGTATTGCTGCATGCTGAGTCTGACTTCTTCAGTTAACTTTCCAGTTCAGTATTTTGCCTTCATATTTTTTGATTTCTAGTTCCTTGTGTCATGTCTGTTGTGTCATGTGTTTTTCAAGTGTGATCAAGGTGCAGTATTCTGCTAGCATTTAGTATTCGCAGCCCTTTTTGTTTTTCTTTTTTTCAAGAGGTAGTGTAATTACAGTTCTGCCTTTTCAAGCATAAGGTTGTAGCTCATCCTGTCCTTGGAATTAGTGCTGTTATGGTTTTAAAGATATGAGTGTGTTTTTGCACAAGTTTGTGTATAGCATTTTGCAGTGGAGAGATTGTGGGATAATGTAATTATATTTAAAAATATCAATTTTTCCATTAAGTATGTATGTGGTTATACTGATGCCGGGCAGCTGTTGGGCAGACTACTTAGAAAACCATCATCAAGTGAATTCTTAGGCATTATTTTGTAGGATCCCAAGAGACACTACTCATACTTATATAGACAGTGCGTGTCCACCCATATTAGCTCTGGGCCCACCCAAAATCTCAGGTCTGGCTACGCCACTGCTCCCATAATGACAACATGGCCAAGAAAACCTGAATAAAATAAAATTCCCATAAACAACACAAGAAACAGCACTAAATGAAAAATTTCCAGCTGACCATCCCTACTTCCAACTAGCTTAATGCAGTTGTTCTACAACTCTAAATAATCCACTATTAGGAGAAAATATTGTTAAATCAGTAAATAGAACAAAGAAATTGCTACAGTTAATAATAATAATGCTCTGCAATAATAATGCTCTGCAATAACAAGAATATAGTGCCTGATATTCCAAAGGATTTAACTAGGCTGGAAAAGCTCCTGCCTGATTAAACCACACTGAGCAGGTTGCGAGGAGATAGTCAGCAGTACTTAACCAGGCAGTGTTGCTGAATATCTACTCTAACTGCTATGGCGTTGTTCAGTCTGTGTTGGGTATAGGGATGTCAATTTTTCGAAAGAGAAAAGCCTGCCACTTCCAGTGCCCTGCCTTTTGCCATCCCATGCTCCGCCTATGTCTTAACTCTGCCCTGCCTCTAACAATTTACTGTAATGAGGGTAGTCATGCAGATTTCAGCACTTGCAGTGCATATTAAAAGGGAAAGAGCACAAGAGATTGCCCCTATCATCTCCCAATGATCTACAGTCTCCATCTCCAGTCCCCCAACACATATATGTTCCACCATACCATATTAAATCCAATATATTATATAAATAAATAAATAACTTATTGTCCCCTCCCCCAAAAGTGTGTATAGAACAGAGCTAGAACATTTCCCCATAAATCTTCCCATATAAAACAATATCCAATTCTAGGGCCCTGTTTACTAAGACTCACTAGCATTTTTAGCGCACGCCTAAAATTAGTGTACTTTAAATGCTAGAGACACCCGTATATTCCTATGGGTGTCTTAGCATTTAGCACTCGCTAAAAATGCTAGCGCATCCTTAGTGCTGCTTAGTAAACAGGGTCCCTAGTGTCATCTCAGTAACAGCAGCATAAACTTTCTCAGTACCAGGCATATTGTGAATTAATATAAAACTGTATAAACATTCACTCATGACCTAGAGCAAATCTACCATTTCAGCATAACTTTCAAAATTCATATAATAAGGAAACCATCTAGGAAAAGGCAACACTATTAATATGCAGAGGGCCTTTGGGAAAACTGAATAAGCCAGATTACTACAAATTCTTACATAGGACCTCCATGCTAAGAAAATACCCAACCCCTCTCACACACATGCAGGGTACAAATAGATCCTCACCAATAAAAATAAAAGTGACCACAAACTGAAAATAGAATATATATAGACAAAAATGAAATGGAAACCCCAAGAGTCAGATTCTACATGAACACATCATAAAAATTGAAAAATTCATCCCTATACTGCACAAAATATTCTGTGATACATTGCAAAAACTGACATTCCAGTCACAAAATTGAAAATACATTTTTTTTTTTTGCCTTTGTTTTCAGGTCATTTTATTTTTCTAATTGTGTCGGTCTAGGTTCTGGTTTTGGCTTTCCTCCCCGTTTCCAGGTTTCCTGTCCTGTATATTTGCCATTTCTCCTCTCTCCTCCTGACTTCTCTTTCTCCCTTTCATTCATCTCTAAGGGCCCTGTTTATTAAGGTGCGCTAGCATTTTTAGCGGGTTCACAAAATTACTGTGCGCTACTGTGTAGGCGCCCATAGGAATATTGTGGGTGCCTACACAGCGTGCACTAATGATTAGACCGCACTTAAAACACTAACGTGCCTCTAGCACAGCTTAGTAAACAGGGCCCTTAGAGATGAATGAAAGTGAGAAAGAGAAGTCAGGAGGACAGAGGAGAAATGGCAAATATACAGGACAGGAAACCTGGAAACGGGGAGGAAAACTCTCCGTTATCATCCTTCCAGCTTTCTTCCATTTATTTTTCTGCTTTGCTATCCAGATTTCATTTCTTACCAAACACTCTTTAATATTTCTCTTTTTTTTATATAGCACCAGCCTATACTTTCTCTTTCCCTCACATTATATTACATTACATTAAAATACTTATATTTCGCAGTTGTCTACACAGTTCACTACGGATCACATTCTGAACATGAGACCATCCCTAGAAAATCACAATAATATATCAGTTAAAAATGATCTAATACAAACTCCTTGAATAAGTACATTTTCAGTACTTCCTAAACATCATATACGCTGGGGTTTACTAGTGCTGATATAGCCCACTCATTTTGAATGGGCTGTGTCGGCAATGCTGCGCGAAAGCTGCTAGCGCAGCTTAGTAAACAGACCCCGTAGCCATTAATCATCCTAATGTCTGAGGGCAAAGCATTCCATATCAATGGGGCTTGATAATATAAGGAAGAGGTTAACTGGTTAAGAAGTTTCACATTCTTAACATTCAGAAATTGAAGCAAAAAACAATTCTGGAGGGAGTAGACCCTCATACTATGTGATAATTGTATATGTGTCAGCATGTAAAATGGAGCATGACCATATAAAACTTTATGAATCTTTGTACTAAGTTTAAATTGAATTCAGGATGTAACCAGTAATCAATGAAGTTTACATTAAAGTGGGGTTATACTATCAAATTTTGAAATGGCATAAACCAACTGAACGGGGCAATGTTCTGCAGTTTCTTATAAGAAATGTAGAGCAGCTTAAATATACTATGTTACAATAATCAATCCTAGATAAAATGAGGACTTGGACTGAGATGAAAAATGAAGGGGGTCAAAACATTTTCTGATATTTCTTAATTTACTCAGTACTAAGAGAGAACTTTTTATTAATAAATTAACCTGTTTTTCCATAGTAAACAGGTTGTTTACCTGAACTCCTAATACTCAAGCTAAAGTCTCAAATGTATAGTCGAGACCATCAATCACAAAAGTTGGATTTGTTAATACTTCCAATGGTGGACCTATCCAAAGAAATGTAATTATTACCCCAGCCATCCTATTCCCCAACACCCTCTACTACCCCAGCCTTAGCTTCCGGTCTTTTATTAATTCTAACCTCTCTCTCTGTTGTCCGGATTCAGCTTCTTCTTATTCCTCTTATGTCCAGCATCCCTTCTCTGTCTCCCTTTTCCATTCCCTATTTACACCATTTCTTCTGTCTCCCTGTCCTCCTGCATCAAGCATATTTCCCTCATTTCTAGCATCCCTTCCTTTCCCTATTCTGCTGCTATGCCCAGCATCTCCATTCTCTCTCTGTCCTCCTGTGTACAGCATCACACTCTCTCTCCCACCATTGCCTTTCTGTCTCCCACCCCACCATCCAGCATTCCCCTTCTATCTCCTCCACCATCTAGTATTCCCCCCCCCCCATCTCCCTTCCAGCATTGCCCAGTCTCTCTCTCTCTCTCTCTCTCTCTCTTTCTCTCCATCATGTAGCATTACCCCTTCTCTCTACCACCATAATCACCCCCTGTTTCTCTCTTCCCCCACCATCATCCAGCATTGCCCTTCTGTCTCTCCCCCCCCCCCCCACACAGAGTAGCTCCATCTCTCTTTCTTTCTTTCTTTCTTTCTTTCTTTCTTTCTTTCTTTCTTTCTTTCTTTCTTTCTTTCTTTCTTTCTTTCTTTCTTTCTTTCTTTCTTTCTTTCTTTCTTTCTTTCTTCCCTCTCTCTCCCACTTGCTGGCACCTCTTTTGAGCCTGCTGCCTTTCTAGGTCTGCGACACAGCGTCAACAACAAATAGAAACCACATGCCATACCTTTGCCCTGTGCACAACATTGCTCTGCTTGTCCCACTCCCTCCGAATATTCCTATGGCACCAGCAGAGCAGGGGCATAGCCAGACAGCCAAATTTGGGTGGGCCTGAGCCCAAATTGGATGGGCGTGGAATTCAGCCCCTCCTCTCCTCCTTCCGCTCTGTTCTCTGCATTCTGCCTCTCCCTCTACCTTCAAATACAAAATATTAAATACCTTAGCTGGTGGGGATCCCAAAACTGCACAGCTGAATATTTCCTCTTGTGCTCTTCTAAACAGCAGCTGGCAGCACTTGACTTGAGGTGACACCGCTGCCAGGAGTTCGTATATGCTCAGTGCATCCGCACGGGTGAAATGTGGATGGGGCGGGTGTGCGGTGCCAGCTGCCATTTGGAAGAGCATTGACTGCCTGAGGAGGAGGAAATCTTTAGCTGGTGGGGTTTGGGGATTTCCACAGCAAGACTGCCACAATTTTGGGTGGGCCTGAGTCCAAATTGGGTGGGCCACAGCCTACCCAGGCCCACCTGTAGCTACGCCACTGCAGCAGAGCAGTATCACACACAGGACAATGGCCCTATGCCTGGTTTTTATTTGTTGTTTGCCACCGCAGAAGACTTGAGGAGGCAGAGAGCCTAGCAGATAAGTGAGACAGTGAGTTGTAGCCTAGTCCCAATGTTGGGAAGGGATGTAGTGGACAGAGCTGCCCCTGAGATTGGAAGTTGACAGAAAGCCAGTGCTTACATTGGCTGTTATTTTGTTCTACTGGCTACCAGTGTCCCCTGCATAAAATTGACAAGGTCAGCTAAATCCCAGCTGGTTGGCAACCCTACCTGGGTGGTCTGGAAGGTAGAGCTAGGATGGTCCCAGAAGTTATACGAGCACCAGAAATATGCAGTGCCACTGTTCGCATAGCTAACCGGGCAAATAGGATCCCTGAAATAGCAGTCTTAGCTTTTCCTAGGTTAGCTATGTGGATATGATACTGAATATTGACCTTACCTGCATAACTTCTGTGTACTGTCTCTTACCTGGGTATTCAGTGCTGGTACCTGGGCATGACTTGGCATTGAATATCTGGATCTAATTTAGCTGATGGTATTGAGTGTTTTTAAAAAATGCTCAACACTGCCAGTTGAATATCAACCAGGCTATTATATAAAAAAAAATCCAAGATGTTTTGTTTAAGCAGAAAGGTTTCAATAGACATCCCAGCCACTACTGAGTTTATTTAACTCAGTTTTCACAGAACTTTGCACACATCCCATAAATAGATAAGTGACCAGAAGGCCCATCAACACATCAAAGGCTGCATAACTAATTATCCTTAACAGAAAGATTAAAGTTGGAGGGATGTTGTTACAGAAAACAAATGGGAGCAGCTGGTCTAATTACTGCTTCCTTCCAAAAAGTTTAATCAACACTGTATTCTCACACCCTAAACTGTCAACCAGACTGATCAGTACTTCACATTTGCTTAAAACAGCTCTCTGCAGTTCTAAATAATCCACTGGGAACCAAATATTAAGGGAAAGATTTTATGTGGATCACAGGCCAGCAATGATAGCATCAGGACTTTTTTTCAGAGGTAGTCAGGGGTACTGAGTACTGGCACCTTTTTCATTACCTGCTGAAATTGACCCATTGTCTCTGAGTATTAATGAAAGAGCCCAGGTTCTGCATACCAATGATGCTTTTTCATAGATTCTGTGGTTGGTTGCAAGAGGTCTGGTTATTACGGGGTAGGTCCTTCGATGATCACCCTATCCCTAGATGCTAGAAAAAATGTAGTGGTTGGCATCATCAGAGAATTGGGGACAGTGTAATAGAAAGTAACAAATGGTTGACCCCTTCTGTCTATGGATTCAATGAGGTCTTTCAACAATAACGTTTAACTTTTCAAACAGAGTACAACTGGGTTGCAGCTTGTATTCCGGTAATGCCTGGACATGCTGTGTCTTGCAGGGCAGATTAGAAACTAGACAGGGGGCCCCACAGCCTGCCTTTAAGCTATGCTTCCTTGGGCTTGAGGCATGCTTGGAGCCCCTGTGGCATGGAAGCATGGTGTCCTGTGCTTGTTTCCTCCCATACTGCCAACTGCTGCAAACACTTGGTTGCCCTTCTAAGGTTCTCATGGAAGGGTACAATTGGAAACAATACCACAACACCTCCTTCTCTTTTACCTTATGTATTACATATTTAGAAACTTATTATATAGACCTTTTTTCATTTGTAAAACATACATGTAAAAAGTACATCCCCAGAAGTAAAGGAGGCTAGCCAATAGGATACTATGATAGCAGGGAACAGATTTTGTCACAATGATACAATGGGAAAAAGCGGTGGAGGGATGAAACTACGTGTTAAATAGGACACTGGGTCAAGCAGGATCAAAGTTCTACAAGAAACAAGATGCACCGTGGAATCTTTATGAACAGAAATTCCATTTGAAAAGGAAAAGAGAATAGCAGTGGGGCTATTTACCGTCCACTCAACCAGACTAATCAGACAGATGATCAAATGCTAACAGAGATTAGGGAAGCTAACAAATCTGGATACACAATAATAGTGGGTGACATTAAATGCCCCACTATTGACTGGGCAAATGTCGTATCACTGATTCTCAAAATACTGTCCCATATAATGAGCCAAAAGTACTTTCCAAGCTTCAGAAAATACTCATGGAGTACAAAAAATCTTGAAAGGAAAAAAGCTTCAGTGCTCTCACCTCCACCCATTGCAAAAGCTTACAGGGTGAAAAAGACTTTACCAGGGTACGTACTCATCACAGGCGTAAAAAGCCCTTTCAAAATAATTGTTAAAACTCTACTTGTATACCATTTCTGGATCATCAAACTTAAAAGTGACAAAAAACACCAGAAAGAGCCTGACAACTTAACTTTCAAAAAAACAGAGTGCTCTTCCACTTCTGTAAATCATACCGACTGTGGCCAAAGTATCGTTATAAAGCTGTCTCAAAGCACGACCAAACTTCAGCGTTTCTCAAGCACAACTGTTTTCCATGCCACTTGGGTTTGAACAAAGAAATAGAGTGCTAGTTTCACAGATAATTTACTGTTAACATAGAAGGAGAGGACACTATGGTGCTTATAATTTTAGAATTACTGGCCACATTCAAAAAACATGCATTGTTAGATGACAGGTTATAGGTAGTTAGACTGGCTGGTAAAGTATTTGGTTTAAATCATTCCTACAAAATATATCTCAAAGAACAATTACAGGAAAACCACTTCACACACAGGTCTCTGTATCTTGTGTGACCCCTAGTGTGATGGTTCAAATGGAAGGATTGAAGTGTCATGTATTTGATAGATGATGTGAAAATTATTACATCTCATAAAAGGGTCAGGGGATTAAAAAAAAAACAAACTAAGGAATATCAGTCACTATGAAGAGTAGCACAATGGTTTAAGGAACAGTAATTGAAATAACTTCTTTCAGTAGAGAAATCAGAACCCAGCCCAATGTTCCCAGCAATATTAGATAGAGGACTGTCACCTTCTGCCCAAAAGATCCAAACTTTTGTAATCTGAGTAGTTATGGTTTTGATCAAGAATTTATCATTTTCAGCAGTTAGGGGTCCTTTTACCAAGCTGCAGTAAAAAGGACCCTGCAGTAGCAGCAGGGGTCGTGTTTGCCACGCACCAGGGCCCTTTATACCGCAGCGGGTAAAAAGCTCCTAAAAAAGATATGGCCATGCGGTAAGATTATTCTTACCATGTGGCCATGCAGGGAGGAGCATTTACTGCCACCCACTGAGACCCTAACCTTCTCAAAACAGGGTGGGTGTGATGGGTGAACCATTGGAGCCATTGGAGCAGCAGGCAAAATGGCAATTGCACCTTTGCAAACACCGCTCTTACTGCCTCCAGTGGTCATCCCCTTTTCTCCGCCTCCTGGACCTCCCCTTTTTTCACCTATCTCCACCTCCCCCTCTACTCCTTACTACCTCCCTTCCTTTCCCTGCTCTAACTTGCTTAAACCTGCCTTTGATCCCTTCCCCCAGCCCCTCCCTCCCAGGACTTCCTTTCCTGGCTGTGCCAGGCTGCTGCTCTTTTGTATGTCTTGCCACCTTAACGTCTGGGTCATCACTCTTTAAGGATGAATTATCTGGTTTGCTATCATTTTAATTATCAATTGAAGAGCACTTTTCAAAAACTCAGTTGATCTTTTTTTTTTTTTGTGCCAGCTATCTGATTAATTTCGTTCATCAAGGCAAGATTTATCTACAGTAGCTTATTCCTGTGCCAAAATTCAAATGAATTGCATAGTTCAAAACTAACAATAAATGGTCTGAGTGAGTTTTGGAAAAGTGCTCTTCAATGATCAATGCATGTTTAGCTATATGAATTTTCCCTTCCACCTGGGAACATGCAATAATCAGTTCTATTTTGATGGGATCTGATTCAAATGAGAATCAACCAATTAATTATTGGCCAATTCTCATCTACCATTTCCTTCTAAGGGCTTAGAGACAGTAGTTCATTTTTTGCATAAGACAAATGTTCTACATCCAAATAAATCTGGTTTTAGATCAGGTCATTCTATGGAAACATTAAAGTCTTTATAATGATCTAAGACAGAATAGAACACAGTCAGGCCACAGTCATTATTTCACTTGATCTTAGTGCAACCTTTGATTTTGTAGACTTGCTACATCAATTGCACTAATTGGGTATTAGGGATATGGTCTTACAATGTTTTTTTTTTTTCCTATTCTTGGGACTGATCATACTCAGTAAAACTTTCTTCTTCTACATTGATTTTGCATTCTTTACCATGTGGTGTTCCCCAAGGTACAATCTTGGCACCTACTTTGTTTAATCTTTTTCTTACTCTCTTATCTATGTTAATTCAGAATCTGAGTTTAAGTAGTTATATTTTTGCAGATGATGTCAAAATTGTTTACTATGGTGGTTATTTTAGAAGCTCTATTCTTGTTTGGATACCTGAAAACTGGCATTTAAAGGTCCATATTGCATGGATGTCCAAATCCCAATTTTACAAAACCAGGATATGGATGTCTAACACTACAGTACGTTTATATGGTAAGGGTGTGTGGTCGGGGCATGTTTTAGGAAGGAGTAGGAAGCAGGGGCATATTTACGTGGGCCACGGGGTCCTGGGGCCATGGGGGCCTGGGCCCCCGTAGATTTGGCCCTGGACCCCCCTGCCGATGACCCTCTCCACCCCCCCCCTCCCGCCGCCAACCCACTGTCGCCTATCTTTGCTGGCGGGGGACCCCAACCCCCGCCAGCCGAGGTCCTCTCTTCCATTGCAGCAAAGTTTCCTGTTCTGAGTCTGACGTCAGACTCAGAATTTGAAACTGAAGGAAGCTTTGCTGCAACGGAAGAGAGGACCTCGGCTGGCGGGGGTTGGGGTCCCCTGCCAGCAAAGGTAGGCGACAGCGGTGGGGGAGGGTTGGCGGTGGGAGGGGGTGGAGAGGGTCGTCGGCAGGGGGGATCCGGCAATGGCGGGGGGGGGGGGTCATCAGTGCTGTGGGGGGGGGGGCTAAAATGTGCCCCCTCATTCTGGCTCTGGCCCCCCTCCCGCCGAAGTTCAGATACGCCTCTGGTAGGAAGGGCCCAAAATATGGATGTTCAAAGGAAAGGAACGTCTAAGTATAAAAAGATAGAAGTCCTTATTTAGATCTGGTTCTTGGCACATCCAGGTAACAGAAAGGTGCACTGATTGAGCAGCTGTCCACTGGAGGGATTAAGTGAGGACACTTCTTTAATCCCCCAGTGTTTGCTATCCCACTTCCTCTCCTCTGAATGTGAAACCAGCAAGGAATACTATGCTTTGTGACAGCTTCAGGTATTATGGGCATTCTTAACAAAGCAGCAGGCAGATCTGAGGAGTAGCCTGATGGTTAGTTCAATAGATCTAGGACCAAGGGACCCAAGTTCCAATTCAATACCTACTGTACCTGACTATATATAAGATACCTGCAAGCCTGAGGCTATTGAAGCGGTGTGCATTCAGGCACAATAGATAATTCTGTTTCTGAAGGTCTCACAATTAAAAAAAAAACATTTAAAAAACCCAGCTGAGGTGGGATTTTAACTTGTGTTCCCTGAGTTTTAACCCACTGGTCTAACCATTAAGTTACCCCTCTACTTTCCATGGACATCTATATAGCCATTTTATAAGATGGCGGTTCCTGTGCTGCAACATAGATATCCATGTTCCTTGTTTCCCCCCCATCCATAGATGTTCATGCTAGATGTTTCCAGTACATGGATGTCCATTTCACATGTATTTTAGTACACACTGGATCCAGTTCTAAAACACATGTGAGATAGGCATCCATTTGTGACGTTCTGACATGGATGTCCATATTCTGAGCTGAATATCCTTTCTAAAATGCCCCTCCATTAACTATGACTCCAGATCTCACAGAGCTTTAAATCATACTGCTGATTGGTTAATTTAAAATATCATGAAACACAAGCCATCTAAATTTAGAGCAATGTGGCATCCACCTTTACCAGTTGTTTAAATGGAAAAACAAAACAAAACACAAAAACAATATTCCTGTTCTTTTTTGATTGTATTAGAACCTTAGGCTGTAAATTTGAATCTTTTCAAACTTTTGATGCACTTGTGTCAGTTGTTCAGTCATTATGCATAGCTTTTAGACAATTAAGTTCAGTAAAACCTTATTTTTCATTGCATAATATGAAGATAATTGCTTTTGCATTGTCAAATTAATTATTGTATTTCATTATATTATGAGTTAAGTCACTCAGCCATTCAGAAAATATAGTTGGTGCAAAATAAGTGAATAGATTACCCATTTCATTTAGGATTCATTTTAAGATACTCTTTTTAATACATAAAGCTTATTAATCAGTTACTCCCCCCCCCCCCCCCACACACACACCTTATATTTTACAGATCTTTTTATTTGATCCCATCCATACTTTCCAGCTCAATCACAATATTTAAAGAAGTTATGAAAATATTACCTGAATATAACTAGACTTGTGGAGGTACATTTTTGATTTGACATCTAAATTCAACTTGGACGTTTTGCAAAAAACATCCAAAATCCGAAGGTCATTTTTGAAAAAAGAAAAATGTCTGTCTTTTTAAAATACTATTTATAACAAGGTTTTGTGCTTTGTATGTTTTTTTTGACCATTTAAAAAATCATCCAAATGAAAAACAGAGAAAATCAAGCCATTGGGATATAGGAGGGGCCAGCACAACCACCCATATACCTTTCATACAACCTTCTCACAAACACATACTCCCACACACTCCTTACACTTGTTTCTCCCTCCCCATCCCCCCATTCATGCCCAACTCTCACCTTCATTGTATCTCCAGGACTCATGTCCTACACATTCCACAAGTAAATTTATTCCTTTTCAGTCTTATACTCAGAGCTACATACATAACCTTCCCAGCCCCCTCCCATGAAAGCACCTACTCTTCCATGTAAATGTTCTCTATACACTACCCAATTACTAAGACAAACCCAGCATGCATCACATCCTAGCTCTTCAAATTTAGAAATGGGAAATGTGCCATTGTGTCACATTTTAAGGGTACATTTTACATCCTGGAAATAATAAAAATGGGTCAGAGGGGAGGGAAGGCAAGGGTTAGATCTCAATTCTAAACTTAAAAGAGGTTTTGCAGGACAAATTGGCCAAACCTGCAGTCACACCGAAATTCCCTCTCCAAACGGTAATGAGATATGAATGTGTGAACAAGCGTCCACATTGTAGCATTTTAGATTTCTTCAGTGGAAGCTGACCTCAGGTAAGTCACTGTCAAAACCATAGCTCTGACATTTTAAGCCTTGACATGCCCTTCTATGTCAAGATCTATTGGGCATAAATAAAAGAGATGCAATCTGCTAGACAATTAGACAATGTTTGATTGGCTACAGCAGTCTTTTTCAAAAGAGTCTAAAGGAACAGAGATTTTTTAGTCAGCTCCAAGTTGAAGGCTAATGAGGTCATTTTAAGAAGGTGGCTAGTTTGCACATATAAATGGGCATACATGTCTATGTAGTGATTTTTCGAAAGCCTCTACTTGTATGTCAATATCTATATCATACACAGATTTCAAAAGAGCACATTCTGAGTGTGGTGTGGGCAGTTTCTTAAAATATAAATGTACTTCTCATTTCAATTACATATCAATCATACAGTTAGGTTCATTACATATTTTACAAGTCGGGTTATCAATTGGCATGGATACTTTTTTAAAGTGTGCAGTATTTGATATATGTGGGGCATTTTTTGAGAGTCTTCTAAGTATTTGCATTTGTTTTCATCATACTACTGTCACCCGGGATATCTAGGTTTCAGAAAAGTGCTCCTATAGAGCAGTACTTCACTGGAGGGATTAGAACAGTTTAACTCCTTCATCACCTAGTGGTTGGTGACCCACCCAAAAGCAAAACTGAGAAGGCATACTGAGCCCTGTGACAGCTGCAGGAGAAATTGATGTCTAAGGGGCCCTTTTACCAAAGGACGTTAAGCTCTAATGTGAAGTTAGAGCTTAACATGTTAAAGTGTGTTGTGATAATTTACCTGTAATTACATGCTAATCATTGTCAGCTATCATTGTCTAGGGTTGGTCCCGGGGTCCAGTTCACAGAGGCAGTGGGTTCCCAAAGAATACGCAATCCACACGGATTTGGATATATAAAGTGTATTATACTAGTAAAAAAGCCCCGTTTCTGATGCAAATGAAACAGGGACTAGCAAGGTTTTCTTCTGTGTGCATGTGGGAGTGTGTGTATCCCTGCCCTCTGCCCTCTCTCCCTTCCCCTGTGTTGTCTGTACTCTCTGTCCCCTCCCCCCTCGGAGTCGAGTCCTTCAGTGTTAAGTTTCCTGCTGTGTTTGTTACAGAGATAGTGAGGGCTTCTGCCCTCTCTCCCCTCCCCACTCTGAGTCCTTCACTGTTACAGAGAGAGCGATTTGATTTGTGCTTTGCTGTGTTTTCCTTCACTGTTTGTGTTACAGAGAGAGCGAGGGCGGGGCAGACACTCATGGGGAAACCGGATATCTCTCCCCTTCACACTTCCGGCTGGAGGCTTCATTTACAACGTTGGTGGTGCCTCTTTTATATAGAGATTTGCAGATATGTATAGGTTCACAGCATTTAGTACAGGTAACTGGTATAGGCCTGTATCTGTGTGTTTTTAAGGAAGAGAGAGAAAGAAGTAGTGCATGCAGAGCCCGGTGTGCTCTGCTTGCAGGGAGAGAGGGCAGAGATGCCCCCGGACAGAGAGCAGTGCCCTGGATAGAGAAAGGGGGGTAGCAGTAGACCCCACACAGAGCACAGAGAAAGACAGAGAGAGAGAGAGAGAGAGAGAGAGCCGTAGTGAGCTCTGCTTTATACCTAATAAGAAGATAGCTGACAATCATGAGGGGTTTTTTTTTGTTAGTTTTCAGGATAGGTGTGCCATGGGCAGAGAATGGGCATGGAAGTGTTATCCACCTGGCATGTGTTAACTGAATAATGCGGACTTAATGTGGGAGCACTTAGCATCTCCTAAATAAGAGGCAGTAACAGCTCCCGTGTTAATCTTCTGCAAGTTCCATACACTAATTGAAACTTTAGCACAGAACCTACAAAAAAAAAACCAATTATTTAAAATGCCCTAAATACTGCCAAAGAAAATCTGGGCTTAATGTGTGGTAAAGTCCAGTGTTAAAACACATTAAGTCTAGGTCTTCACGTATATTAGTAAAAGGGCTCCTGCGTTTCTAGAATGGTTGATAGGACCATTTATTTTTCAACACATAAACATCTACGTTGCAATTTCATAACATAGATGTCAATATGCTGACACAGGGATGTTTATGTTCTTGTGTTGCCTCGTTCATATTTTAGACTTCCATTTTTCAAAAATTCATGCTGCACATCATCAGTGCACAAATGTCCATTTCATCATATATTTTAGAATGGGCTCTTCATCAGCAGATCCAGTTCTAGGATACTAGCTGAGCTTCAGATGTCCTAACTTGGATATCTAAATTCTGATTTGAACATCCTTTCAAAAATGTCACTCTATGGTATTATGGCTGGCCACTTTTTTTTTTGTGATTTTCTGAAACATTACATTTCAAAAGGAATAGGGAAAGTGTGCAAAGGTGGCAGACCTCACACATCACCTAGATAGGACTTTAGATAATACTGGGGAGGATCCAGCTGTCTTGGTATATGTGGCTGCCAATCACATAGGAAAATATAGAAGAGAGGTCCTGGAAACCAAATTTAGCCTCTTAGGTAGAAAGCTCACCTTTATCCACATCTTTATTCACCTCTTTAAAGACATGTAGCAGATAGGTGAGGCAAGATTTCCCTTGGTATCACACTTGATTTTGGAGATAGATTACATATTACTAATAGCTCTGCAACTTTATTTTTTTAGTTGTCAGTACTCTGTGATGTTTACCATCTGGTCCAAGTTATTTGCTACAGTTTGTCAAATTAGCCCATTACATATTCTAGGTTTACAGAGATTTATTTCAATTCCTCTAACTCATCACCATTAAAAACCATTTCTGATTTGGGATCTCCCCCACATCTTCCTTGGTGAAGATCAAAATGAAGAATTCATTTAAGGGTCCTTTTACTATGGTATGCTAATGGATTTAATGCACCCAATGCTTAGCATGCACTAAATGATAAGATGCCTAATATATTAACATATATTATATTAACATTCCTGGAGGAAAAGTCCATAGTCAACTATTGAGACAGACATGGGGAAGCAACTGCTTGCCCCGGGATTGGTAACATTGGTACTTGTGACCTGGCTTGGCCACTGTTTGGAAAACAGGATACTGGGCTAGATGAACCATTGATCTAACCAAGTATGGCTACTCTTACGTATATTCCTATGGGCATCTTATCATTTATTGTGTGCTAATCATTAGCACATGCTAAATCTGTTAGTGCACCTTAGTAAAAGGACCCCTTAGTCTCTCCATTATGGCCTTCTCCTCCCCAAGTACTTCTTTTATCCCTTGGTTATCTAACTCTCCAACTGATTTTTTTTAACTGGCTTTTTGCTTCTAATATACCTAAAAAAAAGTTTTTATTATGTGTTTTTGCCTTCAAGGCAATCTTCTTTTCAAAGTCTCTCTTTGTCTTCCACTTGTTCATGTTATAAAATGTCTCATGCATGGTGGAAGTTACTAATGCATTGACATTGTTTATTGGGTGCTAATTTGTAGGTTAAGATAACTTAAATGAATTTTATACACACTAAAATTAAGGCAACTTAATGATTTGAATATGAATTGAAGAATGCACATCCCTAGTTAATAACAACACAAAATAAACAAAAACATACATAAAATAAATACAAATCAATAGATTTCAAAAATATATACTAATACATAATAATATCTAAAAATAACGAGGAAGGTATTCAACTGGATATCCAATTAAAAACTGAATAACTTATTCACTTAGCTTAAGACTTTGATTTTTATCAGTTACATTCTTTGAATATCCACTAAAAGATAAGTGGTTAATTTTAGGACAGTGTTTTTTTAAGCCAGTTTTAACTCATTACCTGAATATTGGCAGTATCTGGATAAAAGATAATCATGTTCTCATCATGCTTTGATCCTCTTCATGATATAACTGCTTGCATGTTTTTTCTAGCCAAGTTGACTATATAAAATTTAACTGATTGATGGCCTTGAAATTTCCAAAAAAAATCCCACTATCTATGTATCTACTAGCCGTTGAGCCCGTAAAACGGGCTAGTAAAGGATGGGGGGGGGGTGTTGAAAGCCCCCCCCCCCCCGAATAGGTCACCGCCACCCCTCCCCCCCGGGCCGGGTACCTGGCTTCACTATTCAAACTGCCGGAACGCAGCACACAGCTCATCTGAGCTGCCGTCGACCTTCCTTCTTCTCTGCGTGTGTTCCGCCCTCGTGTGACGTAACGTCGGCGAGGGCGGGACACAGGCAGGTAAGGAAGGCCAACGGCAGCTCAGCTGTGTGCTGCATTCTGGCGGTTTGAATATTGAAGCCAGGTACCTGGGCCGGGTGGAGGGTGGGTGGCGGCGGCGACTCCGGGTGGGTGGGGGGAGCGGTAGCGGCAACCCTGGGGGGGGAGCGGTGGCGACGGCGGTTCCCTCACTCGCAGGTGCGCAGGTTCCCTCTCTGTCACGTCCCCATCATCACGTATTGATGCGGGGGCAGGACAGAGAGGGTCTCTACTGCGCATTTGCGAGTGAGTACGCCTCTTGCCATTTATATGTTTGATATGTTCCATTAACTCCTGAAGTTGGCTAGACAAATCTTTTGAATATTGACCCCAATATTAATACAATCCCAAGCCCAGCATCAAAGTTTCAAGCCACACTCATGGAAGAAGTATGATGCTATCCTTACAGCCTAAAGCAGCATACTCCCAAATGCTAACAAAATTCAAATATGAGTTCAATATCTAGGTTGCCACATTTTTCTCCACATGATTATGGTGCTCTTTTCAAAGCAGATGGACATCTTAAAATGCATTTAAAAAAAGGTTCATCTCAAAAAATATCCAAATCCTGATTTTGGAAAGTTAGAATTTGGACTGCAGTACTCCAAATAGCAAGGAGGCATGTTGTGGGTGTGTTTTGGGCAGGACTAGAGAGGGCCCAAAAGTAAGATGTCCAACAGCGATTTTCAAACATGAAGAAAGGTCCATGTCTAAAAAGAATTACTTTATATCTAGACCCGTTTCAGTCATGTACAAGTTACAAAGAGTTGCTCTAATTGACCAGCTGACCTGTCCATATCCCCTGAAAGTGAAATTAGGAAGGAAAGCCAGGATCTATGTCAGCTGCAGTTATTATAGTCATTCTGAACAAAGCAGTAAGCAGGCTAGAGGAGTAGCCTAGTGGTTAATACCCTAGACTATAAACCAACAGACCGTGGGTCAAGACCCACTTCAACTTTTTTTTTTTAATAATTCTGAGCCTTCCAGAAATAGAACAATACCTACTGCACCTAAATATATAAGACACCTGTAACCTGAAGGCTATTGAAGAGGAGTACATTTAAGAACAGTAGGTATTTTTCAGGTCCTGGAGAAATTACATTTACA
This sequence comes from Microcaecilia unicolor, assembly GCF_901765095.1. Lineage (NCBI taxonomy): Eukaryota > Metazoa > Chordata > Amphibia > Gymnophiona > Siphonopidae > Microcaecilia > Microcaecilia unicolor. The sequence continues at coordinate 409,884,644 of NC_044031.1, forward strand.
AAAAACAAAAATTATAGTAGTGTTTGGACCTATGTTGCTTGGTTTACAAACCATTGCATGCATTAACCACTAGGCTACTCCTTATACACTTTCCTATGCTCCCTTGATACTGGTAATAACACACTTTATCAGCCTGATCAATTTTTTTGACTATTTTCTAAAGTCTAAAACACTACTCACAGAATGCATTTAACGTGTTTTTATAACAAATTGGTTTTTCATACCTTTTTTTTAAATCTAGGCCACACAGACAGATGCTCATGCTCTTGATTTTTTGTAGTTCAAAAGTCTGACTTTTCACTTTGGGAAACAGCTATTCATTTTGGATGTTTTCAGTGCAAAAATGGATATAACAAAAGAGAGGGAACGAAGTACAAACTAAAGTCCAAACAAAAAAAACAGCACTACGGGCCTTTAAAAATGGAACACAGTTCTTTAATGAATGAGCCTTGACAAAAAGACCCGACACGGGCCATGTTTTGGTGACTAGCACCTGCGTTAGGGGTCAGGGGTTAGGCCGAAACCAGCATTCCTCCCCCTGAGGGTCGCCTGATCAGGCCTAACCCCTGACCCCTGACGCAGGTGCTAGTCACCGAAACACGGCCCGTGTCGGGTCTTTTTGTCAAGGCTCATTCATTAAAGAACTGTGTTCCATTTTTAAAGGCCCGTGGTGCTGTTTTTTTTGTTTGGACTTCAGTGCAAAAATGTCCATCTCACTGCCATAATTGAGCAGGAAATCTAGATGTTTTTCCTATTTGATTATGGCTGTGAGATGGCCGGGGTTTTTTTGGACATTATGAGCAGCTCTTTTGGACTTAAATGCTTATTTTTTTTTAATGCCCCTCAGTATGTCTAAAATCTATACTGAAATTTACAGACACTGAAACACAGCTTGTGATCTAATATTATGCTATTTTTAGTAGGAAGGTCCTAAGCCACTGAGTTATCCTAAATCTACACTCATTATACTTTCCTATTCTCCCTTGATACTGGTAATAGCACACTTTATCAGCCTGATCAATTTTTGCTGATTTTGCCTATTTTCTAAAGTCTAAAACACTACTCACAGACTTCATTTAATGTGTTTTTATAACATATTGATTTTTCATACTTATTAGTTCCTTTTATTTGACCATAGTGCATCTCCTCCTCATGCATTTAACATTTCTTTTCTTGATGCTGTTCTTTATTTATTTATTCACTTATATTCTACTCATCTTTCTTTGTAAGTGGATAACAGCTAACACAATTTTTATTATAAATCAGAGCTTATTTTTATTTGATCAAGATGTTTTGCTTCATGAAACTTTGGTCCCCAGCTGAATCCCCATTTTGCCTTCTATTGACTCTTATAACTCTTACCTTTTAAATTTCCTTTCCCAAAAGGATCACTTTAATACTTAAGGGCCCTTTTACCAAACGGCAGTAAAAAATGGCCCGCGGTAGTGTTGGTGCATTGAATTCCTGCTCGCCAAGGACACTTTTTACTGCAGTGGGAAAAAGGCATTTCTTGTTTTGGCATCATTAATGGCTGTGCACTAATATCAAAATTAGCATGCAGCCATTACTGCCTAAGTCCTTACCGCCACCTATCTAGCAGGCGATAAGGGTTCACACATTAACCTGGTGGTAATCGAGCAATGCACGGCAATGTGTCCACACTGTCCGATTACCTCTGGGAATGCCTACACCTAGAAAATAATTTTTATTTTCTAGCACAGTAAATGACGTGAGGCAAACTCAGAACTACCGCCGGGTGCCTGGGTTCGCCCGGCATTGGTGCTGTTTTACCACATGCTATCTATGCGGTAGCCCTACTGCCACTTGGTAAAAGGGCCCCTTAGAAAGTTGCTTGTACAGATACAAACCCAGGCGTAAGTATTAAAGTATGGAAAATGTGGCTTTCAATGTATCTATTGGGAATGGTGAGGATGGGCTGAGCTTGCACCCCACCAAAAAGAGAAAGTGGGACAATTCCTCTAGAAGGCACAGGAACTCTGATAAAACATCTGGGGGCATGTTTACTAAGGGACCCTTTTACTAAGCTGCATTAGGGGCTAACAAGTGCCTAATACAACAAAAATGGCCTAACATGAGACGTGCTAAAGAATTCCACATTATTTTTGCCATGTATTGCGCACGAACCGCGTTCTAAATAATTGATGGGGGTTTTTAGGGGGAGTGTCTGGAAAGTGAGTGTTTCTATGCTAACCGTTTAGCACATCTACATTACCGTGAAATAACTGAATCACTAAAACAGCTTCAAAAATTATTGTAGCTGGTAGAAACCGCAATTATAAATTCTATAGTTTGATTTTTCTTCACTGTGCTTCTATACATACAGATATCCAGATTTCAGTGAGGATATCCTGTTTTCTGATGGGTTCATCTAAACTGTTGTTGTAATCTGCCATGGGAAGATAGAATATATTGAAATTAAATGGAAGTAGAATTAAACTCTCCTTTCATTGGGGCACATGAATCACATTTTCATCTGTTTTGTAGTTTACCTTTTAGGTACACAAATGGATTATTCTGTTTTGAACATGTTTCAGGGGCAAGTGGTTTTATAAGTCAAAATAAAAATAAATATTTTGTTTCATGCAGATCTCGTTTGCTTAAACAAAAATGGGTTATAAACCCCTAATACAGTTCATTGGTTTTCTTATATTTTGTTCTTGTGATGACTTATACTGTGTCAAAACTAAAAACTATTTATTTGGTCTATAATAAAAGGAATACTATCCACCCTAAAAAGTTGTTTTGTGGCTGTACATGAGGAATTGTGGCATTGAATAAATACGTGTATGTTTGTATCCCTAGTCAAAAAATCCAGTTAATTGTTTAACATTAGTGGAACATAGCCACAGAGGCATGGTATGGTCACATTTTTAATATGGTAATACTAGGGCCCAGCTAAGGAACAGGTTATTTTGAGCTAGTCTTCACTGGACCAAACGTGCTTCCCTTGTGCCATCACTATCTAGCAGGATACACAGAGGGGCATAATCGAAAGGAGCGCCCAAGTTTTTCTGAGGACGTCCTTGCAGGATGTCACGGTGAAGGGGTGGGGAAACCCGTATTATTGAAACTAGATGGGCATCCATCTTTTGTTTCAATAATACAGTCGGGGACACCCAAATCTTGAAATTTAGGTCGCCCCTAGAGATGGTTGTCCTTAGACTTGGTCGTTTCTGATTTTCGGCGATAATGGACACTAAGGACGCCCATCTCAGAAATGACCAAATGCAAGCCCTTTGGTCATGGGAGGAGCCAGCATTCATAGTCACTGGTCCCCCTGACATGCCAGGACACCAACCGGGCACCCTAGGGGGCACTGCAGTGGACTTCATAAATTGCTCCCAGGTACATAGCTCCCTTACCTTGTGTGCCGAGCCCCTCAACCCCCCCCCCCCCCCAAAAAAAAAACATTACCCACCACTGTACACCACTACTATAGCCCTTACAGGTGAAGGGGGGCACCTAGATGTGGGTACAGTGGGTTTGTGGTGGGTTTTGAAGGGCTCCCATTTACCACCACAAGTGTAACAGGTAGGGGGGATGGGCCTGGGTCCACCTGCCTGAAGTGCACTGCACCCACTAAAACTGTTCCAGGGTCCTGCATACTGCTGTCATGGAGCTGGGTAAAATATTTGAGGCTGGCATAGAGGCTGGCAAAAAATATTTAAAAAAAAGTTTGAGGGTGGGAGGGGGTTAGTGACCACTGGGGGAGTAAGGGGAGGTCATCCCCGATTCCCTCCGGTGGTCATCTGATCAGTTCGGGCACCTTTTCATGGCTTGGTCATAAGAAAAAAAAGGACCAAGTAAAGTTGTCCAAGTGCTCGTCAGGGACGCCCTTTTTTTTCCATTATGGGTCGAGGACGCCCATGTGTTAGGCACACCCAAGACCCGCCTTTGCCACGCTTCCAAAACACCCCCAGGAACTTTGGTTGTCCCCACGATGGAAAGCAGTTGGGGATGCCCAAAATCGGATTTCGATTATGTAGATTTGGGCGACCCTGGGGAAGGACGCCCATCTCCAAATTTGTGTCGAAAGATGGGCATCCTTCTCTTTCGAAAATAAGCCTGACAGTGTCTTAAAAAGTGGAGGATAAAGGATTTTTTTTTGTAATCCGCCATGGGAAGATAGAATATATTGAAATTAAATGAAAGTAGAATTAAACTCTCCTTTCATTGGGGCACATGAAATCACATTTTCATCTGTTTTGTAGATTACCTTTTAGGTACACAAATGGGTTATTCTGTTTTGTTTCAACCTAATTCATGTTTAATGTAGGATATAAATGTAATAAATAAATAGAGAGAAACTGTGAATGTTGAGCATCTGATTCTCATAACATGATGTCGGTTTTAGTTGGGCTTGACCAGGAGAAAAAAAAATCTCTGCACAAATATAACACATGCTAGAATGACCCTATAACCAGCCCCGCCAAATGAAACACTGGGGAGTGCTGAAAGAGACAGGGAAAAAGGTTAACAAGAATATAGTAAATGCTGGACAGGGAGAGGATAGGGACATTGAAACACAAAGAGGCAGTGCTGGAGATAGAAGAAATGGGGACAAAGGGGCACTACTGAAAAAGGGGGGGGGGGATAGGTGCTCCACTGAAAAGGAGGGGGACAGGGACACAGGGCACTACTGGAAAGGGGAGAAGATAGGTGCACAGAGAAGGCACTACTGGAAAGGGGGAGGAGGTAGGGTCACAGAGTAGAAAACAGTAGAAAAAGGTATTTTATTTTCAATTTGATATTAGGAATATGACAATATTTGAAAATGCATATCTCTGATACCTTCAAATTAGCAACCCTGCAGGGGTCTGATTGCATTTTCTTAAGTCATTTTGGATGTACTGCAGCACAGATTTTGATGGGTAGAATCAGGGACTGCGAATCCCACATGAATTTGGGATGTGAGTTCACACTAGGACTGGTTGAAAAATCTCCCTTCTATAACTGAATCACTTGGCAGCTCTATACATAGCTATTTGATAGTGGGGACATAATACAAAAGATCAGTGCCAAACAGATGTGGAGAAGGAAAAGCAAAAGACAAGAGATGAGAGAAGACATGGAAAGGCCAACCAGGAAAAGAATTTGTAAGGTTGACTCATGGAACATGGAAAAAAAGACTGGGACCAGCCAAATTCCCAGACAACAAAGGTAGAAAAAATATTTTTATTTGTTACATTTGTACCCTGTGCTTTCCCACTCATGGCAGGCTCAATGTGGCAATGGAGGGTTAAGTGACTTGCCCAGAGTCACCAGGAGCTGCCTGTGCCTGAAATGGGAATCAAACTCAGTTCTTCAGTTCCCCAAGACCAAAGTCCACCACCCTAACCACCAGGCCACTCCTCAATACCTAAGATAAAAATGCAAAGGACTAGTGTTCTTCACATTCTGTAGAATCATCACACAAACAAATGCCCATCTGATTTAAACAAGGTGTCTAGCAGTGGAAGGGATGTGTGTGCTATTCCTGAGGTGATGGTCATGATTTGAATATTTTTACTTTGTAGTTAAGAAGATAGGTTGCTTGCTCTGGCCAGTCCAGGGATCTCTTCTGCGTCCTGCCTCTTGATGCCTGTATTAATCAGTGCCCACTACAGTGCCCTGAGCAGCACCACAGACACTGCTGTGTAGCTGACACCAACTGGCGCCTATTGTATAAAACTCTGCTCCCCCTGAGATCAAAACCTGGCTACACCTCTGTCTCTCATTTCTCAATTTTCTATTCTGCTCCATACTGCCCTACTTATTTTTCATTTCCTCTCCTTTCATCGTTTCACCATTCAGAAGTTCAAAATATATCTCATAAAGTGGAGTCACCATATAGTTTGATTTAGAGTTCACAGAACTATAGAAAATGAAGACATACAAGGCCCATGTAGTCTGCTCAGTTTCATTTTTGGTACATAGTTGTGGATCCAAGATTGCTTACTGTTGTTTCTTCACATCTTTACATCTAGGGCCCTGTTTACTAACCCGTGTTATAGGCGCGTTGGCATCTTTAACGCATGTTAAACATGTACATGCGTTAACCGTGTACGCACCTACAATATCCCTATAAGTGCCTACATGGTTAACACACGTGCTAATTATAGACGCGAATGTGCCTTAGTAAACAGGACCCCTAGTCATATACTCTGCTTTCTTGAATTCAGTTACTCATTCTACCACCATTTCTCTTGAGATCCCATTTTATACATCTGCCACTGTATCCCATTGTAAGTTCCTGTCCTGTAATTTTGTCAGGTACCTTGAGCAGAACATTATATTAATACAGTAGATAAATAGATGACTATCTTACTCTGTTGAACAGTATCCAATGCAATTACAGCATTTCTATCTTCTTCCTTTCTATATTTGCTCTTCATTATCTGATTACTTGTTCACCTCCGATAGTCTATTCCCTTGCTCCAAACCCATTCACTGCTATATATCCTAAGGCTTCTTCTTTAGCACACAAATCTTTTTTATGCTTCTTTTTCCTCTTTGATAGCTCATTTCATCCTTTAATTTCCGTTGTTACGCTGTCTGAGTAGTCTCATATTGAAGACAGATTGTTGAAAGCAAGTCTTTAATTTCAATAACTTTCTTTTACACTGATGAGGCTCATCTGTACATTTCTCTTGATTCACCAAATGATTCTGCATTTTGTAGCCTATCATTTGTTACTTAAATGAGACAGGTTATAATTTTGTTTTGACTTCTTATAATGGAAATGATCGTTTTCAAAAGGGATTTTAGCCAGGTAACTAAGTAGGTGCTCAAATAAATTTCCCAGAATGAAACTATGCCTATCAAAGCAGCTGAAAGTATCCATGCACTTTTGGTACGTGGCAGGTGTTTTGTGGAGTGCCTCAGGGTTACACACTTTCACCCCCTCTGTTCAATATCTATCTTAAGGCATTGGGTGGAGTGCTTTCTGAATCTGGTGCAACTATTTTTCCATATACTTATGATATATTTCTGTCATGTCCAGTGCTGGAAAAAATTGAAGCCCACTATGGATTTTTTTGAAGCAAATTATAGCTGAGGCTGAGAGGGGCGTGCAATATTTTTTAAAATTAAATTGTGCAAAGTCTAAGAGGCCCTTTTACTAAACGGTGGTAAGCACTAACATATGCTCACTACCGTGGGATGCGCCAAGGCATCCCGCAAAGGTTCTGGGATCGGTACACGCTACCCACACACTACAAATATTTTTTTATTTTTTAGTGCAGGGATGTGTTTGAAGGCAGAGAGTAGGCATGTTCTGTGTTAATCATACAGCATAGGTAAATTGCCACACAGTGCCCGATGGGTTAGCAAATGAGCCTTTATCGCTTAGTAAATAGGTAACAGTAAGGGCTCAGGTGCTAATTGGGAAATTAGCAAATGGCCATCAACGGGCAAATAGAAATTGTGACCATTTTACAACCATGCTAAAAGCGGCCTCAGCGTGTGGGAAATCCACACGTTAAAAATAGCACAGGCCACTTTTTAGCACGGCTTAGTTTGAACAGTTATTGGAGTACGAGTTGATGTTGTCGGGAGAAGTTTAAAAAAATAGAAAACAGATCAAGAATTCTTGGGATTATTGGAGATTCTAAACTTACTTTTGAACATCAGATTCAGGCTTTGTCACAACGACTTTTCTTTAGATTGAGACAGTTGAGATATGTACAGTCTATGTTAGGTCTTCATTACATAGTGGTATTTCTGAAAAACTGCTGGATAGACTGTAGCTATTACAAAATACTACAGCAAGTTTAATTTTTTGCATGAGTAAAACTGAGAGGGCGTCTCCATTATTGAGCCATTTACATTGGCTACCTATCCTGCTTATAATCGAACGAGAAAAACGCCCAAGTTCCGACCTAAATCGGGAGATGGACGTTTATCTCACAAAAACGAATAACGCGGTATAATCGAAAGCCGAACTTGGACGTTTTCAACTGCACTCCATCGTGGAAGCGTACAAAGTTGACGGGGGCGTGTCGGAGGTGTGGTGAAGGCAGGACTGGGGCATGGTTATCACCCGAACAGAGATGGGCACCTTTCGCCAATAATGGAAAAAAAGTATGTGTTTGTAGCTAGAATTTAGGGCACTTTTCCTGGACCCTGTTTTTTCACGAATAAGGCCCCAAAAAGTGCCCTAAATGACCATATTACCACCAGAGGGAATTGGGGATGACCTCCCCTGACTCCCCCAGTGGTCACTAACCCCCTCCCACCACAAAAAATGATGTTTCACAACTTTTTATTATCTCCCTCAAATGTCATACCCACCTCCCTGGCAGCAGTATGCAGGTCCCTGGAGCAGTTGTTAGGGGGTGCAGTGGACTTCAGGCAGGTGGACCCAGGCCCATCCCCCCCTACCTGTTAGAATTGTGCTGCTTAATGCTTAGTCGTCCAACCCCCCCCCAAACCCACTGTACCCACATGTAGGTGCCCCCCTTCACCCCTTAGGGCTATAGTAATGGTGTAGGCTTGTGGGCAGTGGGTTTTGAGGGGGATTTGGGGGGGCTCAACACACAAGGAAAGGGTGCTATGCACCTGGGAGCTCTTTTACCTTTTTTTTTTTTTTAAAGTGCCCCCTAGGGTGCCCGGTTGGTGTCCTGGCATGTGAGGGGAACCAGTGCACTATGAATCCTGGCCCCTCCCACGAACAAATGCCTTGGATTTATTCGTTTTTGAGCTGGGCGCTTTCATTTTCCATTATCGCTGAAAAACAAAAACACCCAGCTCACAAATTGTCAAATAAAACATGGACATCTATTTTTTTCGAAAATACGGTTCGGTCCGCCCCTTCACGGACCCGTTCTTGGAGATAAACGCCCATGGAGATAGACGTTTTCGTTCAATTATGCCCCTCCACGTGATCTAGAATTAAATTTAAAACAGCATGTCTAGTATTTCAATCAGTTTATGGTCTTACTTTGGAGAGATTAGCCCATTGTTTAAGAATTCCTATGCAGTTGTTAAATGCACAGAGTACTTATTTACTAAAATTAGATTGTCCTTCTTTTAAAGTAGTCATTGGAAGATGCAACTTGGACTCACTTTTACTTATTTAGGAGCTTTAGCAGCCCTTTTACAAAGCAGCTTACTGCATGCTAACTCGGAAATACCGCTGACCCAATGCGGCTGCTGGTGATAGTTCTGTTGCGCCAGAAATTGTTTTTTTTTATTTTATAGCATGGTGCTAACCCGGTAGTAATCAGGTATCGCCACATGCTGCTCGGTTGTTGCTGGGTTACCGTGGGAGCCCTTACCACTACCTTAATGGGTGGCGGTAAGTGCTTCCCCCCCCCCCCCCCCCACATGGCCATGTGGTGAGAGTAATCTCACCGCATGTCCATTTTTAAGGGGCTTTTTATCTACTGCGGTAAAAAGGCCAGGGTGCACGGGAAAAGCAGCCCTTGCCACATCCACAGGGCCCTTTTTCCCGTAGCTTGGTAAAAGGACCCCTTGGTTTGGAATCAATTTCTTCTTTAAATTGATGAATCAGGGTTTACTTCTGTTTTTGTAAAGCTTTTAAAACGTATTTGTTTGCATCAAATGTTTCGTTTGAATTCTATGTGCCTGTAAGCTCCCTCATATGTTGAGGTTATTTTGCCTGTAATCCGAACTGAACCTAATAGAATACAAGAACCCAAATCGAATCGAATCAAATAGATGAAATAAAGAGCAACATTTCTGGGGATGTGTTTAGTTCAGAGGAGTAGGTAACATGTTTATAATTCCATTCCCAAAAGTATATGCAATGTTTTGCCCCCATCTGCAGAAATAACAATGGCGAATGCAGGTGTTTTGTACCTATATATCTCAAAAGAAATTTTTAAAAGGAAACACTGCAGGCCACGGACAATAAAACACTTGTATATTTTGCAGCAAGATAGTGTGCCTAAAATTGCAATTCTCATCAAATGCTTCTAATACTGAAGTCCAGCTCCTGATCAAAGACCCCTGTCAACAATTATTTTGAAATCTGTCTCCTTGTTTGACTTTTCTGTCTATAATTTTGATGTCGCATTTCATCCTGAAACAACTTTCCTACCTTATCTCCTTAACATATGCATATACAGCTGTTATTATCTGTGCAATAGTACCTTTTTTTATTGGAACAACTTGTGTATTTAAGAAGTGCATTAAAAGAGGAGGACATTTGCTTAAAGTTAGAATAGTTTGATCAGGGCCAGCACAGCAATATTGCAGTGTTTACATAGCTTCCAGTGGATGAGATATGCTACTTTATTGTGAGTCTTTATAATCAGTTTTTCTGATATCAGCACATCATACCATGTGATGAGATTTGTGGTAGATTTTAGTCAAGTACGGCAAAACCTGTATTTATTTTGGCTATTTTTCAGTGTGTTGTGAACTGTCTAGTAGGGGCATAGACATACACCCAATTTTGGGTGGGTCTGAGCCAAAAGTAAGGGGGCATGACAACCCCACCCACCCCTCCACCTTAGCATCTCTCCCTCCCCCCAGGGAGGGGGTCACATAACTCCATTCCTCAACCCCTCCTAGCTTTCCCTCTGACACAACCTCTTGGTCCCGTGAACAGGAAGTTGCTTCACAGGGAAAGTTCAGGCCAGCATGAGCAGAAGGAATGTGTTGCTGTTTGCCAGCAAAGAAGTAAAAGATTTAAAGGTACTGGGGGAAGGGGGTAGAGTTAATTGACTCCCCGATCTCCTGGAGGGAGAGATGCTGGGATTCTTCAGCTGGTGGGGCTTGGGGATCCATGCCAGCCACATCATTGTTGTTGTGCCATTGCTGGGTGGGCCTGAGTCCAAAGTGGGTGGGCCTGTTATCATCTATGGCTATGCCACTGCTATCTAGCACATAGTCCTCTGTCCTTTGCTGCAACATCAAACTGCCACCTTTAAGTTTAAATTGATCCCTCCTTAATCGCTCATGTTTCAGGTTTGATCTACTTGTGGTTTCTGAAGTAGCTGTTTGGGATATCCATGTGAATGTACATTTGGTTCATTAAAGCACCTTCAAAATGTTAATGCTAATTTAATGTGCATTAATCTACAAATTAAGAACATAAGAATAGCCAAACTGGTTCAGACCAATGGTCTGTCTAGCCTAGTATCCTGTTTCCAACAGTGGCCAATCCAGGTCACAAGTACCTGAAAGAATCCCAAACAGTAGCAACATTCAATACTACCAATACTAGGGCAAGCAGTGGCTTCCCCACATCTTTCTCAATAGCAGGCTATGGACGTTTCCCCCAGAAACTTGTCCAAACCTTTTTTAAACCCATAATACACTAACCACTGTTTCTTCATCCTCCAGCAAAGAATTCCAGAGCTTAACTATTCGTTGAGTGAAAAAATATTACTTCCTATTTGTTTTAAAAGTATTTCCATGTAACTTCATTGAGTTTCCCCTAGTCTTTGTACTTTTTGAAAGAGTAAAAAATCGATTCACTTCTACTTGTTCTACACCACTCAGGATTTTGTAGACCTCAGTCATATCTCCCTTCAGCGTTCTCTTTTTCAAGCTGGAGAGCCCTAACCTCTTTAGCCTTTCCTCATATGAGAGGAGTTCTATCCCCTTTACTGTTTTGGTCACTCTTGTTTGAACCTTGTCTAATTCTGCTATTTCTTTTTTGAGATACGGAAACCAGAACTGAACGCAATACTCAAGGTGAGTCACACCATGAAGCGACACAGAGGCATTATTTACCATCCTTTTCCTAATAATTTTTAGCATTCTGTTTGCTTTTTTGACCGCCACCATACACTGGACAGAAGAATTCAGCATATTGTGTACAACACCTAGATCTTTTTTTTTTGGGATGGTGTGACAAGGTTGGTAACCAAGTCCCTAATAAGAATCAGAAGCCCCAAAAACTGCAATACCCAGAACCCCTTGGGAGACTAGAAGAGCATGGCTGGCCAGAAAACCAGGAGTGGACACATAGCAAAGCTAAGGTAGGAAGTAGCTCAGGGAAAGGTGGGCCCTTTTCCCCATTCTCCACTAGAGGTAGCAGGAGGGAAGAAGCTCAATACTCTTGGCTGAGAAAACAGTATATAATTCCATCCAGCTGTAAGCATGCAGTGCGCACCAACTGCTGATTACCACCGAGTAAGGGCCCCGCAATTGAAAATATTTTCTAATGCGTGTTTTGAGCGCGCACCAAAAATGGAATTACCACCCAGGGCATGTGGTAGCTGGGCAGTAGTGCCAATTTGACACATGTTGGATGCACATAGGCACCTACACGCCTTAGTAAAAGGGCCCCTCTATTTTTACTGCAATGTTATTCAAACAAAAAATTCTTGAAAAATCATTTTGGACCAATGACGATTCACACAAGGCTGCTTAAGTTGATTCTGCAGTACCTGTGTTGTCATATCTGAAGATCCATATTATTTAAATGATATGTTTGCGAAGTAGTTAAAGATATGTGAGTTACGTAGGATGCTAGGAACAATTTTGAACAAGTATTAGTTCGCAGTATATATAGCAGCCATTAAGAAAACTATAGGATTCACTCAGTAGGTTTCACAGTAGAATTTACATCAAAGAAAAATAAATACACATTTGAATTATTATGAGGCAACCCCTCAGATATAAGAATATGGCAGCATGGGGGTGGATAGGGGGATGATTGTTGGAGAAAGTATGCAAACCATGTCTTTTGGAATTTTATCCAATCCTTCTATGTGGGTGGGTTTTGTGTGTGTGTGTTTATGTGTATGTGGTTTGTGTGTGTGTTTCTAAGTTAGAAAGAATGCTTATCTTCTTTGCTGGAATTTGCATAGTAAAATTTGCCTGTAAGCAATAAAGATTTGCTGTAAAATTACTGCAGCCAGGGAAAGGATCCCACAGCCATGCCACTATTGAACAAATGCAATGGTTGGTAAGGGTGTATCTTTAATGAATTCAAAGTCATAACATTGTCTTAACATAAATGTTTTATTGTTAGTATAAGATAATTTTGATTATGTATGTAATATTGTAATCTGCTGGGAGCTGTTGATTATACAGAATATAAATGTTTTAAATAAATAAAGCAGAATTACTAGCGTGACTCAGTCTAAACTGTTGGAATATAGAGTTAAATTAGAAGTTTAGTTATTCCTTCACACATCCAACCAACACCATCTGGGATAAGCTAACAAAGGAATACTCCAGCTGTTTGGAATCTTGAGTGATTTCTATACATAAGAATAAAACTCCGTGAAGGATAACACATACTGAAATTATCAAGGTTTAATTTGATTGACTACAAAATTTTATATTGGTTCTAAATGTATACTATAGAATGCAAACTTCTTACAGAAATTTGTAGTGAAATTTATATTTAAATCATAGTTAGGTCAGCAGCAGAAAACATTTATTTTCTATTCATACAACATATTTTGAAAAGACGCCGAGCCCTGTTTACTAAGCTGCGCTGTAGGTGTGCTAACTTTTTTAGAGCGTGCTAATGCTAGAAACACCCTTAGTAAACAGGGCCCACCATGTTTTATTTAGAAAGTACTATGTCTCAATCTGTTCCTACAAAAAAAATTCTTTATAAAATATGGCCCTATCCCGTTCATTCTCTGACCAAAGATCTTTATTATTATTATTATTATTTATTGCACTTGTATCCCACATTTTCCCACCTGTTTGCAGGCTCAATGTGGATTACAAATACCTGTAATGGCATTGCCATTTCAGGGTACAAAATACAATTGGTGTTACAAAGATATTAAGAATAACAAGGTTCACATGTCAATATAATCAAACAGTTATAGAAAGGAGACAGTCATAGTCAAGGAGTCGTGGTGGTATGTTGTGGTTAGTTACACATGATGTGTGCTGTATGCTTCCTACTATATTCATTAAGATATATTTTTAAAAAATTCTAATGCTTTTCTAGATAAATGACATGGTTATGTGATTAGAACCACAAACAGCTTCTAATGTAAGTTGAAGCTCTTAAATATTGTGTGGTCACTGCAATAAGCACTAGAGATGATATATGAATATTAAACTCACTGTACATAGATTTTGGGGCTTATTTTCAAAACAAAAAAGTTCAAAAATGGCATAAAGTGGCAGAAAGACATTTTTCTCTCAAAAATGTTCACCCTGCGATTTTCAACACCCTGATTTTAGATGTTTTGCTCCATGGTTCATCCAAATTTCAAGGGACCATGTTGGGGGCATATTGTGGGTGGGACATGGGCGGCACCAAAAGAGAGACATTTTTCTGCAATAATGGAACAAAATGAAAATGTCTAGGGCCAAAATTAAGATGATTTTGGCTAGACCTGTTTCAATCATGAGTAAGAGGCCCTTTTACAAAGGTGCGGTAGGCTCTATGCTTGTGTAGTGTTGTCACGTCTGTGGTCGTGACCCCTCTCAGGCTTACCTTATTTCTGGCGGTCAGCTTCTAAGCTGGCTTCTGTCTGGTCTTTCTGAGTTAGGTCTGTCTCTGTGTGCTGGCTACTTCCAGCATGGCTCTGATTTCTCCACTACACTGCACCTGTGTGTGTTAAGTCTCTCTGTGCTTTAGTATGCTTTCTGCCTGTGTCTTGGGTCGTGCTCCTCTCGCCCTCTGGTGGGCAGAACCGGTGGCTGCCATAGACTGTCTTGCTGTCCCTACCCGTTCCAGGCTTCAGCTCAGTCCGGTCCGGATCTTCCAGGCTGCCAGACTTGTCTTTCTTTTTTGTGCCTGCCCAGCACCCGTAGCTGCCTTGTGATTGCTGCAGCTGAGTCTCAGCTGCTGCTGGGCTTATTAACCATTTGGAAATTTCTGTGTTTGCCTTTGCATCGCCTAAGGCCCTGGTTTGTTGGTGCTTGCTACACATCTACCTAGTCCAGTTTATAGTCTGTATTCTTGCCTGATTCTAGTTTAGTCTTTGTGTAGCTTCTAGTACTTTATTGCTTGTTTCCCAGTCTTGTTTCTTGTTTGTATGTCTTTGTCTAGTTCTAGGTTGTCTGTGTTTCTTGTTCAGTGGCTGCCTGGTAGCTTTCAGGTCTGTCTCTTATCTATCAGTGTTTTTTCCCTGTTTTAGTGGCTGCTTGCAGCTTTCAGTTCTGTCTCTTGTCTACCAGTGTTTGTTCCCTGTTTAAGTGGCTGCTTGCAGCTTTCAGTTCTGTCCCTTGTCTGTCTGAGAGTCCTAGTCTAGTATTCTGCCTAGCCTCCCTGTGTGCTCTAGTCCCTGAGTGTATCCTGCTGGTATCCAGTTCCAGCCCTGTCCGGAAAGTCCTGCTGGCCACCTGCACCCAGGGGCTCAACTCCTGAGGAACGGTGGTCAAGTGCAGGTGAAGTCTAGCTGGCCCTGACAGAGTTCTGCCTTATCCCTGTGTGGGGTGGTTTTGTCTGCCACTGCCGCTCCTCGGCAGTGGCCCAAGAACTCACAAACCCAGTTCCTGCTTTTTGGAAAACGTGACAAGTGTGCAGCAAAATGAGACTACCACCAGGCTAGTATGCTCCCTGGTAGTAATTTCAGATTTGGTGCATGCCCATAATGCCTGGACAAATTATTTTTTATTTCCTATCACGTGTGGAATTTCCGGCGTTTAATCAGCAGTTGGTGCAAGCCATCCGGTCACCACGTGTGTAGCACGTGAGCCGTTACCGCTACGTCAATGGGTGGAAGTAAGGTCTCAGGCTGAAAATAGACGCGCGCTGGTTTCAATTTTAGCACATGTCCATTTTCCGGCCCCTTAAAAAAAGGCCCTTTTTCCTAGATGCAGTAAAAAAATGGCCCAGCGCGCACCCAAAAGATGCACTCGCACTGCCGAAGGCCACATTTTACCATGGCT
Organism: Microcaecilia unicolor; assembly: GCF_901765095.1. NCBI lineage: Eukaryota > Metazoa > Chordata > Amphibia > Gymnophiona > Siphonopidae > Microcaecilia > Microcaecilia unicolor. The sequence continues at coordinate 409,900,433 of NC_044031.1, forward strand.
TAGTGAAAGGACCCATAAATGACCAAATGATGCCCTAAATAACTACTGGAGGGATTAAGGCATAATCACTTTATTCTCCCAGTGGTCACTGACCATCTCCCAACCCCCAAAGATATGAAAGAAATAGTACATGCCAGGCTTTATGAGAGCTTCAGATGTTGTGGCCAGTTCTATTTGAGCAGCAAGCAGGTCCCTGGAGTAGCCTAGTGGTCAGTGCAGTGATCTATAGGGAAGGGTACCAAGGCCCATATCCCACTCTAACTGCTATACTTTTGGTGGAAAGTGTGAGTTCTCCAAAACCTACCAAAAACGTACTGTACCTACATATAAATGACACTTACTGACATAAGGACTATTGTAATTGTGTACATTTGGGTACAGTAGGTGTTTGGGGTGGTTTGGAGGGCTCCCCATACAATATAAGGGGATAACAGTGAGATGTGTACCTGGGACCTTTTATGTGAAGTCCACTGCAGTGACCCCTAGAGTGTCCCACTAGGATATCTGTGTGGCCAGTCTACTAAGAATGCTGCCCCCCCATACATCCCAACGGCTTGTATTTTTTCCTTAGACTTTTTTTTTTTCAAAACTGGTCCTAAAAGATATATGCTCTAAGCTCAAAAATGTCTATCAAATGACCATGGAAACAAAAAGTTTGACGTTTTTTTGGTTTAAAAATGGCCATGTTCGCTGCTGGATTTTCGGACGTTTTTCACAAAACATCCGAAATTGAATTTTGACATCATATCAAAAATGCCCCTCTTTATCTATTTCTTGTACTCAGGGCCGGTCTTAGCAAGTGCGGGGCCCTATGCAGACCAATTTGGTGGGGCCCCATCCTAGCCCCGCCCCACTGTAGCCCCGCCCCACCCTAGCTCCACCCATTGATAAGATTATTCCATTTTTAGAACATTTTTTTATTTATGAAATTTCAAATAAAGACAAATGAAGCTCTAAACTTGTACAAAAAAACTGATTGAAATAATAAGCACAATGCTATCATGAAACCTCCCCTCCCCAGAAATTATTCAGTTCAAGTCCACTACAATTAGTAGTTCCAATTCTCATAACAAAGGAGAATAAAGGGAAAATATTAAGAAAAGATTCAGTACTTTCAAATTCCCCTATTACTCTGTAACCCATATATGCAATAAAATAAAAATGAAATGAAAAGATATACAATAAAATAAAGTGATGTGTGAAATATAATGTACAATATAAAAACATATAGACCACCAAGGTATTAAAATTGTTTTAAAATATATACCACAACTCTCTGACTCCAGAAGACTCCGACTCTGTCTGTCATCCATAATTGTCTGACAATACACAGAAACAAAATAAGTAAAAATAAAATAGTCACAATTAATACCTTATACACCAATATACCAGCCATATGGAAAATGCAGACTGTCAACAATATGAAGCTAGCAAGGGATCATAATATCACAATTCTCATGTAAAGCCACAAAACACCCTTTTCGAGGTAGTGTGTCATGATTTAGGCTCTACACCCTTTCTGATGTTTGGTGCCACCTTCCCTCATGTCCCGCCCTCTGATGTAACTTCCGCAAGGGCGGAACATGAGGGAAGGCTGGCCAACAGACGAAGCGATTTTTCTTCTTTTACTCAGACGCGAGGCACCGCCGCTTGTAGATTTTAAAAAAATGCTGGGTCAGGTGAGGTGCTGGCAGGTCGGGTGGCAGAAGAGGGTCGTTTGGCGGGTCGGGCGGGGGGGGCTCAGACGGGAGGGGGGCTCAGGTTGCTGGAGGGAGGGAGGGGGAGCAGGGGAATGAGGAGAGTCGTGTCGCTGGACATGGGTGGTGGGCAGGCGAGCAGCGGCGGTGGTCGGAGAGGCGAGGCAGAGTTGAGGTGCGCCGCGTGGGGCCCCCTTAGGCACGGGGCCCTATGCGGCCGTCTCGGTCGCCTCTGCCTAAGACCGGCCCTGCTTGTACTGTTTTGTATCTGTTCATCAATCTAAAGAAAACACCTTTGAGTAAGCTTTGAAGAGATGTGAAGATCTACCTGGAGATTAGTAAAATAGATACACATAGGTATGTCCTTGGTCACCCTATATATAATGTGGTGTTGTACTTTCAGCTATGAGATGAAACACACATGCATGCACAGAGACATGCACACAATCATTCCAGTATTCAAATCCTGTAGTCTGCATTGGTTTTAAGTGCTGGCCTCAGCATTTTAATTGTCTACACATTTGTTTCCGGATTTTATATAGCGTGCCTAGAGCTTCATGATGTTATCCAGACATATTTTTATAACAATGCACATAACTTAATTGGCTTAACAAGCAAATCAGTGAATTTAACAGCACTTAACAAGCAATAATGAGCACAAATTGGCAATAATTAGAATTAGCATGCATAATTCACTAAGCAGATTTTATAATGAACTGCACCTAAATTCGAAAGCATGCAGTTCAAAAGGGATGTGGCTATGGGTGGCAAATGGGCATTTCATGGGCGTTCCAAAGTTTATATGCGTTATTAAAGAAAATTGCCCAGTGCACGTAAATCTATGCATTGGAATTTATGCCACATTTTCGTTGGTGTAAATGGACGTGTATAGTTTTAAGAACTGGGATTTCAACTAAGCATATTCTACAAACCATGCCTAAATCTAGGCATCATTTATAAAATACACTTAGGCGGAAAAGTTTACCATGTGGACTTTTTAGGCACCATATATAGAATCTGGCCCTTGATAGCAGAAGCAGTGAATGTCCTTTAGAGTTAGCAGTAACACCCATGTGCCAATTTTTTTCTGACTCAGCACTATTAGGTTACTGCCAAGTCAGTCTATAAAATGTCCAGCAGCACTATCCAAATAATGCTACCAAAAATTCATGGACAGGACTGACTAGGGCATTTATTCAAATAACAGCTGCCAAATACTGCACCAAATCTGATTTTAAATCTGTATTAAGTCCTCTCATGATATATTTTCTCCTCAGCAGATTTCTACTGCCTATTTCACTTATTTCCTGTATAACCTAGCCGCTTGTGAACCCTAGTGAATATGTGTGTATTGTATATCTCATACAAGACTTCAGCAATGGGGTATTGTGAGTGTAGACATTCTTGATCTATGTCACTGGAATACTGGAAGAGTTAGACCACAGGCTAGCCATGAAAGCATTATGTTACAGTATAGGCCTGTGAAACCTTACACTCAGAAATTCATATTTCAATGCATGAGAACATGAACTCAGTGTGTCATGCAGCATACTTATAAACTCCCTACACGTGCATATGTAATACCTTTACCATGCACTGGAAACATAAACATTGGATGTTGGCTATATTTCAAAATCACTAAGATTAATTAGCAAAATCTCTTGGGCTAATACCCAAAAGCTTCCAGTTCCATATTAATAAGAAGGACCATTATTATTATTAATTTTTTCCCAGAATGTTTGTTCTTTTCATTCTAGAAGTCCATGGAATTATTTTTATATGGAGTGAAAGTAAGAGGATTAACATTTCTTTTCTGATATATTTTTCAAAAAATATTCTTTTGCACTCATTCTATGGAAAATCATATCTGACAGCAGAGATACCATCCCCGTTGATCATATTATTTATTTATTTATTTATTTATTGCATTTGAATCCCACATTCCCCCACCTATTTGCAGGCTTAATGTGGCTTACATAGATCTGTTAACATTGTCATATTAGGATATCAGATACAGTTAGTATTGTGTAGCAATTAAGGAAGGGAAGAGGGAAGACAGAAGAGATTTGTTAGGGTAGTTATAGAAGGTGGGCGTTCCTAACTGAGTGGTTTGGTGAGGTGACTGAGGTTATAGGTTCTCATTATAGGCCTTGTTGAAGAAGAATGTTTTCAGAGATTTTCGAAAGATAGTTGTTTCTTTGCTTTCAAGTCCGTGGGTAATGCATTCCATACCTGCGTACTCTTGTAAGAGAAGGTAGTGGCATGCATCAACTTGTATTTAAGTCCTTTGCAGCTGGGGTAGTTCAGGTTGAGAAATTTGCGGGATGATCTTGTGGCGTTTCTGGGAGGTAGGTCTATGAGGTTTAGCATATTACTGTTAATACCATCTTAATAATATCTTTATTATATTAAAGAGAAAAAAGTACCAAAATAATAGGCCACTTGAAGCAAAACTGAGCTTCAAGAAGGCCCTTTTTCTCTAAATAGTAATGAAAATTGCTATCATTCTGTTTGAAAAGATAGACATTATTATTCAGATTTCAAAGTTTAGCTTTTTGTTTTAAGTGCTTTCCAGTGTGTTGGATAGGTTGTTTGTGAAGGATATTTCAGGCATTTACCAACCTTTTGGTGAAACTGTATTTCCTGGCATTGTCCATGTGAGGATTAAGGGGTATCATGCCTTAATCCCTCCAATGGTCAATTAGGGCACCTTTTTGGGACATAGTTGTGATTGAAACTAAATATCATGGTGAAGCTTGTAGAATCTCAATTGTTTAAACAACCAATCAACCACTAGATATCTACATATGCAAGAATAGGTGACTGGCCAGCTGGAAAGCTAAGTTTTTCCATAATTACATTAAAGTGTTTAAACTAGAGAATTGAAGAGCTGTAAAATAAATAGGAGTTTTTTTTTGCCAGTGATGAGTCCGCAGGTCTCCCTAAAGTTGATTCGTTAACATAAGGAGTACCGTAGCAGTTCGTTTGAGGCTTTTTCCTCCGTTCAAGCACCTATTCTTGCATATGTAGATATCTAGTGGTTGAATAGTTGTGATTGAAATAGCTTCAGATAAAAAGGTCCCAATTTTTGCCCTAGATCAGTGGTCCCCATGGTCAATGATCCCCCTCCCACTCCCAAAGATGTGACAGTATATACTAGACTCTGTGACAGCTTCAGATATTCTGGCCATTCCTCTTAGAGCAGCAAGCTGGTCCCAGAAGTAGGCTAATGGGCAGTGCAGTGGACTGTAGAGAAAGTGACCCAGGTCCATATCCCACTTTAACTAGTACACTTGTGATGGAAATTGTCAGCCTTCCAAAACCCACAAAATACAAACTGTACCTATAGATATGAGACACCTGCAGACCTGCGGGCTTTTATAGTGGTGTACAGTTAGGTACTGTAGGTTTTTAGGTGTTCCTAGAGGGCTCATAATAAAAAATAAGGGTGTTAAGGTGGGATTTGTACCTGGGTCCCTTTATGTGAAGTCCACTGCACTGACCACTAGGCTGCTCCTCTGCTCTGCTGGGATGTCGGTGTGGCCAGTTTACTAGGAATGGTGCCACACAGCTATCCTTATGGCTTGTTTGTGTACATTTTTCTCTGGGACTTTTTTTCTTTTTAAATGTTACCTAAAGAAATATATACTGAGCATAAAAATGTCTGGAAAATAGCCATTTTTGAAGCAAAAAAAAAAGCAGACATTTTCCAGTTCAAAATTTGCTATGTTCAGGATGAGAATTTTAGACATTTTCAGAAAAACGTCTATGATTGTACTAAAACATCATATCAAAAATGCCCCTCTATTATCCTAGGTGCCTAACTGCAAGTGGGATATACACATGAGCAGAGGATGTGGCTCCCAGTTATTTGCATAGTTTATAGACACTATAAACTACACACCTCACTTGGAGCACCTAAGTGGAGTGGAGGAGTGGCCTAGTGGTTAGGGTGGTGGACTCTGGTCCTGAGGAACTGAGTTCGATTCCCACTTCAGGCACAGGCAGGTCCTTGTAACTCTGGGCAAATCACTTAACCCTCCATTGCCCCAGGTACAAATAAGTACCTGTATACAATATGTAAGCTGCATTGAGCCTGTCGTGAGTGGGAAAGCGCGGGGTACAAATAAAACAAACACCAACATATGCCTGCCACTTAACCTTCCATTACCTCAGGTACAAACTTACATTGTGAGCCCTCCTGGGACAGAGAAATATCCAGAGTACCTGAATGTAACACATTGAGCTACTACTGAAAAAGGTGTGAGCAAAATCTAAATAAATAAATAACCTAATGCTAGTACAGAATCCTGGAGCCAAGATGCCATTATAGAATTGATACTAAGCATGTGATTTTGGGATGCACCAATTTATAGAATTCAGAAATTAAACCTCAGGCAGTGGGGTAAACAATAAATAACTGAATGAAGCATTAAGCAAGGGCATGCAGGTAATAACACTGAACCCTGTTTTTGCTGCAATCAGGTTACTTCCAGCTGCTACAAACTGTGGAGGAAGGTCAGGAACTGGCTGCTTCCAAGCAGACTTTTTGTTTATGTTAGCTACTACACAATGAACTTTTTCACAGAAGGGAGCTAGGCACAGCAGAGAAAATTAACAACAAAAGTTCTTGGAAGAGAAACATATTTAACCTGGGAATTGAAATCTGAACTAGATGGAATGATTTAAGCTGAAAAGTCTGTGTTTTTGTGTGCAAGGTTATATATGTGACCAATTGAGCAAAAAGATACAAAAGTGGGGTATATGACTTATTTATACCACAAGATACAGGGATATCAACTGCATAATCCTGCAACATTTCAGCCTCAGGTATGGACAAATTAAAAAAAGAAGAAACATTTATCAATAAAAAAGTACAGTTTTTGGAAAAACACATTTGAAAGATAGCAAATTAAAAAAAAAAACACATCTCTGTAATCCATAGGAAATGATGGCTACAATTTTGACTATGTCTTGTATAGATTATGATCAAGTTTCTTACCAAGTTTCATCCATAACAATTAAGAACTTGTTCTGCAGCTGACATGTTACATTAATCATAGTTCTATATATTTCCAAGTGTTAATCTGATGCAAACTGAAATTTGTATTATTTTTCTCTTATTTCTAAAACCGTACTCATCAATACTATGCATGTGTTTGTTCATCATATCGAAGGCAGAAAAGCTGAAAATGTACCCAACACAGCCAGTTCATATCATTAATTTTAACATTCTAATTTTTACAAACATTAATAAGTAAAACAAAAGCACAGCAATATTTAATTAAGCTGGAGTTAATAATTTCAGTTATAAAGAGCCATGCGACTGTCTATAAACTGGTTCGGTACTGAAAAATAGCAACAAATAATAGTTGATTGACTCAGAACTCCGTGTGTGATGCCTAGAGGTAAAACTTCAAAAACAAGCAAAATCAATGATGCCATTTTATCTTTCATCTGCAACTCAGTTCATTTCTTCGAAGATGGCAAATGTCTGTGCTCAAGTTCACTGCAGTAGCTGCATTTTGGTGGCTTTCACTTGGGTGTTGCAAGCCGTCCTGGTCCTGGCGATAGTGGGAAATCAGCAGATGAAGAGGTAGAGTTGGTTATGTTCTCTGTAATCTTCTATCTCAGAGGCCACATGAAGCTGTGGTTTTCATTCATTATTTGGCCTCTTGGTATTGGCTGCACTGAGTGTTGTGTTTGTTTGTTTTTTTCCTGTGTTTCTGTCTTGGTTTTGGCTCCTGCAATTTGATGAAAGGTGATAATGTTTCCTGAATGTCAGCAGTTTCAGGGAGTAGGGGTTCATCTTTAGCATTTGGCAGTGCCTGATTACTGGGGCTGGATTACTTTACTGCAGCAGTCTCTGTTCGTCTTGGATAAAGCAGGTCACGCTTCTCTCCTGGATCAATTGGCTGGATTTTTTCCAAGCAGATAAGACAGCCTCTTTTTGGACAGTCCCAATGATGGTAATGGAGGAGGCAAAGATGGTTCATCATAGTCAGAGATGATCAAAGCAACAGATGTGCCTTCTGCTTTTGAATGTTCATGACACGTAACCACTCCAGGTTTGTCACTAAAGAACTTGAAGAAATTATACTTCTTTAAGGGGCCCTTTTACCAAGCTTCGGTAAAAAGGGACCTGTGCTAGCAACCGGGGCCATTTTTCCCGTGCGCCAGAGCCCTTTTTACCACAGTGGGTAAAACGTCCCCAGACAAACATGGCCACACATTAAGAGAACTCTTACTTCGTGGCCATGCGGTAGGGAGCCCTTATTGCCGCCCATTGAGGTGGCAATAAGGGCTCACACGGTAACCCACTGGTAACTGGGCAGCATGCGCTGATGCTCAATTATAGTTGGGTTACAACTGTGCAAGCCATTTCTAGGGGTTTTCTTTTCCCCTCAGAAATGGCATGCGCTCAGGGCAGAACTACTGCCGGTAGCCAAGTTGGGCTGGCGGTAGTCCCAATTTAGCATTCAGTAAGCCTGCATTGGGCTTACCGACGCTTTGTAAAAGACCCCCGAAGTTTGGCACAGCTTTGAATTGCCAAAATTTTCCTACCAGTCATACCTGAACACAAATTGTTTCTTGCCATCAATGGAGCCAGTAATCACTGATTCCAGGAGTTCAGCTTTACTGGCACTGGTTGCAACAACTTTGGGAGTTGCGCATGGAGTGCATCTGAACAGTTTCTTGAAAACTCCAGCACCGTAGTCTAGTGAGAACTTTGTGTGTGAAACCTCAAAAAACAATCTGAAATTGCAGTTTTTGTACTCAACATGCAGCTGAATGGGAGACAAAGAGCTCAGAAGCCCTTGCAGAGATTAACATTTACATATTTCAGCAGATTAAGCTGAACATTTCTTTCATTGCTCATGAAAAACTCCCAGAGCCATTTTTGTGTAATCTTTCATGTGCTATGATTTGTGCACACACTTTGTGTTCACTTTGAGTTTCAGATAAATGTGCTTTTAAACCTTCATTCCAGTGCTCTGATTCCTGCACACTCTTTCCCCAGAATTCTATAAAAGTTGCTAAAAATTGTATGTGCAAATTTGAGCATGCACCCAATTTGCATGCAAAATGTATTTGAATAGCAAGCCAATTAGCGCTGGCAATTGGGTCCTAATTATCACTTATCAGTGCTAATTAGCTTTATTTAGAGATTATGCTTGTAAATTTAGGCGTTGAGATTTATGTGTAGGTCCAAAAAGGGGGGCACAGCCATGGGAGGGTCATGGGCCGATCATTGGCATTCCTTTCCTATACATGCATTGTTATAGAATAAAGGGGACATACGCCTAATTAAGGCAAGGGGATTTACACCAAGGTTTCGTTGGTGTAAATGGTCACGTCTAAATGTTGTCTTGGTTCTATAGTTGGTCTCTAATTTTAAGCCCCGTTTATAAAATAATGCTAAGCGCTATTTTTTTCAGCGCCAATTTTTTTAGGAGCCATTTATAGAATTTAGTTCTTTGTGTTCACCTTGTTTCTAATAAATGTGCTTTTAAACTTTCATTCCAATTCCAAACTTTTATGAACTTATAAATATATGAGCAGTGTCGGCTATAAAGACTATTTCCAGTTTAAAACTTTTTAAATTATATAGCAATACTGGGTGCAAAAACAATCAACATGGAGCTAGGAAAACTTAACTTTAGATCCAATGAGGCTACCATTTCACTTGACAGCATTCAAGCTTCTTCAGGGACATAAGCCCAACTCATTCATTTTCTTGAAAGCCAGCATGTTTTTGTTCCCAGAAACCAGACCTTCGTGTGCCCCACATTTATGAAATGAAAATGATTTTTGAATGTGTTCTGCATAAAACATGGCAGCAAAGAAGGACATCCTGTACTGATTTTTGTTTTGTTCAACACAGTTGTCGGCATTCAGCAAGGCTTCAGTAGGGGCGTAGCCAGACAACAGATTTTGGGTGGGCCTAGGCAAGAAATGGGTGGGCACCAAGTGTTCTTCCCAACCCCCACCAGAAAAATATCTGAGCTGGTGGGAAAACGCTTCTTTCCACCTTGGTAGTCTGCAGTAGGCATGCGCTGAAAACTGAGCATGCACAGGTGCCAGTATCGAGGAGAGCAGCGTTTTAATTACTATCAAGAGGATGTCTTCAGCTGGCGGAGCTTGGGATCCCACCAGCTACCGCTAAACGTGTGGGCCTGAGGCTTAAGTGGGTGGGCCCTGGCCCACCCAGGTCCACCTGTGGCTACGCCACTGCTTCAGTTTCTCTGAAACCACAGAGTTCAAAATAGTAGTGTAGCATTGATATCAACTGATTAGGTCCTTTACCCATGAGTGCACCCTCTGGGATGACAAACAAATTTTCGACAATGTTTCACACATGATCCCAAAGAGTCCTATTTTCTAGAGTGTCAAAAAGTAAAGTGGTCCAACTTGGTCTGGGTCACACGGTACATGCATCTGCTGAAAATGATCAAATGTATAGTCCATTGTGCCTGTGAAAGACTGACTCACCTCAAAAGAATGACCAGGCATCACCTTGTAAGCTAATTCTTGCTTGGACCATTCAATTGCTTCCTTGTAGTAATGATGCTCTTGATCAACAAGGTTCAGATGTGCCAAGTTGTGGTTCAAGAGAGTGTGTCTTTTCTCATCATTTAATGTCTTCAGTTTTGAAAGTGCAACAGTATCCATTTTGGAAACAGAGCTCAGATTGCTTTGAGATTTCTTAATGCAGATGCTTGGCAAGAACTTTCTCCACAGTTCAGTGAAAGAGGAAGAAGAAGGAAGGTGGTACTCTTCTGCAACACTAGCAGCATACCTCTGATGAATTGATGTCTTCGTGAATTCAGATGGCAGTAAAAGAAGATCCAGATTCTTAAAAGTGGGAATGCAATCAGGCAACACAATGGCTTTCTGAATGGCAAAGTTCTCAATAAACTTTACAGCCAACTCGCTGGTCTTGATTAGACGTGCATATGCTTCTGAGGTCTTCTGTACACTGCCATGTGCCTTAGGTACAAGTCCATCTGATTTTGAGACTGGTTTGAGCTTTCAATTCACCATGAAGAAAGAGGAAAAAAGTTTTACAAACTGGCTTCCCCTGTCTTGGCTGTTTCAGACCCAAATGCAACACAGCAGTTCGTGCTGCCTAACATACAGGAAACTGACATTCTCTGCTTCACTATAATGATTCAGTTTAGCATCATTCATACAGCAAATCATGATCTTGTCCTTTTGAAATTTCTCAGTGGATTTAAATTTACAGCAGCTTTCAGAAAGCAATTTATCAACAGACTTAGCTTCTTTCTGTTCTAGGGCTTCTGAATTGGTTCTGTCATCAGCACAGTCAGTACTGAAGAGTTCACACTCTACTGTTGGTTTCTCATTTCCCGCCAAGCCCGAGCAAGAAGGTTGTTGATCATTGCTTGAACTCAGTGTAACCCTGGTCCCACTCACTCTGTTCACAGGCACCGGCTAAGCTCCTCAAGTAAGGTATCTGGGACCAGGATGTACAAACATTAATTCAGATGTCCAGCTGGGCGCATGCTTGTGCCAGGCTTTATCCCGGTAGACCATGGAGTAGTTGGTTATCAGGCACTCTCTGGTTCATTCTTACTCAAATTAGAACCAGCAGTCTCAGATGTTTGTTTCAACTTACTTTAGTGAACATCAACTTAAATGAACAATTTCATGAACAATCAACTTGGTCTGTACAGTTTCAGGGAATCAGATGATTATGGAACAGCTGCCACTTTTATTCACAGTGTCTCTATTGCCAAAGTTGTCCACCAGAACATCACGAAAATCATCAGTGATACCCAAACCAAGGGGCCCTTTTACTAAGCTGCATAGTGCCTACACACACCCAACGTGCGACAGTTCGGAACTACTGTCCGGCTATGCATGGCCTGGGTGGTAATTTCATTTTTTATGTGCGTTCAGTATGCGCACCGGAAAATATATTTTATTTTGTGGTGCATGGCGCTAACCAGGTGGTAATCAGCATGGTATGCATGCTGATTACCACCTGATTAACGCGTGAGACTTTACCACTAACTGAATGGATGGCGGTAAGGTCTCAGGCCCAAAATGAATGCCTGACAATTTTCATTTTGACGCACGTCCATTTTTGGCCAAAAAGAAAAGGCCTTTTTTGAAGGCACATTGAAAAATGGACTTGCACATGTCCAATACACGCGTCTACAACAGTGCAGGCCATTGTTTTTGGCGCATCCTAGTAAAAGGACCCCCAACTGCATGTAGTTGTCATGCAATATCTTCATATCTAAGCATTTTCACTGATGTATCTACATATAAAACAAAGATTTTCATGCATTGAAGTAAGACAAAATTCATCAGTAAATCTAGGTAATTTTATATAACAATGCAATAATTATGAAACAATTGGTAGGCCTATTAAATTATTTTAATTGTTTTGTTGTAAAATATTTAAATTTAAAAAAATCCTGTTACCTCAGGGGTCCTTTTACTAAGCTGCAGCAAAAGGAGGGGGCCTGTGCTGGTATCAGCGCATGTTTTTGATGCGTGCTGAGGTCCCCTTTTACTGCAGCTTAGTAAAAGTGGGTAAAAAGCTGTTTGTTATTTTTTTTTAAAGAAATGGCCACGTGTCAAGCAAAGCACTTACCTCATGGCCATTTCAGAAAGGAGCATTTACCGTCACCCATTAAGGTGGCAGTAAGGGCTTCTACGCTAATCCGGTGGTAACCAGAGAGCGCATGGCACTGCTTGATTGCGCTACAAAAATAAACAATTTTTGTTGCGCCAGAAATAACGTGCTCTGGGAGTGGGAACTACTGCCAGGCTGCTACGGTAGCTCAGTGGTACTTCAGGTTTATCAAGTAGTAAGCCCGCATTGGGCTTACCACTGCTTAGTAAAGATCCCATCAAAAATTTAAATTCTTGTTGCAAATAGCAATTACATTCTCTTTGTTTAATCAAAGATGTCAGACTCACAGAAACAGAAACCTGCCCTTGCAGATCAGCAACGTGGCCGCGCTGTAGAAGAGGACTTCGGCAAAGGTACCCGACGGTGGCAGTGGGGGAGGGTTTGCGGCGGGGGGAAGAGGGGGTCAAAAGGGTTGGCACTGGGGGGGGGGGGGGTCAAAGGTGGTGGTGGTGGCGGGGAGGTCAAAAATGGGGGGGGGGGGGGGTCAGCGGCGCCAGGGGGGCTAAAATGTGCCCTCTCACCTCGGGCTCTGGATCCCCCTCCCGCTACGCCCCTGTTTAGAAGATGCTGGAAGTTGGTAGAAGCCTGAGAGGGCCTTAACATGTTAGGAGAGAAGGTTCTGGTGGCAGTGGAGCCATTCCCTCTCAGTGTTTAAGCCCACTTCCTGCTACCCCACCTTGTCTTAGGTTCACCTTCTGCCTCTGACCTTGCAACTACAGGTAGATCCCTTCACATTTGCTTGAAGCAGCAGCATAACTAAAAGAATCATCTGGCTCCTACTTTCACTGGTTCACCTTTAAAAGCATTTGCTAGAGGAGCAAGGATTCAAGAAGGATCAGGGAAAGCAAATAACTAAAATAGTCACTGCTTTGTTTTAATGGGCAAAAATGGGGAACCTTCCACCCCTGCAAAAAAAACTAAAGGAAAGGAGCAGGATGTCAATTGGTATTTCTGCTACAACAACCAGGGGCTCATTTAAGTTGAAGGGTATACTAATTTACCATCTTATCCACTGGAGCCACCTGCCAACATCTGGAGGTTGAGGAAACTGTAAGTGAATAATAAATAAGCACTGATATACAGTATGTTTAAATTTATCAATATGAACAGCAGATAATCTAAACGGTGTGCTTGAAAGATCCTCATCAACCTGGTGAGTAGGTTTAACCATCTAAGGAAATTGAAGTAACCATTAATTGTATTTCCATCTATATCTGGAGAGCAGGGCCACCGAGAGGGGGGGCAAAATTCCCTGGGCCCAGGACTCCAAGGAGGGCCCGGCGCCAGGGTCTCTTGTCCTCTACTGCTCCCAGGCCGCTGGCGCTGCAGGCCCCAGTCTCCACCTACCTACCCTCAGCTCCCTTCTGTCTCCCATCCGACCACCTTCATTTAAAAAAAACAAAAAAAATCTCGAAATCGGCAGCACAGCGCCTTCTGAATGAAAGCAGCAGATCGCCTCAGGCGGGACTTCCCTCACTGTGTCCCGCCCTCCTCTGATGTAACTTCCTATTTCCGCAAGGGCAGGACACAGTGAGGGAAGGCCCACCCAAGACGATCTGCCGCTTTCACACAGAAGGTGCTGCGCTGCCGATTTTGAGATTTTTTTTGTTTTTTTTAAATGAAGGTGGTCGGATGACAGACAGAAGGGAGCTGAGGGTAGGTGGGTGGAGACTGGGGACTGCGGGGCTGGCGGCCTGGGAGCAGGAGAGCGAGTCAACAGCAGTAGCGATTGCGGGGAGGCGGGGACGTGGGCGTGGCAGCAGCGATCCTTGAGGGGGGCTGGGGGCAGCCTTGCTCCAAGCCAGGCTCAATCTCTCAGCAGCCCTGCTGGAGAGAGGAGGAAAGAACTGTAAATTGTTACTACTTGATCAGTGAAGATAAAATATACTGTGCCTAAATCATTTAAAGGACAGTAAAATTTGGTTCAGACAGAAAATTCTGTGTGGAGTGGATTTCTGACTCAAAGTCTGGTACTACATTTTGTGCCCTCCCAAGATAAATCCTGGTCCCGCCCCTGGTCCAAAACCAACAAATTTGATGTGTGCCGCTTCCACCCAGCTTCCAGGGCATACACCAGACAACCGCCTGGTGTGCAGACAAGGGAGTTACACATATTTTTGGAAAGAGTAAACAAGTGATTCACATCTAAAGATGTTTTATAGATCTCTATCATATCTCTCTTCAACTCTCTCTTAAGGAAACAAGCAGAAAGTCCAAAAATCTACTGTAGGGCAGGGTGGTTTACAGCAGGTTACAGCAACAAAAAAAAAAAATGGAAAGGAGGCATGTCATGAAAGAGGTGAAGCCCAGAAGAGAGCAGCCAGAGGATCTTTCTATTGCCCCAGCAATGAGGGAGAAAGGGGTGGTAGACCTTCTTTACTGGGAAAGGGCCCAGTATATGTTACAGCCTAGGAGGGAAGGAAGGCGAGCAACAAAAATATACCCCATGTTATTGGAGGATCATCAGAGCAACTTATGGACATTACTCCAGCTGGAACTGATGTTTGAACCTTCTAAGAAGCAGCTATGGACTATGAAGCTCCCATAGATGGGAGGTCAGCACTCCTAGGCCACAGAAGCTTTTATTTCTGGCTTTTGGTATTTATTTGAGCAAGTCCTTTGGGGGCAGGAGGTGTGAACCCCTGAGGCACTGCTGTGAGAAACTTCCATTAATTAAATGTAACATAGCTAGCTAACAGAAGGTTTGTTTTCTTTTTCCTTCTTTTATGTTTGGTTGGGCAAGGTCTTTGATGAGAGGAGTTTTCATCTCTGGGGCCCTGCTATAAAGAGAGGCACAGTAGGAGGTTTGCAAGGATGAATAATTCCATTGTGGTAGGAGGGCCTTTACCCTTGCTACTATCCCTCACCCCCCCCCTTCCCCTTGTTGAGACAAGGAGTTCTTTGAAAATTTTGAATTGTTTTGTGTTTTCTGCTGAAAGCTGGTTGTGAAGCCACTGAGGAGTCTTGAATAAATTGTGCTTTGATGGTTTATGGATTTTCCAGGTTTGAACTAAACATAAGAGAGCTACATTATATGATCTGTATAGGAATTTAAGATACATGTTGTATGAACTGTTGAAGTGCTGAACTGCTGAAAGAAAGGAGAAAGGAGGAAGGGCAGGCTTAAATCTACAGAGACTGCTTGGGCTAGGATATCAGCTTGCCTTTAAAGATTGGAAGGGAGCTGGGTGACTAGAACAGCCCTCAGGAACAGAGCCAGAAGAGGCTGTCTAGCTGTAGTAGTAGTAGCTGTCCTGGGGGCATAAAGTATACAATGGTGCCCCAGTAAGAAGCCAAGAAGTGATTTTGGGCCATTCAGATGGAAAGAGAGCATCCCACCAGCTCCAATATCCACAGAGGCCACTTGCAGAGTAAAGAGATAGGAACTGAAGATCCAAACAGTGGTATTTAATTGAGTGGGGGAATGTAGAGGGTCTAGACCAGAGAGAGAGAAACAACCAATTTGCTTTAACATCCCTGAATTGAGGATAAGGGTACAAATCCAACCCTACCAACAACAAATTTGTGTCTGAAGAGGGATCTTCAGACTGCCTCACAATTTGCTAGCTGCTGCCTAGAGACTGCCAATGCTGTAAAGCACAGACCTGCCAGGTCCCAGGTAAAAGGTGTCACGAAGCGGGGGATGTGGGACAGAAGATTGGTTCCAGCTTAAGGGCTGGGGCAGCCTTACTCCATGACAATAAACTAATTAATGAAATCGTTTGCTAGTTGCTTTTCCTCAACAGTTTCTACCACTTCACAGCTTCCAAAAATTATGTCTCCAAATTAAAAAATTATGGAATATCAAAGGCCATGGGTATTTTTGATAAATTTTTATTTTGAAATTAACCCTGGTCTTTTTCTTCATACCTTATATTTTTATATACCATATATTTTTTGAAGACTATGTATTTATAGCTTTTGAGCATCTATGGAACCTACGTCCCCCCTCGAGTACTCCGTTCTGTAGATAAATCTCTCTCTGTCCCTTTCTCCTCTACTGCTAATTCAAGACTCCGTTCCTTTTATCTCGCTGCACCTCACGCCTGGAATAGACTTCCTGAGCATGTACGTCTAGCCCCATCTTTAGCTGTTTTCAAGTCCAAACTCAAAACCCACCTCTTTACCACTGCATTTGACTTCTAACTCACTTACCCTGCCCTTTATCCTCACCTCTTCATTCCCTTACCCTTAATTGTTCTGTCTGTTTACCTGTCTTATCTAGATTGTAAGCTCTTTGAGCAGGGACTGTCTTTTGTGTATGGTGTATAGCGCTGTGTATGCCATGTAGCACTATAGAAATGATAAGTAGTAGTAGTAGTAGTAGTACCCTTTTATACGACCTGTATTCATTTAAGGGGTCTTGGGGTTTTGAGGTTTCAGCTCGTATGTTATTTTGCTATGTTTTGGTAATTGAAATCATCCATTATGAAACTGTTGCCAAATTTTCTAGCTTCTCTAATTTCTGTTTGCATTTCATTATCTATCTGTACATTCTGGCCTTATATTTCTGTCAGTTGTAGCTCACCTACTTTATTGACCTGTGTTGGGACAAGACTGGGTCTGCGGGAGATTGAATTCTGCCAAAAGCTATGTGTAAACTAGCTCCCAGATCATGGCACTAGCAGGAGAGCAGGTGAGACCTCTTGAGGAGATTCCTTTATGAGGAGGAAGGGGTTATAGGGACTCAGAATACCTCAGAAGAAGGAAAGCTAATTGGAAATAAACAGGTCCAAGGAACTCAGGTCTCTGGTCTCACCAGGAGTGGAAATGTATCCCAAATTAATAATTATTTTTTAGTTACCTGAGCGATGCTGGAGGGGTCCTTTGGGTGGAATGTGCTGGGTTCCGGGGCTGACGGGCAGCAACTGGCAGGTGTTCAGAGGAGGGCTGGTGCTTATAGCTTCTCCCATGTAGCTGGAAGCAATGTGCAACTGCACGCACACACATTAGGTTCAGGCCACAGGATGGAGAGAAGAAAAAGAAAAGAGTTAAATTGCTGCAGCAAGAACAGGAGAAGCTGAGGATTGGGCCTAGCCAGGCATCTGTACATACACAGCTTTTTGCGCATCTGCATAAAAGCACCAGAGCTCCTGTTGGCAGACAGGGAAGTTAGTCCGTGCTGGATCTGACTGGAGCTCTTCTGTGTATATGCAGTTGTTCACACATGTGAGGAGGGCTTTGTCAGCCTGGCAAGGACCCAGGCCAGGAATAAGGGAGTGGGCCAGTGCTGGAACAAGACCAGGGCTGTGGGGAGTAAGCCAATTTTTGAAGGCAGGTGGGGAAAGACAGGGAAGATTTCCCTGAAGATTTTAGTGGTGGGGTAAAACCCTACAAAAATCATGCGATCATGAGTGATGGGGGGGGGGGGAGACTCCGGGTGCCTGGACGGATACCAGCTCAAGGGAGCACAGCCATGCAAGGAAGCATGCTGACTAGAAGCAAATGAATAAAGAGAAAGAACTGAATACGGAGGACTGGAAAGGGTTGGAAATGATAGAAATGGGGGGAGTTTTATTTACTTAAGCGTTATTTAAGTTTTGTGTTATTTTCTAGGGACAGCAGTGTGCGGATGGAACTGGAGGCTGCAGCTCATGACAAGTGACAGCACGAGCTAGCTCATATCACATGCTAAAACAACAAAAAAAGCGGAAGAAACCCAAACAGACTAGACCAAAACCACAGATGGTAAGAGCACCACAAAAGTTTTATTGGGACCCTACATGGTCTGTGTTTCGGCCGAAAAGCCCTTCTTCAAGGGTCTTCAAATTGACTTATACAGATGTTCCTCCAAAATTCTCATGGAGTGAAAAGACATGAACTTCAAATTGACGTATACAGATGTTCCTCCAAAATTCTCACGGAGTGAAAAGACATGAACGCTGGTGCTAACCGAACGGAGCATAGACACAAGCTTTAGTGTCTATGCACGTTCATCTTGGCACAGTCTCAAGATGAACGTGCAGCTTAATTGGCTAATGAACCTTTAACAAGTGATAATTGGCTGCTAACAACCAATTATTGACATTAATTGGCACCAATTAGGATTTGCACATGCATCTGGCAGTGTGCTATTCTATAACGCATGGCGCCCAAATCCTATTGTGTGCAACTCAAAAGGTTGCATGGTCACAGTAGGGGCATGGGCACGTCAGGGGCATTCCAAAAATTTGTGCACGTGGTTACGTGTAATGGAAGTGAATTTTAAAGATTGTTTTTCAACTCTGTCTTTGACAAAAAGTAACTTTTCTTGTAAATACAAAAATAAGTTGGAATGCAGAAGATAAGACACAGCTCTAAATTAATTTGGTATGTAAAGGGGAGGATGGTTCTTGTTTCCATGTCCAGCCTGGCCACCTGGAGTTGGAAATATGTGACCACATTCCCACAAACCTAAGCAGAGAAGCATTCTGTAATTTTCCTTAGCTCTAGACATGGGTTCAGAGCCTAATAAAAAGGGAGGGTTTGTCACAGCAGAGTGGGAGCTCATCTGTGAGTAACGTATGTGCTGCTCAGAAGATCTTTTCCTGGTCCAAAAGCTCCTTGCTCTTGCTGTAATGCCCCCCCCCCCCCCCCCAGCTGATGATAAGAGACTGGATGATGGAGACCAGTGATGTTGTATGTATAGTATAATTATTGTTTCTTTCCTGGTCTAAAAACTCTTTGCATTGCTTAGATGTAGAGACCAGTGATGTAATGATTGTTTATGATTGTTTCTACTCATTGTTTGTATATATGCTAATAGTATATACCTTAATCATTGTAGAATTTAGCTCCTCTAATAAAGGTTTCATTTACTTATTAGGAATCCAAAAGAATCCACACAGTCTGTGTTAGTAAGACAGGCTGTAAATCCATAGCAGTTCATTACGGAATAATCACTTGGGTGCCAACACCAGGTTTCAACAGGTGTAAGTCTGGGCGCCCAAAGTTAAAGTACAGGAATCGACGCTCAGTGTGATTCTATAAAGGGTGCACATCCTTTATAGAATCACGCTTAGCACCAATCTTTTCCAGCACCCATTTTTGAGCACCCTTTATAGAATCCAGCCTTATATGCATAGATCACCTTTAGTTTGGGTAAAAGAATGTCTTTTTTTTTGGCCTTAAAATGCTGGCAGCTGGTCAAGGCTGTCAAATCTAATGAGACTTGTGAGTTGGTCTCAACATCTCTTATAGTTTATTTTAGTTAAGCTGTCAAGAAATGGGGAGAGAGTTCCAGGGGAAAGAATATCCTCCTGTGGTGCACTGATGACTTTTTTTGGTGAAAATAGATCTTAAAGACATTCTCAGGAAAGGGGAGAGTTTTGAGGAGTGTTTGGCTGAGAGCATGTGATACAAATTCAATATGAATATTTGGTGGGTAAGGTAGCAGAAAATCAATGATCTATTTGCTTTGGGAAGCTAGATAGGAAAAGTAAATCCTATGCTTAAGAAGGAAATGTCAAGGACCCATGCTTAGATAGGGTTTAGGATCTCTTTATAAGGGGTCATTTTACTAAGCTATGGGGGGAAAGTCCCTGTGGTAGTGACAGGGGCTATTTTTACAGGGTGCCAGGGCCCTTTTTACCGCAGCTGGTAAAATGCCCCACCCAAAAAAAATAAATAGCCACACAGTAAGATAACTCTTGCTGTGTGGTTATGTGGCAGGTAGCACTTGCCACCACCCATTGAGGTGGTGTTAAGGGCTCCTGTCATAACCACAGCACTATCTGATTATCACTGGGTTAGCACCGTGCTAGGGAAAAAATTCATAGAGCGCCAGAAATGGCACACGCTCGCACCAGACCTACCACCGGTAATCGTGTTGGGCCAGCTGTAGTTCCATTTAGCGTGTGGCAAGCCTGCATTGGGCTTACCACCACTTTATTAAAGACCCCCTAAGTTTTTAAAGGTAGAGAGAAGGTGATGGAAGCTGAAGAAGAATACAGAAGACAACTTCAGTCTCCAACATTTAAGGAAAGGAGAAGAGAGAAGATTTAAAGAAACACAGAAAGTAGACACAAAGAATTATTTTCTTAGAAGATAGAGATGCTATTATCAATTTGTAAATTATAAAATGATAAAACCAATTTTACTTTTCTGATGCTATGCTTGTTCCAAATAGTTTGTACACTGGATCCAGTTAGGGTAACATATTTATAAAAGAAATAGAAAACATTTTTGAAAAGGAAATTATTTTGTGCTGTGTCTTTATCCTATCTCTATTGCACCTATAAATTAAGGTTTTAATGAGTTCATCTATTGCTGCAGACTATTTTTATGTACCTTTTACCTTTCTGGGACTTGAGTTTCACATGAGGTCAAGCCCTAATGACTACAGACAATGTTAATGAGTAAGGTGAGCCCTCATATGGAGAGGTCAAAGGTAATAGAAATAAAACTTTATCATTTTCATCGCCCTTCTCTACACCTTTTCTAATTCCACTTTATCTTTTTTGAGATGCTGCGACAAGAATTGAACACAATATTTGAGGTGTGGTCGCACCATGGAGCAATACAAAGGCATTATAACATCCTCACTTTTGTTTTCCATTCCTTTCCTAATAATACCTAACATTCTATTTGCTTTCTTAGCCGCAGCAGCACACTGAGCAGAAGGTTTCAAAGTATCATCAACGACGACACCTAGATCCCTTTCTTGGTCTGTGACTCCTAACGTGGAACCTTGCATGACGTAGCTATAATTCGGGTTCCTCTTTCCCAAATGCATCACTTTGCACTTGCTCACATTAAATGTCATCTGCCATTTAGACGTTCAGTCTCCCAGTTTCGTAAGGTCCTCTTGTAATTTTCGACAATCCTCCCGCAATTTAACGACTTTGAATAACTTTGTATTATCAGCAAATTTAATTACCTCACTAGTTACTCCCATCTCTAGGTCATTTATCAATATGTTAAAAAGCAGCAGTCCCAGCACAGAGCCCTGGGGAACCCCACTAACTACCCTTCTCCATTGAGAATACTGACCATTTAACCCTACTCTCTGTTTTCTATCTTTTAACCAGTTTTTAATCCACAATAGAACACTACCTCCTATCCCATGACTCTCCAATTTCCTCTGGAGTCTTTCATGAGGTACTTTGTCAAACACCTTCTGAAAATCCAGATACACTATCAAGCTCATTTTCAAAGCACTTAGCCTCCCAAAGTGCCATAGAAACCTATGGAACTTAGCCTCCCAAAGTGCTTTGAAAATATGCCTGAATATCAACCAGCTCACCTTTATCCATGTTTGTTTACCCCTTCAAAGA
This sequence comes from Microcaecilia unicolor, assembly GCF_901765095.1. Lineage (NCBI taxonomy): Eukaryota > Metazoa > Chordata > Amphibia > Gymnophiona > Siphonopidae > Microcaecilia > Microcaecilia unicolor. The sequence goes on from NC_044031.1 coordinate 409,922,053, forward strand.
AATGTAGTAGATTGGTGAGGCAAGATTTCCCTTCACTAAATCCATGTTGACTTTGTCTCATTAATCCATGCTTTATTACCTGCAAGGCAGCTTGTCCACAGTGGAGTGGTCATTTTATGAATTTATTGCCAATGAGGTGCTTCATTCAAACTGTTGTATTTTGGTAGACAACATAAATCTACACCTGGAGCAAGTGAACAGTCAATCAACTCAATCATTATTTAACTTTTTGGAGTCTTTAGAATTTATGAAACTGAAAGGTTGTGCTACTTATGAGAAGGGTCACCAGTTGGATTTATTTATCTTCACCTCATACTCATCTACAATGTGGAAGTTTACAGTTTGACACGGTTCCTCTTAGGAAGCTCTTGAATAAACTTGATGGGCTGCAGTTAGGACCCAAAGTGGTGAACTGGATTAGGAACTGGTTGACATACTTTTACAGACTTAGCCGTTTTCAGACCTAATGCAGAGGCTTGGTATTGTGTAGACTTTGAGGTCCATAAGGAGTCATCCAGTCTGCTAAAAGCAAAACAACTTCGAGAATAACAACTTTTTGTTGTTATATTTTTATAAGCATGGATGTAATTTTAGGGACTTCAGGTCGTCATGTTCCAGGACACCTGTCCCCAAGACTTGGGGAGAAAGGTATAAAGACACCATCCATGAAGGTGTTATTAGTTAGCTGGCACGCGAGCTGTTATCTGTCAGAACCTTGGTAACAGCCATCAGTGGGCTCCAAGCTTGCCACAGAATGATGGCTCGTTAAACTGTGGCATTGCTTGCCTGTAGACTTTCCCGGCTGGGGAGTCCATCTGCTGCCTGTGTTCTGGAATCCTGATCCATTATCATTAGTGCCTGTATTCCTGAGTCCTGATTTATCATCATCAGTTCCTGTGCTGCCTCCTGACCCAGTGTTATGAGTGATATCATCTGTCAGGTCTGAACTCGAGTGCCTGAGGTGTAAGGCATCCTAATATTTCAGAATTAGGAGAGTGTGAGCTATCTTAGTTATCACCTAGATCCTTTACCATCGTTCTGGGTTAGTATAATTAATTGTCTCTGATTACATCTATTATTGTGAGCTGCCAGTATTGTACAATAAACAGCTTACTTTTTTTTATCTGAGCCTTGTGTCTATTATCATAGTAACATAGTAACATATGACTCTCAGTATAAAGTATACGTGTATATAAACATAATTTTGAACAGTTAAAATTAGGATTGCTAGAGTGAGAGATGAGTTTTTGTTTTGCTTGTAAGATTGCCAGAGTGCTATGATAAATTATATCTCTCACTCATTGCCAACTCCCTTTTGGATTTGGTAATATGTGCTTTGACTTCACATGGGGTGGTAGAGTTAGGAGTAACATCAGGAAATTATTTTTCATGGAGAAGGTGGTGGATGTCTAGCATGCCCTCTCGAAGGAGATGTTGGAGAAAAAAACTGTGGCGGAATTCAAAAAGGCATGGGGTGAACACAGAGGAGCTCTAATTAGAAAATGAATGATATAAAAAACAAAACTTTAAGGGTTGCATATGTATTTGCATGTCAAGTGGTGCTTAGATGGTAACTCTGGCTGTATTGACTAAGACCAGTGCTGAGCTGGCTTGTATGGTCTAAGTCCCACATACACTAATTCGGTAGTAGGATGGATTGGAGAGATCTTTGACGGAAATGCCAGTAATTTGGAATGTTAGAACAATACTGGGCAGACTTTACGATCTGTGTCCCACAAATGACAAAACAGATTCGGATAGGCTGGAGTGAGCTTTGACGGCAACTCCAGTAGTTAGAACATAAGAACAGAGCCAGGCAGACTTCTATGGTCCATGTCTCAGAAACGCCAAAGAAAGACCATGATCAAGTATATAATATCACGTTCATTGTTGATTTAATCTTGATTTTATAGTAAATGTGACTGTTGGGCAGACTGGATGGGCCATTCAGGTCTTTATCTGTCATCACTTACTATGTTACAAATCACTTACTATGTTACAGAGATTGGCATCATCTGCAGAAAGGCAAACCTTACCAGATAGCCTTTCCATAATATAACAACTCTTTACTCAGAGTAATCTTCATTTACTGCTTAATCAATTTCTAATCTAGTCAGTCTCTTTAGGGCCTTTGTCAAGGGCACTCAGTTTATTTATCAGTTGCCTATGCAGAATCATATCAAGGCTTTACTAAAATCTAAGTACACCACATCTAGCACTCTCCCTAGATCAAACTGTTTGGTTGCCCAGTCAAAGAACTATATCAGAGTTCTCTGACAAGACCTATCTCTAGTAAAATGTTGCCGCAGGATCTGCAATCCCTTGGATTCCAAAAACCTCGCTATCCTGTATTTTAGAATTTACTTACCACAGTTACTTTCACTTTTGTAAAGAGGGACCACATTTGCCCTCCTCCAAAGCAGCAATGAAAGAGTACACACTAATAAAAATATTGCTCCCAAAACAAACAAACAAAAATGTCTATACATGAAATGAGAAGATAATAAAATGAAAAATGACAACTGCACATCCCATTGTTGAAAAAGTTCCAAACAGTTCAGAACACTGCCGCGAGACTCATCCTAAGAGAACGACGCTTTGCGCATGCCGAACCCTTGCGCTTCAAACTCCATTGGCTGCCTGTACAGGAGCGCATTGCATTTAAGCTTTGCTCCCCAACCCATAAAATCATCTATGGGGTTGCCCCGGATTACATGCTCCCCTTGATCGACCTTCCGCCTAGGAATGCCAATCCTGCTGCTCGGTCCTATCTCCATCTCCACTTCCCGAATTGTAAGGGTGTCAAGTACAAGAAGATCTTCACCTCGTCCTTCCGCTACTGGAGTTCTAAACACTGGAATGCTCTCCCGCAACACCTTAGAACTCAAGCGGACCATGTCCTCTTCAAGAAGTTGTTAAAGACCTGCTTCTTTGCTAAGACTTACTCCCCACTCTACACTGCTGATTGTTGCACCCTCCATGACCCTTACCCTGCCTAGTTTCGCACTGTTAGATACTGTTCCCCCTGTTTGCATCTTGTATACTTTCCTAAGTTTCCAACTTTGTAATTTAACTTAACTTTCTGTAAGCCACATTGTGCCTGCATGAGTGGGAAAATGTGGGATATAAGCGAACCATAAATAAATAAAATAAATAAATAATAGGCACCCACGTGTCTTTAGATGAAAAATACTATAGTTCCCTTTCTGCTCAATTAACCAAGACAATCTGTTATAAAATTACCTTCTAAATATATAGATCCTTTGAAAATTGACCTGTTTGTAGCTGTCTTGTACTACTACTACTACATGGCTATATTTAGATGTTCTATGCAGGGCATAAGAGCATAAGAATAGCCATACTGGGTGAGACCAGTGGTCCATCTAGCCCAGTATCCTACTTCCAACAGTGGCCAATCCAGGTCACAAGTACCTGGCAGAATACCCAACTAGTAGCAACATTCCATGCTACCAATCCCGGGGCAAGCAGTGGCTTCCCCCATGTCCATCTCAATAACAGACTACCAACAAAGGATTTAGCCATCTAGCTATATAGAGAGCTAGATCCATTTCTAAAATTGTCTTTCATATGTTTTAAACTCTAGCCTAAAAAAAAAGAACTTGCATAACTTCAGCTTGACTGTTTTTAATTGTGAATATAAGTTCAGACTCGTCTTCTACATAGAATATCTTGAACTCTGTAGTAGACATTCTGTTCATGAAGACAGGCCCTTTCAAATTCTATATATACTTTAATCTTGCAAGAATGATGTCTATATAATAAATAGTTACAATCCATGCTTGATGTCAACTGCTGAATTTTATTTGTACCAAGTATTCAAGTGGATTAGAACAAGCAAAATTTCTTCTTATTCTGTGTTTGTTTGTTTGTTTGTTTTTAACTTATTGTAGTGAGTTGTTTGGTGGATTGTATGTTCTTAGAATGATTTTACATGTCTGCATGTTGAGAAATGTGTTAGATAAGGCAGAACTGGTAGAAGTTGGGTTTTCAGAATATGCACAATGATACTTAGCACTACTTTAGTAAGGGCTTTTTTTACAAAGCTGCAAATGAGAGGAAGCCCATAGGAACTGATGTGGCAAATGAGAATTGGTATTGTGGCTTTATAAAAGAGGACCTAAGTGACCTAACATGTATTAGTTTGTTGGTGATGACTCCAGCTCTATCAATTAAAATTATGTCTTATCTATCTGTCTATCTATATACATACATAAAATTTCTAGTGCTATCTAGATAATAATTCAGTTGGCTGACTGAATATTGAAACTATCTAGGTAGCTCTTGACTCAGCGACATCTCCACCCATTAAGCACCCCTGTATTACCCAGATAATGTCAAAGCAGTCTGACTGGATTTTCAGTATTGTTATCCAGAAAATGCTGCTATAAATCCTCATATAGACCTAGTCAGTAAGACTTATCCAGGTAGAAGCCATTCCTACTCTAAATAAGTTCTATAAAATATTAACCCTATAGAAAGACAGTATATCAAATGCTGTTTTAAAAATTATACTTGAGGAAATGGAGCATTAAATAACTTGCACAACATTACAAAGCACCCTGTGGGATTTAAACCAAGGGGCCCTTTTACTAAGGCATGCTGAAAAATGGCCTATGGTAGTGTAAACTCGTGTTTTGGCTGCACGCAAAATCATTTCTCAGCACACCTGTAAAAAATGCTTTTTTACATTTTTGCTGAAAATGGACGTGCAGCAAAATGAAAATTGTTGCGCATCTATTTTGGATCTGAGACCTTACCGCCAGCCATTGACCTAGTAGTAATGTCTCACATGGCAACCGGGCGGTAATGGTCTACATGTGTAAAATGCTGATTACCGCCCACGTGGCAAAAAATAAAACTATTTTCCGGCGCGTTTAGTGGGCATGTGTAAAAAATGAAATTACCACACAGGCCATGGGATAGCCGGTCAGTAACTATGAATTGGTGTGCATTGGGCATGTGTAGGTGCTTATGCGGCTTAGTAAAAGGGTCCCAAAGTGTCTTTGGGTTCCTAGACCACTGCTCTACCCATTAGGCTACACCTCCACTCTGCTGACCAGCTAGCCAGGCAATCATATGCAGAATACTTACAAAACAAATTTGCGGTGTTTTTCTTGCTGAAGAAAGCATCTTTAATATTGCTAATCATACATGCTAAAATCCTCTCTGTAAAAAGAAAAGGTTATTCAGAAGGTCATGTCAAGTCTGCCTCTACAAAATATTGATGTGATCAGCTTTTTATATAAAGTATTCCACTCAAGACAACTTCAAATGACTGTAAAAAGCTATGGAGACTACTCTTGCATGTATGATGGATTATATTCTCTTAGTGATGGATAATAGACAGTTATTTATGTTAATTGTAAGATTTGTCAACTGTTTTTGATATCATTGATTATTGTTGAGCAGGATGCAAGGTTATGGATTGGACATAGCCATACTTTTTGAAGTAAGGTCCCAATTAAATATGGGTGAATTCCTATCATAATCTCAAGTATCAGTCAGCAATATCCCTGACTCCATTCAATATAAATAATAATGTAAAATCACTCACAAAATTAATCAGAAGTTACAGTCTAAGGTGATTAGAACCTTGATAGTACTGCACAGTACAATGCTGTAAGAGTACTGATCTGAGACTGCTGATTATGTGAGGGACAATTGGATAATATGTCCCGTCTGTTATGATGGAAATGTAATAGGTCAAGAGAAATGCCTAGCAGTGTTAACATAATTAATACCATCTTCTGTAGTTGATGGGATAATTAAAAAGAAAAAAAAGCTTAGACAGCTAGTAAATATATAAATGTAGTAATAAGATGCATGCATAAATGTAATTCACACACAATCAATTTTCCAAATGAAAAAAAAAACACACACATGAAATTATTCAATAGTTTAGTTCATACATAAAAACTAGTGTTTTTAGGGACATATTTAGGGAGTAAGACTTTCACAATGGGACAAATTCTATAAAGGACGCCTTAAAAATTGGCACCGAAAAAACACATGATTAGAATGATCCTATAAGCTATGCCTAAAGTTACATGTAGTTTATAGAATATGCGCACACACTGTTCTTGTGACTAAAATATAGGCGCACCCATTTAGGCCACTTAAAACCAGGCCTAATTACCTGCTCCTAAGTTAGGTGCAGATCGGGTGTATTCCATAACAGCGCACATAGTTTTTTTGAAACACCCACAAGCTGCTCATTCCTCGCTCATGGCCATGCCCTCTTTTCAACTGCATGCATGAGAATTTACAAGCACCGTGTTATAGAATACGCCTAAAAAGTTGTGTGTGTAAATTCTAATTGAAGCCAGTGTCGCTAATTGGCTGTTAAGTATAAATTAGCACTGATTAGCTTGTTAATCAATTAAGTTGTATGCAAAATTTGGCCATGTGGCCAAATTAGCACACACAATTTAAGGCGCCACATATAGAATTTGAGGGATGAACATAAATCATCTAATCCGTGAATTTTATTTGTAACAAGTATTCAAGTGGATTAGAACAAGCAACATTTCTTCTTATTCTGTGTTTTAAAAAAAAATTTTACTTATTGTTGTAGTGAGTTGTTTGGTGGATTGTATGTTCTCAGAATGATTTTACATGTCTGCATGTTGAGAAATGTGTCAGATGAGGCAGAACTGGTAGAAGTTGGGTTTTCAGAATACGCACAATGAATATATATCAGTATTACCAATAAATGGACACATTAAATCTATTCTACGTACAATCATTTTAGGAATAGGGGGTACCCTCAAGGGGTGGTTAAGAATGCTTTCAAGCATGTCAGCAAGGCTCAACGTTGTTGGCTATTACAAAGTAGCAATAAAGAAATGGATTCTAGATTAAAATGTATTTTGCCCTATTATGCTCAGGTTCAAGCTATACAAAACTCCATGAAAAAACACACTAAAATCCCTACAAACAGTCCAAAACACGACAGCACGACTGATATGACAATACAAGAGAGCAACCCCGCTGTTTGAAAAACTTTACTGGCTACAAGGTAAGACCATTTTTCAAAGCGGGCATCCTAAACTACAAAATTCTATTTGGAATGGTACCCAAATATATGCTGGCCATGACAGCTTTCCCCAAGAAATGCAAGCCCAGAACCTAGGAACTGCCTGCTTCTACATCTACCTAACTGCAGAAACAATACCTACAAAACCATCTACACAGCAGGATTTAACTACCTGGGTTCCAAATGGAACTCAATACCAAAAGATGTAAGAAGGATCTCAAATCTCCTAAAAATCAAGAAAGAAATGAAAACCTACCTCTTCAAAAAGTTCTATAAATAACTACAAGACCACCTTCACCTTTTAACTCCAAATCGACCCTTTAAAAACGAACAAATAAATAACTTCAAAACAAATAATGGCAAAAACTACAGCTGCATCTTCCTTGTCAAATGTATCTATTCATAAACTCTTGAATAATCACACAAACTACAAATGATCTCCCACACAGAAAAGCATGACTGTAATTCATAATCTCTTGAATAATCACATGAACTATAGTCCTTTCACATTGCAAAGCATGATGGCAACTTCACCAAAATGTAAACTGTAAGCCACTTTGAACCAAAACTTGTTTTTGGATAATAGTGGGATACAAGAAAGTATAAATAAAAAAATAATTAAAAAAAAATTATAATAGCATGCAAGGCTTGAGTCCCCTCCCAGGTGTGCATTTCCCAGAGGCCCTAATTTCGGAGAATTATTAAAAAACCAGTGTGAAGTCCCATAGAGTAGTGCAGGCGGTCATATGCAACGCACACACTCTGACTATTGTAAATATGCTCCATTCACCGATAAGGTTTAGGTGGTTAAACTGAACAGATATTTTTGTTGAACTTATGTAGAGATTGTGATTCTATATGCTATACAGTACCCCATGCCTAGTGGTACATAGGCAAATGACCAGGAAGCCCCAAAGGCACCACAGGTGAGTTGGGGAATGGAGGCATGGTTAGCCAAGCAACTATGATTTATATTGGAATTTGTTATGCAAAGGTTTCATCTGCTTGTATATGTACTGATGGGGTACGTGTCCTGATCAATGATTTTTTTTGCATTCTGTGTTAGAACTAACCAGTTACCTTTGATGAGGTTATAATTATTATGTTTGATTGCTCTAATCAGTCTCAAGTATCAAACAAAATCAAAATAAATCCATTTTTCGTAGATTTAACATCTTATTTCTATCTGCATTGTTTACTGCTCTGTCATTGGCCAACTGTAATCTGTCATTACTGTATATCATATTTTCTTAAATGTGTCATTTCCTCATACTGTTCTTGAAAATCTCCTCAGCGCAGCTCCTATGAAGTGTTAAAAATTGATTGGAATGGCTTTGATCAATGAGCAAAGAAAGGAACCTGCATCACTTAAAATCATATTTCTCACAGTGGGCTTTCTGTGTCCCTCTGTGTTGATTCTTCCTATGAAGAAACACAGACCAAGAAATGCTAGAATAGGGTCAATTCTCGTTTTGTGTCCTACCAAATCAATATGATGTCACCTATTAGAGTGTGCTTCTATGTTTTAGATTTTTTTTTTTTTAATCACCTGGCTCTTTCACCTTTGCAAGAGCAGGTTAACGCATCAAGGGGAGAACATTGTTGTTTCTACTTTCTTACAGTTCTGCTTATTCTAGATGTAACAAGAATAAAGCAAAGAGCACCAGTAAACCTAAAAAATACAAAATATGTACTTCTGCTTAGAAAATTTCTCTTACTTGTGGTTTCAGAAATTATACACTGGCAGGTCAATATTTAGCCCATCACAATGTCTGTTTTTTATATGTTGGCTACCATGGGCTTTTGATACCTGGATATTCAACTCCGGACTATACCTAGCTACTGGTGCTAAATATTCAGGTATAGTGTATCCACCAGCATTTTTGGGGGGTACAGGCATTCATCCAGTGGAGGAATAGCCTAATGGTTGGTGCAGTGTTTTAAGAACCAGCAGAGCTGGGTTTGATTCCTGCTGCAGCTCCTTATGACTCTGCACAAGTCACTTAATCTTCCATTGCCCCAGGTACAAAATAGGTACCTATATATAAACCACTTTGATTGTGACCACAGAAAAAAATGGTATTGCAAATACTATTCCCATTTAAAATTAAGAAAGCTTTTTTGCTGGCCTAATTTTATCCAGATAGCTACCCAGTTAACAGACTGAATAGGTTTTCTAACCAGGTAATTCATGACTTTGCTGAGATCCATCCCCGGACCACCCTGACACTGCCTGGATAGAGCCAACACTGTCTGAATTTACAGTGACTCCCTCTGACTAAATCCAGCTATGACCCAGTAAGCAGGACTTATTTAGGTTGGAGCAGCTCCTATCTGGATATGTCCGACTGAATATCTAGTCTTACATTTTCAAATGGGTTGATATTCCGCACTAGTTAACTTAACCCCTGCAGGATATCCAGTGGCACATAACCAGATAGTGTCACTGAATATTCTGTCCCATCCAACATAGGAGAAGAACAGTTCCCTACGGAACTATATGGATAGAGCAAACAGTAGGGATGACCAGAAGAAAAAAGAACCAAAGATCTGTTCCTGAGTAAAAGTCTTTATTCACTGTCCAATAGAACAATTTGGGATCTGTCATGGACCATATTTTGGCAGTAGTGGTTGGACACATTGATATCATAAACAAGGATATAAGTTAATCTTGTCAAAATTTCAAATACCAACAGGTGTTCAGAATGTGTAAAGTGATGCAAAATTTGTGATGCAGGCATTGTTGCCAAAATACAATCCATGTCAGGTCCCAAATTATTCTGTTGGACATTGAATAAAGACTTCTACTCAGAAACAGATCTTTCCAGTTTGACCTTTCATCTGCTTTTGACTTGGTTGACTTTGATGTATTACTGGGAATTATTGGTTGTATAGGTTTGATTGGTCAAGTGTTGTCTTGGTTTTGGTGTCTCAGTGGTACAAGGTTCTTATGGGGTTGGACTCTTCAGAGAGCTGGAGTATCCCTTATGGAGTGCCATAAGATTCTCCCCTGTTGTCTTTACTTTTTAATTTATATGCTTGTTCTTTTAGCTTCGAGTTTGATAGGTTTAGAGTGTGTTCCTTTAGTTATGCTGATGACATCACTGTTCTCCTTCTGGTGGTAACTACAGTTGCGGCAGAATTGCTGACTCTGCAGACTGTTATTTCTATGCTTAAGTGTTGGATGAGATCCTATAAACTGAAATTAAATACCTCTAAAATAAAAATGTTTTGATTGTTCTTCGAGACCTAACAAAACAAGCATTGTTGTTAACCATCAGGAAAACCATTTTGTGGCATCGCTATGAGTTTTAGGTATTTTTATAGATTCCATTCTTTCTTGGACTCTGCAAGTGAATAGGTTGGTTCAGAGGTCTTTTGTGTTGATGTGTAACTTATGCTTAATATTAGGAAATACTTTTCGAAAGAGCAGTTTCATCTTTTGGTGCAGTCTTTGTTGTTGAGCTTGTCAGATTATTGTAATATTATTTATTTGACTTGCCCTAAGTCGCTGATGAAGAGCCTTTAGACTGTTGAAAACTCTGCCTTGCATTTGAATTTTTTTTTTAATTTGACCATAGTAACATAGTAGATGACGGCAGAAAAAGACCTGCATGGTCCATCCAGTCTGCCCAACAAGATAAACTCATATGTGCTACTTTTTGTGTATACCCTACTTTGATTTGTACCTGTCCTCTTCAGGGCACAGACCGTATAAGTCTGCCCAGCACTATCCCCGTCTCCCAACCATCAGCCCATATTTCAGCTTGTTTTGTTAAAACTCATTGGTTGTCGATGTCAGCCCGAATCTTTTTTAAATTTTCTTGTTTATTGTATAAGGCTCTTTTCGGTTTGGTACCTTCTTATTTAGTAGATTGCTTGGTTTTCTCATCTCATTTTAGATTTCAGAGAATTTGTAACTTATTTACTTATCCTCCAATAAGAAGTAGGAAAAAGCTGAAATATGTGGAATATCAGTTGACTTTCTAAGCAACAAGGTGGGGGAAAGAAATTACTGGGTTGTTGGTATTTGCCAGGGGGTATTTGAATTTTAGGAAGCATATGAAAACCTATTTGTTTCAGAAATCTGTTAGTCAAGGGTTATGATTTGTTGTGGGTAGGTTCTGACATTTTATGATTATTATGTAAATGTATTGTGTTATATTTCCTGATTGTGACCAGTCTCTTTTATTGTGATCTGCATCAAACTGCAAGGTATTTGAGGAACACAAAAATTAGCTATGCTATATTATGTAGTTCTTTTTTTCTTCTGGTCATCCCTAAAATCTGTCTATCTACTCTGTTGGCCTATGGCACCCACATTTGCATCTGAACATCGGGCCTGAATTCCTTATTAGTTCCCCCTGCCACCCCCACCACCAGGACTTCAAACCTTTAATGAGTACTGTCATTTTAAGGATCTATTTTCTGACTCCCATTAGGTTTTAATTTGACTGCACTGGACTCCTTTATGTCCCCTTGAGTGAGACCACACCTTTTTGTGCCACTTTTTTACTCCAAAAATTAGCATTTAAAAATTAAGATATGACCCTTTAAATTAAAACTAAATGTCCTAAAAATGACTTCAGGCTCCATATGTTCTGGCAGTACATCCAAGCAAATCCCTGGGACTTCAGCTCCCAATCTCAGGAAAGTGAAAAGCAATGTGTGGTCCTTTTAAGGGAGCAATCCTATAATTGGGTGCCTCCAATTAAGCAGCCACAGGATGAATGGTAGGGCCTGTTCTATAACAGAAAGTAGGTACCTACTTTTCCAGCGTAACCAGGTATTAACACAACTAACATTTAGGTGTTACAGGTCCCAATATATAGGTTCACTCCCACAGAATTACCCCCATATGACATATTAGGAGATCAATAAAGGTTGTACAGGCTTGGTTGTTGATGTTGGTAAATGTTTTATTGTAGAAGATAAATTTCCCAGAGATGTTGAGAAAATAATTATTAGGAGTTTATTGAAGAAGGTAATGTTAGATCAGAAAGATGTTGCTGATTGTAGACTAGTAGCAAATGACCCTTCTTTAGGAAAAATTATTGAGAAAGCAGTAGCTCATCAATTAACTGCAATTATGGAGTCATTTGACCTTATGGATCTTTGACAGTAAGATAACAGCATGACACAGAAGCAGTTTTGATGTCATTAGCAGATGATTTTATTAAGAGGGTCTGATATGGAAAGTACTGGTAATACAATTTTGTTACTGATTGATCTGTCCACAGCCTATGATACATTTGATCATGAGTTGCTGCTGGATAAGTTGAAGAAGGTGGATGCAGAAGGAACTGTACTGCAGTAGTTTAAATCTTACTTAGAGTAAAAGCCTCTGAAAGTGGATATGGGTTCAATTGTGTCTGAAGAGTGAAGTGCCTCATGTGGAGTCTAACGAGGGTCAATCTTGTCATTATTTCCATTTAAAATCTATATACAGCCTATATGTGGTCAGATTAAGGCAACTAGGTGTGGGTGTTACTTCTGTGCTGTCAATGTATGCAACACCTTGCCCCAGTGGAAGAGTTCAGGACCAAAAGTGTTAGGAGTTTAAATCTATATTTAAAGCATGAGACTGGTTGGTTACAGTGGCACAGACTGAAATTAGTTATTGCAAAGGCAGAGCTGCTGTAAGTAAGTAAGGGTAATTCACATCTACAGCAGACTATTTGCTTAAAATATGTGACATTACTTTGAGCACCAATCACAATGGCAAACACCGTAAGTATATATTTCTGGAACTGCAATTAGAACACCAATATATAAGACTGGTTCCTAGTTCATCAACTTCTGCACCACTACAACTTCTTCAACATTTATATTATTCATCTATTTTAATGGTGACCTCAGTGGTGCTCATTGCTAATACAAGGGAGAAGCAATGTATCCAGCATCCACCTCTTCAATAGCTCACCCGATTACCGTTTATCAAAATATCCTTATACTTAATTTTTATTTAGTTTTTAACTCAATATTTCAATACTCATCTTTTTCAGATATGTCAGACTTAGGGGTTAAAGCGTCTGACATGCATGTTTCGCCCATAGACGAGCTGTCTCAAGGACAATCCCCTAAGAAAAAGAGAAAAATATAATATAACTAGGAAAAAAGGCCTGTTTCTGACACAAATGAAACGGGCGCTAGCAAGGTTTTCCTCGGAGTGTGTGTGAGAGTGAGTGTGTGATAGAGAGAGAGTGAATGTGTGAGTGTGTGTGACAGAGAGAGTGAGACTGGGTGCGAGAGTATGTGTGTGAGAATGAGAGTGTGTACCAGGGGCCCTCCCTCCCTCTCTCCCAGTTGCAGGGTCGGCCCTCTCCCCCTCCCTCCCAATTGCAGGGTCACCCCCTCTCCCTCCCTCCCAGTTGCAGGGTCTGCCCGCCCCCCCTCCAAGTTCCAGGGTCCACCCCCATCCAAGTTCCAGGGTCATTGCCCCCCCCTCCCTCCCTCCCTCCCAGTTCCAGGATCATTGCCCCCCTATCCCCCCCCCCTCCATCCACCCTGCGATGTTAAACTGCAAAATTAGGGAGCTGTGTAGTGTAATAAAACGCACCTGCAACGTTGTGAAGCTGACTCCGTGGCTTCACTGAAGTGAAGGGTTCGTAAGGTTCGTCAGATTTGTCAGTCTGTCACCATCTCTCTCGGCCCCGCCTTCGTGCCTCTGATAGGTCCCCCGCCCTCGACGTCATCACGTTTTGAGGCGAGGGCGGGGCCGAGAGAGATGGTGACAGATTGACGAATCTCACGAACCCTTCACTTCAGTGAAGCCACGGAGTCAGCTTCAGAACATTGGAGGTGCTTTTTATTATAGTAGAGATATATCTAGGATCCCTACATAAGCATCACAACTTCATTTTCTCATGCAGTGACCCCCTAAGGATTCAAACTTATCCACCTTACCCTTTGCCGTCTTAAGCGCCAGCTCTGCTATTACTTTCTGGGACCCCATGCAAAAATGATGACGGCGTTCCTCTATCTGTTTATAAGTAATTTACTAATCATGATGTCATAATCCCTCCCCCTGGCTCCTATAGGGTAACCTGACCTTAACCTAGATGTCTTATTTACATAAGCAACGCCCACTCCAGCTCTGCATTCAGGCCAGCCGGTGTCACTGTTTGTAATGTGCAAATATTCCATTGCTCCCTATAGCTCAATAGTCTGCTTTTCGAGCCCCTTCATTACCCAACTGTACATGCTCCACTATCCTCCACCTGATGTCATCTACTGTATGATGGTTCTGTAACCAGTGATCTACCAAAGGTGCCTGGGTTTTCATAGTAGTGATACAGGATTTGTGCTCTGTCAGACGTATCTTAATGGGACGAGTGCTCCGCCCTACATATACTAATTTGCAGGGGCACTCAATCACATAGATAGCATTACTAGAATCACAATTAGTGATATCCCTAGCCTTTAAAGACTTGCTCATACCCGGTGCTAACCATTCTGGCCCTACCATCGCTAATCTGCACCACTGGAACTTCCCACATTTAAGATGTTCACCCGTTTCTTTTCAAAGGGTTTACGAAATTTACTGGGTGCCAATCGTTCTCCTAACATTTTACCCCTAGTGTAGGATATCATGGGAAACTCTTCAAAGCAAGGGTAAAGTTGGACTATATGCCAATGTGATCTCATAATATATACCACCTTCTGGCTAATTTCTGTAAAAGGAAGGACAAGTCAATCATTCATGATCTTCTTTTTTACACTCATTTAAGAGGAGAGGATGTTGGGCAAAACAGGCTTTTAAATAAGCTTCTCTAATAGCTGACTTAGGGTAGCCCCTTGCCAAAATTCTCTGTTGCAATTCTTTAGCCTGCTCTCTAAATCCTTGCAAAGAGAAGCATATACGCCTAGCTCTCAGGCACTGGCTCACTGGAAGGTTATATTTCAGATGGTATGGATGAAAACTTCCAAATTGTAGCAAAGTATTGTGGTTCACCAGTTTACAATACAGAGAGGTAGATAAGCTTGGTCCATCTTTATAGACCCACAACTGCAGGAACTCAAAAGCATTAGTGCTAGCAGATTTAGTGAAAGTTATGTTGGTTTCCAATGTATTAAGCCATTCTATAAATTCATTCAATGATTGTTCTCATTCTGTCCAAAGAAAAAACACAGCCATAGCAGTTGAGACTTTTCCCTCATTGGCAAATTAACATCTGCTTTACAAATATTTAGATTATCTATGATAGCCAGCAGAGAATCTGTTATGCAAGTTTGGCAAAGAAAAAACACACCATCCAAAAAACGTTTCCACAGGGGGACAGCTTATTACTATAAACTATGGGCGGCACTTGGCATTCCTAGGTGTGCCAACTTACAACTAACATTGACATGGTGTAAGAAGGTACAACTGCATAGGGACATTCTATAATAGGATCTTGGTGCCAAGATGCCGTTTTATAATTGGCACCAAGCTCACGGCATTAGGGCACATAAACTGAGGCACCAGTTTATAGAATTGCTCCCAATGTGTACATGAGATTACCATATAAATCCATCATAGAAATTCAGGGGTAAGGATAATGAGAGGGTTAAAAATGCAATATCATATATCACCTACAATTATACCACTTTATTGACTCCTAATAGAATTTCAAATGAGATTTACGGTACTGATATTCATGTTTTAGCATCTCAAACAGGTTGAGCCTGAATTATT
This sequence comes from Microcaecilia unicolor, assembly GCF_901765095.1. Classification (NCBI taxonomy): domain Eukaryota; kingdom Metazoa; phylum Chordata; class Amphibia; order Gymnophiona; family Siphonopidae; genus Microcaecilia; species Microcaecilia unicolor. The sequence goes on from NC_044031.1 coordinate 409,937,787, forward strand.
TGAAGGGGATGGAGCAATATATTCCCAAATGGCTGTTATTAGTAGAGTGTATATATAATTGGGAACTGTTAGTGTGATTATTGTATGGGATTGGTAGAGATAAGGGAAAGTATGATTTATATGATAAGATAAATTAGATGTTGTTTGCCATGAATTTATTGTATGGAGAAAGATTGGGGTGGGAAAATTAAATAGCAATTTTCAAAAGAAAAATCTTCAGGTTGTAAAAGGGGAGCAATAACCTGAAATAAATAGATAAATATGATGACCTTTCAAACTACATGCCATTCACTTTTCATTCTGTAGCTTTTATGGGAAAGCCTGCCCCACTAGGATATGTCTACTGATAATCTTGAGAACAAAAACAAGATTTACTGGAAATAATAAAATTTAAAAAAACAGTCCTTGTAAGTAATTCTACTTCTCTCCAGTGACACTATGAATAGATGCAAAAGAAGCGAGGAACCATGTAATGTAGAGGAGATTGGGTGGCGACACCGGCATTTGGAGAGTAAAACAGGTGCAGAGCAATGCGGTCTGTGCCCTGATCATGACTGAATAGATATGGATGGGCTGGAGTGTAAATTTTAAGGGACTTTGATGTTAGCTTCAGAACTTTTAGTACAGGAACAGTGCTGGGCAGACTTTTACGGTCTGTGCCCTGAGAAAGTCAGGGACAAATCAAACTCTGGTATACATATAAAGTATTACATACCATGTAAAATGAGTTTTCTTGTTGGGCAGACTGAATGGACCGTTCAGGTCTTTATCTGCCGTCATTTACTATATGAACTATGCGAACTATATAATGCCAATCTTCATCATTGGGGCTTTCAATAACTATGGCTAGATTCAAACACTGGTATAAATATTAAAATAGACACTGACAAGGGATTCTAGCTAGTTAATTTTAACCAGTTAATGTTGCCTAAACATTTAATAACAGCTGACTAAATTTGAGACTGAATATATAGTTAAATCTAACTTTTCAAAACGTGTGTGGTCACACTTATAGGGACCTCTGAAGCCCATTTTGCATAAGGGTTCTATGTGGGAAATGGGATGTTCAAGATTATGATGCTCCGGCTCTGCCAGAAATGGAACCTTTAGTAAAATACATATGAGAATGTGCAAAAGTACATATATTACAAAAGTCTATGGAGCTCATTTTCAAAGCTGATAGACTTCTGAAAATGGCCAAAAAATGTTCATGTGCTGAAAAAGACAGGTCTGTTGACATTGGCATCAGAAACATAGGTCTCCATGGGTCTATGGGCTGCAACGGACACTTGTGATATATCAATATTGAATGTCTTGGTCACTCTAAATATGGAGTGTCAGTAGAGCCCACAGGGAGAAATCATTGTCTGATTTCAGTCCAAAGAAGAGAAAGAATTCAACCTCATCTTCATGGGTGATGAGGGATTGCGATGCAGCACAGGATACAGGCTGAGATGTATTGACATTGCTCCACATCAAAGACACCGAGGTTGCCATTGTCCTCAAATTGCCTCAGTGTGAGGACTGTTCATCCTTTGTGCCATCAGAAAGTATGTGACAGCCTCCAGTGACCCAGAATCCCAGTTATGATACACCTCAGCTGATTCAGGAGGATGTAGTCACTCCTACTGTGATAACCACACCTTTGTTGATATCAGCTTTTGATGAACAGCCTATGCAAAACTTCAAGGAGTGGATGGAATACTTCTTTGCACAACATGATGCTGCGGCTTTGACATTGTTCATGTCGAGAGCAGAGGCAATCCAGCCAATATTCATGCCTTGCCTGAAAGAGATACCTCAACATCAAGACCCAGAGGGGACTCAGAGTTAAGATTAGCTGCACCAGAATCCATTTTTTCATGCATCAGGAAGGAAGCCTTACTGATGCCCACAGAATCCTTGATGTCTCAATGCTGCAGGAGGCCAGTCCATATATGCAGTAGTGCAAAAAACACAGAAAGTCAAACTTCTCTGATGAGGGGCTAGGAAGCTTCTCAGGGGAGAGTTCACTGATCTCAGCACAAGAACATAGTGCCCTTGTATAATGTTGAGGCCCCATTTAGAGTACTGTGTGCAGTTCTAGAGACCGCACCTACAGAAGGATATAAACAGGATAGAGTCAGTCTAGAGGGCGGCTACAAAATTGGTACGCAGTCTTGGACATAAAACATATAGGGACAGGCTTATGAACCTCAACATGTATACGCTGGAAGAGAGGAGGGAGAGAGGAGATATGATAGAGATGTTTAAATATCTCAGGGGCATTAATGTACAAGAAGTGAACCTTTTTCAAATGAAGGAAACCTCTAGAATGAGGGGGCCATACAACGAAGTTAAGAGGAAAGAGGCTTAGGAGGAATCTAAGAAAGTATTTGTTCACGGGAAAGGGTGGTGGAAACATGAAATGGCCTCCTGGTAGAGGTTGTGAAGGCGAGGACTGTGTCTTAATTTAAGAAAGCTATAGACAAGTACGTGGGATCCCTTAGGAAAAGGAAGAGTTAGTGGTTATGGAGGATAGGCAGACTTGATGGGCCATTTGGCCTTTATCTGCCATCATGTTTCTATGTTTCTAGAGATGTTAAAAAGAGGATTGTGGGTGCTATTCAGGAGGAGGAGGCAACACCATGGTCCCTTTAAGATGAAGCCCCAGCATTGGGCCACACTTTCAGACCCAATGCTCTTAGGCCACTGCAATAATGCTGCTTGTGAATTGACTCACAATTTATTTACCACTGGAATCAGCAACCTCCAGTGCTGAGAAACCTGTGGTAAACCAAAGTGTGATAAAAGCTCTCTGGGTGGCCAACTGTTCAGAATGATGAACTCAACAGGAGCCTCTCTTTCCCTATTAAACCACACTGAATATCAACCCCCATGGGTATAAATTTACCCACATAAAAGGAGGGCACTTTTTCTAAATGTCCATTTCTACAGGGGACAGTGTTTTACCCACAGAAATGGATCAGGAATATACCCTCTATTATTTAAACCCTATAATTTATCCCCATGGGCACAGATGAACTAGTACGAATGTGGCGGCACAATTTTCTTTCTTTAACGTAGATATTGAAGGTGACACCTTAAGAAGAGGTCTTGCCAAAAGCGACTTTGATGGTGACTTTTATGGGAAAAAATGAATCTTTAAACATTTTTAGTTGGTCAGAAATAAAAACATTCTCTAATTTCAATAAGTTGATTCAATGCAAGAGGAATACAATTCTTGGAAATGAAAGAGAAAGCTATGGCCATTGGTGCTAAGTTCTACCTGAATTACCAGCGTCATTGTATTATTCTTTGTGTTATTCTTTTTTTTTACCTCATGCATTTGCCCCTGGATTCTGTACAAGGCACCCAGATTTGGGTGCAGAAATTTCACCATGCATTGCAGATGCGTGTGCAAATAAATTATTTAATGATCCATTAACTAGCAGTTCATTGGCAATAATTGGAATTTGTGCATTCATCTGCCAGCACACTATTCTATATGCCTGGATGCCTAAATCCTCTAGCATGCAAGTCAAAAAGGGGCTTGGCCAGGGAAGGGGCATGGGCATTCCAAACAGTTGCATGTGGATTTTTTAGAATAATGTCATTTCTGCAGAAACCTTTCAGTTTCATTTTACTTTCTGGCATCCTAAGGAGACTACTTCTTGTTGCTGGTGTACTATCGACATCCGTTTGGACTCCAGGCGAAGGCTCTGGCCCTGGCCAAAACATGGACCGTGTAAAATCTGTATTTCATGCTCTAGCACATGTCTGCAACCAGATTTGACCGATTCTAAAATAAAGTTTAACATCTTTGAATCATCACTTTCGTCTTTTCCTCCCTGTGTTTTGTTCCTTGTTGGTTCTTGTGGGATTGTCTGTCTCTTTTTGAAAGTAAATACTGGTGCTCAACCTTCAGCGTGGGAATCAGCTCTAAGTACTATTTTCTAACTAGCGCTCACCTAGAGCATCCTTTATAGAACAGTGCTTATCGATGATATTTCAGTGCTATTTAAAGAATTCTCCCCATGGAGTGCTTTTTCCAGGAGAAGATCAGGAAGGTATCTGTGGAGACTACCTAAGGCCTTGGTATTCAGACCCGGTCCTCAAGTGTGCCAGCAGATCAGTTTTCAGGATAGTCCTAATGAATATGCATGGATGATTCACATGCCATCTGCAACTCCACTGTATGCAAATCTCTCTCATTCATATTTATTACTTCCCAAATCTCTGTCATTCATATTCATTAGGGATATCCTGAAAACCTGACCCATTAACAGCCCTAGAGGACTGTGAATGAACACCACTGACAAGATGCCCTTCCTGCCTCTATTGACATTGATGCTTTTCAGCGTAATGTTATTTCTTTTTAATAGGGAGCTTGAGGGTTGCTATAATGGGAAGAAAAAATATATATATTTTTTTGTAATAATGATAGAAAATTCATTGCAAAAATATAAAGCCATTTTACATTAGTGCACTATTTTTGTTGTGATGAAAAAAATGTATTGGTTTTATAAAGTAAAATAAAAAATGGTATCCACTGAATCTCATTGGAATGACAGGGATTGAGAAAGAAAACATGCATGCTAATTTTCAGAGAAAGCAGAGGTACTGGTGAAGTTTCCTGCAAACTAAAAAGCAAGATTTAATTCAGAAATGTCATTACCACCACCATTCTGAGCAATCGCATATCATCTGTCTATTTGGACACATTGGTCTGCCATTCATTTGTCACTCCATAGATGCTATAGATTATCTCCAGCATAAAATAGTTCTTCAACTAGGGAATGCTCTAGAACTCTGTATTTAATCTTCATGCTTTTTAAATTTATCTTTGCTATATATTAGTCTGTCATCCAAAGTAAAAATGAAAATGCAATGATAGGTAGCTTTCTGGTCATGTTTATTCTAGTCATGTCACAAGAGATAATGGCAATCTGAAACACTAATACTGACTTGGGGAAATCTGTAAAACAGAGTATTAGGGGGCTGATTTTCAAAACAGAAAAACGTCCAAAAAGAGGTACAAATTGGCAGATGGACATTTGTTTGCCAAAATGTCCAAATTACTATTTTTAAAACCCATTTTTAAAATGTTTTTCTATGCAGTTCATATACAGTGTGTCCAAATCACAAGGGCAGGTGTTTGGGGGGGGGGGGGGGGGGGGGGGGGAAATGTCTGTGGCTAAAAGTTAGATGTTTTGATCTAGACCTGTTTTAATCAACACTCAGAGGCCAATGCTTGCAAAATTTACTTTAGTTCAGTTGTAGCCAGTCTAGATGCTAAACCATGTTTGCTTTAATGTACAAATGGGTACTGCGTCCCTTATACCACTCACCATAGCATCTACTGATAACCCTATGTAAATGTATTACAACAAGCTCATTAGTATTAAAATGAGCATTGCATGCAATGCACAGAAAGGAGTACCTACCTTTAATGTGCAAAATTGTCCGGTAGGTCTGGAGCTGTCATTGTGTGCAGTCTGCTTGAATTTTTCAAGAGTGGGAGGAGCAAAACAGTGTCAGAGAGCAGAGAACAGCTTGGGGCAGAAAAACAAAAGCAGACATTCAATCCTTTGGGGAAAGCCCCTATGATGTCTGCTGGGGGACTTTAGCAAGGAGATTCATAAGCACATCAAGGAAAGCAAGTTAGCTGACCACTGCAAGTGAAAGAATCTGCATAATCAATCAGGAGCCAGTCAGAAAAAAGCAAGTAAGCTGAGCACTGCAGGAGAAAGGAGCAGCAAAATCAATCGGGCGGGGGGAGGGGGGGGGGGAGGGAGAAGCAAGCAAGCTAAGTATTGTAGGGGAAAGGTACAGCGGGACAAAATGATTCCTGGCCATGCACAGAACATGGACTCTTACTGAGAGACTGTTCTGTGCATGTGCTAGGTGCTTTCCCTACCGAGCCGCTCATAGCCGTAAGAGCTATTGTAGTAGAGTACAGTTGAGTACAGTAGGTTTTTGGTGGGGTTTGGAAGGCGCACCATACAATATAAAGGGGAAATGGTGAAATGTGTATCTACTACTACTACAACTACTATAAATCACTTCTATAGCGCTACTAGTCATGCGCAGAGCTTTACAATTGAACATGAAGAAGACAGTCCCTGCTCAAAAGAGCATACAATCTAAATCAGGACAAACAGACAGGACCAAAAAGGAGAAGGGAAAGACAGACAGAAGGACACATAAGGATAAGATAAAAGTAACAAGTCAGGAGTCGAAAGCAGCATCAAACAGATAGGCCTTTAGCCCGGATTTGAAGGCAGCCAGGGATGGAGCTTGACGTAATGGCTCAGGAAGCCTATTCCAGGCATAAGGTGCGGCGAGATAGAAGGAGCGGAGTCTGGAGTTAGCAATGGAGGAGAAGGGTGCAATTAGGAGAGATTTGCCTCGTGAACGGAGTTCTAGGGAAGGAGTGTAGGAAGAGATGAGGGTGGAGAGGTAGTGAGGGGCTGCAGAGTGAATGCACTTATAGGTCAACAAGAGGAGCTTGAATTATATATGGAAACGGACAGGGAGCCAGTGAAGTGATTTCAGGAGAGGGCTGATATGGGCATAATGACTTTGGCGAAATATTAGTCGTGCGGCAGAGTTTTGAACAGATTGAAGAGGAGAGAGATGGCTGAATGGAAGACCTGAGAGAAGCAATTTGCAGTAGTCTAAGCGAGAGGTGATGAGAGTTTGGATGAGGGTTCTGATAGCGTGTTCACAACCTTATATGGGACCTTATATGCAAAGTCCACCACTGCAGTGCCCCCTAAGGTGCCCCACTGCTCTGCTGAGATATCTGTATGGCCATGGCTTGTTTTTTGTGTGCATTCCCCTTGGACTGTTTTTTTTTTTTTTCCCCAAAAATGGTCCCTAAAAGAGATGCACTGAGCACAAAAACATCTAACAAATGGCCATTTTGGAAACAAAAAGATAAGACATTTTTCTGGTTCGAAAAATCACTATGGGGGTCTTTTACTAAAGGCTAGCTTGAGTTATCTGCAGCAGGGTCCATAGGAATATACTATGTGAGTGATGTAAGGGGAAAATGACCCGCTAAGCAAGTGACAGTGGGAAGGTGGAGAAGACTTGAAAAAAACCAGGTATGCAGGATGACATTAATTGCTAAAACACTTTATTTCTTATACTTGGCATAACATGCAATTCCCAACAAGGGCCTGTGTTTTGGCATGGAGTGCTTGACTCGGGAGGGTCTGCTGCACATAAGATGGAGGTAAAATGGAGAAACAGAGCAAGACAGACTAAGGGATCCGCTCCTTATGAAGCATTCTGTGAAACAGGAGCTCATTGTCGGGTGTTACCCATTAGTCCAAACCACATAACAGATAAGTGCCATGGAAGGGCATTTTCGAACGGGGACGCCCATCTCTAAGGACTTCCCTGCGAAGGGGCGTGGAAACTCGTATTATTGAAACAAGATGGGTGTCCATCTTTCATTCCGATAATATGGTTGGGGACGCCCAAATCTCAACATTTAGGTTGACCTTAGAGATGGTTGACCTAAATGTTCAGATGGTCGACCTTAGAGATGGTCGTCCCCGGTTTTTGGCCATAATGGAAACCGAGGAAGCCCATCTCAAAAACGACCAAATCCTAGCCCTTGGGTCGTGGGAGGAGCCAACATTCATAGTGCACTGGTCCCCCTCACATGCTAGGACACCAACCAGGCACCCTAGGGGGCACTGCAGTGAACTTCAAAAATTCCTCCCAGGTGCATAGCTCCCTTACCTTGTGTGCTGAGCCCCCCAACCCCCCCCCCCCGAAAACCCACTCCTCACAACTGTACACCACTACCACAGCCCTAAGGGGTGAAGGGGGGCACTTACATGTGGGTACAGTAGGTTTCGGGTGGGTTTTAAAGGGCTCACATTTACCACCACAAGTGTAACAGGTAGGGGGCAATGGGCCTGGGTCCACCTGCCTGAAGTGCACTACACCCACTAAAAACTGCTCCAGGGACCTGCATACTGCTGTGATGGAGCTGGGTATGACATTTGAGGTTGGCATAGAGGCTGGAAAAATGTTTTTAAATGTTTTTTTTTTTTTTGGTGGGAGGGGGTTGGTGACCACTGGGGGGAGTAAGGGGAGGTCATCCAAGATTCCCTCCAGTGGTCATCTGGTCAGTTCGGGCACCTTTTCAAGGCTTGGTCGTGAAAAAAAATGGACCAAGTAAAGTCGGCCAAATGCTTGTCAGGGATGCCCTTCTTTTTTACATTATCGGCCGAGGATACCCATCTCTTAATCACGCCCCAATCTTGCCTTCAGTACGGTACCGATACCCCCCCCCCCCCCCCCCCCGTGAACTTTGGTCATTCCAGCGACGGAAAGCAGTTGAGGAAGCTCAAAATCGGTTTTCGATTATGACGATTTGGGCGACCCTGAGAGAAGGATGCCCATCTCCCGATTTGTGTCGGAAGATGGGCGCCCTTCTCTTTCGAAAATTCCCCTGAAAGCGTCATTAAAAATGCCGATATATGCATGAAATAAAGTTAAAACAACACATAGATAGGAGAGGCTTTTTGAGACTTGTGAGGATGCTCGCCAGTCAGTTTACATAAAGAAAATTCTTTTTCAAGAGTAAATGCTGAGCAGCACGATACCTACTACAAAATATGTAGTTGAGTTATCGAGCGTCTGAAGTCTTTTCCTCTCATTAATTACAAAATTTGAGTTACATAAGTAAACAGTGAATTATGAATGAGACTTCTGTAGATACGGCCTTAGTGGAGTTTAAATTTTAACTTTATAGATAAACATCTGCAAAATAGGTTTAGAAAATACCAATTTTGACGGGTTGAGAAGAAATACATCCAAATGCTCTGCTTTATGACACTTTCTGGACTTTTTTCTCTTTTAAAAATGAACCCCAAAGGGTATATCTGGAAATGGAGTGGCTATTGCACCTTTCACAGTAGAAAGTGTTTATAAACAGCTTCAGAATCTGAAAGTGGACAAAGCTAAGGGGCTGGATAGGATACATCCCAGGATACTGAGGTAGCTCAGAGAAATTCTGGTGGAACCTCTTAAGAATTTATTTAATAGATCTTTAGAGATGGGAGAGGTTCCATGGGATTGGAGATGAGCAGATGTGGTCCCTTTTACAAAAGTGGGGACAGGGAAGAAGTGAGAAACTACAGGAATGTAAGCCTCATGTCGGTGACAGAAAAAAAATAATGGAATCACTGCTGAAGGAAAAGATAGTTAACTTTCTATAATCCAGTGGGTTTCAGGATCTGAGACAACATGGCTTTACGAAAGGAAAATCCTGCCAAACAGATCTGATTGATTTCTTTGACTGGGTGACCAAAGAACTGGATAAAGGATATTCACTAGATGTAATCTATTTGGATTTCAGTAAAGTCTTTGATACAGTTCCTCACAGAAGACTTTTAAGAATAAGCTGAGAGGAGTAAACATAGGACCCAAAGTAGTGAACTGGATTGGAAACTGGTTGAGCAACAGGTGACAGAGGGTGGTGGTAAATGGAATCCACTCAGAGAAAAGTGAGTAGTGGAGTGCCTCAGGGGTCGGGGGTTGGTACTGGGGGCAATTCTGTTTAATATATTTGTGAGAGACATTGCTGAAGGGTTAGAAGGAAAAGTTTGCCTTTTTTGTGGATGACATGAAGATAGCCAATAGAGTGGTTGCCTCAGAGGGAGTAGAAACCATGAGAAGACTAGAAATAAGCAAAGGATTTTCACAACTAGAAAAATAGTCAAACGTTTGGCATTTAAATTTTAATTGTAACCAACTATCTAACAATAGGGAATTTATTCAAAACCAGAGTCAGTTGAACAAATAGCAACATAAGACTCCAGAACATATCAAAACCTTTTGTATGGTTGATTGACATTAATTGTCAATAAAAAAGGTTTTGATATGTTCTGGAGTCTTATGTTGCTATTTAAATTTTAATGCCTAGACATGCAGAGTGATGCACTTGGGGTTCAGAAATCCGAAGGAGATGTACCAGATAAGAGAGAGAGTTACAGTATAAGCACAGCTCAGGAAAGGGACTTTGGGTTGATGGTATCTGAGGATCTCAAGGTGAAGAAACAATGCGACAAGGCGGTGGCCACAGCCAGAAGGATGCATACAGAGGGGTATAATCAGCAGAAGAAAGGAGGTGTTGATGCCTCTGTACAAGTTATTGGTGAGGTCCCACATGGAATATTATGTTCAGTTTTGGAGGCTGTATCTTGCTAAGGATATAAAAGGACTTAAAGCAGTTCAGACAAAAATGGTATGGGGTTTGTATCACAAGACATATGAGGGAAGATTTAAGGATTGTATACTGTCAGCAGGCCACCACCTTCAGGCCTTCCTGCAGGTATGAACTCAGCTGACCCTGGAAGGGCCCTACCCTGGACACAGCACTCCCAGAAGCAGACTCTAAAAATATGCTTAAAAACACTTTATTCCATCAGCAAGGCCAAGACATTTTCTCTTCCAGACACAGTCCTTGGTTAAAGCACATATCACCCCTTGTTCCTTCCCCCCACTGGCCACAGTTTCGGGATACAATTTAAATCATTCACTGCTTCCCCAGCATGGCCTGATTCCTGGACACAGTTTTAAATCACTCACTGTTTCACCAGCATGGCAGTGTTCTGAACACAGTTCAAGTCACTCACTGTTTCCCCAGCATGACACCACTTCTGTTCACAGTTTAAATCATTCACTGCTTCCCCAGCATGGCATGACTTCTGGACACAGTTTAAATCTCTCACTGCTTCCCCAGCATGGCATGACTTCTGGACACAGTTTAAATCACTCACTGCCTCCCCAGCATGGCATGACTTCTGGACATAGTTCAAATCACTCACTGCTTCCCTAGCATGGCCAGGATCCTGGACATAGTTCAAGTCACTACCTGTTTCTCCAGCCAGGTCTGACTTCTGGCCACAGCTGAAATTATTCACTGCTTTACAGCACGGTACCTCTCTCCCCCTTGAGTGGAACAGTTGCTTAACTTTTCCTCCAAGCTCTTCCCAGCCTTGAAGAAGGTTTGTTATGAAGCCTTTCAACTTCTTCCCTTGTACCTGAGCTAGAGCAGCAATCTCCATGGGTTCACTTCCCCAGTCATCTTGGGCTTGGATCTCCTCTCTGACCTTTTTCTCCCCCTCCCATTCCATGTGCTCCTCTCCCTTTATGGTCCCCAGCTGGTCCTCTCCCTCCTGATTATTCCTCCTCAGCCAATCCCCCTCCTCTCCCTCGGGATCCTGGGACTTGTAGTTCCCTTGCTGCTCCCTTTGTTTGCCCCCAGGGCTTTGCAGGGGTTCTTGGGAACTGTAGGCCTCCTCCCTTCACTGGCTCTTGGGAAAATTATGCCTCCTTGGGGGCGTAGCTTCCCAGCCCCTAGGATCCTGGGACTTGTAGTTAGAATCCTGGGTATGAAACCTACCCATCTTGCTCCTCTCCCGGATCTCTTCTTCAATGACCCTCAGGGGTTCCTCACAATACCCTGGAGGAAACGAGTGAAAGGGGTGATGTGATACAGACATTCAAATACTTGAAAAATATTAATCTACAAACAACCCTTTTCCAGAGATGGGAAGGTGGTAGAACTAGAGAACATGAATTGAGGTTGCAGAGGAGCTGACTCAGGAATAATGTCAGGAAGTACTTTTTCTCAAAAAGGTGGTTGGTATCTGTAATGGCTTCCTATGAGAGGTGGTAAAGATGAAAATAGTAACAGACTTAAAAAATGATTGGCATAAACTCAAAGGAATCCTGTATAAAAGGCATGGAACTCAACAAACTTAGTGGTGATTAGTTAGCAACACCAGCAATTGGAAGTAAAGTCAGTGCTGGTCAGATTTCTTTGGTCTGTGCCCTGATCATGGTTGGACAGATTTGTATGGGATAGAGTGGGGTTTTGATGACTTTAGTAGTTGAAGAATGTGACCAGTGCTGAGCAGACTTCTACGGTCTGTGCCCTGAAAATGGAAAGGACAAATCAAGATCAAGTATATATATGTAGCATTATTACAAGCTCATTTTCAAAGCACTTAGCCTCCCAAAGTTCCATAGAAACCTATGGAACTTAGCCTCCCAAAGTGCTTTGAAAATATGCCTATTTATCATCTTATGCTATGAGTTTATCTTGTTGGGCAGTCTGGATGGACTGTACAAGTCTTTATCTGCAATCATCTATTATGACTAAGAAAGCAAACAGATTGTTAAGAATTATTAGGAAAGGAATGGAAAACAATAATGAGAATGTTATAATGTCCTTATATCACCTCATGGTGCAACCGTACCTTAAATATTGTGTGCAATTCTGGTCACCGAATCTAAAAAAATATATACCGCCCAATATTTAAAAGCAAATGGCCGCTAAAATGGCACATAAGTGGCTATCCGGCGATATTCAGTGCCAGATAGCTGGCTATCCGGCATTGAATATCGCCGATTAGCGTCTTAAAGATAGCCGGTATCGGGTGATATAACCGGCTATCCGACGATTTTCAAAACCAAATTTGGTCACCAAAATAGGTGGAATAACTTTGGACCGGCCAAAGTTAAAACAAATATTCAATGCCGGTTACCAGAAATGAACTGGCATTGACTATCCAGGTTTAGCGCCGACCGCGAGAGACAGCCTGGCTATCTCCCACAGTCTGAATATCAAGGCCATAATTTTATTAGAAAAGGTACAGAGAAGAGTGAGAAAAATGATAAAGGGAATAGGAACACTTCCCTGTGAGGAAAGGCTAAAGTGGCTAGGGCTCTTTAGCTTGGAGAACAGATGGCTCAGGGGAGATATGATAGAGATCTATAAAATACAGAGTGGAGTGGATGAGGTAGACATGAATCGCTTGTTTACCCTTTCCAAGAATACTAGGCCTATAGGGCATGCAATGAAGATACTAAGTAGTAAATTTAAAACAAATGAGAGAAAATATTACTTCACTCAACATATAATTAGTGTGTGCTAAAAATGCTAACATACCTACAGTGCAGCTTAGTAAAAAGGACCCTTTGATTTGTTGTGAAGGCGGTATATCAAATCTCCAACAAACATAAACATACAATTCAAATGAACACATCACTGCCACAACTGAATTTTGGCCCCTGCAGTATATATATGTATAAGTTTACCTGCATATTGTAGAACAATTTGATAGAAGCCCATTTCAATGTATAAAACATTGTTTTAAATTTTAAAAAATGAAGAAAATGAAAAATAAACATGATGAAATGAAACATTTTTTCCAAGTGCACCTCTAAAGAGCAGTAGTCTTTTTTTATTTCCCCAAGTTGAAGTAAAGTTGAAAATGAAGTTCAGATTTTAATGGGTCGTATTACACTGTATATTGGTCACAGTAGCCATCGAGTACAGCACAGATTCAGCCCAGAACCTCTCATCTTGGAAAGAACAGAATTAAAAAAAAAAACAAAAAAACCTTGCACAGAGTAGAGAAAAATGAAGAAGAAAAAAAAAGTTTATTTGAAAGATGAAATGAGGTTAAACAGATTTAAATCATATAAACCAGCTGCTGTATCTCTCCTCAGGCAGCCAGTTTATACTGTGAAGGTCTTTTTAACTTGTTTTATCTCCTAAATAAACATTTTGCCTTTGGCCTGATCAGAAGCATGCAAAAGCCTTCCTTTTTTGTTCTGTGCTTAAATATTTGATGATACTTGAATTTTCCCCTTCCATAATTTTGATTTAGCTAGGTTTTCTTCATGCATCAGCAATCCCACTTTGTGATCAAATATCACAAATTTTTTCATTGCGTCTTTCTATTTTTTTTTTTGTCTTGGGATGCTAGACATCCTGTTAAAGAAGAAAGGAATTAACTCTTAGCACTGAAAATATTTATTTTCTTCTCACCATAGAACTGGTTGGTATTTAACAGAAACTGGCTTGTCGGGTCTTTACTGGGCTGCAGATGACAGAGCTAAATGGCCTCACCTATCCTAAAACATAGTAACATAGTAGATGATGGCAGATAAAGACCTGTACGATCTATCCAGTCTGCCCTTGAAGATAAACTCATTACATATGGTATGTTGTGATACTTCATATTTATACCGGATCTTTATTTGTCTTTGCCATTTTCAGGATACAGACCGTAGAAGTCTGCCTGACACTGTCCTTGTACTAAATTTCTGAAGTTGTCGAAGCGTTTGAAAGGCTCCACTCCAACCCATCCAATTCTATTCAGCCACAATCAGGGCACAGACCATAGAAATCTTGCCCAGCAAAGGCTTTGCTTCCCAATTAGCGATGTTTCTATCTAATCTCCGCTAAGCTTCTTTGGATATATTCCTTCTAAACAGAATTCCTTTGTGTTTATCCCACACATTTTTGAATTCCATTACTGTTTCCATCTCCACCACCTATCACCCTCTCAGTAAAAAAAAAAAAATACTTCCTGACATTATTCCTGAGTTGGCCCCCTTTCAATCTCAATTCATGTCCTCTAGTTTTACCACCTTCCAGTCTCTGGAAAAAAGTTTGTCTGCAAATTTATACCTTTCAAATATTTGAATGTCTGTATCATATCACCCCGGTTTCTCCTTTCTTCCAGGGTATAAATGTCGAGGTCAGCAAGTCTCTCCTCATACATCTTGCTACATATACTCCCGTACCATTTTTGGAGCTTTTATCTGAACTGCTTCAAGTCTTTTTACATCCTTAGCAAGATATGGCCTCCAAAACTGGTGAGGCCTCATTTGAAGTAATGTGTTCAATGACTTGTACACCTCCTTTCTTCTGCTAGTTATACCTCTCTCTATGCAGCCTAGCATCCTTCTGGCCAAAGCCACCAACCTGTCGCATTTTCATCACCTTGAGATCCTCAGACACCATTACCCCCAGGTCCCTCTCCTGAGCCGATCTTACCAATCTCTCTCCCCTCTTCTCTGGTACATCTCTTTTGGATTTATGCATCCCAAGTGCATCACTCTGCACTTCTTTGTGTTAAATTTTAACTGTCAGACCCTTGACCGTTCTTCCAATGTTTGAAGATCCCTTCTCATGGTTTCTACTCCCTTCACGGTATCCATTCTATTGACTATCTTCATGTCATCTGCAAAAAGACAAACTTTTCTTTCTAACCCTTCAGCCATGTCTCATAAATATATTAAATAAAATTGGCCACAGCACCAAACCCTGAGGCACTCCATAACTCACTTTCCTTTCCTCCAAACGGATTCCATTTACCACTACCTTCTGTCTTCTATCCAGGTCACTGCTTTGAGTCCCAAGTTCAGCCCTCTCAGCTTATTCATCAGTCTTCTGTGAGGGACTGTATCAAAGGCTTTACTGAAATCCAAGTAGATTACATCTAGTGCATGTCCTTCATCCAGTTCTTTAGTCACCCAGTCAAAGAAGTCAACCAGATTTGTTTGGCAGGATTTTCCTTTGGTAAAGCCATGTTGCCTCAAATTCTGCATCCCATTAGCTTCTAGAAAGTCAAGTATCCTCTCCTTCAGCAGCAACTCTACTATTTTCCTACTAGCGACCTGAGGCTTACTGGCCTGTAGTTTCCCACTTCTTCCCTGTCTGCGCTTTTGTGATGAGGGACCACATCAGTTCATCTCCAATCCCATGGAACCTCTCCCATCTCTAAAGATCTATTGAATAAATCCTTAAGAGGTCCCGCTAGGACTTCTCTGAGCTCCCTCAGTACCCTGGGATGTATCCTATCCAGTCCCATAGCTTTGTTCACTTTCAGATTCTGAAGCTGTTAATAAATACTTTCTTCTGTCAACAGCACAATATCCACCCCATTCCCAGGTATTCTCTTAGCAGCAGACCGTAATCCTTTTCTAACATAGTAACATAGTAAAATGACGGCAGAAAAAGACCTGCATGGTCCATCCAGTCTGCCCAACAAGACAAACTCATATGTGCTAGTTTTTGTGTATACCCTACTTTGATTTGTACCTGTCCTCTTCAGGGCACAGACCGTATAAGTCCATCCAGCACTATCCCCGCCTCCCAACCACCAGCCCCGCCTCCCACCACTGGCTCTAGGATATTTTTCTGTGAACACCGAAGAGAAGAATTTGTTTAGCACATTTACTTTATCCTCATCACTCTCCACATAGCTATAGCTATTCTCAGCATCTTTTAGTCTTACAATTCCATTCCTATCTTTTCTCCTTTCCCCAATGTATCTGAAAAAAGTTGCCACCTCTCTTTGCATCTTTAGCCATTTTCTCTTCCGCCTGCACTTTTGTTAGCCGTATTTCTGTCTTTGCTTCTTTGAGTTTAATCTGGTAATCTTTTCCATGATCCTCTTGTTGAGTTCTTCTGTATTTCTTGAATGAAGCCTCTTCTGCCCTTATTTTTTCAGTCATTTGTTTGGAGAACCATATTGGCTTCCTGTTTCTCTTGTTTTTGCTTACTTTCCTTGTGTAAAGATCAGTTGCCATATTTATAGTAGTTTTTAGCTTGTACCACTGCACTTCCACTTCTACAATGTTTACCCCTGCCATCAGCTCCTTATTCAGGTATTCTCCCATTTTACCAAAACCTGTACTTTTGAAATCCAGTTCTTTGAGTTTTGTGTATCCGCATTCAGCTTTTGCTCTTATATCAAACCATATTGTGTGATGACCACTATTACCTAGGTGGGCACCGATACGGACATTGGAAACACTTTCTCCTTTTGTGAGCACTAGAACACTCTGCCTTTCTATTTTAAAGATGTGACAGACTCTCATTTATCTTTCCCTAGTTTTATGAAGGTTTAGTTAATATCCGCCTCATGAAATAGAAATGACTGCATAAAAAGATTTAGTTATACTATAAAATAAGAAAACAGTTATATAACCAATAAGAAAAAAAACAAATGACAGTTCATTTCTTTGCAGCCTTTGAAAAATAAATTTCATGCAGGGGTGATTCGAGGTAAAGAAAACATTGCTTTGGCACTTCCTGGCATTTCTTGATGGGGTACGTTATGTCCACTGAAAACTTATGCATTATTCACAGATTATATGTCAGCCTGAATCAGATCTGCCAAGCTGTTGCTAAAGTCAGTCAGTCATTTAAAAGCACTCAGAGGACAATTCTGTAAAGAAGGCTTTAAAATGTATATGACAGTGGAAAAGAAAGGGACCAAACTACACCAATAAGACAAAGCAAAGCTAAACAAAGATCTTGAGGAGCAGGATAATGGGAGATTCTTTATTGGAAAGACCCAGCATGGGCTGTGCTTCGGCGACTGTTCACCTGCCTCAGGGGTCACAAGAGTCTGCAGAGTTCTGTATAAAACAGTACAGGTATGCCACTAAAAGGCTAGTTGCTGGGTGCAGCCCTGCTGATATTACCATATGCAACGCTCTCAGTGTATATAAGATCAATATATGCCTTAATCGTGTAAATGCAGAAGATGTTATCAGAAAAAACACCATGTTGATCTTATACATGCTGAGAACAAATATGTGGTAATATCAGCAGGACTACAACTCAGCATCTAGCCCTGTTAGTGGCATACCAGTTACTGTTTATGCAGAACTCTGTAGACGCATGTGACCTCTGAGGCAGGTGACAGTCCGCCAAAATACGTCCTATGCTAGGTCTTTCCAATAAAGAATCTCCCACTCTCCTGGTCCTGAAGGTCTTCATTGTGCTTTTTGCTTTGCTTTAAAATGTATATGGAAAGAATACAGGCATGTGTGCATATATATTTGTGTACGTATGTATTTAATTGTATAAGTTATGCACATATCTCTAGAATGTAGGTGTCAGCATTTATGCCAGTTCTATGGTTGAAATAATTTCTCATACCTATGCAGGTACAAATCAAGATAAGGTATACACATATGAGTTTATCTTGTTGGGCAGACTGGATGGACCATGCAGGTCTTTTTCTGCCGTCATCTACTATGTTACTATCCTGCTTATAATCGAAATAGAAAAACGCCTATATTGTGACCCAAATCGGGAGATAGACGTTTATCTCACAAAAACGAATAAGCGGTATAATCAAAAGCCGAATTTGGACGTTTTCAACTGCACTCCGTCGCGGATGCTGACAAAGTTGATGGGGGTGTGTCGAAGGCGGAACTGGGACGTGGTTATCGGACGATCAGAGATGGGTGCCTTTCGACGATAATGGAAAAAATATATGCGTTTTTAGCGAGCATTTAGGGCACTTTTCCTGGACCCTGCTTTTCCACGAATAAGGCCCCAAAAAGTGCCCTAAATGACCAGATGACCACTGGAGGGAATCGGAGATGACCTCCCCTGACTCCCCCAGTGGTCACAACCCCCTCCCACCACCAAATATGCCGTTTCACAACTTTTTATTTTCACCCTCAAATGTCATACCCACCTCCCTGGCAGCAGTATGCAGGTCACTGGAGCAGTTATTAGGGGGTGCAGTGGACTTCAGGCAGGTGGACCCAGGCCCACCCCCCCACCTGTTACACTTGTGCTGGTAAATGGGAGCCCTCCAAACCGCCCCCCCAAACCCACTGTACCCACATGTAGGTGCCCCCCTTCACCCCTTAGGGCTATAGTAATGGTGTAGACTTGTGGGCAGTGGGTTTTGAGGGGGATTTGGGGGGCTCAACACCCAAGGGAAGGGTGCTATGCACCTGGGAGCTGTTTTACCTTTTTTTTGTTTTTGTAAACGTGCCCCCTAGGGTGCCCGGTTGGTGTCCTGGCATGTGAGGGGGACCAGTGCACTACGAATCCTGGCCCCTCCCACGAATAAATGTCTTGGAGTTATTCGTTTTTGAGCTGGGCGCTTTCGGTTTCCATTATCGCTGAAAAACAAAAACGCCCAGCTCAAAAAAAGATAAATGTCCATGTTTTTCAAAATACGGTTCGGTCCGCCCCTTCACGGACCCGTTCTCGGAGATAAACGCCCATGGAGAAAGACGTTTCCGTTCTATTATGCCCCTTTAAGTATGTTACTATGTTCTGAAGAAAGGGGATGGCTGAGAGGACAATACAATCCTATTGGCTATCTCTTCTGAAGAAAGGGGATGGCTGAGAGGACAATACAATCCTATTGGCTATTTCTTCTGAAGAAAGGGGAAAGGGGATGGCTGAGAGGACAATACAATCCTATTACACTTCTCAAATGGCTGCTTCTTTATATAAAATCCCCTTAAGCAGGAAATCTTTAAGGCAGAGAAAGATGTGGCATAAATTTCAGCTTTCCCTAGTTCAAATTACTATGGCCTGTCCCTGAATATCTCTGCTGACAGCAGTTTGAAGACAACACTTTTAGAATAACTGCTGTTGAATTACAAATGCCACTTTTTCCCCAAAGAAAGGGATTTTAATGCTCTTCTGCAGCCCTATTCCCACTTTCCAAAAGACAAGCCTCTTCTCAATTCAGCACAATAACTCCATTTTAAATAATTTAAGAAATCTTGTAACAAAGAAAAGAGAATTCGTAACTGTAGGCTGGCAAAAAGCAAGACACCTTGAGCTGTGGATTTACTTGAGATGAATAGCTTCACATTGACACTTTCTCTCCTGACAAATTCATCTTCCCCAAAACATTTATTATTCTTAGAAATCCAACAAAAGATACATTTTTGTGATCCAAAATGACATTCTTCAGTGACAATAAAGTGAAAGCATGCGCTTCTGTTTCTCACAACTATCACAAAGTAATTTCAAGATTAAGGGGCAGCTCATATTCTTTGGTGCTTGACAACAGCATTTTACAATTCAAAAATAAAAGACATGGTTGGAAGGATCAGGGGTGACACCCACTATTAAATAGCCTGATGTTCTGCCCCTACATGGGCTGACCTTTGTCACGGAATAAGGGGGAACAGGCTTCTTTCTGGTAACAGTAAAGATCCTTCCTTAGCTTCTAATAATGGAGGTTATTGGCAAAGCCATAGAAGCATGGAAGAGAAGCATACAGGTGAAAAAGAATGGGTAATAAACACTAACTTGATTTACCAGAACAAGTTAAAGAATATCAAAAAACAGGATATCCCAAAGATCAAGCACTTGCTTACAGGTGCTTTCCAAAGACGACAGGATGATAAGGCACACAACTTGGTGCTGGATAAATCACTTTAATAGTGAGTGGAGGACTGGCCTAGTGGTTAGGGTGGTGGACTTTGGTCCTAAGGAACTGAGTTTGATTCCCACTTCAGGCACAGGCAGCTCTTTGTGACTCTGGGGAAGTCACTTAACCCTCCATTGCCCTGGTACAAATAAGTACCTGTATACAATATGTAAGCCGCCATGAGTGGGGAAAGCGTGGGGTACAGCTGTAACAACAACAAAAATTAGTTAAAGAGCAGGGGCTCTATGAATGCAAGCATCACATGCATTGTTAAGCTGTGGAGGGCAAGTGTTTAGCAGACTGCAGCCATAGATGTGAAACATGGCCCGTGTTGGCAGGGGATCCTTGTTAATTTGTTTGCATCCAATAGTGCTGGGGCAGATCTTCCAAAGCCCTTCCCACACACAGTGGTCTCCTCAGTAAGTTCATAAACTGTAGACAGAAAACATTCTCGGGGGGGGGGGGGGGAGGTGGAATTGTGTCTGATCACTCCTGCTTTTCCGTTGACAAGCAAGATTGAAATAGGCAAACAAGTGGGTGATTCCCAAGCTTGGGTTTCTCAGTTTGAATTGTGTTATATATATTTTTTTATCTGCCCATGCATGAGAGTTGTTAAGTTTAGTGACAGATTGACCAGCAATGTTTGATGAAAGGGACTATGCTCAGTCTAAACAATAGAGTAGCATGCAGCAAAAACACAAAGAGACACAGGTGCCCCATATAAGAGGCTTGGGGAACCTCAGCTCCAACTGCACCAGACCACTGCCTTGCCTTCCTAATATTGCATTGCCCCCCCCCCCCCCCCGCCCTCTCTCTCTCTCTCGCACTCCACTATCCTGCCACCGCCTTGCAGCATCTTTTGGCTCCCTTCCTCCCATTTTTCTCTCTACCGGGCCCACACTAGCAAACGAGGAGTGAAAACGCACTGGATGCAGTTCTCCCTGCACCACTACTGCTTCCTCTGCTGGTACTGCTTCTTATGTAAACTTCTGGGATTGGCAGAGGAAGCAGTAGCAGCATAGGGAAAGCTGTGGTCCTGCACATCTTCAATCCTTGTTTGCTAACGAAGCTCCAGCAGAGGTGAAAATGGGAGGAAGGAATCCAAAGGTGCTGCATGGCAGCAGGGGTTAGGGGAATGAGAGAGAGAGAGAGAGGGCGGAAATGCTAGTAACAATAGTTCTACAAATTCATTTTCCAATTTATCAGCACTCTGGGATGAATACCATCCAGCCCAGGTGATATGCTATGCTTCAATTTGTCAAACTGTGCAATTACATATTACAGGTTTATAGAAGTTTCTCTGACTCGTCAGTTTTGAGTACCATTTCTGGCACCAGAATCTCTCCTAAATCTTCCTTGGAGAAGACAGAAGCAAGAATTATTTAATCTCTCTACTATGACTTTGTTTTCCCTGAGTGCTCCTTTTACCCCTTGGTCATCCAGCGGTCCAATTGATTCTTTTGCCAGCTTCTTGCTTTTAATATACCTAAAAAATTTTTTACTCTCAGGCTTATTTCGAAAGAGAAGGGCGCCCATCTTTCGACACAAATCGGGAGATGGGTGTCCTTCTCTCAGGGTCGCCCAAATTGGGCCATAATCGAAAGCCGATTTTGGGCATCCCCACCTGCTTCCCGTCGCGGGAATGACCAAAGTTCCCAGGGATATGTCAGAAGTTGTAGCGAAGGCAGGACTGGGGCGTGCCTAACAGATGGGCGTCCTCGCGCCATAATGGAAAAAAGAAGGCGCCCTGACGAGCACTTGGCTGACTTTACTTGGTCCATTTTTTGTTACGACCAAGCCTCAAAAAGGTGCCCGAACTGACCAGATGACCACTGGAGGGAATTGGGGATGACCTCCCCTGACTCCCCCAGTGGTGACTAACCCCCTCCCACCCTGAAAAAAAACAACTTAAAATTGTATTTTTGCCAGCCTCAAGTATCATACTCAGATCCATCACAGCAGTATGCAGGTCCCTGGGGGGGGGGGGGGGGGTGGAGGTGTGTGTGTGTCAGCGGAGGCATAGCAAAGGTGTGGACATCCTTCATTCAAAACTTTGGACATCCTGAACTCCCCCCCCCCCCCCCACAAGGACTGCCAAATTTCAAGGGAGAGGAGTGCCTAGTGGTTAGAGCACTGGTCTTGCAATCTGGAGGTGGCCGGTTTAAATCCCACTGCTGCTACTTGTGATCCAGAGGCATAGCAAAGTCATGAACATCCTTCTTTCAGAAAATCCAACATTTTGGACATCCTCAACTGCCCATCGCAGGGGATGGAGGCATAGCGAAGGCGCCTAACACTTGGACGCCCTTCACCCATACTAAAAAAAAAAAAAAAAAAAAAGACGTCCCTGACGAGCACTTGGATGTTTTCACCTGGACTTGTGCTTTTTTAAGGTTGTAGACGGCTATTATACATACAGCTTGTCTGCGTGTATGAAGCCGTCTTGGCATGCGCAGAGCAGCCACGCATAACACCTGGCTGCTCTGCAGTGGCTTCCCCTCCTTAGGAAGGAAATCATGTGCATATGAGCAACAGCGAGCAGCTCATTTGCATGCGATTTCCTTCATGCATGCCATTCCTTTCCGAATCGCTAAGGGATCAGTAAGGGAAGGGCCTTTTCTGTTTCAGTTAGTGCATCAGTTAGTCCACTGCAGTGCCCCCTAGGGTGCCCGGTTGCTGTCCTGGCATGTGAGGGAGGACCAGTGCACTACGAATGCTGGCTCCTTTTTTTTATTCTGTGTTTATCAATATCCAATAATTCCTCTTTTAAACCAATCTTTAAGTTACCAAGCACAAATAAAATAATGTTACTTATCCAGAGAAATGCCCTCTTCTCTCAGAACTTCTCAGAAAGAAAGTTAAGTGGGACCTTTCCTTTCTATATAGTTTGGATTCTAAAGAGACTTCTTCAAACAAACCCTTAGAAGCCAGAAAAATGTTCTCTTCTCTCAGAACTTCTCAGAAGTGACCGAAGGAGGCAGGTTAAAGGTATTGTAGAGAATAAATTGAAACCAGCTCCATACCTTTATACCACTTTTTTTGTGTTTGTTCTTTTTGCTGGAAGCAGTGGGTATGCTGGCCCATCCCAAAAGAGAGTGAATGCCAATGAGTGAGGTTTCTCTTGTAGTGCATTTGAAGAATAAATTTGGCACAGTGGTGAAGTGACTGAGGTTGTCCTGTTGACAAGTAATGCCTTCAAGTATACCTAAAAATTGATTTCTGAACCATGGATGATGTTATATATTTTAAACTCTATTATTTCAACCACTTGACTGCATACACACCTATGGAAACAATTCAACTGTATTTAAAGACCCCTCAAGAGGCTCAGTCTCATAACCTGATCAGACACAAGTCTGCTATAAAGACAACTCCCTCAACACACATCAGATCCTGCAAAATCTTTTAAAACCCTATCTGATATTATAAGAAACTAAAATGATATTAATGTTTGATTTAATCTCAGAAAGGCCAACACACAATCCCTCCATTGAAAAAAAAAATTGTGCAAAAACATACTCAGAATCTTACCATATAGCACTATCTCCAGGATTCAATGAGCAACAATTTTATCCATGAAACGCCAACACTGGGCCCTAAAATACCAATACACCACCTACTGAGAAAATAAAATGAATGGGACTGCTAGATATCTCTACACAGAAACTATAAGCTAGCACAGGGGTGGGCCACATGAGGCCTGCAAGACCATGGGAAGTATACACAAAAAATGACCTGCACAAACGTCATTAACCAGAGTTTTGTTGTCAGTGAAACTGTTGAAGGATAACGGGGGGGGGGGCAAGAATTGTTTGATAGTGTTAGCAACTGTTTGGAAAGACAGAAGTATAGGTTAACAGACCATTCTGATTACAATTTTGTTCATTCAATCATCATATTGTGTTTTGGGCAATGAATTATATGGCGTATTTGTAAATTTTCTGTGTTTGGCCCATTGGGAATAGTACTCCTATTCATGCAGCCCTCTGTGTTTAAAGAATTAGAGAGTTGAAGGCAAAAGACTGAACTGGAACTTCAGGAAGTCAGACTCTGCATGTACAGTAATACTAGAGAAAAAAAAACAAAAAGCAAGACATCAAAGATGTTCATATCCAAAAGCAGATATATTCCAATTGATAAATTCAAAATAAAATACTTTTTGCTACCTTTGTTGTCTCAGTATTTTATTTTTTCCATTCATTTTGATCCCAGTGACTCATTTTTGCCACCTTTTGTTTTTTTTCCTGTCTTTGCAAGGTCTCCTATACGTTTGACATTTCTTCTCTCTCCATGTCCACCGACCATCTTCCCTCTGCATTCCTATTCATCCTGCCCAGTATTTCCCCTTCTATATCCCTGTCCCTATCCTCTCCCCATATTCAGCAACTGTCCTCTTTGTGTCCCTATTCAACCTCTTTTACAGCATTGCCCCTTTGGTTCCCCATCTCCTCCCTTTTCAGCACTGCTCTCTGGGTCCTCATCATCCCCCTTTTCCAGCATGTCCCCTCTGTATCTCCTATCTCGCCCTTTTTCCAGCATCTCCCCTCTGTTTCCCTGTTCCTGTTCTCCTCCCATAGTCACCACCTGTACTCCCAGTGTTCCTATTGCTCACCCCCTTTCTTTAAGCTTTGCCCCTCTTTGTCTCCATCTCCCTTGTCCTCTTTTCAGCATTGCCCATCTTGCCTCCCTGTCTTTATGGTCCTTATGTGCCCAGAACCTCTTCTCTATGTTTCAGCATCTCCCTCTCTCTTTCTTCTTCTCACACCCTGGAGCCAGCATCTCTCCCTTGCACACACATGGCCCTTTTGATTTAGCATCTCTCCTCCTCCTTTCCCTCCTCCACTCTAATCTCTTTATTCTCTCTTGCTTTCTTTCTTTCTCACCCCCCCCCCCCAGCAAGTTCTGCATCTCGTTCTCGCCCTCTCTTCCAGTGGTCCTCCGTACTTCTGTAATATCACTGGCAGTGGCAGTGATTAAGACAGGCTGCCTGCATCAGGGCCCTTCCATTGCTGCACCTAGGTGGAAATAGAAAATTAAGCAGAGTAGGTAGGACATGGCAGTGGAAGGGCCCTGATGCTGGCAGCCTATCCCAATTGCTGCCACTGCAAGAAACATTAACGAAGTATGGAGGACTGCTGGGAAGAGGGGGGAAAGGAAAGAATGCAGGACTCACAAGGGGGGGGGGAGAAAGCAAGAGACTAGACCAATTGGCAATGGGCAGCTGTGTGGCTGGGCCCTCTTAAGCAGGGGCCTGGGGCAGCTGTCCCCTTTACCCATTGGTAAACGTATTCCTGCCTAGAAGTATTCCTGAAGCGAACATTGGGTCACCTATCAGTTCAAGGGTCTGTGGTGCTCCTTGGACATCTGCAACCCCCGATAGACAAAACATTATCAGACCTCCCCACCCCTGATGTTGCTCCCCACCAGACCTTACTGGGGGTTTCTCTGGTGTCTAGTAAGGAGCAGGAGCAATACCCAGTCATTTCTGCTCCATCTAGAGCTTTGGTTCAAAAGGACACTTCTTGACCCCTAGTGGTATTCTCACGGTACTATCACCAAGTCAAGCTGCCAAATAAGGGCAACAGGTGATGGGCTAAAGGCAAGTAATAAAATACTGAGAAAATCTAAGTTTCAAGAAATATTTTCTAAGCACAAAAGCAAATAGGTGACAGTATTCAAAGAGGTTTGTATTTAGGGGCTGCTGCTAACTGTATAATTCTCCTCTCCAAGAATTTTGAGCAGTACAATGCAGATAGTGCCACCAAAAGTTCCCCCTGAATGCTCCAACATTATCCAGATAAAGCCAGAGTAGGGTGTTCTACCTAGCTACACTGATCATGATTATTCAACCACTCTCCACTAATAAACAAGGATATCAAAAATCTATCATAAATTAGACTACTCAGCTAAACATGTGAAGGGCAATTGTATAATCTCGGCTCCATATTTACATGCCCTTTCCATGTGTAAATGTATACAATACTTGCCTGTAAAAGGGCCCTGCAGGGTCACTGAACACTATTCTGAAATGGCATAACTTATATAGCACATAAATACAAGGGGCCGTACATATGGGCAGAGCATGGGCAATGGCTGTTTTAACTATGGGCGCATAAATGATAGGTGTGCTGATACTGGAATATGCTAATCCTATAATAATTTGCACTTCCCATGTCTGGCTGCCTGGGTTCGTAAAATCTCCTGGCTGCCTGGGTTCGTAACATCTCCTGACATCAGCCAGCCTTCAGCGTTCATTCCCCTCACTGTCCTGCCCTCGCGTCAAGACGTAATGATGTCAGAGGGCGAACAGTGAGAGGGAAGGGAATGCTGGAGGCGAGCTGACATCAGGAGGGATGTTACGAATGGAACGGAAGCCAGCGCCAGCCAGAGAACGTTCAGGTACAAATCGAGGGAGGAGAGAATTGCGGGAATCGAGGGGAGGGCAGGGCAGAGAATTGATGGACATGGATGGGATGGGAGGACAATAGAGGAGAGAATCGCGGGACACGGATGGGAGGGCAGGGAAGAGGAGAATTGCTGGACATGGAAGGGAGGGGAGGGAAAATCGCTGGACATGGAGGGGAGGGGCAGAGGAGAGAGAAAAAAAAAACTTACATTGCAGCCTTCCTAGGGCCTGTTTCATTGTTGAGGAAACAGGCATGGTTCCACTAGTATTCTATACTAATCTAAGCGCCCAGGAGCTGTTTTAGAATACGCTCCTACTGCAGGTCCTTGGGGTACCCATATGGAGGCATCCAGTTGTAGAGTTGCTCCATAAATGGCAATTCTATACCCTAGTGCCAGCATTTACGTCCTTGTTACATATATAATGTTTCAAACAGTAGTACTATATACCCATCTACAGCAATGTACATAGCATCTAGGCTCTTACTATGCACATCAACATATAAATGCAAGTGACCAACTCACCTGCAAATGCGCAGTAGAGACTTCCTCTCTGTCCCGCCATCACGTCAAGACGTGATGACATCAAAGGGCGGAACAGAGAGGGAAACGGACGCTGCTGCTGGAGCCTGGAGACGAAACAACATCACCGGTGCACCAACCTCCACCCCCCCATCCACGTCATCATCATCGCCGCCGCTGCTCCGCCCCCCTCAGTATGGGGCCCCCTGCACTGACATGACAGCGCCTCTCACCTCCGTGTGGAAGCGCTGCAGGCAGCAGCAGAGCGATCTGCTGCTGCCTGCAGCGCTTTCACGCGGAGGTGACAGGCACTCTCATGTCAGTGCAGGGGGCCCGGCATGGAGGGGGGAGGAGCGGCGGTTAAGGAGGGTAGCTGGACATGGGGGGAGGGCAGGAGGGAGAGAGGACGGTTGCTGGGCATGGGGAGAGAGCAGGGCAGAGAGGAGGGTTGCTGGACATGGGGGAGGGCAGGGGGAGACAGCAGGGTGGGGGGGAGGCAAGGAAAGAGGGTTGCTGGGATATAGGGGGGAGGGCAGGGGAGAGAGGAGGGTCAGTGGACGGGTGAGGCCGGGGATACAGGAAGGCTGCTGGACAAGAGGGGGGGGGGTAGGGCAGGGGAGAGAGGAGGTTGCTGGCTGTGGATGGATGGAGGTGAGAATTATTACATTTCCAAAACACAAATCTTGCCGTTTTAACGAGCTTAACGGCTAGTACTCCCAGATTCTATAGATGGTGCTCAGATTTGCATACCCAAGATACGTGTGCAAATTAATTAACGATCCTTAACTATGAATGCTTGGGTGCTAGCAACCAATTATTGAAGTTAATTAGTACTCATTAAATTTGTGAACACATCTGGAAGCCCGGTATTCTATAAGGCATGGCGCCTAACTCTACTAGCGGTGTATCATGGGCATTTCAAAAGTTGTGTGGGTAGTTAATGGAATACAGCCTCAGTACACTATCTTAGGTGCCAGCATTTGCACCAGGTTTCAATGGCGTAAGTCTGGTGCCTAAAGTTAGGCGCAGGAATGGCGCTAAGTGTGATTCTGTAAAGGATGCATGTCCTTTATAGAATCAAGCGTAGCGTTAATTTTTTTTTTTTCAGGTGCGGAATTTTGAGCACCGTTTATAGAACTCCTCCATAATGAACAAATACTTTAGTTACATGTATCCCTGCTGTATTTAGGATGCATCTTTATGCTGCCTATATCTATGGATGCCAAGGTGTTAGGTATGCTATACTGGCATACATTTGATTCTATAATGGAATCTACATTCTTTAATAGAATAGGCACCTACCATAAGCCCTTGGGGTGCCTTAATGGAGGCACCATTGAATTGTCCCCATAGTGGATGAATATCATCAAGTATTGTATAGTTGCTGGCAGGTAATGTTCTCCATATATATTTAGTCCCATCACCTCTCTGGATAGCGATGGTGAACATAGATATTTTTTAAATGCTGCAGCAGGCTTTAGAAAACACACACACTCTGCCCTGGCTTTAAAATTGACCTGACAGTACTTAGAATTCTAGGTCAAATCCCATTCATTTAAGGCTAATTGTAAACCATTGCTCAGCACTATGTTGTACTTACCTGGAGCTAGTACTGAAAAGGTGTGAGTTAAATGCAAAAAAAACAAAACCTCATAAATGCTTCCTGAACTATTTGTAGTGTGTAGTGTGCATACCTTTAGACAATGGAATGGATTTCATTCATGAGCATAAACGCCAGACGGAGACTGTGAAGCAACCAAGCCAAAAATAGTCAAGAGAGGAATTACTTAACAAATGGTAGTGTATATTTTCCCTTCCAGATCTGGAATCTTCACATCTTACTTTAAACAAGCCCATGATTATATGTTCCAATCTGTTTAGATAGAGGAAAATTTATAGAATGTTGTGTTCCCTACCAAAAGGGAAAAAACGAGTTTAAATATACAGTACATGAAAGCCGCATACCTTGAAATAGCTGAGAGCACAGAAAAGCATAAAACAGACTGAACCGGGAGCCCTTTACACAGTCCCTTTGGTCCCCTGGGTTTTTGAGATCACAGAGCTTCCCATTTGCAGCACCATTTGAATGAAGGGAACGGTGAAAGATGATTAAGAATTCATCACTTCCGTTTTCTCCTGTGCTCTCCTCTCTTTCAGAATTAGGTCAAAGCAAAAGAGGAATTGCGCTGTCGTCTGCCCCATTCCCTCTGCACTTGCAAGAGGAAAATGAGGGCCATAAATCTACATAACGCTGAACCAAATCTCTTTAATTCCAGTCACCTTTTATCATTCAATCACCGTAGGCTGCGTGCAGAAAAAAAATTTCATGGTAATTCCCCCTAGCAACAACCTCGGCCTATCAGAATCCACTCTGCACTATGCAGCTGCCAGCCAGCGGAGAATAAGACTAAGTAGGTCAGGCCTGTATTTCTAAAAATGCACGGTCTAGTAACCCCACTGTCCCTGTCTGTCTTCCCTGCCCCACCATAACCTCAATTGCTCAGTGACACAATGACATACTATCCCTGTTAAAACCCAGTCGAATCATGCTGCTTTATTCTGCTGCAACCATGGCTGCTGGATGAAGGACCTTTTGAGGGGCAGTATTAATCAGGCAGCCATTCACGTCCACTAGCACTTCAGTCTGGAGATGGTGCCTGCATTAATGACCAGCTGTTTGAACTAACACAAACAAAATAATACCTTCCACCCTGCTGGATGCATAGAATGCAGTCTTCTAATCTGGTAGGTTCTGCGCACTGACTTCATGGAAATGTAAATGAAATGGCTCAGAGATCATCAGCCTTTGTAACATTGCATTTGGGCGTATATTTAAATATATTACATAGGGGGCCAAGAATACAATTTCTTGACGGGTTCATATTTACAGGTGTTGCCTCTCACAATTTATTTTTCGTAGTCAATAGGATATATGTGGTATAGCAAGCTACATTAGAAAAAAAAAAACACACACAGCTGACGCCGACGTAAGCATCAGCTGGAAAACTTAAAAAAAAAAAAAAAGATGAATAGGAAAGTGAAGTTTATAGACAGCCAAAATGAACATCATAACATCATACAGCAATGATCTATACCTGCAGTTGTTATTGTTCAATTAACAACATAATATAATTCCTAACATACTGTTAACATTATTATAAGCAGTACACCACAAATAAAGTTAAAAGTTCAAAGCTCAGAAATGGTGGACCAAGCTGCAGCTCTGCCACTGCGCTTGCCAAAAATGATCCCAGAAAATTGAGGATGCTGGGAGAGGCTGACTTTCGTCACTAAGAATTGGAGTATCCATGACCTTTTTTTTTTTTTTTTTTATAGAATCCACCCTGCAATATCAGGGCATGAACTGGTGTACTTTCTTGAGCATACTTTCCCAGACTTTACAGGTCCCATACCTAAGCCTGGAGCGTTTTGGTACATTTCACAGCACTGCAGTCTCTCTCTTTAGGAAATACCACAAGAGACATTTGTTTTCCAGTGGCAGTTTAATCTAAGGTTCTTAAAAGGGTTCACATTCGCACTTACTGGATATATGCCCTTGACAAGTTAGTAATATAGGCTTCATTATGCAGATTTCAGCAGGTTTCAAACACGTCATCACATTCCTGCTTGATTTATGAACCGAGCAACTTCATTAATCTATATGCCCTTGGTAGAACCTGGCTCTATAACTAGGCTACAACTATCTTTCCTGCTCTGTACTATACATCACGCACAATCATTCATGGTCAGACACCATCTTTGGCACAACCATGAAATTCCAGTTCCAAGCCTCTGACAATTTTGTGTAACTTTGAAATAAGATGTGAAAAATTCTTCTCTTCCTCCTCTGTGTCTCCCTACCTTTTGCATTTTTGTCCCTGGGTATTTGAACTTAACACAAGAGGCAGGAATAGGTCAAATTTATTTTTTTTTTCCGCTGCAAAGATTTTGTCTCTGACTAATGCTGTCACTGCCACTGGAATGTTATCCAACAGCTGGACAAACATAATCCAATGCACAGGGCTGCCTTTGTGGAACTGACAACGAACACTTGGGAGGTTAGACTAGCAAGGCCTTGTACCATGACCAAGACTTCTTAGCATACATAACATAAGGCATGTTCAGAAACTATGTGTCATGAAACCAAAAAAATAAGCATATTACATGACTTGATTAAAATGCTGCA
This sequence comes from Microcaecilia unicolor, assembly GCF_901765095.1. Lineage (NCBI taxonomy): Eukaryota > Metazoa > Chordata > Amphibia > Gymnophiona > Siphonopidae > Microcaecilia > Microcaecilia unicolor. Next base: position 409,968,915 of record NC_044031.1, read on the forward strand.
GAGAACAACATGTACCATTCATAAATTCTCTCTCTCTCCCTGTCTTGTAGATCCAGTTGATTTCATCTGCTCTTCTTTATCCCATGAATGCCATCCATTCCTAGCAAGCTCACATGCACTTCAATGGGAATGGTTTCCAATGCAAGTTTAGAACTTGGAGGGAAGGGGGGGGGGAGAGAACAGGGGAAAAGGAACACAATATTTGTAAGAGAATCATTCCAAGCACTATCTGCTTCTTCGGCTACTGCATTTCTAATTTCTAATACTGACAGCTTGTTCTTGGAGTTAAAAAAGACTTAAGTACACATAGGACCAGCTTCTATATATGGCACCTAAAATCGGCACTGAAAAATACCCCATGGTTAGCGCTATTCTATAAACCTCACCTTAAGCTAGATGCTGTTTATAGAATAAGCGTAGCACCCGTTCCTGTGACAAAAATTTAGGCATGACCATTTATGTCAACTAAAACCTGGTGTAAATGCCCGTGCTTAACTTAGGTGCAGATTGGGCATATTCTAAAACAGTGTACATAATTTTTAGGAATGCCCATGACCCACCCATGCACCTCCCATGGCCACACTTTGAGATCCATGCATTAGAATGTACACAGCTTTACAGAACACGTTTAGAAAGTTGCACACATAAATTCAAATAGCTTGTTAGTGGCCAAATGTCGACGCTGATTGGCTTGTTAAAACAATTAAGTTGAGCGCAGCCAAACTGCTTGCATAACTTTGGTCGCCATATGTAGAATCCAGGGGATAGTGACCAAATTCAGGTTGGTTGTGCATTTAGCCACCTGAAGATTAAGGTGGCCAGCTGATCTGGAATTCATCAGGGACATACTTGATTAGACCAATCACATTTCTATTTATAGTGTCGAGGAGTTCAACATCCTGAATACAGCTGTGTTAATGGAGGTAGGAAGATGAGGAAACTATGGTTTCATTTTCTTCTTGTTTCTTATAGAAGAAGACAACTGTGCTTCAAGGAGTTTAAGAAAATGGTGCTTGTTTCATGTTTTAAAAAATGCATATGGATGTCTTCACTAAATGTTTCCTCTTCAGCAAATGGTTGCAGAGCTGAAGCCAGACATGTAAACGATAGTCAAGCCTATGACCAAAAAGAAAAAGACAAATGTCCTGTTTAACCTATCAATAGATAAAGATATAGATATACAGATATATAACACACATGCAAACAAACACATGTACATCCATAGACACTCATTTAATACATAGCTACTGCATTCCCATGAGATACCGGTGCAGTCACCAAACCTCTCTGTTTTATTTCTTGACAGCAGCTCCAAGTGCATGCTTGCTTTGCAATTTATATTCGCTCCGTCCATATAACGTTTGTAAAAAATGGCATTGTAAATTAGTGTTAGAAAGGGAGAGAAGCAGACATTTCACATTTCTACTGGTTATTTATCTTTAGCTGCCCTCTCTCCACTCCCCCTCCCCCATCTTTTCCTCGGGTCTCTTTCTACTGTATCTTTGCCTTGACAGAAGGACAACCTCAGATGCTCTGCTTCATCTATCTTTAGCACAACACTGAAATAACACATCAGTGTGTGAATAATCCCTCTTGTGCAGCTGATGCTGTGTTCCTATAGCTGGTAATCTGGTCATATATCAAAGTACTCTATTTAGGGTTTCTTTAAATGCCCTTGAAGCATGCAGATCCCTCCCTAAGCCTGCAGCTCCATCACCAGAGCCGGTAGTGCTCCATTGCTGTTCCTCTTCTTCTGAACTGTGGAGCTGATCACTGTTCACACACTGCACTTGTCATCAAGAAGCTCGTGGTGAGATGGAGGTGGCAGTAGCACACGTAACTAGGTAGCAAGGTGTGCTGGAAGGAATGCACTGCTGATGATTTTAGAGACAATGAGCACTTGCATCCCGTGTGGTTCTAAGCCTGAGGCAACAAGAAGAAATCAAATAAAACAAGAAATAAAAAAATTGATTTTTGCTTTTGTTATGGTTATTATTATTCTCTAAAGTCGTTTCTGATAATGAATGTTATTGTCCTTGAATGCACAGTCACAAAGGCTTTCTCTCTTGCCAAAGAGATTTGAGACCAGCATCACATGAGACATCACATGACGATCTGGAGTCAGCTGATGATGCGGTCAATTATTTCACTAACGGGGAAAAAAAAAAGCTTGTCTCCCAAGCGAAGCATACTCCCTCTCTTGAACAAATGTCCTCTTTTTTAAATACAAACCACTGACAATTCAAGAGACAGAGAGGATGCTGTTCCTCAGACACTAGCTGGATGGCAGCAATATTACTTGTAGTAATCCAAGCTGACTCCCATTAAGCAAATTCCTGAAAAGCAAATACCATGTCTTTATAGCCTGAATGGAGAAGAAAAACCAATTCCATTATCTTTTCTTACAATATGTATTTCAACCTGCATTCTGAATAATTTATGTGAGCCTAATAAGATATTTGCCAAGACTGTTCCCCTTTCCCTTGGTTGACACCCTAGGCAATATCCATTAAAATACAGCGCCTGTCCCAAAGCAACACTGAAACAGGCAGAGTATGCATTTTTTTCATAATTGCTTATTCCACTGAACAACTCATGCCAACAAATTAGGAACAACAAACAGAAACTCAGAACCTATGGGGTCTTTTTCCAAGAGGTAGATATTCATCATAGTTTAAGGAGGTACGAGAGGCTTCTGACTGCTTAAACCACACTGAGCAGGCCAGCCATCAAGATTCAGCAGCACTTAACCAGGCGTGCCACTGAATATCGAAATCTGGGCAGTCCCAGGGAAATCCAGAGACAGAGTCGGGAAGGAGCTAGTAATTGTGCAGACACACCATATTCAATGCTGGCACCTGCATAGCTCAGTGACCACATAGGACCCTGTAAAGAGCAAACTTCGGCCACTTAGCTGTGCGATTGCCACACCATAGACATTGCTATAGGGTGGCAAGTACACCCCAAAAAATAGCTTGCCATCCCAGTTTCAGAATGTGTGTACTTGTCTGGCATCCCCTCCTTGTGTGGTCTGGTATCTCTCTTTGCCTTCCTTCCCTGCCCATCTGTCCCCCACGTTGTAGTCCTCCAACCATCTGGCCATGTCAGTAATGAAGGCAGCCTGCTTCCTGCTGGTCCTAGAAACCTTCCTTCTGCTGAAATTTCCAGTTCCCACGTAAGTAGGATACAGCAGAAGGAAGACTTCTGGGGGAGGCAGGAGATAGGCTTCCTTGATTGCATATGTGGACAGATGGTGGGAGGACTACAGTTTGGGGGTGGTGGTATGGGTTGGAAAGGAAGGGAGGGCACAGAGAGAGAGAGAGATACTGGATCATATGGGAAGTGCAGAGGAAGGGAGATGCTGCATCTGCAGGTGAGTAGGGAGGAAAGAAAAAAAAAGAAATGCCAACTCATGGGGGGGGGGGGGAGAGAGAGAGATGCCAGCTTATGCTGGGGAGAAGACAGAGAGAGCTCAGATGAGGGGATGAGGAAGAGAGGTGGAGAGACCTTGGACCCAGAGAGAGAGAGAGAGAGAAAGATTTGATGGTTTGGGGGTGAGCGAGTTGAGGAAAAAAAGCAAGAAGCTGGATCAGGCAAGGGGAGAGTGGTAGAGATGCTGGATCTACAGAGAGAGAGAGAGAGAGAGAGAGAGAGAGAGAGAGAGAGAGAGAGAGAGAGAGAGAGAGAGATGCTGGAATTGGGGGAGAGGAATGAGTGGAGGTAAAAAAGCAAGAGAACAGACTAGAAGGATGCTAGACCCACAGAGGAAGAGAGAGATTCTCTACTTTGAGGAGGGCAGCAGGGAGCAAGGGAGAGATGCAGGCCTTGGGTGGGGTGTACAGGAGTAAAGGAGATGTTAGACAAGACAGATATGAACACAGAGGGAATGACCTTGGACATGGAGGGAAAAGAAATATCAAATGGACAGGAGACCTTAAAATGAGCAGAGATGGATGGGATTAGGGGGGGCAAATAGGAAGCAGAGTATAAGACAGGTAGGACTGGGAGAATGAGGGGGCAAGGCGAACAGAAAAAGGAAACAGAGGAGATGAATAGGACTTGGTGACTGAATGGGAGAATGTTGGGGATCATAAATACATAAGTATTGCCACACTGGGACAGACCAAAGGTCCATCAAGCCCAGTATCCTGTTTCCAACAGTGGCCAATCCAGGTCACAAATACCTGGCAAGATCCCAGAAAAGCTCAATACATTTTATGATGCTTATACTAGAAATATAAAAAAGAAGTATAATGGCTAAGCTCTACCTTAATATAGTTGTAGCATACATAAATAGACAAAAAGGAGAGCTAGTTGACACAACAGAATGAAGGGGCGTCTCATACAGTCACATAGACACTTATGCGTGCCTGGCTTATGTTGAGCCAATATATTCGTGACGAGATGTAATCATGGACTGCCCCCAACCACCTGTGATGCACAGAAATTGCGTTTTGTGAATAACCTTATATACAATTCCAAGTGAGTATACTTAAATATCTTGTTGTGATTATCACTCTTTTTTTTTTTTTTTTTTTTTTTAGTGTGATTTTTGTTCTTGTGCATTCGCGGGGTTTGAAATCTTCAATTGAAAAACCTATAATACTGTTTGGACTACAACAGTATTATAGGTTTTTCAATTGAAGATTTCAAACCCCGCGAATGCACAAGAACAAAAATCACACTAAAAAAAAAAAGAGTGATAATCACAACAAGATATTTAAGTATACTCACTTGGAATTGTATATAAGGTTATTCACAAAACGCAATTTCTGTGCATCACAGGTGGTTGGGGGCAGTCCATGATTACATCTCGTCACGAATATATTGGCTCAACATAAGCCAGGCACGCATAAGTGTCTATGTGACTGTATGAGACGCCCCTTCATTCTGTTGTGTCAACTAGCTCTCCTTTTTGTCTATTTATGTATACTAGAAATAAGCAGTGAATTTTCCCAAGTCAATTTAATAATGGTCTACAGACTTTTCCTTTAGGAAGCCATCCAGACCCTTTTTAAACCCCGCTAAGATAACCGCCTTTACCACATTCTCTGGCAATGAATTCCAGAGTTTAATTACACATTGAGGGAAGAAATATTTTCTCTGATTTGTATTAAATTTACTACTTTGTAGCTTCATTGCATGCCCCCTAGTCATAGTATTTTTGGAAAGAGTAAACAAACAATTCATGTCTACCTGTTCCACTCCATTCATTATTTTATAGACCTCTATCATATCTCCCCTCAGCCGTCTCTTCTCCAAACTGAAGAGCCTTAGATGCTTCAGCCTTTCCTCATAGGGAAGTCGTCCCATCCCCTTTATCATTTTCATCGCCCTTCTCTGTACCTTTTCTAATTCCACTATATTTTTTTTGAGATGCGATGACCAGAATTGAACACAATATTCGAGGTGCGTTCGCACCATGGACTGATACAAAGGCATTATAACGTCCTCACTTTTGTTTTCCATTCCTTTCCTAATAATACCTAACATTCTATTTGCTTTCTTAGGTGCCACAGCACACTGAGCAGAGCATTTCAATGTATCATCAACAACAATGCCGAGATCCCTTTCTTAGTCGGTGACGCCTAACGTGGAACCTTGCATTACGTAGCTATAGTTTGGGTTCCTCTCTCCCACATGCATCACTTTACACTTGCTCACCTTAAATGTCATCCGCCATTTAGGCGCCCAGTCTCCTCTTGTAATTTTTCACAATCCTCTCGCGATTTAACAACTTTGAATAACTTTGTGTCATCAGCAAATTTAATTACCTCACTAGTTATTCCAATTTCTAAATCATTTATAAATATGTTAAAAGAACCCTACTATCTACCCTTCTCCATTGAGAATGTCCTCAGGAAAACTTGGGCGCCCCTTTCGATTATGCCCCTCTTTGTCTCATTAATCCATACTTTTGAATATGCTCTGTAATTTTGTTCTTTATAATAGTCTCCACCATTTTGCCTGGCACCGTCAGGCTCAACGGTCTGTAATTTCCAGGATCCCCTCTGGAACCTTTTTTAAATATCAGAGTTACATCGGCCACCCTCCAATCTTCCGGTACCACACTTGATTTTATTTTTTATTTTATTTTTCATTTATGAATTTTTCAATTACATTCATGCAACTACATAAACATATGAAATTTGAAATTCTTCCTATTTCAAACGAAATGGAAACAAAGAAGAAATTAAATTTAAATTCTTTGTTCACAATTTTTGGTCCAAGTACTAGGAAATATCATATATAAACATACAAGCTACTTAAAGTAATATGTTAATCTTTAGAGTGGAAGGAGATTAAGGGTGCACAGCTGAGTAGCGTTAATGATCTCATCATCCTACCTCTCTGGAATACATTTAGACTCTCCCGTTTATATCTTGCCTTTCATTATCCAGAATGCAACGGCATCAAGTACAAATCCACGTATGCTACCTCCTTCTCTTTCATCAGCACTCAGCTTTGGAACTCTTTGCCAAAGACCATTAAAACCATCACCAACCATCTAACTTTCAGGAAATCTCTAAAGACCATGTTATTTGGAAGTGCTTATCCCACTGCCTCTGCATGTGTCTCCACTGTTGGAAGCGCATCGATCTAGAGACATTTTGGACACATTCCCCTTCCCTCTTCCCTCCAGGTTTCCCTAATCCTTCTGTCCATTCCTACTCTTCCCCTATATCTCTTGTAGGTTTTTCTGCTGTATTAGCTTCATTTTACTGCATTGGCGTCTGCCTCTGTGGTCCGTTGTAAGCCACATTGAGCCTGACACTATTGGGAAACTGTGGGATACAAATGAGATAAATAAATAAATGCAATAAAAAAAAAAAAACAACAACTTACTCTTTACTAATTATAAATTCTAATAGTTCCCTAGGTTCAAGGAAAATACATATAGAAGAATTTAAAGAAACAATACATCTGCAAGGAAATTTAAGGAGGAAAGTCCCTCCTAAACTAAGCAATCTTGGTTTTAATATCAGAAATTCCTTTCTTCTTTTTTGAGTGCCATTTAAGGTGAGACTGATCTCAGAAGACTCTCTGTTCAAGAAAGAGCTTAAAACACTATTTCTTCAACTAGCCTATGAAGGAAGTTTTTAACTTGGAGCCTTTATGTTGTATTGGAATTGTGTCTTTTGTTAAGGTTGGAGAAATACTGATATTAATGATGTGTTTGTTTTACATCAATTGTTTTTATTATTATGTATGTTTTTTTTCTCCGCCAAGAATATTGAGATTGTGCAGATTATAAATTATGTAAATAAATAAATCTTTTCTATTGTATTTTGCAGAGCACAGGAGAAAATGCATTTATGTTTCTCTTTTACTAGTATTGCACTGCTTTAGAGTCTAGCTTTTTTTGGGGGGTGGGGAGGAGGTACTCATTTTTGGTTTTGTCAGTATGCTTTTTTTTCCTTTTTGTGGTTCCCTATTTAATATCAGGTAAGAATCTGGCCATGTTCTGTATATGCAATTGAGGTGAAAAATTATGCTTGATTTCCGGCAAAGTACCTCTTCTATGGAAGATGGTTATAGTCCAGACTATATTTAAAAAGAAATCGCTGGATCCAGCAGTCCCCCGCTCTCTACCGACCCATATCTAATCTCTGCTTCTTGTCCAAGATCTTAGAGAAAGTTGTTTTTTTTAATCAACTTTCATCATTTGCTGAAAAATCCTAAGATTTATACCCAAGACAGTCTCGTTTCAAGGCAAATTACAGTACCGAAACAGTTCTTGCAGCACTCCTCAGTGAAATATGTTCCTACACAGACCAACATAAGGTGGTTCTCACAATCTCATTGGATTGATCAGTGGCCTTTGATCTGATTCATCCAACCTTGCTCCTTTCTCAATTATTCACTCTGGGAATTTCTGGAACTCTTCTTTTTTGTCAGATCGGTCGTTTAGGGAGGAATGGCCTAGTGATTAGAGCACAGCTGTTCTTTGTGATCTTGGGCAAGTCACTTAACCCTCCATTGCCTTAGGTACAAACTTAAGGCCCTGTTTATTAAGGCACACTAGCGTTTTTAGCGCTAGCTAAATGCTAGAGACATCCATAGGAATATATGAGTGTCTTTAGTGTTTAGTGCATGCTAAAAATGCTAGTGTGCCCTTAGAACAGTTTAGTAAACAGGGCCCTTAGACTGTGAGACCTCCAGGGACAGGGAAATACCCAGTGTACCTAAATGTAACTCACCTTGAGCTACTACTGAAAAAGGTGTGAGCAAAATCTAAATAAAATGATGTCCTCTCAGATTTATTCTGAAGTACAACCTCTACATTGTGGGGTTCCCCAAGGTTCTGTACTTTTGCCTCTTCTATTTAATTTGTTTTTAAGTCTATTAGCCACACTTATTCAGTCTAAAGACATATTTGCCTATTTTATGAAGATGATATCCTTCTACTCTATCCAACAGACCCTTTTTCACCACACTTAGGCCCACTTCAGGACTTCTTAGACTGTGTAGCAGACTGGTTATTTGATGACAGATTAGTGCTTAATAAAGGAAAAACTGTCACGTGCTGGATTACAAGCCACCTGTCTCCTCCAACAAACACCATTTCATTGTTTGGTAATCCTGTAGTGCCAGTTGAATCATTTAAATATCAGGGAATAATACTTGACTCTGTTATCTTTTGTTCCACAAGTTTCATAAGGTTATACAAGGTAAGTTTTTTCATTCTCTGTCAATTACGTTCGGTAAGCTGTTTTTGACAACTATTTATTTATTTATTTATGCATGCGTCGTGCATGCATTCCTGTATCCCACTGTTATCCAAAAACAAGTTTCGGTTCAAAGTGGTTTACAATTTACATTTTAGGTAATGTTACAAATAGTTTTCTTTTTTCTAATCGTTATGACACGGATAGGACACAGTCATTATGTGTATAAGTATAGAATGTTTGAGGGTAGTCCTCAAAGGTAAGGCTACATGTAGTTGTCTGAAGATATTTGTTGAGGTAGATTTGCTGAGGTAGGGCATTGATGAGGTTAGTGTGATATTATATTTGATTGTTTAATAAGATTGATGAGGTAGAGTGGTATGAGGTAGAGCGGTATAGGTGAGATGTCATTCACTTATGCTATTAGCTGTAGAATTTTTTTGAAGAGGTTTTCATTTCTTTCCTGAGCTGAAGATAGTTATCAATGCTTTGTATGGTTTTTAATATTGAGTTCTACCATTTGGATCCCAGGTAGCTAAAGCCTGCTGTGTAGATGGTTTTGTAGGTTATGTTTCTGTACTTGGGTAAGAGAAAAAGTAGGTATCCTCTAATTTCTGGGCTTGCATTTCTCGGTGATGGTTTAATCAAGTCAAGCATGTATTCAGGAGCCATTCCAAATAGTATTTTGAAAATGATGGTACTCATTTTAAAGAGTACTCTTGCCTTGACTGGTAGCCAGTGTAGTGTTTTAAGCAGTTCAGTTGCTCTTTCATATTTCGACTTATTAATAATCAGTCTTGCTGCCATGTTTTGGATGGTTTGTAGCAATTTTAGCGTGCCAAAAAGGGGCATAGCTATGGGCATGGAATGGGTGGGCCGTGGGCATTCCAAAAATCTACACACAGGGTTATAGAATACATCTGTTCCATGCCTAACTTAGGTGCTGGTATTTACACCAAGTTTTACTTGCTATAAATGGACGCACCTAGAGTTAGCTGAAGACGAACATTCCAGTTTCCGTCCTAGTTTGAATTTATCTGTGTTGACCAAAGTGCTAGAAAAGGCGGTTCCAGAATAGTGTAATGATTTTGTGGAGAAAAAAAAATAGATCAATCAGGATATAGACATCATCATAGCACTGAATCTCTTCTGTTATCTGTAGTGAATGATATTCTAGTTATGTGGAACTAAGTTTATGATGCTTTTTGGATCCAGTTGGATTTGAGTGCAGCTTTTGGTACTGTTTCTCATTCTAAATTACATAATTTGCTGTACAAAATGGGAATTCGATTTAAAGTTCTGCAGTGGAATCAAGCCTTGTCTCCTTCAAAGAAATTTGTAAGAGAAGTATCACATGGCTCATTACTCTTACCCATGCTTTGTAATCTCTAACTTGCTCCACTGGCTGAGCTCCTTGAAAGCTGGGGATATACCTATCATTTTTTTCACAGATGTTATTCAAATACTTGTTTTTCTGCAAGATGATCAATCTCAGTTGATAGAAGATTTGAATTGCAAATTCAATTTATTATGTAAATGGGTAAACAATCATGATCTGGTTTTGAATGTGACAACATCTTCTGTGATATGCTTATCCCATAAATAAAAGTTGTACACTATTTGGCCAGTGTTGCAGGGCAAGCCAATTCCATTCAAGAATGATATAGTTACTTTATGATTTATTTGCTACAGTTCTTTCAAATTTAATAAACATATTATTTCTTTGGTTAAATCATCTTAATTTCAACTTAGATTGATTCAACTAAAACCTTTTTTGAATAGATCCAATTTGATCACGATAACTCATGCATTTGCAATAAGAAGACTCGACTATTGTAACTCCTTATTTCAGGGTCTTACTAAAACCAGTTTCAGATGACTCCAACTAGTCCAAAATATGGTAGCATGTTTAGTAGTTAATGGAAGTAACAATATATGAGGAGAAAAAAAACACTCAAAAATCTACATGCAATCAACCAAAAAAGAGTGAAAAACCAACTCACTTGGAAAAAATTTGAAAAAACTGTAAATCGACTTGTGTTATCTATATTCTACAGTGTCCTTGCCATAGACTTTATGTAGGCAAGACCATTAGAAAACTGAATATTAGGATGAACAAACACAGACACAGTGTCACTCAACAACATGTGGGAGCGACTTTAGTCTCCCATTGTTTGAAGGAACAGCATTTGTTTGAAGATTTTAAAGTCTGGGTGATTGACAGTATTTCCCCACACATTCAGAGAGGTAATCTTGAAAAGAGATTATTGCAACTTGAACAATGGTGGAGTCACCGTCTTAAGACAGTAGAACTTATCGGGTTAAATGCAATGAACGACTAGTCAGACTTTTTTTTAATTTTGTATATTATTGCATTGTGCATGCACCAGCGGTCCCTTTAAAAGTAGTTGCCGTCGTCTTTACTTCAGAAGTCTCATTCAAATTTCACTGCTTACAAATAAGCCTTTCTTCCTAACTTCAGTCATATAACTAAGGAGAAGAAAAGACTTCAGACATTTGATACCCCTACTAGATATTTTATAGTGGGTATCGTGCTGCTCAGCGTTTACTATTGATAATAAATTTTTCTTTATGTAAACTTACTGGTGAGCATCCTCATGAGTCAAAAAAACCTCTCCAATATGTGCCTTTCTTGCTTAATATATTATTTTCATTTTGTATATTATTATTTTTTTTAACATTCTCATCAAAAACACTCTGGCACTTATCTGTTATGCGGTTTGGACTGATGGGTAATGACCAACAGCAAGCTCCTGTTTCGCAGATTGCTTCGTAAGGAGCAGGTCCCTTAGTCTGCCTCGCCCTGAAAACAACATAATTAAGAATGACGTTAGAAAGTCTTTACAGAAAGTTTCGGAATTTCGGCCTACTTGGCTTGCTATTTGCCCATACCTGTTCCTACGCAGGCTACTATCTTAAGTGCCATAATTTCTTTCGAAAATGGCTGCTGTTTTTAAACTAACTTCGTGAGCCAATCAAATCATAGCACTGAATTTACACATTTAAAGAGGTAAACCTCACCTTCTCTTTTAAAGGGATACCACCCCCTCTTTGCTTATCGAGCCATCCTTGTCTTTTCTATCTCTTTTATATATTCAAAGGAAGGCTTTCCACTCTACTGTATTATATTACTTTGGGGCCGATATTCAGACTGTGGGAGGGAGCCCAGCTAACTCCCCCGGTCAGCCCTGATATTCAATGCCGGGCCATTTCCAGTGACCGCCATTGAATATCTGATTTAGTTTTAGCTGGTTTAAGTTAGCCGGCTAAGTCAATATTTGAAGATAGCCAATTAAACTGACTAAGGATATACCAGCTTTTTAAGTGGCCCAATGTGGCCATTTACAATAAAACAAAACAAAAAGGAGGTAAAATCCTCACGGAACCGTGAGATATAAAAACAAAAAGTGAGGAGAGTGGACGAGGATACCAATTAGTTTATTCATTCACATAAAAATAACGTAATTAACATTAAAAGTGACCCGACACGGCCGTGTTTACAATAGCCAGATATGGATCGAATATTCAGGGATAGTAAGCTATATCATGCGATGTAGTCGATTATCACCTAGGTTCTAACTGAGAATATTCAAAGGGGGATACTCTGAATATTGGCAGATAACCAGTTAAGGGGGTCTTTTACTAAAGATTAGCTTGAGTTATCTGCAGCAGGGCCCATAGGACTTACTACAGATAACGCGAGCTAACCTTTAGTAAAAGACACCTTAAATGGTTTCGAATATCGGGGGGGGGGGGGGGGGGGGCGTTGTTACTACATGTCCCATCACTGATTAATGTTAAATATTAAAAATATTGTTCTAGCTCTTTTTCATTTCAGGTTGTAAAATATTGGAAATTATGCCCTGTAATATGCACAGAATTTTCTTATATTGGTTTTAGAAGATTGTTAAAGACTTTCTTGTTTAAAATTTTTTTATTATCTTGATTCAATTTTTAATATATTTTTTGTTTTTATTTTTCCTTTCTTGTCAAGCGAGGAGAGTATTGCTCTCCAATTTTTAATTCTAAACCTGTTGGTAATGTAGTGGACAAAATGTCCATTATATTGTATTGTAAATGCTAGCATGGCACCTAAGTGCTATTCTGCAAATACCTCTTAACTAACATAGGGGGTCTTTTACAAAGGTGCGCTAGCATTTTTAGTGTGTGCTAAATGCTAGAGATGTCCATAGAAATATATGGGCATCTGTAGCATTTAGCACATGCTTTCGTAAAAGACTCTCCATAGTGCATATTGGAAGGGGAGCAAGCACAGGGACAGAGCATGGACAAGACACAGGTGGTGCTTCCACTTTCATGCATAATTTACATGTGTCCCTGCCACATTTAAGTGTATACATTTCCAACAGCTCTATAGAGGGCATAAATACTCATGCCTAAATATTAGGTACATTACTACTGGGTTACACTCATATTCTAGAATGGAAAGTAGGTGCCTAGTTTCTATTATAGACCAGGATCCTACTGTACATCCTTCAGGTGCCTAGTTGGAACTACCCAGTTATACAATTGCCTGCATATGTATTTTGTTTTGTTTAGTTTCCTGAGTTGTTTGTAGGTTTATTTTTGGTTTATTTTGTTTTTAAATTTCTTTTTTATTAGGGCACAGCCGGACAAGAACTTAGTAACATAGTAGATGATGGCAGAAAAAGACCTACATGGTCCATCCAGTCTGCCCAACAAGATAAACTCATATGTGCTACTTTTTGTGTATACCTTACCTTGATTTGTACCTGTCCTTTTCAGGGCACAGACCGTGTAAGTCTGCCCAGCACTATCCCCGCCTCCCAACCACCAGTCCCGCCTCCCACCACCGGCTCTGGCACAGACCGTATAAGTCTGCCCAGCACTATCCCCGCCTCCCGCAACCGGCTCTGCCACCCAATCTCGGCTAAGCTCCTTAGGATCCATTCCTAAGGAATGTTACTTAGTCCTCCACTGACTCACTGACAAAGCTTGGGGCCCTGTTTACTAAGCAGCGTTATAGGTGCGTTAACATTTTTAACGCGCGTTAACCATGTACGCGCATTAATCATGTACATGCCTACAATATAGGTACCTACATGGTTAGCTCGCATGCTAAATGTAGGCACGCTAAAAACACTAATGCACCTTAGTAAACAGGGCCCTTAGACTGTAAAGTGTAAAGTGCAAACCCTCTGTGGCAGGGAAGCAGTGTTGTTCAAAGTACTAGCTCAAAGTACTTAAGTAAAAATAAATGTATATTTTAATACTTAAGTAGAAGCACAATGAAAAACATATTAAATTTACTTAAGTAAAAGTAAAATATGTTATTGCCTAATATAATACTTTTTGATTAAAAAGGAAAAGTACCACAACTACAATGAATGCAAGTATTGTTAACATTTTTATCCAAACAACTTTACCATACTGCAAGTCAATCCACTTTGCTTTAAGGAAAACTACATTTTTGAAAATGACTGTCACTCATGCGAGTGTGCTTGTGAGTCATTAATCCAGAACAGCTAAAAAAGGTGTCCAACAACTGCAATAGCATGAAGTTGAGTCTTCAGTGTGATAAAAAGTTCTTTCAAATCAGGTCAGGCTGCAATATTACTGATGTCTTTTGACTTGGTCTGCAGGTGCTGATCAAGAGATCAATACTGAAGCAACAGAAAACAAGCCAAGAGGAGGGGCAGAAATGCTTAAACCTGCCCTGACTCCTGGTTCCAGCTGGGCCAATCAGAAAACAACAACTAAGATGACCAGAAATGCAATACACAGCTAAGAATGGGCTGGCTATAGCAGACTTTCAGTGCTGAAATTAAGAACACTAGAAAGAAACCTGTCATTTCAGGGTTTATTCCTGTTGTTTTGTGTTTCATTTCCTATAAGTTTCAAATGAATGCACATCCCTAATATGTATAGTGTTACTCAGAATTCTTACAGACCCCCCCCCCCCCCCCCACAGTACTATCTGGCACAAAAAATGCTTCAGTCACTTAAACTTTGCAGTCAGCATTTTAGTTTAGTTTATTAAGGTCTGATATACTGCTTTGCCAGAAGGATCACAGTGGTGTATAATACAAATATAAACTTCAAAGAATATAAAGAAAGTAACTCTAAAACAGATAGGATAGAAATAAGCATTCATTCAAAACACATAGCTATAATTTAAAAATATAGAGGAGATCACATGATGCAATGAGCAGCAAGGACGTGGTTTTGTCCACTCTAGGACCCCATATTTAATTGGCCAACATCAGTGGTAAACTACTACTTTTTAAAGCACCTCAAGTACTTACAACTTGATAAAGTCTTTATGGACTGATTTACAGCAAATCCTGGTGACGGTATGACAGCTAAAGGAACGTAAGTACATAAGTATTGCCACATACTGGGACAGACCAAAGGTCCATCAAGCCCAGCATCCTGTTTCCAACAGTGGCCAATCCAGGTCACAAATACCTGGAAAGATCATATAAAAGTTCAATACATTTTATGCTGCTTATCCCATAAATAAGCAGTGGATTTTTCCCGTCATTTTAATAATGGTCTATGGACTTTTCCATTAGGAAGCTGTCCAAACCTATTTTAAACCCTATTTTGTCACCCTTCTCTGTACCTTTTCTAATTCCACTATATCTTTTTTGAGATGCGGTGACCAGAATTAAACACAATCTTCGACATGTGGTCACACCATGGACCGATACAAAGGCATTATAACATTCTTATTTTTGTTTTCCATTCCTTTCCTAATAATACCTAACATTCTATTTGCTTCCTTAGCTGCTGCAGCACACTGAGCAGAGGGTTTCAACATATCATCAACGACTACGCCCAGATCCCTTTCTTGGTCGGTGACTCCTAACGTGGAACCTTGCATTACATAGCTATAATTTGGGTTCCTCTTTCCCACATGCATCAATTTGCACTTCCTCACATTAAACGTCATCTGCCATTTCAACGCCTAGTCTCCCAGTCTCGTAATGTCCTCTTGTAATTTTTCATAATCCTCTCACGATTTAACAACTTTGAATAACTTTGTGTCATCAGCAAATTTAATTACCTCACTAGTTACTCCTATCTCTAGATCATTTATAAATAAGTACATAAGTATTGCCATACTGGGAAAGGCCAAAGGTCCATCGAGCCCAGCATCCTGTTTCCAACAGTGGCAAATACCCGGCAAGATCCCAAAAATGTACAAAACATTTTATACTGCTTATCCTAGAAATAGTGGATTTTCCCCAAGTCCATTTAATAACGGTCTATGGACTTTTCCTTTAGGAAGCCGTCCAAACCTTTTTTAAACTCCGCCTTTACCACATTCTTACACGTTGAGTGAAGAATAATTTTCTCTGAATCATTTTAAATTTACTACATTGTAACTTCATCGCATGCCCCTAGTCCTAGTATTTTTGGAAAGCGTGAACAGACGCTTCACATCTACCCGTTCAACTCCACTCATTATTTTATAGACCTCTATCATATCTCCCCTCAGCCGCCTTTTCTCCAAGCTGAAAAGCCCTAGCTTCTTTAGCCTTTCCTCATAGGGAAGTCATCCCATCCCCTTTATCATTTTCGTTGCCCTTCTCTACACCTTAGAGGACCAACTGTGCGGTCACACACTTAAAATCGAGTCTGACGTGCAGGACGTCAGACTCACAGAAACAGAACGAAGCCTGGCTGATCTGCTAGGCTTCATTCTGTTTCTGTGAGTCTGACGTCCTGCACGTATAATGTGCAGGGCGTCAGAAACAGAACGAAGCCGTCACGGGACGAAGAGGACCTCCTCAGCTGGCGGGGATTGGGGTCCCCCGCCAGCAAAGGTAGCCCATGGCGACGGCGGGGGAGGGTTGACGGCGGGAGGGGGGGCCGAGAGGGTCGTTGGCAGGGGAGTCTAGGGCCAAATCTATGGGGGCCCAGGTCCCCCTGGCCCCACGTAGCTACGCCACTGAATTTGACACAAAATTGGTGATACATACCAATAATTGTAATCAACAAGCACTAATTGCTGCTAATTTGACATTGGGATGCACACAGAGGATCTCTAATTTGAAAATGAATGGTATAAAAACAAAAGATAAAGGGTTGTATATGTGTTTACATGTCAAGTGGTGCTTAGCTGGCAGCTCTGGCTGTATCAACTAAGGCTGATGCTGGGCTGCCTTGTACGGTCTGAGTCCAGCATATAGCAATCTGGTTGTAGGATGAGCTGGAGAGAACTTTGATGGAAACTCCAGTAATTTGGAATGTGAGGACAGTGCCGGTCAGACTTTTGCGGTCTGTGTCCCACAAATGACAAGATGGATTCGGATAGGCTGGAGTGGGCTTTGATGACAACTCCAGTAGTTGGAACATAAGGACAGAGCCAGACGGACCCAGAAACACCAAAGAAAGACCATGATTAAGTATATAATATCACAATCATTTTTGATTTATTCTTGAATTGATAATGAATGTGACTGTTGGGCAGACTGGATGGACCATTCAGGTCTTTATCTGCCATCACTTACTATGTTACTATGAAACAGATTTATGCCCCTGTTCTATAAATAGATCTTACACTATTACCCAACTCTCACTCTATTTTAACATCCTCTACAAATAACTTTGACAGGTAATATTGTATAGGATCAATCAGATACCTCTGTCACCACCAATCAGGCTATAACGCGAGCCAGGCAATTTTTATGGTGGGCAGATACACCTCATTTGATCCTGAGTTTTAATTTTAATTTTCTTAAACATAACCAACTTTAACTGTCGTATAATCCTTTAATCCAAATAGTACTTAGCTTAAAATGTCGTTTTTCTGTTTTTAAAAAAAACGCTCATTCATCTCGGAGACCACTCAATCCAACATGAACTCATGTTTCGCATCTAATGCTGTATCAAGGCATGTCTCCTTTATCAAGCCCGAAGACATTTTCATACTTTTCTCCATGTTTCCATATTTCCATGTTTCCATATCTAACTTCTCTTGCATGGAAAGGAGGTGTTAATGTGAGAGGGGCATGGTCATGCCAGGGCTGTTCCAATTATTCTTGCATGCCCTATCTAGAATACTTGTATTTACATGCCCAACTGTCACATTTAGGTGTCACAATGTACACCAACCATAAATATGGTGTAAGTTCTCATGCCTAATGTTTGGTGCATAACTGCAGATGTGGCCTAGTATTCTGTAACAGATTTGGCATACCACTCTGCCATTAGAGAATGCTAGCTTTGAACCCAGTTTTATGGTGTCTAACATTTAGTGACCTATATTTAATTTATCTTATACTGGGCCTGATATTCAGCTGGCAGCGGGCAGTGTGTTTGCCGTTAAACCCAGATATTTTATGCTGGGCCATTTTTTGGCAACCAGCATTGAATTCTGGGTTTATTTTCGCCGCTAACCGGCTATGAGGGGCATAATTGAATGGTGCCAGCCAAATCGATGGCTGGCTATCTTCGGGGTCGGTGCTGTAAGCAGGCGGAGCCAAGTGTATTTTCAAAATACGCTTGGTGCCGGCCAAATCACTCGCCGGGTTTACAACAAGATCGTCAGCAGATCGCTGGGTTTATATGAGATGGCCGGTTTGGTTTTCAGCCATAATGGAAACCGGGCCCGGCCATCTCAAACCTGGCGAAATGCAAGGCATTTGGGCATGGGAGGAGCCAGCATTTGTAGTGCACTGGCCCCCCTGACATGCCAGGATACCAACCGGGCACCCTAGGGGGCACTTACAAAAATTAAAAAAAACAAAACAAAAATAGCTTTCAGGTGCATAGCACCCTTACCTTGTGTGCTGAGCCCCCCAAATCCCCCCCAAAACCCACTTGCCACAACTCTACACCATTACCATGGCACTAAGGGTGAAGGGGGCACCTACATGTGGGTACAGTGGGTTTTGGGGGTTTTTGGAGGGCTCAACATTAACCATGACAAGTGGAACAGGTGGGGGGGATGAGCCTGGGTTCACCTGCCTGAAGTGCACTGCACCCACTGCACTGCTTCAGGGACCTGCATACTGCTGTCAAGGAGCTGGGTATGACATTTCAGGCTGGCATACAGGCTGGCAAAAAAAGTTTTAGTTTTTTTTTTGGGTGGGAGGGGGTTGGTGACCACTGGAGGAGTAAAGGGAGATAATCTCCGCTTTCCTCCGGTGGTCATCTGGTCAGTTGGGGCACTTTTTCCAAACTTGGTCCTACAAATAAATGGACCAAGTCTGGCCGGCAAAATGCCGGCCTTTTTTTTTTTCCGTTATAAGGTGAAGCCGGCCATCTCGTACCCACACCTCCGCCCCTCATCCCGCCTTCACTACCCTACCAACACACCCCCTTGAAGGTTGGCCGGTGCCGCGAAGAAACAGCAGTTGAAGACGGCCAAAATCGGCTTTCGATAATACCGATTTGGCTGGGATCAGGAGATTGCCGGCGATCTCCCGATTTGTGTCGGAAGATCGCCGGCAATCCCTTTCGAAAATGAGCCTGTATGTCAATATTCACAGCTACCTGGTTAACTTTGTAGAGGTCAAAGATAGTCCTGCTATTTAAGTGGCCTATTTTGACGGCTCAATATAGCCAGTTTAGTGCTGAATATCTGCACCTAATCAACTATGTCATGTGATATAGCCGTTAGCGGTTAGCCATTAACCAGGATATTCAGCACTGAATATCTGCAGTTAGATGCTTAAACACTATTTACCCAGACAGGATCCATTCCTGGCTGATTAAATAGTTTTGAATATCGGGGGGGGGGGGGGGGGACTGTATAAAGTATGCATACACATTGCAATTCCATCCTGCCCCACCCAAACCATTCCCCTTATAATACCTTTGTTTCTCTCTGTTCACTTGCTATAAACTTGTATAAATGTAAGCATTGTACCTGAGAATATCAGAGCAGACTTAGGGGAGCATCTGGATTCCAAAGAGAAGAGTTGAAAGAAGAGACGTTCAAGAGACAAAACCCCAAACCTCAGATGTCTGCCAATGAGATAAAGGAGAGAGAGTTAGGAGGAGAATGAAGATGAGGAGAAAAAAAATACAGATGAATTGGAGCAGGAATGTGATGTTGTTCTCCTGGAGGTGAAAAGCAGCAATGGAGTGGAAGACACCATAAACAAGTCCTAATGCGATTAATGATGCTATTTCTAAACAGTCACCGCCAAGCTTTTCACAGACACTCCTACTTCATTTTTAAGTTGGTGATGTTGCTGGATATTTGGATTTTTATGGCCTTTTAACCTCCTGAATTTGTTGTATAAAGCTACCTACTGGCGGACAGTCCCCCTGAAGAAGGCCTGCATGCCGAAACATTCCCGTGTCAGGTACACCTTGTCAACACCCCATATGTTGTATCTGGAGAATAAACATACAAGTTTTGACATTAATTGTCTTGGGACTTGTTTATGGTGTCTGACACTTCATTGCTGCTTTTCTGACTTTCTGTGGTAGTTTTTGATTTCCTGGCTTTTTTTTTTTTTTGGTCCTCCTGAAGGTTGCATCATATACAGTCCAGATGAGCAACCCATACTTTCAGATGGCATCAAGCCAGGTGTGTTGACAAGGAAGAGAAAGGCCAGCATCATGTGGTGTCTTGACCAACTCTGGTACATCCATCCCACTGACAGCAGTGAAAGTATCATTTTAAAATACACAGACCTTTTTAAATTGCTGTCTAGGAGCATCAAACCAGGTATTAGCAGCTCAACCCTCCCACAGAGAAAAGATAATGACTCCTTTTGAGGGGGGCTTTTCTTTCCATCAATAATACAGCTTGCTAAGTTTCATGCAAGCTGCATTAAGAGTAAATAGCACACTTCTTTGTTAATTGATATGTAGTTTATGACAAAAAATGTTCTTCCATTAATATACTTTGTTCTAATAGAAGTGAAAAAAATGACTAAAATGAATGTGTGAAATGAACTAAAGCACCCCAAATCATGGAATAAAGGCAAATGAACTGAAAACAAATCGAAACACTTAAAAATGATAAGAAGAAATAATGGTATAATATCATAAAGCAAGTCCTTAAACCCTCTGCCTGAAGTTCATGTCAGGACCACCATTTTTCCCACTCTTTCTTTTTAACTTTATTATTCTTTTAACAGTTTATTATTATGTGCAAACAACAGGTCTGAAGTATTGGAATGTTATGGAGAAAAGCTAAACTCTTTAACTGTAGCACTCTGTAAATACGGGTTGCACCTGTAGGAAAAAATGAAATAAGCCCCTGACATCTGTTTTATGAGTGAAAACAGTATTCTAATTACATATTAAAGAAACGTTTGCTGACTTAGGCGTAACACTTGCCTCAATATGCTGACACGGTAACTAATATTTCTTTGATCTTGGCCAAGGCACTGATTTCACCTCCATTAGCAGCCTGTTTTGCCCTGGAATTTTGTATGACACACATTAAGATGGCAGAATTATGTTTGCTCACCTGCAAGTGGTTCAACTTTACTTTTCTGCGGCACCATCAGGAAGTCGGCTGTTCCAGACTTGTTACTGTAAACAAAGGCAGCAAGCTACATGCCCAAGTGTTACACAAGCTCAGCAGCTAAACCCTGCGATAGACATAGGCTGCTTCTATAACTACAAATCACTGAATTCAAAGGACATTGCTAGAGTACCGCACTGCGCTTGCCCTCCTTCTGCCATGTTCCCATTTGCACAGACTGACTGTCAGATCCTTTGCTTTACCGCTGTCTCCCACTAGATGTGTCATTAGACTTGATCAGATGTGCCATGGAACGTCACCTTGCAACAACAAATGATGGCTGTTAGATATGGAGGAGCTTTCTGAGTACCTGTATAGTCAATCATGCCTCTTCCCTAATTACACAATTAATATTTGCCAAAGTCGCTATGCCCATATCAGCCCTCTTCTAAAGTCACTTCACTGGCTCCCTATCCGTTTCCGTATACAGTTCAAGCTCCTCTTATTAACCTATAAATGCATTACGTCAAGCTCCATCCCTGGCTGACTTCAAATCCGGGCTAAAGACCTACCTGTTTGATGCTGCTTTTAATTCTTAACTTGTCACTTACTTGTAACCTTTATCTTGTCTTCCTCTCTTCAATAGTCCCTTTCCCCATATGTCCTATCTGTCTGTCCTACCCTTATCCCTTGTTTGTCCTGTCTGTCTGTCCTGATTTTGATTGTAAGCTCTTTTGAGCAGGGACTGTCTTTTTCTTCATGTTAAATTGTGAAGCGCTGCGTATGACTGCGCTATAGAAATGATTTATAGTAGTAGTAGTACAACATAAGCCCCAGAGTGTGGGACTTGATAGGAAGCATACA
The DNA here is from genome assembly GCF_901765095.1 of Microcaecilia unicolor. Lineage (NCBI taxonomy): Eukaryota > Metazoa > Chordata > Amphibia > Gymnophiona > Siphonopidae > Microcaecilia > Microcaecilia unicolor. Next base: position 409,990,890 of record NC_044031.1, read on the forward strand.
GTACGCATTTAACACTGCATTATGGCAGCACACCCAGCATTAGAGCTCTTTAACACACATTAAGGGGCAAATAATGTGGGTTTGTGCCCTAATGCAGCTTGATAACTTCTCCCCTGAATAAATCCAGATCGAAGCTAGCTGGCTAGAATTATCTTAATCTGGGCCTTTCTAAGAATCAAACATTTAGATTGCAATTGCTTCAGAATATGGCAGAGTGGATTATTCTTTTTAAGTGCTAAGATGTAAGAATTTTGTGTTTTATATGAGTACTTTGTAAATTGTTACAATTAATAAAAATAAAAATTATAAAAAAGAATACATTTGACGTGAAGGAAGTCACTGCATGCCCTGGGATTGGTAGCATGGAATGGTGCTACTATTTGGGATTCTGCCAGGTACTTGTGACCTGGATTGGCCACTGTTGGATGCACGATGCTAGATTTGATGGACCATCGGTCTGAATCAGTATGGCTATTCTTATGTTCTTATGACAGTCACACTGCTATTGTATTCATTCCAGGCACCTTTTACTAAGCTGAGGCGAAAATGGGCCTCTGCTGGTGTCAGTGCATGTTTTTGGCACGCGCTGAGGCCCCCCTCTATTGCAGTGAGTAAAGTCTGGGTTTTTTAAAAAAAGAAATGTCTGTGTGGCAAGTGAAACACTTGCTGTGTGGCCATTTCAGAGGAGAGCACTTACAGCCACTCACTGAGGTAACTTGGCAAGTGTGCGGCACCGCCCAATTACCGCCAGGTAAACACCGGTGTTACAAAAATAAAAATAAAAATATTTTTGTAGGGCTTCAAATGGCATGCACTAGGGGTGGGAACTACCACCGGGCTGCTGAGGTAGTCTGGCAGTACTTCTGATTTAGCAAGTGGTAAGCCCGCGTTGGGCTTACCGCCGCTTAGTAAAAGACCCCCTCCATTTATTGCCTGTTAATGGCATGAGTGGAATTGAAATTGTTATAGCTTTCTTTTAAAAATATAATATGATGCTGTAAGCCACTTAGTAGTAAGTGGGATCTAAAATAAATAAATAAATAAATAAATAGTATGGTTGTAGTTCTGGTTACTTGTCTTCTTGTTTGTCTCTTCAGATGGAGTCTGGTTCCTCCTGCTGTTTGTATATAAACCAGTTCAATTGCTTCCTGTTACCAGCATTAGGAAGTGGTCAATAGGAAAGAAAATGTTCTGTGAATTTGCTCTAGGTTAATGAGAGGAGTGTGGTAGCCGTGTTAGTCCACTCTTAAGGTAATCAAGAAATGTCCAATAAAAAAGGTATCATCTTATTTTCTTTTCCATGTTTTATTTTGTTTGATTTCTATTATTAACCTCTAGGTTAATGGGACTCTTTGTCTGTTGCCCTGAGATCAGAATGTAATCATGTGAGGCTTTGAAAACTGGTAAAAACCTGGCTTTATGGAAAGTTTTATTTCTACCTTTTTTGTGATTTGTCTTACACAGTTTTATTTTTTTTGATTTGTTTTACTATATGTTAATACTGATTCATTGATTTTTTTGCACTTTTTGTTATATAAACCACTTAGAAATTGTGGTTTGAGCCCGTATATAAATAAATAAATAAATAATAATAATTATTATTATTAATTAGCCTCTTTAGCTAAACTTGGTTGGCAAGCAGTGAAAAGCAGCTTTAGTTGGTTAATTCAAATCCCATCTGCCCAAATAATATGTTAAACATTAGCTGACATTCTTCAGATCCCCCTTTCATTCTTCATGATTCTTAAAGTTGCACAGGGGGATTGACTGCCCATCTGTTATACCTCCTCCCTATCACTAGATATTCAAAGATATTCAAAGTAGTTGAAGGGAGACAGCTGTCTGACCTGCTTTTGGGGGGGGGGGGGGGGGGTCAACTGAGCCATGTTCCTCCTCCCGTTTCTCAATGTAGTATGATGGTGGACTGCCTCCCACATCCCAAAATGTCAGCCCAAATATGCTTTTTGTAACATGCCCAACAGAGAGATAAAAAAACGTAATAAATTATATTTAAAAGCACTGTTCCCCCAACTTTCAAGCTCAAGGCATGCCTACATTGATATGGATGCTGTGTGGCAGCTTAGTCTATATGGCTCAGTCTGTGTGAACACAGAGAGAACTGATATGGTCATGAGAAAAGCTAAGAAAACACTGAAAGCCCCATCGGTTTCTCTTCCAAAGTCTACAATTATTGAGAGTGGTCAGAGACATATCTGGGTTATCACAATGAGGCAAGTTTTCAGTGACTTTTCAGATTAACTAACACTCTAGTCAGTCCATCATACTTGTAGCTTTAAAGAGATTTGATTATATATATAGTATGTATGTGTATATAATATTATATATATAAGAGAGACTCCTGGGCTCATCTTCAAAAGAGAAGGACGTCCATCTTTCGACATAAATCGGAAGATGGATGTCCTTCTCCCAGGGAAGTCCAAATCGGTATAATCGAAACCCGATTTAGGACGTCCCAACTGCACTCCATCGCAGTTCAAGGCCAAAGTTCAAGGGGGCATGTCGGAGGCGTAGCGAAGGCGGGACTTGGGCGTACCTAACACTTGGACGTCCTTGACCCATAATCAAAAAAAACAAGGATGTCCCTGACGAACACTTGGACGTTTTCACCCGGACATGTTTTTATTACGACTAAGGAACAAAAAGGTGTCCGAAATGACCAGATGCCCACCAGAATCGGGGATGACCTCCTGTTACTCCCCCAGTGGTCACTAACCCCCTCCCACCCTCAAAAAACATCTTTAAAATATGTCGTGCCAGCCTGTATGCCAGCCTCAGATGTCATACTCAGATCTATGACAGCGCATGCAGGACCCAAGAGCAGTTTTAGTGGGTACTGCAGTGCACTTCAGATAAGCGGACCCAGGCCCATACCCCCCCTACCTGTTACATTTTTGGAGGAAACAGCGAGTTCTCCAAAACCCATCACAAACCCAGTGTACCCATATATAGGCGCTCCCCTTCACCCGTAAGGGCTTTGGTAGTGGTGTACATTTGTGGGTAGTGGGTTTTGGGGGGCTCAGCACACAAGGTAAGGGAGCTATATTCCTGGGAGCATTTTATGAAGTCCATTGCAGTGCCCCCTAGGTTGCTGTCCTGGCATGTCAGGGGGACCAGTGCACTACAAATGCTGGCTCCTCCCATGCCCAAATGGCTTGCATTAGGACATTGTTGAGATGGACATCTTTGGTTTCGAAAATCGACGAAAGTCAGACATGTCCATGTCTAGGGACGTCCATCTCTAAGGATGAACAAATTTAAGGATTTGGAGGTCCTTGACGGTATTCTTGATACGATAATGGACGTTCATCTTGTTTCAAAAATACAAGTTTCCCTGCCCCTGGATTTTGCCGTTTTGCAAGGACGTCCAAATTGCAACTTGGATGTCCCATTCGAAAATGCCTCTCTCTCTCTCTTTATAAATATATATATATATATATATATAAATCAGACAGACACAGAGTTTCCCTCTGCTGTTTCCATGACTCCTGTTGCACTGAAGGATGTTCTAGTTGCATTTATGGGCCCTGCTTTGTACAATACATGATATGCATGGTCCACAGTCCAATTCTATAAACTGGCACCTCGGTCTAGCTGCCCCAATGTTGTACACTTAGCAGTGGCATAGCTATGGGGGACCTGGCCCCCCCCCCCAAATTGGCTCTGGGGTCTCCGATTTGGCTAGCAGGGGTCCCCATCCTCACCAGCTGAAGCGTTTGTCCCACGCTGGTCTTGCTGCTTTGCCTACCCTGCTTTTCTCAGTCACGCCATGCACACTCGTTTTAGGGAAACTGAGCATGCGCGACACTTTGCGCATGCTCAAGTTTCATTAGAATGAGTGTACATGTCACCCAGCATTACACAGTAATGAGATTTAAAACATTTAAAGCACTTAAAGCTGCTCATTACTTTGTAAATCCTATACCACTGCTCATGCACACTACAACTCATGGAATAGTTTGTAAGGTGACACCAGTTACAGGCTGGGGTTAGTTTACCACATGGGACCATCAGGCTGCTCAGCCATAGCCCAATGCTTCCAGGTCTTGTGAAGGTGAACAACAGCCATTTTTTGAAGGCAGCCGCAAGGGGCAGAAGCAAGTGGGTTTTCCTCCTGCCCCCATCACCCACACTGGACCACCAGGAATACAGGAAGGACCACCACCCACACTGGATCACCAGGGGACCTATCTAGAAGGGGGGGGGGGGTGAAGGTGCTTACTGATGATGTGGGATGGGGAGGGGAAAGGAAGGAGGTGGGCTGCTTCAGAGACCTCGAGGAGAAGGATATAACCAATTATCGGCCCAGTTGCATCCATCCCTCTTGTAGTTAAGTTAATGGAAAGTCTAGTAACTAAACAACTTACTGATTATTTGAGCAATTTCTCAGTACTACATGCATCCCAATCTGGATTCAGTGCTAATCATAGTACTGAAACAGTTCTTATAACACTCCTAACCAAATTCAAACAAATTATTGCAACTTGTAACAATGTTCTCCTCTTACAATTCGATATGTCCAGTGCGTTTGACATGGTTAACCATGGTATTCTATTAAACATTTTAGAATATTTTGGAATTGGAGGAAATGTATTGAATTGGTTTCATAGCTTCCTAACTGCAAGAACATACCAGTGATATCTAAATCGATCATATCATCACCATGGAGACCTGAATGTGGAGTGCCTCAGTGATCGCCGCTGTCACCAAGTCTCTTTAACTTAATGATGCTTCCACTGGCCAAATCACTATCCAATCTAAACCCGTACATCTATGCTGATGATGTTACGATATATATTCCATTTAAAAATGACATCAGAAATTGCAGATAAAATCAATCACAGCTTCCAAATAATGAACTCATGGATGGATGCATTCCAGCTAAAGCTTAATGCAGAAAAGACACAATGCCTTATCCTTTCATCGCAGTATAATAAAACCAACTATACCAATATAAATACACCAAGCCACACTCTTCCTGTTGCGGACACCCTGAAACTCCTGGGTGTTGCAATTGACCAAAATCTTACCTTAGTCATGTGAAAAATGTTATAAAGAAGATGTTCCATGCAATGTGGAAGCTTAGAAGAGTGAAACCTTTCTTCCCAAGGGAGGTATTCCGCAATCTGGTGCAATCACTGGTATGAGCCATTTGAACTATTAAGAACTCCAGACTGCCAGAACCCGCAGCCAGACTCATATTGGAAAAGCGAAATATGAAAAGCGCCAAACCCCTTAGAGAAAAATTACATTGGCTCCCACTAAAAGATCGAATTACATTCAAAATCTGCACCTTGGTTTCAGTGTGGAGGGGCATAATCGAACGGAAACGCCTATCTCCATGGGCGTTTATCTCCGAGAACGGGTCCGTGAAGGGGCAGGCCGAACTGAATTTTCGAAAAAAATGGACGTTTGAGCTGGGCGTTTGTTTTTCTTTTGCGATAATGGAAACTAAAAACGCCCAGCTCAAAAACGTCCTAATCCGACCATTTGGTCTGGGAGGGACCAGGATTCATAGTACACTGGCCCCCCTGATATGCCAGGACACCAATTGGGCACCCTAGGTCAGTGCGGTGGACTTCAGAAAAAGCTCCCACATGCATAGCTCCCTTACCACGGGTGCTGAGCTCCCAACCCCCCTCCCCCTCCCCCCACTACCCACAAATGTACAACACTACCATAGCTCTTAGGGGTGAAGGGGGCACCTACATGTGGGTACAGTGGGTTTTGGAGGCCTCTCATTTACCAGCACAAGTGTTACAGGTGGGGGGGATGGGCCTGGGGCCACCTGGCTGAAGTGCACTGCGGTACCCACTAAAAGCGCTCCAGGGACCTGCATACACGCAGGCCTCTAGGACTGGTTGCTGCTATATAACATTGGCACACCAGTTGACACCTGAAGACTAATCTCTCCGAAAATGTCCTTTATTGGAATAACCTCCTTTACTCACAGTTAACTACAGATCAGAGGTTGTGCCCCACTGGCAACGAGTCTCCCTGGTACTGAGATTAGCAGTAGGTCAGAGCTGGCAGAATGCTGTACAATGCCCTCTTTCAGCCACATTCAAGGGAAGAACTAAGTTGTCTAACGTGGCTAACACAGGAAAGGGAACTAAAACTGGCTTATAAAAATGGCCACTACCGCATGGACTACAACAGGAAACACAACAGGGCACACTCTGACCAACTACCAACATCGTGAGACTGTAACACAAGCTAATGAAATCACGGAGCCCAATACCCTACACCCACCACAATGCAATGCTGATGTGACCCCTGTACTGCACCCGAGAGCCACATCTGACCCAGGGAAAGGCTGTGACGGATCGAACACATTCTGTTGTCATGGAGGTGGGTACGGCATTTGAGGCTGGCATAGAGGCTGGAGAAAAGTTTGTAAAGTGGGTTTTTTTTGGTGGGAGGGGGTTAGTGACCACGGGGGAGTCCGGGGAGGTCATCCCCGATTCCCTCCAGTGGTCATCTGGGCAGTTGGAGCACTTTTTTGGAAGTTGTTCGTGAAAAAAAGGGGTCCAAAAAAAGTGACCCAAAATCGCGGTCAAAATGCCTTTTTTTTCCGATTATCAGCTAAAGACGCCACATCTCTCCTCGGCTGATAACCACGTCCCAGTTCCGCTCCACCAAGCCCCCGACACGCCCCCATCAACTTTATTCGTTTCCTCCGCGACGGAGTGCAGTTGGAAACGCCCAAAAATCGGCTTTCGATTATACCGATTTGGGCGCCTTTGCGAGACCAACGTCTATCTCCCCGATTTAGGTCGCACTATAGGCGTTTTTCTCTTTCGAAAATAAGTCATTCATGGAGAGGCCCATCATACATGTCAGACCTAATAATTTACCAGCAAGAAATACAAAAATTCATCATGCACTTTCTTAAATCTCCACTACCCCAAATGCAGAGGACTTAAATATAAAATCAATACATGCATCAAGCTTCTTTTACATCTGCACACAATTATGGAATGAACTACCAAATACCATAAAAAAACGCATGATCTGACAACCTTCCGGAAGTTACTGAAGACTAACCTGTTCAAAGAGACTTATAAAAGAACCCGCATAAAGACTTGATTCCTAAACTACACCAGAACTAACCAATATTGAACTCTTTTAATTTGGTTACTTTAATCACATTATCATTATTGAACATTATACCTTGTCCTTGATTTCATTTACCTGATATGAATTATTATTTACTTCTAATTTACCTGATATTTCTTATGCACCTTAATTGTAACAATACACTGAACTTCTCATTCCGTTAATGTTGATTGCCATTGCGACATAATGTAAGCCACATTGAGCCTGCAAATAGGTGGAAAAATGTGGGATACAAATGCAGCAAAATAAATAAATAAATTAAAAAAAAAAAAGTATTCAGGTCCCAGTTGTTATTCAGCTAGGAACATCAGCTAGGACCCAAATAACCTTCAGCGGCCAGCACAGCACACTTAGTTTGGAATATTCAGTGCTGGTGCCCATACCTGGCCCAGCTCTGAACATTTGGGGTTAATTTAACTTAAAAAAAAAACTCTGACAGTTGCTGGCTGAATATTTACCTCACTGTGAGGCCCTTTTACTAAACTGCACAAGGGCCTACGCATGTACAGCATGCACCAAATCCGACTACCGCCCGGCTAAAGCGTAAGCCGGCCGATAATTCTGAATTTGGCAGTGCCAAATTCCGCGGTAGAAAATAATTTTCTATTTTCTACCGTGGCCACTTACTTGGCGGTAAACAGCAGTTGGCCCGCACTGCACAGTTACCATGCAGGTAGCACATGAGGCCTTACCGCTAGGTCAATGTGTGAATATAGACACGCATTAGTTTCAATTTTAGCACATGTCCATTTTCCGGCCCTTAAAAAAAGGCCCTTTTTCCTAGACACGGTAAAAAATGGCCCAGAATGCACCAAAAATATGTGCTTCACTACTGCAGGCTACTTTTTACAGTGGCTTATTAAAAGGGCCCCTGTTTGTACATTTTACAGATTCCCCTGTTACAGTATGCACCGATTTCCCGTTTGTTTAAGGTATGTGTTTTAGTTTTCCCCCTCTTTTTGTCTGATTAATAAATTGTTATTCTTATGTATAGACTGTATTAAAAAAAATTCTAGTCTCACTTGATGGCCCTTTAGCTCAAATGGTGGCCAGCAATTTTATTTTGTTTTAAATAAAATATAAACCATTACTAGTCATGTAAATGTGGCAATGCCAGCGAGGAATGGATCTATTCCTTGGGATCCTGCAGGGAAGTGGTGACCTACATTGGCCACTGTCAGAGAGAGAATGTTGGACTGAAAGGACCTTTGCTCTGGCCCAGTAATGCACATGTGAAGCCCCATTTTGCATAGCACGTTGAAGTAGAAATCAGGACATTCAAGTTAGGATGTCCATTGCTCCTCCAGGATTTTATCAAAGGCTCTGATTAACGCAGGGCCTTTGGCAAAGTAAGTATAAGGATGTTGGCAAATATACATATATTTGTTGACAGACACAGCAGAAAAAAGAGATTTTGCAAAATAGTTGGGATAGATGCTCATTTGGAATGAAAATAATTACTTTTATGTTTAAAAGATCTGAACTGAACAGAATGAAATATACATTATCCTTAAGAATCATAAAACTACAGCAGATCATCAAGTAGGATCAAATTTTGCTTGAAAAATATGCCCATCCTTAGGATACTTCCAATCATGTCCTAATGTTAGAAACAGGGAAAAAATGAAGGCAGATAAAAACCATATGGCCTATCCAGTCTGCCCATCCATACTATCTACTCTCCCTATCACTCCCTTAGAGATTTTATGTACTTGTCCCAAGATCTCTTGAATTCAGATATTGTTTTCATCTCCACCACTTCCACCAGGAGCTCGTTCCATGAATTCACTACCCTTTCGTATTTCCTCCGGTTATTTCAGAGTCTATCCCCTTTCACCTTCATCCTATGCTCCCTCATTCTGAAAACTCATGCCAGAGTTTCCTTTCAATTGAAAGAGACTCACCTCCTGTGCATTTATGCCACATAAGTATTTAAATGTTTTTATCATATCTCCCCTCTCCCACCTTTCTTCCAGAGTATACATATTAAGATCTTTAAGTCTGTCCCCATATGCTTTATGTTGAAGACTGCTGGCCATTTTAGAAGCTGCCCTCTGAACTGACTCCATTCTGTTTATATCTTTTTGAATGTGTGGTCTCCAGAATTGTATACAACATTCTAAATGAGGTCTTACCAGAGTCTTATACAGGGACATCATCACCTAGTTTTTCCTACTGGCTATTCCTCTCCTTATGCAACCAAGCATCCTTCTAGCTTTCACCATTGCCTTTTCAACTTGTTTGGACACTGTCACAAAATGCCTAGCCACCTGCCTGGGGTTACCCCACGGCCACTTAGAGGGTCTATCCCCAGCACAGCTCAGGTTCACCTACACCTGTCGCTCGTGCTCTACACTAGCACCCTCCTCCCACCGACTGGGTCACAACTGCCTCTGGGTGAGTCTCCCGCTTTCCAATTATCCCCAGTGACTTCTAAGTTACTGGAGCCACACTCCCAGTGGTCCCACAGTTCCTAGAAAGCACTTACAGACTCAACATACAAACCACCAGGATTCTTTATCAGTCCAGACAGGCAGAACGAACAAACAAATGTGTTTATTCTCAGAACTAGGAACAGTGAACAAAAAAAAAATGTGCAAATAGCAAACAGTAAGAAGTGACTGAAAAATGGATCAATTAGAAAACTAACTAAACATTAGCATACTTCCTAGAAAGTACCTGGGAAGATCAGGACATATATAGCTGTTCACCAGTTATCAAATATAACTGTTTTTTTTACAGGGCTTCAGCAAAGATCTCTCTCTCTCTCTCTCTCTCTCGTCTGAAACTAGCATCTGTGGGTAATTTCAAACTCCAGGCCAATCAGAGCCCAGAACATTCAAGTTTCAAATAAAAACTGGTTACAACACTACAGGCACTTCCTATTATCTGTGTGTCAACAAAAAGAAAGAGAAGTCCATCCTCTGCAACAGCTTTAAGCATAAACATGCACCATCTGCTGGCCAAACAGGAAAAAATACACTTCAGATTTATTTAAGACAGGAAAATATCTAATCCATTTTACAGGCTTAAAACACACTGTTTCTTCACAGCCACCTTAAGATCATTATATATGATCACACAGTCCCACTCCGCTTTCATGTACAAAGGTTCTTCACCCCCTGAACTGTACCTTAATGGTTAGTGCAGTAGGCTAAGAATCTGGAGAACTGGGTTCAATTCTCAATGTAGCTCTTTGTGACCCTGAGCAAATCATTGAACTTTCCATTGCCTCAAGTACAAAAAGATTGTGAGCCTACTAAGGACAGATAAAGTAACTGCATGTAATATATATAAACTGCTTTGGTTGTACCCACAGAAAGACAGTATATCAAAATCTATCACCTTTTACCCTTTTTGCAGCCCAAATGCTTGACCTTGCATTTTTTTACTATTCATAGCTGCCAAATTCCAGACCATTCCTCTAACTTTGCTATGTCCTTCCTTAAGTTATCCACACCAGGGGCGTAGCCAGAACTCGGCGGGAGGGGAATCCAGAGCCCGAGGTGAGGGGGCACTTTTTAGCCCCCTCCCGCGCCACCGACCCCCCCCCCCCCCCACACACACACACACACACACACTTTCACCCCCACCTCTGCCACCAGGTACCTTTGCACCGGTGTCCAGTACGTTTGCTGATCTGTTTCTGTGAGTCTTGACTCCTGACATCCTGCATGGTACGTGTATTTCCCAGTGTCCACAAATGCATTTTATCAAAGGCGCCACATTCATTAAGCAGGGCTGCTAAGATGGGGGGCAGGGGGGACAAAATTCCTCAGGCCCGGGGTCTCTATCCTTTTCCTGCTCCTAGGCCACTGGCACTGCAGTCCCCGGTCTCACATGCCTACCCTCGGCTTTGTCAACAGCCCCCCTCCATCCACCACCAGGCCCCCTACATTCTAACTGGCAGTGCCTCACCTCCATGTGAATGCGGCAGATCACCTCCCTTCAGGCCTTCCCTCACTGTGTCCCGCCCTTGTCTGATGTAACTTCCTGTTTCCGCGAGGGCAGGACACAAGGAAGGCCCGAAGGGAGGCAATCTGCCGCTTTCACACGGAGGTGAGGTGCTGCCGATTTGAATTCAGGGGGCCTGGTGGCGGACGGAGGGGGATGTCGACGGGGCTGAGGGTGGGCGGGTTGAGACTGGTGACTGCAGCGCCGGCGGTCTGAGAGCAGGAGAAGGAGGCAACAGTGGTAGTGATTGGGTGGGGTGGCGGTGGCCAGTAAACTAGAATCTAATTCTCACAGGCAAGGTTATATCACAACCAACCAATATGATGGCAACTATAAGTAGCACTTGTAAATTAAATTCAGTTCTGAATAACAAAGGTTTTAAACTACTTACATAACATTCTCAGATTTTTTTTCCTTTGATATGCCACATATCTTTTTCATTGGTTATATAATGAAAGCATAAATTATATATGTTGAAGGAAATACTACAGTGTATGCAAACACATCAGTCTAAGAACAAGTGACATACATTCCATATGTAGCTGTTTTCTTGCTGTGGAATGTATCTGAAATGTTCTACTTGATTACATTTGTATAACTCCCTTTTTGCAAAGCATTTTCTGCAAACCCAAAGGGAATATCTTCAGAGGCTACAGTGGGAAAAAGCCTACAAGCTGGTGTCTGGAATAAGGATTCTGGGATGGGAAAGAGCCATGATGTAAGGCCCTAGGGGATTACTCACTCACACACAAAAAAAACTCCATATATTCACTTTTTTTTTTCCAAACCAGAAAATAAACTTTACTGGAGTCCAAAAAATCTGCGGAAAGGGGACAGAAAGCAGAAAGAAATGACAGGAAGAAGTCTGCAGATTTTATATACGCTTAAAACTTCACAGATATGCACAGTGTCAGAGGCAGAAAGATATCAAATCCATACAAAATACTTTCTCAAGCTACTTGAGAAAGTTTCAGGATCACTAGGACTGCCTTGTGTTTCCTTTAAGACCACTATTCCTCTAGACGTCTAGATCCCTTCTTAGAACAACTTAGATCCTCTTCTCCCACTGAAAAATCAGGTCCTCCCCCCCTACACCCCCGATATTGAGCCCACAGCAGTTAGAGTTGGTGAGGTTTTTTTTTTGCTTATTTTTAATACTGGCTGCCACAGGCAAAAACATCTACTGTAAATCTTTAGTGGCAGTATCTGAGTAGTGACTGCTGCTCAATATCTGGGTAAAATGGTGGGATGCTGGCACTGTCTGGAAAGGGGCAATACTCAGCCACAATACAGATAGCTTATCCAGATAGATTTAGGACAACGCTTTTGCTGTCCTAAGTTATCCGGATAGTTATTTGGGTACCGGCACTGAAAATTGCTGCTACCCAGATAACTCTGCCCTATCTCCTGGCTCCCAGCCCTAGACCAGCCCAGCACCATCTGGAAAGATATTCAGCAGCACTATCTAGTTAACCCTTAACAAATATATTTCCATGTGCTCTTTTTTTCTGCAATCCCTTATTCTTTTTGAACACAGTTCTTCTTGGCCTTACTTTTTCAGCTACCGCTTTGGAGAACCAAACTGATTTCTATTTTTTCTTTTACTTTTATTAATTCTGTAACATAAAGATTATTTGCCCTTACTGTAGCTCCTTAAGGTTTATCTATTGTTATTCGCTGTCTTCTCTTCTTGCCAGTCCTTTCTTAATTCAAAACAAAAGAGCATCACTTTATTTTCCTTTCTTTTCTTTTCTTTATTAGCTTTAAAGTGGACCAACAAGGCAACCATAGTGGAGAGACTGAATCCTTTGCTTCAGTCTCTAAGGAAGAAGATGTAAGAGATCCATCTGTACCAGAAATGGTTTTCAAAGGTGATGATACAGAGGAACTGAAAGAAATCTCATTGAATTTGGAAGACGTGGAGGGGCATAATTGAAAGGGGCGCCCAGGTTTTCCTGAGGACTTCCTCGCAGGACGCCCCAGCAAAGGGGCGGGGAAACCCATATTATCAAAACAAGATGGGCGTCCATCTTTCGTTTCGATAATACAGTTGGGGATGCCCAAATCGTAAAATTTAGGTCAACCTTAGAGATGGTCGTCTTTAGAGATGGTTGTCCCTGATTTTCGCCGATAATGGAAACCGAGGACGCCCATCTCAGAAACGACCAAATCCAAGCCATTTGGTCATGGGAGGAGCCAGCATTTCTAGTGCACTGGTCCTCCTGACATACCAGGACACCAACCGGGCACCATAGGGGGCATTGCAGTGGACTTCAGAAATTGCTGAGCCCCTCAACCCCCCAAAACCCACGCCCCACAACTGTACACCACTACCATAGCCCTAAGGAGTGAAGGGGGGCACCTAGATGTGGGTACAGTGGGTTTCTGGTGGGTTTTGAAGGTCTCACATTTACCAGCACAAGTGTAACAAGTAGGGGGGGATGGGCCTGGGTCCGACTGCCTGAAGTGCACAGCACCCACTAAAACTGCTCCAGGGACCTGCATACTGCTGTCATGGAGTTGGATATGACATTTGAGGCTGGCATAGAGGCGGGCACCTTTTTGAGGCTTGGTCCTAACAAAAAAATGGGCCAAGTTGCCCAAGTGCTCATCAGAGACGCCCTTCTTTTTTCCATTATTGGTCAAGGATGCCCATGTGTTAGGCATGCCCCAGTCCTGCCATTGCTATGCTTTCGACACACCCCCATGAACTTTGGTCATCCCTGCGATGGAAAGCAGCTGAGGACGCCCAAAATCGGCTTTCGATTATGCCGATTTGGGCGACCCTGGGATAAGGACGCCCATCTCCCGATTTGTGTCGAAAGATGGGTGCCCTTCTCTTTTGAAAATAAGCCTGATACTGAGCCAGATCACCTGGACTAGATAGGATGCACCCTAGGGTACTTAAAGAATTCAAACATGAAATTGCTGATCTGCTGTTAGTAATCTATAACTGTCGTTAAAATCATCCGTAGTACCTGAAGATTGGAGGGTGGTCAATGTAATACTGATTTTTAAAACAGATTCCAGGGGTGATCCAGGAAATGACAGGACAGGTAAGCCTGATGTCAATGCCAGGCAAAATAGTAGAAACTGTTATAAAGAGTACAATTATGGAACGCATAGACAAACATGGTTTATGGGGCAAGAGGTTAGCATGAAATTCAGCCAAGGAAGTCTTGCCAGTCACCAATTTGCTTAATTTCTTTGAAGGTGTGAGCAAATGTTGCCAATAAAATGAGCTGGTTGAGGTAGTGTATCTAGATTTTCAGAACAACCTTGACAAAGTTCATCATGAGAGACTCCTGAGAAAATTAAAGAGTCACAGATTAGAAGGCAATGTTCTGTTGTGGATTAAGAATTGGCTATTGGACAGGAAATAGGGTAGGGTTAAATGGCCATTTTTCTCAGTGGAGGAGGGTGAATAGTAGAATGTCACAGGGATCTGTACTGGGACCAGTGCTATTTAACATATTTATAAATGATCTGGAAATCGGAACAAGTGAGGTGATTAAATAAAGCAAACAGAATGCAAAGAAATATTAGGAAAAAGATGATAAATAAGACCAAGAATAATATAATGCCTCTGTATTGCTTCATGGTGCAACTTCATCTTGAGTTTTGTGTTCAATTTTGGTTGCCGTATCTCATAATAGATATAACAGAATTAAAAAGGTTCAAGGAAGAGAGACCAAAATGACAAAGGGGATGGAAATCCTCTCATTTTAGGAAAAGCTAAAGAGTTTAGGGCTCTTCAGCTTAGAAAAGAGATTGCTGAGGGAAGATGTGATTGAGGTCTACAAAATCCTGAGTGGTATAGAACGAGTAGAAGTGAATCGATATTTTATTCTTTCAAAAAGTACAAAGACTAGGGGACACTCAATGAAGTTAGAGAGAAAAACTTTTAAAATAAATAGGAGGAAATATTGTTTCACTGAATGAATAGTTAAGCTCTGGAACTCGTTTCTGGAGGATGTGGTAATATCAATTAGTATATCTGGGTTTAAAAAAGGTTTGGACAAGTTCCTGGAAGAAAAGTCCATGGTCTGCTATTGATATACAATCTTCTCACTCAAAGGGAATAACACTTATGAGTACCAAACCTTACAATACACACAACCCCGTACTCTGATTAAAATTGACACATCAGTTTATTAATACATGATCACGTACACTATTCAGTGGGTTACCCAACATTCATCCCACTAATCACAAGCACACCAGCTCACGCTCACATGCACTCTATTAGTACAATCACTAACTGTATACCCCTTTAACAATACTAATAATACCCGAGCTAAAGCACATTTCATGGTGTGAACCAATTGTACGACTCTCTTCTCAAATCACCATATATCCTTGCGGTGATTAAACACACTGTTATATGTGCCAAAAGCAATTGTCCACGCTTTCCCACTTCTGGGTTAGCCAGATGTAAAACCAAACTCAGGATCTCAATGGGGTACACATATCACCAGTTCTCATTGTTTCAGCTTCTAATCGCGCTGAGCTCTGTGTCTTTGATCAAGGGAGACAATCTGTGCAACCCATCCACTACTTGACACCAAGCGTGGATTTTATACAGTCTGGTGTGCTTGTGATTAGTGGGATGAATGTTGGGTAACCCGCTGAATAGTGTACGTGATCATGTATTAATAAAGTGGTGTGTCAATTTTAATCAGAGTACGGGGTTGTGTGTACTGCTATTGATATAGACATGAGGAAGCCTCTGTTTACCCTGGGATTGGTAGCATGGAATGTTGCTACTATTTGGGTTTCTGCCAGGTAGTTGTGACCTGGATTAGCCACTGTTGGAAACATGATACTGGGCTAGATGGACCATTGATCAGAACTAGTATGACTATTCTTATGTGCCTATCTTTCAGTTCTGGAGGAGAAGGAGCTGATTGGGTTTTGACCCTTGAGGATTTTGAGTTTATTGACTGGATTGCTGGAAGCATCGGTCTGGATTGAGCTCTGGATTTATGTTGTTGTTGTTGTTGTGTTTTTCTCTTTTTCCATTCAGGAGTTAAGAAGCAATCTTATTTTCTTGCATAAACTTTTGGTACTGCTGTTGGGAACATATCTCCCAATCTCCATGTCAATGTCTTCCCTGAAAGCCAAACCCAGCCTCACCCCTTCCCAGCCTCTCTTTGGTTCCATCACATACCGTTTAGTCAGCCAGTGATACTGGGCTTGGACTAAGTCCTGGCCCGCTCCTGTGGACTGATTCCTGCTTTTCTGGGAAGGAGCTACAGATATAGCCCGGCTCTCCTCACAAAAATGTGCTGGGTTTTCCCCTGTCCTATGTGCTGTGTGCCTGTCCTGGAGCAGAATACATCCAAATCCAGTGGTGTGCTAGAGCTGGCTTGTACTGGCTCGCAAGAGCCGGTTGTTAATTTTTTAATGAATTTTGCAAGTTGGTAAAGGGCCACTAAAACAGACATCATGTTATCAAAATCAGGTGGACACACAATGTGGAATTAAAAATGTTTATTTAAGATGACTCGACACAGTACCATGTTTCAACACACATGTGCCTGCCTCAGGAGTTTTGATGCATATATTTAACAATCTAGCATTACGGCGGCATTTACATGCTATATACACTTTTCACTCTTAGCAACGGTCTTTCTAAAGACCAGCTTATGTTTGTTTTACAAGACATATTGCCAAGGATAGATGTGATTGTTAAATATACTCATCAAACTCCTGAGGCAAGCAAGTGTGTGCCGAAATATGGTACTGTGTCGACTCATCTTAAATAAATGTCTTTAATTCCACATTGTGAGTCTGTGGTCTGTTTTGAAGAGCCTGATCTGTGGGCCTTTTGTTTTCTTTTGCATGAGAATCAGGTGCTCAACGTTCAGAGTTTCTATCTATTTATTTATTTACTTATTTATAAAATTTATGACCCACATTAAACATTAATTAGGTTGAAACTTGGGAGCATTTAGAATCTTTGTGTTTTCTATGCCTAGATCAAAAGAGAAAGATGATTTGTAGGAACTTACTCTTTTGTTTGTGGAATGCAGTGGTATATTTTTAAAAAATGTACTTAATATTGTTTAATGCTACAATTTAAAAGAGAGATATTGAATAATGAGGGCACAGCTACAGTCATGCAGAAGTCCAGAGTCAGTCTAAATGTACCAACATTTTACAGTTTGTGGTATATATTTATTTTTTCTCCGAGTCTGTTTGGTTGTAAAAGGCATCTTTTTGAGGGGGGGGGGGGGGGGTAATCTTTGTCTCCCAGCTATACACACCGGAAAAAAAGCAGAAAAGAAAACACTGGTACCAACATGAATAGAAAAATAAAATGCTCAGACAAAATATTTTATTCCGAATTTATTAATTGGAATATGTCAGCTTTTGAAAATGCCTATCTCTGGTATTTTGCATTTCAGTGTCTATCTCTCTATTATTGTTGTGTGCAGACTCTGACTTCCTGAGGTTTCCAGTTCAGTTTCATGCCTTCATACCTCTATTACTGATGTGTGGTCCTTTGTTTCACAATTTTTGAGGGTCTATCTGTATTTTTTTGTGTCCAATTAAGGCAGTGATTCCCAAACATTTTACTATGGCAGAACCCCTAAAATATTTTTTCACAAACCGAGGAACCCTCAATTTATGTAAACATGTATAAGTTCATACAAACAGATTCTACAATCTAATTTTTTAAGGAAGAGAGTTTGAGGATCCCAGTTTGGGAATCACTGGAATAAGGTGTGGTACTCTGCTTGCATGTAGTGCCTGTGTTGAGATCTTGTTGTAGTCATGTTTATTTTGTGTTTTTTTTCAATAGGTAGTGAATTGGTGTTTTAGGGCATGGTAGGTTGTTGCTTTTTGAGTCTTGAGAGTTAGTGCTGTTAAGGTATGGTAAGGTTCTGAATGTGTTTTTGCATTTCACACACCGTTGCCAGCACTGCTTCCAAAACTTTCCAACCACCCTGTTAAACCACTGGGGCAACAAGAAGTTATATCACAGGAACTGACTGCAGCAGCAGTAGGACTTCAGGACTGGCGCTGGCAGCGGTGTGTGAAATGCTACCACTAGCAGCAACCTCTGGAGGGGAAAATGATACCTTTACAGGTAAACACGGGGGGAGGGGAGCAGATGAGGAAGAAAGTGCTGACTTGCAGGATAGGGGATGGTAGGAGTGGGACATGGCTACATCAGGCTCCTCAGAAGAAGGGCTAAGGCCAACCACATGAAACTACATGATACATAGACATCAAAAGGGGTGAGTTTGTCATGGGATGGAGGGTTTGGGGGCAGAGCACAAGGGTGAGAATGCCATGGGGAGGGGGTTGGAGGTAGACAAAAGGGGTGAGTGTGCCATGGGGTGGGAAGGTTTCTGCCGGGGTGTCCTTCTGCTAAGCATGGTAGGCGAAGGGCAGCGATGCTCTATGTGCACCAGGTTTTTTGGGGGGAGGGGAGGAGGAGAGAGATCCCATTGTTAAACATTTACCAGCACACCATTGTCCCAATCCCTTGTGAAGCAGCTCAGTTTCCTGAGACCCTCCCCCTTGCTCATCACAATATGTACTTGCCAGCACATGCAACGTGCAATTTTTATAGCCTTGATGCAAGGTTAACTATTGTGTACAGTGTGGAAGAGTCTCTTATGAGACAATATGCTCTTATAGACAGGCTGAATATTTGTGCTGGTACATTGAAACAAGCTATAACATTTGAATGAAAGTGATTTAGCTTGTCTGTTTAAATAGTGATACCTAGGTTCTATATGTGTCATATCCATGACAAAGTATTTTCAAAATATGGCCATGTTGGGCATTTTGCATCTATAAGATAAAGTCCTTTATACATGCTATTGTCTACATTGGATTATCTCTTTTGGTACTGTAATCCTTCTGGAAATTTTTATAAATCATTTCCCACTTGTACAGCATGTGTTGCTTACGGGAAAAGCTCTTATTTTTATTTACTTATTCATTCATCTTGTATCCCACTATTATCCAAAGCAAGTTTCGGTTCAAAGTGTGTGACTGAGTAAACACGTATAAATATGTGCACAGAGAAGATGGCTCATACTTATATGCACACTATCCCCCGGATTCTATAAGTGGTGCACAAATTGTCATGTTCAAAATTGCATGCTATTCTGAGACGTGCACGTAACTAAATTGGCTAACGAGCCAATCAGCGCCAATAATTTATTTATTTATTTATTTTTTGCATTTGTATCCCACATTTTCCCACCTATTTGCATGCTCAATGTGGCTTACAATTTTCCGTCATGGCTTATGTCATTTCAGAATACATATACAATTGGTAATAATTGAGTGCTAACAAGCTTTTCGTGTGCAACTCAAAAGGAGGTGTGGCCATGGGAGAAGCATAAGCAGGTCAAGGGCGTTCACTAAAGATGCATGCAGTATTGCTGAATTCCGGCGATCTGTGCCTAAATTACCGACCAAGATTTACACTAGGTTTCAGTTGGTGTAAATTCTAGCATCAAAGGTTGGCACAATCTCAGCTCTAAGCACTTTTCTATAAATAACATCCAACTCAGAGCGCCATTTATCGAAAGGTGCTCCGGGTGGATTTTTTATGTGCCAGATTTTGAGTTCCAATTACTGAGTCTAGTCCTATGTATGGTCATTCCTGGGGCTATAGATTGGGCAGGGGAAGAGTTGTGATGTGCATACATCTACATACACAGATAAAGAAAGTTTGGTTGTCAGTATGTTTGTTTTTGTTTCATGCATTGGGGCAAAGTACGGGCAAAACTGCAGGAACCATCCTTTCATCTAGGAGGAGGTCAACGACTACTGGTTGAAAAAAAAATATCAGGCTCCTGCCTACAACAGCCCACCTATCTATCTAATCAATGAGACTGGGGCATTCTACACAGCAGAATTACTGAGCAAGCACAAAACCTATATCTAGGATTTCTCAAGGCTGCTAAGAGGTCCATTTGTTTCAAAATCTGATGGATGCAATAACCCATTTTCCATGCAATGCTGGGAACCAAGCACATGTCTAAAGTTCATGCATGCATTTATACCTTCTTTAGAGTGAGTGTAAATCTGTATGTGAGAATTGGGAATAGTTCTGTTCCAGTATGGCAACGCTTATGTTCTTATGTACCCAGGATGATCTTATCAAATAGGCATATAATAAGCACCTATTTGGAATTAATGAACTCTGGCAGAGCCAGGAGGATGCCTTTTATGCTGACTATATATTTTGTTCATAGAAAATCCAAGCGAAGTCTTTTTCTGAAGTCAGTCTTTTAGTGTGGCTCAAACTCCTGCTTCAAATATTTATGGAGACAATGCACGTTCTCTGTTTTATATATTCACTTTCACCTCACTTAAGGATCTTTATCGTTCAGGATCATAAAAGGATAATTGTCACAGAATAATTGAAAAATTCAATATATTTGCTACAATCCTCTCTAATGAGTGCTTTAGAAAACTGGGCTTTGTATCTAGCGACATGACTAGCTGTGTATGGTTGCCATGTTCAGATATAAATTGAGCTCACAAAGTGTGTTCACTTGTCCTATTAAAACAGTCTAACTTCTTAGCTCTGAATAATTTGTATAAAACCGCTGCAGTTCTCAGCAGAAGCTTTAATTGCATTTCTAGTAAAACTTAAAAATGACAGTCTTAACTTAATTAGCAGCATACTGCAGAAATGCTCTCAAAAGCCTTGGAGGATTAAACTGCATTTTAAAACAGAAGCCTTCAGGCTGTTTTATTTCATGTAGGACATGTGGGCCTCTCTTAATATATGGAAAACAACAGAAGTACATAGTCATAATTATGACTGAATAAATAACATTTGTCACTTTGTCTGTTCTAACATTTTGCATTCCTACTGGTAAGCAAACATCCAGCAATGGTATACATGTGCAGGCCAGTATATTATTTTTTGGAAACTGAAAAATCTTTCAGATCCTAATTATGACACAATATTTTGCATAATATTATTCAAGGTACGCAGTCACTACGCTATAATGAAACTATGGAAAGCCCTCCTGATTTATCAGTGAGTGCTTTAACCTGCCTAAACCTTCAGAATCACAAGCTCCCATCCACTCTCACAGACACCACAGATAAACACCACAAATCAAATAAAGGTGACACATTTAGCACTGGGCACTCTATCAATGACCTTGTATTCTGAATATTAAGAGGTAACATTAAAACAATCTGCATGTCTCCTTTCATGAATGGTGGAATTTGCTTTGTTCATATAGACGTTATGAGGAAATAGCTGCCATAAAATGTGGTCATATTTTGTCCTTTCATCAAACATGGTCATTGTTAGACAACTATGTTAATTGATACATACATGTAATTTTATAAGGTCAATTTGCCCTTTCTAAAGTATGCACATATACTGTTTTGCTTTATTTTTTGTTAACCTACTGATGTGTTAGGTTTGCTTTATTGTTTTTGGTTTATTGTTCTTTCTTTAGTTTTTGAAAATATTTGGACATGTATTGGTTGCATTATATGATGCTTGTTCACTTCTTGTAAACATATATGTTACTTTTGTATTATTCTGAAAACTTATAAGTAAAGATTAAAAAAAACAATCTAGGAACATAAGACCTTTCAAGTTAAGATAGTCAAATATTTTGATATCCACTGGACAGCACTTAACAAGGAATTGTTACATTATAAATCAAATTCATACTGCTTCATCACCTTCTGATTACCCATCTTCCTCTTCCTATTTCTCACTGCCCCTCTCCCCCGCCGCCACCACCACCACTACCACTGTTCCCTCAAGACTGCCATTGGAATGCTTTTTATATTTCACATATATATATTTTTTGATATTGTCATTTTTTGCTTATATCTGAACTACAGAAGAAAGTTCTGCCTTCGAAAGCTTGTCAAAATATAAAAAATAAGGTGATACTTTTTTTTAACTTTCTTTTGTTTTATTTTCTTTCTGCCTGTTACATTTAAAGTGGACTAATACGGCAAGCATATTACTTTATCCAAGCTCCCATTAGTGAGGGAGGGAGGTGAAGAGTTTGTTGGCAGGGAAAAGGAGGGGTTAAATGTAAGGGGATGGGTATTGAGTGACTACAGGATTTGAAGAATCAATGAGTATCTGGTCACATGGTCCTGGATCTTAAAAGGATTTCTTGGTGAGTTCAGTCAGTGTGAGGGAAGCACTTTTTGCAGGCTGTTGTACTGTTGGCCTTGCTATTGGTGGTTTATATTGTAGTAGTGGTGGTCTGTTCCAGGGTGCTGCCATTCTTTGTTTAATGGTTTAGCATGGTTGCTCTTGTGCTATGATCTGTGGTGAGGTGCCTTGAGAATATGCTTAGTTGGCACTGATTTCAGCGCTGAATTTTTAGGTGCCATATATAGAATCTCCTCCTTAGTAACCACTAGAACATGATTGAGAACAAGAATTACTTTATAAGAAATTGATGAAGGAGTTTTATCTGGGAAGAATTGTGAGCTCCTTTGTAATGCCTTCTTTTGAGAACCTAGTATTTTCTCCACTGGGGCTAGTGCTTAACAAAAGAAGTGGGAAAATAAGTGATGTGATACCTGCTGGTAAACCTTCTACAGAGTAGCCCTCACACTCTCTGAAAGGCTTCGCTTAACACAAGACTATCTCTACTTCAGGAAGCAGGTGAAAGCTTGGCTCTTCAACCAGGTCTTTAATGGAAGAAGCAACTAACTTGCTAGTCACACACACAAAAGGAGTGACACCGGCCATGTATTCTGTAGCAGGACATGCTTATCCATTCCTGCCCTAGCTGAGACAATAGTCATGCCAGGGGCGTAGCCAGACACCCAATTTTGGGTGGGCCTGGGCCCAAGATGGGTGGGCAGAACTCCGCCCTGTCCCACAAGTGATTTGGTCTCTCCCTCTCTCGCCTGCATGCCATATGGTCTTTCAAACATCCCCCCCCCCCCCCCGCATACCTTTAAATAGCAGATTTTCACCGGCAGCGAGCGGCAACTAATACACTCTGCTCATGTTGGCCTCACAGCCTTCCCTCTGATGTAACTTCCTGTTTCTGCATAGGTGGGAATACATCAGAGGGAAGGCTGTGGGGCCGGTGTGAATAGTATGTATCAGTCACTGCTCGCTGCAGGCGAAGATCTGCTATATGCAAGGTATGCAGGAGGGACAGTTGTGAGTTTTTGGCTGGTGGGGCTTGGGGAGCCCTGACAGCCACATCATAGGTGTGCTGCTACTGGGTCCACCCAGGCCCACCCTTGGCTACGCCACTGAGTCATGCACCCCTTATTAGCTAACTCTTCTTACTCTCTTACCTATCTATATATTCCATCTTTGCTTATATCCTACGCTGTCTATGAAAATATTTTATTACGTATTATGTTGACATTGTAAGTAGTAAAATATACAATACCTTGTACTGCAATTTGAAGATTTTTACTGCTGTAATTGTCTATTGCCTATGTTTTTGCTTTACACCACCTTGAGTGAATTCCTTCAAAAAGGTGGTAAATAAATCCTAATAAATGAATCTCATTCATAATTTATAAACCCACTGGATGAGAGTAAATTCTTAAAATGACCTATGTTTTTGTATGGTCCATTATACCTCTTTTGATGATGTGGAGGGGCATAATCGAAAGGGATGCCCAAGTTTTATTGAGGAAGTCCAAGCAAAACGTCCCGATGGAGGGGTGGGGAAACCTGTATTATCGAAACAAGATGGCCGTCCATCTTTTGTTTTGATAATACGGTCAGGGACGCCCAAATCTTGAAATTTTGGTCATCCTTGGAGATGGTCATCCCTAGACTTGGTCGTTTCTGATTTTTGGCGATAATGGAAACCAAGGACGCCCATCTCAGAAGCGACCAAATCCAAGCTATTTGGTCATGGGAGGAGCCAGCATTCGTAGTGCACTGGTCCCCCTCACATGCCAGGACACCAACCGGGCACCCTAGGGAGCACTGCAGTGGACTTCAGAAATTGCTCCCAGGTGCATAGCTCCCTTATCTTGTGTGCTGAGCCCCCCAACCCCCCCCCCCAAACCCACTTCCCATAACTGTACACCACTACCATAGCCCTAAGAGGTGAAGGGAGGCACCTACATATGGGTACAGTGGGTTTCTGGTAAGTTTTGAAGGGCTCACATTTACCACCACAAGTGTAACAGGTAGGGGGGGATGGGCCTGTGTCCACCTGCCTGAAATGCATTGCACCCACTAAAACTGTTCCAGGTACCTGCATACTGCTGTCATGGACCTGAGTATGATATCTGAGGCTGGCAAAAAATATTTTGAAAGATGTTTTTTCAGGGTGGGAGGGGGTTAGTGACCACTGGGGGAGTAAGGGGAGGTCATCCCCAATTCTCTCCCGTGGTCATCTGGTCATTTCAGCCACCTTTTTGTGCCTTGGTCATAAGAAAAACAGGACCAGGTAAAGTCGTCATGTGCTCATCAGGAACGCCCTTTTTTTTCCATTATGGGTCGAGGACGTCCATGTATTAGGCACGCCCAAGTCCCGCCTTCGGTACGCCTCCAATACTCCCCCTTGAACTTTGGTTGTCCCTGCGATGGAAAGCAATTGGGGACATCCAAAATCGGCTTTCGATTATACCGATTTGGGCGACCCTGGGAGCAGGACACCCATCTTCTGATTTGTGTCGAAAGATGGGCGTCCTTCTCTTTCAAAAATGAGCCTGATAGTGAACATACTTTGGTGTCAATGACTAGGGGCCCTTTTACTAAAGCTTAGCATGTGCTAACAAACATTAGATATAAGACAAAAAAGTGAGTAGAATGAGTGAGGATACCAAGAAAAATGTTTATTCACATAAAAAATGACCCGACACGGCCGTGTTCGGCCCAAACGCCTGCCTCAGGTGTCTTTATAACCTTCTTTCCTCGGTCTGCGGCCCTGGGTGAGTGACAGCTCCTCACGCTGTGGTGAACCAAGAATTTAATCACTTGCACAACATCCAGTAAAAAGCCTCCTTTTTGTTTTTCCTAACAAACATTAGCACATGCTAAATGCTGTGCATCCCATTTTATATCTATGGGCCATGTGGCACTTAGCGTGTGCTAATGTCTGTAAACACATGTTAAGCTTCAGTAAAAGGGTCCCTAGACTTGCTGTTGGTAAAGGTGGACACTGAGGCAACTTTTTGGTTGTTACTTATTCACCCCTGATTCTTTTCATTTATTAGGCTTGACATTGAGGGATGTTTTTTTTTTTATTTCGGTAAGTACATGCTGATGTACTGTTTGGTGGATTGTTTTTGTTTAGGAACTTTTAGAACATTCTTTCATTGGGTGTTTCAGAAGGTCTCTGGGAGTGATACGATTGTTCACTATCTGGATAATTTTCTGTTTGTGGAAGAGGCTGCACCAGACAAGTGTGTTCTTTTAGTGGGTACCTTTCAGGGGCTAGCTAAGGAATTTGCTATTCCCTTGTCTGTAGAGAAGATTGTTTACAATATGTTTGGCCAGGCTGGTGAAAGGAATGGTTAAGAAATGTTATCTCTTAAAATTCTACACCAGCTGAATGTTGATTTGTCATAGTGGTGGTTGTTTCTCTGGAATTTCAATGGTGTTCAGATATGGAAGGCTTCAACCATATCCAATTAGGATCTGGAATTGCTTTTATATGCTTCTGAGGGGCAGCGTTTTTGGTATTTTCTATAGAGAAGTATGGTATGTGCAGGCATGGCTCCCAAGCTGGCATCAGAGAGGATGATACAGCAACATTACATAGTTATGTGGCATAACCCAGGACTAGTTTATTCTGGATTCCTTTCTACCTGTCTCTGTCTTTCTGTCTATCTCTCTGTCTCTATACCCATGTCTCTGATTTTTATTAAAACTTGCAAAATATCAACTCTCTGCTGAAATAGTGTGCAAAGGCTTGCAATGTAGCGGCCCGGTGAGATTGTGCACACTCCTGGATAGCAAGGCTCCTCCTTTTCCCCATCATATTTCCTTTCTGAAATTGGATGCCATATTATATTGGAAGGACACATGGAGCTAAGGGATTCGTACCCTAGTTAGGTCTGCTTGTAGCCAGCCAATGGGCTACTGTTACATAGAAACATAGAAAAATGTAGGCAGATAAAGACCATATGGTGTATCCAGCCTGCCCAGCCATGCCATCTTCTCTCCCTATCATTCTCTTAGAGATCCTATAGGTACGGTTGAAGCCTTCCGTATCTGAACACCATTGAAATTCCAGAGAAACAACCAAGATAGAAAGAATCTGTTAAATATGTTTTAAAACTTAACAAAAAATACAAATATTAATATTTTCTTCAGTTCTTAAAAGTTTTGTCTACTGCTTGAGTTTCCTATGTATTTTTTTATCCATGGTTTAGAGGCAAATTTTAGAAAGAATAAAGTGGTTTGGTAGCCATGTTAGTCCACTTTTTAAGGTAATAAATAGAAAAAAATCAAAACATTAAAAAGAAAATAAGATGATACCTTTTTTTATTGGACTAGTTTAATACATCTTTTGATTAGCTTTGGAAGGTAACCCTTCTTCTTCAGATTAGAAATAAGAAAGAATATAGAAACCAGAATTGACCTGTCTAGGTTAGTACATATACAGTTCTGGTAATGTTTTAGAGCATGTTCTGCCAATGTAGAGCCTGTCCTAAAAAAAAAAAACCCAAAAGAAAACAACAACAAAAAAAATACAAGCAGGAATAGGCAGGGATACACAAGTGGCGGTTAGAGCCATTTTAGAAAAAAGTGTGAAAAAGTCCACATAAAAAGCACAGTTATATACACATGTATGTGCTCATACCTTCACATGAAGGCTGTAAAATTGCAGTCCATAGGTGTAAGTGGCAGGTAATGCGATTGCTTTTGGGTCACTTTACTCTCCCTTATCAACCCAGTCTTGAGGGACACCCAAACTTAGGTATCAAAGTACTTTAAACAAATGGGTCTGATCTTTGATGCTGATTTATCTTTTAGGTCTCATTTCTGAGCAGTTATGCAATCAGACTTCTTAGTGCTTGGACAATTGCAATCAGTTTGAAGGTATATTGACTTTAACAGTTTATAGTTTTTTCAATTTGCTAAGCTGTTTGTCTTATAAGGGACACCTTGCATTTACTTCTTTTCACACTGTCCCATCTAGACTATTGTAATGTTGTCTTCATAGGTATTCCTCAATATCAATTAAAGCATTTCTAACATCTTCAAAACATGGCAGCCAGGTTACTATGTAAGGCCCTTAGGTTTGAAACAGAATAAACAATAGAGGATAGACAAGAAATAAACTACACAAACCCCACAAAGCCCTCCTCTTAAATAACATGCAAATTGATATTATTGAGAACAAAGAACACAGTCATGAATTCATACCATACCATTTCACAGAGATTGGCAACCAAAAAACAGAAGGGAAGAAAAAGCCAACGAACAAAACATCTACTATAAACATTTAAATATAGGAGGATTTATAGGTGGACACATCACAGGCATAAAAGCCTTCCCTTTCCTGTTTCATTATAATATTTGCAAAAGCCAAATGTTCTGTGCAATGCAATCTTTACAAATGTGTGAACTACAGTGGGCAAAAAATGTAACTTATCTGATCATGGCTTCACCCGACGAATACCAGTGTTTTGCCAAGTGTTGCTTCAAGAATGAATTGGATCAAACATAAAGTGTCTCTGTTTGCAGAAAAAAAATCAATCTCAGTTTTTCTCATCATCTTGATAATAGCTCTTGTAAATTCCTATGTACTCGGGGGTCCTTTTATAAAGGCACGCTAGTGTTTTTAGCGTGTTCTAAAAATAATCACGCACTAAATGCTAGAGATGCCCATATATTCCTATAAAAACAAAACCAAAACCAGGAAATAAGTACTAATGCAAATACCAACACCACTTGAATTATATAATATGTGAGAGACACCCTCAGAAATGCAAACACCCATGTGACAGTCATTATAGACCACTTAATGGGTGAAGCATAGCACTTCATTCATTGGGTGCTCAAGTGACTTTAGTACAAGACTACCAGCACAGTATTAAATCAATAATAGCCAGCGTCTCAAACCAACAATAATGAGAAAATATACTTAACTTATGAACCCTGTGTCAGACCTTTTGACACCCAGGGCTCCAAAGACATAAACACTGTAAGTCCAGAAGAGATGACTGCTCTCCCCTCGCTGTCAAAATACGCCCGGCACCGCGGGTTTCAAACTGAATTTCTTCAGGGACTTGGGTTAGGGCTGTCTCTCAGTTTTTTAGTTTTTCTTAATGCCAGCTAAAAATCACAATGAGATGGCAACCCAATGAATGAAGTGCTGTGCTTCACCCATTAAGTGGCCTTTAATGACTACCATGTGGGTGTTTGTATTTCTGAGGGTGCCTCTCACATATTATATATAATTCAAGTAATTTTGGTATTTACATTAGTACTTATTTCCTGGTTTTGGTTTTGTTGAGGATTTTTTGTTATTGATTTTGGTTCACCACATATATTCCTATAGGCACCTCTAGCGTTTAGTGCATGCTTATTTTTAGTGCATGCCTTTAGCTTCTACATCTTATTTTTTCAGGGTTAAATGCCACTCCAAAATTGTCACAGACTGCTCCATTATTTTAAAAAAACATCATTTCTGCCAAGTGGAATTCTTCAGTGTTGTTTCATTAAAAACTATGCCACTCAATTTGTTGATTAAGACCGTGCAGCTCTTCAGTTTTTAAAGTAAATATCCAAAATTGTTCTCGCTGAAACAAAACTGTCTGCCAATCAGATTTCTCTTCATGACTTCGATCAATAGCACATCTTTACGAAGAAAAAGAATGTTGCAACTCCACACTATGTTGAACCAAGGGAGCTTGTAGTTTCTGCAGCTTAAATCAACTTTTTGTGTCCTGCCATCTGAATCTTAAAGGGGTGGGTAGTCTGTCCAGCATAAATTTTAGAGCAGGGACAAAGTATCACATATACTACAAAACACATACTTCTTATTTGAAGCAGGATCTATAAACCATTTGTTAAGTTCTAAAGTGACATCACAAATCTTACATGCATGGGACTAGATTCTATACATAGCGCATGAAAATTCTGTACAGAAAAAATATATACCTATGCATATTCTGTAAAGTATGTCTAAATTTTGTAGAATTTGCTTAAATTTCCATGCGGTATATATGAGTGCCCAGTGCTCAAGTGACTTTAGTAAAAGACTACCAGCACAGTATTAAATCAATAATAGCCAGCGTCTCAACCCACCAAAAATGCGAAAATATACACTACAGTGTGCAAAAAAATGTAACTTATTTGATCACCAAGCACCTCTCCATATGACCACATAAAGTCGCGGCCATTTACGCCATGTTTTACTTGGTGTAAATCCTCATGCCTAAATTAGGCGCAGAGTGGGCGGATTATATAACAACGTGCATTGATTTTAGAAACACCCATGCCCCACCTGTGACCATACCCCCATTTTCAACTGTTTAGGTGCACTACATTACAGAATATGCTTAGAGAGTTGTGCATTTACAGGGCCTTTTACTAAGGTGCGCCAAAAAATGGCCTGTGCTGGTGCGTGTATTGGACACCTTTGGTCCCCTTTATGAAATGGGGAATAAATGTCTATGAACTTGCCACAGCCTTGTCTCACTCAAAACATGTCCAGACCACGCCCCCTTACCATTTGCATGCGCTTGGGATTCAGACATGCATATACCGGCTTTGTAAAATGGGGACTTAGACTTTTATGTATGATAAACATTTAAGTATTGGTTTATGCCCGTCTCAAACATGAATAGCCCTTCTAAACTGATCACCTTAACGTTCAAAATCATGCATCCTCAGATTTGGCTATATGGATCCTAAAAGCCCTGTCTTTAAGGCTGTGTTCAAATGTTAAACTCTAGGTCCCCTTGATGGGACCTTGCATTACATTGATATTTGTACCTCACACATAACGCAAGAGTTCAGTTGGCTTACAGGATAAGATAACTTGCATACCCAGGAAGATAAAAATAATCATGCTAAACCAAAAACACATCATCAACACTAAGCCACATACTTCCTAAACAAATAGGTCTTCAGTAATTTGCAAAATGTACCATAACTGGGTTGATTGCTATCTTCATATGGAAGCTCATTCCAATACTTAGCAGCATGATATGCAATAATAGCTGAGAAGAACTTCTTATAAACAGCCTTTCTATGGTTAGGATAGTCAACTTCAAGTACTTTTCTGCAATAAATAAGCTTCTCTTAAAATAATTACCTCTCGTTTTTCTTATATGTGTGTCTTGGCTAGTCTCTAAGGGTCCCGTTTAGTAAGCCATACTAGAGGCGCGTTAATGCTTTTAGCGTACGCTAACCATTAGCGCACGCTAACTGTGTAGGCACCCACAATATTCCTATGGGTACCTACACAGCGCACACTAATTTTGTGCATGTGCTAAAAACGCTAGTGCACCTTAGTAAACAGGGCCCTCAGTCCCTTAGTGAACAGACTCTCTTTCACGTATCTCTACAGCTCTGTGCTTTCGAAGTGATAAGTAACAGTAGTGATCACAGCTTCTTCAATATTTTTTTTATGGATTTGGGAATATTGTAGTGTGCATATACTCCATTCTTCAAGTCACTGTTAAATATCAATATTGCACAAAGGAGGGCCTGCATAGTAATCTTTGTGTGGGGGGCATGTGTTCATTGTTTCTGCTTCCTCTAAGGAACAGAAAGCGTGATGATGATAACTTCTACCGTGATCACAACCACTCATTAAGAATCCATTAATCATTCCTATAAAAGTCACAGCCAACTTGCAGCAAGGATAATATGTATTATTAGGATTGTACCATTATATGCGGAATCATCAAAGAAAGATAGAGCAAAATTTATGCCAATGTCTTTAGACAGCAGGACGTTAGTTTAACCATAAAAATCACAATCTGCAAGGAGAATGACCAAACTGGAGGAGTCATTAAAGACTTACAATTAACATCAATCAACATGACACTGCAGTAGACATCTTTTTGTTTTACTTTAAATACACTAATCAAATCTTACTGCATTCAGATAAAAAGATTGATAGGCAGAAAGACAGCCTAACATCCCTATTGAGAACAATTACAATCTATTCAAAAAGCAGCAAAAAAGAACAGCATATAGCCAAAACAAAAGAGCAGTGTACTGAATAAAACAGAAGAGTATGAACTAAAATCCTGGCTTTGGCAGAGGAAACTCTCTGTCCAGCAATGCTATGTTGTATCGTCACTCGCCTGGCATAAATTCCTATCCACATGCTGCATGCATAAATCGCTGGGTCATTTTAGAATTATGGATAAGGAAACAACCCAAAGGGATTCTTTGTATCAGGTTGTTCTCTGCCAGGCAGATTAAATATTGCCAGAAAAACAGAAGCTGCAGTTCAGCAGCTACATACAGGCATTCTCATATCTAGCCATATCTGTAGATAGATAGATGTGCATCAAATATGAAGAAAATATTGATGTTATTTACATAGTTATAATTACACCAACATTCAATTTTATGCCACACAGAAGCTAAAAACATGCCGCAGTTATTTCAGCTCATAGAAATATTTTGAGTGGAGGAAAAGCTGCTCCACACACCTGCCATCTCTTGTATACATACACAGCAGCTACAAGATACCTATTTATTATTTTATTTTATGTTTTTACATTAACTGGGTGTCTGCTAAACACAAAGTTCATAGATTCTGATGTCTAGAACCAGAGCTGGAATTTTAGGAATCCTGTTAAAGACATACACTCATTGTGATGATATTTAGAAGGAAGAGGGGAGACTTACAGTGGCTTCTCTGAGATTAACAGTAGAAAAACATGCTGTGCACTGGCAGCACTTCCCCATAATACATTTATTGCAATGTGCAGTACTGAGAGCTGACAGGTAACAATCAGAACTGAAATGGTCTTGCAATAATTAAAATCAACTGTGCTGTTATTGTTTAATGTTATTTGTGTAAATTAATCAGATTGCTACATATTTGGAAAGCATTCATGTTAACATTTAAACAAAAGGTAAATAAATAAACTTTTCTCCAATTAGAAAACATTTGGTTCACAGGCACTTTAATAGATATGAACAACAAAAACTGAAGGAAAAGAGAATGTTTATTTATTGAATTTACCATAGCACCTTTCATGGGTATATGTAACCCGAGGGGTTAATAAAATAAATAAAATTACTCAAGGTGTCCCAGAGGTCCATTGTGGCCAGCAGCGCAGGTCTTTAAAATTAGCTGAGAGCTGAGCTTCTGTTGGCTTAGCAACAGCTTTGCTGACTCTTACAGAGAGGCTCTCTGGCTGGTAGTTGGAAGAGGAAGCTGGAGCACTGGAAGAGAGAGGTTGTGTGTCTGAGAGCTCTGTGAATGAGAGATTGAAAACAGGTTTAAAGTCTTTTAGAAAGGGTTTGGGGTGAAAGGGAATAACTGGGCTTAAATTTAGAGTGGCTTGGGAGAGCGAGTGCTGGCTGACTGTGAGAGAGAGAGAGGAGGTGAAACTGTGTGGCAGAGACAGGGAAGTGACTGGGAAGTAAATCTAATGTACTAGGGAGTGATTGAAAGAGCTGAAAGGGATGTGCAGTGCTGAGAAAGTGTGACAGGATAGGAGGAAAGTGTGGCTAGGGAATATTTGAAAGAAATTCTAAACGCTTGACATTAAAATTGGGGTGCTTGGGGTAAACAAGTCTAGAATAGTGGGCATAGCTGTGTTGTGTGTGGAAGAGATATAATGGTGAGAGTTAATAGACAGATAGTTACAAAAATCTGTATGTTGCTGACTGGATAGGTTGCAACAGTGTATAAATGTTGAGTGTGTTCAATAGAATAGGGAAAACAAAGTACAGACTAGGTTTTAGAAGTAAGGGATTATTTGGTTACTTTTATTTTTTGCAAAGTTACTGTGGCCCAGTATTTTTGAAAAACAATTAAAGACACCTAGTGCAGTGATTGTTCAGGCTAAGGAGTTAGGGTATTGCATCCATTTTATTTGATTAAGAGTGAGGTGAAGGGAGAAGAAACCGAAAAAGAGCACGAAAACCTGGAACATATCCTGGGCCCCCATGCAAGAAAGATTGCAAAGAAGAAAACAACATAAAAATTCATCTACAGCTAAGTTACCACAAGTTTGAATGGCAAAGAAAAGACATATAAAGAATCAATTTCTTGCAACTAAAATAAGCTTAAAAGTTTGAGAAAGGAGCTAAACTGTTGGAATATTTAGGAGCATATATACTTATCTGATAGTGATTCTGTTAGCAGGTACTGAGGAAAGATTCTGTAAAGGAAAATGTACAAGAACTGCAGAGTTAACTTATACCGAAACAAAGTGGAAATGTTAAGGTTATACTGAAATATTGGGGAATTAGAAAATTGGGAAAAAGGAAACATTGATGAATATAAATGTTATAATTTACTTACAATTGATTATAAAGGTTGATATAAATATATACTTACCTCATTTTGGGCCAAAATAAAAACTAATATTATTGAAGATTGTTAAGTTTGGTTCTTCCAGAAGCAGGACAAATCCTAACTTACTTTATTTTCCCCTCTCATTCTTCGAGAGTGAGAGGTGAGGTTAGTTTTGTTGTTCCCTCTCCATTCCTGGGTACAGGGTTCCTGGAATGCTGCCACGACTACTAACATCAGGCTAACTGGAACCCTGTTCTTATCATACATCTCACCCAGGTAGAAAAAGAGAATGTTTATTTATTGAATTTACTATAGCACCTTTCATGGGTATACCACAAAACATCTAACAACTGATAAACACCAAAAATCTGATAGGATAAGTTCATAAGTAATACCACACTGGGAAAAGACCAAGGGTCAATGAGCCCAGCATCCTGTCCCCGACAGCGGCCAATCCAGACCAAGGCACCTGGCAAGCTTCCCAAACATACAAACATTCTATACATGTTATTCCTGGAATTGTGGATTTTTCCCAAGTCCATTTAGTAGTGGTTTATGGATAGGATAGGATAGGATAAGGGAGAAATAAAAGAAAATCAAAGAAAACATAGATCTAGAAAATCCAGTGCAAGGAGGGGAGTCCGGCCTCTAAGTCCTAGCCCACCCCTATGCCAACATTTTAATAAATGGGGATCACAATTTCAAAAAAGATATAAACAGGTCCAGAAGGCAGCTACTAAAATGGTCAGAGGTCTTCGTCATAAAGCACACGGAGACAGACAAAGATCGCAATCCCCTGGATTCTATAAAGGGTGCTCAAATTTGAGCACCCAAAATTAGGTGCAGATCCCAGATCAATATCCAAAATAATTAATGGGCTCCAATGATTTAATTACTGGAGTTAACAGGTACTTAATTGGCACTAATTATAATCTGAGCGCTGACCTTGCTGTGCGCTATTCTGTAACAATGGGCACCTAAATTGGATCATCTGCAACTTAAAAGGGGTGTGGCCATGGGAAGGGCATAGGAGGGTCAGGGGCATTCATAAAGGATGTACACAGTATTACAGATTAGCAGGGATATATACACCAGGATATACACCAGTTTTCAGCTGGTGTAAGTCCTCACACCCAAAATTGAGCACCAAATTCAGTACTCAACGCTGTTCTATAAAGAATGCACATCTCAGAGTGCCCTTTATAGAATAACTAGGAAAAAAGGCCCGTTTCTGTAACCAATGAAATGGGCACTAGCAAGGTATTGGCTTCCTGCAATTAATGTTTTGAAAGGGATTGTTAGGAGAAATGTGTTGTTATGCTAATGAATAATTTACATTGTTGTATTTTGAGTAATATCTTTTTTTTTTCCTTTGTGTTGGTTGTGTGTGGGTGGGTGGTGGTGTTGGGGGTGGGGAGGGGAGGTTGTCAGAGTTTGTGTATGATGTGGGGGGGGGGGGCAGTGTAGCGCCGTGTGTGTGAGTGTGGGCACTCACCTATTGGCTACAGTCACAGTCTCCTCTGTATTGCAAGCATTCAAAGTATGCATACCAATAGAAAGATGGTTTCATTAAAAGTGAGGATAAAATGCTTTACATACTTACATTAAGTTCCTTAGTGTTGAAGCGATGTTTTTGGAGATAGGATGAAAGGAATTTACATATTGTTGAAACTGCCATTTATGCAGCTATATTGGATCATTTGCATGACCAAATTCCTGAAGGTGGATCTTTTTAAATCAAGTTTCCTCTCATGACGTTTTGGCAGCCCTGAAGCGTTGTCCCTCCGGCACTGGTGATTCAGTGAGTCAGCCTTCTTGGCAGCATCGGGGCCTCTCCTTAGGCGCGTCCCACCTCATAACAGTAGGTGGGACGCGCCTGAGGAGAGACCCTGATGCTGGCAGAAGGCTGACTATCAGAATCGCCGTTTCCGGAGGAAGAATGCTTGAGGGAACTGAAAATGACCACGCAGACTGCAGAGAGTCTGCATGCGAAAAGCAAAAGCTGTAAGACTTGGGGGGGGGGGGGGGGGTGTGGAGGGAGAAAGAGGTGCCCAAGGAGGCCTTAATAGACAGTAGTGGAAGTGAGCCTATGTAGTCCATTGTGAGCAATGAAGCCGGTTTGGTTTATCTGTTTCCACCCCCCGTGTGACGTGCCGTTCATTTGTGTAGTAGGATTACCCGCCCTCGACATCATCACATTTTGATGCAAGGGCGGGGCACTCTCACTGTTCCGCCCTTGACGTCATCACGTTTTGACGCGAGGGCAGGGCAGAGAGAGATAGTGACAGACTGACGAACCTAACGGACCTTACGAACCCTTCACTTCAGTGAAGCCACGGAGTCAGCTTCAGAACGTTGGAGGTGGAAATTATTATAGTAGAGATAATTTTTATTGGCATCATTTATAGAATTTCCCCCAATATGTACACTTTAGGGGAGATATGATAGACACATTTTTCCTCCATGGCATTAGTGGTACAGGAGATGGGCCTCTTTCGATTGAAAGGAAGCTCTGGAATGAGGAGGCATAAGATCAAGGTAAAAGGGGATAGTCTTAGGAGTAATCTGAGGAAATACTTCTTCAAGGACAGGGTGGAACAGCCCCTCAGTGGAGGTGGTGGAAACAACTGTATTTGAATTCAAGACAGCTTGGGGTAGCTTCATGGGATCTTTGATGGAGAAGAAGGGATAATAAGTGGTGTAGATGGGCAGACTGGATAGGCCATATGGCTTTTATCTGCCTTTATTTTTCTATGTTTTTTATGTTTTGAGGAAAATTCTGATTGGATTTAGTGTAGTTAAGCACTCCAAAGGAAAGACACCACAAAAAAGTACATTACCCCCCAGGTTCTATAAAGGTTGTTCAAATTTGGGTAGCCAGATGTACGTGTAAACCAGTCAACTGGGTGCTATCAACCAATTATTAGTGTTAATTGGAGTTAATTTGCACTAATTTGGATTTAAAAGCACATCTGCCTATGCGCTGTAACACTGCACACTCAAGCACTTAATCGGCACTAATTATGATCCGGGTACTGATCTAGCTGCTCACTATTCTGTAACAATGGACATCTAAATTGGATCATGTGCAGCTCACAAGGAGGTGTGGCTTGTCAGGAGTATTCCAAATATTTAAACACCGTGTTATAGAATACTGGAGTTACGCGCCCAATTTGCATGCCAGTTATTTACAGCAGGTTTCAGCTGGTGTAAGTCCTCATTTCCAAACTTGGGCAGAGGAATTCACTATTCTGTAAAGTGTGCTTTGCCCAAAGCAAACTTTATAGAATAACACAGCGCAGATTTTTCCTGGGGCCTAAACTTGAGTACTGAATCTGGCCCCAGTGGCGTACCAAGGGGGAGTGGTGGGGGCGGTCCGCCCCGGTTGCATGCCGCTGGGAGATGCCGTGGTGCGCGCCTGTCAGCTCCGAGTTTGCTAACTTCGCTCGTTCGCTGCAGCTCCCTCTGCCCCAGAACAGGTTACTTCCTGTTCCAGGGCAGAGGGAGCTGCAGCGAATGAGCGAAGTTAGCGAACTCGGAGCCAAGTGCGTGCCGCGGCACCCCCCCAGCGGCGTGCGCCCGGGGGGGGTGTCATTTCACCGGGGTGGGGAGGTGTCATTTTGCAGGGGGGGGGGGCGCTGCACCCGGGGGTTGGGATGCATTGGCGATCCGCCCTGGGAGTCATCCAGGCTAGAAACGCCACTGTCTGGCCCTACATATCTGGTTGACTCTTGTCTTGTGTTGTGCAAAGGGCTCCTATTACTAAGCGATGGTAAGCCCAATGTGGGCTTACCACTCGCTATACAGGAAGTACTACCCAGGGTCGCCGAGAGGGGGAGGCAAAATTCCTCAGGCCCGGGACTCCAAGGAGGGCCCAGCACCAGGGTCTGCTGTCGCCTCCCTCTTTTGCTTCCAGGCCACTGGCACCACAGTCCCCAGTCTCCACCTACCTACCCTCAGCTCCCTTCTGTCTGCCATCCGACCACCTTCATTAAAAAACACACAAAAAAAATCTCAAAATCGTCAGTGCAGCGCCTTCTTCTGTGTGAAAGCAGCAGATCGACTCGGGTGGGCCTTCCCTCACTGTGTCCCGCCCTCCTCTGATGTAACTTTCTATTTCCACGAGGCGGGACACAGTAAGGGAAGGCCTACCAAAGGCAATCTGCGGCTTTCACACAGAAGGCGCTGCACTGCCAATTTCGAGATTTTTTTCTGTTTTTTTAAATGAAGGTGGTCGGATGGCAGACAGAAGGGAGCTGAGGGTAGGTAAGTGGAGACTGGGGACTGAGGCGCCAGCGGCCTGGGAGCAGGAGAGGGAGGCGACAACAGTAGCGATTGGGGGGAGGCGGAGGTGGGGAGGGGTGGCGGCTATCCTTGGGGCGGGCTGGGGGTAGCCTTGTCCCGGGCCCGGCTCAGGCTCTCGGCAGCCCTGGTACCACCGGGCTACCGCAGCAGCCCGGCGGTACTTCCCACCAGGCCATTTCCTGTAGGAAAGTGAGATCTTCCCTTTAACAGCTGTGGTAAAAGAGGGCCTCAGTGCGTGTGTAAAACACGCACTGACACCAGCACTGGGCCCCTTTTGCCACAGCTTAGTAAAAGGGGTCCATAGTGACCAAGCAGGGGTAAATGCAGGAATTATAGAAGACGGATAAAGTGACATTCCAGTATACAAACCCTTATGGGCTAAAATTGGTAATTTGGCATGTCTATGAAAAGCGACAGGAAGCCAATGATTCCAAGCAAACAGTGGTAATATGTGATCAAAATTATGCAGATGACAACGTATTCTAATTGCCATTTTCTGTCCTCGGTGAACCAGAGCAGTGGTATTCAACTGGTCCTTAGGGGTATACCTAGCTATAAGCCAGGGTAATACTCATACAAACTCATTTAGGATAGGGAGAAGGATTTGGGGGGTTGGAGCTTCAGGATTAGTTTGAGTACATCAATTGAACTAGAGCACTGTTTTTGTACTGTGTTAAGTAAAACTTACACTATTTTTCTATGACTTATGATATTCTTAGATAAATGGTTAAATTCAAAAGTACAAACAACCGTACCATTTACTTTCTATCTTTAATCTTCAAAAGTTCTCTTCTATCTGTTTCATTAGCCCTCCTATATCCCTCTTTAATAAACCTATCAAGATACCTTCTATCCAAAAACCTGTTCCTCAACTAATTTGCCTGCAATCTATATACTGCCTGTTCGGAACACAAATATTCATCGTTGACGATACGTTGAAATCTTCTGCTCAGTGTTCTGCTTTGGCTAAG
Organism: Microcaecilia unicolor; assembly: GCF_901765095.1. Classification (NCBI taxonomy): domain Eukaryota; kingdom Metazoa; phylum Chordata; class Amphibia; order Gymnophiona; family Siphonopidae; genus Microcaecilia; species Microcaecilia unicolor. The sequence goes on from NC_044031.1 coordinate 410,029,666, forward strand.
AAAGCAAATAGAATGTTAGGTATTATTAAGAAAGGAATGGAAAACAAAAATGAGGACCGCACCTCAAATATTGTGTTCAATTCTGGTCGCCGCATCTCAAAAAACATATAGGGGAATTAGAAAAGGTACAGAGAAGGGTGATGAAAATAATAAAGGGGATGGGACGACTTCCCTATGAGGAAGGGCTAAAGCGGTTATGGCTCTTCAGCTTGGAAAAAAAGGTGGCTGAGGGGAGTTATGATAGAGGTCTATAAAACAATGAGTGGAGTTGAACGAGTAGATGTGAACGTCCGTTTGTGCTTTCCAAAAATACTAGGACTAGTGGGCATGCGATGAAGCTACAATGTAGTAAATTTAAAACAAATTGGAGAAAATGTTTCTTCACTTAATGTGTAATTAAACTCCGGAATTCGTTGCCAGAGAATGTGGTAGGGGCAGTTAACTTAGCGGAGTTTAAAAAAGGTTTGGACGGCTTCCTAAAGGAAAAGTCCATAGACCATTATTAAATGGACTTGGGGAAAATCCACTATTTCTGGGATAAGCAGTATACAATATTTTGTACTTTTTTGGGATCTTGCCAGGTATTTGTGACTTGGATTGGCCACTGTTGGAAACAGGATGCTGGGCTTGATGGACCTTTGGTCTGTCCCAGTATAGCAATACTTATGTACTTGTTTTATTCTTGAAAATTGACAACAGGGGAGGTTCTGTTTGAGAGCTCTACTGTGACAACTATCAAAGTGTAATAGTTTATTAATGTCAGTAGGTTTTCTATAAATGCTTGTAGTGAACTTTCCTTTATTGTTTTGAATCAGAATATCAAGAAAGGCAATTTCGTGTTTGTTAAACTTGATCTGGAATTTCGATTTGGGATCCAAGCCATTTAACCATCTACAAAAATCAAGCAGTTCTTCCTTTGTACCTTTCCATATAATAAAAATGCCATGAAAATATCTCCAGAAAATAAGCTAGCAAGCAGTCCACAATTTCCAAAAGGAATGAAGGCATCAGAGCAGACATGGTGACAAGAGCACAGAAATGTTTATTGATCATTTTATAAAAGGTATCCCTGACAATGGCTATTTCAGGGGTTATACATTACCTTATGGTAAAAACCACACACTTCGTCGTCATAGGAATTACAGGACCTCCAGCCTCCAGGGTGAGTGTGTGTGTGTGTGGGGGGGGGGGGGGGGGGGGGGACTGTTACTGTATTGACAGCATCCGATAAAGAACTATTGATAGCATACAAAAGAAGTAAGAATATAAAGTACCTTTTAGTCCCTTCTGCTTTTTTTTAGAATTTTGAAAGAAAGTGAGAAATTTATTAGTGGTCATTATCCATATGGCAACTGCTCTGTTTGTTGTGTTAATGCTGTAGCAAGAATTATCACTCATCCTGTGACAGGGAAACAATTTAAATGAAGACATCTGACAAATTGTAGAACTGAAAAGGTTATATATGCAGGCATTTGGTCCTGTGGATTAATGGTATTGGTAAAACCAGACGTGAATTAAACAAGAGACTAATAGAACATCGGGGTGCTTTTATGAATAAAAGAACTTTGCTTACAGAATTGGCTGCAATCCAACAGTTTTGACAGAGACTCTTAAAATACAGAAAAAGAAAATTGATATACCACATTTCTATGTTTTTTGCAACTATGTTCAAAGCGGTTTATTTAATATATACAGGTACTCATTTGTACCTGAGGCAATGAAGGGTTAAGTGTCTTGCCCAGAATCACAAGGAGCTACGGGGGGGGGGGGGGGGGGGGGGGGAATCAACCCCTGCTCCCCAGGATCAAAGTCCACTGCATTAACCACTAGGCTACTCCTCCACTTCAAAGAAACCATGAGCAGACTGTCATTCTCATGCAACAATCTTAAGATTAAGTTACTTTCAGAATGGAGGATGTTAGCTCTCCAACTACTCAGTTTTAATTAGGTTTTATTTGGTGAAACAGAAATATCACTGAAATAGCAATATAGGGCAAGATAAGGATTTCTTGCCATGAGATTAAACATCTTGGCTAAAGGCTCACTGTAGGTCATAGACCTGCATACGTCCCTGGCAACTAGTAACCAACGTACTCCTTGAGGTCAGTGGAGGCAAAGGACTAGTTTCAGTAAATGGGTACTGAAAAAACATTCATGCAAACCAGTATTCTATAAACAGCCCCATTAATAGAATAGCATTTAGACCTGATTTCCACGTGAAACCTTGGGTGTGAGGATTTATACCAACTGAAACTTGTAAGTACCAACTGAAGGCTCGTAAGTACATAACTATTACAATACTGGGATAGACCAAAGATCCATCAAGCCCAGCATCCTGTTTCCAACAGTGGCCAATCCAGGTCACAAATCCCTGGCAAGATCCTAAAAAAAGTACAAAACATTTTATACTGCTTATCCCAGAAATAGTGGATTTTCCCCAAGTCCATTTAATAATGCTCTATGGACTTTTCCTTTAGGAAGCTGTCCAAACCTTTTTTTAAACTCCGCTAAGCTAACTGCCTTTACCACATGCTCTGGCAATGAATTCCAGAGTTTAATTACACGTTGAGTGAAGAAAAATTTTCTCCAATTCATTTTAAAATTTACTACATTGTAGCTTCAACGCATGCCCACTAGTCCTAGTATTTTTGGAAAGCGTAAACAGACGCTTCACATCTACCCGTTCAACTCCACTCATATTTTATAGACCTCTATCATATCTCCCCTCAGCCGCTTTTTCTCCAAGCTGAAGAGCCCTACAGGCTCATTTTCAAAAGAGAAGGACGTCCATCTTTCGACACAAATCGGATGTCCTTCTCACAGGGTCACCCAAATCGGTATAATCGAAAGCTGATTTTGGGTGACAAAAAAGATTCTATTATTTTAGCTCAGGTCTATGGGTCCCTTTTACTAAGCTGTGTAAGCATCTATGCGTGCCCAACGCATGCCAAAATCCAGTTACCACCCGGCTACTGTGTGGCTCTTGCAGTAATTTCATTTTTGGCACGTGTCCAATATGCGCATCCGAAAATAATTTTTATTTTCGGATGCACATATTGCATGTGCGTCAAGTGGCATTTGACACATGTAGACCATTACCGCCTAGTTACTGTGTGAGACTTAGCGGCTAGTTAAATGGCTGGCGGTAAGGTCTCAGACCCAAAATGGACGCGGGACAATTTTCATTTTGCCGCACGTCCATTTTTGGCAAAAATATTTAAACAGACATTTTTTGCAGGTGCGCTGAAAAATGATTCTGCGCGCACCCAAAACACGCACCTACACTACTGCAGACCATTTTTCAGCACACCTTAGTAAAAGGACCCTTATGTTCTGTCCCATCTAGATTATTATCTTTATTTTTCGTTTTCAGTTAGGTTACAAGCTAGGCTTCAGTTTGTTCAAAATACTCTTGCTAATCTCATGTGTCATTTGGAAAAATTGACAGTTATGGCCATGTTGATATTTCTTCACTTTCTTTTTATACAGGCCCGTATTTATTTTAAGTTGGCTTGCATGATTTTTAGGATGTTTGATGGTTCTTCCCCAGATTAGATTATTTTTTAAAGTTAGTAATCTTTCCCTTTAGACCGAGGTCTCAGAAGATCTAGAGATCATTTTTGATTAATTCTTCTATCATTTTCAGGAATATGGTTTAAGAAGATTTTGCTGGATTCCTTTAATTATCAAGTTGTCCACTTTTGACTCTCATTACCTCTGGATTTACGTACCTCTCCATCCTATCTTACATTTTATAAGGCTCAAAAAATTCCTGACTCAGTGCTTTTAACTTGGTAAAACTATTCACTGTTCACCTGTTCTTTTTTAGTTCATTTTTTTTCCTACTTGAACCTTTATTTTATTGGTAGGTGGTGGGATACAAGAACTATATTATATTACATTTACAGTCCACTGACTAATCACTAGGCTACTTCTCTGTTCTGCAGAGACATCTGTGTGGTCATTTTAATAAGAATGCTGCCAGAAAGATGTCTCTGTGCCTTGTTTTCCCCCATTCATAATTTAAACATTTCAGTTTGTAAAATGGTTGTTCAGGACAGTGGTGTACCAAGGGGGGGAGGCGGTGGGGGCGGTCCACCCCGGGTGCACGCCGCTGGGGGGTGCTACGGCGCACGCCTGCTCCTCCCAATTCGCTAAACTTCGTTCGTTCGCTGCAGCTCCCTCTACCCCGGAACAGGTTACTTCCTGTTCCGGGGCAGAGGGAGCTGCAGCGAACAAAGTTTAGCGAACTCGGAGGAGCAGGCGCGTGCCGTGGTACCCCCCCAACGCCGTGCACCCGGGGGGGTGTCATCTAGCAGGGGGGGCGCATCGGTGCTCCGCCCCGGGTGCCATCGAGTCCAGGAACGCCACTGGTTCAGGATGGATGCCTCCAGTGAAAGTTGTCCTTCCCACGTATTTTAGAACTGGAAATCAGGATGTCTTTCCTGTTTGAAAATTGTGAGATGGACTTTTTTTTGGATGTTTGGAGCAGGACATTCCAAGTCTTGCTTGGGTGTTGTTTCAAAAATTCTCCTCTTTGAATTTTAGTTCATGTCTATGTTCTTTGGGGCCGGACCATGGAAGTGGTTCATTCCAGCAGGGAAAGAGAGTAGCTTAGAGAAGGCTTCCATCCTTCCAACAGGATAACAGAGGATGCCAGTGCCAACAGGGAATAACATCTGGAAAGAAAGTGTAGCACAGACTACCAGAGAGAATCTTCTTCTCTCTCCCACCCTCACAAAATTAAAAAGAAAAAGTCTTATTTATGAAATCACATTGCAATGAATGTTTTTAGAAGTAAATCTTATAATGGAAGAACGGATATATATCCTAGTCTCAAAGGTTCAATCCTTTTTATTTCATTTGATGTGTACAGAAAGCAAATTTTTTTTTAAGTCGAGTGGCCACAGTCAGAGGAAGCAGTAACTGAACCGGTGACTGATGATCTCCTTTGCAAAATACCGGCCTGCCACAAAAATGTTTACTAGACATGAATCACACACGAAAACAGAAGTATCAAAGACAATTATGTACCAAAGACAAAGCAGCTGGCAGTAAATAAGAGCTAAGAGGAGAGGAAATGACACAAGTACTGATCCAGTCACTTCCTGCTCTAAGCATTGCCTTTAACAGACTAAAAATAGCATTTCAGAATATGCAAATATTCCTGCTGCTCACAAACAGGCAAGCTGTACAGCTCAGCATTGCATTGTTCACAAATGTCAGGCTGGCAGCAAAAGTCAAGAGCTTTAGACTGGAAAAAAAATTAATTCACCAGGTAGTAAAATGTTAGTGGTTTAAAAAAAAAAAAGAAAAAGAAAAATACCATTCACACTCCAGACCTGTTATATTCATGCTACATGTCCTACCCATACCTAAGTTTGTATAAAACACTAAGAGTTCAATTTAATAAAGAGCATTAATAGTTAGGGGCCCCAAATCTAAGCACTGAGGTTAAAATTTTATAACAGCAAGTCTGTATACCTAATCCATTACAGAATGCTAGCATAAGTCATTAATTAGGTGCCTAAATTTAGGCATGACCACTTACACTTGCTGTATGGCAGGTGTAAATGAAGCAGTTAACTGCATGCACTTAAATATTTGGAACCCCCATGCCCGTCGCACGTGAATGCCTCCTTTGCAGCTACACACTAGAATACTTACTCACCTGGTTATAGAATAACTCCTTAGTGTGCTTAAGTGCCTAATTACTGCTTCACCCCTGCCATTAACTGCCATTTAGCACTACAAGTTAGACAACTAATTGGTGTCTAAGTTTTGACACACTATATACTGGCGCAGACTGACCATTCAGGCAACTGGGCAGTGCTCGAGGGCCCAGAGCAGTTGGGGGCCCAGTAACTCCTCCTCTCCATCCCCAGGTCTGACACCCCTCCTCTCCCCCTCTTCGGCATCTCCACTGTCTCTGAACCCCTTCCCCCCCACCTGTGTTTACCTCAAAAGTTCCTTTCTTCATACAGAGTCCTGGCATAGACTGTCTGCCACTGACCAGAACCTTCTCTCTGTCATGGCTTGCTCCTTTCTGATGTAACTGCCTGCTTCTGCAAGGGCAGACCGCAGCAGAGAGAAGGTTCCAATCAGTGACAGACAACCTATGCCAGGACCCTGTACAGAGAAAGGAACTTTTGAGGTAAATGCAGGGGGAGGGGGAGAGCTGAACCTGGGAACTAAGGAGAAAGAGGAGAGAGGAAGAGATGTTGGCCTTGAGAGGAGGAAAGATGTTGTACCTAAGGGAGGGAGGCAGAGATGATGGACCCAGTTGTAGGGGAGGGGACAGAGATGGTGGAGTTGTCAAGGGAAGGGGCAGAGATGGTGCAGCCAGGGAAAGGGAAAGGCAGATATAATGCACCTGGGGGAGGGAGAAAAAATGAAAGGGAGAGATGTTGCATCTGGGGGGGAAGAAAGATGGATTTGGAGAGCAGGAGGGGAGAAATATGCTAGATCAGGAGAGGGGAGGGGGAGAGATGTTGGATCGGGTGGGACGGAGGGAGAGATGTGAGACCCAATGGGGCCCCCATGACTCTTATTGCCCAGGGGCCCAAAACCCTGTCAGTCTACCCCTGCTATATACAATTATCCCCTAAGGGATTAATATTCAAAGTTTTATTTGTCCAGGTAACTTTTGGAGTCACTTGAACAGATCCATGCTTTTTTCTTTAAGTATCTCTTCCCCTCCCCCTCACCCCACCAAACTTAGCATTAAAATTTTGGCAAACCAGCTCATCAGTTAAAGTTTACCTGTCAGAGAAGAGGTGGCATCGGAAGCATCATGGAGATGCGACTTGATTTTAGCTGGTCAACACTGATTTTTAGCGTTGATTGTCTAAAGTTAACCAGACAAATCTGTTCTGGCATGACAGCTGTCCTAAAGTTGATTGATTGATTTGGTACATTTATACCCCGCATTCTCACAAGAGCGGGCTCAATGTGGCTTATAAATTTACAAACAGGTACAAATCAATGAGGAACGGATTCAATAAAGTCAAAGGGAGGGGAATGAACATGTGGATAAGATGGGGGATGAGGGAGACTAGGTTTTAGTATTGGCAGTGGGGTAAGCATTCTTGAATAAAAAATGTCTTTAAGGATGACTTGAAGAGCTGGTGGTCCTCAGTCTCTTTCAGCTGCCGTGGTAGAACATTCCAGGATTTCGGACTGACGTATGAGAAGGTTGATGCAAAAAGTAATTTATATTTAACATTTCTGCAACTAGATATAGTTCACTGGATATAATTATATGGTTATATTCACCAGCAATTTGGTGCTATTAAATTGCCAGTTAAAGCTAACTGGATAAAGATACCAATTTACTAATACAAATTATGCTTGTTTTTTATTCTGTTTTCATACATTTTTTATGTGCCATGTGTAACCAGGCGCCTCTCTTGTGCAGCCAGGGATAGAACAATCTCCCCTAACCACAGGCTCCCGGTACAATGAAGAAACAGATATCCACCAGTAACTTCAAACTCAAGGACTTTATTCCATGCAGGTTTCTAGTACACAGTTCCAACAGCAGCATTCACCTTCAATCCTAAGCACCTATAAGCCACCTGAAAGTGTATGGCCAGTAGTCCCCTTTAAGCAGAAGGCTCTTAGCACATGTCAGGATTCAATATAGGCTACAGTCGACTTCAGTCTAGGCTATTTATCCAGTGCACCATAAACATTAGTTCAATTCCAAACAGCAGCAGTCCATTCAATTCATCACCATAGTTAACTCACAAAGCAGCAGTTATACTTCTATTCTCTTCACCCTCATAATGAGCTCCATATTTTAGGGACTTCTCACACCCAAGGGATTCCCCCTGCAACAGCTTCCCTAGTAAGGTCAATACTTTAGGGACTTCTTCTTACCCCAAGGATTTTCAGCCTGCAAATACTTCCAAGACTTCAGTACTTTAGGGACCTCCCTGCCCAAGGGTTTTCAGCCTGCACCTGCCTCTCAGACTTCAGTACTTTAGGGACCTCTCTGCCCAAGGGTTTTCAGCCTGCACCTGCCTCTCAGACTTCAGTACTTTAGGGACCTCTCTGCCCAAGGATTTTCAGCCTGCAAATACTTCTCAGACTCCAGTACTTTAGGGACCTCCCTGCCCAAGGGTTTTCAGCCTGCAACTGCTTCTCGCCTTCCTTGCTGCTCTCCCTGAACTGAACTGCTGCAACTCCTTCCCACCTGCCCAATCAATCCCTGGCTTCTCCCTTCACAACCAATCATTCTCCACTCATTAGCATCTCTACACACCCATACCAGCTGAGTTGAGCATTAGCCTAATGAGGAGCTCCTGCACACAGGGTTTCCTATCTCTCTTTCCCCCTAGTGGCAGCCAATCTACACCTCCTGTTAGCTTACACCCATGTCCTCCCTTATTGCAGCTAGGAGTCCAGTCCGGGTTTTCCATCTCACCCCCCCTGGCTCCTTGCCTGCAATGCCTTCTGGGACTTGTAGTTCAGACTGAAGCTGCCTTAACCCAACTATCCTGGATGTGACTTTATCACATATGTAAAGATTGACCTCTGACGTACATGCAGTGTCACCAAAACACAACCCGTGTTGGGTCTTTGAAAAAAGCACATTTGTTTGGTCATATCTTGAAAGCCCTTTCTGCTGTTTTGTTTTGTTTTGCTGCTTGCTCAGGTAAATACAGCTTGGTATTCTGTCACCATTGATTCCATCTTGTAGCAGAGGCAATATTTTCAGCAAAATGCCATTTGTTCCAAACTATACACAGCCCTGGGGTAACCTTTGGGCAGATCCAAGGGTGTGGGAGTGACCAGAGACTGGTTCTCCATACTCTTAACCTCTCCCTGAGCCACATTAAGAGGGGGAAACGAAAGCTTTCAAGGCCCTACAAAACTGGAGGTCTTTCTTCCAGTGGCGTACCTAGGGTAGTTGACACCCAGGGCCGGTCATTTTTTAACACCCCCCCCCCCCAAATCCAGTACTAGGCATACCGAGAATACAAAACACTCAGGACCTATAGAGCAATTCTACCATACCATAAGCAGTCATTTCTACGAGTCACACAAAGAAAAGGAAAGCATCTTAAACACTACAGTGAGCACTAGAACATCAATTCACCTATTGTAAAACGAAAACAGACAGATTAGTACAGATCGTCGATCCTGCACAGTCAATGCCAACCGAAAGCCATGTCTTTTTCACAAACACAGATACACCCTAATCCACTATAAAATAAGTAATCATAAACTTTCTATTTAGACAAAAATTAAACTGAACCCCCGATGCCAGACTCTGCATACAATGCAACACCACAAAAACAGAAAATGTCCCCTAGTAGTGTGCTAAATATAAAGACAGCAGATGTAAATTTGAAAAAACTAACAAATACTAATCACCACTTTACAAATTAACAAATAGAAATAAAACAAATGCAGAAAATAAAATAATACCATTTTACTGGACTAATACATTTAGCTTCCAGAGGCCAAAATCTCCTTCCTCAGGTCAGTACAATATAGTGCTGTTACAGTATCTTATCCTGACCTGAGGAAGGGGGTTTTGTTCTCTGAAAGTTAAGTCAAAATGTATTAAAATTAGTCCAATAAAAAGATTACCTTATTTACATGTTCTATTTATAAACAACACAGCTACAATACTATATCCTAAAGCAAAATAATAAAAATATATATTTACAGTTTGTTGTCTCTGGTTTCTGCTTTCCTCATCTTCTTTTCACTGTCTTCCTTCCATCCAGGATCTGTCTTTGCTCTCTCTCTGCCATCCAGTGTCTGCCCTCTCTAATGTCCCTTCCATCCACTGTCTGCCCTCTCTCTCTCTCTCTGCCCCTTCCATCCACCATTTGCCCCAGTCTGCCTTCTTTCTCTCTCCCCCTTCCACCCACCATCTGACCTTTCTCTCTGCCCCTTCAATCCGTCTGCCCTCCCTCTCCCATCCATCGTCTGCCCTCCCTCATGCTCCCTACTTCCTTCCAGGGTCTGTTATCCCCTCTCTCTCTGCCCCCCCTTTTCAGCCCCCAGTTCCACCTGTCCCTAGTTCCAGCCCCAGCCCACATCTCCCACCGGCCCCCCTTTTCAGCCCCACTATCCCACCAGTCCCCAGCCCTTTTCTCCCATCAGTCCTGAGCTTCAGCCCCCAGCCACTTCTCCCTGTCCCCTTTTCAGCCCCTAGTTTCAACCCCAGCCCTTTTCTCTCACCAGTCCTGAGCTTCAGCCCCAGCCAGTTCTCCCTGTCCCCTTTAAAACCCACAGTTTCAGCCCCTGCCCCGTTTCAGCCCACAGTTCTAGCACTAGCCCCCTTATCCCAAATACCCTCCTTTTCAGCCCCCAGTTCCAGCCCCCTTCATCCACCACATGCTTTGCAACCCCCCTTTTCAGCCCAAGACCCATTCTCCCAACTGCCCCAGGCATGGACCCATTCTCCCTCCTGCCCCCTTGTCGGACCCCAGTTCCAGCTTCAGACCCCTTCTCCCCTCTGAGCACCCCCACCCCTCCTCAATCCCCTTCTCCCCTCTGAGCACCCCTCTGAGCTCCCCCAACCCTCCCCAGTTCCCTTCTCCCCTCTGAGAACCCCTCTGAGCTCCCCCACCCCTCCCCAGTTCCCTTGTCCCCTCTGCGAACCCCTCTGAGCTCCCCACCCCTCCCCAGTTCCCTTGTCCCCTCTGCAAACCCCTCTGAGCTCCCCACCCCTCCCCAGTTCCCTTCTCCCTTCTGCGAACCCCTCTGAGCTCCCCCACCCCTCCCCAGTTCCCTTCTCCCTTCTGCGAACCCTTCTGAGCTCCCCCCACCCCTCCCCAATTCCCTTCTCCCTTCTGCAAACCCCTCTGAGTTCCCCCCACCCCTCCCCAATTCCCTTCTCCGAACCCCTCTGAGCTCCCCCACCCCTCCCCAGTTCCCTTCTCCCCTCTGCGAACCCCTCTGAGCTCCCCCACCCCTCCCCAGTTCCCTTCTCCCTTCTGCGAACCCCTCTGAGCTCCCCTCACCCCTCCCCAATTCCCTTCTCCCCTCTGAGCTCCCCCACCTCCTTCTCCCATCTGAGCTCCCCTCCCCTCCCCTCCGTGGAGAGCAACAGAGCCCTCTTCTCCTGCCACCATCCTGCGTTTTTTTTTTTAATCCATGCAGCGACGCAGACAGCGCCTCGTGTCTGCCCTGCTGTGTGCTGTCAAAAAAGAAAATCGCTTTGCCGGTGTCGGGCCTTCTCTCGCTATGTCCCGCCCTCGAGGAAATAGGAAGTTACCTCAAAAGTGGGCGGGACATAGCGAGAGAAGGCCCGATGCCGGCAAAGCGATTTTCTTTTTTGACAGTACATAGCAGGGCAGACACGAGGCGCTGCCTGCGTCGCTCGCTGAATGGATTTTAAAAAAAACGTAGGGTGGTAGCAGGAGATGACGGAGCACCCCCCCACCCGCCGACACCCGGGGCGGACCGCCCCCACCGCCCCCCCCCCCCTTGGTTCGCCACTGCTTTCTTCTCATTTGTGTCAGCAGTATCACTCAGCAAACAGCACAGTCCAGCTCAAAATGGTAATTGTTTCATTTGAAGTGCTATTAAAGAAAAAAAGAGATTTACTGAACAGTTTCTTTAAAACAGATAAAAAAACCCAAATATGTCTCTAAGAAAATCCAGCAACATACATTTTAAACACACAGGACAAGGAAAGGCTGATTCTCAGATTCCTTATCTTTCAACACTCTTTTGGCTTTTTCCAGGCTAGTGACTGCATTTCCACTCTAGTCTTTTCGTCTTTGTAGACTTCAAACCTTATGGAAAGAAAGCACCTCTTACTTTGCGGTCAATTATCAGTCTTCTCTTTTCACTCTCTAAGTCCTGACTCATTCTTAAGCAGTCTCCTATATAGTCTCAATAAGTTAATCCTTATTTCTTGATTGTCAAGTTTATTGGCTCTTCTCCTTGGACCTGCTAGGAGACAGACCCCACTTCCATTCCTGTTCCTAGATCACCTTGGCCCTCATAACCCTCTCCTCAGAACACAGGTGCTCCCCTTGAGTTCCGACACCGCCAAGAACACAATCCCTTTCTCAATGTGGGGTTCTATTATCACAGATTATTTATTTATTTATTATATTTGTATCCCGCACTTTCCCACTAAAAGCAGGCTCAATGCGGCTTACATAGTAATAGGTAACACAGAATTTTTTTTATGTAAAGTAGGAAATTAATTATAATATAGTAGTTAAACCCTCACATTTCAATTTTATTTGATCTACCACAAATTAAAAGTAGTTAAGGCAGTTTACAATAGAATAAGATAAATGCATAGGGAATGAAAAGGGAATGACATGAAAGGAGCCTAAATTACAATCAATCATTATTAGAAGGAGTAGGTTAAAAAGGGTGAAAATTAAAATTACTAAGACACACTATGGAGGGACAGCTTGATAAGAGACATGACATCCAGTGAAAGCTGCAATTAAGCCACTGCACTCCAGAGAAAATAACAAGAGTTTCAGTTCAGATGGTTGGATAGCAGAGAGATATGCCATAGAGAGGTAGCAGGTTTTAAGAAGTTTTTTAAAAAATGTTTGAAACATGGTTCTGTGCGTAAATCTAGAGGTAGGGAGTTTCAGAAGGTAGGGACTGTAACTCTGAATCAGGAGGTTCTAGTGGAATGACACTGGGTTAAAGGATGTACATTATCCTCATCAACTTCTAAGGGGAAAAGGATAGTGATAGGAGTGTACTACCGTCCGCCTGGCCAGGACGAACAGACGGATGCGGAAATGTTAAAGGAAATCAGGGACGCAAACAAACTGGGCAACACAATAATAATGGGGGATTTCAATTACCCGCATATAGACTGGGTTAATGTAACATCTGTACACGCAAGGGACATAGGATTTCTTGATGAAATCAAGGACAGCTTCATGGAACAGCTAGTTCAGGAGCCGACAAGAGAAGGAAAAATACTAGACTTAGTCCTTAGTGGTGCTCATGATCTAGTGCAGGGGGTAACGATACGAGGGCCGCTTGATAACAGTGATCATAATATGATCGGTTTTGATATTGGCATTGAAGGAAGTGAAACTAGGAAATCAAGTACGCTAGCATTTAACTATAGAAAAGGTGATTACGACAAAATGAGAAAAATGGTGAAAAAAAGACTGAAAGGAGCAGCTCGCAGAGTAAAAAACTTGCATCAGGCGTGGATGCTGTTTAAAAACACCATCCTGGAGGTTCAGGACAAATATATTCCACGTATTAGAAAAAAGGGAAAAAAGACTAAACGTCAGCCGGCGTGGCTAAACAGTAAGATAAAGGAAATCATTAGAGCCAAAAAACAATCCTTCAGAAAGTGGAGAAGAGAACCAACTGAAAGTAACAGGATAGATCATAAGGAATGCCAAGCCAAATGCAAAGCGGAGATAAGGAGGGCAAAAAAGGACTTTGAGAAGAAATTAGCATTGGAAGCAAAAATACATAGTAAAATTTTTTTTAGATACATTAAAAGCAGGAAACCGGCCAAAGAGTCGGTTGGGCCGCTGGACGAAAATGGTGTTAAAGGGGCGATCAAGGAGGACAAAGCCGTAGCGGAGAAATTAAATGAATTCTTTGCTTCGGTCTTCACCGAGGAGGATTTGGGGGGGACACCAGTGCCGGAAAGAATATTTGAAGCGGGGGAGTCGGAGAAACTAAACAAATTCTCTGTAACCTTGGAGGATGTAATGGGTCAGTTCAGCAAGCTGAAGAGTAGTAAATCACCGGGACCTGATGGTATTCATCCCAGAGTATTAATAGAACTAAAAAATGAACTTGCGGAGCTACTGTTAGAAATATGCAATCTGTCCCTAAAATCGAGTGTAGTACCGGAAGACTGGAGGGTAGCCAATGTTACTCCGATTTTTAAGAAGGGTTCCAGAGGAGATCCGGGAAATTATAGACCGGTGAGTCTGACGTCGGTGCCGGGCAAGATGGTAGAGGCTATTATTAAGAATAAAATTGCAGAGCATATACAAAAACATGGACTGATGAGACAAAGTCAGCACGGATTTAGTGAAGGGAAGTCTTGCCTCACCAATCTAATGCATTTTTTTGAGGGGGTAAGCAAACATGTGGACAATGGGGAGCCGGTTGATATTGTATATCTGGATTTTCAGAAGGCGTTTGACAAAGTGCCGCACGAAAGACTCCTGAAGAAATTGCAGAGTCATGGAATCGGAGGTAGGGTATTATTATGGATTAAGAACTGGTTGAAAGATAGGAAGCAGAGAGTAGGATTGCGTGGCCAGTATTCTCAGTGGAGGAGGGTAGTTAGTGGGGTCCCGCAGGGGTCTGTGCTGGGTCCGTTGCTTTTTAATGTATTTATAAATGACCTAGAGATGGGAATAACTAGTGAGGTAATTAAATTCGCCGATGACACAAAATTATTCAGGGTCGTCAAGTCGCAGGAGGAATGTGAACGATTACAGGAGGACCTTGCGAGACTGGGAGAATGGGCGTGCAAGTGGCAGATGAAGTTCAATGTTGACAAGTGCAAAGTGATGCATGTGGGTAAGAGGAACCCGAATTATAGCTACGTCTTGCAAGGTTCCGCGTTAGGAGTTACGGATCAAGAAAGGGATCTGGGTGTCGTCGTCGATGATACGCTGAAACCTTCTGCTCAGTGTGCTGCTGCGGCTAGGAAAGCGAATAGAATGTTGGGTGTTATTAGGAAGGGTATGGAGTCCAGGTGTGCGGATGTTATAATGCCGTTGTATCGCTCCATGGTGCGACCGCACCTGGAGTATTGTGTTCAGTACTGGTCTCCGTATCTCAAAAAAGATATAGTAGAATTGGAAAAGGTACAGCGAAGGGCGACGAAAATGATAGTGGGGATGGGACGACTTTCCTATGAAGAGAGGCTGAGAAGGCTAGGGCTTTTCAGCTTGGAGAAGAGACGGCTGAGGGGAGATATGATAGAAGTGTATAAAATAATGAGTGGAATGGATCGGGTGGATGTGAAGCGACTGTTCACGCTATCCAAAAATACTAGGACTAGAGGGCATGAGTTGAAGCTACAGTGTGGTAAATTTAAAACGAATCGGAGAAAATTTTTCTTCACCCAACGTGTAATTAGACTCTGGAATTCGTTGCCGGAGAACGTGGTACGGGCGGTTAGCTTGACGGAGTTTAAAAAGGGGTTAGATACATTCCTAAAGGACAAGTCCATAGACCGCTATTAAATGGACTTGGAAAAATTCCGCATTTTTAGGTATAACTTGTCTGGAATGTTTTTACGTTTGGGGAGTGTGCCAGGTGCCCTTGACCTGGATTGGCCACTGTCGGTGACAGGATGCTGGGCTAGATGGACCTTTGGTCTTTCCCAGTATGGCACTACTTATGTACTTATGTACTTATGTACATCTAGTAGATGCAAGGAAAAAACACAATTTGAAGTGTCTGCATACAAATGCTAGAAGCCTAAAAAATAAGGAGAGTTAGAGTATATAGCACTAAATGAAGAGGAAGATATAATAGGCATCTCAGAGACCTGGTGGTCCTCCTTCTAATCAATGGGACACTGTTAACAGGGTACAAATTTTATAACAATGATACAGTGGATCAAATTTGAGGGGGGTTACTATATGCTAAAAAGGGAATTGAATCAAACAAAATAAAACATTTTCATGAAACAGATAGCAGCGTGGAATCCTTATTGGTAGAGATTCCATGTGTGAAGAGAAGGAGTATTCTGGTAGACCTGTACTACCATCTGCCAGGACAGAACGAACAGACAGATGAAGACATATTTACTCTCCTTTCCATAACCTCCCCTCTGTGTCCCTGTTTCCCCCATGTTTAGCATCTGCCCTCTGTGTCCCCATCCCCCCCCCCCCCCCAGTTCCCATGTTGCTAGCCCTGGGGTGAGAGTGCAGGAGAGAGGGAGGGAGATAGAAGGGGAAGCATCTCTCCCTCTTCTCTCCCCTGACTCGTAGTACTGCATCTCATTCTCCCCCTCCCCAGATCCAGCTTTTTCCCAGTCTCCCCTCCCTCATGCATCCCACCTTTCTCTCCCCTCCCCGCCCCTTCTCTTCCCCAACTCTTCACCCTTGCTCTTGCTTCCTCCTTCTCCTTTGGTCTGGCATTGTTGCCCCTCCTCTCCCTACCTTCTTCTCCTTCCCCTGTGTTCTGGCATCACTCTCTTTTCTCTCCACCCCCTTCACCTTCTGTCTGGCATCATATCATCCTCTCGCTCCCCTCTCCTTTTCCCTTTCCCTGTGGTCTGGCATCACTTTCCCTCCACCCTTCTGTCTGGCATTGCATTGTCCTCTTTCCATACCCCTTTTCCTTTCCCTTTCCCTGTAGTCTGACATTGTTTTCCATTCTCTCTTCACCCCTTCCCTTCTGTCTAGCATCGCTTTCCCTCCTCTCTCCACCTCTACACTGCTTCCAGGTTCACCAGCAGTATCAGCAATGTAAGCACTGCCTTTGACTTGCCCCAGAAGCCTTCTCTGGACACGTTAGGTGAGGAAAAATAGCTCAGTAATGTCCCAGAAGAAAGCTAGTGGACACAATAGAATGCAAATAGAGGAGGAAGGATTGGTGAAGGGATTTTAATATATAAGTAGTAATGGGGTCACTTGGCTCTGTAAAAGACTTGAGTAAGGAGATTGCCTTAGTGAGCTCATAAAGAGAGGGATTATTAAAATTTGAAAGAGAACTACCACAAGTGACAAATGGGGAGAAGTGAAGGGAGCTACAGGTAGGCTGAATTGGAAGAGATGACTGAATGCCCCTTATCTTCCTTTCAAATGCTGATGCAAAATCATAAGTAGTAAGAAGGAAGATGATGTTTCTGCCAGCTTATCCCTTCTTCTTAGATCAGGCTGTTTGCATGCGTGCACACACTTTGCTTACACTAGCACAGAATGAGTTTGTTCCTTGAGCTACTACTACATATTAGTACCAGAGTTTGTGTAAATTCTGATGCTACATAATTAAACAGAAAATTTAGTGACTCAGTCACATATCTATAAGGACACTCACCAGTTCCTTATTCATAAGCGTGTGTTTCTCCTTGAACAAGAGGGAATTGGGGAGGGGGCTCTGACTATTATGTGCAAACCCCATTAAAAATGCCGAGGAGCATAGGGCCATGTCTTTGTGTCCCAATGCCCCCAGGATGTTAACATAGCACTGCTTGTAAGGTTGATCACAAGAAATATTATTCTTGTACCATATACAGTAAGATGCAGTAAAATCCTGACTATTACTTCCTCTTAATAACTACTCCACTGACAGGTTTGCAGTTGTCTATGTTTCTAAGAAAATAAGAACAGCCATACTGGGTCAGACCAATGGTGCATCTAGCCCAGTATCCTGTTCCCAATAGTGGCCAATCCAGGTCACAAGTACCTGGCAGAATTCCAAATATTAGCAACATTCCATGTTACCAATCCTGGGGCAAGCAGTGGCTTCCCCCAAGTCCATCTCGATAAGAGACTATGGACTTATCCTCCAGGAAGTTGTCCAAACTTTTTTTTAAACCCATAAACGCTAGCTGCTGTTACCACATCCTCTGGCAGCAAGTTCCAGAGCTTAACTATTCTTTGAGTGGAAAAATATTTCCTCCTATCTGTTTTAAAAGTATTTCCGTATAGCTTCATTGAGTGTCGCCTGATCTTTGTACTTTTTAAAAGAGTGAAAAATAGATTCACTTTTACCCATTCTACACCACTCAGGATTTTGCAGACCTCAATCATAACCCCTTCAGCCATCTCTTTTCCAAGCTGAAAAGCTCTAACCTCTTTAGCATTTCCTCATATGGGAGGAGTTACATCCCCTTTATTATTTTGATCACTCTTTTTTGAACCTTTTCTAATTCCATTATATCTTTTTTGAGATACGGTGACCAGAATGTAAAGAGAGTGTCCCAAGCTCCAAGGACCTTTAAGCAATTTTCCAGGAGCCCCTTGGGTTATTATAATGGCCCAGCTGCTGCATTGGCTTAGAAGAGAGTTACACATAAAATAATTCTTTAAGGTTTTGTCCTTTTTTTTTTAAGCCTGTTAAGTTCTCCAAAGAATAGGATTTTTGAGGGGAGCAGAGTCATTTTTTTTCTTTTCATAGGGTGACTGTTTATTATTGTTGAACTCATGTCATAATTCACCTCCTACACCGGATCATTCTATCAGCAATGGAAATCTGCATTCATTGTCTGGCACCTTGCTATTTTAGGTAGGTGATAGTTGAAGCAAGTAGGAAACAGTGTGCGATTTTCCTGTTTTGCTAGGCATAATAGGAAATAACAAAACCAGAAAAACTGAATAAGCACAAGTCAGAAAGGGAGAACAGGACAGCTATGAAGGGTCCATAACGCATGAAGGACATTGATAAACACAGATGTGTAAAAACAAGCACTGGTAATGGAACAAACAAAAGCTATATTAAAACAAAGAACCTTGAATCATTGGTTTTGCTGCTTTAGTAAGTGACAGATTACAAGTTTGCAGGTAGCATGCTATATACTTGATAGGCTGAGATCATCATTTTATAATCCCCATCCAGAACCAAGTCTCTGCATCTGCTCTGCTGGAAAAACCTAAGCAATCTTCCAATCAAAATGTAGCTGCTCAATCAGAATCCTCATTTCTTCTTAACAAAATTCATTTTTTGAAAATGCCTTTTCTATATTGAGCATCCTCTATAGTCAGCAGTGTTTCAAAGATTGCATATTGAAAATTAATACTATCAAGTACTTAGTATGATGTAAATAGGAACAACAAACATAGTTTGAAATGTCTATACACAAATGCCAGAAGCCTAAGAAATAAGATGGGAAAGTTAGAATATATTGCACTAAATGAAAAATTAGATACAATAGGCATCTCTGTGACCTGGTGGAAGGAGGATAACCAGTGGGACACTGTCATACCTGGGTACAAATTATATCGTAGTGATAGGGTGGATCAAATTGGTGGAGGGGTAGCATTGTATGTTAAGGAGGGCTTTGAATCAAATAGATTGAAAATTCTGCAGGAAACAAACACAACTTGGAATCCCTGTGGATTCAGATCCCATGTGTAAAGGGGAAAAGGATAGTTATAGGAGTGTACTACTGTCTGCCTGGCCAGGATGAACAGATTGATGCAGAAATGTTAAAGGAAATTTAGGACGCAAACAAACTGGGCAACACAATAATAATGGGTGATTTCAATTACCCCGATATTGACTGGGTGAATATAACATCAGGGCATGCTAGGGAGGTAAAATTCCTTGATGAAATTAATGACTGCTTTATGGAGCAGTTGGTACAGGAGCTGACAAGAGAAGGAAAAATTCTAGACCTAGTCCTTAGTGGGTCGCATGATCTGTTGCGGAATGTAGTGGTGATGGGGCTGCTTGATAACAGTGATCATAATATGATCAGATTTGATATTAGCTTTGGAGTAAGTATAAACAGGAAATCCAATACATTAGCGTTTAACTTTCAAAAAGAAGACTATGATAAAATGAGAAGAAAGTTGAAAAAAAAAACTTAGAGGAGCGTCTGCAAGGGTCAAAAATTTACATCAGGCGTGGATGCTGCTTAAAAATACCATCCTGGAAGCCCAGGCCAAATATATTCTGTGTATTAAAAAAGGAAGGAGGAAGACCAAAGACAGACGTCATGGTTAAAAAGTAAGGTGAAGGAAGCTATTAGAAAGCTAAAAGAAAATCCTTCAGAAAATGGAAGAAGGAACCGACTGAAAATAATAAGAAGCAGCATAAGTAATGTCAAGTCAAATGCAAAGCGCTGATAAGGAAGGCAAAGAGGGACTTTGAAAAAAGATTGCATTGGAGGCAAAAACACATATTAAAAGCAAGAACCAGCACAAGAATTACTTGGACTGCTAGATGACCGAGGGGTAAAAGGAGTGATCAGGGAAGACAAAGCCATAGTCGATAAATTAAATGATTTCTTTCCTTTGGTCTTCACCGAGGAAGATTTGGGAGAGATACCGGTGCTAGAAATGGTATTCAAAGCTGACGAGTCAAAGAAACTGAATGAAATCTCTATAAACCTAGAGGATGTAATGGGGCAATTTTACAAATTGAAGAGCAACAAATCTCCTGGACCAGATGGTATTCATCCCAGAGTACTGATAGAATTGAAAAATGAACTGGCGGAATTATTATTAGTAATATGTAATTTATCTTTAAAATTGAGTGTGGTACCTGAAGATTGGAGGGTAGCCCGTGTAACGCCATTATTTTAAAAAAAGGTTCCAGAGGGGACCCGGGAAATTATAGACCAGTGAACCTGACGTCGGTGCCAGGCAAAATGGTAGAGACTATTATAAAGAACAAAATTACACAGCATATTCAAAAGCATGGATTACTGAGACAAATAAGCATATTTTCAAAGCACTTAGCCTTCCAAAGTTCCATAGAAACCTATGGAACTTTGGAAGGAAGTTACTTAAATTAAATTTAAGTACACGGATTTAGTGAAGGGAAATCATGCCTCACCAATCTATTACATTTCTTTGAAGGGGTGAACAAACATGTGGATAAAGGCGAGCTGGTTGATATTGTGTATTTGGATTTTTAAAAAGCGTTTGACAAAGTACCTTATGAAAGACTCCAGAAGAAATTGGAGAGTCATGGGATGGGAGGTAGAGTCCTATTGTGGATTAAAAACTGGTTAAAGGATAGAAAATAGAGAGTAGGGTTAAATGGTCAGTATTCCCAATGGAGAAGGGTAGATAGTGGGGTTTCCCAGGGGTCTGTGCTAGGACCGCTGCTTTTTAACATATTTATAAACGATCTAGAGATGGGGGTAACTAGTGAGGTTATGAAATTTGCTGATGACACAAAGCTATTCAAAGTTGTTAATTTGTGAGAGGATTGTGAAAAATTGCAAGAGGACCTTACGAGACTGGGAGACTGGGCGTCTAAATGGCAGATGATGTTTAATGTGAAAAAGTGCAGTGATACAAGTGGGAAAAAGGAACCCAAACTATAGGTACATAATGCAAGGTTCCACATTGGGAGTCACTGACCAGGAAAGGAATCTTAACGTCGTTGTTAATGATATGTTGAAACCCTCTGCTCAGTGTGCTGCAGCGACTAAGAAAGCAAATAGAATGTTGGGTATTATTAAGAAAGGCATGGAAAACAAAAGTGAGGACATTATAATGCCTTTGTATTTGTCCATGGTGCAACCGCACCTTCAATATTGTGTTCAATTCTGTTCACCGCATCTCAAAAACGATATAGTAGAATTAGAAAAGGTACAGAGAAGGGCGACAAAAATGATAAAGGGGTTGGGACGACTTCTCTTTGAGGAAAGGCTGAAGCATCTAGGGTTCTTCATCTTGGAGAAAAGACGGCTGAGGGGAGATATGATAGAGGTCTATAAAATAATGAGTGGAGTGGAATGGGTGGACTTGAATTGTTTACGCTTTGCAAAAATAGTAGGACTCGGGGGCATGCGATAAACCTACAAAGTAGTAAATTTAAAATGAATCGGAGAAAAATTTTCTTCACTCAACGTGTAATTAAACTCTGGAATTCATTGCCAGAGACTGTGGTTAATGCGGTTAGCTTAGTAGAGTTTAAAAAAGGTTTGGACGGCTTCCTAAAGGAAATGTCCATAGACCATTATTAAAATGGATTGGGGAAAATCCACTATTTCTGGGACAAGCGGTATAAAATGTATTGAACTTTATGGATCTTGCCAGGTATTTGTGACCTGGATTGGCCACTGTTGGAAACAGGATGCTGGGCTTGATGGATCTTTGGTCTGTCCCAGTGTGGCAATACTTATGTACTTAAAATAGCAATACTTACCCTGTATCAATTATATAGGGAGCATCTCCATAACTGAGCCTACATAACTAAATGGGAAACTTTAGGACTGCTCAAAAGCTGTACTGCGATGCTGCCGCCAGAGGTCGCAGCCTCCCTTTTGAGAATGCTGCTACTAGGGGAGCGAGTAGGGTTCACTTCTGCCCCCCATCACTCCCACTGGACCACCATGGATTTTCTGTATAGGCCCGGGGGGGGGGGGGGGGGTGCTTTCCAGTGAAAATGAGATGCCAGTTTAAAATTTCTAACATGATTTTTAAAAATTTGATTGGCTTAGCCTTGAGTTGTAGATATAGCTGAATAGTCATACTTGGGCTCTACAACTGGAGAATGACAGAAAGTTGGTAATGCCTGCAAATAATGGCAGAGGAGTAGGAGTTGGGCATTTTGAAGGCCACTATGTAACAATGTGCCTATATATAGATCCCTAGAGAGTACCTATGTGGCACCTATTCTAGAAAAGAAAATAGATGCCAAATTTCCTTTAGAGAATGCTGGCATAACAGATACAATATGCGCTTATAATGTAGACCTGAGTATTTATTCTAGCTGGTATAAATGTTCATGCCGAAATGCCAGAGAATGTGTAATTTATAGCATTTATAGTATTGCAACCAAGATTCTTTCCATTTGTATGCCCGTGTGTCAAGTACACGCTATGTAAGATACGTGTATTTACAGAATTGCGCATGTGTATGCTAGTATTCTAATCCAGTGGCATAGCCACAGAGGGCCTTGAGGCCTGGCCTCCCCAGTTTGGGCCTGGTGCCGGGATCTCTCTCCTTCTGGTTCTGGTGCATTATGGGACTTGCAACACTGATTTCAATGGCTAGAATCATGGACTACAAATACTACACTGCTTTGGGATGCAAGTTTAAAACCAGGATTGGCCAAAAAGTCTGTTTCCTAGAATGGGTAACTTGGCAGCTCTGTGGCTGGATAGATTTTTTGGTCCACCCCTACTCATGTGTGTGAGCTGCACAGGTAAGTTAAATAAATAAATATAATATCAAATTTCAATAAATGTTTGGACTCTGAGCTAAGAAACAGATCCTCTGAGTCCAAATGGCCTGCCATGGTGGGGATGAGGAAACCTGGTAGAAGCCAATTGGTATAAGGTTTTGAGGAATATAGACAGCAAATCCAAAGACCGTACTACTCAAAAGAAAAGAGTGCATCCAAGCTAGTCCGAGTGGAAACTGAATAGTGGAAAAGCAGTAATGATATAGCTAAGGGATTCCTGAGGAGGAGTTTATTTATTTATTTATTTGTTACATTTGTATCCCACATTTTCCCACCTATTTTCAGGCTCAATGTGGCTTACATAGTACCGGAAAGGTGTTTGCCGTTTCCGGTGTGAACAAATACAATGTGATGTTTGAATACTACACCTGTAAAGTAGGCCAGACCTTTATTATTCAAGGGGCCAGAGAGTGCTAGAGAAGTGGCAGAGACTTCTAGAACACATTTTTGGGTGTGCCTGACTGTGAGGCCTATTAGAGAGCAGGCCTTTGTGGTGGTTGTATTGAAGAATTACTTATGTGACTTGCCTGCTGGCCCTTTGTGTACAGGACTGCGTAAGTCTGGTAGTGCTATAAAAATTCATAGTAGTAATAGTGAAGAATTTCTGAACTGGATCACTAATTGGACCACCAGGATCTGGAATAGGCTTGGTAAATATCTCTGATAGTTGCATAGTAGCTAGGGATTTCACACAAGGATTCAGGATTGTAAATACAATAATTCATGAAGAAAAACTTTTAAAGTAGGATTCCAGACTACTTTCCCCAGAACTTATAGTGCTAAGAGCATGGCGCAAGAGCATGGAGCAGTTCCAGGAGGGAGACTGTAGGTCAGTCCTGAATTTCCGACTGCCTCATCATGTTGCATTGCTTTCAATAGATAGATTTGTAGTTCCTGATTCTCACACTACATTGGAATAAGTTTAAAACCAGACTAAAAAGTCTTCCTCTTTGAACTGGGTAACTTGGCAGCTCTATTTAAGCTGTTTCTGTCAGCTTTTTTATTTAAATGACTGAGTCAATCTGCCCTTGACCTTTACTTTGGCTGGTTGATTCTGCCACAGAATCCCTAGCCAGGGTGTGGGCAACTACTAGAAAGGGACTCCGGAGGCTCGAGCACCAGACAAGAACATGTTGAGAACTACTAGGATTGGTCAAAGTAAGCTTTAATGTCACTGTATGTTCAAGAAGTGCATCCAACACAAAAGCGCAAACGAGAATTACTGAAAACAAAGAGCTTGACAAGAAGTTAGAATCCTGAGGCATCAGGAAACAATGCAAAAACAGGAACCCAATGCATGACTGGACAAGACAAAAAAACTGAAGCAGAAGGGAAGAAGCCCAGAAGCAGGACAGAAATACTCAAGCCCACAACTTTCCTGACTGGCATGCAGAGTAGAATGATAGACAGATGATGAAATGTTAACAGAAATTAGGGAAGCTAGAAAATTTGGCAGCACTATAATAATGGGTGATTTCAATTATCATAGACTCTCTTTTGGAAACAACATGCAAATATGTTGATCAATTTTTACAACCCCTGGCATTAGTTTTATCTTACATTAAAGATACAACCCATTTTTTAAAAAAAATCAGTCGCAGGAGTTGCAAAATTTGGGTTCTTCAATTAGACTCTAAGCCCTCTGGAGACATGGATATACCTAGTGTAGCAGAATGTAGCTCCACTTGAGCTACTACTGAAAAAGGTGTGCACTAAATCCTAAATACAGTAGAATCTCAATTATCAGATATAAACAGGACTGATAGGTTGTTGGATAAATGAAAAGATGGATAGTATAGAATATGTGGGTAAGGGATAGACTTTAAGTATACTTAATGTAAGTTTCAAAAGAGGAAGCAGTAAAAAAGAGTTTAAAACTTAATGTGCCCAAGAATCTTACCTAACACTGCTGCCTTTCAGGACCGCTGAGGAGGGGGGGGGTGGGGTGGGGGCAAAATTCCCCGGGCTTGGTCTTCCAAGGGGGGGGGTTGGCACTGGAGTGTCTCTCTCTCTCTCTCGCTTCTGATGGGACTCGAGTGATCGAAAACCGATGCCACGGCCGGGCCCCCCCCCCCCCTTTGAGGCTGGGGAGAACCTGGAGGAGCAGACACTGCAGTTCTTCCTCCAGTGCTGCTCTTCTGCCTAGCTGAGCGGCTGCTTTTCCTCTCAGGTACGCAAGCTTGGTTTTGAAACCGAGCATGCCCTGAGAGAAAAAGCAGCTGGAGGGGCAGGCAATGGGCAGAAGAGCAGCCCTGGAGGAAGAAGTCTTCTGCTGGCGGGGCCTCGGGATCTCTGCCATCCAAAGTATTTCAATTATGGCAGCAATCCTTCGGGGTGGGGGGAGGCAGCAGCGATCCGGGAGGATGGCAGCCCTGCACCGGGCCTGGTTCAGTCTCTCGGCAGCCCTGCTGCCTTTTTACTAAACGTGATGCCGGGAAAGAGAAAGAGAAACCCGCACACATCTCAACAACAATGCTGTCACATCACCTGGGTATGTTGGATAATCCAGAATGTTGGATCAGCAAGATGCTACTGTAAATAAATAGTCTGGATAATGCTGCTGAAAATCTAGATATGGCCCTAGTCCGTGGCACCTATCTCAATAGCCACACCTGCTACCCAGATGAGTACCACTGAATATTAGGTGGGCAATTTCCTTATACCTTATACTTATGCCTGATTTTTCAAGTTATAGTGGTATTAGTCAGTCCAAGGTTCGGGCTGCTTTGGGATTACATAATTGCCTGGTCATCTACTTGACTTCTGCTTCTGGCTCATTATGACCCTAGAGCTTATATCATTTTCCAGACACTAACTTTTGCACTGTGCCTGCTTTAGTAATCAGTTTAGGAAGGAAGTGCAGAGAAAAAAAAAAGTGGCCTGTTTACTAAACTGCATTAACACATCTGTATGCAGTAAAGCACATTAACACATGTCTTTTTGAAATAACACACGAAAATTGCAATTATCACAAGTTTCTATATCTTAATTTTAGGCCTCTAAATAAGTTCTTCTCAACCCTCTCCTGCAGGCACACCTAGTCAGACAGGTTTTCAGGATCATCATCATGAATATGCGTGAAATAGATTTGCATATAATGGATTACCAAGGTGTGCAGATTTATCGCAGGAAAGCAACTGGCTACCAAGAGAGGGCTTAGAAGCACTGCTCTAAACCAGCCACAATATAGCTATTGTAATGAGGATCATATGCAACTACATGCAAGGTGACTCTTTGCCATGGCAAACAGTAGCAGCTCACTAAAAATCTAAGAGATTCATCTGCAGTACTGCAAGAAATGTACTTACATATTAAGAGGTGTTGCCAGTGCCGTAGCGAGGGCTGACACCCGGGACGGTTCGCTGCTGCGCACCCCCCCCCCTGGGTGCAGCACGGCGCATCCCCCTCGGTGCACACACGCACCCACCCCCCCCGGAGCGCGCACCCCCCGAGCGCATTCTTACCAAAGGGGACGGGCGGGAGGGCCGTTCCATCCCGAGTGCACGTCGCTAGGAGATGCGTCGGCTCCGCTGGTTCTGTGCTCTCTCTGCCCCGGTGACACCCCCCCCCCCCAGCGGCGTGCACCTGGGGCGGACCGCCCCACTGCCCCCCCTTCCTACGCCACTGGGTGTTGCTGAATTTCTCCTGGGAACATTGCCAGACTAAGGTGCCTTGTGATACCCTTGGAAAGCTAGCATTAAAGAGGTCACATCTCTCTGCCAAAAATACTACTACTACTACTATTTAACATTTCTAGAGCGCTACAAAGTGTACGCAGCACTGTACAAACACAGAAGAAAGACAGTCCGAAAGAGACTGTTCAAAGAGCTTATAATCTAATAGACAAAAATACCCACTGGCTTGTGGTAGTTCATGGTAGCAAACCCTCCTGTCCCATTTCCACCAACTCAGATCTTAGATATCTGCCCTACACTCCCTCCTCCACCACCAGCACTGTCAAACTCTGACCCACCACTGGAGTTTCAAGCCACCCCTGGAGATTTCCTCTCCACTCTTCAACCTTACCCAGTAGCTCCAAGGTCCAGAAGGGGGAGAAGAGATCCCTATTTATTCCTGCTTTACCAGTGATGTGACATAAAATGGCACCAGCTGACCCTTGCAATGTGCATTTAGGGCAATCAAGAGTCTGGGGGGGGGGGGGGGGTTAATCAGGCATCATTTGGTTATAGCTGACAAAAGATCAGAAGTGAGTGGGGATTGGGCACCCTAGGCATACATCCCCCCACCACCATTTCCGCCAGATCCCACGAACATTCCCCTCTCTCCCTATCACATGCACATGCTCCCTTCCTGGCCACCACCTCCCCCCTTACCTCAGCTGGGCCAGGCCCAGGTCAGTTTAAGACTCAAGCAGACTGCAGGCTAAGTAGAAACTGAAGAGGGAGCTTGTTACCGGTCTTCAAAGTTGCCAGATGGGCGGTTTTCCTGCCCAATTGGGCGGCTTTCTGCGACCCACTGCGGGAAATTTTTGCCCGCTGCGGGTCGCGGGTTTTTTTGGCGGTTTTTGATTTCGTTGGGCGGGTTGTTTTTTCTTCGCCGGCTGCGGGTTTTCTTGCCCCGTGGGGGGCGTGGTTAACAACATGTCAATGACATGTTAACGATGTGTTAACGACGTCAGTGACATTGTGGGCGGAGTTGGTGATGTCGGGGGCATGGTTGGTGACAGTGGGGTGGAGCTGATGATGGCGGGGTGGAGCTGATGACAGTGGGGGCGGGGTTGATGACAGCGGGGGTGGAGCTGATGACGGCGGGGGCGGGGGTGTGCGGTTTTGGGCGGGTTTTCAACTGGTTTGGGGTCGGAAAAATTATTTAAACCTGGCAACCCTGCCGGTCTTCTTCTTTCTTGCTGTCTTTACTACCAGGTTCCAAGAGCTGCCTGATTGACTGTTTTAAATGAAGGACTGGAGGCTCAAGCTCTCAACATCCACAGGCTTTTCACACAAATGAATGTATGCCTTGTGATGCAGCACTAGTGTATCACAAGTCATCCACAGTTCACTGGAACTGCAAAATACAATGAAAGAAATCCTTTTCTGCAGAAGCCACATGTGACAAACACCTACAGCATGCAACCTCCTCATCCCCCCCCCCCCCCCCCCCCCCCCCCCCCGGGGAGGTGCTTTAATATTGTGCTTTCATTCACTAGGGAGAGGCAGGTCCTCTGGAGTCCTGCAGAACTTGCCTATCCCTTGCTATTGAGAATGTGATATTGAAACAGCACTTCCACTGGCAGGAACGTAGGTGGAGGACTCCTGTATAGCTGAGAGGGACCATTGGCTCCAATGGCTATATTTTCTATTCTCCTATATGGTTGTTTCAAATGGCTGGGCCAGAGTGGGGCAATGTGGTGAGTGTGGTTTATGTCATGTGAAGGGGTGTCTGACATAAGACCAAGGAAGCAGTTGTATCTCCACTACCACCCCCAAAACTGTGATGCCCTAAGTAGCTGCCTAGTTTACCTAGGGGGTAATTCTATAAAGAAGCTAATATTTACATACCAGTTATGCATAAAAATATTCTAAATGCTAGTTATATGTGAGTATATGCTGGATAAGTGCCTCTGTGCTATTCTGTAAATAGGAAAATAGTCACATATACCTGGATCTTACCACGACTATAAAGTTTAGTGCATCAAGCTCTCAGTGGTGCAACTTAATAGCATACACAATCTTCATCTATTAAGATTTTAGCAGCCACCTCTTCATCGGTCTCCACTCACTGTGGTGTCCATTATAAGTGGCAGCAGCTGCATAATTAAGTGCTGATTTCTACATCACTGGTTTTGAGTTTGGTAACTGTGTGTGTATCATATATATATATAAACAAATAAATTTGTTATAATATAAAGGAACAATATTTTGAATTAAAGACATCGGTTAGTAAAAATGTATAATACACACTTTGAAGAGTAAATGATTATGCATGTGGAGACCAAAGGTTGAGAGCTTGAAATGGGATGGCCCATAAGAGGCACAATAACCTGTTTAAGGGTCCGTTTGATATGAATATTCTAATTATCTTCATGTATAACATTGTTAAATGTAAGATATAGGAGGGAGTGGACATTTAGGCTATAGTTGATTTGATTTGTTCATTTGATATACTGCATTACGCACCAAAGCAGTTTATAATAACATAAATAAAACAGAAAAATACATCAAGTTAAACAGCAAAATAAACCAAACCCCTCTTGTACATCATCTTAATAGTACTGTGCATAAAGCCATGGTTTGACTGCCTTACGATATTGCAGATAATTTGTCAAACACTTGACATCCGCAGGCAGCCGATTCCATAACAAAGGACCAGAGTAACAAAATGCTCTTTTCCTAGTGGATGTTGGTCTGACCAAAGACAGAGAAGGAAGTTCTAACATCATCTGGAGGAGTGGCCTAGTGGTTAGGGTGGTGGACTTTGGTCCTGAGGAACTGAGTTCAATTCCTGGCACAGGCCGCTCCTTGTGACTCTGGGCAAGTCACTTAACCCTCCATTGCCTGCCGCATTGAGCCTGCCATGAGTGGGAAAGCACAGGGTACAAATGTAACAAAAATAAAAAAATCTGCTCTGAAGAACACAGATCTCTTTATGGAACATATTTGTTTATTAGTGCAGAACGATAAACCAGGAACTTTCAACCTAAAGGCTTTAAATAATAAACATAAAACCTTGAAACCAATCCATGCTGCCACCGGCAGCCAGTGCAATTAAGCCAAGACCGATGAAATATGGTCAAATTTCCTCTTGCCCATTATCAAACCCTCGCTTGCATCAAGTCATTGTGGACAAACTTGCAGAAGAAATCACCCTAGGTCGCATCGCGGGACCTTTCCAATTCCAACCTTTCTCTGAAATGTACCTTTCCCCCCCTCTCAGCGGTACCCAAAAAGGAACATAGAAAGTTTCACCTGATACACAACTTATCATTTCCTGAAGGGAGTTCTGTCAATGACTTCATCCTGGCCAACTCCTCCTCTGTCCACCACATGTCCTTCAACATAGCGCTGTAGCTTCTCAGAGCTGCAGGGCAGGGAGCTCTGATGGCAAAGGTGGACATAGTCTGCCTTCCGACTCATACCAATACACCCAAACTGTTTTTCTCTTCTTGGATTCACATTTGCTGGACAGATTTCTTTGACAAGTGCATGCCTATGGGCTGTGCTGCCTCCTACAACATTTTCAAGATAGTCAGCTCCTTTCTTCACTGAGTTGTTGCAGATGTGGCCATGGACAAATGCCTTGTGCACTATCTGGATGACATCATGTTCATTGGTCCCAAGAATTTGGATGCCTGTTTGAAACTCTTGAACACATTCAACAGTGATCCATGAATTTGATGTCCCAGTTGCACCCAACAAAACAGTGGGCCCCTGCTCTGTGATCACCTACCTAGGCATGGAGATTGACACCATCTCCATGACTACTCACCTTCCTGAGGTGGAAAATAGGCGGGGCACTCTCCTCATCAAAATGAACGCTACACCAGATGCAATAACTCATAGGATCCATGAACTTTGCATGCCGTGTCATTCCAATGGGGTTAATCTTTGCACAAGGGCTAGCCGCCACCACTGCCGGCATCAGGCGCACGCATTATCATATCTGTTTATTCCATTCAATCAAGGAGGACTTGAGTATATGGTACATTTCCTGCAAGAATTCAATGGACTGGCTCTGATACAGTCTGCCCACATATCAAATATAGACCTTGAACTATTCACGGACACAGAAGGTGCTGTGGGTGTGGGAGCATATTATGGAAGAGAATGGCTTGCGGTCCACTGGCCCAACTCCTGGGTGGTATCAGGCCTGACCAAGAGTATCACTTTTCTGGAACTGTTCCCCATCATAGTATCACTGTACATTGGTGGGGGGCACAAGTTGTCCAACAAGAGGGTCACAATCTAGTCTGACAATGAGGCAGTTGTCAAAATGATCAACAGACAGAAAGCCAAAACCCCAGCGGTAGTTGGACTCATCTGGATCCTTTTACTTCGCTGTTTACAGTTCAACAGGACTGCTCGAGCCAAGCTTCTACTGAGTGTGGACAATAGTATTGCTGATGCCCTTTCACGCTTACAATTTTCCCTCTTTTGACAGTTTGCATCTTGCACAAGAAAGGTGCTAACTCCAATCTCAATGGAGCAGTGAGACCTCGGAGAAGCACTGCAGAACGGTTGATTTCAGAAGCCCTTGCAGTGTCGATGTGGTGAGCCTACATAAAGGCCTTTGATGAGGTCTGCTGCTGCTCTTTCACTGACAAATGTAACCAGTATATAAAATTATATTTTTGTTATTTACCTGACCCCTGGGAACTGTGGGGAGGCTCCAGGATGCATTTGGTGCCAGGGGGCGGGTCCATCACAGAATTGCGTTTTCACCACGATCCGCAGTTTCCGGACCACCCCAGGATGAAAGGAGCCAGGGCAGACTTGGCAGGAAAAGTCCCGGGCTCCCTGTGGCCTGTGGGAGACCGGGGAACGCTGTAGATGGGGGTGGAACATTGGAAAACATGGAGGGGCATAATCGACCAGAAACGCCTATCTCCATGGGCGTTTATCTCCGAGAACGGGTCCGTGAAGGGGCGGAGTGAACCGTATTTTCAAAAAAAATAGACGCCCATGTTTTATTCGCCAAGGTGTGAGCTGGGCGTTTTTGCTTTTCAGCGATAATGGAAAATGAAATCGCCCAGCTCAAAAACGAATAAATCCAAGGCATTTGTTCGTGGGAGGGGCCAGGATTCATAGTGCACTGGTCCCCCTCACATGCCAGGACACCAACCGGGCACCCTAGGGGGCACTTTTACAAAAACAAAAAAAAAGGTAAAAGAGCTCCCAGGTGCATAGCACCCTTCCCTTGGGTGTTGAGCCCCCCAAATCCCCCTCAAAACCCACTGCCCACAAGTCTACACCATTACTATAGCCCTAAGAGGTGAAGGGGGGCACCTACATGTGGGTACAGTGAGTTTGGGGGGGGTTGGACGACTAAGCATTAAGCAGCACAATTGCAACAGGTAGGGGGGGGATGGGCCTGGGTCCACCTGCCTGACGTCCACTGCACCCCCTAACAACTGCTCCAGGGACCTGCATACTGCTGCTTGGGAGGAGGGTATGACATTTGAGGGTGAAAGTAAAAAGTTGTGAAACATCATTATTTTGTGGTGGGAGGGGGTTAGTGACCACTGGGGGAGTCAGGGGAGGTCATCCCCGACTCCCTCTGGGGGTCATCTGGTCATTTAGGGCACTTTTTGGGGCCTTATTCGTGAAAAAACAGGGTCCAGGAAAAGTGCCCTAAATTCTAGCTACAAACGCATCCATTATCGGCGAAAGGCGCCCATCTCTGTTCGGGTGATAACCACGCCCCAGTTCCGCCTTCACCACGCCTCCGACACGCCCCCGTCAACTTTGTCCGCATCCGCGACGGAGTGCAGTTGAAAGCGTCCAAAGTTCAGCTTTCGATTATACCGCTTTATTTGTTTTTGTGAGAAAAACGCCCATCTCCCGATTTAGGTCGGAACTTGGGCGTTTTTCTCGTTCGATTATAAGCTGGATGCTGACGTCATCAGCGATGCTCCATTTCAATCCAATGACTCCGTTATTGAAACGGAACATTGGGGAACACTGTGCCACCAATTAAATTTTTAAAATATTAAAAGGGGACTTGTTGTGACCCTTGGAAGGTTCAAATTATAAAAATAAAGATGTTGGCGAAATTGGGGGTTATGTGCAATTGTGCATGCATGAGGCTCAAGCATGTGTCGCATTTTAAATTAATTTTGGCTCAGAGACTTCTGGGAGATGCAGGAGAAGCTTTGGTAGAGTACTTGGTTGCCAGGGAGACTCAAAACGGCGCGAATTCTGGCACATGAGCAGTAGCATTAAAGGAGACCTGTACTGACACCCGAAGGTTTTTAAAGTATTAAAAATGCATTTTTAAACGTGTTTGCATGCATTTTAATGATGGAATTCAGGTGCTATAAGCTTATACTTGCTTGCTATGAGGTTATTGAAGATTAAATTTTATGTAAATTAGTCCGATTTTGTGATATTCCAGTTTGGCTGTTTGGGGGTCAATTTGAATGGGATTTTTTTATAGAACAAACGTTAAGGCATTGCTCTGACCTGTTTTGTGTAATTTAAGTCCAAAAATGAAGATTTTATATACTGTTTTTAACTTAAAATGCACAATGAAATGTCAATATGAAAATCTGATCTCAAAAGGAGCTTTCTGATTGGCTGCACTGCTCTAGTAAGGGACCTAACTAGTGACAGTTAAAAAGAGCAACGGAAGATCTTGATGAGAGAAGACCTGCTTTTTGATGTGTCTGTGTGAGAAGTTTGAAAACAAAGAATGTATGAGAAAGTTTGAGAGTAATAATAAAAGAGTGACTGAGAATAGTTTAACTGGAAGTACTGAGTCTATACAGAGGTTTGTAATAATTTCAAGAGGTTTAGATTTCTCTTCTGAGAGAGAAAAGCTGTGCTCCACAGGTTTACTCTGAACTTATTGATAGTAGTTAAGGTAAAGAATAATTAGAATACTATCGGAAAAGAAATATTTTATTCTGAAAAGTGCTGGAAAGCCTTTAATTTTAATTACCCTTTAGTGGGTTAAAGTAACTGAAGTAGGAGCTGATATGATATTGTTTCTAAAGGATATCTTTTGAGTTATAAAGATATTTTAGAAAGAATTTATTGAAAACAAATAGTTTATTATTTAAAGTCTGAACTAGACAGATAAATAAATGATCTGATGTCAGAAAAGTAAAGTAAAGATTTCATTTAAATAAAACCTCTTAGTACTGTGTGAATCCAGTGTGATTGTGAGAGTGTTATGTATGACCAACTGTGATCCTCAAATTCAGCAAATTCCTAGAAGAGGAACTGCTCGCTCTCTCATAGTTAGGGTTAAGAATTTAAAAGTTCTTAGAATAAGTCAGGAACTCAGACATAGAAAAAAATTATTTATTTTATATTATTTATATTAGAATCCAGTTCAGGTTCCTGTGACAGGCAGGCTCATATTCAGGCACACACACTGCAGGGAGGCAGATTCTTTCCTGTTACTTTCTTTTTAAGAATAAGTTTAGGGAGAAGACCAAGTTGAAGACAACCAATGCAGATGAAATTTTCCTAAAGTCAAGAGAACTGAAATTCAAGCTAAGTACTGAGGAACGATGAACTTAATTGGACTCTGAAACTGACAGAGATACTTTACATTTACAGTGCTTACTCATACTTACCTTAAGGAACTGAGAACCTGACAAAAGAAAAAGAAGAAATAAAATTAGTTTAATTAATTATTAAGAATACAATTGATTTGTAATACAATTAATAAATACATATCTTAAAGGTAATATCTAAAGGAGAAAAGAAAATTAGAGTCATTAAGTACAATTTTATTAGGAAATATTATGCAAGACTTGTTAACTGTTTATGTGCAATACTTACTTGTAGTGTTTAGTAATCCTATGAATTTCTATAAGAAAGAAGAATATTTTAGAGTGTAAAACTGGATCCAGGAGGGATTTTAGCTATTTATAATATTTAGTATATTTAAGCTTTTAAACATTTTTAACTAGTTATAGCAAATTAGTAGTGCAATATAATCATTTATTTGTACTTTAATAAATAATTTATTTATATTTACCAGAGTTTGTACCTTGAATTTATGTGAACCAAATTGATTCTCTTTACAGAAATCAAATCATACTTTAACTGTTTTCATCCGGTAACACTTTTCTAAGGATGATGTTTCCTTATGTTCACATTGTCTTCTGTCTGCTAAATACAATTTAGGCCTTGGCATACACGACTACAAATAAAAAGGGTTAATTGGACAAACTGTGTGAAGTTCACAGAGCAGGTGACACAAAGGTTAGATTCTAGGTGTCATGGACCTATCCCAGACGACTTGCTTGCAGGATTCATCACAGAGGCTTACGATGTGGGACTCTTGCAAGCACTCATCAATTCAAAGATGGATGGATTTTTCTTTTGTTGCCAAGCTCCTCAGCTGGGATAGCCCACATGATAGTTTCCTCATTAGGACAATGATGAAAGGCTGGGTGATGAAGAGACCTACAGTGCTGGACAAGAAGCAGCCTATAGCTCATGACATCCTGGTTTGGCTATGGAAATCATTCCAGCATGATTGCATGACTGAATTTGAAGCAGCTTTGTTTAGAGAGGCATTTACATTAGCCTTCTTTATGGCACTAAGCATCAGGGAGCTAGTTGTCCAATCCAAGACCAGGCCAGAAGGTGAACTCAGTATTTTGGGTGTCCTGCTGGAATGAGACACCATCAGAATTAACATTCTCCGGTCAAAGACAGCTCAGATACCTAGAGGCCAACTTCTAAACCTCCATCAGGTGCCAAATTTGCTACCTGCCCTGTCTCAGAACCTCTTTCCCTCTGCGTCCGCCAGGAGGAACAAGTCTCCTTATGCGCATAGGCCAGAGCACTGTGACCAGATTCCAGTTTGTGGCAGTACTCCAGTGTGCTCTATGCCTTGTAGGACTCGGCCCAGAGAATTTTGGGACACACTCTTTCCACATCAGCACAGCAACTGCCACCTCGCATTATCAAGCGCATGGGGCATTGGAAGTCTCTGGCTTACAAAAAATATATTCAGCTCTCATCGTAATAACAAAAAGGCTGACACTTTGTATACCTTTCTTTCAGGCACCATGAAACAAGTGTGGATAATAGGACACATACATTCTGTGAGTGGAGCAAAGGGCACACACTCACCTCATGGGCACACATCTGGGATTATTCCTAAAAACTCAAATGGCTGGGAGTCCCTGATATGTGATGACACCAACAAATGGCTTTCTTATCTGAGCAGCTTGTGACAGCTGTCTCACCCCCCAGAGTTACTAATTCTTCACTTAGGAGCCAACAACATTAAACAGTTAACCTGCAAGGACCTTATTTCAGTGGCAAAAATAGACCATTTTGAAATGTCAGACTTCCTTGAAGGGACTTGGATTTGCTGGTCAGACATCATCCTGAGGCTATAATGGAAGGGGTCCAGGCTTTGAGTCAGGAGCCTGAAGAAGGTGAATCTACAAGTTCGGCAATGGAGCATTCATGTAGCCCAGCAGCCAGGGGGAACTTTCTGCCAGATAAAGTGCACCTGTTGAATGTAGTGCTGGACCTCCTAATCAATGACTTCCAAGAAGCTCTGGAGGCACATTTGAAAGCTGTTTGGACCATGTAATTTGGCATGCCTCTGGGCCTTGATCTTTCAAATGCAGACCTTTCATCTACATTTGACATGGTTGGCCATGACCTCCATCTACATAGACTAGCAGCTATGGGTATCTCTGGTTCTGTTCTATCTTGGTTTACCTCTTATCTCCATCAACTCTCTTACCAACTTATCTCTGATCATCTGTCATTTGCCACATATCCATGCACTTTGGGTGTCCCTCGAGGCTCCATTCTTGCCTCTAATCTATTTAATCTTTTCATTGCTCCATTGATTTTACTTACTTAATCTACTGGATCCAGCCCTTACTGTCCAGTAGACAATATTGAAAATCTTCACTCCTACACCCCTGATGTCCCAGCCTCCTCCGTCTTGAACTTCTGTTTAAGCAAAGTTGCCACTTGGCTCAGTGCACATAGACTTTCCATAAATGTTTCAAAAACTGAAGTGATTTCCTTTCCAAATCCTCATTGTTGCGTTCCATCTCCTCCCACTCATCAGGGCCATACACACCCTTTCACTGACAAAGCTTAGATTCTAGGTGTCATTTTTTATTCTAAACTCACCTTCAAACATCATATTGACAAAACTATTCAGTCTGCCTTTTTCGCTTTACGTCAGATTCACTCTGTTAAACTTTATCTTCCATTACCCGTTATTCATATACTCCTCCTTGCTCTCATTATTACTCATCTGGACTACTGTAACTCCCTCTTTTCAGGTTTACCACTGTCTTCTCTAAAGTGCTTTCAACTCATACAGTCCACTGCAGTCCAGCGTTTATTCAATGCCTGAAAATTTGACCGTGTTACTCCTTTTTAGCAAACAAGAACACTGACTGCATGCATCATTTTGGATTACCTACAAATTGCTTTTACTGATATATAAAGATGTTCTCCCCTCTGCCCCAGAATATATCTCAAGACACCTTACACCTTATCACTCCCCTCATAAACTGTACTTCCTCCCAATAGCATTTATTATACCTTCCCTCCCCCTCTGTGATATGTCTGGATGTCACACATGACACTGCCTTTGTATATGCTGCCCCTCAACATTGTAACACCGTGCCATTACATCTCAACACCGAATCATCAGATCCTGCATTTAAGAAACTTCTGAAAACATGGCTTTCTTCTCAAGCCTTTCCAATGTAGTCTTTTCTTTTCTTTCTTTCTCTTCCTTCCTTCTGTTCCGCCTCCTTACACCTCCCTTTCTTTTCTTTCTCTCTTTACCATTTTTATGCTCTTAGAGTTTTTATTGTACACTGCTCAGAAGCTTGAGATAGGCAGTACATCAAATATGAATAAATAAATAAATAATAGCTTTTGACTGGTTTTCTAACTATCCACATTTAGGGGGGACCTGGGTCTGACATGCTGTCCTGGGTGAGGCAGAGGCACCCGAGCCCAGATAAGCATGCATATGGGAACAGTGGGTATATGACATTTTGTGGGCCACCGGAAAATGAGACTGAGACCTATACTGGGAGGTGGCCCTGTTGTATGCACCTAGCTGGAGTATGGTGGGTGTGGGATGGTGAACAAATTGGCTGAAAATTAACCGGAGCAGTACAAGGTCTAGCTGGAGAGGAGAGGGCAAGGTGGGCCAAGATGCACGAGAACTACACATACCTCTCTAGCTGCTGCAAGGTGGGGAGTGGTTCAGTTGGACTATTGGCTTCAGTGGCTCGAGTATTTCCTTAATTTCTGGTGTTAAAACATTTTAGTTGAATAAAGCTGTGGCCAAATTTCACACAAATGTTACTAAAACCTCTGTCTGTAAAGTATTATTATTTATTTATTTTTATTAAATTAATTTTTTGATATACCACCTCTTTCAAGCACAAGTCAAGGTGGTTTATATACAATTGTACAGGTACTTACAATTATAAGTACAACTGGTTTGCATAAGTGGTTTCCATACAATTGTATAGGTACATTGTAATATTGTTACAATGTTTTTACCTGCATGCATGGGACCGAGGGAGGGGTGTGCTGTCTGCCTATGTTAGGCAAGGCCCGTTATGGGATTTCCAGCATGGCAGCATCTAATATGGTGGCAGCCATGTGGAAAATTGGGCATGCCTTCTGCCCTCCAAGCCAGAAGAGGTTTGGGGGAGTTCCCTGGTCTGATGTCAGGAGTGACATCATCAAATGACATCTCGTTGAGTGATTGGAAGCTGGACTTCTGGAAGGCAGAGCTGCCCAGTGCGAGCATCGGGCATGGGTTTAAAGTCCCAGTCCTTTGAGGATTGAATCCTCTTTGATTCCAGCCATGATTCCCACCCTTTCTGTTTGCTGACTTAACCTCCAAATATAAACTGTCTTATGCAGCTAATCAGTGGGTCTCTGTTAGTAGCTAGCCTTACACTAGCACCTTTGTTCATTACTGCTTATGCTCTGTCACAGCTGCGGAGGCACCTGAGCCCAGATAAGCATGCACATGGGAACAGTAAGCAGATGATGTTTTGTGGGCCACCAGAAGATAAGACCGAGACCTACACTAGGAGATGGCCCTGTTGCACACACCTAGCTGGAGCTGGGTGGGTGTGGGATGGTGAATAAATGTGACCAAAAATTAACTGAAGCAGTACGAGGCCTAGCTGGACAGGAGAGGGCAAGGAGGGCCAAGGTGCTCGAGAACTAAGCATACCTCCCTAGCTGGTGCAAGGTGGGGAGTGGCTCAGTTGGATTCCTACCCACCCTTAGCACATCTCTTCATTTATAGTCTTAACTTATTGTCAATTATTCCAATCAGGATAACAGAGGGGAGTTTTCATTATAGAGTTTTAATTACATGTAATTACTTTCTGAGAAGCAAACACTAAATAAATCACACAATATACCACATAGGGCTCTTTTTATTAATCTAATATCCCTAGTACCTTAAGAAGTTTTAAACAACTCAATAATACTAAGATGCAGACAGCAGTCCAACAGTGAGAAGGGTGCTGTCCAGTCATTTGCATTGAGAGTCACATGTATGATTATCTCCCAGTTGGAAAGATGATGCAAAGAGCTCCTAGCTCTCAGAGAATGAGTCTGTTCTCTTGAGGCTGGAGTAGCAGACTTGGAGGAGCTGAGGAAGACAGAGTTATATAGAGGAGGCCTACAGGGAGATTGTGAAGTCCCACCTCTAGTCTGGCAGCCCCTTTGCTGCCTTGGAGGAGGGAGGTCTCGTAGGAAAGCATTACCTTGGTGAAGAAGGAAGTAATCCTGTAGCCAGAACCTGCCCACCAGGGGATGCAATATCCTCTTGGACTAAGGATGTGTCTCCAGGAGTTTCTGCCTAAGAGGGAAGAGTTAGCACAGCTATTGTAGTTGATGATATAATCATTAGGCATGTAAACAGCTGGCTGGCTGGTGAACGTAAGGATTGCCTGGTCACTTGCCTGCATGGTGTGAAGGTGGCGGACCCCATGAGCAGTGGTGTGCTGGAGCCGGCTCGCTCCGGCTCGCAAGATCCGGTTGTTAAATTTTGGCCGGACTTGCGAGCCGGTTGTTGGAAAGGGTGAGCCGGCTCTCCCTCCCTCCACCCTTCGGATCCGGTCCCTCACCGATCCTACCTTGACTATCGAATTCTTCGGGGCAGGCACTGTTGCCTGCCCGCTACTATCGCTGACTTTCCTCCGCCGCCTGTTTGCGCTTTACAAATGGCTGCCGAGACTTCCAGAGGCGGCCTCGCGAGACTTCTGTAAGTCTCGGCGGCCATTTTGAAGCGCGATCGGGCGGCGGAGGAAAATCAGCGATGGCAGTGGGCAGGCAACACTGCCTGCCCCGAAGAATTTGATGGCCAAGGTAGGGTCGGTGAGGGACCGGATCGGGAGGGAGGGAGGAAGCAGGAGAATTTGCGGAACAAGTCGGGAGGGGGTGGCAGGGGAGAGAAGGGTCGCTGGCCATGGGTGCATGCAGGGCAGGGGAGAGGAGGGTCACTGCTGGACATGGGTGGATGGAGGGCAGGGGAGAGGAGGGTCACTGCTGGACATGGGTGGATGGAGGGCAGGGGGAGAGGGGAGAGAGAATAAATGCTGGACATGGATGGAGGGTAGGGAAGAGTGAGGAAGGAGATAAGATAAGGGAAAAGGAAGAGAGGAGAAAAACTGCACATGGATGAAGAAAATAGGCAGAAGCTGAGGACCAGAAATAAAGAAGAAAGGAGGAAAGGAAAGAAATAAATGGAAAGGAAGCCCTGGAAACGGAGTTAAGAGGAAAGATAGCAGCAGAATCGGATACTGGGCCAGCATGATCAGAAAAACAGTCACCAGACAACAAAGGTAGAAAAAATCATTTTATTTTCATTATAGTGTTTGGAATATGTTCCCTTTGAGAATCAGGTGCTCAACATTAAAAGTTTATATTTATTTACTTATTTATGGCATTTTATCCCACATTAAACATGAATTAGATTGGAACCTGGGATCATTTAATTTTTTTTTCCTGGAGAGAGTAATGCATCCCCCCCCCCCCCCCCCCCCCCACTGGCTATAGCCAGCTCTGCAATTTTGGGGGGGCGCAGAGGTGGATGGGGGGGGGGCGCCGAGGTGGACCGGGGAGAGAGCCTGTTGTTAAAAATTTACCAGCACACCACTGCCCATGAGTCACCTAGATAGAATTTTAGATAGTGCTAGGGAGGAGCTGGCTGTCTTGGTACATGTGGATATCAATGACACAGGAAAATGTAGGAGGGAGGTTCTGGAAGCTAGATTTAGGCTTTTAGACAGAAAGATGAAATCCAGATCCTCCAAAGTAGCATTTTCAGAAATGCTCTCCAATACATGCAGAGGTACCAAGAGGCAGGCTGTGCTCTGAAGTCTCAATGAATGGCTGAGATGATGGGGCAGGGATGAAAGGCTTAAATTTCTTAGGAACTGGGCAACATTTTGGGAAAGGGGGGCCCGTTCCAAAAGGATAGACTCCATCTCAACCGGGATGGAACCCAGCTGTTGATACTAACATTGATTGAGGTCTACAAAATCCTGAGTAGTGTAGAACAAGGTAACAGTGAATCGATTTTTCACTCTTTCAAAAGGTACAAAGACCAGGGGACACTCAATGAAATTATATGGAAATACTTTAAAAAAAATAAGAGGAAATATTTTTTCACTCAAAGAATAGTTAAGCTCGGGAACTCATTGCCAGAGGATATGGTAACAAAGGTTAGCATATCAGGGTTTAAAAATGGTTTGGACAAATTCCTGGAGGAAAAGTCCATCATCTGTTATTGAGATGGTCATGGAGGAAGCCACTACTTGCCCTGGATTGGTAGCTTGGAATGTTGCTATTAATTGGGTTTCTGCCAGGTACTTGTGAGCTGGATTGGCCACTGTTGGAAGCAGGATACTAGGCTAGATGGACTATTGGTCTGACCCAGTATGGCTATTCTTATGTTCTTATATTGGCTTCACTGGCTCGGGTGCTTCCTTAATCTCTGATGTCAAAACATTTTTATTGAATAAAGCTGTGGCCAAATTTCCCACAAATTTTTCGAAAACCTCTGTCTGTAAAGTATTATTTAAGATTGTACCTGCCTGCATGGGCCTAAGAGAGGAGTGTGCTGCCTTCCTATGTTATGGATAGTAGCCTTAGGATGGAATGCCACCATTGCATGCTACCATGCTCAGGAATGTGTGAATTTCTCAGCCACTGCAACAGGAGGAGAAACTCCAAGGGATTTAATCACACTGTGATACCCAATTTAGTAATGCTTCTATCCCCAGCACATTAGCTCATCCAGCACTGTTCTACTGTGGTTTAGTGATTGTTTCCAAAGTTAATCACACTCACAAAGACAGCAAGATTGAGACACCACACAATGTCAGTATCTAAAACAGACACATAGGATAAAATAAACAGAAGCATTATTTATTTCTGTCTTCTAGGAGGATGAACTAAAAGGTTTGCCTTTTTACAATAACATTCATCCAGAAACAATAGAAGTGCACAGTAAAACTGCAGACACCAGTTGGAACCACTCAGGCCTCATGAATGAAGCTTTCAACACCTGACTGAAATGCATTTTATCTAATTTTGTATTTGCAGCTGATAATTGCCTGGGTTCCAAGTTGCTTAACAGTAACTTAACACGATTAGAAAATGAGAAGCTGTCTGTATTAGCAGAACTGCAATTTGTAATTCAAACTCGTTTTCTTGATGAATGCCTATGGATTCTACATGCTTCTCTTCTATAAAATGTCAAAATCCTCTTCTTCTTCTTCTGCTCCTCTTCCAATCTATAGCATATTTCAATGTAAACCCTCATTAATATAGTACCCAGCATGTGAAAATTTATTGAGTGGGAGCATGTGTTTGAACCAGTGGCATTGCTCATCAGCTGAAGCCTGAGAATTATAAGCAGGAGGCA
Source organism: Microcaecilia unicolor (assembly GCF_901765095.1). Classification (NCBI taxonomy): domain Eukaryota; kingdom Metazoa; phylum Chordata; class Amphibia; order Gymnophiona; family Siphonopidae; genus Microcaecilia; species Microcaecilia unicolor. The sequence goes on from NC_044031.1 coordinate 410,072,080, forward strand.
GGAGTGACAACATCTATGTAAGCTAATGAAAAAAATGGAGATCAGGCCTGCAAACAGGGAAAAACACACAAGTAAACCTTGCAACCCCCATCCCTGTATACGCTGCAATATGCTAATAAGCATGTTCGTTTCAATAGCCTTTATTACAACAATAATTTTCTTGACGGGTTGGAATATATTTTGTTTATATTGCTTTGGAATAGTAATATTAATCATGGCATCGCTGTATGTCGCTGGTGTCAAGGGAGTTTCATATCCTGAATGAGTCTAACTACAATGGAATCCACATGGAAAGAGATGAGTTTGCTAGACAAAGGCCTGTGCTATATCCAGAATTCATAGCCACAGTATGTTTATTCTTGGTCTGATGTTTAACTCCACTGTTGCTGGCATTTTTTAAACTGATAAATAGAAGGACAGACACATGATGATAAAAGGACTCTTTGTAGGATCCGATTTCTTTGAATAATAAATGCCCCTTACAAACACCAGTAGAGAATAGAGGACAAACACAATTTACTATTAAACAGTTACAGGTAAATATCAAAGGGAAATGAGAATGTGGAAATGATCATGTATGCATTGGTAAAAGGCAATCTGATACTTCTAAGGGATCAAAATGGCAAGAAATATCAAGGTATGGAAGAATGCTGTGCATTTCAGTGGAAGGACATGCAATGCAATGCTAAGCTGGCCATGATCTCTGATCAGCTAGGCAAGTCAGGGGAAGTTAGTGTTGAAATTCAAGGTCAGAAGAGACGTAAATCTTTCCTAACGAATGCCAGGTATTTACAATTACTTTCTCACTTCCTAGGTATTTTCAGCCTAAAAGAGTCTATTCAAAGCTACAGAAATAATATGGATAACTTTTTATGAAATTTAAACACCCCTAGAACATCATTAAAATCCTCTTCAATTTGTATTTTCTTCTATCAGGGATTATGAAGACTTTGAAAGATCTCCATTCTCCATCACCGCCCCCCCCCCCCCCGCCTCCCCTCCCCACCATCATCAGTCTGAACAATTGGGCTCTAGCATGCTGATCCTCACAGGAATCTCAAGCAACTGCCAGTGCCTGAAACAACAGAGACACAAATACAGCATGGGAGCTCCAGAAGGGACCAAGAGCAAAGTACTCATGGTAAAAAAAAAAAAAAAAATTGGAAAAAACAGAAACAATGAGGATGAACTACAGCTAAAACCTCAAGAATTGTAAAGGGTCTGGTTGCTTTAGTGAAGTGATATTGAATTTGAGTTAATATGTGATAATACTGTTCAGAATAGCACAGCAAAAATCAGCGTTTTCCACTAAAATTAATTCTATAGAAAATCCTAAGTCTTAGAATTCTGCTTCATACAACTTTTAAGGTTTGAAAAAATAGTGCTGTTTTGGATTTATATGGCTGCAGATGCAGAGGATTTATTGGCTAAATACTCAACATCCTTTACGGATGCTAAAGAATGCATGTCACATGCCTGGAGCATTCCTGATGCATTGCTTTAAAGCATGAGGGAAGGGATATTGTACTGCATAAATGAATCAAACAGGCATGGCCATGTTGGGATAGCAGATGTTTAGAGCATGCTGGGCTTTGTTTATGGACTGTGATAGTGAGCAGAACCAATTTTATTGTGAACTAGGAAAAAAGCCTGTTTCTGTGAGATATGAAACGGGCGCTAGCAAGGTTTTCCTCAGAGTGTATGAGTGTGTGAGAGATGGAGTATGTATGTCAGAGAGAGAATGAGAGAGAGAGAGACAGAGTGTGTGTGTGTGTTTGTGTGAGAGAGAGTGTGTGTGAGAGACAGAGTGTGTGTGTGTGTGTGTCTGTGAGACTGAGCCGTGGGGAAGGGGGAAGAAGCAGTCTGCACTTATACCTCAAGAGGCGGAAGCAGCTCATCTGAATATGGAAGTAATTGTAAGAAAAGTGCGTGTGACCATGTGTGTGAGCAAAATGCATTCTTTTATGACCGAGAGAGAATAATTGTATGAATCTGTAAATGTATGGATGGGTGACTGAGCATATGAGTGAATTATTTCAGCAGCTCGACAGGGTGAGGTGCATCCCAATTTCCAGACCGGGCTGAATGCGCATGCACAGCGTCCTGACAGGAAGATGTGAGGCCGGAGCCGGCCACTGGACACTCACTCACCGACACGCAGGGGCTGGAGCTGGTGATAGGGGTGGGAGATCGCTGCACCGTTACCAGAGCCATCTAGCTGCTTGGCGTCTCGGGATTAGCATTCTCTATTTCCACTGCCAGTCACGACTCGGAAGCTCCGCGTTCCACTGTTGTTGGCCCCGGTGTCAATGAGGAAACGGAAGCTCCGCGTTCCAGCATTGTTGGCCCCGGTGGCAATGAGGACTCTTTCCTCCCTATCCCGCCACCAGCGAGAGATGACGTGGGGGAGGGGTGTCAAGGCTTGGGTGATGTGCCGTTGGCGAGGGGGTAGGGGCTTGGTTGATGCGGCGGGGGGGGGGCAGTGAGAGCTGCTTCGTAGGCAGGGGGAGGAGTAGGGAAACATGCTCCGCGTGTTTCCCTACTCCTCCCCCTGCAGTGACGTCAGATGAGGCTTTACTCCGCCCCCTGCAGTGATGTCAGATGAGGCTTCGGAGACCCAGCAAGTTACGGACACAGGCAGCCAGGTTTTAGAACGTTGGAGGTGAGAATTATTATATAGGATATGAGATTTTAGCTTTTGATGAATACACTGAGAAAGAATAGATGAGAATGAATGACTGCATAAAGAAGATGAGGGAAAGAACACGGCTGTCTGTGCGGTATTCAAGCCACATATGTTTTTACAACCTGGAATTTAAGTAGCTTTATCAGTGCAGAATGTTGGATTATTTGTAGTAAATAATTAGCAGATTTTAGTACACACAGCTTCAGCTTTAGAAATGTTAATTTCTTTCTTCATCTCTCTCTCATTCACCCCTGAATAATTCACTGCTGAGTCACTTTAAAGTTGAAGTAACAAAACATCTGTTTACTCACAGTTTGTAGTTAGATTATAATCAGACAGGCTTATATATACATATTACTATACATTTGTCTTATCAGCTCCTTCCATGTGCTTAGATGGTAATGGATGCTCACACCACCATAGATCCTCTCAGGTTAGGAGAGATCATGAGCTCCATGTGCTCCATGTGCTGCATGTGCTGCATCTAACCCCCACAGGAAGTTGCATAGCTGTGTGACCTCTCTAAGTAATTCACATCAGAGGTCACAGAGTAATCACAGAGAAATAATAGGTGACAGGCAATGCATGTAAAATACAATACATTCCAACAAACCCCTTCTCATGCATAACTGTCATGCAATTATTTATTCATACAAAGTCCAAGCTTTATACGCAGATTCACAAAATGTTCTCTGGATAACGGTTTGGTCATGATGTCAGCTGTCATCTCACTGGTGTGACAATAGTGTAGACTGATGACCCCTTCTTTTGCCAACTCTCGCACGTTGTGGTATTTCGTTGCGATGTGCTTGGTGCGTGACTGAACCTTGTCATTCTGTGACAGTCGGATGCAGCTCTGATTATCTTCCATTATCTGGATTGGTCTCTTTTCAGCTATTCCAAAATCCAGCATAAGTTTTTCAATCCACATCAGTTCTCTGCACGCTTCCGATACGGCCACATATTCAGCTTCTGTAGAAGACAAACTCACAATACTTTGTTTATGACTGGCCCATGAAATTTGTACATTTCCATACATAAACACATATCCACTTGTGGATTTATAATCAGAATGATCCCCTGCCCAATCTGAATCACAGTAACATATTAGTTTTGGATTACTATTGGCTGAAACCTTTAATTTACAATCAATGGTACCCTTTAAATACCTTACCATCCTTTTAACTGCAGTCCAATCTGATTTGGTAGGTGAGCTGACCCTTCTGCTCAAAATTCCTACTGCATTTGCTATATCAGCCCTGTATGTGGTAGCTAGATATAAAAGCTTACCTATGGCTGATCTATATTGGATGTTATCTGGTAAAGGTTCTCTTACTGTTTCATCCTTCAGAAAATCAGTGATCATGGGAGTGCTTACAACTTGGGCATCTTGCATACCTAAACTTTCAATAAGCTCATTTATTTTCTGCTTCTGGCTTAGAAGATAAGAACCATCATTTTGTTTCTCAATTTCTATACCAAGATAGTATGACACATTACCCAGTTCTTTTATCTCAACATTGAGGTTTAAACACTTTACAATGTCCTTGTACTCTTGCTCACTTTTGCTTGCAATGAGCAGATCATCAACAAAAGCTAAAATGTATGCATATTGTCCATTTGTGCACCTAGTGTACAAGCATTTATCTGCTTCACCTTGCTTAAATCCTAAATTTGTCAATATTTCATGCAATTTTTCATTCCAACATTTTGCACTTTGCTTTAATCCATAAAGACCTTTGTTTAATTTACACACTAGCTGTCTTTGTTTTGTATTTATGAAACCTGTTGGCTGTTCCATGTACAAGTCTTCAGTTATTTCTCCATGAAGAAACGCTGTTTTCACATCAATGTGGTTGACTTGCATGCCTTTTGAGACTGCAATGCTCAGAAGTGTTCTGATTGTCGTGTGTTTCACTACAGGTGCAAACACTTCATCAAAATCTTCTCCATATTTTTGAAGATATCCCTTTGCCACTAATCTGGCTTTATACCTTTCCACTTTTCCTTGTGCATTCCTTTTTAACTTGAATACCCATTTGCATCCTATAGCTTTCTTGCCAGGAGGTAATTTTGTAAGAATCCAAGTATTATTTTTATCCAATGCATCAATTTCTTCTTGTGCAGCTTTATGCCATTCAGCAGCTTCTTCTGCTGGCATTTTCTCAATCTCATCCCATGTTAAGGGCTCTTGAGCTTCTGCTGACTTTGTTAGGTAAGACAGTCTTGGGGGTGGAACACCTTTGTTTTCCCTGGATGAGCGTCTGACAACAGGTTGGTCTGACCTTTCCGCATCCTCTAAATCTGAGAGTCCTTCTCCAATTGATTCCCCTTCTCCAACTGTACTGTCTTCTTCAATGATCCTTTCTGTGTCTGCTTCCTCTGCCTGTTCCTCGTTAGATACAGGTGAGTTGCTTTCAGACATCTGCCTTGGTATGGCATTTATATACACTGGCATGTCTATTATGGTTCTAGTTTCATATTCTGGATGATAAGGCTCATCTGGGATAATCCAGCCTTTATCAACCCTTTTGTTTTCATCAAAATATGTAACATGTCTTATGCCAACAATGCCAGTTTTCAGATTCAAAATTCTATATCCTTTGTGACCTGGAGTATAGCCAACTAAAATGCCCCTTTCTGTTGTGGAATCCAGCTTATGCCTTCTTTGCTTTGGTACATGAGCATATGCTGTACTTCCAAATGTTCTTATGTGTGACAGGTTTGGCTTCCTACCATGCCATGTCTCATGTGGTGTGCGCTCAGCGCCTTTAGTTGGCATTCTGTTTTGTAGGTACACTGCTGTGAGAATGGCTTCCCCCCATAGTCTTTTAGGGAGATTGCTATCTGACAGCATACATCTGGTCATTTCCACAAGTGACCTAAATTTTCTCTCTGCAACAGAATTTTGCTCTGGTGTATAAGCTACTGTTGTGATATGTTGAATGCCTTCTTGTTCTAGAAATGTGCGCATGCTTTGTGAAGTGAACTCACCACCATTGTCGGTCTGAAGAACCTTTGGTTTTCTTTCAAATTTATTGCCCACCATGGCTACGTATTTCTTCAGCATGTCTGTGACTTGACTTTTTTCTTTCAGCAAATAGGCCACACAATATCTAGAGAAATCATCCAAGAATATTAGCACAAATCTGTTGTTTCCCAATGATGGGATATTAAACGGTCCACATAAGTCACTGTGTATTAAGTCCAGTACTTTATTACTCCTATTTCCTGTGTATGCAGGAAATGAGGGTCTCACACCTTTTTGAGTAACACAGTCTATGCATTTCTCCATATTACCAGCATCTGCACTTATCTGAATGCCGGTGGCCAGTTGCTTACTGTAAAGATCCTGGATCACCTTAGAATCACGATGTCCCAGGCGGCGGTGCCAGATTTCCAGACTACATTTACCATCATTCTTCCTTACTTGCGCCATATGTGAGGCTTCACCTGAAATGTTCAGCTTATAAACATCATTATGCATAAAAGCTTCAGCATACACTTCATCATTTTTAGAGATTGTGCACTTACTGTTTTCAAAATGAATCACAAATCCCTTCTTATCTAATGTAGATACACTAAGCATATTGCAAACTGCTTGGGGAATATACAAGACATCACTTACAGGAATTTCTTTAACTTCATTAGACACTTTGCATTTTAAGAATCCAATACCTTTTGCTTGGATCTTAGCAGTCCCTGCGTTTGCAGTTTTAAGAATACCTTCCTCTGGACACATTTCCTGAAAGAAATCTTTACAATTGGTTAAATGGCATGTGCTCCCTGAATCCAAAATCCAAGTACTTTCATTTGAATTATTATTTACCATAGTCAAAGATTTTTCTGCCATTAGAAAGCCCTTGTGTTTATCTTTGTCCTTCATACATTTCCTGGTTTGAAAATTCTTTAGTTCCATTGGCTTAGGTGAGCTAGAGGGAGTGTTTTGTGTTTCCTTACACCATTTAGATACATGTCCCTCCTTTCCACATGAGTAGCAAATCAGCTTGCCCTTGGGTGGAGTTTTCCCATAGCTCCGCCTTCCTCTGTTCTTTGCCAAGAAATTTGTTTCATTTCTCTCTGACTGACTTTGAGAACACATCTCCTCAGAATCATTTATTATGCATTCCTGCCTTAGTTTTGATGTTGCCTGTTCAAAAGATTGCCCTTCAATGGCCTCATTTACAGACCTAAAAACATCAAACTTCTTTGATAGTGAGGTAAAAAGAAATGCTCTTTTCAATGCATCACACATGGGAATTCCAGAAAGTTCTAGCTTTTGAAATGAAGACATAAGATGCATAATGTGATCATTACATTTACTTTTATCCCTTAATTTGGTTTCATTCAACTCTGCCAGCCAAATTGGTTGCTGCTTTGCATATGTAGTTGCATACATAGTTCTCAGTTTATATAAAATGTCCTTTGGTGTATCTTTTCCCTCCACTAATATGGCTTGTTTCTCTGAGAGAGCTTCCAAAAGCATGCACTTCACATAATAGTTTGCATTGTCCCATTCAGCCATATTTTCATCTGTTCTGTCTTGGTCTAAGCATATATTTAATCTTTTTGCTCGAAGGAGACATATGAATCTTAGTTCCCACTGCCGATAATTAAACTCAGTTAATCTAGGCACCTTGAGAGAATAGAACAATGGTGAATTTCTTCCCTCAGCCATTTTCTTAGCCTTCTGTCTGCTGTGTGGGGGGAGAGAGAGACAGACTGAATCTTTCCTTTAAAACTTAAGAGAAAAATGTGGCCTTTTTTTTTTCTGCCTGGTAATATTTCTCTTCTTTTTCAATTCCTGGACCCTGGGCCCATAACCCTTTTGTTGGATTATTTGTAGTAAATAATTAGCAGATTTTAGTACACACAGCTTCAGCTTTAGAAATGTTAATTTCTTTCTTCATCTCTCTCTCATTCACCCCTGAATAATTCACTGCTGAGTCACTTTAAAGTTGAAGTAACAAAACATCTGTTTACTCACAGTTTGTAGTTAGATTATAATCAGACAGGCTTATATATACATATTACTATACATTTGTCTTATCAGCTCCTTCCATGTGCTTAGATGGTAATGGATGCTCACACCACCATAGATCCTCTCAGGTTAGGAGAGATCATGAGCTCCATGTGCTCCATGTGCTGCATGTGCTGCATCTAACCCCCACAGGAAGTTGCATAGCTGTGTGACCTCTCTAAGTAATTCACATCAGAGGTCACAGAGTAATCACAGAGAAATAATAGGTGACAGGCAATGCATGTAAAATACAATACATTCCAACACAGAAGAGAACCAGATCCTGTACATGTCATGAAACCATCAGTGGCGTATCCAATCAAGATGTGTGTGTTGCATACTCACCCCATCAGCCTCTCCCTTCTCCATCCCACCACATCTCTCCATTCCCGGCCCTGTAAAGATCTGCAATTGCCTCCCTTCCCCCACCCTTTCCCCTATGTTTTAAAATCACTTCCAGTTTTTCATGGGGCAATGCCAGCACCAGTGGCATTCATAGGCTGCCTGTGACCTTCATAGGCTGCCTGTGACCTTCATCATTAGGCTTTCTTTCTGAACTTTCTTTCCCTTCTGACATAACTTCCTGTTTTCGGAAGGGTAGGGCAGTTCAGAGTGAAAGCCCTGGTGCAGGCTGCAGGCAGCCTATGAGTCCTGCTGTTGCTGGTGCTACCCGGGTGAAGACTGGAGGTGATTTTAAGGTGCGGTGGAGGGGAGGAACAGGGGAAGGGAGGGAATTGCCAGATATCTGCGGGGCCAGACCAGGAAGGGAAGGGAGAGTTGTGGCAGAAGGGAGAAAAATGAAGATGCACCCCTCTGTTGAAAATTCCTGGCTGCTCTACTGCAAACCCCCTATTGAATCACAATTAATTAACTCTCAAGAGCACAAAGAAGCCTTCGCCTGCCATATCAAATGCTCGTGTGACAACATCTCTGTTACAATTCTAATGTTCATCCAATACAAGGCCTCCCATTCTTGCAAAGAATGCACTTTGCGATTCAGTCCTCTTCAGCTCTTCATTTCTGTTTGTTTCCAGACTTTATACAGTTTCTATGCAGGCTGGCTTGCTTCAGGGCTACAGAAGGATTTCAGTTCTGACCCATTTGGTTTGTGTGTGTGAGAATTAGCTTGTGTTCCAGGCAATATACTGTCTGCTAGGGGTGTATAGTCAAGAACGACATGGGAACAAATTTTGCCCCGTCCCCGCCTGTCCCTGTGAACTCTGTCCCAACCCTGCACCATCCCCACAAGCTCTGCCCCAATCCTTGTCTCCAAACAGGGTGGCTCTGGTACATTAACTATCCCATGCATCAAGCAGAAGGACCCGGTAGAATAGTACTATAATAGTTGCACAGTAAGGCATGGCAGGCCACCCATGGAACTTGTTTTTTTGTAAATGTTTTTAGGGGAGAAGCTTATGTACTTGATCTGGAGTTTGTACGGTTTGGCAGGTGATCAGATGTAAACAGTATGTTTTCTCTTTACTGGTGAGGAAATTTGGGAGGTTCTCCCTTCCTCCTCTCCACGGGTGTTATGACATTTTCAACATCTAACTTGCCCTTGGGGAAAATCTCACAGTATGTATTATTCATTACTGATGCTATTTTAATAAAATATTAATACCAAAAATTGCATTTTACTGTAAAGGCTAACCTAAATATTAGTATAACTTCAGTCATTTCTTTTATAAAAGTTTTAGTGCAAGGGGCTATTTCATAGCTTATGGGTAACCAAAGAACTCTACTCTCAGGTTCTGGAGAGATTCTCTGCACTTTTGTGTATAGAAGGATTATAGACCAGCAGCATTGATGGGTAGAGTTACACACCTGTCATTTATCATAATGGACATGGATTGGCTAAAATATTCTTTTACTCGCTTTTTTTTTTACCTCACAGGTTCTTTAACAGTCTTGTGTTACTGGCTCTTGATGTAGAAGTATTTGATCAAACCTTCTCCACTTAAATCAATTCTAAATAAATCTTAGAACTGGCTTGCAAAGTCTGAGCAGGCATCTATAGAATTTATCAAGAAAGTATGGGGTTTTCAAGTCCAAGTTTTAAATCATTTTTATTTTATAAAAGACAAAATCCTTCCTAAATCTGGCAAAGCGGCAGTCAACCTTTACACTTTTTTAGTGGCAATTTCATGAACAACTATCCAAAGCATACCAGCTTCTCAAAGTGCAAACCTTTTCTTGGGTATTTGCGCAATGATCACATCTTAGCATTCTGGATGCATTTTGGGAGTGATTAGTTTAATCTCTGTAGACCCAAAGCTTAACATATGAACAGCTACGGTAAATATTATTTTTCTCCTCTCTTTTGCAGGACACCCCAGCCCTCCTCCGTGTACTTTGAGGAAACACAAAAACAACAGGAAGCCCAGACACTTACATTTTTCTGCAGCGATTCACAGTCGCAGGCTGGCTCCATGGCCTTCCTTCTGCCGCATCCTGCTCTCTCTACTGCAACTTCCTGTTTTAATACTAAAGAGAAAGTTGCAGTACAGAAGGTGGAATACAGCAGGAGGAAGAACACGGAGCTGGCCTGTGATTGTGAATCACTGCTGGCTGCAGGAAAATGTAGTGATGCTCTTGGGGAGGAGGATGGAAATGGAGGAAAGGACTTGTTACCTTGGGAAAAACATTTTTTACCATTCCCATGGACCAGTAAAAAGCTTTGTTCCTGCATCCGTGATGATTCTAGTCAGGGTGTGGCCCTTATCTCAGATTTACCGCAATATATCCATGGTAATAACCATATCATTCTCTAGTGTGTAGAGGTGAGGACTGCTTCACTTCGGAATTTTTGCAAGTCTTTTGTTTTGTTTTATTTTTGCACACGTTGATTGAATAATGAGTCAATTAGTGCTGATAATTAGGGGCTAATAATCAATCATTGACACTAATTGACATTAATTGAAATGTACATGTACATTTTTAGTCACATGGATCTGCTATGCTCCAAAAAGTGGGCAAGGCCATGGGAGGGTCATGGGCAGGTCAGAGGCATTCCTATAATTCATCCACGCTGTTATACAATAAGGGGGATCCATGCATAATGTAGACACAAGGATTTACAACAAGGTTTACTTGGCATAAATCCTCACATCTAAAGTTAGGCGCCAATCCTGGTGCTAAGCATGTTCTATAAATGGCGTCTACCTTTCTGTACTGTTTATAGAATTGCACTTAGCGTGTTATTTTTTTTGGCGCCGATAATGCAGTACTATTTATAGAATTTGGTTCTAGATGTATTTTCAGTTACATCATCCATATAATTGCCAGCTTTGAAAATTCATACATATGTCTAAATCAGGGGTTCACAATCCAGTCCTCTGGAAACACCCAGTCAGGTTTATAGGAAACCCTCAATGAATATGCATGAAATAAATCTGCACACAATGGAGGTAGTGTGCCACACCCCCTCAGCCTAGGGTATGCTGTAATCAAGTAAAGGGGTCTCAACAGCCAGATGATTGTAGTCGTGACAGCTGAATTGAGATCCCAATCACCGAGGTCAGAGGGTGGGTACAATCACTAACCTCGTCTCCTAATCTCTAAGACCAGGAGAGGAAAATAAACTAAAATGTTAGGAATTTTCCTGCTCAAACTCCCAAAATCAGATGGCAGTCAGATGTTTTTTTATGTAATCAATTAACCTTTATTTAAAACTTTTCAATATAATAATAATCGCAACTCAATAAAAACCATAAATATTTCTTAAACCCTCCCAAATTTACCATACATTCTTTTTCTTTTTCTTACAGGTTGAATTTCAGTACTGCACCAGCTTATATATCAGATAAGTATTTTGTTTTCTTTTCCTCTTTATTTCTTTACCCTTTCCTGAGATTTTTAAGTATTCCCTTAAATAGTATTTTCATAGAATGTGATTCTTTGTGTTCACGTTTCTGTTTTACAGAGTCTACACCCCACTTTTCCTGGTACAGGTAAGTATTTTGTTTTATTTGTTTTCTCTTCTTTCTCAGGGTACTTAACCCCACTGTTTTCCCTTTACCCCCAGTCACAGAATTCTCTGTACAGTCACTTAGCTGTAGGCTGTTCCTCTTTTTCCAGTGCCCCTCCCAAAAGACCCCTTTAAAATATTAAAATTCAAAATGTAACCCACTGGAAAAATCAGGAAAAATCCCCTAAACCCGAAAGTGAAAACCAAATTTAAATTAAACAAAACTCTGATTTTTTAAAAATCAAAAACCCTATTTTTACAATTTAAAAATCAATACATTAAAATTTCGGGTTAAAAACCCCCTTACCTGATTGTCTATTTTCCCCACACGTGAAGACTTCCCCTGGTTCCGGTCCCGGAAGTCCTCACACGAAACCGGATCGAAAACAAAAAAACAACCGAAGCCGGCCCAAAATTTAGGCCCTGGCTTCGGCCTAGACGCGAAGATGCGCGTTCGCGATTCGTGCATGAGGCGCGCCGCCTCATGCACACTCGCGCCGACGTTTTACATTCGCCGGCCATCTTTTTTTTTTAAAAAACCCACTCCAGCGCTTCCCCCCAGCCGGAAAACTTCTGCGCTGCCTCCTGCAGCGCTCCTCCGGCCTCCGGTTCCCCTCTTCTGGCCCGGGAGCACGCTCCATTGCTCCCGAACCCCGAAACTCGCTGGGTGGCCTCCGAACCCGGCCCAACACGCCCCGGACCTCCTCTTCACTCCCGGGGACGTGCCCAATCGTCCCCGGGAGCCAAAACTTTCCCGCTGCCTCCCGCAGCGTCCCTGGAACCCGCGCCAACAAAAAGAACCCCCAGCCCAACTTCTCTCACCCGGGGACGTCCCCAACTGTCCCCGGGCTTAAAAAAAAAACTCTCCGCTTCCTGCAGCACCCCAGGTAAGTATTTAAAATTTATTTTCCCATTTTTTTTCCTTTCCCTTCCTACCCTTAACCCCTTGTTACAGTAGTACATGCAAATCTATCTCATACATATTCATTGTGGGTTTCCTAAAAACCTGACTGGCTAGGTGTGTCCTGAGGACTGGGTTGAGAGATCCTGGTCTAATCTGCTACCTATAGGCACCCAGTTCCAGGACGTAGTTTTGTCCCAAGTCTTTGTGGTCTGCAAAAGGTTATTTCAAGCATGGGGCCCCATGATCCCAACCACTCCTCAATGGGTTTTCAAAGGAACTGTAGCATGGGGACACCTGTGGAAGCTAGAGTCAACTGCTGCCCTATCCTAATGCTGGACAAAGAGCTGAGCCTGCGCGTGATCCCCCTCCCCCTCTAGCTGAGAAGCTGAGATTAATAAAAGCCCACCAGAGGCTGCTGGAGGTCAAGGGCTGGACAGAAATTTCCCTCGGCTGAAATCTTTCATTCACACTAAAATGCAGATGACAGACTGGAGGCAGCATGGCCCAGGCCAACATTTCCATTACAGCCCACAGGCAATGCCTCAAGAAATGTAAGGGGTCTTTTACTAATGATTAACACATGTTATCTGCCACAGGGCCCATTTTATTCCTATGGGCCCTGCTGGAGATAACATGTACTAATCATTAATAAAATACCCTCTTAGTTTAGTTCAGTTTATTAAGTAAGTTTTAAACATCCTTTCATGACAAAGCAACAAAGAGGGGCATTTTTCAAAGAAATGTCCAAGTTGGGATTTGGACATCTTTGTAAAATGTCCAAATCCGGGTGTGAGGAAAACCATATTTTCGAAAAAGATGGACGTCCATCTTTCGTTTTGAAAATACCAAGGACGTCCTTGGATTTGGACGTCTTTAGAGATGGACGTCTTTGACTTTTGGCGATTTTCGAAACCAAAAACATCCAAATGCAAGCCATTTGGACGTGGGAGGAGCTAGCATTTCTAGTGCACTGGTCCCCGTGACATGCCAGGACACCAACCGGGCACTCTAGGGGACACTGCAGTGGACTTCATAAATTGCTCCCAGGTACATAGCTCCCTTACCATGTGTGCTGGGCCCCCCAACCCCCCCCCCAAAACCCACTACCCCCAACTGTACACAACTACTATAGCCCTTATGGGTGAAGGGGGGGCACCTACATGTGGGTACAGTGGGTTTGTGGTGGGTTTTGGAGGGCTCGCTGTTTCCTCCACAAATATAACAGGTAGGGAGGGGTATGGGCCTGGGTCCGCCTTTCTGAAGTGCACGGCAGTACCCACTAAAACTGTTCCTGGGACCTGAATGTGCTGTCATGGACCTGAGTATGACATCTGAGGCTGGCACACAGGGTGGCACGAAATATTTTTAAAGATGTTTTTTGAGGGTGGGAGGGGGTTAGTGACCACTGGAAGAGTAACGGGAGGTCATCCCCGATTCCCTCTGGTGGTCATCTGGTCATTTCAGGCACCTTTTTGTGCCTTATTCGTAAAAAACCACGTCTGAGTGAAAACGTCCAAGTTTTATTTTAGGACGTCCCTGCTTTCTTCGATTATGGCTCAAAGACGTCCAAGTGTTATGCACGCCCAAGTCCTGCCTTCACCACACCTCCGACATGCCCCCTTGAAATCTGGACATCCTTGAGACGGACTGCAGTTCGGGACGTCCAAAATCAGGTTTTGATTATACCGATTTGGACGTCTCTGGGAGATGGACGTCCATGTTCCGATTTATGTCGAAAGATGGACGTCCATCTCTTTCAAAAATGAGCCTGTTGGACAAATAGACAAACAATTTAAATACTGTGATCTAAGAGAACATGATGATGAATGGAGAAACAGTGATCCATTATGAAAGGTTCTGAAGAATATTAGGAGAATCTTGAAGTTTTTCATATACAGAATAGGAAACCATCCCCTGATATTCAAAACAATTTAACCAGGAACGGCACCTGGCCAGCTATCCAGCAATATTCAGTGGGAGATTGCTGGCTGTCTCCAGATGAATATCACTGGTTAGTGCCTAGGAGATAGTCAGCTATATCATGTGATATAACTGACTATCTGCCAATTTTTGGCTCATCACCGGCTAAGTTTGGCAGTCAAATTTGACCGAGTCCATAGCAGGCCTATCTTTGGCCGGTTCCAACTTAAGCGGCCAGTGCTAAATATTGGCTTGGCCAGTTAGGTTGGAACCAGCCAAAAATAAATTGGATATTCAATGCCGGTCACCGGAAATGGCCTGGTATTGAATATCCAAGCTCAGCGCTCATTCACATGGTGTTGTCTGTTTAGTGATAGAGACAGAACATTTTTTTTTAATCATTTGTTTTTCTCTGTGGGAGTTATTTACACTGATTTTTTTTTCTTCCTGATCTCTGATACCAGTGATTTAATAACAGAACTTACTGTATGATAGAGGTTATCGAATAGATGGTCTATTGGATGCTTTAAGGTGTTATTTATTTAATGAGTTATATTACACAGGACCCCTGAGTGGATTGAGCCTTGGCGATTTTTTACAAAACTTATTTTTTTGAATTATATTCATGTTACATGAGTATTCACTACTACTTGCCAGAAAAATCAATTTCTTTCAGTAATACTAACAGATTCAAAAATAATATAACAAAGTGCTATCATTGTTTTTCTTGCAGGCTTCATTGCAGTCAACTTTTTAAATAATCGGAGGTGCTAAACTCAACTAAAGTGACCTTGTCTTAGGTAGATTGAAGGATTTTGCTAAATTTTGCACTCACCAGACCCGTAAGTCTGACACTGATGGTAGTCTCTGCCTTTGGTTAATATACCTTTGCAGCTCTCAGTAATTAAATAACTGTACGAATCATTTTTCTCACAGATACAGAATAAGGAAAGCCATTTCTCACATCTAGCCCTATAGAGAGTATGTGTCATGCTTGTACAGGACACCCTCTTCAGTTAAATTTGCAGCAGTCAGCATCAGCAACTATAAAAGGGGATCAATAAGCCCTGTTAACCTAAACTTACTCTGTCAGTTCTCAGGAATAGATTCTAGTTAGTTGTTTAAGGATCACTAGCTCAGATAAAGCCCCCAGTTCTGTAGGAGAATATCCCAATCTCAGAGGAGATTCCAGATATGTACGGGAATATGGCTATCTCCAGAATGAGTCCTTTAGATTTGTAGGGTGGTGTACATTTCTCTGGTAAGTGAATACTATTTTGCTTTGTCCTTTTGGAACTTAAAGATTGGGGTGTAAAAGAGGAACTGTAGGTTAGTGATAGGCAAAATAAAAATATAAAAAGTAAATTTTATCAACTAATCCCCGTGGAGGGGCATAATTGAACAAAAACGTCTATCTCCATGGGCGTTTATCTCCGAGAACGGGTCCATGAAGGGGCGGACCGAACCGTATTTTCGGAAAAAATAGACGTCCATGTTTTATTCGACAATTTGTGAGCTGGGCGTTTTTGTTTTTCAGTGATAATGGAAAATGAAAGCGCCCAGCTCAAAAACGAATAAATCCAAGGCATTTGTTCGTGGGAGGGGCCAGGATTCGTAGTGCACTGGTCCCCCTCACATGCCAGGACACCAACCGGGCACCCTAGGGGGCACTTTTACAAAAACAAAAAAAAGGTAAAAGAGCTCCCAGGTGCATAGCACCCTTCCCTTGGGTGTTGAGCCCCCCAAATCCCCCTCAAAACCCACCGCCCACAAGTCTACACCATTACTATAGCCCTAAGGGGTGAAGAGGGGCACCTACATGTGGGTACAGTGGGTTTGGGGTGCGGTTCGGAGGGCTCCCATTTACCAGCACAAGTGTAACAGGTGGGGGGGGGATGGGCCTGGGTCCACCTGCCTGAAGTCCACTGCACCCCCTAATAACTGCTCCAGTGACCTGCATACTGCTGCCAGGGAGGTGGGTATGACATTTGAGGGTGAAAATAAAAAGTTGTGAAATGGCATATTTTGTGGTGGGAGGGGGTTTGTGACCACTGGGGGGGTCAGGGGAGGTCATCCCCGATTCCCTCCAGTGGTCATCTGGTCATTTAGGGCACTTTTTGGGGCCTTATTCGTGGAAAAAACAGGGTCCAGGAAAAGTGTCCTAAATTCTCGATAAAAACGCATATTTTTTTTCCATTATCGGCGAAAGGCGCCCATCTCTGATCGGCCGATAACCACGCCCCAGTTCTGCCTTCACCACACCTTCGACACGCCCCCATCAACTTTGTCCGCATCCGCGACGGAGTGCAGTTGAAAACGTCCAAATTCGGCTTTCAATTATACCGCTTTATTCGTTTTTGTGAGATAAACGTCAATCTCCCGATTTGGGTCGCAATATAGGCGTTTTTCTTTTTCAATTATAAGCTGGATAGTGTTTCCCAATTAGTTTTAAAAACTTTGTACCACAGCATTAACAGATAGAATCTAGCAGGCACTGAAGGATCTAGTTTAGTATTAAGGGGGAATAAAAAGAGAGAGAGAGAGAGAGAGAGAGAGAGAGAGGAAAAAGCAAGCAGGACCTAGTTTAGCATTAAGGGGAGGAGTAAGAGAGAGAGAAAGAGAGAGAGAAAAGCAAGCATTATTAACTAGTTGCCGAGGAGGGGCATTATCGAAATGGGCGCCCAAGTTTTCCTGAGGACATCCTTGCAGGATGTCCTGGCAAAGGGGTGGGGAAACCAGTATTATCAAAACAAAATGGGCAGCCATCTTTCGTTTCGATAATACAGTCGGGGATGCCCAAATCGCGAAATTTAGGTCGACCTCAGAGATGGTCGTCCTTAGAGATGGTCATTCCCACTTTTCGGCGATAATGGAAATCGAGGATGCCCATCTCAGAAATGACCAAATCCAAGCCCTTTGGTCATGGGAGGAGCCAGCACTTGTAGTGCACTGGTCCCCCTGACATGCCAAGACACCAACCGGGCACCCTAGGGGGCACTGCAGTGGACTTCAGAAATTGCTCCCAGGTGCATAGCTCCCTTATCATGTGTGCTGAGCCCACCAACCCCCACCCTCAAAACCCACTCCCCACAACTGTACACCACTACCATACCCTTATGGGTGAAGGGGGGCACCTACATGTGGGTACAGTGGGTTTCTGGTGGGTTTTGAAGGGCTCACATTTACCACCACAAGTGTAAGAGGGAGGGGGGTTGGGCCTGGGTCCGCCTGCCTGAAGTACACTGCACTCACTAAAATTGCTCCAGGGACCTGCATACTGCTGTCATGGAGCTGGGTATGATATTTGAGGCTGGCATAGAGGCTGGAAAAAATATTTAAATTTCTTTTTTTGAGGGTGGAAGGGGGTTAGTGACCACTGGGGGAGTAAGGGGAGTTCATCCCTGATTCCCTCCGGTGGTCATCTGGTCATTTAGTGCACATTTTTGTGGCTTGGTCGTAAGAAAAAAAGGACGAGGTAAAGTTGTCCAAGTGTTCGTCAGGGATGCCCTTCTTTTTTCCATTATGGGTCGAGAATGCCCATGTGTTAGGCACGCCCCATTCCCACCTTTGCTACGTCTCCGACACGCCCCCATGAACTTTGGTCGTCCCCGCGACGGAAAGCAGTTGAGGATGCCCAAAATCGGCTTTTGATTATGCCGATTTGAGCAACCCTGTGAGAAGGATGCCCATCTTGCGATTTGTGTTGAAAGATGGGCGCCCTTCTCTTTCAAAAATAAGCCTGATAGTGTACAACCCTTTTCCCATAGTTTTAAACTGAAATTTTCTCTATAAATAGGCATTTGTCCCATAGTTTTAAACTGAAACCTTTTCTAGAGGTAGAAACTAAACAGCCAAAATCTCTTGTTCTAAAAGGCAGTTATTTTCTGTTCCTTGGCTGCTGGAGAAGTAGCTCATCCAGCGACCTCAATTAAATTTAATTAAGGTGTGGGGAAGTAGAATACTTGCATAGGTTGCTGAGTCAGCTTCAAAGAGCCTGTTTAAAAGAGGCCCCTTAGATTCAAAACTATATAAAGAGGAAAGGTCCTACTGAACTTTCTTTCTGAGAAGTTCTGAGAGAAGAAAACATTTCTCTGGTAAGTGAACGCTATTTTGCTTTGTGCTTTGGGAATTTAAAGATTGGGGTTTAAAGGAGGAATTGTAGGTTAGTGATAGGCAAAATAACAATATAAAAAGCAAATTTTATCAACTAATCTCCATAGTCTTTTCCACTTACTTTTAAAAACTTTGTACCACAGCATTAACAGATAGAATCTAGCAGGCACTGTAGGATCTAGTTTAGTCTTCCCACCCACCTTCCCCAACACCCACCCACCCCTAGGACAACTCTTCATTTATAGTCAGTTATTGTAATTAGGGTAACAAGCAAGGAGTGTTCTTACAGAGTTTTAAATACATTTCATTACCATCTAAGAAGGAAACACTAAGTAAATCATACAATATACCATATAAACTAAAAGACACTTTTATATTAGGCTAATATCCTTAATACTGTAGCAAGTTTTAAATTATTGAAAAACTCAAAACTATTAAGATGGAGTCAGCAGTCCAGCAGCGAGAGGGGTGCTATCCAGTCTTTTGCATTGAATGTCACATGTATGATTATCTCCCAGTTGGTGAGATGTCATATGTGTATGCCCAATGCAAAGAGCTCCTAGCTCTCAGAGAACGTGTCCGTTCTCTTGAGGCTAGAGTAGCAGACTTGGTGGAGCTGAGGGAGACAGACAGACATAGAGGAGACCTACAGGTATGTTGTAGAGAAGTCCCACCTCCAGTCTGGTAGCCCCTGTGCTACCTTGGAGCAGGGAGGTCTCCTAAAAGGAGATCATCACCCTGGTGAAGTAGGAAGTACTCCTGTAGCCAGGACCTGCCCACCAGGGGATATACTATCCTCTCGCACCGAGGATATGTCTCCAAGTGCTGCCCAGGAGGGAAAGGTTAGGATAGCTGTTGTAGTTAGTGATTTGATCATTAGGCATATAGATAGCTGGGTGGCTGGTGGACATGAGGATCGCCTGGTGACTTGCCTGCCTGGTGCGAAGGTGGCGGACCTCACACATCACCTAGACAGGATTTTAGATAGTGCTGGGGAGAAGCCGACTGTCTTGGTACATGTGGGTACCAATGACATAGGAAAATGTGGGAGAGAGGTTCTGGAAGCCAAATTTAGGCTCTTAAGTAGAAAGCTCAAATCCAGATCTTCTAGGGTAACATTTTCTGAAATGCTACCCATTCCACGCGCAGGGCCCAAGAGACAGGCAGAGCTCCGGAGTCTCGACGCGTGGATGAGATGATGGTGCAGGGAGGAGGGTTTTAGTTTTATTAGGAACTGGGCAACATTCTGGGGAAGAGGGAGCCTATTCCGAAAGGATGGGCTCCACCTTAACCAGGGTGAGACCAGGCTGCTGGAATCAGCATTTAAAAAGTAGATAGAGCAGCTTTTAAACTAGAAACAGGGGGAAGGCTGACAGTCACTCAAAAGCGCATGATTCGGGATAAGGTATCTTTCAGATATCACCAAAACAGGGAAGATAGGGTATCCTGATAGTGAGGTTGCAAAAGAGACCATAGTAGATCAGGTGTCCTTAAATAAAAATAAAAATCAGACAAAAGATTGCAAATTAATCCTGTCAAGTACTAAGCATAATTTAAATAGGAACAACAAACATAGTTTGAAATGTCTATATGTGAATGCCAGGAGCCTAAGAAATAAGATGGGAGAGTTAGAATATATTGAACTGAATGAAAAATTAGATATAATAGGCCTCTCTGAGACCTGGTGGAAGGAGGATAACCAGTGGGACACTGTCATACCGGGGTACAAATTATATCGTAGTGATAGGGTGGATCGAATTGGTAGAGGGGTAGCATTGTATATTAACAAGAGCCTTGAATCAAATAGATTGAAAATTCTGCAGGAAACAAAACACTTCTTGGATTCACCGTGGATTGAAATTCCATGTGTAAAGGGGAAAAGGATAGTGATAGGAGTGTACTACCATCCGCCTGGCCAGGATGAACAGACAGATGCAGAAATGTTAAAGGAAATTAGGGATGCAAGCAAACTGGGCAACACAATAATAATGGGTGATTTCAATTACCCCAATATTGACTGGATAAATGTAACATCGGGGCATGCTAGGGAGGTAAAATTCCTTGAAATCAAGGACAGCTTTATGGAGCAGCTAGTACAGGAGCCGACGAGAGGAGGAAAAATTCTAGACCTAGTCCTTAGTGGAGCACATGATCTGGTGCGGGAGGTTATGGTGCTGGGGCCACTTGATAACAGTGATCATAATATGATCGGATTTGATATTAGCTTTGAAGTAAGTATACATAGGAAATCAAATACGTTAGCATTTAACTTTTAAAAAGGAGACTATGATAAAATGAGAAGAACAGTGAAAAAAAAACTTAGAGGAGCGACTGCGAGGGTCAAAAATTTACATCAGGCTTGGATGCTGTTCATAAATACCATCCTGGAAACCCAGGCCAAATATATTCCGCGTATTAAAAAGGAGGACGGAAGACCAAACGACAGCCGGCGTGGTTAAAAAGTGAGGTGAAGGAAGCTATTAGAGCTAAAAGAAAATCCTTCAGAAAATGGAAGAAGGAACCGACTGAAAATAATAAGAAACAGCATAAGGAATGTCAAGTCAAATGCAAAGCGCTGATAAGGAAGGCTAAGAGGGACTTCCAAAAAAAAGATTGCGTTGGAGGCAAAAACACATAGTAAAATTTTTTTTTAGGTATATTAAAAGCAGGAAGCTGGCAAAAGAATCGGTTGGACCGCTAGATGACCGAGGATTAAAAGGGGCAATCAGAGAAGACAAAGCCGTAGCGGAGAGATTAAATGAATTCTTTGCTTTGGTCTTCACCGAGGAAGATTTGGGTGGGATATGGGTGCCAGAAATGGTATTCGAAACTGACGAGTCGGAGAAACTTAATAAATTCTCTGTAAACCTGGAGGATATAATGGGGCAGTTCTATAAACTGAAGAGTAGCAAATCTCCTGGACCGGATGGTGTTCATCCTAGAGTACTGATAGAACTGAAAAATAAGCTTACGGAGCTAATGTTAGTAATATGTAATTTATCCTTGAAATCGAGCGTGGTGCCAGAAGATTGGAGGGTGACCAATTTTTTTAAAAAGGTTCCAGAGGAGATCCGGGAAATTATAGACCGATGAGTCTGACGTTGGTGCCGGGCAAAATGGTAGAGACTATTATAAGGAACAAGATTACAGAGCATATCCAGAGGCATGGATTGATGAGACAAAGTCAGCATGGATTTGGTGGGGGTAAGGTCTTGCCTCACCTATCTACTACATTTCTTTGAAGGGGTGAACAAACATGTGGATAGGGGTGGACCGGTTGATATTGTGTATCTGGATTTTCAGAAGGCGTTTGACAAAGTACCTTATGAAAGACTCCAGAGGAAATTGGAGAGTCATGGGATAGGAAGTAGTGTTCTACTGTGGATTAAAAACTGGTCAAAAGATATAAAACAGAGAGTAGGGTTAAATGGTCCGTATTCTCAATGGAAAAGGGTAGTTAGTGGGGTTCCCCAGGGGTCTGTGCTGGAACCACTGCTTTTTGACATATTTATAAATGGCCTCGAGATGGGAGTAACTTGTGAGGTAATTAAATTTGCTGGTGACACAAAGTTATTCAAAGTTGTTAATTCGCGGGAGGATTGTGAAAAATTACAAGAGGACCTTACGAGACTGGAAGACTGGGCGTCTAAATGGCAAATTACGTTTAATGTGAGCAAGTACAAAGTGATGCATGTGGGAAAGAGGAGCCCACATTATAGCTATGTCATGCAAGGGTCCACGTTAGGAGTCACTGACCAAGAAAGGGATCTAGGTGTCGTCGTTGATGATACGTTGAAACCTTCTGCTCAGTGTGCTACTGTGGCTAAGAAAGCAAATAGAATGTTAGGTATTATTAGGAAAGGAATGGAAAAAAAAATGAGGATGTTATAATGTTCTTGTATCGCTCCATGGTGCGACCGCACCTCGAATAGTGGAATTTGAAAAGGTGCAGAGAAAGGTGACGAAAATGATAAGGGAATGGGACAACTTCCTTCTGAGGAAAGGCTAAAGCGGCTAGGGCTCTTCAGCTTGGAGAAAAGACAGCTGAGGGGAGATATGATAGAGGCCTATAAAATAATGAGTGGAGTTGAACGGGTAGATGTGAAGTGTCTGTTTACGCTTTCCAAAAATAGTAGGACTAGGGGGCATGCGATGAAGTTACAATTAAATTTAAAATGAATCAGAGAAAATGTTTGTTCACTCAACGTTTAATTAAACTCTGGAATTCATTGCCAGAAAAAGTGGTAAAGGCTGTTAGCTCAGCAAAGTTTTAAAAAGGTTTGAATGGCTTCCTAAAGGAAAAGTCCATAGACCATTATTAAATGGACTTGGGGAAAATCCACTATTTCTGGGATAAGCAGTATAAAATGTTTTTGTACTTTTTTGGGATCTTGCCAGGTATTTGTGACCTGGATTGGTCACTGTTGGAAACAGGATGCTGGGCTTGAGGGACCTTTGGTCTTTCCTAGTATGGCAATACTTATTAATTACTGATTTCTTATCCCAACTCCATTCTGTTCACTGGCAAGAAGTGAAGCTTATTGCATAAATGACAACCGCAAATAAGGAAAGCCAGCAATATTTCTTTTAGCAGTGTTTACTCCTATCATCTTAACAAACTTCCTAAAACAAAAAATAAATACATTCCTAATGAAAAAAAAATATCAAAAAGTCTGACTCACACTTCAAAGAACACTGCAAATCCTCCAGCTAACCCTTTGCCCTAAGAATAATGAAGTAACAGCCATACAATTTTTTTGGCAGGGAAATTTAATCCAGTCTGTTCACAGAACGTTTCTGCAAAGGGGTATCTGAATCAGTTCTTATAACACTAGCTCTAGCTAGATAATCTTTCAATTGGTGAGCTACATATGTGGCACTCAAAGGAATAAATAAAGTCCTATGTCCTGTAAAGTCTGTGAATCTCACAAGGTATTCCTGCCCTCATTGACTTGGGATGACTTGTGGGATAAAGGTTTCACGAAAGAAACATGAAAAAAAAAACCACAAACACAAACAAAAAAGCCAGTGGCAAAAGCCAAGTAAAAAATTTAAAAAATGGCCAAAAAGTAAAAGTGGGCTACTCTTTTTCTCTGCTTGCAACATAGTAGATTTTCCATTATCAGTGCTATATGAAGATCATGCCTGAACTCTGGAAAATGTCTTTGATTGGCTAGTTCAGAGCTCACTGCTGTTAACAGAACCAATCAGACATTCACTACCATGCAGAAGTCAAATGTACAGTGTCTTCAGTGTGGGGAGACAAAATGCAGCTTAGCAATAAAGAAATCCCAAAGCCAGTTGGAAATAGCAAAACATTGTCACTGTTTCAAGATTTTCTTGGATAAATCCAAGCTAGAAACCTCAGCCTGGTTTCAGCCAGTACACAGCCAAGAAAGCATGTGATCCTTGATTTTTCATACACAGACAGATTGGTATAAACTTCAGTGTCACAGTTTCATAGTGCTTTGCATTAGAATCCATAAGTACATAAGTACATAAGCAGTGCCACGCTCGGAAAAGACCAAAGGTCCATCAAGCCCAGCACTCTGTCTCCGACAGCGGCCAATCCAGGCCCCAGGAACCTGGCAAAAACACAAAATTTAATAACGATCAATGGACTTTTCCTTCAGGAATCTGTCCAGACCCCCTTTAAACTCAGCAAGGCCAGCTGCCATCACTACCTTCTCCAGCAATGAGTTCCAGAGTCTAACCACGCGCTGAGTAAAGAAAAACTTTCTCCGGTTTGTTTTAAACCTACCACATTCTAATTTCATCTTGTGCCCCTCCTCCTCCAGTTTGGTTCTGGAATCATAGACACACAAAAAGATTGGTCAGGATGTTGCCCACAGTTGGAAGCCACATAGTAATATATCAGGTCCTGAAAATGCAGTTAAATCTGTTCCTCACTAGACAGAATTATTAGTGGAGGATCAGCGTTATACTGAACACTCCTTACTACCTCCTTTCCAAATGAGGATAGGGGCAATTGGGTAGCTCAGATCTAATCAGAATCAGCATGTGTGTGGCTGCATTAGTTTTTCTCTAATTTCACCAAAGGGACTTTCAGAGTTTGACTATTAATCTTACCACAAGGCTGTGTGTGTGTTTGTATGTTTTGTATTGTAAAGCAATTTTTCTCGTGATCTTCTTTTTCTTCTTTGTCATCTTTCTTCTACAGCCAAAAAAGTGGTTCCTATCTCTTAGCATTTGTCTTCCCCAAATGATATTTCAGCAAATGAATCCAAGCATAGTCACATCTATTAAAATGCTTTCATGGTAGGTTTGCATTGTAATTTTTATTTTTTTTAGTCTAAGTATTTTTATTAAATTTTGTTGTACAAAACAATAGTATAAACAACAACAGTATTGAAGTTTAGCATATCTTCGAGAATACAAGATTATCAAAGTGATGGGAAAAAAAGAGAGAGGACATGGAACATTATATGAAGTATTGCATATTACGCAGATAAAAGTTAACTAGAAAGTTAAAATTAGAAAGTCTTCACTTGATTCATATCTAAAGAAAATCTAAGTTATTTAGTCTTTCTTTAGACATGAATCAAGTGAAGACCATTTTTTCTTATAAAAAGCAAGGCGCATCAATTTTTTAGCATAACAGTTTTCATATTGGTATGCTAGAAAAAGTAAATTCCACCATTCTTGATAGGTGGCTTGGTTAAGGGATTTCCAATGTGAGAAAACTACTTTTAAGGGTAAAGTTAACATAGTATTAACGAGTAAACAGTCATTACCCCCAAAGTATCACTAAACTTTGATCTTTAAGTATCACATATTTGTACATCAATGGACAAGAAAGATGAAATATATCTGTCAATGTGGAATTTTTATTTCAGGTTTCATTTGTGACCATGGCTGCATAAAGCAATCTATTGAGTTGCTCACCCTACACGTATGATTCTTGGAAAGCATTAACATTTTCTCAGTTTGAATCTGCCAGACTACAAAATAGAAAAGTTAACTCCTGTTAAGTGCTTAGGGGGGGGGGGGGGGGGGGGGGGGGGAAGCCAAACAGAAAGTTAAGTCATGCTGACTCTGGCTTGAGAACTTGCTGTAAAAGCTAATGAGTTTTCTGAATGCAGAGCAGCCAGACTACCTGGATTTCTCCAAGTATCAATGTACCACTTTTTGGGGCTCCAATGTTCATTTTTTAGGATGTACACCTAAGCCCTCTTTCTTTGTAATTGCAGAATATCATACATTTTTAAACTTTGTATAGCAAACCTTTTTTTGTAGCATAACCTGTAATTTGTTATACCTCTGTCAGTGTCTACCATAGGCGCCCGGTATAAGAGGCTTGGAGAGGCTAAGCCTCCCCCCTGCTGCAGCAGAATGGATCAGCTGTGGAGTCCAGCTGCTCTGAGGGGATTCAATTGTTGATTTACCTCCATCCTCACAGCAGGAGCTGCAGTGAAAGCCCTCTAGCAGTTGTAGAAATTGGTTTATGGTTTGTTTACCTTACTGCTGGGAAAGCGGGGGGGGGGGGGTATTAATTGTGATTTTTATTTTTATTTATTTATTTTTTCTGTGTGTTTTCAGACAATTATGGATTTAAGCTCCACCCCTGGCTCCACCCCATAACCCCGCCCCTTTAGCCTCCCCAAACAGTTGGGCCACCGACCGCCTATGGTGTCTACACTGTATTTCTTTCTGCTGTAATGTTTAATGTTTGAAAATGCTCTATATACTGCTATACGAGGGTACGCTCAAAGCAGTTTACCATACCAAACTATAAAAGAAAGGAAAGGAACACTATTAATTTAAAGAAAGAGAAGAAAGAAAGAGTTGATGAATCCGGGGGGGGGGGGGGGGGGGTATAAGAATCTCTACAGTGGAAGCCTTACTTTTCATACATTTGTGATATTGGAATGGCTGATGAGAAGCTTCCACAATGTCTAACTCCCCTTCTCTCCTCAGAAAGCAATTAAATCCAAACCCAATCATATAAAGACTTTTTCTTATGTCAACTACCTAATGTGCATTATTAGTAACTAGGTCCCATTGCAATAAATGGGACCTACGATAAAATAATAATCATTAGGATGAGGGAGGGTTAAGTCTATAAAGTAGGAGTCAACATTACAGCCGCTGCATTGATTTTCTCTCCTCTCATGCCATCCTCGATCCGCTTCAATCCGGCTTTCGCCCCCTACACTCAACAGAAACAGCACTATCTAAAGTCTGCAATGACCTGTTCCTTGCCAAATCCAAAGGTCACTACTCCATCCTCATCCTCCTTGACCTATCCGCCGCTTTTGACACTGTCAATCACAACCTACTTCTTGACACACTGTCCTCCTTTGGGTTCCAGGGCCCTGTCCTCTCCTGGTTCTCCTCTTATCTCTCCCATCGTACCTTCAGAGTACACTCTCATGGTTCGTCCTCCTCCCCTATCCCGCTCTCTGTTGGAGTTCCTCAGGGATCTGTCCTTGGGCCCCTCCTTTTTTCAATCTACACCTCTTCCTTAGGCTCCCTAATCTCATCTCATGGTTTCCACTATCATCTTTATGCTGACGACAACCAGCTGTATCTCTCCACACCAGACATCACTGCGGAAATCCAGGCCAAAGTATCAGCCTACTTATCTGACATTGCCACCTGGATGTCCAACCGCCACCTGAAACTTAACATGGCCAAGACTGAACTTATTGTTTTCCCACCCAAACCCACTTCTCCTCTCCCTTCACTCTCTATCTCAGTTGATAACACCCTCATCATCCCTGTCTCATCTGCCCGCAACCTCGGTGTCATCTTCGACTCCTCCCTCTCCTTCTCTGCGCATATCCAGCAGATAGTCAAGACCTGTCGCTTCTTCCTCTACAACATTAGCAAAATTTGCCCCTTCCTCTCTGAGCACACCACCCGTACTCTCATCCACTCTCTCATTACCTCTCGCCTTGACTACTGCAACCTACTCCTCACCGGCCTCCCACTTAGCCACCTATCCCCCCTTCAGTCCATCCAGAACTCTGCCGCACGTCTTATCTTCCGCCTTGACCGATATACTCATATTACCCCTCTCCTCAAGTCACTTCACTGGCTTCCGATCAGATACCGCATACAGTTCAAGCTTCTCCTACTAACCTACAAATGCACTCGATCTGCAGCCCTCCTTACCTCTCTACCCTCATTTCCCCTTACGTCCCTACCCGTAACCTCCGCTCTCAAGACAAATCCCTCCTTTCAGTACCCTTCTCCACCACCGCCAACTCTAGGCTCCGCCCTTTCTGCCTCGCCTCACCCCATGTTTGGAACAAACTCCCTGAGCACATACGCCAGGCCCCCTCCCTACCCATCTTCAAATCATTGCTCAAAGCCCACCTCTTCAATGTCGCCTTCGGCACCTAATCACAACACCTCTACTCAGGAAATCGAGACTACCCCAACTTGACATTTCGTCCTTTAGATTGTAAGCTCTTCTGAGCAGGGACCGTCCTTAGTTATTAATTTGTACAGCGCTGTGTAACCCTAGTAGCGCTCTAGAAATGTTAAGTAGTAGTAGTAGGAGTCAACATTACAGCACCAAATATATTTCAAAATTACCAGAATACTGGCATATCCATAACTCAATCAAGATAAAACGCAGTGCCTCATCCTCTCCTCCAAGTTCAAGAAGTCTATACCGGTCACGGTTACTGCACAAAACGACTCCATTCCTGTCGCTGCAAGTTTGAAACTCCTAGGGGTCATTCTGGATCCCCACCTGACTCTTGATCTACAAGTCTCGTCCATTACGAAGTGAATGTTCCTGTCCATGAGGACCCTCAGGGGTATCAGGCAGTACCTGCCTTTTGCCCTCTTCAGGTCACTTATCCACTCCCTTGTCTTGAGCCATTTCGACTATTGCAATGGCATTTACACCGGTTGCAAGGAGCATACCCTTAAAAAACTTCAGACAGCGCAGAACACAGCGGCGAGGCTGCTATTTGGTAAATCTCGATTTGAGGCAGCAACACCCCTTCGTGAGAAGCTCCACTGGCTCCCGATCAAGGAGCGGATTAAGTTCAAAGTCTGTGCTTTTACACACAAGATTATTCATGGGGATGTTCCTTCCTACATGTACAGCCTGGTTGACCTCCCACCTAGGAACGCCGTGCAGTCCTCCCGCACCTACCTCAACATCTACTTTCCTTCCTGCAAGAACTTACGTTACAAGCTGCTCTTTGCATCTTCATTTTGCTTCCAGTGTCCCCATTATTGGAACGATCTCCCATCATCGTTAAAAGAGACCACGGATCACAGCCTATTCAAGAAATCCCTGAAGACCTACCTATGTGATCGTTCATTCTCCTCAGCAGCTTGATCCTTACATCCCCTCCTTCCTTTTCCCTTCAGATTTCCCTCCCTCCCCTGCTCTCCTTTTTTTTTCTTTTCTCTCTCTTCTCTTCTACTTCACGCTACTGTTTATTTGTTGAACTTTCTCCTGCCTTGTACGCCACATAGAGCCCGCCTTGGTGGGAATATGTGGGATATAAATGTTTACAATAAATAAATTACATACCAATAATCCAGCCATTTGCTACATTTAACCAAAAGTACTAACACCTCAGCGGCGACTCATTTCACATGAGCCTCTCACTCATAGCTCACCTAGCCTCTTTGGGTCAACTTTCCTGCTTATAATCGAAAGAGAAAAATGCCTATATTGCGACGCAAATCGGGAGATGGCCGTCTTTCTCCCGTGGGCGCCCATATCCGTATAATCGAAAGCCAATTTTGGGTGTTTCCAACTGCAATCCGTCGCAGAAATGGGTAAAGTTGACGGAGGCGTGTCAGAGGCATGGTGAAGGCGGAACTGGGGCGTGGTTATCGGCCGAGGAAAGATGGGCGTCTTTAGCTGATAATCGAAAAAAAAGGCGTTTTACAGCGATTTTGGGTCACTATTTGTGGACCCTATTTTTTCACGAACAAGTCCCAAAAAAGTGCCCCAACTGACCAGATGACCACTGGAGGGAATCAGGAATGACCTCCCTGGACTCCCCCAGTGGTCACTAACCCCCTCCTACCAAAAAAAAAACACTTTAAAAACTTTTTTCCAGCCTCTATGCCAGCCTCAAATGCCAGATTACAAAAATTGGGGGGGGGGGGCACATTTTGTCCCACCTCCCTCCGCCCTCCGCAACTCCACTTACCTTGGCTGGCAGGGGTCTGAAGCCCCCCCCCCCCCCCAGCAGAAGCCTTCCTCCAGCACTGTTCGTGTGCGACGTGAGGGGAAAAGCAGCCGCAGGGCAGACAATGCAGCAGAGAACAGTGCTGAAGAAAGGCTTCTGCTGGTAGGGCTTGGGGACTCTCACCAGCCAAACAACAGGCCCCAAAATCCTGTGTCTGCTCCTCCCCAGCCTCTAAGGGGGGGCCCAGCACTGGAGTTTTCTCTCTCCTGCTCCTGTCAGGATGCGATCACCCAGGTCCTGTCAGGAGCAGGAGAGAGACAGACCCCGGGGCTGGGCCCCCCTTTGGAGGCTGGGCCCGGGGGAATCTTGACACCCCTGTCCTCTCCCTCTCAGCGGCCCTGTTTGTTTGTCATTGGGTGTGTTTGGTTCTATTTTGATACCCTGCCTTGAAATCTTTGCCTCAACTTAACAATTTGATTTATTCTGTAAGTATGTGCATATCTTTGAAAGGATGCCAAAAATATGGGCACTAGGAGTGAATTATATATGTGGCGCCAAAAAAGCACTATTCTATAAACTGTGCTTAAAGGCCATTCCACGCATCCACCACACTTTCCATGAAAGAGTATTTTCTTAGATTCCTCCTAACTCCATTTCCTCTTAACTTCATCATATGACCACTCATTCCAGAGTTTTCCTTCATTTGAAAAAGGCTCACCTCCTGTATATTAACTCCACTGAGGTATTTAAATGTCTCCATCATATTCCCTCTCTCCCACCTCTTTTCCAGTGTATACATGTTGAGTTTCATAATCCCAGTGGCGTACCAAGGGGGGGCGGTGGGGGCGGTCTGCCCCGGGTGCACGCCGCTGGGGGGGGTGCCGCGCGCCTGTCGGCTCCACTCATTCTCTGCTCCCTCTGCCTCAGAACAGGTTACTTCCTGTTCCGGGGCAGAGGGAGCAGGGAACGAGCGAAGCAGGTAAAAATGCACCGCGGGGGTGTCCTTGCGCTGAGGGGGAGTCACGCTGCACCCGGGGGGCGGGGCGCAGCGGCGAACTGCCTCAGGTGTCAGCCACCCTAGGAACGCCACTGCATAATCCTGTCCTTATATGTTTTATGACAGAGACCGCTTACCAATTTTGTAGCCACCCTCTGTACTGACTCAATCCTGTTTATATGTTTTCATAGGTGCGATCTTTAGAATTGCATGCAGAATTCTGAATGGAGCCTCACCAGAGACTTCTATAAGGGCACTGTTAGGCACCAACTGGCACTATTCTATAACTTGTGTGCCCAAATTTGCATGCTGGTCGTAAATTTGGACATTCAACTTTATAGAATCTGGCGGATAGTGCGCAGAAGTGGATATGAGCATGGGCAAAGTCTGGGTAGAACATGGGCTCACACTTAAACTATAAGGTATGCTTGTATCTCTGGAATTTAGAAGCAAACATTTACACCAGCTCTATGGCCTAATCATGTATGCACTTATATACACAGTTACGCCAATATTTATTTAAATGCATATAGTCTGCCTGAGATAATAAGCAAATAACAAAACATGCATGCATAATATATATAAAAAAAGAAACAACCAAAAGACAGGGAAGGAACTAAAAACAACTAATAACACGATACAGCCAAAACAAACATTACTGAGACCAACGATATAATGGCAGAAAAGTGACCCAACAGTGATGATAATTACACTACATAGAAGACTATAATGAAAAAGAGAACACATCAGGAACATCTGGACATTACGAATAAATCTTTTCATCTCATTACATTCATATCTTCCTCTGTTGAATGATTCCTTTTCAAAGTAGAGACTTGCATGGGAACGGGGTTCGCGGGAATCCTGCAGAACCTGTAGGGTTCCCGTGGGGATAGAAACAATTCCTGTGGAGTTCCTGTGGAAGTTTATGCTGCACTTGCGCCAGCCTCTCACTTACTGAGTACCAAGTTCTTTGAGTTCTGTCTATTCCTCTTCCTCCTTGCCTTAACAGCATAGATGCGGAAAGTCTCCATTAAGGAAGTGGTAGAGACACAAATGGTGACAGAATTCAAAAAAGGCATGGGATGAACACAGAGTATCCCTAATTAAAAAATATAAGTTATGAAAATCCTAAACTTAAATGGCTGCATGTGTGTGGATTTGTCGAGTGACGCTTAGATGGCGACTCCTGTTGTGATGAACTAGAGCCAATATCAGGCAGACTTAAATGGTCTGTGTCTCATATATGGCAATCTTGTTTAGGATGGGATGGAAAGGGCTTACGAAGCAAACACCCACAGAAGGTGAGCTCTCCACAGCAAATCCAACAGGATAAAACAAACAGTGGATCCAAAAAAAGTCCTCTCACAACGAGTGTCTTCCTGAACAAGGTCTTTATTCACAATAACACAATTGACCCGACACGTGACGTGTTTCGGCCGTGAGGCCTGCGTCAGGGGTCTATTATTACCTGAAGATAAAATGCCTTGTGGGTCAGGTGATAAATCAACACTAAAAACTGCGAAAACAAGTATCGTATGCGGAACTGAGCTGTGCTACTCAGTCGTGTCGGGTCAATTGTGTTATTGTGAATAAAGACCTTGTTCAGGAAGACACTCGTTGTGAGAGGACTTTTTTTGGATCCACTGTTTGTTTTATCCTGATGGAAAGGGCTTAGACAGCAACTTTATATATATCTAGATATATTTATATATGTGCATTAACTTACATATATATATATGTTTTTGTATATCAATTAGACATATTTATTTATTTATAATTGTCTTTTGATTATATTATTTTTAACAAGACGTACATGTATACAACAAACCATATATATGTTGTTTTTTTATTCACAGTGTTATAGAATATGGGGATTTTGTGCCCAACTTGTGCACCAAGATGTCATCTGACCTACTGGCACGTGAATGTGGCGACCTCTCAGCAAACAGCGCCAGTGAATCAGAGACAAGTCTTAAATGTGTGCACCAGAGTGAAGTTCCAACTTCTGTTCCTTCCTTGCCTGCAGGGCTGCGGCTCAAACCCAGGGAGAGACTGAGAAAGCTGACTGGAATTTTTTTTATGTACCATTAAATTCTTGTGGGCCTGAGAGAGGTCCATGGGACCACCAGACACCAACAACCAACAACCAAACAAAACGGGGGCTGGAGGTCCGGTCCCTCCGACCTCCCCAACACAAGTTCAGGGGGCTGGAGATCCAGTGGGTCTCCAGCCCCCCCAACCCCCCCCCCCCCAGCAACCCCTCAGAGGTCCCTGGTGGACCAGTAGGCTGCAGGTCAATCCTCCCACCTGATGGTCTAGTGGCCCTTCCCCCAACCCCCTACCTTCAGTTGGAGGAGGGAGATGGCCTCCCTCCTCTTCCACCGATGCCGCCTTGAAAATGGCGGTGCCCAGCCCTGCCTAGTGCACCCTGGGATGTGCTGGGTGGGGCTTCACACCGCGTTGCGATGTCTGCAGGGGTGGGGGCTGCTGCATTGGGGGGAATAGGGGCCTGCTAGCATGCAAATGCATGTTGGATAGGGCTCACCATACCTCCCCAATGATCAGCAAACCCTAATACCAGCTCCGTGCTGGCGTAGGGTTTGCTGTGGCCAGCGAGCCAATCTTTGGCGTGCTGCTCACTGATCATCAGAGATGAATATGTTTAGCCCTGTTTTGCATGTATTTGCATATTTTGCATCTCATCATTAACTAACCTGCAGCAACTTAAATATTGCCATGGTATTTTTAGAAAAACGGCATTAAGGCTGTTTAAGGCATGTTAACGGCTGAATAACACAACTTAAAGCCCTAACAGCACTTGATGAGTCCCTCCCCACTTAAAGCCTTACTGTAAATCCTCTGTTGATGAATACAAACAAACATATTGGTGAATGGTTTGATTGGCAATTTCTGAAATTCAGCAGGAAAGGTGCACTCTACAGCTTTTTGTTCCAAATATTCTGTCATCCACCCAAGTCACCCAGGAGCCTGTTGAAAACAAGGGTTCTGTCTTAAACTGTTTCCCCCAATAATTAAATTTAAAACAAACCTAAATAAACATGGGCTTAGAAACTGACATACAAAACGGGGCATGTGCTGATATTTCTGCTGCCTCACAAACACACTTCAAGATTTAAAATGGAGACTTCCCCAGTGACCAGCAATGACTATAAAACCAATACTACCAATTTTCCATTTCTGGTCAACCACAAAATCACTTTAGCTCATTGTATTCAATAGAGAGTTAAGACATGTTTTTCTATTTGTAAAGGCTGAAAAAAAAAAAACCTGACAACCAAACCAAGGAACAGTACAATGGCAGTATGAAACAGGAGATAGAGTTTCAAAACTGCAATTCTGGTCACCACATCTCAAAAAAGATAGAGCAGAATTAGTAAAGGTACAGAGCAAAGCAACTAAAATGATAAAGGGGATGGGATGACTTCCCTATGAGGAAAGGCTAAAGTGGTTAGGCGATATGACAGAGGTCTATAAAATACTGAATGGACTGGAACAGGTAGACATGAATTGCTTATTTACTCTTTCCAAAAATATTAGGACTAGGGGGCACTCAATGAAGCTCCCAAGTAGTAAAATTAGAGCAAACCACTCAATGTGTAGTTAAACTCTGGAATTTGTTGCCAGAGAATGTGGTAAAAGCAATTAGCTTACCAGGTTTACAAAAGGGTTGGATAATTTCCTAAAAGAAAAGTCCATACGCAATTATTAAGATGGACTTGGGGAAAATCCACTGCTTATTTCTAAGATAAGCAGCATAAAATCTGTTTTACTGTTCTGGGATCTGACCAGGTACTTGTGACCTGGATTGACAACTGTTGGAAATGGGATACTGGGCTTGATGGACCTTTGGTCTGTCCCAGTATAGCAATACTAATGTTCTTATTACATAGGAAACCAGGAATTCTCATGTAAGAGTATGAGGACCTCTTTAAAGTGATAAACAGAATGCTGATGGCAGGGATATATATTCTTCAGTGCACTTCAGTTCACTAAGGGGCCCTTTTACTAAGCCTCGTAGACATGTACGAGCATCCTAGGTGTGATAGTTTTGAACTACCACCCGGGTACTGCATGGCCTGGGTGATAATTTCATTGTTTACGTGTGTCCACTAAACCAGCACGCGGCGCTAACTGAGCAATAATCAGGATTGTACATGTGTAGACCATTACCGCCCGGTTAATGCGTGAAACCTTACTGCTAGGTCAATGGGTGGTGGTAAGGTCTCAGGCTCAAAATGGATGCGCATCAATTTTTATTTTGCCACACATCCATTTTTGGCCAGAAAAAGAGGCCTTTTTTGCAGGCGCGCTTAAAAATGGACCTGAGAGCGTCCAATACACGCATCTACACCAGCGCAGGCCATTTTTTGGTGCACCTTAGTAAAAGGACCCCTAACACACCTACATCATTTTTGGTGTATTAGCATACACATTACAGGGGTACAATTAATGTATGGTCATTAAAACAAAAAAGCATATGTTAAAAAAAGTTCTTAAAAGTAATATGAGAAACAAACTTAAGAACATTTGCAAATTGGAGTACAAAAGCCAGATGAACCAATTTTCGGCCAGCACACATCCCTGCTGGATGGACAGGTCATAAATAGAAAAGTGGTTGATGCACCTTGTATCGAAAAAAAAAAGTAGAAATTTATCTGGTAACTGTAGCAAGCCGAAAAATCCATGCCCCAGCTCATTCTGTGTCATAAAACATAGGATATAAAGAAATAAAGTGCCTGCTAAACACTCAGAACTGACAATAAATAATATATTCAGCAGGATGAAGGACCCGACCTTTCTCTCTGTTATTACATATCAATGGAATGACAGGTGGAAGTATAAGAAATTACTAGAACAAGAATTGGTTTCTGTTCACCTGCTAAGAAATTACATTTGCATCAAAGTGACACTCTGTCAGCAGGTTATTGGCCTAAACCTGCAAAGCATTATGCTCCAAGACCAGAAACCTAAATATACAAATGAACTATACTGAAAACAATTGCCACACATTTCATATCATGTGTTCAGTTTGCATATGAAATCTAACTTCCTGCCTTCCCTGCTTCCAGACAGCAAAGTCTGAGGAGTCACTGAATGCATTCTATCAGTCTATTAACAAAGGGGCCGATGCTCAAAGCCTAACGCCACTGGTAAAAAGTGTTAGCGTTTGATTTGTGTGCACCATATCATGTACAGAATGCTCAAAAGACTGGAAGGCAGGTTTCAAGGTGTGCACTCAAGCATTACTGTAAATTGTATTGAAATGCATTTAAATGAATGCAAATGAGATCAGGTAGTATATACTGTATATACATGGAGGGGCATTTCCGATTTGACGTCTAAGTCAGGCTTTGAATGTTTTGCGCTAAACATCCCAAATTCGAATAGAAAATATAGCCATTTTCGAGACAGGAAAGCGTCTATCTTTTTTATTTTTTCAAAAATGGTCACATGAGGTTTTGTGCTCTGTACGTTTATCTTTTTGGTCTATTTAGAAAAAAAAATCCAAATGCAAAATGCACAAAATCAAGCCATTGGGATGTAGGAAGAGACAGAAATTTTACTGGCCACATAGACATCCCAGGACAGCAATGGGGCACCCTTTCGATTTTATCTGGCCATGTGCACAAGAGCTATGATTACTGCAAAACCTTTGTGTACATGTGCTAGCCACATTCCTGCTCCTTCTTTTGGTTTAATATATGAATTAAGCGTGCTTATCATATGCATACTGATTCCTTCGAGCATCCCTGAGATATTTTTTGGCAATATTGTTGTGTTGTGGGCTTTAGAGCCTAACTTTGAGAATCGGTCCCAAAGGGAGAATATGGGCAGGAGATCCAAATGGCAGGATATTATTATTATTATTATTATTATTATTATATATCCCACATTATCCCCAAAATAGGCTTGAGTTCAATATGGTTTACATATTAGATTAAAAATGCAAACTATAGAATACAACAATATTGAAATAATATGCAATAGTGGCTAAGAATTACAGAATAACTGTATTTATTGATGGATTTATCAATGAACTACTAGTATTGCACATTCTGATAGAGTTGCAATAAGAACAGAAAACCTGAGTTATCAGTTATTTGTTACAGTATAGATTAATGAGATAAAGTTATGAATTATAGTGCAGGAACATGACAATTAACCTCAGAAATATCAAAATATGCCCGACGTTATGAAGTCAATCCAGAGCACATTTTCTTCTAAGATTCAATTGATTCCAACTCCATAGGGCTGAATAAACAGCTGAAGAAGCAAGCAAATAAGAAGAAGAAAAAATAAAGTTCATGAATACTTTGGTAAGAAATATTACATTACACTTTGCTCTTATATCCCACAACCTTCAGGAATTACAATAAAAAACATACAACTTCATTGGCACAATAAATCATAAATCCTAATCCTGGTAAAATTTCTTTAAAAGAAATGTATTTTAACAACTTTCTAAACTGAAGATAACCACACGTCCATATAACAAGAGAAGGAAGAGAATTCTAAAGTTGTGTGGCTTGATAATAAAAAGTGGATTGAAGAATTATCGTAACCTAAACTTGCCGGAATGAGGGGAATTTTAACAATTGATTCCTAGTAGATCTAAAAGTAATATCATTTTTTTAGCAGCTGGGAAAATAACCCTGGTAAGTTTCATTATCAGATATTGCAGTTCTGTTCCATATAAAATTTCCCACTATCAAGCAAGAAAGGGTAAGGGGGCATTTTTATAAAGAATTTTCTGTGTGTAAATTATATTTACATGCAAAAGAATAATTCTTCTAAAATGGTGCAGGGGTATGCAAGCATATGCTGAAAAGTTAGGATTACTTACAATACTGTGCCTGGGTTTTCCTGGGACCACTAAATAGGCAGATGTATGCATGGATTATATTGAGTTCTTTTGCTGGAATGGAAAACAAAAATGAGGATATTATAATGTCTTTGTATTGCACCATGGTACGACCGCACCTCGAATATTGTGTTCAATTCTGGTCGCCATATCTCAAAAAAGATATAGTGTAATTAGAAAAGGTGCAGAGAAGGGTGACAAAAATGATAAAGGGGATGGGACGACTTCCCTATGAGGAAAGGCTAAAGTGGCTAGGGCTCTTCAGCTTGGAGAAAAGGCGGCTGAGGGAAGATATGATAGTGGTCTATAAAATAATGAGTGGAGTGGAACGGGTAGATGTGAAGCGTTTGTTTACGCTTTCCAAAAATACTAGGACTAGGGGGCATGCGATGAAGCTACAATGTAGTAAATTTAAAACGAATCGGAGAAACGTTTTCTTCACTCAACGTGTAATTAAACTCTGGAATTTGTTGCCAGAGAATGTGGTAGGGGCAGTTAACTTAGTGGAGTTTAAAAAATGTTTGGATGGCTTCCTAAAGGAAAAGTCCATAGACCATTATTAAATGGACTTGGGGAAAATCCACTATTTCTGGGATAAGCAGTATAAAATGTTTTGAACTTTTTGGGGATCTTGCCAGGTATTTGTGACCTGGATTGGCCATTGTTGGAAACGGGATGCTGGGCTTGATGGACCTTTGGTCTTTCCCAGTATGGCAATACTTACAGTATTCACTTATGCTGTCCTGTCATATTTGTAAATGGAGCAGTTTATAGGCTGTTATATGTACAAGCTGGCCAAATGTAAAACCCAATAAAGATAAAGAAAAAAAACACACATACCTTCATTGCAGATGAAAATTTGTGTGACAACATTTGTACATTATTGGGGATTATTTAGGAGCCTAAATTTAGGCTCCTACAATAATCCAGGTTGCCATCATGAAATAGCTGCTTTTTGTAAACTTGCATGGTCCTATGCATGGAACTTGATATTAAAATCCTGCGTCCTAGATGAAAAACCCATCGCAATAGTTTACCTTTAGTGATTTGATATTTTACAAATCTACAGAAACACTGGTGGTCTAAATTATTAAGGCCATTATTTTAGAAACATATTCACGTGTAAATAGCGGCATTACACATGTATTTCAGCTACATGTGTACATACTGATTTCAGAAAGCCACTATTTATATGTGGAGATTCACACCATGGGCATGGCTTCTGTGTGACTAAAATATTTGTGCTTTCCTCATTTAAATAGAGATCACATGCCTGAGCAAAATTCTTTACAGCAGGTCAAAGACACACATATGTTTAAAAAAGAATGCTCATTTTGGTCACAGCTTTACAGGAGGGATTAAATGAGTCATTCTCCTTAATCTCATGTAATTTATTTTCTCCTCCAAAATGAAACCAAATTAAAATCGTGACCTCACTACTTAACTGAAGACACACATTTAAGGTTTGTAAAACAGGGCAGCTACATGTGGAAATGGCTCCACTTACACATGGAAGTCGTGAAACTAGCATTTCTACACAAGCTGACAAGTCCATGTGGAAACTGTCAGGTCTCTGCCAATCATTTTTTTCTCTATGTATATTTGATAAATGGCTGCTCTTGCTGCACAGGCTGGCAGGGTTGACTCAAGGCCCTGAGCCAACTTTTGGTTTGGTGCCCTCCCATTGGCGCATCTCCCCCCCAGCCTACCAAAAGCATTTCACCTAAAGCTACCCGCATCAGCCCCTGTGTCTTCCCTCTGCCGTGCCCCTGTGGAAACAGTAAGTTATGTCAAAGGAGGGGCCAGAGCGCGGCAGAAGGAAGACGCTAGGGCTGATGCGGGTAGCGTCAGGTGAAACACTGTGTTTGGGAGGGGAAAACTGCCTTTAAAGGTAGATGGAGGAAGGTGGCCTGATACAGAGAGAGGAAGGGGGTTGCCAGCTCTTCTTTTTTCCTTGCAATGCCACCAGGTAAGATCTGGGCCAGCTTAACCTATAGGACCAGTGATATCAGAGGCTCAAGCCTTTTGGCGTTCTTTATCTCTGGTGTCCTGGGCCAGAGCCTCACCTAGTCCATAGATTAAGTGGACTCTGCAGACTGGCAAATACACGCATCCTTCTACAGGTATTGTAGAAAAAGTGCTGCCTCAGCAGATCCTTCACTGTAACACAGTACGTCAGAGGTCTCATGCCCCAATGCTCAAAGCTTACCATGCTTGCAACATTTGATTTAGACTGGTTGTAGTCAGCCTAGCAGACACATTATTCAGCATCTAATGCACAAAGGGGTTCTGCATCGCTTTTACTGTTTGGTGTAATCACTACCGATAATCCTGTGCAAATGTATTACAACAAGCTCATTAGTATTAAAATGAGCATTCCATGTGATGCACTGACATTTCTGTGCAGTGTACAGACAGTAGCACCTACCTTTAGCGTTCACAATTTTCTAGCAGGCCTGGAGCTGTCAATGCATAAGGGCGACTTCTCAGTGGAGCAGTCTGCTTTCATTTTTTTTAATAGTATCTGAACATGTGTGTGAAATGTGCATGTGCATGCATTATCCCCCAAATTCTTATATCGTGCCTTAATTTCCACGTGAAACTCAAAGCATATTCTATAACAATGCATGTAACTTAATTGGTTAACTAGCTAATCAGCGCTGTCAATTGGATGCTAACAAGCAATTATCAGCACTATTTCAATTTATGCGCACAACTTGCTAAGTGCATTCTGTAATGTGGTGCACGGAAATTCTAAATTGCACAGTTGAAAAGGGGTGTGGCTCTGGGTATGGAATGAGCGTTTCTAAAAACTATGCGCATTATTATAGAATATACCCACTCTGCACCTAAAATAAGTATTGGGATTTACGTCAAGTAAAACATGGCCT
Source organism: Microcaecilia unicolor (assembly GCF_901765095.1). Classification (NCBI taxonomy): domain Eukaryota; kingdom Metazoa; phylum Chordata; class Amphibia; order Gymnophiona; family Siphonopidae; genus Microcaecilia; species Microcaecilia unicolor. The sequence continues at coordinate 410,112,596 of NC_044031.1, forward strand.
AAATGGACGCAACCATTTCATTACGTGGAGAGGTGCTCGGAGTATTCTATATACCAAGAGGAAATTTAAGCCTTTTCTATAAAATTCTAAAACACACATAGGCGTATTCTTTTTACCACGCAGATTTTTCAGGTGCCATATATAGAATCTAGCCCTATATGTGCATGTGTCCCATGTATAGCAGTAGTGTTGAAAAGTTGTCGTAGAGCATTTTTAAATATCTGCGCGCATGTGTGAAATATACCATGTGCGTGTATTATATGAGTGTGGGTCCTGCACATAACAATAGCATTAAAAAGTTGTTATGGAACATTTTTGATAGTATCTGCACATGTGTGCGTGAAATGTGCCATGTGCGTGTGTTATATGGATGTGCATCCTGCATGTAACAATAGTGTTAAAAAGTTGTCATGGAACAAAAAAATAAAAAGGAAACCCCATGTACGCATGCCTACGGCGTAGTTGTCGCATTTTTTTCCTAGCATGCAGGGAACATCGATGCTTAACGAGAGACTCTTCTGCATATGTGCTAGGCGTTTTTCCTCCTGAGCTGCCTACAGAATTTCCACAAAACTCATTTGCATGCAATTTTCTTTGAGCATCCATCGCTGTTTCAAAATTGGTAAATTCAACCATGGATAAAGGGCTGCACATACTGCAGCAGGACATGTTTATCCACTCCTACCCTAGCTGAGATAATATTTAACCATCTCTCTGACCTCAAGTGCAACTTTCTTTAAATTAGTCACCTAATTTTCTAACTCCTCTTACCTATCTATATGTTCCATCTTTGCTTATACCCTACACTATCAATTAAAATGTTCTATTACGTAGTGTGTTGACATTGTAAGTAGTATACTATTGGGCTCATTTTCGAAAGAGAAGGGCGCCCATCTTTCGACACAAATCGGGAGATGGGCGTCCTTCTCCCAGGGTCACCCAAATCGGCATAATCGAAAGCCAATTTTGGGTGCCCTCAACTGCTTTCCGTAACGGGGATGAGCAAAGTTCCCGGGGGCGTGTCGGAAGCGTGGCGAAGGTGGGACTGGGGCATGCTTAAAACATGGGTGTCCTCGGTCGATAATGGAAAAAAGAAGGGCGTCCCTGACAAACACTTGGTCGACTTGGTCCTTTTCTTTTTACGACCAAGCCACAAAAATGTGCCCTAAATGACCAGATGACCACCGGAGGAAATCGGGGATGACCTCCCCGTACTCCCCCCGTGGTCACTAACCTCCTCCCACCCTAAAAAAATTTTAAAATATTTTTCCAGCCTCTATGCCAGCCTCAAATATCATACCCAGCTCCATGACAGCAGTATGCAGCTCCCTGGGGCAGTTTTAGTGGGTACTGCAGTGCACTTCAGGCAGGCGGACCCAGGCCCATCTCCTCCCTTACCTGTTAAACTTGTGGTGGTAAATGTGAGCCCTCCAAAACCCACCAGAAACCCACTATGCCCACATCTAGGTGTCCCCCTTCATCCCTAAGGGCTATGGTAGTGGTGTACAGTTGTGGGGAGTGGGTTTTGGGGGGGCTCAGCACACAAGGTAAGGGAGCTATGCACCTGGGAGGTTTTTCTGAAGTCCACTGCAGTGCCCCCTAGAGTGCCCAGTTGGTGTCCTGGCATGTCAGGGGGACCAGTGCACTACGAATGCTGGCTCCTTCCATGACCAAAGGGCTTGGATTTGGTCGTTTCTGAGATGGGCGTCCTCGGTTTCCATTATCGCCGAGTAGAGAGGTGTGGTAGCGTGTTAGTCCACTTTTAAAAGGTAATCAACAGAAATAAAACAAAATAAACATGGAAAAGAAAATAAGATGATACCTTTTTTATTGGACATAACTTAATACATTTCTTGATTAGCTTTCGAAGGTTACCCTTCTTTGTCAGATCGGAAATAAGCAAATGTGGTAGATGACAGTATATATAATTGAAACATCAAAGCATTTCAGTGACATTCTAACAGGGTGAGGGTGGGTAGGAGATATGCATGGGTACATCAAAGCATTTCAGTGATAGTCTAACAGGATGGGGGTGGATAGGTGAGAGGAGGGTGATAAACAGAGCAATACAACTTTATGGTTTATAGTGGGCTAGAAAACCCAGATCCTTGTTAAGTCCTGTCTGTTGGGTGTCAAAATATTCAATCATTCTGACTTCAAAGGTCTTACGTTCCTATATTGTTTTAAAGTTACATTTCAGGATTCTTACTATGAAATCACTGGTACAGTGTTCTGGTTTTGTAAAGTGCTGCCCCACAGGGGTGGAATCCTGGCTGGCTGGCACTGGCATTCTTCATGTGATGTCTATGTAAATTAAATCTTGTCTTTAGCATCTGGCTTGTTTCTCCAATATAGCATCCTTCGTCACATTTTTTACACTGAATGATGTATACCACATTGGAAGATGAGCATGTAACAGATTCCTTTATGTTGAATATTTTTCCCTTGTGAATGACATTATTGCCGAAAATCGGGGACGACCATCTCTAAGGTCAACCTAAGTGTTGAGATTTGGGTGTCCCCAACTATATTATCGAAATGAAAGATGGCCGCCCATCTTGCTTCGATAATACGGGTTTCCCCGCCCCTTCGCAGGACGTCCTGCGAGGACGCCCTCAGGATAACTTGGGCACCCCGTTCAACTATGCCCCTCCACGCCATACTTTGTATCAGTGTCGTAGCCAGTATGGGGCCATGGGGGCCTGGGCCCCCGTAGATTTACGCCTGGCCCCCCTGCCGATGACCCTCTCGACCCCCCCTCCCACCGCCAACCCACCGTCACCAACCCGTCGTCGCCTACCTTTGTTGGTGGGGGACCCCAATCCCCGCCAGCCGAGCCGAGGTCCTCTACTTCCCTATCCTGCGCAAGGCTTCATTCTAGTCTGACGTCCTGCACGTTGTACGTGCAGGACGTCAGACTCACAGAAACAGAACAAAGCTATCTTGCAAGGCTTTGTTCTGTTTCTGTGAGTCTGACATCCTGCACGTACAATGTGCAGGATGTCAGACTAGAACGAAGCCTTGCGCGGGATTGGGAAAAAGAGGACCTAGGCTCAGCTGGCAGGGGTAGGGGTCCCCCACCAGCAAAGGCAGGAAACAGCGGGTTGGCGGCAAGAGGGGGGGTCGAGAGGGTTGTCAGCAGGGGGGGGTCAAAGTTGGTGACAGGGGGGTTCAGCAATGGCGGGGGGGTCGGCGGCGCTAGGGGGGGGCTAAAATGTGCTCCCTCACCTCAGGCTCTGGACCCCCTTCCCACCGAAGTCTGGCTACGCCCCTGCTTTGTATTGTTATTTGAATATTCTTACTGCTGTAATTGTCTATTGCTCGTGTTTGATTTATTTTTACTGAACACCGCTTTGAGTGAATTCCTTGAAAAAGGTGGTAAATAAATCCTAATAAATAAATAAACAAGCAAATGCACACGGTATTTAACCGTGTCTTTTGAGCATCAGGGCCTCAATTCTGATCTCTGCATGCTTTGTAAAATGAGACTTCCTACATGGTGTTTCTTTTCCTGGAGGAAACCGGAAGCAATGAGCTGAAGTTAAGGAGGGGATGCTGCAGTGCTTTGAAATGAAGACATGAAAGGAGCTAGCAACAGGTTAACAGATGGAGCCCGAGCTTTCTTTTCCCCTACCTTCCTCTCTTCCACCACCACTCTGGCATCTCATTCACACACATGGTTGCACACAGATGCTCTGCATTATTCACACTGCATTCACACCCCAGCATACACACACATGTGCATATGAAACCAACGATTTTAAAAATCACCCACCCAGACAGATGAAGGTAAACCAAAGGAGACTTTCACACAGACAAGTAAAAGGAAAAAAAAAAACAGCAAAGAACAGACCACCAACAGACATTCCACTTGGAATCAATATCACATCTCTTTCTAAGCATAAACTGATGATCCTTGACACCTGGGTCCACTAGCTTTGCTGACTCTCCCCACAACCCTGACAGTTCTGGAGGGATGGTATTTCATGAGATTTTTCATGGACCTCATTTGGTTCAAATACTGCACTGCTTTAATGTTTGCTGTGTAAGACTTTATATCATGTGATGTGCTTATCAAAATATTTTTTCATCACAGTAGCTTAGCATCTAGAGGGTCAGAATATAAAACATGACAAAGAAATCAGTATGAAAACACAGCTACACGGCGTCACTCTCTTTGAAACAAATGACCTCCAGAACTAACAGAAAAGTGGAGAAAAAAAGACCTTAGCTATCAAAATAAATGCTCACAAAGCTAGAGGAACAACAACAACAAAAAAAGCCATCACTGCTCAGAAAAAAACAACCGCTTCAAAATATATCTCAAACTTATTGTAACCTGGGTCTCACCCGTGTGCTAGCTCCAGCCCCAGGCCACAAAACAGATCTCAGTTCTGTTTCTGTTTCACACTCATCAGTTCCAGCATACATGCAGTGGAGCATGGGAGCGGGTCAGTTGTCCAGAATAGCAATCTGGGGGTGGGGGTGGGGGGGGGGTTGGAAGACACTTTTTCAATTCTGGGTTCCATTCAGCTCTTCAGTCCAGGAACCACATGGCACTTCAAAGGGTTTGATAGCAAAATTAACTTCTATTGCAACCTCTGCAACAAACAGACTTTAACTTTAATCTTCTTCCAGTCAATAAACTCCAGTACAACTCAATCCCAGACTTCTGTTATTCCCGGAGGGAACACCCTTTCCACTATTCTCAGGTATATTTACAAAGGCATTTCTATTCAAGGGCTATATACATATTTACAAGGCTCCTGTCCATGCCTATCCTGTTGAGAGATTTTATTTCCAAAGGCTGCACTCCTTCTCACAGTATAACTTCTCTGTATTGGGCTCAGACTAGAGAATAACAGGGGGACAAAGTTTGTCCCCATCCCTGTCCCCATCCCCACAGGCCCTGTCCCCTTCCGCACCCCATCTTTGCTCCATCCACATGGGCTCTGTCCTATCTGCAGAAGCCTTGAACAATTATGATTTTATATTTAAATATTTTTATTAAAGTATAAAAAGGAACAATATGCTGTGCAACTATTGTGTATAAATTACAAATAGAAAACAATAATAACAGCGAGCAGCTATAATAACCCTCCTCACCACCACCCTCTACCCTTCCAACCTTAACAATAGCTGATTTCTATTACCCCAAGGAATCCTAATCCACCCTGTTAAAATGTCCAGGGGTACAAAATACAACCCGTTCTGTATGCCCTAGAGGCCTCTGTCCTCGTCCCTACCCTGTCCCTGTGGGATCTCTCCCCGCCCCGTCCCCATAAGCTCTGTCCCCATCCCCATGTTATTCTCTAGCTCAGACCCCCTTAGTCTGATCCTCCTCCAGCTCTGCCTAGCTCCAGTCCCCTGCTCCTGGGCTGAGCCTTCCTCTACACTCCTTGTCACTTTATGGAGCCACAGCAGGCCTCCTTTAGCCAAAGGATCTCTCTGCTTTCCAGGATTCCCCTTTCCCTCCTTCAGGTCAATGGCAGGGGACAGTGCAGGCAGCTTAAAACTGCAGGCAACCAAAGACTCACCCTAAAGGGTATAAACTTAGCTTTATTTCCTTCCAAATTTCTCCCCCCCCCCCCCCCCCCCCCCCCGTCACTTTTCAGTACCAGGGCACTATTTCTCTGCATTTCATTTCAAAACTACTCCCCTTCGGTTGGGCTTTCTCCCATCCAGGGACCTCCCAGTCACTATCCCCGGTAACACTAGGGAACTTACTCTCTCAGTAATCATCAATACAATGGGGGATCACAAAATCCAAAAATCTTAACAAATTAAGACCACTTAGAACCATGACTGTAATAAAATCTTGTACACATTTTTTATTGAAGTATTGAATGCTAAATCCTATCTTTTGCCACTTCCATTTGTCAAAACATCATGCATAAAGGCAAAATATACTGCTAAAATGTTCTCATATTACTCTTCCCAATCTTCCAACAGCAATAGTGTAAAAATACAGGTCAATAATTACATTTCAGATGTTCTGAATGAAGTCCCCCATTCATTGAAACTTTCTCTGCTGGTATCAAATTTTTTACCAAGTTTATTCTATTCAGATAGACTCAATGTATATTTCACTCATGCACTGAGCTATGGCAAATCTCATTGTATTAATATAGAATCTCTTAAAACCAGTTTGTTGAAGTTCAAAAGATAACTCAAAATTCATATGTGAAGACTCACCAACACTCTTAGTTCAAAGGAGGAAAGGGATCTCATCATACTGTGGCAGGCAAAACACAGTATTCATGAATACTGCATGACCCAGATAAGTTCCAGGGTTTTTTTTGCATTTTTTATGGGACTTTGCCAGATGGGCATTAGATTGTGCAGACATAAAGAAAGGATTTATCATTAAACATTACAAAACTGATTTGCATGTAAAAAACATTTTTTGACAAAAAAAATACAAAATAAAGCATAAGAAAATCCTTATTGGGAGGTTTTTGGGATCAGTGATTACTTTCTCACTGTGCACTTCCAAGAAATTTGTGTTTTGCCTGTGAATTTTGAGTTGTTTCTGAGTATTAACGAAGTGGATCCGAGTGGATTTGTACTTTGAAATTCAAAAGATAGTCAACAAATCCATATTGACTCACTAGCAACAATTCCCAGGCATAACAACTGTTCTATAAACCATGCCTAACTTTAAGCTGATTTTTTTTACTTCATACATAGAATCTAGCCCTTAGCCCCGGATTGTATATAGTGCACTTAGATATAGGCACCAAAATCGGCGCGGATTCTATAACACCACGTGTAACTTAATTGTCTTAACAAGCTAATGAGTACTGTTATCAGCACTTAACAAGTAATAATGAGCACTAATTGGCACTGATTAGAATTTAGGCACAAAACTCGCAAAGTGTATTTTGTAATGATGTGCATCAAACTTCTAACGTGTGCAGGCAAGAAGGGGTGTGGTTATAGATGGGGAAATGAATGTTTTATGGGTGTTCCAAAATGTAGGCACCTAGTTATAGAATATAGCCCAGAGAGCCTAAATCTACGTGCCGGGATTTACACCATGTTTTAGTTGGTGTAAATGGATGCACCCAGATTTAGGTGCTGAAATATCAACTAAGCATCTATATAAATAATTCTCACCTCCAACGTTCTGAAGCTCACTCTGTGGCAGGGAAACACTGAAGCCGTTTACTGTTGGTAGGCTAGGTTGTCAGCACCACTCACTCTCACTCATGCACCACTCACTCTCACTCATGGACACGCCCTCAGCCACGCCCCATCCAGACATAATTCACAACCCCAACGTCCTATGAAGCCTCCACAACTCCCAACGTTCTAACTTGCATGGTGGTGGTGAAACCCAAATTTGCCCATGAGTGTTGGCCCCGCCCTTGCATCACAACGTGATGACGTCGAGGGCGGAGCACTGACACTGAGCAAATCCCATCTCACCCCCCTGCTCACTGCCGCTACCCCCCCTACGTCCGATACAAAAACAAAAAAAAACAACCTGCAAAAATGCCCCCCCCTCAGGTCACAACACCCAATGCCAGTCCCCCCCTCTCCGACCGCCCACCCACTCAACAGACCTGCACAAGTGTCCTACCCCCTTCCAGCCACCCCGCAATTCTCCTCTCTCCCCGCTCCTGCCGCCACGCCCCCAGAGGCAGTCACCGCTCCACCCCCCCCACGATGACTCCGCAGCCACTGCATCCCCTCTTCCACACCCACCCAGGACGTCGCTGCCGCTGCTCCACCCTCTCCGAACACCCACTCACCCAACAGACCTGCCGAAACATAAACAGATGATTTTAAGAACCAAGACGGCATCGCAGACAGCTGGCAGGCATTGGCTGTACACTCTGAAGCTGCGCCTCCTCTAGCCTGACGTCAATGCCCCTGCTGGGGAACCCGGAGGAGCACACCGACGTCACAGGCGAGAGGAGGAGTGGCTTCAGAGTGTACAGCCAACGCCTGCTGCCTGCCTGCGGTTCCATCTTGCTGCTTAAAATCATCTCTGTCTGTTTCTGCAGGTCTGTTGGGTAAGTGGCCGGACGGAGAGGGGGGAGCTGCAGCAGCAGCGACGACCTGGGTGGGGGTGGAAGGGGGGGTGCAGTGGCTGCGGTGACATCGGGAGGGGGGAACGGTGGCGGACTCTGGGGGGTATGGTGCCAGGGGCGGGGAGACAGGAAAATCGACGAAAACCTTGCTAGGGCCCGTTTCATTTTCTCGGAAACGGGCCTTTTTACTAGTATTCTATAATTCGCACCGAAATCTAGGTGCCGATTATAGAATACGCTTAGTCGGCAATGATTTCAGCACTGATTTTTTAGGTGCCATATATAGAATCTCCCCCTTAGCAGCTGAATATTGCTGATAAATGTATAGCTACCCGTGGTGAGTGCTGTCTACGTTTACTCAGTGCCATCACTTATCCGTGTGTGTCATTGAATATATGTACTTTTTAAAACACTTGCCTGACATTTTAAGAAAAATGCTTGCTGCTTCCATTATGCATTGACCTGAATTACTTCAGCACCTTGATTATGTATTGAGTCTAAAGTATTCCACCACTTACAGATTCAGTCAGCTTTTTCCCCATAAGTGCAAAATTGGAAAAAAAGGTTATGTAAGAAATAGAAATAAATCAAAACATAGAAAAGAAAATAAGATGATACCTTTTTATTGGACTAACAATGCATGCTTTGATTAGCTTTCAAAGGTAACCCTTCTTCTTCAGATCGGAAATAAAAAGATTAGAAAATCAGCCCCTAAATTAGAGTTCTTGTAGACTGCATTTATAAAATAAATGAAAGTGTGAATGAATGAATGAAGGTTATTTACGCCCAGGAAGTCAGCATAGTTTTATTTCCAACTGCAGAATAGCACACAAAAAAAATGTGCCATGGATATTGGACTCATCCATCTCTCTTTCTGTCTCCTTCTGCACAAAGTGAAATCCATGCTCAATCAAGGATTGAATATGTGCCAGATTGTATTGATTCTGCTCTCCTGGTCCATACCCATCAACCGGTGTAAATCCTATTTGGAAATAATAAATACGACCCTCCTCTGCTGGAACGCCAGCGCATTGCTTTTCATGCTGCACCTCCAAACGAGAGTTGATTGTTTGTGCTTGTTTGTTTGCTGTGTCAGAGCTAATGAACGCATTAGTCTCTCTTTGGAAACTTGTGTGCTGCACAAAAGACCTTTTTCTTTACAGAGCTCTTATATTTCTTAATTGGCATGCCACTGCCTCAGTCACTATAAATAAACCTCTCGCTCCAAGTGTATATGGTGGAAAACTATGAGTGAGAAGAATGAGTACAACCAAGGGCTGCCTTAATAGACTTGTAGGCTGCAAATAAACAAACACAGCTGCATAAATAAAGTGGAAGAAAAACCATCTCTCTGACCTCATGTGCAACTTTCTTTAAATTAGCCACCTTATTTTCTAACTCCTTTTATTATCTTATCTATCTATATGCTCCTTCTTTGCTTATACCCTACACTGTCAATTAAAATTGTCTATTACGTATTGTGTTGACATTGTAAGTAGTATACTGTGCCATACTTTGTGTTGTTATTTGAATATTTTTAGTGCTGTAATTGTCTATTGCTCATGTTTGATTTATTCTTACTGTATACTGCCTTGAGTGATTTCCTTCAAAAAGGCAGTAAATACAGTGGGGGAAATAAGTATTTGATCCCTTGCTGATTTTGTAAGTTTGCCCACTGACAAAGACATGAGCAGCCCATAATTGAAGGGTAGGTTATTGGTAACAGTGAGAGATAGCACATCACAAATTAAATCCGGAAAATCACATTGTGGAAAGTATATGAATTTATTTGCATTCTGCAGAGGGAAATAAGTATTTAATCCCTCTGGCAAACAAGACCTAATACTTGGTGGCAAAACCCTTGTTGGCAAGCACAGCGGTCAGACGTCTTCTGTAGTTGATGATGAGGTTTGCACACATGTCAGGAGGAATTTTGGTCCACTCCTCTTTGCAGATCATCTCTAAATCATTAAGAGTTCTGGGCTGTCGCTTGGCAACTCGCATCTTCAGCTCCCTCCATAAGTTTTCAATGGGATTAAGGTCTGGTGACTGGCTAGGCCACTCCATGACCCTAATGTGCTTCTTCCTGAGCCACTCCTTTGTTGCCTTGGCTGTATGTTTTGGGTCATTGTCGTGCTGGAAGACCCAGCCACGACCCATTTTTAAGGCCCTGGCGGAGGGAAGGAGGTTGTCACTCAGAATTGTACGGTACATGGCCCCATCCATTCTCCCATTGATGCGGTGAAGTAGTCCTGTGCCCTTAGCAGAGAAACACCCCCAAAACATAACATTTCCACCTCCATGCTTGACAGTGGGGACGGTGTTCTTTGGGTCATAGGCAGCATTTCTCTTCCTCCAAACACGGCGAGTTGAGTTCATGCCAAAGAGCTCAATTTTTGTCTCATCTGACCACAGCACCTTCTCCCAATCACTCTCGGCATCATCCAGGTGTTCACTGGCAAACTTCAGACGGAACGTCACATGTGCCTTCCGGAGCAGGGGGACCTTGCGGGCACTGCAGGATTGCAATCCGTTATGTCGTAATGTGTTACCAATGGTTTTCGTGGTGACAGTGGTCCCAGCTGCCTTGAGATCATTGACAAGTTCCCCCCTTGTAGTTGTAGGCTGATTTCTAACCTTCCTCATGATCAAGGATACCCCACGAGGTGAGATTTTGCGTGGAGCCCCAGATCTTTGTCGATTGACAGTCATTTTGTACTTCTTCCATTTTCTTACTATGGCACCAACAGTTGTCTCCTTCTCGCCCAGCGTCTTACTGATGGTTTTGTAGCCCATTCCAGCCTTGTGCAGGTGTATGATCTTGTCCCTGACATCCTTAGACAGCTCCTTGCTCTTGGCCATTTTGTAGAGGTTAGAGTCTGACTGATTCACTGAGTCTGTGGACAGGTGTCTTTCATACAGGTGACCATTGCCGACAGCTGTCTGTCATGCAGGTAACGAGTTGATTTGGAGCATCTACCTGGTCTGTAGGGGTCAGATCTCTTACTGGTTGGTGGGGGATCAAATACTTATTTCCCTCTGCAGAATGCAAATAAATTCATATACTTTCCACAATGTGATTTTCCGGATTTAATTTGTGATGTGCTATCTCTCACTGTTACCAATAACCTACCCTTCAATTATGGGCTGCTCATGTCTTTGTCAGTGGGCAAACTTACAAAATCAGCAAGGGATCAAATACTTATTTCCCCCACTGTAAATCCTAATAAATAAATAGATCTAGGGCATTTCAGGTCGGTTGACAGTAGATTCATTTTTCTCTCAAAATATGTCACCTTACATGTTTTGATATTACAACAAAGTGATCAAATCCTCTTTTTGACTGCTCGGTGACTATCTTGATACTCCATAGAGGCTTCAGAATAATGAACTTCAAGATGTTAGTTTGATCAGGGTGGACATCAGTTGAAAACTGCATGGTTGCAAACTTTTGGCCATGGCTTGTGTCTATTTCTCAGCTTTAACTGATGATGGAAAGTCTGTATATGGAAAGGCACAACAAGGTGGTATGTCTCATTCATTGGAAACGTTGTAGACATTACAACATCATTGTACCAGAAAAGCATTGGGATCATGATCCTCAGTGGCGATCCTAGGTCGGTTGCCACCGGGGAGAGACATCGCGTGCAGATATAGATATATAGATAGATATAGTTAGATATAGATATAGAAAAATATAGATAGAGATAGATATATCTCAGTGGGGATTACACCCAAATAGAAATCTGTAAATATATATATAACCATGCCCCAGCAACTAGTCTTTGGCAAAAAAAAATCAGAATCTGCCTTCCCCAAACTGTAGAAGTGAACACTGCTGTAAATTCTCACCCTCTGATGTGCTGTAAGCTTATCTTGGGCAGATGACTCAGGTTCAGGCCTGTATGTGGATGTAGGCTTCAGCTGCACACAGGATAGCACACACACCTATGACACCTCTACATAGTCAAGAGGGCAAATGCAATTGAGATATATAGATGGGACAAGATGGGTAGGACTAAGTAATTGGGACTAAATAGGTGGCTAAACCGCAGACACATTATCCCTCAGGTTCTATATAGTGCAACTTGAGTTGCATGTGTAATTCAGGTCATATTCTGTATTGCACACGCAACTTAATTATCTTAACAAGCCAATCAGCACTGATAATTGCCAAATAACAGGCAATTATTGACACTTTTTGGCTTTAATTAGAATTTGCGTGCACAACTTGCTAAGCATATTCTATAAAGTGATACGCATAAATTCTAATGCAATCTGCCAAAAAGGAAGCATGTCCAGGGGTTTGAAATGGGTGGATGTTGTGCTCTTATAGAATATACCCGCTCCACGCCTAACTTAGTCGCCGGCATTTACACCAAGTGTTACTTGGCATAATTTCCTGTGACTAGAGTATACAGGTAGGGCTTTACTACTGTCCACCAGGACAGAATGAACAGACAGATAAAGGAATGTTAACAGAAATTAGGAAAACTGGCAAATTGAGAAACAGTATAATAATGGGTAATTTCAATTACCCCAATATTGACTAGAGAAATGTGGTTTCAGGGAATGCTAGGGAGGTAAAATTCCTAGACATAATAAACGACTGCTTCTTAGAGCAACAGGTGCAAGAACCAAGAGGGGGAACTATTTAGATCTAGTCCTTAATGGAATGCAGGGTTTAGTACCAGAGGTAACAGTGTTAGGTCTGCTGGGAAACAGTGATCATAACATGATCAAATTTGAGCTGAAATTTGGATTGAAGTTACAAAGGTAATCTACTGTAGCGGTATTTAATTTTCAAAAGGATGATTATGATAAAATCGCTGTTTTGGTTAAAAAGAAGGTAAAAGGATCAGCCACAAAGGTTAGAACTTTAAATCAGGTATGGACATTGTTTAAAAATACCATCTTGGGATTCCAGATTAGATGTTTTCTATGTATTAATAAAAGTGGAAAGAAGAGCAAACAACAGCCAGCATGGTTAAAAGGTGAAGTGAAAGGGGCTATTAGAGCCAAAATAACATCTTTCAAAAAATGAAAAAAGGATCCAATTGAAGAAAAAAAGCTCTGGCAAGTTAGATGCATAACATTGATAAAGTCTGTGAGGGAATCTGTGGGAAGTAAGATCATCAAGGAGTAAAGGTGGAGAGAATGAATGAATTATTTGCTTTGGTCTTTACTGACCAGTACTACCAGTACCAGAAATGATTTTCAAAGGTGATGATGCAGAGGAACTGAAAGAAATCTCGGTGAACCTGGAAGATGTATTGAACCAAATTGACAAATTAAAGAGTAGTAAATTACCGGGACTGGAACATATGCACCAAAGGGTACTGAAGGAGCTCAAACATGAAATTGGAAGGTGACCAATGTAATTCCGATGTTTAAAAAGGGTTCCAGGGGAGATCCGGGAAATTGCAGACTGGTAGGCCTGACTTTAGTGCCTGGCAAAATAGTGGAAATAAGGAATAAAATTATGGAACACATAGACAAACATGGTTTAATGGGACAGTCAGCATGGATTCAGCAAAGGGAAGTCATGCCTCACCAAGTTGCTTCATTTCTTTGAAGCATGAATAAAGATGTGAATAAAGGTGAACCAGTTGATGTAGTGTATTTAGATTTTCAGAAAGCTTTTGACAAAGTCTCTCGTAAGAGACTCTTGAGAAAATTATAAAGCCATGGGTCCACATTACAGGAGACACATCCACAGTGTCAGAGGGTGTGGCTATTAAAGCTAAAAGAGCATCCTTTAAAAAAATGGGAAAAGGATCTGAATGAAGAAAAAAAACCATAAACACTAGCAAGTTAGATGCAGAGATCATTGATAAACTTACCACAGAGATGAAAACTCATAGTAATAACTTTTTCAGATATATAAGAAGCAGATAGCCTGTGAGGGAATCTGTGGGACCATTAGATCATCAAGGAATAAAAGGAGGACAGGGCCATAGAGAAAGACTGAATGAATTCTTTACTTTACCGAAGAAGATGTAAGAGATCTACCTGCACCAGAAATTATTTTCAAAGGCGATGATACAGAGGAAATGGAGGATGTATTGAGCCAAATCAACAAATTAAAGAGTAGTAAATCACATGGATGGGATGATATAGAAACTGAAAGAACTCAGACATGAAATTGCTGATCTGCTGTTTGTGATCTGTAACCCGTCATTAAAATCATCCATAGTACCTATGCAAGCCAGTTTGGGGGGGAAAAAATTCAGATTTACCCGGATCTCAATAGAGATACGCAAAAGAGAAGGCGAGAGTTTTTGGTTTTAAAGCCGAGGACTCTCGCCTTAGGAGGGTCATATACTTTGAAGTATCTATGCAGATGCCTGTTAACAATTAATAATGCTAATGATGTTATTCTTGACCCCAAAAAGCTAGCTGAATTTATTATATCTAAGGAAAAGGAAAACGTTCAGCCCTGAATGACCCCATAGGATGCTGGTTGTACCTTCTAGTGGGCGTCTAACGCTCACCCCTCTGAGTGATTGCTTCTAAAAGGAGGATTATACCTCCTTTGTTTTTTTTCCCCTTCTTGTTTTGTTTTCCTATATCTTGTTCCCAAATTATGGTGATCAATATGTATAAGAAATATTTCCTGTTTTGCTAATTTAATGAAGAGAGATATATCTCTGTTGAATATTATTTCCAAATCCTGCATTTATATTATTATGAATGTATTGTTTTTTGAAAATTCATAAATTAAAAAAAAAATCATCCATAGTACCTGAACATTGGAATGTGGTCAATGTAATGCCAATTTTTTAAAAGGGTTCCAGGGGTGATCCGAGAAACTACAGACTGAAAGCCTGACCTGATATTGGTGCCAGGCAAAATAGTGGAAACTATTATAAAGAATAAAATTACTGAACACATAAATAAACATGGTTTAATTGGATAGAGTCAGTATGGATTCAGTCAAGGGAAGTCTTGCCTCACCAAGTTGCTTCATTTTTTAGAAGGTGTGAATAAACATGTGGATACAGGTGAGCAGGTAGATGTAGTGTACCTAGATTTTCAGAAAGCTATTGACGGGAGGCAAGATGGCGTCTGTATAGGACGTGTGTGAAACAGCTCCTCACTCAACTCCCTCTTGCTGTTTTTTTTTCCTTAAAAAAATACATTTCCATGCCCATGAGAAGGGGCAAACAGAGGGCTTACCCTGCTCCCTCTGCAAGACAGGAATTGGGACCGATGGACCGTTTCACTGTTCCCAGAGTAGAATTGACTGGGCAACAACCCTTGCTGCAGGAGGGATCGATGAGAGGAGAACCGACCTACCTGCCTGAGGGAGAGGCCACTCTGAGCCCAGAGGAACGGAGTCCTCCTTCGATGCCGGCAATGCTGGCAGACCAGAGCCCTGGATTGACTAGACCCGATGAGGAGATGTCTGATCTGGGAGCAGGGGCAGACTCTGCTAGCAGAACGCCGAGTGCAGCAGTGCTGTTGGTTACTGCTGAGAATACCGAAGAAGCAGCTGAATCACAGGAGAGCAAGACTGGCTCTAAGAAAGGAGCTCAGGAAGAGGTAACATTGAAATTATTTCCTAAAAAACCGGAGAAAATAACCCTAGAAAAAATTTGGGATGCTTTGGAACAGTGGCGTAGCCACAGGTGGGCCTGGGTGGGCCGGGGCCCATCCACTTAGGGCTCAGGCCTACCCAATAGCAGCACATATTTAGTGCTAGCTAGTGGGGATCCCAAGCTTCGCCAGCTAAAGACTTCCCCCTGATGGTGTTGAAAACACTGCTTTCCATTTCAGCAGTCTAAGCTTCCTAAGCTGCTGATACTGGCCTCATCGCATTGGGGAGGGGGGGGGAGGGGAGGAAGAGAACACTTGGTGCCCACCCACTTCTTGACTAGGCCCACCCAAAATCTGCTGTCTGGCTATGCCCCTGCTTTGGAATGTTTAGAAGATTCTTTAACCCAGAAACAGTGTTGCCAGGTGGGCAGTTTTACCGCCAATTGGGCGGTTTTCCGCGACCCGCCGCGGGAAATTTTTGCCTGCGGCGGGTCGTGGTTTTTTGGGCTTCTTTTTTTCTTTTCCGCGGTTTTCAGGCGGTTTTTTCGGCCGCGGGCGGCGGGGTTAGTGACGTTTTGGGCGGGGTTAGTGATGTTCTGGGCAGGACCGATGACGGGGGAGGCGGGGCCGGTGATGGGGGAGGCGGGGCCGATGACGGTGGGGGCGGGGGTTGATGACGGCGGGGGCAGGGGTGATGACACGGGGGTGGGGGTGTCAGGGGCGGGGTTTGAGTTTGGGCGGGTTTTGGGCTGTTTTTAGGCTGGATTGGGTGGGAAAAAAATTTTCCACCTGGCAACCTTGCCCAGAAACTATCTCCAGTAGTTAAAGTTACTCAATCAAATCAAGCTAAAATAGCAGACTTGGAAAAACAGTTGGAACAATCTAAAACTTTTGAACAAACAATTATACTTGAAACAAATCAAATTAAAGAGAGCCAAATAACTTTAATAAAAGAAAATGTATACTTACATAGGAAAATAGAAACTTTAGAAAATTTACAAAGGATGAAAACATTGAGATTTATACATTTTCCTAAAGTTCCAGCAGTGGCTCCTTTAATAACATTCAAAAGATATCTTTTTTCTGGCTTAATTTTCCTTGCAAATGTGTAGTTAAATTTCAATCAATTAAATATGTTTTCTTTGAGAGTGATCAGTTAGCAAAATTCCTGGACTCCAGACAAGAACCAGCCGTAAACTCTCTTGTGCTTCCTCCATTAGTATTTACTCCGTGATAGGATAAGTGGGAACATGTTCTACTCATTTTTTCCTATGTTAACCAATTTTTGAATTGTGCCTTGCCTATAATTGTGGACTTTAGCAGTAATTATCATTTAATAGATTTTCTTTATAAAATATTTTCTTGTATGGTATGGTAATACGCCTTTTCTGTACAAGTGTTTCTTGTAAAATTCATTAAAATTACAAAAAAAAAAAAAAAGCTATTGACAAAGTACCTCATGAGACACTCCTGGAGAAATTAAAAAGCCATGGGATAGGAGAGAATGTTCTGTTGTGGATTAGAAACTAGTTAATAGATAGAAAACAGAGGGTAGGGTTAAAAGGCCAATTCTCTCAATGGAGGAGGATGAATAGTGGAGTGCCGCAGGGATCTTAACTGGGGGTGGGGTTATTTAACAAATTTATAAAATATCTAGAAATGGGAACCATGAGTGAGGTGATTAAATTTGCAGATGTAGACTGTAAAAATTGCTGAGAGACTTTAGGAAACTGGAATGCTGGGCATCCAAATGGCAGCTGAAATTTAATGTGGACAAATGCAAAGTGACGCACATTTGGAAAAAGAATCCAAATCATAGTTACCTGATGTGAGGTTCCATGCTAGGAGTCAGCACCCAAGAAAAGATCTAGGTGTCATCATGGGCAATACTCTGAAATCTTCTGCCCAGTGTACGGCGGCAGAATGCTAGAAATTATTAAGAAAGGGATAGAAAAAAGACACAGAATACTATAATGTCTCTGTATCTCTCCCTGGTTCAACCTCATCTTGAGCACTGTGTGCAGTTCTGGTCACCACCTCTCAAAAAAGATATAGCGAATTAGAAAAGGTTCAAAGAAGGGTTACCAAAATGGTAAAGGAGATAGAGCTCTTCTCATATGAGGAAAGGCTTAAAAGGTTAGGGCTCTTCAGTTTGTAAAAGAGATGGTTGGGGGGGGGGGGGGAGAGAGAGAGATATGATAGAGATCTACAAAATTCTGAGTGGTGTAGAATGGGTAAAATTGAATTGATTGTTTATTTTTTTGAAAAGTACTAATACTGATGTAACATGATAATTTAAAAACGAATAGGAGGAAATATTTTTTCACTCAACAGTTAAACTTTTGGAACTTGTTACCAGAGGATGTGGTAACAGGGGTTAGCACATCTGGGTTTAAAAAAGGTTTGGACAAGTTCCTGGAGGAAAAGTCCATATTCTGCTATTGAGATAGAAATGGGGAAAGCCACTGTTTGTCCTGGTATTGGTAGCATAGAATCTTGCTATTATTTGGGATTCTGCCAAGTACTTGTGACCTGGACTGTCCACTGCTGGAAGCAGGATACTGGGCTAGATGGACCATCTGTCTGCCCCAATATGGCTATTCTTATGTCCTAATATAGGGCACAGTATCATTTAGAGAGCAGATCCTATCTACAGGATCACTTCCTGCTACAACAAAGTGATAGTAGTAGTAGTACCTTTCCTGGTTCTCTTCCTACCTCTCCCTCCGCACCTTTAGTGTTCACTCTGGTGGATCCTCTTCTACTTCTATCCCTCTGCCTGTCGGCGTACCTCAGGGTTCTGTTCTTGGTCCCCTCCTCTTTTCTATCTACACTTCTTCCCTTGGTTCATTAATCTCATCCCATGGCTTTTCCTACCATCTCTATGCTGATGACTCCCAAATCTACCTTTCTACCCCTGATATCTCACCTTGCATCCAAACCAAAGTTTCAGCGTGCTTGTCTGACATTGCTGTCTGGATGTCTCAACGCCACCTGAAATTAAATATGACCAAAACCGAGCTTCTCATTTTCCCCCCCAAACCCACCTCCCCACTCCCCCCATTTTCTACTTCTGTTGATGGCTCTCTCATTCTCCCTGTCTCCTCAGCTCGAAACCTTGGGGTCATATTTGACTCTTCTCTCTCTCCTTCTCTGCTCATATCCAGCAGATTGCCAAGACCTGTTGTTTCTTTCTTTACAACATCCGTAAAATCCGCCCCTTTCTTTCCGAGCACTCTACCAAAACCCTCATCCACACCCTTGTCACCTCTCGTTTAGACTACTGCAATCTGCTTCTTGCTGGCCTCCCACTTAGTCACCTCTCCCCTCTCCAGTCGGTTCAAAACTCTGCTGCCCATCTCGTCTTCCACCAGGGTCGCTTTACTCATACTACCCCTCTCCTCAAGACCCTTCACTGGCTCCCTATCCGTTTTCGCATCCTGTTCAAACTTCTTCTACTAACCTATAAATGTACTCACTCTGCTGCTCCCCAGTATCTCTCCACACTCGTCCTTCCCTACACCCCTTCCCGTGCGCTCCGCTCCATGGATAAATCCTTCTTATCTGTTCCCTTCAACTCCAGACTTCGCGCCTTCTGTCTCGATGCACCCTACGCCTGGAATAAACTTCCTGAGCCCCTACGTCTTGCCCCATCCTTGGCCACCTTTAAATCTAGACTGAAAGCCCACCTCTTTAACATTGCTTTTGACTCGTAACCACTTGTAACCACTCGCCTCCACCTACCCTCCTCTCTTCCTTCCCGTTCACATTAATTGACTTGATTTGCTTACTTTGTTTTTTATTTTTTGTCTATTAGATTGTAAGCTCTTTGAGAAGGGACTGTCTTTCTTCTATGTTTGTGCAGCGCTGCGTACGCCTTGTAGCGCTATAGAAATGCTAAATAGTAGTAGTAGTAGTGATAGTCTATATTCAGGTGACCTTATTTCTCCAAGACAGCACTGGAGCTGCAAAACCGGAAGTGGTATGGCTCTATTATGTCTCTGAAATCCTCCTTTATACACCTTTTTGACTGCCTCTGCTACTCCATGTTTGCCACTCTAGGCTTTAGAGATTGGACTTGTTCCCTGAGAACCATGAGTTTTATTCCACCAGGTGCACAAATACAACTTCTCACTAACAGGCGGATAATAATCCATGTGACACACTGCAAAAAACTAGATATTGCCATTTCACTGCTGCAGTGCTGTCTGCATCTTAATGTTGTTGAGTTGGGATTGATTTGCATTCATGTTAATACTGCTGTTGGGTCATTCATGCATTCAGATAAGATACATCAGTGTATATGGTACATGGGCATTAGCTTTTACCCACATTAATGTGCGTTAATGTGCACTTCATGTGGGGTGTTAATGTTCCTATACATTAGCTCATTGGCCCCAAAATGACTTGTTCATGATCAGGACATAAGCAGGGAAGATAATCTAAATAAATAAAATAAATAAGATGGGATTCAAACCGAGGTTCCTGCCTAAATTGTCCTCATCACTATTCACATCTTAAATATATATTGCTAGTTTCTAAGCAATATATAAACTTCCATTTAGCTTCTAGTGACATAAAATCATCTATGATGTCAGATGTCTAGAAAAATTATTCAGCAAGATGTTACAATCTGCTTTGATTGTAGTTTGGAAAGGAAGTGTCCTTATCTTAACTTTGTATTACTCCCTCAATCAGGCACAGACTGGAGTGTTCTCAGAGCTCCTTTAAGATTCATCAGTAAGCTCTCCTATATAGTTAGGAAACCAAAGTATAAGGATTTCATTTCATTTTGCATGCAGACCCTACAAAGCTGTATTTTAGAGACAATTTTTTTTCCTAAGGGTAGAATGGGAGAACATACTTGATAAATCATAGTATTCTGAGCTCGTTAGGAGTTTCAAGTCTACATTTCTTGAGACTTACGTCCCATGGTTTAGACTCAAAGGGCCCAATATACATCCAGCAGCGGGCAGCATTAAACCCTGATATTCAGAGCTGGGCCATTTTCGGCAACCAGCATTGACTATCTGGGGTTTTTTAACTGCTAAAAGTTAACCAGTTGTGCCAATATTCAGTGCTAACTGGTTAACTTTTATTTATTTTATTTATTTATTGCATTTGTATCCCACATTTTCCCACCTCTTTGCGGGCTCAGTGTGGCTTACAATAAGATATGAATAATGGAAATACATTTTACCCACTTTTAAGCAGTTAAAGATAGGATAGCTATTTATGCAGCCCTAGTTGACTGCTAAACTTATCTGGTTAGATGCCGAATATCAGCGCCTAACCAGATAAGTCATGTGATATAGCCAGTTATGTACTAGGTGCTAACCGCTAATATTCAGTGGAGATAATTCGTTATCTCCCACTGAATATTAGCAGTTTGGTGTCAAAATGCTACTTAACTAGTCAGCAGTCATGTCTGGCCAGTTAAATATGTATTTATTTATTTATTAGGATTTATTTACCACCTTTTTGAAAGAATTCACTCAAGGCGGTCTACAGTAAGAAGAAATCAAACATAAGCAATAGACTTAAAGCAGTAAAAATATTCAAATAACAATACAAAGTATGGCACAGTACACTATTTACAATGTTGACACAATACGTAATAGAACATTTTAATAGACAGTGTAGGGTATAAGAGAGTAAGGTGAGTTAGAAAATAAGATGACTAATTTAAAAAAGTTGCACATGAGGTCAGAGAGATGATTAAGTGTTATCTCAGCTGGGGTAGGAGTGGATAAACATGTCCTGCTGCAGTATGTGAAGCCCGTGTCACTCCTCTTGTGTGCATGTGAGACTAACAAGTTAGTTACTTCTTCCATTAAAGGCCTGGTTGAAGTGCCAGTCGTATCCAATGTAGATCTTAAAGAAGAGGAAATGATTTAACGTAATGTGGCAATCTATATATAAGGTGGACAGCCATGTTTTGTGCAGTTTGTAGTTGCTAACTTAACTCTATAATATGTGGTCAAATTTGATGCCGCTGAGAGATAAGTGGGTCTGCAGCAGCGATGTTCTATATATTTTCTGTGACAATTTGATTTTATTGCTTCATGTATATGTTACTCACTGACTGAAAACAATATGGTTAAAAAATGTTTCCTTTACAGACCCACTTATCTCTCAGAGGCATCTAATTTGACCACATATTACAGAGTTTAGTTAGCATCTGTTTGACAATGTTTAAAAAGAAAAATTAGATCTGCTGTACCCACACACGTGATTGACAATAGTCAGGTCTGATACCCTCCTGTAGATAGCTTCATAGAGATTAAATTGATAAAGTTGCATTCTTATCTTATACTTTTATTTTATTTTTGGGTCCTTTTAGATGCTATTTAGCTATTATGTATCTTTGGGTGATGCATGCGCGTCACATTTTATTACCTCAAGACATACACCTTTTTATTTATATATAAACACCATTATATGTTATTTTATATGTATTGTTATCATGTCCACTGTTCTTGAATATATGGCTTATAACATTCTTTTATGTTTTTGTAAATATATGTTTCTCTTAACAGTGCGCTTTAGATATGGTTTCTAACGTTCTTTTTATGGTTTTGTAAATATACATAATCATTTTATTTCTTTCTTAACAGTGTGTTCTGGATATAGTTTCTTTAATACAAACCATAACATTATCTTATATCATATCAATTATAAGCTTTATTTATAGTCTTTCCGGCTATTACATATGAATGTATTAGACGTTTGCCCATATGATGTATCAGTATTGTCTTGCACATCATCACACACAGTGTTTTTACATGTCATTTTGTTTTATATGTTTCTAGACTCCTGAGGCAGGCCTGTGGCTGAAACACAGATCTGTGTGGAGTCTGAAATAACATTTCTTTGTTTGACTCCACTGTCCCAGTCTCTGAAGTCATTGGTCCACTTCCCACTTCTTTTTCCTATACATTATTTGATCTGTGGGATTTTTCTGTTCATCCACCTTGGTGGATTCCCCGTTCTGGTTTTATCCCTGGACAATATGCAGGACCCAGCAATACATCGAGTGGCAGGAGCTCAGTGGTCTAACTTACCAAGGATATAATAGCCTGTTTCCACCACTACAAGGACAAAGAGTGAATTTTGGCAAAAGCACAGGTCCAAGGTGCATGAACATGGAATTCATATGAGATTGAGATCTATCTAGATTTAGCACCAGCCATACTGCAAAAATGATGAGATCTTAAAAAGATAACCTTAAAACTGCAGGATTAAAATATGTGTTACTGCTGGGCATACTTCTTCTTGTTAGTCTTTTCAAGGTTCAAGATTCAAAGTTCATTTACTTGATATATCACTTATCATAGTAAAGCTAAAAGGTTAACAATAAAATAATTCAAAAGCTAGAAATTACATACTTCATATAGGATAGACAGAGATACCAAGAGGGCATAATCAAACATTGCCGGCGATCTATTTTGGTGGCAGCGCAACAGCTGGCGGAACCGTATTATCGAAAAAGATGGCCGGCCATCTTTTTTTTCAATAATACAGTTTAGCCCGGCCAAATGCCAGAGTTCGCCAGGTTTGAGATCGCCGGTTCTGTTTTTCAGCGATAATGGAAAAAAATGCCAACCATCTCAAACCTGGCGAAATCCAAGGCATTTGGTCATGGGAGGAGCCAGTATTTGTAGTGCACTGGTCCCCTGACATGCCAGGACAACAACCGGGCACCCTAGGGGGCACTTCTAAAAATGTTTAAAAAATACACAAATAGCTCCCAGGTGCATAGCTCCCTTACCTTGGGTGCTGACACCCTCCAAATCCCCCCCAAACCCACTCCCCACAACTCTACACCATTACCATAGCCCTTATGGGTGAAGGGGGGCACCTACATGTGGGTACAGTGGGGTTTTTTTTTTGGGGGGGGGGTTTGGAGGGCCCAACACTTAGCACCACAAGTGTAACAGGTAGGGTGGGGATGGACATGGGTCTGCCTGCCGGAAGTGCACTGCACCCATTAAAAACTACTCCAGGGACTTGCATACCACTGTCAGGGAGCTGGGTATGACATTTGAGGCTGGCATACAGGCTGGTAAAAAAAGGTTTTTATTTTTTTTAGTGTGGGAGGAGGTTGGTGACCACTGGGGGACTACAGGGAGGTCATCCCCCATTCCCTCCAGTGCTCATCTGGTCAGTTGGGGCACCTTTTTGAAGCTTGGTCGTGAAAATGAAAGGACCAAGTAAACCCGGCAAAATACTGATTAACGTCGCTTTTTTTTCCATTATCCGCGAAAGCCGGCCATCTGGTAGCCACGCCCATGCCCGCCCATGTCCCGCCTTCGCTACGCTGCCGACACACCCCCTGGCGCGGCGATGGGAAAGCGGCGATGGTGTCAAAAAAGCCGCTTTCAATTATACCGATTTCACCGCTTTTGAGAGATCGCCGGCCATCTTCCAATTTATGTCGGAAGATGGCCGGCAATCACTTTCGAAAATAAGCCTGCAATTACCCAGTTCCAGGCTGGAAATTTTGGGACAATCCTGGATTTCAGACCACCACATCCTGGTGCATTATGGGCCTTTTTTATCAAAGCACACTAGCAGTTCCCAGGCAGCAATGCCAATGGCTTTGTCGGCATTACCACACTGGAAACCTCTAGCTCAGCTTGATAAAAGAGACTCTATGAGACTTGTGGCACTGATTTCAATGTGCAAGATCAGGTACTACAGATCCCATAGTGATTTGGGATGTAAGTTCAAAACCAGAACTGGCCAAAAATTCTCTAGCCTGGACCTGGGTAACTTGGCATCTCTGGATAGAATACTGGAAAATCATTGGGATCATGACCCTAAGAGAATTGTAGAAAACATAAGTACATAAATATTGCCATACTGGGAAAGACCAAAGGTCCATCAAGCCCAGCATCCTGTTTCCAACAGTGGCCAATCCAGGTCACAAATACCTGGCAAGATCCCAAAAATGCTTATTCCAGAAATAGTAGATTTTCCCCAAGTCCATTTAATAACGGTCTATGAACTTTTCCTTTAGGAAGCCGTCCGAACCTTTTTAAAACTCCGCTAAGCTAACCGCCTTTACCACATTCTCTGGCAACGAATTCCAGAGTTTAATTACACGTTGAGTGAAGAAAGAGGTTATAATCACCTGGGACATTCCCCATCTCAACTGCTAAAAAAACTGGATGCCAAAAAACTGGATATAGTAGTAAAAGAGAAAAACACCGGAACAGCATTGATTATAGAGATGTCAGTCCCAAGCGATTACTCAGTGAATCGTGCGGAGAGAGGGAAGATCCTCAAATACCAAGAAATGCAGTCAAAGACCAAGAAAAGGTAGTAGAAAGAAGCAGATATATTTCCCATCATTTTAGGTGCCACAGGCTTGATTATTATTATTATTAGCATTTGTATAGCGCTACCAGACACACGCAGCGCTGAACACCTGACACAAAGAGAGACAGTCCCTGCTCAAAAGAGCTTACAATCTAAATAATACAGACAGACAAGACAGTTACGGGTGAGGGAAATACTGGATAGGAAGGAAGGAACAAGGGGAGGGCAAATAACTAATACTGCATACCCATTTGGAGTGCACCTGGATAAGTTGTCTAAACATGTTACTTCTTATGACCATCAGAAAGGAGATCTCTTTGGTACAATGCAAGTACCATAGCAAACGTTAGCACTGTAAGCAGTAAATATGAGACTGAGATCATACTCCATATACCCTGGCTTAGGAGTAAGGTTCATTCTTCTCATGGTATGTGCAAAGCTAACTAACCCATTTGGAGACATTGCCCCCAAGACAGAATAAAAAAAATAGAAAGTGGAGCAGTGTAATACCAGGAAAAGCTTTTCAGGTGCATACAGTGGAGGAAGAGAATCAGGCCTTGGAAACTTTGAGGTTAGGCAGCACCGAGACCTCCATGAACCTGAGAAACATGGGCAAAGGGGTCCCTAGATGGCAGTGGGGCAGACTGCAGCAGATATCCAGTTAATTTTCTTCTTGCCTATGGTAGAGACATAAGCTGTATTTGGTTAGACCTTGGGAGTGTGGGAGAGCTTGAAAGGTGCCTGGAGAGGAAAATAATATGCGTAGCATCAATAAAGAGAAAGATGCTGGGGAGGCAGAAACTAGGTTGTGAGATCTCTATTACAGTGGAAAAGGTTGTATAAAAATCCCAGATGGATAAGGCTTTTTTAGAGCAGCTAATTAATCAAAAGGAGTTGCATAATCTCCAGCTGAAAATCAGCTGAATAGGGAGCAGTAGAGAGGTTTTTTTGGTTTTTTTTTTTTTTTTTTAAATTTAGCAATAAAGTAGGTAAAATGCTAGCTCATAAGTTGAAGTGACAGAACAAATATAGATGAAATAACTCTGCAGAAACTGGATGTAATTTTACATAGGAGTTTTCACACATCAATGGTGCTTTTATAAAATAACTCCCAGGGCTTACTTGTGTTAAAGTACATGTTTTCAAAGAAGGCATGCACTTTTATGCAATTCAGGTATAGGCAGTGCGTTTTTTCTAGCAAAACATGTGCAGGTACTCAAATGCCAGGCCACCCTTCAGGGGTGGGGTGATCGCTGAGGGACCTACCCCACAATAGTTAGGCCATCTGCAACCAGTCGCAGAATCTATGAGAAGGCAGAATTGGTGTGTAGAGCCTGAGCTCTTCAATTAAAACTTGGGAAACATGGGTCACTTTTAGCAGACAATGGAAAAGGAGCCTGTACTCAGTACCCCAAGTACCCCCTCAAAAAATGCCATGGGTATAGGTGTGTTCAAAAGCCAAGTTTGGGGACAACTTGGATGGAGTAATTATTTGCACAGATTTTTTATAATACACACACACATGCATATCCAATGTGTTTCACATGCAGATATTTATGCTAGCTCTCAAGCAAGGCTAAATGTCTGCCCCTTCAGTCTAGGTGTGATTTCTGCCACCTTATCCCTAGTACCCCTAATAACTCATGTGCCTTGGAGGGTTAGGGTACAAACACCTCCATATGTAAACAGCATCATTTGCACGTGTAGATTGTATACACATATAAATGGGCACATTTCAGAAAGCTATTTACATGTAGATATCCACACCATGCAGTGTGGGTGTGCTTTGGGTAGGACAAAAATCTGCTTTTATATCCCCATTTTACAAAAGGAATGCATGCTTAGGGCCAAAAAGAAAATCCTGTATGGTTTTACATCAGCTGAAAAGCATGTATAGATTTTTTTTTTTAAATACTCAATTTGGTTTTATTCTAGGAGTTATTATTATTTATTTAGATTTTGCTGACACCTTTTTCAGCGGTAGCTCAAGATGAGTTATGTTTAGGTAACTGGGTATTTTGCTGTCCCTGGAGGGCTTGCAATCTAATTTTGTACCTGAGGTGGATGGGGGGGGGAGGGGGGTTGGGTGACTTGCCCAAGGTCAACAGGAGCAGCAGTGGGCTTTGAACTGTGCATCTTTGGATATCAAGGCTGGTGCTCTAACCACTAAGCTACTTAAGAAGTCCTTTTATTAAGCCCTGAGAAAAAGGGCCCTGTGGTTGTGGTGAGGGGGCCATTTTTCCTGTGAGCCAGAGCCCTTTTTTCTGCAGTGGGTAAAAAGCCCCTAAAAATGACCATGTGGTAAGATTACTCTTACCGCATGGCCATATGGCAAGGATCATTTACTGCCACCCACTGAGGTGGCGGTAAGGGCTCCTGCGCTAACCCAGGGCTAACCGGGCAGTATGCCAGGTTAGCACTATGGTAACAATTTTTTCATTGTACTAAAAATGGCACGTGCTTAAGTTAGAACTACTGCTGGAGGCCACATTGGGCTGGTGATAGTTCCGGGTTGCCACGCAGTAACACTTTATTCCCCTAAGGGAATAATTCTTAATCTCTTGTTGCATTTTTTTTCTTTCCCTTACAAATTAAATTGGCCTCTCAAATTAAAGATTGTAATCTAACTAAATAATTGGCTGCAGTTAGACAGGTTTATAATATGGGACCACTACACCTGAAATGACACAATTTATACGTGGAAGTTATGAGATCACTGCTTCCATGTAGAACCTGCCAGGTTTGTGCAGCTTTTTTTCCATGTGTATATACAGGATGTAAAATGTTTCTGCATAGTAACTAAGTAAATGTAACTATTGTACTTAAGTAAAAAAATATTACCACTTTTACTTGTAAAGTACAGGATAACATTTGGTACTTTTACTTTTACCAAAGTAATAATTTCACCAGTTTTTAATGCATTTACCTATTTACCTCTGATGTTTTCAGTAAAAGCAGAAGAGAGACCTAAATTATATTCCTCAGTAAACAAAATGAAAAAGCAAATCCTGGAGCAGGATTTTGCTATTACAAACCTCGCCATGCAAACAGTGGATCATCTCATTTTATATTCTGCAGTTCAAGTAATATAGCCTACTAGAACAGTGGAATTACCTGTGTTTTTTGAATTGGTTACTGGATTCCAGCCACAAAGATCAGTAATGAATAGGGTCACTTTGAAATGGAGATGAAGCTAACGTTTTTTTTGCAATGTTTGGTGAACAGACATATGTCTCTTCCAAAATAGACTGCTGGACATCCCAAGGAAAATGTTGCTTTGGGTGATTGTCCACTGGATTGATAGCATCTTTAGAGAGGAAAACTGTTTGTCTAGCCTTAAGACTTAAGGGTTCACATACATTTGATATTCTTGTATCAGTTCATGAAGATATTCAGAGTTTGCCATCAGACGAAAAATTATTAGAACAACAACAGACAATGATTCTAATTCAGTGAAATTCTCTGTCATTTGACAGCATGACGATGATAACAAAGATGAATATGAAAATGCTAGTGACGAATTAGACAGCACTACTTCTAATGCAGATGATAATGACAATGATGATGATAAGAAAACAGTACAGAGAGGGTCCAAAGTACAAAAACGTCCGGAAAAAGACAGAAGCACCAAGAGCCTTCGGAAATGGGACACGATTCTTTATTAACAACTGTCAATATTCCAAGATAGACCCGACACGGGGTGTGTTTTGGCGCTTAGTGCCCGCATCAGGGGTCTGTATTAAACATAAACATATCAATCAGAACAACAATACTGAGATACAGACAAAAACATAAAATGAAAACATGTAGATTTAAATTGTTTAAAGCAGTAATTAAAAAACAATAATTAAAGAACAATAATTGAAAAACAACAATTGAGAAATAATTTAAAATTTTAATTATAATAGCCATTCTGTTATGAAATTGTATCAAAGATATGAATTACATGTTTGCACAGAATATAGTTATATATATGATCAATTATATTGATATTCTAAAATTATTAATTCTGTGTGTTGCACTTAATAATATATGTATAAAAGCATAGAATAATGATGTTACCTAACTATACCCAAGGAATAAATGGGTTGTAATTGCAAAACACAGTTTCTATCATGGCACAAGTAATTCTCCTAGATAAGTGATGTAAAATTTTGTAATAATAAAACCATATAAATTGTAACAGCATCAACATTGGTACAATAGGAACCTTGTAAAATGTAACCGCTCACCTGGGGTGTTCAAAGACCAACATTTCTTTCCTATAAAGTTGGATAGCAATCTAAAAAAGTAACAAAATTGATACATATTCTTTAAGTGTGCAAAATGTGCTGTATTGGAGATATTGGTATCAAAAAAGGCTGCCTATGATGCAACAGCAATGTATTAGTCAAGTCTTTCAACTGGTAGATCATGGGTAAGAGATATATAAAATTAAATAAATAATAAATGTTAACACTTGCAAATGCTTAATCGTGGTGCAGTGCGTCTCTTAGCTTACCAACTAAATGTGAACAGCAAAAATAAACTATGTTCACAGGGTGTAAGGTAGTATAGATTGTGTTTACCAGTGATAAATGCATTCCTTCGTCAAAGCAATATTCATAAGACTTAGACTTTTCTTTTGCCTAAGGCATTACCTATGTCTAGGAAAGCACGAGAAAACGCAAGGACATTGGGGATCAGAAAACAATTATAAAACTGAGTAGCAATATAGACTGTAAATTAAACGTTTTCAAAATACTATGGTCTTAAGTATGTGGTCAATGTCGCAACTATCCCTTCCACTTGATTATTAAAAAACATATTATTACACTTGATTGTGTTTTTGAAGAAATGTAATGCTCAAACATGAATATTAAATGAGATGTGCTGGAAACCAGCAGGCTTAAACTCACCCGTATGATTCGAGGAAAGTTGTACTCGATATGTCAGGAATGTCAAGTCCCTTCGTATCTTGTTCAGAAAGCAAATGGATGTGCCATTGAGTCATGTAGTTTAAATTTGTTAATCAAAATGACTTATCGATCAACATCATGAATGACGTCTTATCTTAGTTGTTTTGCGGGTAAACAGCTGACTGTGAGAAATAAGCGCAAACCCATATTACTTAAACCCTTATTCCCTTATTTTGTTTCTGGCAGTGTATAGGTTTAAAGATAAGGTATTTCTTAAGCCAAAGAATGGTATTGTTTACAGTGCCTGAAATGAATGGTTGTCAATAAAGTGTTTTTTACAGTGTCTCTGACAGTGACTAACCTGCTTATAATCGAACGAGAAAAACGCCCAAGAGCCGACCTAAATCGGGAGATGGACGTTAATCTCACAAAAACGAGTAAATCCATATAATCGAAAGCAATGTTTCAGTGCGTCCGTGTCGCTCGTACGTGGACGTAAAAACGCCCAAATAAGAGGTGTGTCGGGGGCGTGTTAGGGGCGGTGATACGACGTGGACGGGTACAACGTATAACGAATAGCGAAAGGGCTCTGGTTGAGCGGGAAGATGGGCGTAATATGATGGACCCGAAATAAAAGCGACCAGAGCAAGGGGGAAAGCGTCTTTAGACTCATTAGCGATTGTGTGTAGTTGGAGAGTGGCGATATTGTTGGTGGAAGAGCTGAAGTGGTGGTTGCAGAGAGAAAGCCAAGCGTGTTGAGTACCTGTGACGGTCGTCTGTGTGCCCTGCCTCTTTTTGTGTCTTACCCTTTCACCGTTCCTTACTCCTACTCCTTTGCTCTATCGCCCCTTCCCCTCCCCCTCCCCCTATCCCTCCCCATTCACTCTTCCCACGTGTATACTGTATTCCCTGACCTCCGTTTGTCTCTGTGTGCCTGTACTGTTTGGCGAGTGAGTGGCCAGAGGGGCGTAGTGCCTGGAAGTGACAGATCTGTGTGTGTTGCTGTTTGACTACTAGTCCTAATACTTGCACTGGTGGTGGGGATATGGATGCACTTAATGCACTTGTGGCATTCATGCTACACGAAGAGGCCACCCACCGCAGGAGGTATTCACGGCCCCGAGTGTTTAGGCCCCGCACCACCTTCCTACAACTCACTGACCAGCAGTGTCTAACAAGGTTCAGGTTTGATAGGGCCACCATTCGTCAGCTGTGTGAGCAGCTGAAACCCCTCCTTCAGCCCCAGACACGTAGGAATAACCCCATCCCTGCCCACCTCAAAATCACTTCCGCTCTCTCTGTCCTGGCCACTGGCAGTTTTCAATCCGTATTAGCTGCTAACACAGGCCTCACCCAGGCTTCTATTTCACACTGTCTCACCCAGTTCCTGGATGCCTTCATAACTCACACCTCACACTACATCACTTTCCCCACCACCCCCCAGGCTCTGCACAACAACATGGCCACCTTCTATGCTGTTGCTAGATTCCCCTCGGTCATTGGTGTGATAGACTGCACACACGTAGCCCTCAGACCCCCCCGGGCACACGAAGCCACCTACAGAAATAGGAAGGCATTTCATTCTATGAACATGCAAGTTGTATGTGATGCCCAGGGGGAGATATTAGACGTGTGTGCCAGGTACCCCGGCTCCAGCCACGATGCCTACATCCTACAGCACTCGGGCATCTTCCGCAGGTTCGAGCAAGGGGAGTTCATTGGTGGATGGCTACTAGGTAAGTGCAACATGCATGTACCACCCATACTAGACCTCCTCCACTGGGCAACCCTCCGCCCTGGCTTCCTCCACCACAACCCACTATCCAAATCCCCCCGCCCCCCCTGTACCTGCTCCAAGCGATACACACTCATCTATCTCATTCTGCTTTTCTGCAAAGGTGACCGAGGCTACCCGCAGAGGACATGGCTCATGACCCCCCTGATCCACCCACAACCAGGGCCAGAAGAAACCTACAACAGGAAACATCGCAGCACCCGGGGGATCATTGAGCGCACCTTTGGTTTATTGAAAAACCGCTTCCGCTGTCTGGACCGGTCTGGAGGAGAGCTGCTCTACAGTCCAGAAAAGGTGGCCAAGATCTTTGTGGCGTGCTGTATGTTACACAATTTGGCCCAGCGCAGAGGACAGCCTCTCCCAGAGGAGCCACAGCCACCACCAGAAGAGGCCCCAGATGAGCTGGAAGAGGAGCCCCCTCCACCCCCAGCCCACAGAGCAGAGCTCAATGCCTACCAGCTTGGCGTAAGAGCAAGACAAAGACTCATTGAAACAAGTTTTAGGTGAATGTAAGTGAGCATTTATTTTTTACATACAGTGCATATGTGTTTGGTGAACCCCACCACCACCACCACCACCCCCCCCCTCCCACACCCACCCCCCTCCCACCAACCCTCACCCTACAGCATGTCCCATCATTTTCCCCTTCCCTTCCCCCGTCCCCTCCTACCCCTCCCACGCCCTTCCTTTGCAGCTGGTGCTGCACGGGAAGTCTCTTCCCCCTCTTCGGAGCTGCTGCTCCCAGTGTCCTCCTCCCTATCCCCACGGCAGCCTGCGGCTTCGGCTGCACCGTGGAAATCGGGCCACCTTCTTGGTTGTAGTGGTCTGGCCACAGGACCCAGAATGGGAGCAGCAGGAGTGGGTGCGGAGGCTGAGGAGCGCAATGCCCACCTCTTAGCTGGTGGTTGCTGGTGGTCAGTGGAGGAGGAGGTTGATGGCAGGGGCTGCTCCAGCAGCACGGGGGCTGGAGTAGGCGCGGTGCCCTGAGGGTGCAGGTGTTGGATGCTCTGCTCCAGCCGTCTCAGTTGCTGGAGCACCTCCTGGTGGCCTTCACGTTGCGCCTGGAGGAGTTCTTGGTGTGCTCGCTGCTGTGCCTCCAGTGCTTGGCGCTGCAGCTCCAGTTTCTGCTGGCGGTACTCCTCCAAGCGCACGTTGTGGCGGAGTAGTTCCGTGGCCAGCCGCAGGAGTTGCCTCCTTTGGGCGGATGGCCTCTGGCGGGGAGCTGGGCCCTCCTCCTCCTCACCAAAGTCCTCCGGTGCTGGAGGTGCGGCCTCTGCTGGTGCAGGTGGTGGTGGTGGTGGCAGAGCCTGGACAGCCGGTGCAGGTGGTGGTGGTGGTGGTGCTGGCAGAGGCTGGACAGCCGGTGCAGGTGGTGGTGGTGGTGCTGGCAGAGGCTGGACAGCCGGTGCAGGTGGTGGTGGTGGTGCTGGCAGAGGCTGGACAGCTGGTGGTGGTAGAGGCTGGACAGCTGGTGCAGGTGGTGGTGGACGCGGAGGATGCACAGCTGGTGCAGGTGGTGGAGGCTGGACTGCTGGTGCTGCAGGCTGTGGAGGTTGAGGCTGGACGGATGGTGTAGGGCGTTGGCCTTGCAGGCCACTAGGGCCAGCCTCCTCTGAGTCTTCACCTGTATAGCACAAGAGAGGAATAGTGTTGGTGCAAATAACCCACTTTTGTCTTTCAGCATTCATATACATTGGTATGTCCCCCAACCTGATGACCCAGCAAAGAGATGGTGAGGAGAAATGGAATTGACACGGGTACAAAAGAGAGAGGCCCGCAGGCAGCTGGGTAGAGGTGGTGGATGAGCAGCCAAGAGAAGGACACCACTCACAACGTTGTGCACAAGCTGTTAGTTGTATAATTGTTAAATTGAACAACATTGCAGCATGTGTTGTGTTACTACTGACTTGCTAAACTGCATAGAACTGCTTTATGACCCCCATTACAGGCTCCTTCAGTTGAATGCATGTGTCCCACACTCAGTAGAGCACAGAGGTCACAGGAGGAACTAGGCACAGTTTGGTAAAATGGGAAAATAGGAGGGAGTAGTAGGGAAGGACGGCCCCCAGAGTTCTGCCACAGTAGTAACCTACACACACCCATAGGAGCCAACTGGAAAGTAGTATTGGGGGTGCTAAGCCCAGTGACCAACACTCCTCCCTGCACAGCTACATGATCTTTCCTCAATATTGGGGGTGCTCACACACACACACAGCACCCACCCTGTCTGCTTGCTCCTATAACACACATGACCACTACCACTACTCAAATAGAGCTTACAATTAATTCTATAAATATGGGCACACAGGACAAGTAAGAGGAAACCCAATGACAATGGTAGGGATAGGGAGTAAGGGTAGAGAGCTAGTGAGTAGGGGTTACCAGGTCACAACAGCATCATAAAGGTGGCCTGTTAATATACAGAAAGACAGCCAGAGATACTCCCCCCCACCCCCACCCCCACCTACCTCCCTCCTCCTGCCCCCCACTCCTCACCTCCCTCCCCCTGACCCCAACTTCTATAACACAAGTGTACTGCAGCACAACAGATACCCCAACTGCATAATGAAACACCTACCCGAGTCCTCAGCCTGGCCCGAGGTGTCCATGGAGCCAATCCCGTGGATGCCCTCCTGGGGTAGGAGGGAGTACACCATCAGCTCGATGGGTGTAAGGTTGGCAGTATCATTGCCTGGGGGATTGGCCCCCGCCTTCCTCCGAACATCCCTCCTCAGCTTCCGCCACTTCCTCTTGCAGTCCTCCACGTCTCTCCCAGCATGGAAGACAGCATTCAGGCTGTCCCGTACTGCCTCCCATTCCCGCTGCTTTACTGTTGCTGCCAGCCTCTGCCCTGTGGGAGCAAACAGACTCCGGTGCCGCTGTACAATTTCTTGTACCAGGAGCTCCACCTCTGCCTCGAGAAAATTACCCTTCCGGGTCGGCGGCATGCGTGGTGGCATTGTACCAATGGTGTTTTCGAAAATACGGAGTGGGCGTTTATATAGGCGCCAAGAACGCCCATTGAGACGGGGGAATAGGCGTTTCTGATTTGGGCGCTACTTTTTCAATTATACACATAATTCCTAAGCGTGCCCAGCTCAGATAGCGATTAGGAACACATGGTTTCGATTATGAGTAGATAAGTATGGGCGTCTCCACCTGCCTTCCCTTTCTTCATTGCCATTTTACCTGCCATTTCCTGCACTGAGACCTTGCCCGATGTTCGTAATAATCAGTTACAGGGTTTTACCCTCACTTAGCATGCTTGGGTACACCTGTGTATTTAGGGGGGGGGGGGGAATTATTGTTGGCCCTCAGCCACCACGCCTTCCGTTTCCTGTCTTCCACATCGCCTGATGCTCCCTTCCTTTCTCCCATTCTCTCTGCCTGGTTGTAGCAGGCAGTGTGTGGGGGCCACGAATTTGCTACACTCACCCCAAATCAAGCACCCCTCGGTAAGGGTCATTTCAATCAGGGAGATGTGCAGCTAATGTTCCAGAAGATAAAAGGCGCACTACACAGTCTTGAAACAGACGTTCATGGTAAGCTCTCATTTGTCTGCCACCTCTTCTCTTTGTGCTCATAGTCAAGGAGTGTGCATTCACTGTATGTATGTAGTCTGGAGTCAGATGTTAGGTAGCTCTGTTTTCACCAGGTTCCTGTGCACTGTACTGTGGGGTTGGCAGGTCCTCAGTGGTGTGGTCCAGCGGTTGGAGGTGCTGTATTGGTTCCCGGTAGGTTCCATCTTCCTTGTTTATGTGGTGTACCCCAGTCCCCATTTATGAAGTGGCCACCCATTCTCAAGGTCCATAGGCGGGGGAGGGGAGAATGATTAATGCAATGGATGTGTATAGCACATTATGGACCACCTTCCTAAATTGCTCCATAGGTAGTAGGGTAGGGAACATGCACATTACATTGTTTTTAATCGGTAGCCTGGACAAAATGCTCGAGGTGGCTACAGGTAGTGCCACTGAGGCCTATGACGTGGTGGTGAGGGAAAGGGGTGTGTGTACAGGTACCAACCCAAAGTAACTGGTGGTGGCTAACACCTGATGGCTGCTGTGGCCTAGTGGTTAGAGCACCAGCCTTATAATCATAAGGTTGCTGGTTCAAATCCCACCTAAGGCAAGTCAGTTCAGCGACAAAGTTTGACACAAACCCAGAATACTTGAATGTAACACACCTTGATCGACTACTGGAGAAAGTGTGATCACACCTGCAAATAATGAGCACCATTTTTATTTGTGGCCTTCCCTAACACAAGTATTACATTGCAACTGTGATGAAGTAACCATCCATCTATTGGGTTTCCCATTGTTTCCCTTTTGCTCCTCAGCATTATATACCATAGCTGATGTATTCAATGTGAAAATATGAGCCAGCTGTTTGTATTGTAGGTCCTTCTTGCCCCCCCCCCCCCCACCCCACCAATGTGGCTTGTGGGTAAGGATATGTGTCCATCAGACAGCAAACACTTTGTATGTGGTACCTGGAGTTATGTGGAAGTGTGTACCTGGCAGATCACACGTGGTACACTATTAATCTCTTATTGATGGCACTCTGTATTGTGGGTCAGTATGGTGGAGGGGAGGGAGGGAGGAAGGGAGAGAGAGATGCTGGCTGGCCATTTTTATTAATGAACACAAATATCCATCCAGCCTCCCCGGCCCAACCCCCCTGCACATATGGGCCATGCAGGTTGGAATGAACAGGTGGCGTTCTGTCTGGCCAACATTCTCAGACATATCTGTACATCACCTTCTCATTCACACAGCACATTTAATGCTGTGCATATTGCTGCCTCCTTCCTCTCAACTCAACAGCACCATTTGGTGATATGTAATGCACAAGGGAGACAAACACACACACACACCCTGATAGTTATATTATAACAAAAATTTATTTGGCCCCCATCCCCACCCCCACCCCTACAAAATAACCCCAACAATGCCATCCTCCCCCCCACAACTCCCCACACACCCCAACAATTCCCTCCCCCACCCCCCACAGAACCCCCAACATTTCCCTCCCCCCACACACACAACCCCAACAATTCCCTCCCTCCCTCCCTCCCTCCCCCCACACACACAACACCAACAGGCCCCCCTATTTAAATTAAGGGCGGCCACGCCCTCTTAGTAAGGCCCTCTGTAGCAGGGCAATGAGCAGCCCCAGCAGTACCCTTAGTGGGCCCTGGAGCTGCTCATTGCCCTGCCGTAGGGCTGTCACCTCCTGCAGCAGCTGGTGCTGGCCAACTATAATCTGCTGCTGGCCATCTACCAGCTGCTGCAGGAGGCGCACTACAGTCGCCGGCCCAAAGGCTGGAGGTGGGCCAGGGGACACGGATGATGGCCCAGGGGATGGAGGTGGGCCAGGGGACACAGAAGCTGGCCCAGGGGATGGAGGTGGGCCAGGGGACACAGAAGCTGGCCCAGGGGATGGAGGTGGGCCAGGCGATGGTGCTGCAGGTGGGGAGGGGTCCTCATGCAGGTCTATAATGAGGACTCCCTCCTCCGAGTCCTCCTCCTCCTCTTCTTGCTGGTGGCCCGCCTCCTGGCCTGGCTCCTGCTCCTCCTCTTCCTCCATGTGCCCCTCCTCCTGCTCTTCCTCCTCCTCCTCCTCCTCCTCCTCCTCCTGGGGGTGGTGGCCCTCCTCATCCTGGCGCTCACTTTCCTGCTGGTGGAGCCCTGTGTATGTAAAAGGAGTGTGATTGAGATCAGTGCATACACCATGGCTTGCATAGTGCAGTAGCTGGGTGGCATGGGGCAGGGTGTGGTAAGGCGTAGCCTATGCCCATGGGGAATGAGCTGCATCAGATGACATGAAACAGAACCCTGGACCCTCCTCTGACACACACCACGCAGGACATGTGGCCATACCAAATTCATTGCTGACCAGCATGTTTGCATTGTGAAATGCAACGAAGGGTTGATGGGCAGTTGTTGTAGGAGTTATTGGGGGGGGGGGGCAGTGGGAAGGGTGCTGAGCACAATTCTTTTATGTGATTTAGGCCATAACATGCAGTAAAAGTAGGGCCTCAGGCAGCTGTACCAGGACACAGTAATCAGCCACCACAATAAGGGGAATAGTAAAGTGTGGCATATCATCTCATTCATCTCGGGAGGATGGTCGGACGTTGCAAGCATGCTCATGGGAGAACCCCTGCAACCTGCATCCTTGATCTGGGACAGATATGGTATTACTTACTAGGTGGCTATTAGGCACATGGGAAGTGATATTGTGCAACACATTTGCTTTATTCATGAAATGTATGTAGTAATGTGTACAGGTGTCCTGTTTTTGAATACTTACGGCGAGCCCTGAGGTGCCTTCGCACCGCCCGGATGAGCTCAGGCCTCTCCCGCCTCACCCGCCGGAACCGCCTCCTTAAGGACTCGAGGTCCCGGTGGACTCCAAAGCGTCTGTAAGATATAAGTTTGTAGAGCAGGGGTCAGGGGTGTTGGTCCTTTTTGTCCTCTCTCTGCACACATTAATTTGCTATTCACATACCAGAGAGAGAGAGGGTCTACAGTGTTGGGGGGGGGGGGCACCTCCATTGGTAGTGAATCATAGGAGCCACCTTTTTAACATTTTGGGGGGTGGAACCCCCAGTGGAGATGACCCCTCCCTCCATACATATTTGATATTGGGGGTGGGGTGGTGAAGCACCCACAGCAGCCACCGAGTTGGTTCCTATGCAGATGATGGCAGAGAGGTGGGCATGAGGCCAGACAGTACCGTTTGTATACATTCTAATGTATGCTTGTTAAACTACTTTATATGTGTTATCATGACCATGTTATAATAGTATGGTATAGGTTTCATTGGTCTCATGCTTGCACTATTTGGAGGCGTTGTAACCCACTGGCTGCAAAGAGGGGTTGGAAAATGTGGCCTTCACATAACTAACGAAATTTTCACATAACACTAATAGCATAGTGACGATAGTAACCTAACGAAATACATTCTTGTAGGGATGTGGGAATGGTGGTCGTTTAAATAACATACAAATTATTAGTGATTGTGCATGTTCCTATATTACTCATGATCCTTGCATGGACACTCCAGTTACTGCTGGTAACATTGATGACGGAGCTGTTATATGTGTAGGTACAGGAGGGGAGGGGGGTTGGGCCATAACCTTACCTTTCCAATCGTTCCCGGATGCGGGACCAGGCTCGCATGGCCTGCAGCCTGGGGGGCAGGTGGTGGTGCTGGATGAAAAGGCGATGGCGGTGCCTTAGGCAGAGCCGGACAAGCAGCAGGCTCTCCTCTTCTCCAAAATTTGGCTCCCTGCGTTGTGCCATTTTTCCACGTGTTGGAAAAGAAGTGCCTTATATAGACGACCTTGCGTGAGGGACGTCGTTTCATGCACAGCTCCATATATGGATGACCATTCCATATATGGCCGCTATCAGCACGTGGACGCCCTCGTAAGCATAGACGTCTTTGACGTGCACATGCCTGCAGGAGTGTGAAACGTGCCTTATATAGATGACGCACCCCACCCGACCCTTTTCACATATACACAATATGCATTTACTGCATGTTTAGTAGGTGTACAGTGCATGCAGATCCGGACATTCAGATGGGCACATATGATGGAAGATTTGGTGGAGCAGTAGGTGTACAGTGCATGCAGATCCGGATATTCAGATGGGCACATATGATGGAAGTATGGGTGGAGCAGCATGATATGTCTGTAGTTGACACATATATGCGTTCCTCATATATTTCCGTACCCAGATGGCATGAACAACATGTATTGTACTTACGATACACCTATGTACATTATTTTTCACACCACGTGATTTGGTCGTTTGCACCTGCAATAGTCGACCGTGTTAGGGCGCCCAATTTAGTCACGCTTATGCGCTCGTCATTTGATTGTTTTCTTACAGGGATAATCGATTGTCGAAAAACGCCCACACTATTTTTCCATTATACAGGTCTATTTTTGGACGTTATCGTAAGAACGCCCTAATTCGTACTTGGACGATCTTTCCATTTTGCCCCTCTAAGTGTAATGATATGGTAATGATGATGATAAAGCATTCTTTGCTATAAGGAAGTCAAGTATTTCAGACAGAGATTCTCTTGATCAACATCTGCAGAACATGTCAGTAATTGAAGCCTTTTTATAAAGGTCTGATTGATCCCTGAATATAAAGAGTTACAATAATCTAATAGTGATAAGATGATTGCACCAACAATCTAAATTGTGCTGGGAAGAACAAAGACCTAATAGCCCTGAACTGTCTTAATTTAAAAAACAAACAAACACTCCTTTACACAAATTATCAATTTGATGTTTCATAGATTGGATCAAAGGTTTTCTAACCACCAGAACATACCAAGTAAAATCAAACTCAACCATATCACCACCGTGGAAGTCAGCCTGTGGAGTACCTCAAGGATCACCGTTATCAACAATACTCTTCAACGTAATGATGATCCCACTGGCAAAGTCCTTATCCAACCAAGGCCTTAACCCGCTCATCTATGCAGATGATTTCACAATCTATATCCCCTTCAGACATGATTTGACAGAAATAACCAATTAAATCAATGAAGGACTGAACATCATGGACTCTTGGGCAAACTTATTCCAACTGAAATTGAACACTGAAAAAACACACTGCCTCATCCTCTCATCTCAACATAACAAGTACAAACCCACAACCATAAACACTCCTGGACACAGCCTCCCCACCTCAGACAGCCTAAAAATACTCGGCGTCACAATCAACCGCAACCTTACTCTTGAGAACCAAGTAAACTCCGTAATAAAGAAAATGTTCTACTCAATGTGAAAACTCAAACGCATAAAACCTTTCTTCCTGAGGGAAATTTTTTGAAACCTAATACAATCAATGGTCCTAAGCCATGCAGACTATTGCAATGGAATCTATGCGGGATGTAAAGAACAACTCACAAAAAAACTCCAAACCGCCCAAAACACAGCAACCAGGCTGATATTTGGCAAAACACAATTCGAAAGTGCAAAACCCCTCTGAGAAAAGCTGCATTGGCTCCCAATCAAAGAACGGATTATCTTCAAAATCTGCACCCTGATCCACAAAATTATCAGGAAACATGATAGACCTCACAGACCTACCAACCAGAAACAAAACCAGATCATCAAGAACATATTTAAATCTACATTATACAAATTGCAAAGGACTCAAATACAAAACAACTTATGCATCTAACTTCTCCTACATAAGCGCACAACTATTGAACGCACTCCCAAAAACTGTGAAAACAATCCATGACCACCTAAACTTCAGGAAATCACTAAAAACCAACCTCTTCAAAAAGACTTACCCCACCGATCCACCGTAAACCCCTACACCAGGCAACAAAGCAATACCAATGATCGTACTGGACAATATATAATCTCCACTCCCCTCGACCCTCATGATGTCTGATACACATCTTCCTCATTCGACCACAACATAACCTTGTATTTGTTTCTCAACCTGACTTGGCGAATGCCTTTACGGTACTTAAGCCACATTGAGCCTGCAAATAGGTGGGAAAATGTGGGGTACAAATGTAACAAATAAATAAATAGACAATTGTGAGTCTAAAATAATACCTAATACTCTTATGATGTATCAAAAGACATACTTTCCCCAGTTTTAAGAATCAAGTTGTGTGGAACGCTGGTCAAAGAATTATCAAAATAAAGTATCTTAGTTTTGGCTATATTTAACTTTAGTAGATTTGAGGACACCCAATTATATGAGTTCTGGAAATACATTCTAAAATTACAATCTCTTTATCCTGAATATCACTTGAAAGAGTTAACAAAATAAAAGTATCATCTGCATAGGAAGCAATATAGAATAATGAAGAATTCAATAAATTTCCCAGCAAACTCATAAAAACATTGAACGGCAGAGGCTAGAGAGGCTAGAGAGGCAAGCCCTGAGGCACTCCAAAAACAGAATTCCTTGTATCAGAAAACTTCTGACACTATACTGCCTATTACTGAGGAAACCCCTAAACCATTCAAAAACTGTACCAGTCAAACCCAAATCATGGTGTCCTGTATAAATGAACAAACTTGAGTCATAGTCC
The DNA here is from genome assembly GCF_901765095.1 of Microcaecilia unicolor. Classification (NCBI taxonomy): domain Eukaryota; kingdom Metazoa; phylum Chordata; class Amphibia; order Gymnophiona; family Siphonopidae; genus Microcaecilia; species Microcaecilia unicolor. Next base: position 410,154,280 of record NC_044031.1, read on the forward strand.
CTGGAACAACCCTTCCAAAACACACATTCCTTGTCACAAATCTTGTAAGGAATTACTCTGCTTCCCTTGATCCTAAACGGCAGTTCCAGTCTCAGTAGTAGATACTATTTTAGGTATAAATGAAAAGTGTAGTGATCTGGAATCCGCCAGTGTCCTGGTTAGATCTATTAACAGCAGGGAAGAAGTGGCTACAGGCAGGTTTGGGAATCAGTAAAGTGAATAGTATGAGTGGGAGGGGGTACAAGTGGCTGGACTGATCAATGCCTCATCCTGAGATCTTACTCCAGGAGAGAAAATAGATAGTACCCTACCCAGTAACTTTGTTCTTGATCTTCCATTTCCCATATATCTTCCTATAAAAGATTAACACAAAGTAAGGATTGGCTATCTCTCCCATGTCATTCCAAGGGGTTCCCTGGTGTGCCCCTTTGGGCATGCCCCTTCAACCTTGCCATTTGGCCATGTACCTGCAGCTGTGTGCCACAGCATCACTGGATGTTAAAGGTCACAAAATCCCTGTGGTGACATCATTGTTAGGTGATACATAACAGTGCCTGCCAGAAGTTCCTGGAGAGAAGAACTCAATATTTAGTTTTAAAAGATGGCACTTATTCATCATCTTGGGTATCTCCTTGTTATCCATTTAGCTATACCCTCCGGTACCGATGCTGGCAGTAAGACAGCCCTGCCAGAGCTTCGTGTTTCGAATAGCCTGGAGGAGTAACTTCCGGCCCCTAGCCCAGGCATAGTGTTGCACCCAGAGCTATCAAAGTTGATGCTGGAATAAGGAAATCTGGCAGCATTAGCAGCATCAAGTGAGGGAAGCTTGGAAGGAGCCATTGGAAGAGTAGATGCCGCTACGGGTGAGAGTTCCAGAGAAGATGGAGGTGTTTCCATGGGCCTGGTAATGACCCCTGAGGTGAAGGGGATTGACAGAGACCATGGGATGTTACGGACAAAGGAAAATAAAGCTCTGGACTCTATGAATGGGCAGATTGGTGTACTTTCAATGACTCGTTTAATTAAACAAGCCAATGTCACATTAGAGTCTATCTGGAATGCTGTGGCACGTTTGGAAAATATATTTTTTAATTAATAAAGCTGCTATAGACAATTATTTACAAGATTGTAAGTCACGCCTAATCACCCAGGAACTAGAGAAGAAATTAGAGACTATTCAACATGATCTACAGGAGGTTCAGTTGAGAGTGGTAACATCTAGATGTGGTATTACCAGCTTGACCAATAAGATGGAAAAGTTTGAAAACTAAGTGTGGAGGCTAAATTTGAGATTTTGTATGTTCCCTAAATCTATAAATATAGCGCAAGTGGACTTGCTCAAGAAATACTTAATGGAGATCTTGGAGGTTCCTAAAGAAGCCTTAACTCCTACCTCTTGAGTATATTTCTTGCCTGAGAAAAAGTATCAGGAAATGCAATGGGGAGATCTGTCTGAAGATAGTTTCAATGTCACACAATTATTGGAAAGATCTATGAAGAAAAAGTGAGTTAGATCTGCACTTGGTACTTTGTTTTTGAATTGGACAAACACTGGGTGAATAGGCTTTATTTTAGATAGCATGATAAGCTATATTTGGGTGGGAAGGTTTGAGTTTTTCCTGATATTTGTGTATACAAACAAGAAAAGAGAAAGAAATGTTTTTGTTAATATGCCCAGCAGTGTTATCTCTGGGTGTTCATTTCTTCTTGCATTTTTCTTGTAAATGTTTAGTACAGCTGGTTTCTAATACATATCCTTTCTATGAACCAAAGCAACTTAGGGTTTTTCTTGATAACAGACATTCTGTACAGCTTCCCGTGAGTTAGGGGGATATATGGATATTGACATTTTTTACTGTAAAGAAGTCATGTATGATTATTTATGGCTAGAATTATGTTTGCTTTACTGATTATATACTTTTTTCTTTGCATGTTAGCCACTTTCTTAAGGGATTCCTTCTCATTTGTGGTGGGCTTATTGGAAGTTTAATGCTACCTGCATGATTGTTTCATTTGTTCTTATTTATTTTTGTGCACTGAATCTTTTTTCATAAATGCATGGTAAAAAAAATAAGTTCTATACTGCCTGAGGTTCCTAGTTTATTACCAGAGTACACGCTCTAGAACTACTTATATAAAGTACTCCTTACACCTTTAATATCTTAAACTTGTTTTTTATTTTATTACTTGTGCCTAATACCTCTACCCTCAAAACTCACATTCTCACATTGCATTCACACATATCTCACAGCATTTTTTGAAGCAGGGAGACACACCCTGACTTGGATAGAAATCCCGATGATATCGGGTGCTAGTTCCTCCTGATGAAGGATACTTCCGAAATGTGGACTTGCATATTTAAATGCGGTCTCGCATAGAGAAACGAGAAACTGGAGAAAAGGAGAATATCAGCTGGCTTTAAGACTTTGAAAAGGTCTTTTCAATGAGGAGTGAATGTTGGTGATTAGCGTCCCTCACTAGCCTTTCTCACCCAGCGGGGTTCCTCATAGATCACAGGATTAATTGCGTTCCAGCATAGCCATTTGGAAATACAAAGACACTTGGGCTTTGCATTTAAGGAATTGAACGGAGTAAATCAGTATAAACATTGATAGACATTTGAACTGGGACTTAAGAAGAATATCAGAAGTACATCGGAAGACATTGATTTGAAAATGTTCTGACATAAGGCAGAGAAACTGCTGTATAGTAAATGTATTGTATTGAAAAGTGAATATAGAACTTAAATGGTTAATTAATTAACAAGGGAACATGTAAAGACACTGTGAGATATGTGTGAATGCAATGTGAGAATGTGAGTTTTGAGGGTAGAGGTATTAGGCACAAGTAATAAAATAAAAAACAAGTTTAAGATATTAAAGGTGTAAGGAGTACTTTATATAAGTAGTAAAAAAAATAAGTTGACTTAAAGATATTTTGATCACTGCCAAGATTGAGATCTAGTCTGAAGTCTGCTTTGTTCAGTGGAATAATATGTTATTCTGCGATTGCCCCTGTTCTGTAATCTGTTGCCTTGTTGGCGTTGGGTTAATAAAATCCCCTCTTCTTCTTGCTGAATGCCAGTGAGTATTACTGTCCTCTCCACTCAAGTCAGAATCTGTTGAAGAGTTTTCAAATGGTTTTGAATCAGTTGAGCATAATCCTTGTCATTGCTTCTGTACTTTTGTATTTTAAATTGTCTTATATAATGACATAGTTTGTTGTAATTCACCCATTTGTTTATCAAACTCTTCTAACAGAGGCAGTTATTTTAACTGTTGTTATCATTCATCAATAGATACTTGAATTTGAGTTTCATGGTTGTGGGTATCTCCACAATAAGTAGCATTAAGTCCAAACTACACTTATTCAAAATAGCATTCCATTTGTCCATGAATGCATGAACAGATGTAAATAATTTGAGTTCTTTTTGAATGTGCAGGTCCCTTGGAATGTATCAATTTCTTATATATTGAACCAAAGTGATATAGTTTATAATTTTATTAAATTTACTATACTGCTCTGACAAGCAGAGCAGAGTGCTGTACAAACAAGAAAGAAAGAAAGAAAGAAAGAAACTACAATTTTATGATAGAACAGTAAAATCAATCATACAACAAAGTAAAGTGAGACAGACTAAGAGGCAAGGAGACATCAACAAGTTCAAAAAATAAAGAAACTAGATGTCGCTAAGGGCCCTAATCAAATACCCTTGTCATAGGCTTAGAAAAAAAAGCCAGATTTTTATTTGCTCTTGAATGTTTTTGAAAAAGAGATTGCCACAAAGAGAGAGGGGAAGCCCATTCCATATAAAAGGAGCAAGAAAAATATAAAGCAGAGTGTCTAGCTGATTCAAGTTGAGCAAAATCGGGACCGAGAAGAACCAGGTGATGATCATTAAGTGAGTGGAGAAGTCTGACAGGAGAGTATGGAATTGTGAGACATGATAGATAATCAGGAGTGCCAAAACAAAAAGCCTTGAAAGTGAGTATAGCTACTTTATGAATGATATGTTGTTCCACTAACAACCAATCAGGGCCGCCAAGAGACTAAGCTGGGCCCGAGGAAAGGCCCCACCGCCGAAGCCCTTGCCCCCCCTCGCAGAAACCGCAAGTTACATCAGACAACGATGGGACACAGTGAGGAAAGGCCCGAAGGGAGGCGATCTGCCTTTCCAAATGGAGCTAAGGCGCTGCCGATTTTAATGCAGGGGGCCCAGAGGTGGACAGAGCCAAGGGCAGGCAGGTGAGAGCGGGGACTGTAGCGCCAGTGGCCTGACTCTGGCACCAGGCCCCCCTTGGAGGCCCAGGCCAGGGGAATTTTGTCCCCCCTGCCCCCTCTCTCGGCGGCCCTGCAACCAATAGTGAGCTTTCAGAAGAGGAGTGATATGGTCATTACCCCTACAGCGCAACAGCTGGCTTTCCACTTTGAGTTGAAAATAGCAACTACAAGGAAAGCAGTTCTACAGTCTCTTGGCAACAATGCCACCCTTCCTGCATCCCGGGCTGATCATTGGGTTGGTATCCCTGCCGACAGACTTTGGCCTTCTTTTCAGTTGCCTTCCTATGATACATTTAAATTCTTCCTTTCAAAATATTCCACATTCCAATGTGTCCTTGAAGCCTGTCCAAGTAATCTTCTGACGAATGCCCCTAGCTTATTCACTGAACTCAGGGAACATATATCTTTCTTGTTTAGTCAGGGCCTCTTCCCAGTTGAGAGGAGTTCTATAATTTTAATCCCTATTCCTAAAATTGCATCAGGCTCATTGAGTGACAATGCCAACTACAGGCTGGTTGCTTCCATTCCCTTATTGGTCAAAGTGATGAAAGGAATTGTAGCAGCACAGCTCTCTGACTATCTTTCCAGCTTTTGCCTCCTGCACGTGTCCGAGTCTGGCTTCAGGCCATGTTAAGTACTGTTTTAATCACTTTAGTTTCTGCCTTTAAGGAAGAAATTTATTTAAGCAACAAGGTCCTGGTTATGCAATTTGACATGTCAAGTGCCTTTGATGTGGTGGATCATGATCTTTTGTTAAATTTACTAGACCAATTTGGGATTTGTGAAAAAGTCTTGTCCAAGTTTCAGGACTTCCTAAAGTCTAGGTCTTACAGAGTAAAAATGTTGGGCGCATTATCATCGCCTTGGTCTCCAAATTGTGGTGTGCCACAAGGCTCACCCCTGTCTCCAATATTATTTATTGTCATGATAGCTCCACTAGGGGGAAGTCTTGAGTCAATGGGATTCCATCCTTTTATCTACGTGGATGATGTCACTATTTACATCCCTTTTCGAGGTGACATCCAAGGAATTCTATATAGGCTTACAACTGGCCTTGATTTAATGGAATCCTGTGCCTCTGATTCAGGCTAAAATTAAATCGGAAGACTAAATTTTTGGTAATAACTAATCTGTTTGATCATGATCCCTGCAGCAATTTTAACATTCACTCTTATTCTTTGGAGTTCACTCTAACAATTTAAGGGTTTGTTGTTGATCCACACTTTAACTTTGAATCTTTTAAATTACTTTGGAAGCTGAAGCATATTAGTCTTATTTTTCAATTGATGTTTTCAGATTACTTGTCCAATCTCTTGTCTTGATCCAATTTGATTATTGTAATTCTATCTATGCAGGGTGTAAAGAATGTATGTTAAGGAAACTGCAAACTACCCAGAATACTGAACTTAGATTTGTCATGCATGTACCACACTTTGAGAGGGCTACTCTTTTGCTGATATGTTTGTATTGGCTTCCCATTAGGGCCAGGATTGTATTCAAACTCCGTGCTCTCATATTTCAGATTTTGTACGGCATTGCCCCTGACTATATGTTGCCCTTTGTTATTTTGCCTTCTCGCAATTTAGTCTTTGGTGCAAGAGACTACCTGCGTCTTCATTTTCCTACCTGTAAGAAAGTAGATTATAAATCTATATATTCAGCTATTTTTATATTCTAAGGTATTAAATGGTGGAATTCCTTGTTGAAAAATATAAGATCCCATCATGATTACTTGGTTTTCTGTAAGTTTTTGAAAGCTTTCCTTTTCAATAAACTTCAGTCAATTGATCCTGGTGCCTAATCCCCCCCCCCCCCCTTCCATTCTCCTCATTATGCTTTATTATTGAATTCTTTATATATATTCACAATTCTTTCCTTATTGATAAATGTCGGTTTATGTATTTTGATTCATATTTGTAATAACTTGTTTTTAGCTTGTTAGCTACCAAAATTGTGCAGGAGAATGTGGGGTATAAATGTCATAAATAAATAAATTATGATGAACATGACAAAGAAGATGAACAGCAGGTTTTGGAGCATTTGAAGTTTCTTTATTGTTGATCGCAGAAGACCAGCATAGATGGTATTACAATACTAATATTGTTGGCTGTACCCCTCTCGCTCTGGCACAAGATGTCATCAGAAATAGAACTCCAAATTTTTAGATGTCAGTAGTCGTGACTTTGGGGCTCTACACCAGAATGAAAGGGGTAAGCTACAAAAACTAACCTCTCCTCATAATCCCTGGGACCATGAGGGGAAAATATACTAAATTCAGGATTATCCCTTAGTTGAAGGAGTCAATGAAACTCTATTATATTTACTATAAATAAAACAAGTTTATTTAACACATTCTGATCATAATAAAGACTAGGAACAATAACATTTTAATTTCTAATCAAATTTCCTTCTATTCTTATCACTATACTAGCTAAAGAATTTTTCAAATCAGGTTTAATATATTAACTTGTTTTCTCTTATCTTTTTCTTTACAGGAATCACTTTTATACTCAAGAACTTTCAGATAAGTATCTTAAAAAAACCATTTCTCAATTTCTTTTAAATTGAACCAGATAACAAATAAGATATACAGTAAATTACTAGAATTGATACTTTGTGTGTTCTTTGTTTTTGTTTTCACAGGTACCTGTCTTAAATCTAGAGAAGCAAGCAAGGTAAGTATATATAAAATTGTTTTTGTTTTTCTCTATCTTTTCTTTTCTATCTTTTTTTTCTCTATTCTCTTCAATAGTCACTTAGCTGATCACAGTTCACTGGACGTGTAGTCTTTCTTGCGGAGGGGCCCTTGTTGGTTCTCCAACTTCCAGGTTCTTCTTTCAGGTCTTCTCCCTAAACCTATCTCTTAAAAACTTAATAGGAAGAAAAACCCTATCTATTCTCACACTTTGTTTATACCTTTAGTTCTAGTGAATTATTAGTTAATACTTAGGGCCAATTAAACTGTTTAAATAAAATTACATAAAACTCCCTGTACTGCTTCAAGCCTATACTAATCACTTAATTCCCTAAACTGAAGAGGCTGATAACCCTTTCATTCCATTGCATCCCAACATTCCTTAATCACTTTCTTATTCTCATATGCAATCATACCCTTTCCCCTATCATCCATACACTTCACTACCAAAACCAATCACACTTCATACCCCCAAGTTTATTATAATTAATCAAAAATCAAATAAAACCCCTTTACAGACTTTTCCTTTAATTCACTATCCCTCTCACACGTTTTACTATCACACTAAACTCACTTTTTCACTTCCAATCATCAATAATCTCACACTTTCTCTCCCACACTGAGCTGCGCTTCCGCTCTCTTCAGTCACCAGCCTCTCACTGACACTGTCAGTTAGCCTCATCTCCTAGGAGACCAAGCTTTGGCTTGGGATTCCAAGCATTACTGACCAATCCCAAGCCTTTTCCAACATTCTAAACCCTCTAGCTGACCAGCGGAATCTTGAGAAGCACAGCAAAATCTCCATTTTATTTTATAATTTCCCATAGAGTTTAATGGGAAATTATAAAATTAAACTATAACTCCTTCCAATTTTTCCCCAAATACCCCAAATTTTCCCTGCCACTAAAACCCCGAATTCCCCATCTAACCATACTTTTAAATTTTAAAAATACCCCAATTTTCCTATCCGCCGCACTCTATCCCCTCTAACACCCCTCCAAAATTACCCAAATTTGTAAAACCCATCTCAAAAATTAATATACCCCTTCCTTAATCTACCCTGTCGAATTTAAGAATTTAACCCTTTATTAACCCCTTCAAACTAGCACCCCTCCAAAAAACCCCCTAAAAATATTTAAATTCAAAAAACTAATCTGATAGAAAAATCAAGAAAAATCCCGATTATGAATCTAAAAACCAAATTTAAAAAACTTAAACCCCTGATTTTTAAAAAATCAAAAACCGAATTTACACAATTTAAAAATAAATAAATAGAAATTTTAGGTTAAAAAACCCCTTACCTTAATGTAGAATTTCAGCACACTCGATGCCTACCCTCGGTTCCGGTCCTGGACGTCCTGGGGTAAAAACAGATCCAAAAATAAAAAAGCACCGAAGCTGGCCCAAAATTTAGGCCCCGGCTTTGGCCTACTCGCGAAGACGCGCGTTCGCGATTCGTGCATGAGGCGCGCCACCTCATGCACACACGCGCCGACGTTCTTCACTCGCCGGCCATTTTTTTCTTAAAAAATCAATTCCCGGCGCCCTCCCCCAGCCGGCGAACTTCCGCGCTGCCTCCTGCAGCGCTCCTCCGGCCTCCGGTTTCCCTCTTCGGGCCCGGGAACATGCTCCATTACTCCCGGGCCCCGAAACTCACCATTTGGCCTCCGAATCCGGCCCAACTCGCCCCGTACCTTCTCTTCACTCCCGGGGAAGCGCTCCATCGGCCCCCGGGAGTTAAAACTTCAGCGCTGCCTCTCTGCAGCGCTTTCAACCCCACACCGGCCCAAACCAGGGCCCCAAAACCCCGCGAACCGCCAGAGCCCAGGTAAGTATTTTTTTTTTTTTATTTCCTAACCCCAGGTTACATTCGCCCATGCAGAAAAAACATAATATTGTCCCCAATATTATCCATTCTCAACTCAATTCTCTCCAAATATCCATACACTCATCCCCTACAACTCCCAATGCCAACCCTAATCCATACACACCTCATTTAAATAAAGGAACTATTCTCTCTCCCACTAAGCAAACCTTTTATAACTAAATTTTCTCAAATTAACCCAAAATAAAATTGTCTTTAAGAAATGAAGAACACATTCCCTTATTACATCTGTTTGAACTTCTGATTTCTCTAGTGCTTTCAGACTCACATGTATTTCCAGCAGAATTAATGGTTATCTCAGTGTACACAATATAATCACATAAACTCTTCCCAGTTACCTTTTCAGGTACTGGTTCCACATTTTTATCATTTTTTTCAACCTGAGTTGGTGTCATTACAATTTTTTCCACCTCCAAATCATATTTCTTCACCAAGTCTCTATTAACAGTTTTCTTCCCAAATTTGTCATTTTGAATCATTATCACATTACCGGTCTCCCCATACATTTGGACCACCCTATAGGGACAAGTTTCCCAAATATCCTGAATCTTGTGTCTACCCGGGAATCTCTGTCTCCGGAGCAAGACCCAATCTCCCACTTGCAGAGATTCTCCTCGTGATGTTTTATCGTATTGAATCTTCATTTTCATTTTCTTGTGTTCATCTGTTTTCCTTGCCAGCTCCTGTGAAAACTCCAAATTTTCCTTGTGGACTCTCAACCAATCCTCTAGACCTTTTATCTCTTCCCAATCTCTCCAATCTTCATTCTCAGCTACTAATGCAGTTTGGGGTAATAACGTCTCCCTTCCCAAGAAGAGATAGGCAGGTGTAAATCCAGTGACACTATGAACAGAACTATTATACACCTGATTCAGTTCAGGAAGAAATTTCGACCAAGACTTCTTTTTATGATCTGGAAACGTACGCAAGATCTGATGCAACATCCTGTTGAACCTTTCACATCTCCCATTGCCCTGGGGATGATACGGAGTGGTTCTAGTCTTCTTTATTCCGTACCAATTGCAAAGTTCTCTGATCACTGATGATTCAAACGCCGGACCCTGATCTGAATGTAATTTTTCAGGAACACCGTATACTGCAAACCACTTATTTATTAAGATGTTAGCTGTTGTTCTCGCCGTCTGATTTCTAGCTGGTACCGCCACTGCAAATCGTGAAAACATATCCATCATGACAAGTATGTTCTCGTATCCCCCGCTGTCTCTCTCCAATACCGTGAAGTCTATTGCCAGAACCTCTTGAGGCCTTATTACGTTAAAGCAACTCATCTCATTTTTCTCCCTAGGAAACAGTTCCTTTGAAAAGCAGCATCTCCGGCACTTCTGTATCCAGCTCTCTACATCCTTTCTCATGCCCACCCAAAAATGGGCTTTGCAAAGGTTCTTGAAAGTGGTTTCGAGAGCAAAGTGTCCCATTCGGTCGTGAAAAGTCTCCAAAATTTCATTTCTCAAAGTTTCTGGCACCACCACTTGTCGCATGTTCGTCCCCAATCTGCAATCTTCATAGCCTCTGAATAAGATCCCATCTTTCAACAGCAATCTATCACGGTGTTTCCATAAACTTCGTATTTCTTGAGAAACCAGTTCTCCCTGTTGTGGAGAATGCTGAGTTTCCAACCAGTCCATCACTGTACTCACAGTTTCATCTTCTCTCTGTGCCTTTCTGATGCCTTCATTTTTATCTTCTCCGGCTATTTTATTACAGAACTTCTGTAATTTAGATTTTCCCTTCTTGGGCTTCACAGAAATCATCTTGCAGGAAAACCCAAAGAAGTCTTTTTCCTCATCACCATCAACAATTTCTGGCTCTTCACTGTCTGGTAAACGGGACAGTGTATCAGCTATCAGATTACTTTGGCCCGGTTTGTATTCCACAATGAAATCTAGATCTGCCAATTGGGCCAACCAGCGTTGTTCTACAGCCTGAATTTTTGCTGTTTCCAGGTACTTAAGCGGGTTGTGATCAGTTTTTAAAATAAATCTTTGATAGATGAGATATTCACGGAACTTCTCCGTGGCGGCCCATTTTAAAGCCAGCAACTCGAGTTTGAACGCTGAATAATTGTTTGCATTCCGCTCTGATTTTCTAAGCCCACGACTAGCAAACGCTATTACTTTTTCTTCACCATCCTGGATCTGACTTAATACAGCCCCCAATCCACGATAGCTGGCATCAGTAGTAAGGATGAAAGGCTCCGTGAAAACTGGATAGGCTAGGATTGGTGCAGAGGTAAGTTTCTTCTTCAACATTTCAAACGCCTGCTGACACTCATTACTCCAGCATATTGCTGCATTCTCCGGTACGGACTTCCCCGTCAATGCATGTAACGGAGCAGCTATCTGCGCGAAACCTTCCACAAATCGCCTGTAGAAGCTAGCAAAACCCATGAAGCTTCTAACTTCAGTTTTGCTCTTCGGGACTTTCCACTCTTGCAATGCTCTCACTTTTTCTATATCTGCAGATACTCCTTCCTTAGATACAACATATCCCAGGAACCTCACTTTCTGACAAAAAATTTTGCATTTTGAAGGCTTTAACTTTAGGCCACTGGTTTTCATTCTCTGGAAAACAAGTTCTAATCTTTCCAAATGCTTTTCAAAAGTTGGGGCATAGACTAGGATATCGTCGAGATACAGAAGGAGGATCTCAAAAACATACTCCGTCATGACGGATTCCATCAGTCTCTGAAAACTGGCGGGCGCGTTGCACAGTCCGAATGGCATACGGGTCCACTCGAATAATCCAAAGGGAGTGGTTACCGCCGTTTTCTCGATGTCTTCCGGTGCCATTCCCATCTGAAAGTAGCCGGACGTCATGTCCAATGAAGAGAACCACTTTGATGACCCCAGGGCATCTAAGGACTCATCAATTCGGGGCAATGGGTATGCATCCCTGATGGTGAGGGAGTTTAACTTCCTGTAGTCACAACAAAACCGTAAACTTCCATCCTTCTTTTTGATTATGACTGCTGGAGAGGCCCATGGACTATAACTCTTTCTCAACACCCCTTGTCGTACCAGCTCGTTTACATGGGATTTAAATTGTTCGTATATATGTGGCGACACTCTCCGGAAAGGTTGTTTAACTGGTCTTGCATCTCCGGTATCTATCTTGTGAGCCACTAAATCTGAGAACCCTATGTCAGCATCGTGTGTGGAGAAGACTGACCTGTGTTTCCATAGGAGTTCTTGTAACTGCCGTCCTTGCTCAGATGCTAACTGGCTCCAATCCACCTTGACTTTAGGAAGCATGTCTTCCCACCCATCCACCTTAGCCTCTAGAACACCCGAATCTTCCTCTGGCACTATTTCCAGGGGCGAATGAACTTCTGCTATCTGTGTTCTTCCTGGTATGATAACATCCCGAACACCCACATTAATCATTCTCACCATCACATTACCCCTATCGGGCTTAACCAATGTGTTGGCCACCATGATCTTGCTGGGCAAATTAATCCTCCGGGAAGCGGACACCAGCAGCACTCCAGATGACTTCCGGACTCGCTGACACTTCCCAATCACAATTTTTTCGGACATGGCAGGCAAGATTTGTCCAACACTTCCCCGCAATTTCACAAATCCTTCTGCTGATCCTGATACAGCACTACGCTTCTGGGAGATTTTTGAAATAATGCTGGCAATTTTCACAGGCTCTTTCATCAGTGAAGAGATGTCTCGGAACAACCCCTCTAGATGCTTCAGGACATTCATGCCCACTATTCCACGTACGATTTGGTCTTCAACTTGCCCATTGCAAAAATTGTCTTTTACAACAAATATGCATCGTTCCGGTACCACTTGTCCCATACACTGCACATCCGCATCTATATATCCCAACACAGGCAAGTCTGTCCCATTTACTGCAACCAAAGTTAACTGGCTTGCATCTTTTAAGCAGTTGGTATCAGCAAAGTTTTTGTAAAAAAAACTCGCAAGGATGGTAGAAACACTAGAGCCCGTATCCAGTGTGCAAAGCGTTTCCACACCATTTATCTTTACTTTGAGCACTGGACTTTCCCCAATGGCTCTTTCTCCAAACAAGTTTTCTTCCAGGACTCCCTGTTGCTCCAAAGACTTTAACAACCGTAAAAAAGGTCCAAAATTTCCACAAAAGTTCAACACAAAAGAGAAACAGGTGGAAACACAACTTCAAGAGATCAATCCAGGACAAGAGGTGAAGTTGTGTTTCCACCTGTTTCTCTTTTGTGCTCCAAAGACTTTTGCATCCTTACTGCAGGTTTCGCCTCACCTCCCTTCTGAGGAGCAGAATCAGCCTGCTGGCTATTAGGAGGAACATAATTGCCACTAGTGCTTGGTCTCTCAACATTGCTTCTGTTGTTTCCACCGTATGTTCTACTGGCCCTCTCACTCTGGCAGTTCCTGGCTATATGGCCAGGCTCCTGACACCGGTAGCAAATCATTTCACCTGTAGAAGTTCTTGAGGGAGGTCTAACATTAGGATTATATCTCTGGTATTCTCTTTGCACATTTGCAAACCTTGCACTATCCCTCTCCATTCTCTGCCGTCTCCACTCCTCTTCTTGGCATTCGCACATTTTAGCAAACATATTTGTTAATTGCTGCATCATGGCAACAGTTGCAGACTGCTCCGGACGGCAGTAATCTCCTGCATCCTCTCTTGGCCTCTGAAGAATTTTCTTCGGTGTCAACTCCCCGGACAACAGACCTCTTTCCTCTCCAGCCCAACGGATGGCAGCTTGCATTAATTCAGCGAATGACAGTCCCGGATTATCTTCACTTCTTTTTTACATCTCCCTTTTCAAAGTTTCATCCTGGAGGCCTATAACAAATTGCTCTTTCAAAGTTTCGTCTGGATCGCCCATTCTTCGACGATCCCTGGACATAATGGCCTCTAGCTTCTCCTGAAGCTTGTAAGCATATACCCGGATAGAATCCTTCTCTCCCTGACGTATGTTATAAAATTCCTGTATACGTAGGCCCAACGCCACTTTGTCCCCATATACTTGCTTCAAAAGATCAAAGATATCTTCCGCTGAACAGTCTTTTGGCAGCGAGTACTTCACCGTGTCGAGAGCAATGCCTTTCAGGTGATCGCGCACCACTTCCACCTGATCCTCTGGCGGAACCCGCATCAACCTCATCCGTGACTTCATTTTATCTACCCAGTCTTCGATTTTCAAGTCTTCCGGAGTCCTGGGGAATCCACTGAAATCTGGAACATTCCTGTCTTGCGGGATGATCACTGTGTGTGTGTGAATCTGGGGAACAGGAGTAGCCCGACCTCCAGAAGCTTCACCTTCCATTCTCTTGTCTCTTCGGAGTCAGGTACTATATGGATGTTGCCACGGAAACAGAGACTCCCGGGAGAACCCAAAACCCGGTCTACCTTGTCGCTCAAAAATACTTTTCAACAAAATTTTTTTTTTCAAACTTTATTGAAAATGGTCCAACACCTAAAATTCCTTCAGAATGTTACTCTCGGCTTTTGGGGACCCTCAAATTCAGGGAAGAATCCTGCCGACTACGCCAATTGTTGGCTGTACCCCTCTCGCTCTGGCACAAGATGTCATCAGAAATAGAACTCCAAATTTTTAGATGTCAGTAGTCGTGACTTTGGGGCTCTACACCAGAATGAAAGGGGTAAGCTACAAAAACTAACCTCTCCTCATAATCCCTGGGACCATGAGGGGAAAAAAAACTAAATTCAGGATTATCCCTTAGTTGAAGGAGTCAATGAAACTCTATTATATTTACTATAAATAAAACAAGTTTATTTAACACATTCTGATAATAATAAAGACTAGGAACAATAACATTTTAATTTCTAATCAAATTTCCTTCTATTCTTATCACTATACTAGCTAAAGAATTTTTCAAATCAGGTTTAATATATTAACTTGTTTCTCTTATCTTTTTCTTTACAGGAATCACTTTTATACTCAAGAACTTTCAGATAAGTATCTTAAAAAAAACATTTCTCAATTTCTTTTAAATTGAACCAGATAACAAATAAGATATACAGTAAATTACTAGAATTGATACTTTGTGTGTTCTTTGTTTTTGTTTTCACAGGTACCTGTCTTAAATCTAGAGAAGCAAGCAAGGTAAGTATATATAAAATTGTTTTTGTTTTTCTCTATCTTTTCTTTTCTATCTTTTTTTTCTCTATTCTCTTCAATAGTCACTTAGCTGATCACAGTTCACTGGACGTGTAGTCTTTCTTGCGGAGGGGCCCTTGTTGGTTCTCCAACTTCCAGGTTCTTCTTTCAGGTCTTCTCCCTAAACCTATCTCTTAAAAACTTAATAGGAAGAAAAACCCTATCTATTCTCACACTTTGTTTATACCTTTAGTTCTAGTGAATTATTAGTTAATACTTAGGGCCAATTAAACTGTTTAAATAAAATTACATAAAACTGCCTGTACTGCTTCAAGCCTATACTAATCACTTAATTCCCTAAACTGAAGAGGCTGATAACCCTTTCATTCCATTGCATCCCAACATTCCTTAATCACTTTCTTATTCTCATATGTAATCATACCCTTTCCCCTATCATCCATACACTTCACTACCAATACCAATCACACTTCATACCCCCCAAGTTTATTATAATTAATCAAAAATCAAATAAAACCCCTTTACAGACTTTTCCTTTAATTCACTATCCCTCTCACACGTTTTACTATCACACTAAACTCACTTTTTCACTTCCAATCATCAATAATCTCACACTTTCTCTCCCACACTGAGCTGCGCTTCCGCTCTCTTCAGTCACCAGCCTCTCACTGACACTGTCAGTTAGCCTCATCTCCTAGGAGACCAAGCTTTGGCTTGGGATTCCAAGCATTACTGACCAATCCCAAGCCTTTTCCAACATTCTAAACCCTCTAGCTGACCAGCGGAATCTTGAGAAGCACAGCAAAATCTCCATTTTATAATTTCCCATAGAGTTTAATGGGAAATTATAAAATTAAACTATAACTCCTTCCAATTTTTCCCAAAGTACCCCAAAATTTCCCTGCCACTAAAACCCCGAATTCCCCATCTAACCATACTGTTAAATTTTAAAAATACCCCAATTTTCCTATCCGCCGCACTCTATCCCCTCTAACACCCCTCCAAAATTACCCAAATTTGTAAAACCCATCTCAAAAATTAATATACCCCTTCCTTAATCTACCCTGTCGATTAACCCTTTATTAACCCCTTCAAACTAGCACCCCTCCAAAAAAAAACCCTAAAAATATTTAAATTCAAAAAACTAATCCGATAGAAAAATCAAGAAAAATCCCCTGATTATGAATCTAAAAACCAAATTTAAAAAACTTAAACCCCTGATTTTTAAAAAATCAAAAACCAAATTTACACAATTTAAAAATAAATAAATAGAAATTTTAGGTTAAAAAACCCCTTACCTTAATGTAGAATTTCAGCACACTCGATGCCTACCCTCGGTTCCGGTCCCGGACGTCCTGGGGTAAAAACGGATCCAAAAATAAAAAAGCACCGAAGCTGGACCAAAATTTAGGCCCCGGCTTCGGCCTACTCGCGAAGACGCGCGTTCGCGATTCGTGCATGAGGCGCACCACCTCATGCACACTCGCGCCGACGTTCTTCACTCTCCGGCCATTTTTTTCTTAAAAAATCAATTCCCGGCGCCCTCCCCCAGCCGGCGAACTTCCGCGCTGCCTCCTGCAGCGCTCCTCCGGCCTCCGGTTTCCCTCTTCGGGCCCGGGAACATGCTCCATTACTCCCGGGCCCCGAAACTCACCATTTGGCCTCCGAATCCGGCCCAACTCGCCCCGAACCTTCTCTTCACTCCCGGGGAAGCGCTCCATCGGCCCCCGGGAGTTAAAACTTCAGCGCTGCGGAGGCAGCGCTTTCAACCCCACACCGGCCCAAACTAGGGCCCCAAAACCCCGCGAACCGCCAGAGCCCAGGTAAGTATTTATTTTTTTTAATTTCCTAACCCCAGGTTACAATATCATCATGTAATTGGGCTCTAATTAGTCTTTTATGTAGGTTATGAAGTTCTATAAAATATGCGTGCATATTGCAACCCCACCTCTGCTCTGTGCTAACTACACCCCTGGGATGCCTATGAGCTGATCACGTAAAAGTAGTTGCATGTTTTCTGTTTGTATCTCTTTTACAGTCAAAAGCAATCACACCTTTTATAAAAGCCCTTTTCTGTACAGACTTTACATGCAGAAAGATCTTCTTTATGGACTTCTCACACCACTGTCCTGTTAATAAAATTCAGATCTTAAAGGTACAAGAACACAAAAGGGTCAAATGCTTTAGTAAGATTTAGCAATATAAAACTGAATGTACTGATTTCTACATCTAGTTTAAACTGAGCCTATTCTTTTGTTTTTCTCTCCATACACACAGCAGCCTGTAAAAGTAGTATTGTACACCCCCGGCTCATACAATTTACTTAAGAGGAAGAATGAGTATGAGAAATGTCAGTCATCTTGTCTGACTTGGTTGTGTTTCCTATTCACCAAGCAGACAGGAAACATTCTCAGACTCACAAAGAGGCAACTGAGCCAGTGCCAAAAGTGGACTATTTCTGTAGGCTGTTACCATGAAACAACGGAAACCTTATAGGGATCAGGTTGTTGTTATTGTTCAGCTTAGTCAAAGCACTCAGGTGGTCTCAAAATTGAAGGGAAGACTTGTGAACATATATACTCTCCTCTCATCAAATATATGCTGCTTCTTGTTGAGATGGAGGATTACCTCAAGGAGTTGTTAGCTGGATAGAAATATTTGGAAGAAGGAGGAAAGCAGTGGGCAAAACTGAAAGGAGCCATTTTAAGAGCAACAAACCTTTTCATAAGAAAAGTAAGCAAAAGTAGGAGGGAAAAAAGGCTGCTTTGGTTCTCAAAAATCGCCGAAAAGGTAAGGAAAAAGAAGTTAGCCTTCATAACTACAAGAGAAGCAGAAAGATAAAGATGAGCACAAATATCTGGGAACGCTAAGAGAAGTTCCTGCCTGTGGGGCATCATTTCCAAATCGGTGGCTCTTGCCCCGCACGGTGCATCCTGGGATGCACTGAGCAGGGTCAGTCTGCCATTTAAGGGAATTTATCCTTTATTTGGTAAACTGGCTCCAACCAGCACAGTGGGCATTACTCCTTCCTTTTTCAAAGTCTAGGGGTAAAAGGAGGGCTTAGAAAGGGTTTTTGGGTGGGCGGGTGCCACTAGACACCAGGGACTTTTTTAAAATTCTGGTTGGGCAGCAGGGGAGGGATGCTACTAGACACCAGAGCAATAATTTTGTCAGGAGGGAGGAAGGGAAGGGACCACTCATGTCAGAGGGTGGGAGCGAGGCTGGTGTGGCCCCATCAGAAGAGTGGGAGAGCCACTAGACACCAGGGAAATTCTTTAATATCATGGGGGGGAGGAGGGAGCAGAGTCAGCTAGGTGGGAGGGGAGCAAGATGAGAGGCCGATGCAGACCATTGGCACCTTTTTTTAATGTTACCTTTTCTGTCAGTGCCTGAGTCAATCACAGCTTAGGCACTGACAGGAAGGGTGACATTTGGCAATGAGCTGTGGATTACTGACACTATTTTAATGAAGCAGTAATATGCATGCTCCTTGAATACTGCATCCCGTGGACAACTTTTAGTGGAAAGCTCATGGTAGAAGCCGTGCAACCAGTGGCTCTACTGTGAGGCTTTCTACATCAGCACCCGAGTGCTTCCATGGTAACCACAAGCAGGCACCATGTGTTAAGCACATAAGAACATACATAAGAACATAGGAGTAGCCATACTGGGTCAGACCAATGGTCCATCTAGCTCAGTATCCTGTTTCCAACAGTGGCCAAGCCAGGTCACAAGAACCTGGAAGAAACCCAAATCTTAGCATCATTCCATGCTACAAATCCCAGAACAAGCAGTTGCTTCCACATGTCTGTCTCAATAGCAGACTCTGGTCTTTTCCTCCAGGAACGTGTCCAAACCGTTCTTAAACCCAGATACACTAACCACTGTTATCCTCCAGCAAAGAGTTCTGGAGCTTAACTATTCATTGAGTGAAAAAATATTTTCTCCCAATGGTTTTAAAAGTATTTCCATGTAACCTCCTCGAGTGTCCCCTAGTCTTTGTACTTTTGAAATGAGTAAAAAATTGATTTACTTCTACTCATTCTACACCACTCAGGATTGTGTAGACCTCAATCATATCTCCCCTCATCCATCTCTTTTCCAAGCTGAAGTGCCCTAACCTCTTTAGCCTTTCCTCATATGAGAGGAGTTTTATCACCTTTATCATTTTGATCGCTCTTCTTTAAACCTTTTCTAATTCTGCTATTTCTTTTTTGAGATATGACGACCAGAACTGAATATAATACTCAAGGTGCGGTCATACCATGGAGCGATACAGAGGCATTATAGCATTTTCGACCTTATTCACAATCCCTTTACTAATAATTCCCAGCATCCAGTTTGCTTTTTGGCCACCACCACACACTGAGCAGAAGATTTCAATGTATTATCTACAATGACACCTAGATCTTTTTCTTGAGTGCTGACCCTCATGGTGGACCCTAGCATCAGGAAACTATGATTCGGATTATACTTTCCAATGTGCAACACCTTGCATTTGTCCACATTAAATTTTGTCTGCTATTTGGATGCCCAATCTTCTAATTTCTTAAGGTCTTCCTGCAATATTTCAAATTTGGTACATGTTTTTAACAACCTTGAATAGTTTCGTATCATCTGCAAATTTTATCACCTCGCTCGTCATTCCAATTTCCATATCATTTATAAATATGTTAAATAGCACTGGTCCCTGCAGCATTCCACTGTTCACCCTCCTCCATTGAGAGAAATGACCATTTAAACCTACCTTCTGTTTTCTGTCCAATAACCAATTCTGAATCCACACCAGAACCTTGCCTCATATCCCATGACTCTTTAATTTTTTCAGGAGTCTCTCATGAGAAACTTTATCAAAAGCTTTCTCAAAATCTAGATATACTACATCAACTGGCTTTCCTTTATCCACATGATTATTTACGCCTTCAAAGAAATGAAGCAAATTGGTGAGGCAAGACCATGTTTGTCTATGTGTTCTGTAATTTTATTCTTTATAATAGTTTCTACTATTTTGCCTGGCACTGACGTCAGGCTTACCAGTCTGTAATTTCCCGGATCACCCCTGGAACACTTTTCAAAAATTGATGTTACATTGGCTACCCTCCAATCTTCAGGTACTACAGTCAGTTTTAAAGACAGGATAGTAACAGCAGATCAGCAATTTCATGTTTGATTTCTTTGAAACTAAAAGTTAGATAGCCCACAAAGGGTAAAGGGCCATGGATTTGATATACTGCCTTTCTGTGGTACTAGCAAAGCAGTTTTACATTTATTTTTATTATTTATTGCATTTGTATCCTACATTTTCCCACCTCTTTGCAGGCTTAATGTGGCTTACAATACATGAATGGTGGAAATATATTAGAAAATAAACATTTAGTGTTACAGAAGGATCTTAGTCAACATGATAATGATAAAACATGATAGTAGTGTTACAAGCAGATATTGTAGGATAGTCCTGAATATATGTGAGGATTTGTGTGTATTCACATTGGTTGGTCTTTGTGGTATGCCTTGTTAAAGAGATGGGTTTTCAGTAGTTTGCAGAAGCTCGTTAGTTCGTGGATCGTTTTTAAGTTGCGTGGCAATGCGTTCCATAACTGTGTGCTCAAGTAGGTAAAGTTTGACACATGCATTAATTTGTATTTTAGACCTTTGCAATTAGGGAAGTGCAGATTAAGGAATGTGCGGGATGATCTTTTGGCATTCCTGAGTGGTAAGTCTATCAAATCTGACATGTAGGCTGGCGCATCTCCGTGAATGATTTTGTGAACTAGGGAGCATATTTTGAACGTGATGCGTTCTTTAAGTGGGAGCCAGTGTAGTTTTTCTCGTAGGGGTTTAGCACTTTCATATTTTGTTTTACCGAATATGAGTCTAGCTGCAGTGTTCTGGGCTGTCTGAAGTTTCTTGATTATTTGCTCTTTACACCCGGCGTAGAGTGTGTTGCAGTAGTCTAGATGACTGAGCACCATTGATTGTACCAGGTTACAGAAAACAGTCCTTGGGAAGAAAGGTCTTACTCTTTTTAATTTCCACATTGAGTGGAACATCTTCTTGGTTGTGTTTTTCGCATGGCTTTCGAGTGTTAGGTGTCGATCAATGGTAACTCCAAGAATTTTTATGGTGTCTGAAATTGGCAGGTTCAGATTTGGTGTGTTAATGGCGGTGAATTTGTTCTTGTTATGTTGAGAGGTGAGTATTAGACATTGAGTTTTTTCTGCATTAAGTTTCAGCCGAAATGTATCTGCCCATGAATGCATGATCTGGAGACTTTGGTTGATGTCATTGGAAATTTCCTTTAGATCTTGTTTGAATGGGATGTAGATCGTTACATCATCTGCGTATATGTATAGGTTGAGGTTTTGGTTTGATAATAAGCTTAGCCAAGGGTATGATCATTAAGTTGAATAGAGACAGCGAGAGGGGAGATCCCTGAGGGACTCCGCATTCTGGTATCCATGGGTATGAGGTAGTCGAGTTAGATGTCACTTGGTATGATTGTGTGGTTAGGAATCCCTTAAACCAGTTGAGAACGTTACCTCCAATTCCAAAGTAATCAAGGATATGTAGTAGCATTCCATGATCAACCATGTCGAAAGCGCTTGACATGTCAAATTGTAGAAGAAGTATGTTCTTTCCAGATGCAATCATTTGTTTGAATTTGGTCATGAGAGTAACTAGTACTGTTTCAGTACTGTGGTTAGACCAAAATCCTGACTGAGAGTCAAGGAGTATTGAGAATTTATTTAAATAGTTTGTGAGTTGTTTGGTTACCAATCCTTCCGTTAGTTTGGTTATTAAGGGAATGGATGCTACTGGTCTGTAATTGGTTAGTTCACTGGCACTTTTCTTTGTGTCTTTGGGTATGGGGGTAAGTAGAATGTTTCCTTTCTCCTTCAGGAAAAGTCCATTTTGTAACATATAATTCAAGTGTTTCGTTATGTCTGTTATAATTTTTTTTTATGCAGGTACTTTTTCTGTTCCAGCTGGGCTTACAATCTATGTTTTTGTACCTTGGGCAATGGAAGATTAAGGGCCCTGTTTACTAGCATTTTTAGCATGTGCTAACCTATGGGCATCTACACAGCGTGTTAAAAATGCTAACTTGCCTCTAGCATAGCTTTAGTAAACAGGGCCCTAAGGCCTCCTTTTACTAAGGTGCGCTCAGATGTTCAGCACGTGCTAAAATTATGAGTGTGCTAAACATTAGAGACGCCCATAGGAATGCATTGGTATTTCTAACGTTTACTGTGCCCACAATTTTAGCAAGCGCTAAAAACATGAGCACGCCTTAGTAAAAGGGGGCCTAAATGACTTAACCAGAGTCACAATGAGCTGTAGTGGAAATTGAACCCACTTTGTCAGGTTCAAAGCCCAACCATTAGGCTACTCCTCCATTGAACTAAATGTCTACTGCCTGTGAATAAACCAAGACCATGCAATAAAATGTTTCTTATTCTTTTGTATTTGTGGAATCAGGATCTGTTCAGTATTCTTGTTTTATTCATTCTGACTGAAGTATAATATATTCAATGAACAAAACCTAAAGTGGTGTTTAAAGGGGGATTTTATCCTAGCTAAATGAGAAACCCATTAAGTTTAAATGTTTTACTAAGGATGTATTATGCCAGAATATTGCAATGCATACTATTAAGAGAAGAAAAATACATTTAAAAATATTAAACCTGTATTTTTTTATCTTCAAAATCATGGCCTCTTCAGCTTGGTACAAATGAAAATTCAAAATACCTTGTTGGTGCAGGCTCTAAAATGTTCAGCACTTAGCTGGAAGTGTAATAAAGGACTTTTGAAGATCACTGGCTGTCAAGAGAAGAATTCAGTTGTACATGAATGATAAAACATGATGAATATAAGATCATAAGTGTTGCCATACTGAGACAGACTGAAAGTCCATGAAGCCCAGTATCCTGTTTCCAACAGTGGCCAATTCAGGTTACATGTACCTGGCAAGATCCCAAAACAGCACAGTATATTTAATGCTGCTTATCCTAGAAATAAGCAGTGGATTTTCCCTAAGTCCATCTTAATAATGGCTTATGGACTTCTTTTTTAGGAAGCTATCCAAACATTTTTAAAACCCCACTAAGCTAACTGCTTTTACCACATTCTCTGGCAATGAATTCCAGAGTTTAATTACATATTGAATGAAGAAATATTTTCTCTGATTTGTTTTAAATTTACTACTTTGTAGCTTTATTGTGTGCTCCTCCTAGTTCTAGTATTTTTGGAAAGAGTAAACAAGCGATTCACATCTACCTGTTCCACTCCACTCATTATTTTATAGGCCTCTTTCATATATTCCCTCAGCCTTCATTTCTTCTAGCTGAATAGCCCTAGCCCCTTTAGCATTTCCTCATAGGGAAGTCAACGAATCCCCTTTATCATTTTTGTAGCCCTTCTCTGTACCTTTTCTAATTCCACTATATCTTTTTTGAGATGTGGAGACCAGAATTGCACACAGTATTCAAGTTGTGGTCGCACCATAGAGTGATACAAAGGCATTTTTGTTTTCCATTCCATTCCTAATAATACCTAACATTCTATTTGCTTTTTTAGCCACAGCAGCACACTGAGCAGAAGGTTTCAAGGTATCATCAACGATGACACCTAGCTCCCTTTCCTGGTCGGTGACTCCTAATGTGGAACCTTGCATCAAGTAAGTATAGTTTGAGTTCCTCATTTCCATATGCATCACTTTGCACTTGCTCACATTAAGTACCTGTATATAATATGTAAGCCACATTGAGCCTGCCATGAGTGGGAAAGCGTGGGGTACAAATGTAACTAAAATAAAATAAAAGTCATCTGCCGTTTGGATGCCCAGTCTCATAAGGTCCTCTTGCAATTTTTCACAACCCTCTTGCGATATAACAACTTTGATTATCTTTGTGTTGTTAGCAAATTTAATTCCCTCACTAGTTACTCCTGTCTCTAGATCATTTATAAATATGTTAAAAAGCAGCGGTCCCAGCATAGACCACTGGGGAACCCCACTATCTACCCTTCTTCATTGAGAATACCGACCATTTTACCCTATTCTCTGTTTTCTATCTTTTAACCAGTTTTTAATACTCAATAGAACACAACCTCCTATCCCATGATTCTCCAGTTTCCTCTGGAGTCTTTAATAGGGAAATTGGAGGCATTTTCAGTTTGTATATCTCCAAACAAAGTGCATGACTGCAGGGGCAGATTGATCCAAATTCTCATTTGTGCACATTCATTTTCAGTAGCAATGTAATGTTGCACATGAGGCCAGGCACAGAAGTGCCAATCTGATAGAGGGAGAGGGCAGATGCACAAGCCCCTTAACCAATCACATTGTATCCATGTGTAACTTTGGCCAGGAAGGAAGAAGTCTCAAGACAATCAACAAACATAGCCAGTACCAAAAAGCCTCAATGCTGTCACAGTTCCCTGGGGCTTGACTAACCTCACAGCCACTGTCACCATTCTTAGTTTTTAATCTTTCCCCTGGCCAATAGATCATAAGTATAGCCATGCTGGGTCAGACCAATGGTCCATCTATCCTTTACTTCCAACAGTGGCCAATCCAGGTCACACGTAACTGGCAAAAACCCAATTAGTAGCAACATTCCATGCTACCAATCCCGAGGCATGCAGTGGCTTCCCCATGTCCATCTCAATAATAATGGACTTTTCCTCCAGGAACTTGTCCAAACCTTTTTTAAATCCAGATATGCTAACTGCTGTTACCACATCCTCTGGCCTTGAGTTCCAGAGCTTATCTATTCTTTGAGTGAAAAAATATTTCCTCCTATTTGTTTTAAAAGTATTTCCATGTAATTTCATTGAGTGTCCCCTGGTCTTTGTACTTTTTGAAAGAGTGAAAATCAATTCACTTCTACCTGTTCTACACCACTCAGGATATCCTCCTCTGCTGTCTCTTTTCCAAACTGAAGAGCCCTAACCTCTTTAGCTTTTCCTCATATGAGAGGAGTTCCATTCATTCCCTACTAGTCTCTCAAAAACAGCCAGTTTTAATATTTTAATAGTTTCTCAGTATGTTTATATCGATTATATCCTTATATGGACCTAAGAGAAAGCCTAATATTCAAAGTAATGTGAATCAATAATGCATTTTCAAATATCCCTGTGGAAATGGCATTCTGAAATGATATTAAAACTTAAACCTGGGGATTTGTGTAGCAGATGGACGTTATTGTCGTTAGTATTTCAGTGCCCTAATCCTCCTTCCCCCCCCCCCCCCCCACACCCCACCATTATCTCTTCAATGGGCCATGAACCTTTGAAAGATTACAGTACAACCAGGGAGATTCTTGTTTACCGTTTACTAAATATATGAAGTATGACTTAAATGAAAAATTCATGGCAGCAATATTTGCAGGGAGACCAGCTGCCCTCGTCTATTAGAACAGGCTGGGTTGTACTGTCCTTCAGGCTTCATTAGTTAGTCTATAGAACTATACTGTTGACAACTGCAGAAGCTTAGAAACAATTTTGTTCAATGAATGAGAGAGACATTTCCTCAGAGAACTGAAGCTATTTTAGATCTAACAAGAAGCCATCAAACTTGTCCAGGAAAGCATCAGCCTTACTGTTATACAAGCTCAATTCCTTGATGGTTTTCTTGCCTTGTAATGACAGTATTACATAAAATGTGACCAGATGTCGCTGAGCCAGACTCTACCCAGGTTTCTAGTAGCAAAAGCTTGAATGAATTTAAATCCCTCAATCCCACAGTGCATTTCTGGCTTTAACATCTCATTCAAAAGGGCTTTTTTAAAGCTCTACTTTTCAATCGAGATGTAATGACAAGATACCGTGATGCCTACAGAAAATACTTCAGATTGATATAGCACTTCTTCCTGTCCACTCTTTTTCTAAACCAGAATTCTTTAAAGTAATATCCTTTCTTGCAATCTGTGCTAAATTATGGGGATAGAGCGACCTTTGTATCACAAACAATTACCCAGTAACACTAAGAAATATCAGTGCCATTTTATCAGGACAAAGAGTAAGAATCTAAGGAACCCAATCTTCTTATCAACTAGCCTACTGTTTGATCTGCCCCCACAGTTGTGTATATATGTTTACATGCTGTAACCAGGGTCCTCCTTCCACGTGGGGGCCAGGCAGTGGCGTTCTGAGAGTGGCTGACACCCAGGGCGGATCGCCGATGCAACCCCCCCCCCCCCATCCCTGGCGAAAGGACACCTCCCCCCGGCGAAAGGACACCCCCCTGGTGCATTTTTACTTGCTGAGGGGTGCCGTGCATCTGTCGGCTTCGCTCGTTCCCTGCTCCCTCTGCCCCGGAACAGGAAGTAACCTGTTCTGGGGCAGAGGGAGCAGGGAACGAGCGAAGCCGACAGGCGCGCGGCACCCCCCCAGCGGCGTGCACCCGGGGAAGACCCCCCCCCCCCTTGGTACGCCACTGGGACCATGGCTAATCCTGCTTAGTTTAGCTGTCTCCCTCTGTCGGGTAATTGTCCCAGTCTGGCTGCTCTCTGGCTGGCCTGAGCCTTTTTCCTGATCAAGGCAGGGTCACACAAAAACTCAGCATTCTCATAGTTTCTTGAAAACACAGGTTTTTATTTTCTCAGAACCCTTTTCTTCAATACAGCCTTAGTCTTCACTTAGTTTCATCACCAACAATGAAAGATTCAGTTCAGGTTTTCACATTCACCTTCTCAACACAGTTCAATCTTAATTCAGAATACCACAAAGCAGTAAATCCTTGCCTTGTTCCCAATTGTAGCATAACCCTCACAGGCACTATCTTCTATCCTCAGATAGTTAATGGGTTAGCTTTCTCCACCAGCTCCTTCCCCACTGTATTATTTTCTCTTCTCCAACTGTCCACAGTTTTGGCCATACTGACACCACAAAACTCTTTACCTTTCCTGCTGGAGTCTGAGCAAGACCTGAGACCTCCATGCACTCCTCCTCCCCCTCTTCCCCTACTTCCTCTTTATCCCATTCCATGTCTTCCTCCGCCCAGGGTTCCCCCAGCTGCTGCTCATTCCCTTGATCAGAACTCATTTCCCAATCATTCACTCCTCCCTCCATTTCCTGAGAGTCCTGCTGATGTTCCAGTGGTTTCTGGGGAAGGTAGTTTCTTCCTCTAACTAGTGGTTTCATTGGCGCTTTGGCCACTAGAAGGCAAACTTTTTATCTAGAAAGAATTAGTGAAGGAGAGTCATTATATCTAAAGGGAAAACTTCTCCCCCGTCCCTGTTTCGGCACTACCGGAACTAGACTCCTTTCAGACCCCTCACAATGTATACATCCCACAGTACTGATAGAACTAAACAATGAAATTGCAGAATTACTGTTACTAATATGTAATTTATTTTATGTTTCAATCTTTTTTTATTATTATTATTATTATTATTTGCAGAATGACAACTTACCAAAATGTACAGCGAATACAAATACTTTGTTCACTTGCAACCGGCATTTCTTAGATCAAAACCACATGAAACTTGTTATGCTTAACAAAGTTTGCTAGAAACATTCATATCACAAAGTCTTGATTAACTACACATTGCTAAAACAATGATTCTACCTTACTACAAAATAGACTACACCCTACCCCCACCCCCATCCCAACAATGTGCCATACCCATAAGTCCTAAGAATTCAGGATTTTACTGCATCTACTGCTGTTAAAGAATCCCAGAATGAGGACCAAGTCTGACAAAAATGGTCTCCCCTAGAGGAGGATAGGTCACCAACACCTCTGCATTCTAGTGTTGCGTTAAGGTGCATACATACATGGTAGCGAACATAACATACTTGAAACAAATCATGGTATATGTGTATACCATGTTCATACAGACTTGGTAAAGAAGAGTACATTATGGTATTACATGAAGATTCCTGAGTAGTATATTGGATTGTAACATATATTAGGTCATCGACTAAAGGAGATACTATATTCGACATAAGGATTAAAGTGGTAGTACTTGTTCATTAATAGCAAGAGATTAATCACTCAGTGATACAATTTCGGTTGTGCCTAGGTTGTGTATAGTCTTATTATTTAATATTTAAGCTGGATGTTTGTGGTATGCCTTCTTGAACAAATCTGTTTTCAGTAGCCTTCGGAATACATATCCACCCAAATTAAAGTATGGTCAGAAACCTCCAGAGGTCCGATCTCGGCATGCGTAATCTGTGGGAAAAGGGTAGCATCTATAAGAATGTAATCCAGCCGTGATCAGGTGCCATGGGCTCTTGAAAGGTGAGTGTAGTCACGTACACTAGGATTAACAAGATGCCAAGGACCTACCAGATTTAGAGCTTTACAAAGATATGGCAGAGCTCTACTCCCACCCATTGCCACCCCAGCCAATGGGGAGGACCGATCTTGGTGCCCATTCATCACTTGCTTGAAATCTCCCAAGATAATCCAAGGGGCGGTAGAATGTTGAATACCCAAACGCACCAAATCCTGAAAGAAAGAATGGTCATAAACATTAGGCCCATAGATGTTGAGCAGGAAAACTTCCTGACCCATAATATTCAAATGCAAAAGGATATAACGCCCATTCCCATCCTGAGTTACCACCCGAGCCTTACATTGTAGGTTTTTATGAATAAGGCCAGCTACCCCCCTCCTTCCCTGTGCCAAAGAGAAACAGCACTTCCCTACCCATTGCTGTCTTAACTTCAAATGTTCTGCATCTGACAATTTAGTTTCTTGAAGACATGCAAGAGAAACCTTGTGACGTTATAGCGCTGACAAAATTTTTGTCCTTTTTACAGTAAAGGTGATACCCAATACATTCCAAGAGACTAATCTAGGGACCCGAAATTTAGCCAGGATCCCAACCCCAGGATAAAATATAAACCTACAATCTTAGAGCGCAAAGAACTCCCAGGTGCCCAGCCCTCATCCAGGAGTCCAAGTTCCCCTGTGTACACCAATTACACATGGGACCATGACCAGCATGAATCCAACCTATGTATGGCAGAAAAACTCTCCCAACCAGTATCAACATCCACACCACAAACCTCCCAAACTGCATCTCTCCCCCCCTCAACCCAATCCCCATCCCAACAAAACCCTCCCTCTCCCCCTCAACACCCTCACCCCTCCCTAACTGACTTAACCTGACCCTCCACATAGCTTAGCAAAGGGTCAAGTGATCACGCTACAATGCCTTGAGGAGACCCCCCTCTTTTTTAAGAGGAAAAGAAAAAGGTTTTGATAGTACAGCAATAGCAGACATAACTAGTTTGTCACACACAACTTCTACACGCACACATACCTTGTGTTACACACATTTTACACACTCTTATGACCAATAACCCCCTCCACCTTGTATCAGCACTAGGCACGGACTGATTAATCACAGTAATCGTGGCTCCATTCCAAGAGATGTAGAAGTCTCTCGGGCATCTAACAGAGTTTGCAAAGTAACTGTAATGTTCCTGTATCACAGCGCACAACTAAGACTGACTCAAGGCCACACCATTTAGCCAGTTAGATGCACTTTCTGGGGATTCATATGAGCGCCGTTGTCCATTGTTAACAATTCTCAAGACTGCGGGGTACCTCAGCTGAAACTTATGATTCTTTTCCACTAGTCACGCACACACTGGAGAAAACAGCCTTCGTCACGCTGAGAGTGCTGCAGAGCAATCCTGAAAGACACGCACTTGTGCACCATCGTATCACACCTTCTCTATGTGTGACCAATAATACTGAAGAAAAGAGTTTTCTGTGCTGAATTATGAAACTGGCTATGCAAGGTTCTCAAACCTGGACCTGGAGGCACCTCAGCTAGTCAAGATTTCAGGATATCCAAAATATTAATGAGAGAGATTTGTATGCAGTGGAGGCAGTGCATGCAAATATCTCTCATGAATGTTCATTGTGGATATCCTGAAACCCTGACTGGCTGAGGTGCCTCCAGGACCAGGTTTGGGAACCATTGGCATGAGAAATATTTGCATTTTGGTGGACTAGGAGGACTGGGTTGAGAACAAGTGGTCTAAATGCTTCTAAAATGACCTGCTTAAAAAAATACATTTCCACAGTTGTCAGGCTCAAAGAAATCATGCTCTAAGTGCAGAAGTACCAAAACAGCTGCTGGTTTTGCCCGTTCTAACCAGCTGTTTGCAAAGGCCGCAAGTAGCAATATTATTATCTTGTAAATCACATTTAAAAAATGTTCCACACAGATGACTTGTGATTCAGGGTTTTTTTGTTTTCTTTTTTGCTGATGTTATGCATGAAGTTCCAGCAGTAGCACTCCCTTCATCTCCAGCTGTAAGAATATTTTTTTCTGTCTCCCAAGCCTTTACCTTCTATTTGCAATATAATAGTGTTTCAATTTTTAAACGTCTTGCCACAGTAAGCAGACCAATATGCGTAACAATTGTATAAGAATAAGAACAGGATTATATAAAATCAGAAACACAATATAACATGAAATATTAACCTAGGGGTCGATATTTAGCTGGTGGTTCTCAGCCTTTTGCTGATCTCTGCTGGTATTATCTACTATAATAAAACGCACCCTCAGCATTCTGAGGACATTGACATCACTGCAGGCACTCAGACACCGGTTCGTAAGTTCATGGTGGTGAAGCCAGAACACTCACCATGTCTCCATGCCCCGCCCTCGCGTCACACGTGATGATGTCAAGGGTGGAACATGTACACAACCACGCAAATGAACGAACGGGGAGGAGTAGGGAAACACGCGTAGCATGTTTCCCTACTCCTCCCCTTCCAACGAATCGCAGCCGCCGAGGATGTGCCCATCACCCCGCCCCTTTAACGCTACCACCCCGCCCCCGGTTGCCCCCTCTTCACCCCCATCACCTTCCCTCCCCCCTGTCACCTGCCCTCCCCTTACGCTACTATCCCTGGTGGTCTAGAGGTACCTGTTCGCTCAGGGCAAGAAAGAAAGAGCCCCCACTTTCCTGCCCGGAGCGCTGCTGCTAGCTGCCCTGCTGCATCCTCTGTGAGTCGGGCTCTCGGCGTTTCAAAACGGCCGCGGAGTGTTGAAGCAGCCTCGCGAGACTTCAACTCTCAGCGGCCATTTTGAAACGCTGAGAGCCGGACTCGCACAGGATGCAGCAGGGCAGCTAGCAGCAGCGCTAAGGGCAGGAAAGAGGGGGCTCTTTCTTTCCTGCCCCGAGCGAACAGGTACCTCTACACCACCAGGGATACTAGCGTAAGGAGAGGGGAAGGGAGTCCCGTGCCCGCTAGCGCCCGTTTCATGACAGGCAGAAACGGGCCTTTTTTACTAGTCCTATATAATAATTCTCACCTCCAACATTCTGACTTGCCTGGGACCGTGGCTCATTCCGAGTTGGTCTGCTAGGCTCCGTAGATCAGGCTGACATCACCGTAGCCATTATGATGTCAACTTCAGAACCCGGGGGGAAAAAAAGCATGCCTCACAGCTGATCCATGTCCAGAGGAGGGTCACTGGACATGGGTGGCTGGAGGGGGGCACGGGAGAGAGGATGGTCCTTGGACATGGGTGACTGGAGAGGGGCAGGGGAGAGAGGAGGGTCATTGGGCATGAGTGGCTAGAGGGGGGCAGGGGAGAGGAGGGTCATTGGACATGGGTGGCTAGAGGGGGGCAGGGGAGAGAGGAGGGTCGTGGGACATGGGTGGCTGCAGGGGGAGCAGGGGGTCACTGGACATGGGTGGCTGCAGGGGGGGCAGAGGAGAGAGAGGATGGTCATTGGATATGGGTAGCAGGAGGGGGCAGGGGACAGAGGAGGTTCACTGGACATGGGTGGCTGCAGTGGGCGCAGGGGGAGAGAAGGGTTGCTGGACATGGGTGGCTGCAGGGGAGCCAAGGAAAACCTTGCTAGCGCCCGTTTCATTTGTGTCAGAAACGGGCCTTTTTTACTAGTTCCTAGATAAGTAATGTCGGGTCTTGTCCGGGCTTTATCATTGAATATCCGGTTTTGCACAAGCAATCTAACACATAGACGGTTCAGTCCGTTAATCAGCACTTAACCGGTTGTGGGTTACCACATAAAGATAGGACTGATTTTTATACAGTCCCATTTAGGTGGTTAACCTAGCTGGTTAAGTGCTGAATATCGGCACTTAACTGGCCAAATGCCGATTCTGCCCCCGGAGTGACCCCAAAATAGCCACTTTGTAGTCCAGCCCTAACCGGTTAAGTGCCACTGAAAATTAGCATTTAGCCCCAAACAAACAATTTAACCAGCCAGGAGCCATTTCTGACTGGTCAAATCACTTTGAATATTGACCCAATAATAATACTATTAATACTTTTAAATATATACTAGAATATTTCCCTGAAAATGATATTACTTATCCACCTTATCACTACCTTTACATTTACAAAAAAATGATTCTCTTCTGCAATTTAGGAAATATCTTAAGACCTGTTTGTTTCAGAAAGCATACTCCTGACAGTTTATTTAGCCTGGAATTGTGAGGCTAACACAATTACCTCATCCCAGGTAAAGGGGAGGCAATGAGGGAACGTACACACAAGCAACAAAATATGAAAGGTAGCACTCTGGTTATTTAGGTTAGGTGTAAAAACATCCCTCCAACTACACATCCAAATTCATTACAGCCTAGTATAATCACTAGAAAAAAAGATGGACCGTAACACTTTATTACAATACTCTAGTTTTAATCCAAGACATTTGAAGGATAACTTGCATTTGTGATGTTTATATACCGATTTGATCATTAGGCATATAGAGAGCTGGGTGGCTGGTGGACGTGAGGATCGTCTGGTGACTTGCCTGCCTGGTGCGAAGGTGGCGGACCTCACGCATCACCTAGAAAGGATTTTAGATAGTGCTGGGGAGGTTAAAAAGTGAGGTGAAGGAAGCTATTAGAGCTAAAAGAAAATCCTTCAGAAAATGGAAGAAGGAACTGACTGAAAATAATAAGAAACAGCATAAGGAATGTCAAGTCAAATGCAAAGCGCTGATAAGGAAGGCTAAGAGGGACTTCGAAAAAAAGATTGCGTTGGAGGCCAAAACACATAGTAAAATTTTTTTTAGGTATTTTAAAAGCAGGCAGCCGGCAAAAGAATTGGTTGGACCACTAGATGACCGAGGAGTAAAAGGGACGATCGGGGAAGACAAAGCCGTAGCAAGAGATTAAATGAATTCTTTGCTTCGGGCTTCACCAAGGAAGGTTTGGGTGGGATACTGGTGCCAGAAATGGTATTCGAAGCTGATGAGTCGGAGAAACTTAATGAATTCTCTGTAAACCTGGAGGATGTAATGGGGCAGTTCTACAAACTGAAGAGTAGCAAATCTCATGGACTGGATGGTATTCATCCTAGAGTACTGATAGAACTGAAAAATGAACTTGCAGAGCTATTGTTAGTAATATGTAATTTATCCTTAAAATCGAGCGTGGTAACGGAAGATTGGAGGGTGGCCAATGTAACGCCGATTTTTTTTAAAAGGTTCCAGAGGAGATCCGGGAAATTATAGACCGGTGAGTCTGACATCGGTGCCAGGCAAAATGGTAGAGGCTATTATAAAGAACAAAATTACAGAGCATATTCAAAAGCATGGATTAATGAGACAAAGGTATTATGTTACTCATAGACTTCTTCTAAAGTAGACAAATGATTGTTGATTTTAATGACTGGAACCGGGAATCAGTGAATGCTACCAAAGTATGGGCAGGTAGTTGTGTTTTTGTCAGTTATTGACAGTGAAAAACTGGTATCTGTTCCATTTCTAGTAGCATTAACACCGTCATCAGTTTCATCTTTGCTGTCATCAGTGCCACTGCCTTTTATGAAAGAAGATATCTAGTGGGAGGTGGGGAGAGGGAAGAGGATGGCTAATTTTATGCTGCAGAACAAGCACCTTCTTATCACCAAGTGTGTGTGTGTGTCTTTTTTAGAAGAAGTCAAATACTTGTTTTGGCTGTTGGTGTTGTCCATTATTAATGCCTTCTACAGAGGATGAGTTCCTTTTCCATATATTTCTTAGGTGATGGTTATGAAGATAACAATGTAATATTGATAGATGGTTTTCCTGAACTGTATCATAGATGTAGGCGCTTTGTAAACTGTTATGTGTAGTAGCTGTCACTGCTTTCTTTAATTGTACATTTCTCGGCCTGTGCCATTGGCCACGATACTGTGTTTTACAAATAGGTTCTGCAATAGCTATGCAAGTTTGACTCAGTAGCATATGTGAGTAGTATGTAAGTAATAATCAATTCTTCCATGTCTAGTAGACTTTACCAAAATTGATGTCAATGGATCAGGCAATATACAGTGATAGTGATGAATCTATGTATAGTTGATATGGGAAGTGGGGTCAACAAAGAACATGCTTTCAAATTCAGCAGCAAAGCTGGTAACTTGCTGTATATCTCTGAGGGGCACAGAACAATTTACTCTAACCTAACCTTGCTGAGTTCCTTTATTTAGTGACCTCATTGTACAAAATCTATACCAAAACTCAGTAAATTGACTACTACAGTTTTAGTACAACAGGAAGAAGAGAAATATCACTCAGGATAAAAAGGTGTTAGTGATAATGCAGACTCTAGGTACAAAATATGCCCTGTTGCTACATAGGCTAGGTGTCTACCTAGGGTGGAAGAATTCAGGGGAAAGTGGCACACCACCCGCATGGCAAGAGAATAGCACTTTAATGTTGCTCTCAGCATTGAGTGGGACCTTTAAATACAGGCCAACACTCAAGTGCTGCAGGATCGTACTCCTCCTCTGACTCAAAATCTGTATTGGAGGAGGTTCAGATGTGGCAGTGCTAGAGTGCAGGTCTGAGCTTAAGGTCCTGCACCACATTTTGTTTGCTATAGTCTCGGTCAGCAGAAGTAAGATGATGGTGGTGGCAGGCTCAGCAGAGGGAAGGGATGGGAAGGGTAAGAAGATGTTGGACATGGCAGTAGGGAAAGGAAGGTGAGATTCAGACACCTTTGAAGTGGTGTGGGAATAAGGAAGGGAGGAGAAAATACTTGATACCTTAAGGGGAGCTAAAGAAAGAAAGAAAGAGAAGATGCTGGACATATTTATGTGTGAGGGGGGAGGGCTAGAAAAGAAAAGAGGATAGGGAAAGATGTAGGAAGATTTTGGAAAAGAAGGTGAGATTCTGGACACCTTTGGGGAGGGGGCGTAAGAAAAGAAAGAGGAGGGGCAGAGAAGGGGAGATGATGAACAAGGGGAGAGGCAGGAAAAGAAAGGGAGATGCTACATGGGGAAATAAAAAAAAGGAAAGGGAGGGATGCTAAATTATAAGGGGGCAGGACTAAGACCCCTCCCCCTGAAGTTTGATCTAATTTATCATATACCCTTGGGCCGGCCCTGTGCAGGTGAAGATAACCTCCCAACTATAGATATAGGCCTTGATGAACTTGCTCATGAACCACTTCAGCAGGAGAAAGACCAAAAGTTAATGAATAAATCTGGGCTTAATTTGTAGACAAAAAAATAAGTAGAACATATGGATGGAAATACACAACATACATCACATCATTTATTAAAATTTTCATGGCAATTTCAAGATACTTTGCGTCCATGACCTCCATGTGTATGTCTTGCATTTCCACATGGATGCGAGATTGTGTATGTGAAAAGGGGTATGTAAAGTGTTGGAGAGCTGTGTGCAGTAGAATCTGAGTGTCTGGGGATTGAAAGTGTGCAGAGGTGTGTTTTAGGGGGCTGTCTGTGGATAGTGTGTATTTGGATTTTCAAAAAGCGTTTGACAAAGTCCCTCATGAAAGGCTCCAGAGGAAATTAGATCGGAGGTAGTGTATTGTTATGGATTAAAAACTGGTTGAAAGATAGGAAACAGAGAGTAGGGTTAAATGGTCACTATTTGCAATGGAGAAGGGTAGTTAGTGGGGTCCCTCAGGGATCTGTGCTGGGACCGTTGCTTTTTAACATTTTCATAAATGACCTGGAGAGGGTAACTAATGAGGTTATCAAATTTGCTGATGGCACAAAGTTGTTTAAGGTCTTCAAATCGCGGGAAGATTGTGAAAAGTTGCAAGAAGATATTGCGAGACTAGGAGACTGGGCGTCTAAATGGCAGATGACGTTCAATGTGAGCAAGTGCAAAGTGATGCATGTGGGAAAGAGGAACCCAAACTATAGCTACGTTATGCAAGGTTCAGTGTTAGGAGTCACGGAACGAGAAAGGGACCTGGGAGTCATCATTGATGATACGATGAAATTTTCTGCTCAGTGTGCTGCTGCGGCTAACAAAGCGTTATTAGGAAAACATACATGAGGATATTATAATGCCACTGTATCGGTCCATGGTGCGACCGCACCTAGAGTATTGTGTTCAATTCTGGTCGCCCCACCTCAAAAAAGATATAGTGGAATTAGAAAAGGTGCAGAGAAGGGCGACAAAGATGATTAAGGGGATGGAATGACTTTCCTATGAGGAAAGGCTAAAGCAGCTGGGGCTCTTCAGCTTGGAGAAAAGGCGGCTGAGGGGTGATATGACAGAGGTATATAAAATAATGAGTGGAGTGGAAAAGATAGATATGGAGCGTCTGTTTACACTTTCCAAAAATACTAGGACAAGGGGGCATGCGATGAAGCTAGAGTGCAGTAAATTTAAAACAAATAAGAGAACATTTTTCTCTGTGCATGGCAAGATGGCGACTCAAACTCGAGGCTGAACGCTCTGGTGCTGCTGGATGTTGTTCTCTTTCTTTGAAACTACAAATCGGAGAGAAACCTAATGCCTCACACTAAGAGAAAAGGTGTGGTGAGGAATACGCCGTCGGTGCTCCTCACCTCTACGCCTCTCCAGACAACGCTGTATCGCTTCGTAGCGAGCTGCCCTAGAGGAACCGGCGTGGTGCAAGCCGCTGTGAATGATGCCGAAGGAGCGACGCCATTCCAGGCTGTTGAAACATCTCTTTCACCACCGGAGTTTAACACCCCGCCGTATCCTGCTCGCGAGAGAGGGGGGATGTTGGACCTGATCTCATCGGAAGGCGACAGAGACAGGCCCGAAAATGACGGCGCCACCCCAGAACGAGCAGAGGAATTATCTTTGGAGTTATTAACCCCACTGGTGGTAACGTTGGATTCAATTTGGAAGGCTATTCAGGCCCTGACAAAAATAGTGACGAATACTGCCCAGGAGACCAGACTTCTAGTGAGTAAAGTAAATACCTTGACAGAAATAGTGGAGAAAGAAAAAATTGAGTATACAACAAAGTTTGAGTCAATTGAAACAGATTTAACAACGCTGAAAGCAGTTAATATGACTATAATAAAAGATAAAACGTTGATGATGAGGAAAATAGAGCAAATTGAAAATTATAATAAACGTTTAAATCTAAGGATTTTGAATTTCCCAGTGGTAGATGGTATTGCTCCAATGGAACTATTTCGAAAATATTTAATTGAGATTCTGCAATATTCCCCTTCACTTATACCTCCATTGAACAAAATTTTTTACATCTCCTTGCAAAAGAAAAGTCAGGGGGAACTGAGGGAAGAAACTGAAGTTGAAGCTGGAAATAGTTTACAAGATTTAACAGCACTCTTGGAACAGTCTTTGTCAGTAATATCTCAGCGTCAAACACTTTTAATTTCTTTTGTCTTCGAGCAAGATAAGAATTCATTATTAAAACTATACTTTAAGAATTCTAAGAAGATTTTCTGTGGCTCAAGGCTTTGGATATTTCCGGATGTTACAAAGACTACACAGGATAAGAGAAAATTATTTCTATCACTGAGGGAAGAAACCAGGGCATTAGGAGCCACTTTTTTGTTGGCGTACCCATGTAAATGTTTAACCAAATATTTGAATGTAAAATACGTTTTTTTTGAACCAGATCAGTTAAAGTTTTTTCTGGAATAGAAAAAGCTCTCCAATGTGAATCCAACATAGTTTGAACATACTGTTAACATGGGATAAGAGGGCAGAATATGAGTCAGGCCATTTTTCTTTATTATACATATCTTATGTTCTCCTGGTTAAAAGACTAACCCCCCACATGTAGTGGTCTAAGGAAGAGTAGAAATTATGATGTATAACTGCTTGGTTTATGGAAGAGAATTCTTTATTTGAATTTTACTATCTCTGTTTTTCCTGACACAATATGTATATTCTTGTAAATTGTTAAACTAAATAAATAAAAATTTTTTAAAAAGAACATTTTTCTTTACTCAGCGCGTAATTCGACTCTGGAATTTGTTGCCGGAGAATGTGGTTAAGGCGGTTAGCTTAGCAGAGTTTAAGAAAGGTTTGGACGGCTTCCTGAAGGAAAAGGCCATAGAATGTTATTAAATGGATGTAGGAAAAATCCACTATTCTTGGTGCAAGCAGTACAAAATGCTTTGCTCCATGGATCTTGTCGGGTGATTGTGACCTGGATGGGCCACTGTCGGAGACAGGGTGCTGGGCTAGATGGACCTTTGGTCTGTCCCAGTGTGGCGATTCTTATGTCTTATGAGAATGGAGGGGCAAAAGGGAGTGTTAGGAAATGTCATTATAGGATATCTCACACTTACACCATCTTCACTCCACCTGACTCCATTATCCCTTCACAATCCTGCACTCTCTCGCTCTTCCCCACCGCTTCCATAATCCCCCAATATATTTTCCAGCCACTGCCTCCATATTCTCCAATTGTCCTATTTGCTTGTTCCCCCTACTCCCAGTCTCCCACCCACATCTATTTACCCTCTCTCCATGTCCCAAATTTTCCACTCTCTCTTCCCTGCGTACTTATCCCATGATCTCTTCCTCACTCAATCCTATTCCATCCACACTCACTCATTTTTCTCTCCTCCATGCCTAGCCCTATTTCCATTAATCTGATCTCCTCATTTATTCCACCTCCTCCTCCACTCCACCCAAAACAAAATTCCAACTTCCCTAATGCTTTGTCTTTTCCCTTTCCCTTTCTTTCAGCACCTCCTCATTCCAATTTCCTCTTCAGACCCTCTTTCATCCTTCAGTTCCTCCTGTCTTCACAGCACCCTCGGATTTCTTTCATTCCTTTATTTCTAAACTCACCTCTTGTTTGCTTGAGTCCTACAGACAACATCTGTGAAGTCTGAGTCTGTTGAGTCTGGGTTTTCATCTTAGCCTGTTGCAGGGGCAACTTCAGAAGTTTAGGGTTTCCTTCAATCCCTGGGCTTGATCCTATGGCCAGTGGCATAGCAAGGGCGGGGCGGTGGGGCGGTCCGCCCCGGCTGTCAACAGGTGGGGGGGTGCAACCATCCACCCCCCCCCGGCGCAGTGCCTCCCCCCCCCCCCGACACGGTCTCCACCTGCCTACGAGCTCCATCCATCTGCAGCGCTGCTGTAAAGAAGAAATCGCTTCGTCGGCCCTTCCCTCACTCACTGTCTCCCGCCCTTGAGGAAATAGGAAGTTACGTCAGAGAGCGGGAGACAGTGAGTGAGGGAAGGGCCGACGAAGCGATTTCTTCTTTACAGCAGCGCTGCAGACGGATGGAGCTCGTAGGCAGGTGGGGACCGTGTCGGGGTGGTGCTATGCCGGGGGATGGGGGGGTGTCAACACCAGTGGGGGGGTGTTGACGCCGATGGGGGGGTGTCGTGTTAGTCTGCACCGGGGGGGGGGGTGCAGCAGCGATCCGCCCCGGGTGGCAGCCGCCCCCGCTACGCCACTGCCTATGGCCACCTCCTTCACCAAAGTTAAAAGAAAAATCAAATGTATTTATTAACTTAGGGGTCCTTTTACTAAGCTGCAGCAAAAGTGGCCTTAGCAGACCCTTACACAGGTCTTTCCCATGTGTTAAGCCCATTTTTATTACAGCTGTAATGTAGATACACTAACTGGTTAGCACAGGAATGCCCACTCTCTACCTGAGACACTCACCTTGAAAAACCTTCACCTTGTAAAACCTTTACTGTAGAATGCCTGAGCACATCCTGTGGTACTCCATTTACAGCTGCAATAGGGATGTACTAGCACCTAATGCAGCTAAATAAAAGGACTCCTTATTTACTTATTGGAATTTATTAACCACCTTGATAAGGAGATTCACTCAAGGTAGTGTATAGCATGTACAACTTGACATAAAACAATTGTGTTAATCATGCCCTAGCTGTGCAACTTTCTTTAAGTCAATCACCTTACTTTCTAACTCTTCCTACTTTCTTACCTATCTATATGTTACATCTTCGCTTTACCCTTCACTATCAATTATAATGCTCTATTACATATTGTATTGACATTGTAAGTAGTATACCATACCATACTTTGTATTGTTTTTGAATATTTTTACTGCTGTAATTGTCTATTGCTCATGTTTGATCTATTTTTACTGTACACCGCCTTGAGTGAATTCCTTCAAAAAGGCGGTAAATAAATCCTAATAATAAAATAAATAAATAAACAGTAAAATGACCAAATATGAGTATGAATAAAACTAATGCGGTAAACTTGAGGATGGCAAATTGAATCCTAAGTAATAGGACTAACATTATACAGTATCAGAAATGTAAACATTTAGCAGCACTATAGAACAATCATAACAAAGATGTGATGCTAACGTTGTTTGTACAATACAATAAAACATCTTAATAGGTAGCTGAGGGGGCAAGTGCAATTGAGGTATATATTATAGAGGGGAGAAGATGAATAGTACAAAGTTATTGGGAAATAGATCGGTGGCTAACCTGAAGGCAAATTATATGTACAATTGAATAAGATAAGATTAACTAGTCCAAGTTACAGTTAAGTGAAGGTGCCAGTGCTACTATCAGCCCTTTCTGTGCGTAGTTTATGACAGACATAAAGTTTAAAATGCTCACAGTAAAGGCTGCAGAAATACTGGCGACTTTACATTGCACTGCGGGTTAGCTGGTGGCTGGAATGAGATCTGCTATGGCTTATTTTTTTCTTTTACTTCCAAGTTCTGTGCAAAGGATTGCACCAAGGTGGGAGAAAGAAGTGGAGAGGGGGGTCATTTGGGAAGGGGAGAACAGTTA
This sequence comes from Microcaecilia unicolor, assembly GCF_901765095.1. Taxonomy (NCBI): domain Eukaryota; kingdom Metazoa; phylum Chordata; class Amphibia; order Gymnophiona; family Siphonopidae; genus Microcaecilia; species Microcaecilia unicolor. The sequence goes on from NC_044031.1 coordinate 410,195,209, forward strand.
CCTAGGGCAGTTCATATCACTTAGAGGCCCATTTTCTAAAGTGCATTTAAATAGCATGACTTCAGCACGTGGTATGTACCATGAGATTTCAGATTCTAACTGCCACTCTATGCAGGTTACCCCGCCTCTCAGGCCTTTGTTTAATGTTTCAACCTACTGCTTTGTGAAGGACCTCCCTCCCCCTTCCCCTCAACAAGTACCTTTGTACGAAGAGCACTGTTTTGTGCTGAAGTGCTCAGTTGTTGGATTTCATCTTCTTGACATTTAGAGACCTACTGTGTTTATCCACTCATGTTTTAATTCCATCACTATTACGTCTCCACCAACTCTTCGGGGAGGGCATTCCAGGCATCTACTACCTTTTTCAAGAAAAAATATTTCCTCTTGTTGTTCTTGAGTCTACCTTCTTGTTGATTTATAGAGGTACAGTTATTTTTTTTGTAGCATGGTTCCTTTTGTGCAGTGACACAATGGGACCGTTAGTCAGATGTGAGAGTTAGACCGGGGTCTGCGCTAAGCCCTGATATTGAATACCAGGCCATTTCTGGTGACCAGCATTGAATATCCAGGTTATTTTGTCCAGTATGAAGATAACTGGCTAAGTCAATATTCAGATTTAGCCAGTTATCCTCAAACTGGCCAAAGATATTCCAGGTTTTGATGCGGCCAAATATGGCTGCTAAACCTGCTTTAAAAAGTAGCAGATAGCTGGTTATATCATGCAATATAACTGGCTATATGCTAGTCTCTAACCAGGGATATTCAGTGGGGGATAGCCGGTTATCCCCCACTGAATATCGGTTGATAGCCAGTTAAGCACTATTTAACCGGTCAGCAGTTGTTCTGACTGGTTAAATAGTGCTCAATATCAGGCGGAATGTGCTTAAAAGAATCATTGGCCCTAAGTCTGAGGTCTCCCAGGGAGAACCTCAAATCTCTGGTGGGCATGCCGCCTAAAACCTCATCTGAGTTTGGTATAAAAAATGGACTCTGAGGAAGCCCCAAATCCACAGTAAGTGCCTTTTCAGTAATAGAGCAAAATGACTACCCCAAACACCCCCAAGACCTCTTCCCTCGAAGCAGGGAGCAGGAACGATCCCATTTACTCTTTTCCTGGTGTTACTTTTCTAGAAAATGGAGGCACCTGATCCATAGCAGTAAGCCTTGGAGCGGGGGAGCTCAGGGGTGTCTGCAGGACCAAATTGGCTCTAATAAGGGACATGGTTTTCTGGAGTGGGGCTGTAGGGAAGACTTTTGGGACCACTTGCAGCTCCTCTAAGCATGTGGTGATGTGGTGTAGAGTGAACTCCTTGCATTAAGGTAGATACATTGTATTTAGCTTTGAAAAGAGTACTGATTTTCTCTAGTTTTATTAACCTGCACATTCATAGACTTCTAATGCAGACAGAAACGCTAAAACACAGCATCGTGTCAAGTCTTAGTGGTACAATTTCTACAATAAACTCTTGTAGAACTTTGTTTTGAACTAAAGCCTCCTATTCCTTGTGGTTGGAAGGGCTATCATACACCCTACTTCCTTATCTTTTCTTGTGGTGTAGAGGAGGGCATTTTTATTGAACTTTTTCATATGTTAATATGGGCTGGAAATGCATAAATTTCTCAGCCTTGACAATGTGGAAAATATTCTCATGAAATTTAATTACATATGGAAATGAGCTGATCAGCATCTGTAACTAAATATTTCTCACAAAAGAGCCCCTAACCAGCAAAACGTTTCACAGGTTAGTATGTTGGCTCCTTAAAGATCTATCTTCACTCTATGTTGGGATGATTAAAGCAGTAAAAGGAAAGTTGGTTGTTCCATAGCAGGCACATTTATGAAGTGATTTTATAAAGGATATTTTGTGCCTATATGCCAGTATTCCCATATAAAAAGGCCTCTTATAATATTACTTCATGCATAAAAGAATATACATTGCAATTAGGTGCATATTTGTTCTTGACTTTAGAGTAGGCCTGTTCAGGGAAGGAGTTCAGGCAGAGCACAGTTAGATCCTTAATTTATGTACATAATTTTTTTTTATTGTGCATATACGCATACTTTTTCCACTAACATTTACACCAGCAATGTCCATGGCTTCAATCTATCCATTATTTCAGCAAAAACCATAAATATCTGTTTACTAAAGCTTAGCTTGAGTAATCTGCAGCAGGGCCCATTTTATTCCTATGGGCCCTGCTGCTGATAACTCAAGCTAAGCTTTAGTAAACAATCCCCTATATGTCTTTAAGTATAAAGTAGGCTAAAAATAGATGCCTCTAAGGCCTTCACATAAAGGTGACCTATTACAAAATTACTCTTTTAGGGCCTTTGATGTACCCAATTCCAGGATGCTGTAGTTTATGATCATTTGTGACTCTGCTGACTGCTTCAGAAAGTAATTTCTCAGACTGCTTTTGACCGCTGGAATTTCACAAGAGTTATCGTCTGATCTTGAATGCCCCTTGCACCTGATGTTCACAGACATACAGATGCAGAAACTCTATACTCAGTTTCCTCTATGACCAAATGAAGGGAATGAAAACACTCTGACGAAGCCTGCCAAGAATTAAATCCAGCTTGTCAGCTTTGGTTTCAAAACCATAAACCCATGTAAAAGCAAGGGGCAGGCTTGTCAAAGCAGTTCTTTCTCTGCAAAGGATGATTTGACTTGGTTTCTTTCAAGTTTGTGCTTTAAGGTCAACAATATCTCATACTGCTCTCATTTTTGCTGGTTTTCATTCCTCACTGTCTCGAGTAGTAGATCTGACCTTAAACCAAAATATAAAATTGATTAGAAAGATGTTCAGCTTATAAAGTGGCAGAGCAGACTCCGATTCTATGTTATCATGTTGAAATCTTTGTTTGAACATTGTATGATTCTTTACACCCACCCACGTATATATGGATTGAGAATAGCTGTGTTTAACTCAAGCCAGCAAAAAGGAACTGCAAGACAGTCCCTGGAGACTCAGATTTAACTGTCCCAAACATATGTTGAAGTACATGACCTTGCTAATGCACATGAAGCTAAAAACTTTCATGCCAAAAAAAAAAAGAGATCTATATCCTAAACATTTCTGGAGCAAAAGCCCTGACACTGTTAAGTTTTATTCATCAAAGTGCATACTGTGCAAGCATGAAGTGGAAAAGAGGTGTCAACAAAGATGGCAAAGGTGCTTGAACTCAACAAATAAAACAAACAAATAATAATAAGAAGACATTCAGAATTTTGAGAATGCTGGAAACAACAGTTTTTCAAAGGTTAAATGCAGAATTCAGCTTCCTATACACCCAGGGAAGACAGTTTTTAAAAGGATCATGCCAGCAACTAAGTGACTCAGCTAGATACCCCAGGGTGTAAATTGCACCCTGTACAATAGCTAAAATATTCATGGGCATTCACTACATGCCTACTGTGAGATGGATTGAAAAGAGATATAATTTGAAAGGTGTAGACCATTCTTGGCTCTGAGGAGGCGAGTAAAAATAAGAAAGGTGGATCAGCAGGTGAAGAAAGTATTAAACGTACCCTGGAAGCAGAAAAAGAAGACAGAAATCATTTCCCTGTTTTCTTGACCTTTTTCCCTGACCCTACTGGTGGATGGTCCTATAATTTTATCTCTTTTTCTACATTATTGGACTTGGTAAGCAATCCCTTTCCAGATTGCATTAATCTTGGCAGTAGCAGCTGTGGTGACATCATCAATATGGACCCTATTATCAAATGAAGTACAGTGTCAGGTACAAATTATAATTGATGACTTCTCCTCTTCCCATCTTTTCCCCTATTTGGTATGACTCTGCACCTGCCACTGTGATTCATTTTGATAATAGGGCTGAGACAAAAGACGATCAGCCCTATTTTACATAGGTTGTATAGGGGAGGAAATGAATGTGGATATGTAAATCTCCAGATAGGGACTGTGATTTTAGAAAAGCAGGTCTACATGTGTAGGTCCAATGTAAAATTGACACATCTGTGCCTCTTGGAATAGATGTATTTAAAAAAAAATACTTGGGTTGAACATATACATGTAGCAAAATAGGGAGACATATACACGTACGTGCAAGACACCAATTTATCACAGTGAGGGAAAAATGGGCAAGTTGTCGCAAAATGAAGGTACACATGTATCCCAAGTTTGGGCATCATCTGCACATCTATAGTTCACAGGCTGTCCACATGTTTGTATCCCCATTTTGCTGGAGTTACATATGTAGAATGCACATTTATATGACAGCTGCCACCACAAATACAAGAGCCATGCAGAACTGCAACAATATGTTTCTGGTCCTGCAAAATAGAGTGTCTTCTACCAGCCCTCCAGATGCATGGCCAACATGGATTCCTGGAGGGAGTGCAACTTCTCCCAGGTAGAGATCAACCTCCTGTCATTACTAGCTGTGGCCAATGAGGCCCACTTCTACCAGCCAGGTGGCCCACAGCTTGCATACACTGTAATATGAAGGGTCTGGGGAAGAATTCAGATGACCCTGGCAAGGTAAGCCTCAACATGTACACCCATGGACCCACACCTGACAAGTACCTGTTAATTAAGAGTTGTTGAGTAGGGGTGCTGGCACATAGGCATGGAGTGGAAGAATAGCCTAATGGTTAGTGCACTGGGCTGAGAGCCAGGGGAACTGGGTTTGATTCACACTGCAGTTCTTCATGATCCTGTGTAAGTCGCTTAACCTTCCGTTACTCCAGGTACAAAACTTAGATTGTATGCCCACTAGAGACAGAGAAAGTACCTGTATAAAATATATGTAAACTGCTTTGTTATATCACAGAAAAATGGTTTATCAAATCCATGATCCTTTCCCTAGGAGCGGCCTAGGGAAAGGTTAGGTGCTGTTTAGGTGCAGTGGATTGCAGTCCTGAGGAACTGGGTTCTATTCCCGCTGCTGCCTAACCACTGGGGTAATGGGTTCAGATCCTAGGGAACTGGGTTTGATTCTTACTGCATCTCGTTGTGACTCTAGAGCAAGTCCAGTGCCCCAGGTACAAATATTACTTAGATTGTGAGCCCATTTGGGACAGAAAGTACCTGTATAGATATATAGACTCTCTGCCTATGTGTAGGCTTAAGCAGTATATCAAATGTGTTTAAAAAAAATATTATTTATTTATTTATTTGTAGCATTTGTATCCCACATTTTCCCACCAATTTGCAGGCTCAATGTGGCTTACATTTGCCGTAATGGCTGTTGCCATTTCTGGGTAACAGAATTCCAAATGGTATTGCGTTAAGGTGCATACATACATGGTAACATACATGGTAACATACATGGAACATGATATATATGGAATAGATCGTTGTATATGTATATACCATGTGCATACATACATGGTAAAGAAGTATACATTATGGTAAAGAATACATTATGGCAAAGAAGAATACATTATGGTACTGCAAGAAGGTTCCTGAGTGAATAAATTGGATTGTAACATACAATAGGTTATCGACTATAGGGAGACCCTATTCGACATAAGGTTTAAAGTGGTAGTGCTTGATCATTAATAGCAAAAATGTTCGGTTTTATATAGATCATGTATAGTGATATTATTTAGTTTTTAAGATGGCTGTTTATGGTATGCCTTCTTGAAGAGATCTGTTTTCAGTAGATTTCAGAAGATGGTTAGGTCTTGCGTTGTTTTTATGGCCTTCGGTAGTGCGTTCCATAGCTGTGTGCAAATGTATGAGAAGCTGGTCGCGTATGTGGATTTGTATTTTAGCCCTTTACAGTTAGAATAGTGGAGATTAAGGAATGTGCGTGATGCTCTTTTTGCGTTCCTAACAGGCAAGTCTATAAGGTCAGACATGTAGGTCGGGGCTTCCCCGTAGACGATTTTGTGGACCAGGGTGCAAACTTTGAACGCAATTCGTTCTTTTAGAGGTAGCCAGTGTAGTTTTTCTCATAGGGGTTTGGCGCTTTCGTATTTCACTTTCCCAAATATGAGTCTGGCTGCTGTATTCTGAGTGGTTTGAAGCTTCTTGATGATTTGTTCTTTGCATCCGGCATAAATGGCATTGCAGTAGTCTAGATGACTTAGCACCATTGATTGTACTAGGCTGCGGGTGAAAGGCTGAGACCTCCCCACCAAGAGATAGTTGCTGGATTGCTCAGGCTCTGAAACCCACCAGAGCAGCATTAGGAGACTCTGGGGCTCATTTTCAAAAGAGAAAAACACCCAAAAAGTGTCATAAAACACCAGTTGGACGGATTTCTTCTCCAAACATCCAAATTGGTATTTTCAAAACCTGTTTTGCATATGTCTATCTATGCATTTCATCTGCAGTGTGTCCAAATCACAAAGGGGTGTGTTGGAGGCATTTTGAAGGCGGCATTAAGATAGGTTAGGACATGTCTAATGCTTGGATGTCTAATGGAAGAAAACCAAAGCGTCTAGGGTAAAAATGTCAATGTTTTGGTCTAGACTTGTTTTCCTAATAAATATGACTCAAAAAGGTGCCCTAAATGACCAGATGACCACCGGAGGGATTCAGGGAGCAATGGTGATATGTGTACCTGGGAGCATTTATATGAAGTCCACAGCAGTGCCCCCTAGGGTGCCCCATTGCTCTTCTGAGATGTTTGGGGGACCAGTCTGCTAAAAATGCTGGCCCCTCCTACCTCCCAAAGCCTTGATTTTCTACATTTTTCACTTGTGCATTTTTTTTTTTTTCGAAAATGGCCTGAAAAGATAAACGCACAGAGCACAAAAACTTTTTACAAATGGTATTTAAAAAGAAAGATGTTTTGCTTTTTCGAAAATGGTTACATTTGCTATTAATATTTGGGGCATTTAGTGTAAAATGTCTAAAGTTTAACGTAAATCTCATATCAAAAATGCCCCTCTATGTAGGCAGATCTCCATGAACATGTGTAATTGCATTTTCAATATGACGTCTAAGTTGGACTTTGGAAGTTTTGTGCTAAATGTTTCAAATCTGAATAGCAAATGTAACCATTTTTGAAAAAGCAAAATGTCTATCTTTTTTTTTTTTCAAAAATACCATTGGTTTTGTACTCTGTTTATCCACCCAAAACCTAGATTATCTATGGAAAGTTGCACACTCTATTGAACAGCAAATTTTCTACAGCATCTGGGCTGCCATAGTACTGTTCAAGTCTTGCCCACATCTCTTTTAATCCTTTTGTATGGTCATTCAGATATACATGTTTCTACCCTTCCACACCTGATTCCTTTCCTAGTCAATTCAGCATGATGTTCATTTCTTGCTTTGGAGTGAGCATCATATCTGTAATAACATCCTTGAAGTCAGATTTCCATCCCTTGTAGCGCTTGGGGATGATCTGTGAACTGGGTAAGTCTCATACCCCCCATGTCTTTGTGAACCAGATACCTTACTAGGGAGCCATTTTACAAAGGCACGGCAGGTTCTATATGCATGCAGTGTGCGCCAAAATGAGACTACTGCCTGGCTAGCTTGCCCCCCCCCCCCCCAATGGTAATTTTAGATTTGAAATGCACTTATACTGCCAGGACAAATTATTTTTTTATTTCCTACCGCACACTGTATTTCTGGCATTAATTGGCAGTTGGTGTGCACCAACCAGTCACCGCGCATGTAGCGTGTGAGCCCTTACTGCTAAATCAATGGGCAGTGTTAAGGGCTCAGGCTGTAAATAAGTGTGCACACTGGTTTCAGTTTTTCCCAGATGCGCGCACCAAAAACAAGCACCCACACTACCACAGGCCACTTTTTCCCATGGCTTATTAAAAGGACCCCTAGTTCTTCCTTTTCTGAAGTTTCAGGTGACGAATTGCTCTGAGGCTGCTTATTTGCTTTGATTGCTTTAAAGACAACTATGGAGTGTGGCTGCTTAGGTGTTTTCTGCTTGAGCATAGGGTATTTAGCTGGTGCTTTCTCTGACAGCAACTGCCTGACTCTTTCTTGCATCCAGTTTCCATGCAGCACTGGACTCCATGGCTGAAGTGAAGCATCTTCCGTAGTACGTATACTTGGAGCATAAGCCAGTGGAAGTACATCTGTATGGATGTGAGCATGTGGATCACTATGTTGGCAGTTAGCTTACAGAGCGCGTTGTACCTTAGGCTTGCTTCCTTCAGGCAAGATAGCCTCTGCTGAAAAGGGACCTGCTACCTAAGAATCTGAGGAATCCCCTGAGTCAGCTTGTGATTGTGTGCTATTGTGCACTGAGCAATGAGACATCACATAGGCTTTGGCTCGCTGGGCAGGATCTTCAGAGATAATATTTGTTTAGTTATTTTTGACATTCATATCCCACATTATCCCAAACATTCTTGAGTTCAATGTGGCTTACAATATAGATTGAATGAATATAGAATGAAAAATTATATTGGTCATAAAACTTTGGATTAGTAACAAGGAATAACAGATTAATAGAAGGGTTATAACAATGTACAATTTGATAAAGACATAATATAAGAAGAAATAAGAATGTCAATTACATCAGTTAATTACATCAAAAAACTTAGACTAATATGAAGAAAATTAAAATGAATTTGTAAAGAAATAAGTTTTTAACTTCTATCGAAATTGCATATTTAATTAGAATAACTAAACTCAAAACAAGCATCTTGCCTCCTCTGGATTTCCTGAACCAGCAGTTCAATTTCAGGGTCGCTGAAATGATCCTTGCAGGGGGTGGTTGCTTTGGTGCCCTTGTACCAATGCGATGCAAAGAATTGAAAATACAGAGAAGGGCGCTTAAACACTATCCCAGGGACGCCCATGTAAGAACGCGATGGTCGTCCCTGAGATGGACGTCCTAATTTCGATTATTGACAAAATCCCTAAACGTCCCCAGCTGCTCTGGCAATTTGGGCGTCCTCATTTCATTTATGGGTGGGGAACTATGGGTGTCCCCAGCTACTCTGTGTTTTGGGCGTCCTCATTTCGATTATGGGTGAAAATGATAAACATCTCCAGCTGCTCTTCCCATTTGGAAGCTTGTATTCCCTTTATTGGCGAGTCTTTAAAACGGCTTTCTCTGTGCTTGCACTTTAGAGGTTTTTCTTTAGATTATGGGGTGGTATTTCTAAGTGTTTTAGCTTCAGTTATAGTAAACCTTGTTTTTGCCACTGTATACTTTTGTAAACCTGTTTGTTGTTTTTTTTTGGAGGGAGGAAACGTTTTTGCCAATTCTTGAAAGATAACTGGTGTGGGGGCTTTGTTTTACACTGGGTTTTAGCTGGTAGCTTAGCATATACTCTGCATTTTCTACATGTGACCAACTCTCCATTCTCTACCCTCCAGGAGCTCTTTGCTGTGTGTGATGTGCTCCCTCACTGCCTCCATTCTCTCGCTCTCCTTCGTTGAAGCAGGCAGCCTCTGGTCCCTTGGAGCCAACAGATTCTTGTACCACAAGTTCAAGGTAAGCTCATACCTCTCAGCCACCTCTTCCCTTTCTGCTATGTAGGTGCTAAACAAACACTTCTTGCATCTTGCAGGACAGCTGGTCAAGAGGATTGTAAGAGACAGCAGTGGACTGTAATACACTGGACTCTGAGAGCCATGATTGTTTCTACCCAATTCATTGTACAGATGTCTTGTTCTCTATTGGATACACTCAGTTGTGGCTGCCTGTGGGGTGGGGGAGGGGAGGGGAAGAGGCCCTGAGAATAGATGTGTGCATCCCTCATTGTCAAGGGCTCCCCATTCTCTGTATGTTCTCTGCATTCAAATCTTACCTCTACATAAGTACATAAGTACCGCCACACTGGGAAAAGACCAAGGGTCCATTATGCCCAGCATCCTGTCTCCGACAGCAGCCAATCCAGGCTTCAAGAACCTGGCAACCCCCCCCCCCCCCAAAAAAAAAAAATTAATAATGTTCAATGGACTTTTCCCTCAGAAATCTGTCCAAACCCCCTTTAAATTCCTTAAGGCCAGCTGCTGTCACTACATTCTCCGGCAACGAGTTCCAGAGTCTAACTACATGCTGAGTAAAGAAAAGCTTTCTCCTATTTGTTTTAAATCTACCATATTCTAGCTTCATCTTGTGTCCCTTGGTTTTGCTGTTGTTTGAAAGTGTAAACAAACGCTTCACATCTGTCCGCTCTACTCCGCTCATTATCTTGTAGACTTCTATCATATCACCCCTCAGCCGCCTTTTCTCCAAGCTGAAGAGCCCTAACCTTCTCAGCCTTTCCTCATAGGGAAGTCGTTCCATTCCCTTTATCATTTTTGTCACCCTTCTCTGCACCTTTTCTAATTCCTTTATATCCTTTTTGAGATGCGGCAACCAGAATTGGACACAATACTCGAGGTGCGGTCGCACCATGGAGCAATACAACGGCATTATAACATCCTCGTGTTTGTTTTCCATCCCTTTCCTAATAATACTCAACATTCTGTGTGCTTTCTTAGCCACCGCAGCACACTGAGCAGAAGTTTTTAATGTCTTGTCCACGATGACTCCCATTTCCCTTTCTAGGTCCGTAACTCCTAACGCAGAACCTTGCATGACATAGCTGTAATTCGGGTTCCTCTTACCCACATGCATCACTTTGCACTTGTCAACATTGAACTTCATCTGCCACTTGCACGCCTAATTCCCCAGTCTTTCACACTCCTCCTGTGACTTGACGACCCTGAATAATTTTGTGTCATCTGCAAATTTAATTACCTCACTAGTTACTCCCATCTCTAGGTCATTTATAAATATGTTAAAAAGCAGCGGTCCTAACACAGACCCCTGCGGGACCCCATTAACTACCCTTCTCCACTGAGAATATTGACCATTCAACCCTACTCTTTGCTTCCTATCATTCAACCAGCTCTTAATCCATAGTAATACCCTACCTCCGATCCCATGACTCTCCAGTTTCCTCAGGAGTCTTTCATGAGGCACTTTGTCAAACGCCTTTTGAAAATCCAGATTCACAATATCCACTGGCTCCCCATTGTCCACATGTTTGTTCACCCCCTCAAAAAATGCAGTAGATTGGTGAGGCAAGACTTCCCTTCACTAAATCCGTGCTGACTTTGTCTCATCAGCCCATGTTTTTGTATGTGCTCTGTAATTTTATTCTTGATAATAGCCTCTACCATTTTGCTCGGTACCAACGTCAGACTCACTGGTCTATAACTTCCCGGATCTCCTCTGGAACCTTTTTTAAAAATCGGCGTAACATTGGCTACCCTCCAATCTTCCGGTACCACACTCGATTTTAGGGATAGATTGCATATTACTAACAATAGCTCTACAAGTTCATTTTTCAGTTCTAATAATATTCTGGGATGAATACCATCAGGTCCTGATGATTTACTACTCTGCAGTTTGCAGAACTGACCTATTACATCCTCCAAGTTTACAGAGAATTTGTTTAGTTTCTCCGACTTGCCTGCTTCAAATATGCTTTCCGGCACCGGTGTCCCTCCCAAATCCTCCTCGATGAAGACCAAGGCAAAGAATTCATTTAATTTCTCCGCTACGGCTCGGTCTTCCCTGATCGCCCCTTTAACACCATTTTCGTCCAGCGGCCCAAATGATTCTTTAGCCGGATTCCTGCTTTTAATGTATCTAAAAATATTTTTACTATGTATTTTCACTTCTAACGCTAACTTTTTCTCAAAGTCCTTTTTTGCCCTCCTTATCGCTTTGCATTTGGCTTGGCATTCCTTATGTTTTATCTTGTTACCTTCAGTCAGTTCTCTTCTCCACTTTCTGAATGATTGTTTTTTGGTTCTAATGACTTCCTTTACCTTACTGTTTAGCCACGCCAACTGACGTTTGGTCTTTTTTCCCCTTTTTCTAATACGCGGAATATATTTGTCCTGTACCTCCAGGATGGTGTTTTTAAACAGCATCTACGCCTGATGCAAGTTTTTTACCATGCGAGTTGCACCTTTCAGTCTTTTTTTCACCGTTTTTCTCATTTTGTTGTAATCACCTTTTCTAAAGTTAAACACTAGTATATTTGATTTCCTAAGTTCACTTACTTCAATACCAATATCAAAACTGATCATATTATGATCACTGTTATCAAGCGGCCCTCGCACCGTTACCCCCTGCACCAGATCATGAGCTCCAGTAATGACTAAGTCTAGTATTTTTCCTTCTCTTGTGGGCTTCTGAATCAGCTGTTCCATGAAGCTGTCCTTGATTTCATCAAGAAATTTCACCTCCCTAGCATGTACCAATGTTACATTAACCCAGTCTATATGTGGATAATTGAAATCACCCATTAATATTACATTGCCCAATTTATTCGCTTCCCTAATTTCCTTTGACATTGCTGCGTACGTCTGCTCGTCCTGGCCAGGCGGACGGTAGTACACTCCTATCACTGTCCTTTTCGCCTTTTCACATGGAATTTCAATCCACAAAGATTCCAATAGGGGTTTTGTCTCCTGCAATATTTGCAGCCTCTCTGAGTCAAGGTTCTCATTTACATACAGTGCTATCCCTCCTTCTATCCTATCCATCCTATCACTATGATATAATTTGTAGCCCGGTATGACTGTGTCCCATTGGTTATCTTCCTTCCACCAGGTCTCAGAGATGCCAATAATATCCAATTTTTCATTGTGTGCAATGTACTCCAGCTCTCCCATCTTATGTCTCAGGCTCCTGTCATTTGCATATAGACATTTCAATGCATACTTGTAGTTCTGTTTTATATTACGTTCAATACATAGCATCAGTGGCGTACCAAGGGGGGGTGGTGGGAGCGGTCCGCCCCGGGTGCACGCCGCTGGGGGGTGCCACGTTGGGCACCTGTGGGCTCCAACTTCGCTAACTTCGCTCGTTCGCTGCAGCTCCCTCTGCCCTGGAACAGGTTACTTCCTGTTCCGGGGCAGAGGGAGCTGCAGTGAACGAGCGAAGTTAGCGAAGTCGGAGCCCACAGGCACGCGCCGTGGCACCCCCCCCAGCGGCGTGCACCCGGGGGGTGTCATTTCGCCGGGGGGGGGGGGGGGGAAGGTGTAATTACGCAGGCAGGAGCGGCGCGCTGCACCGGGGGGGGGGGGGGGACATCCGTCCCGGGTGCAATTCAAGCTAGGAAAGACACTGCATAGTATTATTAATGTTATCTTCTGTCTGGTCATTATTAATTTTATTTAAGGCCATCTGATCTACTACGATTTCTTTGACATCCTTACTTACAAATAACCTTTTCTTCCCTGTCTGGGTGATATCCTCAAAAGATACCTTATCCCGAACCATGCGCTTTTGAGTGACTGTCGGCCTTCCCCCCGTTTCTAGCTTAAAAGCTGCTCTATGGTCTTGAAGAAATCAACCAAATGATCAATGTGGAATAATGATTTAGATAAATAATAACTGGGGATAATCGGGTTAATACCACGTTTTCTTTGTTTGCTGTTGTTTAAATTGATCTCCTTGTCTTGTTTCACTCTCCCTATTTATTTTGTAGTCTAAGAAAGAGAAAGATTGTATAAAATCCATTTATCTTGTTGAGATTGTTTTCTTCTAATATTGTTTTAATGTACAATCATCTCTGTTTTACTGTTTTGCAAGTGATCCTTGTAAAATGAAAAAATTATAAATAAATGATTTTAAAAAAGCTGCTCTATTTCCTTTTTAAAAGTTGACGCCAGCAGTCTCTTCCCACTCTGGTTAAGGTGAAGCCCATCAGATTGAAATAGGCTCTCCCTTCCCCAGAATGCTGACCAGTTCCTGACAAATCCAAAACCCTCTTCCCCACACCATTGTCTCATCCATGCATTGAGACTCCGGATCTTTGCCTGGCGCTTGGGCCCTGCGCGTGGAACAGGTAGTATTTCAGAAAATGCTACCCTAGAGGATCTGGATTTGAGCTTCCTTCCTAAAAGCCTAAATTTAGCTTCCAGAACCTCTCTCCCACATTTTCCTATGTCATTGGTACCCACGTGTATCAAGACGGCCGGCTCCTCCCAAGCACTATCTAAAATCTTGTCTAGCCTCGTGAGGTCCGCCACCTTCGCACCAGGCAAGCAAGTCACCAGGCGATCCTCACGTCTACCAGCCACCCAGCTATCTATATGCCTAATGATTGAGTCGCCAACTACAACAGCTGTAATCGGAGACATATCCTCTATTTTCATCAGGTTCATGGGTATCCACAGCTGGAAGTTTTTCTCCCGCTTTGCACCTCATGTGTCTCCCTGCTAGGTTCCATCCTTCTTTATGTAGTGAACCCCAGTCCCCTTTTATGAAGTGCCCACCCATTCTCAAGGTTGCTGGGGGGGGGGGGGGGAAAGCATATATGCACTGAATGCCTTTTCTTCATTATTCAACACAGTCCTACAATCCTCCATAGTTATGAAACATCAATATTTCTAAATTCTATCCTGCAAACCATTTTCAAGGTGGCCACAGGGGCGTGCCTACCACAGCCTTGAGTCCTTAAGTCATGGTGAGGGAGACGGGTTCTGGTTACAGTTCCTATTCTAAATTACCTGCAGGTGGCTACAGTCTGCTGTCTATATAATTCCCCTAGCCTGTGCCCTTCTGTACCTGATGTATTATATTGCAATTGTGATGAAGTAAACATCCAATCTAATGCTTTTACCGTTGTTTTCCCTTTTCTTCTCAGCACTATATACCATTGCTGATACATTCAATGTGAAAAGATGACCCAGCTGTTTGTAGCTCCTTCCTCGCCCTCACCAATGTGGTTTGGTTGTGGGTAAGGGTGTCTGGTGATCAGAGAGCAAACATCATCTATGCGCTACCTATGGTTATCTGCAAGTTTGTGCTTGGCAGATCACTAGTGCTAGACAACATACCTATTATTTACACAACTCTGTGCTGTGGGGCTCTAAGGTAAGGGGGGGGAGAGGCTGGGTGGGCATTTCTGTTCCTCAACAGAGATGCCCACCCAGCCTCCCTCCAACTTACCATACAGCCATGCAGTTTGGAAGGAACAGGTGGCCTTCTGTATGGCCACACTTATGACACATATGTACCAAAGTTTCTCTGTCACAGTTCACCTGTCATGCAACCCAGATTGCTGCCTCCTCTCACATAAACCCCAGCATTTGATAATATGTAGTGCACAAGGTAGAGACACACACCCTGTTATATGAAAAATATTAAATGTGTATTAAAGTGAACCCAAAAAATACAACTATGTACAATTTTCCACCCTAAAGTCTTTCAAGGGAGGCCACTTCCTCCTCCCTGCATGGCCTTGTGCAGCAGGCTAACAAGTAGCACCAGGAGCAGCCTCTGTGCCCTGAAGTGCTACTCGTTAGCCTGTCGCATCGCCGACATCTCCAACCTCATCGCTGACACCTCCTGTAGCAACTGGTTTTGGCAATTCACCAGTTACTTCAGAAGCGCAGTGCTGGGGCTGGGTATGGGGATGGTGATGGTGATGGGGCTGGTGCTGGGGATGGTGTGGAGAGGGTTGGAGTGTTGGGCCGTCCTCCTCAAGGGGAGGTATGTCATGCCAGGGGTCCTCCTCCTCCTCCTGCTCCTGCTCCATCACTGATTCAGTCAGTCCTGCCTCCTTCTCCTCCTCCACCACTGGAGCAGGCAGTCCTGCCTCCTCCTCCTGCTACTGGTGCCCTGTGTACAGTATGTAAAAGGATTGTCCTTGAGATCAGCACATTCAACATGGCTTGCATAGTACAGGAGCTGGCTGGCTGGCAAGAGGCAGGAATGGGGAAAGGAGGGTCAGTGGTGAGCCCTGGGCTAGACACATAGGGTGTGAGATGCATGAGATGACATGACAGGTCTGAAAAAGGAGTACACTATAAGCTCCTTGAGCAGGGACTGTCCTTCCATGTTAAACTGTACAGAGCTGCGTAACCCTAGTAGCGCTTTAGAAATGTTAAGTAGTAGTAGTAGTAGATGTGTTGGTAGGGAGCACTCATTCCTCAGCAGCATGTTAGCATTTTGAGTTGTGACTATGGTAGGATGACCATTTATTTTTTTTTTGGGTGGGGGGAGGAGGGGGTGGAAGCACTATTTCTTTACATTACTTTAGTATCCACCCCAGAAAGGGGGATACAGAAGAGAGGCATGTAATCTCATTCCTTTCAGAGGAGGTTAGTTAGAAGTTATAGCCACACTCATGGGAGGATAACAGCAACCTCAGGCCTTGATCTAGGACAGAGGTGTTATGACTTACTAGTTGCCTATTAGCCACATGGAAACTGATATTGTATGCAACATTTGCATTATTAAATAAATACATTTACAAACGAGTGCAGGTGCCCTGTTTACAATACTTATGTCGAGCCCTGAGGCACTGTCGCACGCTCCTGACGAGATTGGGGCTGTCCTGCCATATACACCAGAACTGGCTTCTCAGGGACTCCAGGTCCTTCTGAATTCCAAAACATCTGCAAGATACAAGTTTGTACACCAGGAGTCAGGAGATGGCCCTTCTTGCTTTCACAACACAAATTCATTTGGCAGCCAAATTGTAGAGACACACAACACTGATGATGGGGGGGGGGGGGGGGGGAATAACATTACATTGGTACAGGTGATGTCATTGAGGTGGACATGAGGACAGAGAGTACCGTTTGTGTGCAGGATTGTAAGGATGTGGGAATGTTTTTCCTTTCTAGTACATAGATTCTATTAATGAATGTGCATGTACACATATCACTGATTACCCTTGAATGCAGACTACAGTTAGTGTTTACATTGCTGAGGGAGCTCTTAAATATGGTGCTACAGGAGGGGGACCTGATAGCCCAGGAACAATGTGGGGGGGGGGGGGTATGTGAAAAAAAGCAGTTACCTTTCCAGGCTCTGTCGTATCTGTGTCCATGTTCTAATGGACATAGTCCTGGGGGCAGGTGATGGTGGTGCATAAAGAGCCTGCGACGGTGCCTCAGGCAGAGCTGCACCAGGAGCAGACTCTCAGCCACACTAAAGTTTGGCTCGCAATTGGGAGCCATGTTTCTCAGTAAATAACCATTAGAAAACTTGCATCACCTTATATGGATGCCCATGCATGATGAACGTCTTTATATGCACAGTTCCATATATGGACGACCTTCCCATATATGGACAGGTCAGCATGTGGACGTCCTGCCCCATATATGATGGGTCAACACGTGGATGACCATGACGCATGGACGTGCATGGATCGTCGTCACGCATGCGGGGCCTTATTTGGATGAGTACGTGTTCACACGTGCGGAGCCTTCCTTATATAGATCATTATCAAGTGTGCGAACCTCTTCATATATACACAATAAAATATGAATGTTCCTTATATTTCCCATAGCTGCATCTTCCAAAGGACGGCAGGCCTGTAAGAGGGACGTCCTTCGGCAGTTCTGTGAGAAACACGTCCTTGTTACTGTACTTTACACTTATGAATGTTCCTTATATTTCCCGGACTTGGATGTCCGCAACTACATGCATTGTACTTACGGAACAACCAGGTACATCAGAGAAGTCCAAAGTATAGTAATAAGGATGTCTTTTTCATAGAACCGGCGAAGGACGTTGATATGACAAATTGGCAAGTACAGTGAATGTTTTAGGGACATCCTTTCGCGGTTCTGGAAGATGGGCGTTCTTTTTACTATACTTTGGGCGTCCCTGATTTGGGCGTTTTGCACTGTGATAATGGAATGTCTAAGGACGTCCATACAATTTTTTCGATTATACCTACCTGATTTTGGCCGACTTCGCTAAGGCGTCCTAATTCATACTTGAACGACCTTTTGAAAATGCCCCTCCATGTGTCTCATGCAATATGGCCTACACAGCCCATTCATTCAGGTCACTCAATACTTCTGTCTTCCACTGCCAGCACTCTGTACAACTCACCACCAGCACTCTAGGACAGAGTTTCCCAAATCCAGTCCTGGAGTATCCCTTGCCAGTCAGGTTTTCAGGTTATCCACAATGAATATGCATGAACTTGATTTGAAAGCATTGCATCCATTACATGCAAATCTAGTTCATACGTATTCATTGTGGATATGCTGAAAAACTGACTGGCAAGGGGGGTTCTCCAGGACTGGACTTGGGAAACACTGCTCTAGCAGACCACACACACATACACTCAGCCATAGATTCAGAGACACAAACACAGACACAGTTACAGTCAGACACAATTACACTCATAGGCACACAGAGACACTCAGATATAGGAACTAAGAGGAAGCAGGGCACACTCAGACAGACCCATTGTAGAGCAGGGAAGGCACTCAGATGGGGCACAGGTGGTGGAGAGTGGTTTGGGGAATGCTGTTGTTTCTAGAGAGGTCAATGAGAGGGCTAATACAAAGTGGAAGACTAAAGGTATAGCAAAAGAGAGATCTACAGGGACAGAGATGACAATCAGACCAAGGACTCACACTCAGCCATCCTGCAGTCACCAAGAATGCAAGCAGCCCCCAAGGGCAGATGAGGTTACTGTTCGTTCATCATTTATAGCAGCTATAAATGTTGGCATGTAAGTGTCTGCCCTGCATGGTGGCATCCTTTTTTGAACTGATTATGCACATCTAAATCTCTGTACCGCCCATACCACACCCCATACATGCCCCTTACATGCACGATGATATCTATACATAGCCAGGCCATCAACATGAATATCTCAGCCTTTGTAAAATTACATCTTGGATGTGGATGCCGTTCTAAAATTGTAATACGAAAAGCATGACTGAACCTTCTAAAATAAATACCCAAATCACACTGGACTGGGACTGACTCACTCTCACTTTAGTTAGGCACAATATTGAGGCAGTGAGAGAAAAGCACACTTCAGTACACACATATACCCTGCAGTGAAACTACTTGAGCAGTTCCCCCTTGAAAATTTGCTGAACCTACATAATCCCCGCAGTTTCTGCCAGTGGAAAAGTCAGAGGAAAATAACTTGTCTACCTTAAAAGAACAATTTTATGAGCATTATTTACTCTCCCAGCCAAAATACTTCCAGTGAACCTGATTAGTTTTAAGCAGAATCTACCCACATAAAGGTAATAATCAAAGTAAACTAAAAGACACTTCAAAAAGCAGTCAAATTGCAGAAAACAACAGCTGTTAGGGCAAATTTTAGCAATTGTGGAATTTATATTAGAACTAAACACAATTTATATTTATCCTAAACAGCATTTGGGAGAGAAATAATGACTTGATCCAGAGCTTATACAATGAAAGTGAACAGCAGACACTCTTCCTGTGCTTCCTCCCAGTCTATAAACTCTGAACCTCTCCCAGGGTTTCAGCACAGAGAACCAGACAACAATAATTACATATGCCCTGCTAGAAACAGCTTGAATTATAACTCATTAATAAAATGAACTGCTGCTTATTGAATGTGCCTTCCATTGTTGCACAGCTGTGCATGGAACATTGAAAAGAACCTCACAGTGGTAATTTAAGGGCAATAACTTCAGACTAGCTTTCTTGGCATTAGAACTAAAGAAAAAAAAAAGACGATACAGTATTGTTTCCAGTTTTCTTCCTGCTACATATTCTTGCAATAGCATCGGAAATTTAAAAAAAAGCCATAAACTGTTGAAATATTCAATTCTGGCTCTTTTCAGTTATCAACCCCAAGTCTGAACATGCCTGAATAAAAATGGAATTCCACACCATTAGTTCTCACTGCAGCTAAACACTGATACCTGAAAGAAAGCAATTAACATCTGTCACGTGGTAGAGTCTTCCACCTCATGCACCTGTTCCAACGGTGTGTAAAGTCTGTGGGCTTTCCCTGATTGATGGTGTAACTGCTTCAGAGTCTATGTGGGTGAAGGAAGTGGGCAGGCTTGCTGCAGCTTGCTGCTCTGTCTGAACTTCCACCTGCCGTTACATTTGGAGAAAAGAGAGAGAGAAAGAGCAAAAAACAGAAACACATGCCCGCAAGGACAAACAGACAAACATAAAAATAGCTAGCCTTAAAAGTCAGGGGGAAAAAATAACAACCCTTTACTATGGCAGCCAATAAATCTTAAAGGATTAACACCAGTGTTCAAAACTTGCAAGAATGCATGTACTCCAATGACTAACATTCACAGCACACTGTCCTTTAAATGTATTGACTGACTCAAATACTACATTAACTCAGTCTACTAAATCAATTATAATTCAGTCAGTAAGGGGAGAAAGACATTAGCCAGTACTGAGTTAAAGCAAAATAGATGTGGATTAGAAGGAATCAGAATTCAGAACTGCTCAGAACTGTGTATTCCTAAAAGACACATCACAAACCTAAAGCTTAGCACATGCTACCGGACATTTTTATTCCTATGGGCCACGGGCACTCAGTGAAAGCTGATGTCCATTAGCACATGCTAAGCTGTATTAAAAGGGCCCTTTACAGTCATAGGAATAGTATGTCATTTTCCACTTTAAATATCTAGAAATGTAAGCAATCTGTTTACTGCTCAAGATCTTGAAGCAGAGGGCAAGTTGTCCAGAGCAAGACTATTTGCTGATACAGATAAAAGGGGTTGCATTAACATAAATTTACAAAATGAAACCTTAACAGAAAATTTAAACAGGACCAGATTCAGGATGATGTTTGCCACACAGGTCTGAATTGCAAGGCAGTTGACTGATCTGTTTTTTTCTTCAATAAAATATATAGTGCAGTTACCTTGATGCCCAAATGCAAGAAGCAAACCCAAGTTTACCCTGTCACCCCTATGGACCAGTTTGTATGCCCTGCTACAGCTTAATTACATGCTATGTATTCTATCAGGTTATCCACAGAGCCTTTGAAGTGAGTAACCATACCAAACCCAGAGATGTAGGAGCCTCCTCCAGTGCTGGTCATGGAAGATAGCATTACTGCAGTTTCAACATAATTGCACAGCATCAGATGCTCAGATACTGTCACAGCCCTGGGCCATCAGAATAGAAGCTGAAACTGCTTTGACTGCTCCAACTTGCAAGAGTCAGCTGAGAGCTTGGAGGTGGTGATGAGATGCTGCATATGAATGTTTAGTTTAGATTATTTGGCATTTGATATACCACCTTTCAAAGTAAAAATCAAAGAGGTACACAACAAAATCAAGAAAAAAGGAAAGGGACTACACAATTCCATAGGTATTTCTGCCCTATCTCTGTGCTTATTCCCTGGGATGCACTTCATGAAGGCACAGTGACATCAAGACTTGACTTACTCTTCTTTAGTATAGAAACCTTAAGAGTCATTATCTGGTTCCTGGTGAGGGACTGTGTAACAGAATGAACCAGCTCAAGTAAAGGTCTGATAGATTGACTCAGAGACATGTTTTCAAAGCACTTAGACCTACAAAATTATAGATGGACATTTTTCTCGAAAAAATGCATCCAAATCACAAGGGGGTGTGTTGGGGGCAGGGGCGTAGCTACGGGTGGGCCCAGGCCCACCCAATTTCACCTCTGGCCCGCCCACCCAATCGCACACACATGCCCGCCCACTTTTCTTCCAGGCCCACGCCAGCCCCAGCTCCCATTGCCGGCTACTGCTGCTTTTCCAGTTGAGCAGCAGGGCCAGCGCTACAAAAAGAAGAAGCGCTCAGCTGATTGAGCTGAGCGCCAACGCTAACGAGAAAAATGTAAAAAAAAAAAAAAAAAGCGCGGCACCAGGTCCGCAGGCAGCCTTGAGGCATTGGCTGCTGGCTCTGCAGGCTCCTCCCTTCTCTTACGTCACTGCCCCTGGAGCGAAACAGGGCAGTGATGTAGGGAGACGGGAGCTGGGGCTGGCAGGCCTGAATCAGGAGAAGGGAAAACAGATGGAAGGATGGGGAGAGAGAGGGAAAATGGATGGAAGGATGGGGAGAGAGAGGGAAAACAGATGGAAGGATGGGGAGAAAGAGGGAAACGAATGGAAGGATGGGGAGAGAAAGAGGGAAAACAGATGGAATGATGGCAGAGAAAGAGGGAAAACAGATGGAATGATGGCAGAGAAAGAGGGAAAACAGATGGAATGATGGCAGAGAAAGAGGGAAAACAGATGGAAGGATGGGGAGAAAGAGGGAAACGGATGGAAGGATGGGGAGAGAGAGGGAAAACAGATGGAAGGATGGGGAGAGAGAGGGAAAACAGATGGAAGGATGGGGAGAAAGAGGGAAATGGATGGAAGGATGGGGAGAGAAAGAGGGAAAACAGATGGAATGATGGGGAGAAAGAGGGAAAACGGATGGAAGGATGGAGAGAAAGAGGGAAAACGGAAGGATGGGGAGAGAGAGGGAAAACGGAAGGATGGGGAGAGAGAGGGAAAACATGGAATGATGGCAGAGAAAGAGGGAAAACGGATGGAAGGATGGGAAGAGAGAGGGAAAACAGATGGAAGGATGGCAGAGAGAGGGAAAACAGATGGAAGGATGGGGAGAAAGAGGGAAACGGATGGAAGGATGGGGAGAAAGAGGGAAAACAGATGGAAGGATGGGGAGAGAGGGAAACGGATGGAAGGATGGGGAGAAAGAGGGAAAACAGATGGAAGGATGGGGAGAGAGAGGGAAAACAGATGGAAGGATGGCAGAGAGAGGGAAAACAGATGGAAGGATGGGGAGAAAGAGGGAAACGGATGGAAGGATGGGGAGAAAGAGGGGAGATGGATGAAAGGATGCAGAGAGAAAGGGGAGAGACTGGAAGGATGTGGAGAGAGAAGGGACACTGAACAGAAAAGGGTAGAGAGATAGAGAGACACTGGTTAGAAGGAGGGAGAGAGATACATTAGATGGAAGGATCAGGAGAGAGGGTAGATGGGTGGAAGGATGGGGAGAGAAAGAGGGAAGACGCTGGATGGAAGGGTAGGGAGAAAGAGGTGACAATGGATGGAAGGATGCAGAAAGAAAGAGGGGAGACTATTGGAAGGATGGGGAGAGAGAGGGGAGACACTGGAAGGATGGGGAGAGAAAGAGGAGAGCTGCTGCATGGAAAGGGGGAGTAGTGAAAGATTGGAGAATAAGAGGAAGGGGCATGGGGAGAACAAGGATGATAAAAAGATGAAAAGCCATAAGTAGATGAAGGAAATTAAAAAATGGATAGTAAGAATGAATTAAATCAGGACAGAGAGAGAGAGGCAGAAAAATATTGAAGAAAGCTAAGAAAAAGGAGAGAAAAATGAGAAATGGCCAGGAAACCGTGGCAGAAGAGTTAAGCGAAAACAAAGGAAAGCAGAATCTAGAGACTGGGAGCAACACAATGAGAAAAAGTAAATGGCCATACAACAAAGGTAAAGAAAATAATTTTATTTTTAATTTAGGATAAAGTAATATGGTACCTGTGTTAATAAAGTTTCAGAGACCAATACTTCCTTCCTTAGGTCAGGAGAGGATACCATAACAGCATTATACTGACCTGAGGCAGGAGGTTTTGGCCTCTGAAAGCTCACTGAAAATGTGACTAAATTTTGCTGGGGGAGGGGGGTAGAGAGAAAATTTTGTGCCCACCCACTTTGGGTTCAGGCCCACCCAAAATCAGCAGTCTGGCTACGCCACTGGTTGGGGGCATATTAAGGGCGGGATTTGGGCTTATTTTCTCTTTGCAGAAATGTGATAGAATCTAAGCTTACTATTTCAAACTACACTGGCTACCTATACAAGTTAGAATTCACTTTAAACTGTGTTGTATGCTATTTAAAATCTTATCAGGAGGCTGTCCAGACTACTTAGTTTCTCTTATTGGATTTGGTAAATTTAACAAGCTTCGGAGAATATGTAATTTTTCCTACTTCACTATCAGGCTCATTTTCAAAAGAGATATATGTCCAAAAAGTGACATAAGCCAGCATTTGGACATCTATCTCACAGAAACATCCAAATCAGTATTATTGAAACCCTTTTTTGGATGTCTTCCTCTGAAGTCCATCAGAAGGATGTCCAAATCTCAAGGGGCGTGCCAGGGGCATGTTCAAGGCAGGACTTGGGCGTTCCTAAGACATGGACGTCTTTCAGCAATAATGGAACAAAACAAAGACGTCCAAGACTAAAACAGACATTTTGAGCTAGACCTGCTTTTATAACAAATAGCTGCAGTGGGAATTGAACCCACTTCCCCAGGATCAAAGTCTGCTGCACTAACCACTAGGCTACTCCTCTACTCTACACAAGGGTGCCCAAATGACCAGATGACCACTGGAGGGACTTGGGGATAACCTCCCTTTACTCCCCCAGTGGTCACTATCCCCCTCCCATAAATATTACTTGCCAGCCTCTATGCCAGCCTCAGATGTTATACTCAGGTCAATTAGAATAGCATGCAGGTCCCTGGAGTAGTCTAGTAGTGCTTCAGTGCACTGCAGACAGGTGGACCCAGGCTTCTACTTCCCCCTTCTTGTAACACTTGTGGTGGAAACTGTGAGCTCTCCAAAAGCCACCAGAAACCCACTGTACCCACATATTGGTGCTCATGGATTTTGGGTGGGTTTTGGTGGCCTCAGAAGACAAGGAGCAATGGTGAGATATGTACCTGGGAGCATTTTATAAAGTCCACTGCAGTGCCCCCAAGGATGCTCTATTGCTTTCCTGGGATGTCACGTTTCCACTATTCTAACTGATGCCAAGTTTTCTATTTTTTTTATAACATCTGAGCTTTGTGTCTATTGTTTATCATTAGATTTGGGCTTTGAATTCAGATCTATAGATGAAAAGGAGGTCTCAGTACATATATCTAAATACTAGAGTGCTATTTTTTAATACTTCATAGCAAGAGTGTACATTCCCTAATTACCTGTCCCAATGCAACTGAAGCTTTTACCTCATCAGTGCATGTAAATGGTTTCAACCCTGTGTGGATTCTCTGATGCCGTGTGAAGCTTTCTTTCCAACCACAGCTTTTACTACACTCAGGACATGTAAATGGTTTCACTCCTGTGTGTATTCCCTGGTGCACTGTGAGGTTTACCTTCTGACCAAAGCTTTTACGAGACTTTATACATGCAAATGGTTTCAGTTCCATGTGGACTTTCTGATGCACTTTGAGATTTACATTACAACCAAAGCTTTTACCACACTTAGAACATGTGAATGGTTTCACTCTATTGTGGATTTTCTTGTGTATTTTGTACGTTTTGCATTTGGATGTATTTGTTTGAAAATGGACCAAAAAAAAACAAAACATCCAAATCACAAAATGTTTTTCCAAACAGCATTTTCTAAATGTTTTTGTAGAACATGATCTTTCCTGTTCTGATTTTGGACGTTTTGCAAAAAATGTACAAATTCAGTCAGAGGGGCATCTTCGAAAGGGACGTCCAAGTTTTGATTTGGACGTCCTTGCAAAACGTCCCGATCCAGGGGCGGGGAAACCCGTATTTTCGAAAGAAGATGGACGTCCATCTTTTGTTTCGAAAATACCGTCAGGGACGTCCAAATCCTTAAATTTTGTCGTCCTTAGAGATGGACGTCCCTAGACATGGACGTATCTCATTTTCAGCGATTTTCGAAACCAAAGACGTCCATGTCAGAAACGACCAAATGCAAGCCATTTGGTCGTGGGAGGAGCCAGCATTTGTAGTGCACTGGTCCCCCTGACATGCAAGGACACCAACCGGGCACCCTAGGGGGCAATGCAGTGGACTTCATAAATTGCTCCCAGGAACATAGCTCCCTTACCTTGTGTGCTGAACCCCCCAACCCCCCCCCCCCAAAACCCACTACCCCCAACTGTACACCACTACAATAGCCCTTACGGGTGAAGGGGGGCACCTAGATGTGGGTACAATGGGTTTGTGGTGGGTTTTGGAGGGCTCACTGTTTTCTCCACAAATGTAACAGGTAGGGGGTGGGGCTGGGTCCGCCTGTCTGAAGTGCACTCACCCACTAAAACTGCTCCAGGGACCTGCATACTGCTATCATGGACCTGAGTATGACATCTGAGGCTGGCATGAAATATTTTTAAACATGTTTTTTGGGGTGGGAGGGGGTTAGTAATGGGGGAGTAATGGGAGGTCATCCTCGATTCTCTCCAGTGATCATCTGGTCAGTCCGGGCATCTTTTTGTGCCTTAGTCATAAGAAAAACAGATCCAGGTGAAAACGTCCAAGTGCTCGTCAGGGACGTCCTTCTTTTTTTCAATTATGGGTCAAGGACGTCCAAGTGTTAGGCACGCCCAAGTCCTGCTTTTGCCATGCCTCCGACACACCCCCTTGAACTTTGGCCATCCTGCGACGGAGTGCAGTTGGAGATGTCTAAAATCGGCTTTCGATTATTCCGATTTGGACGTTTCTGAGAGGACGTCCATCTTCCGATTTATGTCAAAAAATGGGCATCCTTCTCTTTAAAAAATAAGCCCATTAGATGTCATATCCAAAAATGTCCCTTGTGCATTTGACTTGCCCAAACTCACAAGGAGCAGCAGTGGGAATTGAACCCATGTTGCCAGGATCAAAAGATAGATGTCCATCTTTTTTGAAAAAGACCTTTTTTCCTGTTTGGAATTTGGATGTCTTTGTAAAACATCCAAATTCTGTTTTAGACATTTCTTTCAAAAATGCCCATCTTTACCTCCTATTAAGGGAGGTAATAATGCGCTTTCCAGCTCTGAAAGCTAATTGCATGCAAATGCATGCAAACAAGGGTCTCCCGCATTCATCCCTCATGATCAGCGGGAAGTGCACCAAACAAGGGCGCTGCTACCACAGCAAACCTTGCAGCAGCTCAGACCTGGCATTAGGATTTGCTAGAGAGGGAGGAATGAGGGAGACCCACTGAAGAGGTTTGACAGGTCTGGGATTTTCTCCCAGACATATCAAGCCTAATTCTGCCCCCCCCCCCCCCCCCCCAGAACACAAGACTTGAAGGTCCAGTGGACCTCCAGGCCCCCCGCCCCAAAGCACAAAAACCTTGGTGGTCCAGTGGGACCGCTACCTATCTGCCCCCTCCACCCCCAGCAGCCTACCTCTCCATAGTGGTGGTAGTAGTTGGAGGAGGGAGGGACTAGAATTCACTCCCTCCTCTTCGGTCACCTTCCCGCAATGTCAGCGTCCCATCCTGCTTGGTGCATCCTGGGATGCGCTGGGTGGGTGTTAAACCATATGGTGCCTAGAAAAATTGGCGCTAAAATCAGTTCCAACGAAGTGTATTCTATAATCAGTGCCTAGATTTAGGTGCCGATTATAGAATATGCTTAGTTCATATTGCAGCACCTAAATCTACATGCATCCATTTAGGCCAATGAAAGCATGGCGTAAATCTCTGTGCATAGATTTAGACGCATTAGACCATATTCTATAATTAGGTGTGCAAATTTTAGAATACTCACAAAATGCCCATTTCCCTGCATAGGCCTGCGCACATTAGAAGTTAGGCGTACTGCATTACAGAATGCACTTAGCAAGTTGTGCACCTAAATTCTGATCGGTGCCAATTTATGATCATTATTGATTGTTAAGTGCTGTTATCAGCCTTCATTAGCTTGTTAAACCTGTTAAGCTAAGTGTATTCTTATAGAATCCGCGCTGATTTTGATGCAGATCTATAGGTGCACTAAATAGAAACTGGGGGTTACTGCATAGTGGCTTACCAACTATATCATGCAATATAACTGCCTAGCCATGAATATTCAGCGCTTCGCCAGTTTAGTTTAGCACCCAAATCGGACCACATGAATAACAGTCCTATCTTTGGCTGTTATAAACTTAACTGGCCATCACTGAATATTAACTTGGCCGGTTAAGTTTAAGCGAGCCACACAAAAAAATCCCGGATATGTAATGCAGGTCACCAGAAACGGCCTGGCACTGAATATCTGGGTTCAGTGCCAATAGCGACATTTAGTTGGCTTGCCTCCCACAGGCTACATATTGGCCATTATATGTGTAAATGTGGATTCCACCCATTCATGTCCATGTATTTTCCCACTAGTTGGTATTTATAAGAGGTAATTTATACTTGTAAATGATTAAAATACCAGTACTTGTGTGTGTTCTTAGTCCCTAAAACTATACTGTGTCCAAAAAAAGTGAGCCCCCTAAACATTTTGCAATAACAACTTCGACCCTATACAGAATTAATTAACATTGTACGTGCACAAAGTGACATCTATTTGCATCACTGATGCCAAATTGCAAAGGAATCCCTCATCCCGTATAAGAGATTTTTAATTTTTACAAACTGCTTTCAGAAATCTCTGTTTCCAACATGACTTAATTACTTACTTACTCGCTGACATCATCTGTGATTTTATTGCACATTGATAAACAAACTACCCCCCTTTTTGCAATGCCACACCAGCGGCTGCCAGTTCAGTAATTTCAAAGCAGCCCAGTCAAAGGGAATTGGCTGTGTCAGCATCGTCGTGTGGCTTTCTAAAAAGGGGGGGGGGGGGGAATGTTGAAGATTGAATTCTAATTACAATACAGTTTGGATCTCCGTCCGGTGGACTATCAGATTTGGGGGATTTTGCAGGTGGAAGTCTACCACTGCCAGATCCGTGACATCGACCATCTGAAAGAACAACTGATTGAAGAGTGATGCCGCTTTGATCAGCATATCATTCACAGAGCAGTGAACGAGGGGCGGGGTGTATTGCATAACTGTATTTGTGCGAAAGGGGGACACTTTGAACATCAGATTTAAACATTCAGACTGCTCAGGTTGACATTAACTGTGTTAGAAACTCTAACTTTTGGGTAGTTTTGTTTAAAATTTCACATCTCAGTAACGTTAAGGTGGATTTCTATGAAACCACACAGCATTGTTTCAAATAGATGTCAATTTGTTCATGTAACATTTTAATTAATTCAATACAGGTTTACGGTTGTTATTGCTAAGTGTATAGGGGGCTCACGTTTTTCTGGATACAGTGTAGATGGCTCCTTAAAAAAAATTACCCGCTGCATGCTTGAGAATTGCCATCCCTTACTTTTGGCAGTGAACCACAAGACATGGCATATCCTATTAATTTGACTCATAATGGCCAGCATCAGAGAAAGGATGCTGTACTTGATAGACCATTTATCTCATGGATCTTGTCACTTCTTATGTTCTCATAACAATTGCTCTTTTTATTTTAGTTAATGAGATGTTCTCCGCCTTGAATACTCTGGAAAAGGGACTTATTAAAGAATACATTGACTTTTTTTTTCAATAAGATTGATTGTATCTCATGTTTCTGGCCAGCATAAACTTGTTAATGTCATGGATAGGTCTGTTTTAATTCTGTATGTGTGCTGGGGCTTTTGGGACATGGATGAGTTAGTGAATGAGATTATAATTTTAATTTTATACACTGTAAAATCCTCTGATTGACTTTTAGCCAAATTGACGGTATATAAACTGTACTATATAAAATGAAATATGTTGTTTGTTTTTTAAACCATATATTCTTTTGTATTTATAAACTTATAAACTAAATAAATATAAAAAAAGACTTCAAGGATATGTATCCTTTTCATTAATACACATTAATAAGCTATTTGTTGGTCATAAAACAAATTGAAAGGATATATGCTAAATTATGGTAATTTACATAACAGGTGGGGTTTTAGAACTTTTCACAGGATATATGTTGAGATGTTTATCTTTATAGCAGACTTGTGTCTAGTCAAGTTTAAATTAAGTTTATAGGATATTGCCTCTTGAGACGTCTTTAAATATAATGGAATTGTTTCCATGTGTGCATGTGGTTTAGCATTACTAAGTGCTTTAAAAAGCTGAGTTTAAAATATTTAAAGTGTCATCCACAATGCATGACAGCTGCTGCAGATTACCGAGAAACAATACTAAAAAAATCAAGTGTGCATTTGAAAAACACAGAACAAAATGGTGATTTATAAAAAGATGATCTATTCATCAACAGGATCACGCAACCTGGCATGGCTACATTTCACCTGGAGTAGCCACATCAGGGGCACATGATATTCCTATTTTGTAATTCTGTCTATAGTTACTTGAGAAAGGTTGCCTCTGTGGTAAAAACACCAATAAGAATACTCAATGCTAATGTACTTATTTTCAGCAAACAGTAATCTCACTCATTTAGAATACCTCACTCCCACAAATACTACTTATTCCTCCCGCATGCTTTGTAAATGCAATCTACGCTACTACTTATCACTGGTATTAAGTAATTCACATCAACTAACTGACATTCTGTAATCCGTATCTGTTGTAATATGTAAGCCATATTGAACCTACCAAAGGGTGTGAAAATGTGGGATACAAATGCAATAAATAAATACCACATGCAATTCCGGAGACCGTACCTACAAAAAGATGTACACAGGATAGAGATGGTCCAAAGGGTGGCTACAAAACTGGTAAGTGGTCTCTGTCATAAACATATAGAGACAGGCTCATGAACTTCAACTTGTATATGCTGGAAGAGAGGTGAGAGAGAGGGGATATGATAGAGACATTTAAATACCTCATTGGTGTAAATGTACAGGAGGTGAACCTTTTTCAAATGAAGGAAAACTCTGGAATGAGAGGTCATAGGATGAAGTTAAGAGGAAATAGGCTTACGGTGAATCTAAGAAAATACCCTGTCACAGAAAGGGTGGTGGATGCATGGAATGGTCTTCTGGTGGAGGTCGTGGAGACAAGTACTGTGTCAGAATTTAAGAAAGCATGGAACAGGCACAAGGGATTTCTTAGGACAAGGAGGAGTTAGTGGCTACTGAGGAGGGGCAGACTGGATGGGCTATTTGGTCCTTATCTGCCATTATGTTTCTATGTTTCAACACTCCAGTGAATGAATAAAATCATCTTATTAAAATCACCTTTTTGTTTTGTATTTTTTGAGAACGTCTGTTTTGCCTACTTAGAAATAGTCCCTTATTGCTTGACCTTAAAAGAAATTTGGATGGAAGATGTGGTTCTATTGCGATCTTACCCGATTTGATTGCAGCTTTTGATACTGTTAATCATAATTTTTAATTTAAGGTCTGAAGGTCCTTAGGAGCAGAAGAGTAGCCTATTGGTTAGTGCAGTGAGCTAAAACTCTGGGGAACTGGGATTGATTCCCACTACAGCTCCTTGTGACCCCAAGCAAGTCACTTAGGGGTCCTTTTACTGCAGTGGATAAAAAAGGCTGAAAATATCCATACACAAAGAAAGAGTAGGAAGTGGACCAATGACTCCAGAGACTGGGGCAACTAAGTTGAACAAAAATGAACTTTATTGCAGACTCAGCGCTGTTTTTTTTAATCTCAAAGCACAAAGGTCTTCTTTAAGACCCCCCCCCCTTTTCTACACCAGGACTCTACATCCGAATACAGACCATCAAAGACTCCCAAGGCAGACCTGTGGCCGAAACACAGATCTGTGTCGAGTCTGCAATAAAGTTCATTTTTGTTCAACTTAGTTGCCCCAGTCTCTGGAGTCATTGGTCCACTTCCCACTCTTTCTTTGTGTATTCTCTACGTGTTGTTCATCCACCTAGGTGGATTGCCTACCCCTTGAAAATAGCCATAGCCATGCAGTAAGATTGCTCTTAACATGTGGCTATGCGAGGGAGAGCACTTACTGCCACCCATTGAGGTGGCGGTAAGGGCTCTCACACTACCCTTGCGGTAACCAGATAGCACACGATACTGCCCAATTACTGCCAGGATAGCGCTGCACTAAAAATTACAGCCCTGTTTTCCTCAGTGCATGAAATGGCATGTGCTGGGGCTCGAGCTACCATCGGCACCCATGTTGGGCCAGCTGTAGCTCCAGATTAGCGTGCAGTAAGCATACGTTGGGCTTACTGCCACTTTGTAAAAGGGCCCCTTAACTCTCCATTTCCACAGATACAAAATTTAGGGTCCCTTTTACTAAAGCTTAGTGCATGATAACAGACATTAGCTGCACTAAATATGCATATGGCACTTAGGACACACTAATGTCTGTTAACACACCCTAAACTTTAGTAAAAGGACCCCTTAGTGAACCCACTAAGGACAGAGCAAGTACCTGCATATGATATAATATATACGTAAACTGCTTTGGTAGTACCACAAAAAGGTAGTATAGTTTATGTTTATTGAAGCCTTGATATACTTCTTAAACTAATCAAATCCATGACCCTTTACCTGCATTTAATATATATGTAAGCTGCTTTGGTTTTGTACCATAGAAAGGCAGTATACAAATCCATGACCCTTTACCCTTTAGTTTCAAAGGTAAGATACTTCATTGATTTTTCTTTCTTTCAAGATAGAACACAGAGAGTGTTGGTAAATGGGCAGTGGCGTACCTAGCATACTTGACACCCGGGGCTGATCTTTTTTGTAACACCCCCCCCCCCCCAATGAAAAAATTATTTTTAGCAATAATCATGAAATGAGATAAATGGTCAGAAAAGAAATAGACAGTAAAAAGTAAAAGATTAATACTTTTTTTTTAAAGTATCTTTATTAAGTCAAAGTGTCATAAACATACAATAGCACAAAATAGCCACCAAAGTGTGCTCCAACATTTGTAGCTGCACTACTACATACAACATCGAGCTACTACCAGCTACATAACTAATAAAAATAAGCAACCATAAATTCTCGCCCTTGACTCACTTTTTCCATTTTAACCCCTTACCCTTAACAGTCACATGTCGACTATCGTTCCCCTCCCCTACACTGGCTCCCACTCAAAGAACGCATCACGTTCAAAATATGTAACCTAGTTCACAAAATCATTCACGGAGATGCCCCAGCCTACATGGAAAAATCATCCTGCACATTCCTCAATCTTCACTTCCCCAACTGTAAAGGTCTAAAATACAAACTAACGCATGCGTCAACCTTTTCCTACTTGAGCACACAATTCTGGAACGCACTGCCGCACAGCCTGAAAACGATCTACGAATTAACTAACTTCCGCAAACTACTGAAGACCCATCTCTTCAACAAGGCATACCACAAAGATCAACAAATGTGAATCCCTACACATATATCCAGAATTGTCTTACAACATTTGCTTGTTACTCTACTATCATGTTTCATCACTATCATAGTACCCAAGATCCTTATGTTATACTAAATGTATAGTCTCCTATACATGTCCATCATTCATGATGTATTGTAAGCCACATTGAGCCTGCAAAGAGGTGGGAAAATGTGGGATACAAATGCAATAAATAAATAAAATAAATAAGTCTGTGCCATATTAGAATATGTCAGACAGTACACGGAGTACAACTTTAATAACCTAAGATTTCAACAATAATTGTTAATTAGTGGTGATCTGACAGTAGTAAAAAGGATTAGACCACCACGGCACCACCCCCTCTACACTACTACTTATAATTTCTATAGCACTAGACACGCAGTGTGTACACTTGAACATGAAGAGACAGTCCCTGCTCGACAGAGCTTACAATCTAAACAGGACAAATAAGGGATAAGCTGTGGTAATACATGAGAAATCTCACATGAAGTCTAGCTCATTTGTATCTCATATTTAAATTTTACAGACATTTTCATGAATTCCATGAGAGAATGAACTCTGCTTATCTCTTAAATCATTCTAATGGTTCCAAAGGGAAGGCATAGAAGTAGGAAAGGCAGCAAGAGGAAAGGTAGTTTATCCTTCAGAGGCCTTTGGCTAGTAGCAGCACCACCACAAAAAAAAAAAAGATTTAAAATGAGAATAGTAGCCAAAATAAGAGAAAAATGGATGCCTGGGTGGGAAAACGAAAATAAAACTCAGTGCAGTTGTGCAACTTGCGACGGACTTGGAGAGAAGAGCCAGGACTCAGCATCCCTTTGGAAAACTAAACTAAAATCTACAAGGGGTAGGAATTTCTCTTAAAAAGAAACGGAAACAACCTCACAATGACTTCTCAAAGATAAAATAACTTAACAACCATAAATCATCATTACAAAGATCTGTTTGTTTAACAGGACAGGAGAAAATTGATCATACCAATACCTCCTAGCTAAGCTGGTACATCAATTTCAATCAAAGAAACCACTACCTGCTTGGAATTATTTCAGCTGCCTGTCTTTTAGTCTCAAAAATAAATTGAGTCATCAACAAGTATCCAGACTGCAACTCACTCTATGCAGGTCAGGAGCCAGGCCAGCCAAACACCGAGAGATGTACTGCAGCAGGAAAGCGGAAGGCCAAGGCGCACTGGTGCACAGGGTGCCGCAGGGGGAGGAACGCGAACGAGGAAGGCGTCTGGCTACTCTGGCGTCATGACGTCACATCAGATGGGTGGGACTCATGTCGAACTTGGACTCGGACAAAACTGAGAGGGAGGGAGAGAGAGGAACTGGGAGGAGACAAGTCAGCCTGACGGAGCCCGAGCAGCAGAGGTGTGTAAGGCGCGCGCTGGCGCCGGTGCAACGTTAGGGCCCAGGGGAAGTCGAAACTGACGGCCAGAGCAGCAGCAGCAGAGCGCCAGAGCAGAGAAGGTAGACGTTTTACAACCCCCCCCCCCCCCACTGGTTAGCACCCGGGGCGGTCCGCCCCCACCGCCCCCCCCCCCCTCGGTACGCCACTGTAAATGGGGAATATTCAAGGTAACATCATTTACAATATAGAGTAATACAGGGTTCTATCTTATCCCCAATTTTATTTCATATCAATATACAACCACTGGCCATGTTAATTAAAAAAGATGGGTTTTGACTGTTTGTTGTATGCTAACAATATACAGCTTTATTGTGATTTATATGATCAGAGAGAAGAAAGATCAGTTGAATTCCTGTTTGAGAGTCCTTCAGTCATGGCTCAGATTACATAAAACTAGTAAAAAAGGCCCATTTCTGACACAAATGAAACAGGCACTAGCAAGGTTTTCCTCGGAGTGTGCATGTTTGAGAGAATGTGTGTGTGAGAGAGAGAGAGAGGGGATGCGAGTGTGTCTATGAGAGAGAGAGTGTGTGTGTGAGAATGAGAGTGTGTGCCAGGGGCCCCCCTTCCCCCCTCCCTCCCAGTTCCAGGGTCGTCCCCCACCTCCCTCTCTCCCTCCCAATTCCAGGGTCGTTCCCTCCCTCCCTTCCTCCGACTTTCAGGGTCATTCCCTTTCTCCCTCCCTCCGACTTTCAGGATTGTCCCCTCCCTCCGACTTTCAGGTTCCCCCCTCCCTCCCTCTCTTCGACTTTCAGGGTCCCCCTCCCTCCCTCCCAGTTTCAGGCTCCCTCCCTCCCGAGGAGTCATGGCGGCTGCCCACACACCCTCCCATGGGGCCCAGAGGGGCAGCCGTCGCCTGCTTTCCTCCTCTGCAGCGCCGCTCCGACTCCTGAGGTCCCCCCTCCCCCGCACCCAAGGCAGGAATGCGCGAGCACACTCGCGCGCCAGCTCGGCACAGCAGCATGCTCTCCATGGATCTGCCCCCTCCGCTCATGCCCAAGGAGGACTCCAACCTTTCTTTCCCTGCCATTGGTCGCGACGCTCTCGGCTACTCTGCCCCTCAGTGCTTCTGTTTATCTTTCAAGCTCCGCCTCCGCCCCTGTGTCCTGCCCCTTTCGCCCCTCCTCCTCCAGCTCTGGCGTTCTACGTGATGTCAGCCTGATCTACGGAGCCTAGCAGACCAACTCGGAAGAAAACCATGGACATAGGCAGCAAGAATAGAACGTTGGAGGTGAGAATTATTATATAGGATAAGGGTTTATTTGCTTGTTTTTTTGCTAATGTGTGGTAAGCAGCACATGCACCAGTAACACATGGCTGTGATAACACACTAATTCATACTTGAGCTGCATATCATGGAATGGGGAGGAGAAAAGCAGTGAAATAAATGTGGACTAGATATGGACTGTGCCTTGCAGTTAGTGCATGGTAACTTACCCCATAGTAACTTTTACCACAGCAGATAGCTATCTGAGCTACCATTGTTGTTAACTTATGGTAAATGTTTTTCCTCTGTGGTAACTGCATAAGCAGATGCTGAGAATACCCCCATTACCACAGAAAAAAGGAAATGACATCCTGCTACTATCATACTACAAACCCTGTATTTGATTACACAGGGTATGCAAAAAGAGCTTGCCGAAAAATGGAAGAAAGATGAAAAATATCAAAGGAAAAGCTGCAAAAGGCAACTTATGCAAATACAATATCTCTATTGGACACATTTTTAAAAAGTATCTGAGTAGGGGTATTAACCCCCCCCACCCCCACCCCCCCAAAAAAAAAACTAAGCAATAATGCAGAAAGAGAAAGAGAAAAAAACAGGTTTGGAGATGGGGGGGGGGGGGGGGGAACAGG
The DNA here is from genome assembly GCF_901765095.1 of Microcaecilia unicolor. NCBI lineage: Eukaryota > Metazoa > Chordata > Amphibia > Gymnophiona > Siphonopidae > Microcaecilia > Microcaecilia unicolor. The sequence continues at coordinate 410,231,230 of NC_044031.1, forward strand.
GAGTTGCTACAACAGCCAGGCCAATTAGATGGGGCAACAAGGAAGATACCTGTGATAGATGTGGATAAAGAACAGAAAGAAGAGAGTGGTGTGGGACAGAGGATGAAATGTGGGATGGGCCAGTGAATGGAAGGCGAGATGTGCAGGGTGATTTGAATAATGTGGAATAGTCCATAAGAATAAAGAAAAGAGGTGAGGGATTGATAGATCAAGAAACTAGCAGTGGATCTCCTGGCCTACATGGAGATTGATCTATATGTTCGGGAAAGGGAAAGACTGTCTAATCAGTGGTTCTCAAACCTGGTCCTGGAGGTCCCCTAGGCACTCAAGTTTTCAAGATATGCACAATGAATATTCATGAGAGAGTTGCATGCAATGGAGGCAGTGCATGCAAATCTCTCTCATTAATATTCATTGTAGATATCCTGAAAACCTGACTGGCTGGGGTGCCTCCAGGACCAGATTTGGAACCACTGGTATAAATTATACCTACATTAAAAATGATAAGTAAAGTCAACAAGGTCAAAATGAGGGTGAGTTTATAAAGGGGTAGCTATGTATAGTTACCTTGACTAGGGTGCCTAATCGGAGCCTGTTGATAAATATTACATAGTATGAATAGGCTCAGATTAGGCACCCTATAACCAACCATATATAGGTACCCCTTTATAGACTCACCCTATATCACTTTCCTTTACAGAATACTAACATAACTAGATATATATGTGTGTATATGGTTAGGCATAGACACTTATATCAGCCATAGAACTGGTGTAAATGCTCACTTCTAATTGCAGGAAATAAACACATAATTTATAATATTACATAAGTTACCAGTGTAAGTGTCTGTCCTGCCCATGATTTTCCAAGTGAATACCCACCTGTCAAATATGCACTGTGTAAGTTATGTGCATATTTACAGAATAGTACTTCAGTGGATTTTTGGCATTTATGCAGATATGTGCATAAATATGCTTATATGTATGCCTGTTGGGTAGACTGGATGGACCATGCAGGTCTTTATCTGCCATCATCTACTATGCATAATGTTTATTTTTATTTATTTATTTATTTATACATTTCTACCTCACATTTTCCAATTGGTACACGGTTCAATGAAATTGAATTGCAATAGTCAAATTTAGTTAAGACTAACAACTGAACTAAAGTGTGAAAGACTGATCTTGAAAAGAATGGTCTTAATCTTTTAAGTTTCCACAATGAATTAAAGACATTGAAGACTACTTTGGAAATTTGGCAATTAAAGAAAGAAACTAATCAGTTAAGATCCCCAAGATTTTCATTGTTGATCCAAAGAATAAGTAACATTATCAACCTTTAAATTTGTTGTTGGCTATATAGTTGGCATGGTGGAAACTTGGCAACCAGCATTTAAGCAAGGGTAACTGGGGTCCATGACTGGTGAGCACAGCTCCGGCCAACTTGTTGGGTAGACTGGATGGACTGTGCGGGTCTTTATCTGCCATCATGTACTATGTTACGATGTTATTATCAGGCTCATTTTCAAAAGAGAAAAATGTCCAAAAAGTGACATGTCTGTATTTGGACGTTTGTCTCACAAAAACGTCCAAATCAGTATTTTTGAAACCTCTTTTTAGACGTTTTTCTCTGAAGTCCGTCAGAAGGACATGTAAATCTCAAGAGGGCATTCCAGGGGTGTGTTCAAGGCGGGACTTGGGCATTCCTAAGACTTAAACGTCTTTCATCCATAATGGAAAAAAACAAGCACGCCCAAGACTAAAACTTAGATGTTTTGAGCTAGACCTGTTTTTATAACAAAAAGCTGCAGTGGGAATTGAATCCACTTCCCCAGGATCAATGTCTGCTGCACTAACCACTAGGCTACACCTCTACTCCACACAGAAAGTCCCCCAAATGACCAGATGACCACTGGAGGGAATCGGGGCTCACCTCCCCTTATTTCCCCAGTGGTCACTATCCCCCTCTCACCCCACAAAATGTCATAAAAAATATTACTTGCCAGCCTCAGGTCCATTAACATAGCATGCAGGTCTCTGGAGTAGTCTAGTAGTGGTGCAGTGCACTGCAGACAGGTGGAACCAGGCTTCTACCTCCCCCTACTTGTTACACTTGTGGAGGAAACTGTGAGCCCTCCAAAACCCACCAGAAACCTACTGTACCCACATACTTATTTATTTAGATCATTTATACCCCGCCTATTACCACATAAAGCAGCCCCTAAGTGGCTTACAATGAACTAATGAAACAATTACAATGAAAGTAGAGAGGGAAGAAGGAACGGAGAAAGAAGGGAAGGGAATATAAATAGAAATTTTAATCAAATAAGTAGGCAAGGGAAAAGAAAACAAAAAGAAGTGAAAGTAAGGAGTCCAAAATCAGATCTTGACTCGCTAAAGACACTTAAGGCAGGTAATCAGAACCTGCGAACAGGACAGGAATGCAGATGGTAGCCAACAGCTGGAATCAACGATCCAGGAGGAAACAGGGCCCGTTCATTGTGCAGCACTCTCCAAGCACGAAGCAGCCACAGAAGAGAAGACCAGCAGCCAACATTGCCGAGGATGACCACCCCAGTCCAGTAGCAAAGCCGAGAAGGCCACAAGATGCAGCAATGCACAAAAGATCTGATAAAAAAAAGATATTGGTGCTCCCTTCACCTGTAAGGGCTATGGTAGTGGTGTACAGTTGGGGGGGGGGGGGGGGGTTTGGGGGTCTCAGCAGACAAGGTAAGGGAGCTATGGTGAGATGTGTACCTGGGAGCATTTTATAAAGTCCACTGCAGTGCCCCCAAGGATGCTCTATTGCTTTCCTGGAATGTCACTTTTCCAATATCTATCTGATACCAAGCTTTCTATTTTTTTTTCATAACATCTGAGCCTTGTATCTATTGTTTATCATTAGATTTGGGCTTTGAATTCAGAACTATAGATGAAAAGGAGGTCTCAGTACATATATCTTAATACCAGAGTGCTATTTTTCCATACTTCATAGCAAGAGTGTACATTCCCTAATTACCTGTCTCAATGCAACTGAAGCTTTTACCTCCTCCATGCATGTAAATGGTTTCATCCCTGTGTGGATTCTGTGATGCCGTGTGAAACTTTCTTTCCAACCAAAGCTTTTACCACACTCAGGACATGTAAATTGTTTCACTCCTGTGTGTCTTCCCTGGTGCATTGTGAGGTTCACCTTCTGACCAAAGCTTTTACGAGACTTTATACATGCAAATGGTTTCTGTTCCGTGTGGACTTTCTGATGCACTTTGAGATTTACATTGCAACCAAAGCTTTTACCACACTTAGAACATGTGAATGGTTTCACTCTGTTGTGACTTTTCTTGTATATTTTGTGTATTTTGCATTTTGATGTTTTTTGTTTGAAAATGGACCAAAAAATAAAACATCCAAATCACAAAATGTTTTTCCAAAAAGCATTTTCTAAAGGAAAAGATAACTTTTTTTGTAGAAAATGACCTTTCCCGTTCTAAACATCCAAATTCAGACTTAATATCCAAAAATGTCCCTTATGTATTTGACTTGCCCAAAGTCACAAGGAGCAGCAGTGGGAATTGAACCCATGTTGCCAGGATCAAAGCCCATTGCACTAACCATTAAGCAACTCCTCCTCTGTTTTGGATGGTTTGCATTTGGACGTTTTTTGTTCAAAAATGGACCCCCCCCCCCCCAAAAAACGTCCAAATCACAAGACATCAATAGTATTTTTGAACACAAAAGATAGACATCTATCTTTTTCGAAAATGACCTTCTTTCCTGTTCAGAATTTGAACGTTTTTGTAAAACGTCCAAATTCTGATTTAGACGTTCTATCGAAAATGCCCCTCCACGTCACTATAGCCCCTGTTTACAAAAGCCACACAGCAGTTCCAACACAGCCCATTCAAAGTGGCATAGGTTTAAGGCGCTATTCCACCCCTACGATCAGAGCTCTGTTTACAAGCAGAGCTCATTTAAATCTAATATTCCTCATTGTATTGGGTGCCACAGACTTGATTAAAAACATTATGCAAGCACTCCTTCATTATTTATCTATACATACTACATTGTATAAATTCTAGAAGTAAGTTCTCTTTGACAAGATGTGAGCATAATATTAACTTTAAATTTGAGAGATTGAAATCATACACCACATACCCTGACATGCAAAAGTAACCCACTTGTCAGCCTTGTTCTCAGGAATATCTTTTTATAGGGCTCATTTTTAAAACAGAAAAACATCTAAAAATGGCACAAAGTGGCAGATGGACTTTTTTTTTTTTGTAAAAACATCCATTTTTTAAACTCATTTTTAAGATGTTTTTCTATGCAGTTCATCTAAATCTCAAGGGGGTATTTGGAGGCATAGTTTGAGTGGGACTAGGGAGAGCTTATGATTTGGATGTTTTTCTGCCATAATGGAACATTGTAAAATCTTCCAGGGCATAAAAATAAAATGTCTTTGGATAGATCTGTTTCTATAATGACTAAATGCTAAAAAGGTGCCCAAACTGACCAGATGACCACTGAAGGGATAAAGGCATGACCCCTGCCCCCCCCCCAATACCCCAGTGGTCACTGACACCCTCCCATCCCCTAAGAGGTGAAAATGATAGGACATACCAAGCTTTATGACAGCTGCACATATATTGGTCATTTCTATTAGAGCAGCAAGCCCTGGGGTAGCCTATTGGTCAGTGCAGTGGATGGTAGAGAAGGAGACCCAGGCCCATATTCCACTCTAACTAGTACACTTGTGGTGGAAAGTGTAAGCACCCCAAAAAAACACAGAATACCTACTCAACCCACATATAGGCGGACTCTGCTAGCATAAGAGCCATTGTAGTGGTGTAATGTTGGGTATAGTACATTTTGTTTGCTATTCCTGAAGGGCTCACCATACAAGGGGGTTATGATGTGATGTGTACCTGGGACCTTTTATGTGAAGTTCACTTCAGTGCTTCCCACTGCTCTGCTGGGATGTCTGTGTGGCCAATCTAATAGGACTGCTGGCTCCCCAGACATCCCAATGGCTTGTTTTTGTGCATTTTCCCTTGTACGTTTTTTTGCTTGAGAATGGGCCTAAAAGAAAGATGCACTGAGCACAAAAACATCTATAGGGGTGATTTTTGATCCAAAAAAATAGATGGGTTTTTTTTTTCTGGTTTGAAAATGACCATGCTTGGCACTGGATTTTGGAATTTTTTTTTTTTGCAAAATGTCTAAAATCAGATTTAAACTTCATATCGAAAATACTCCTCCACATTTCGGTTTGTTTTTTTTAATGAACTTATTCTCGTAGTTGTAGGTGGCTAGAAACCTACTTAAACACATGCAGCCAACCTGCACGTTATTTTATTATACACTTTTAGGGTCTCTTTCATCAAGCCATGCTAGAGACTCCCGGTGTGCTAATGCCGACAAAGCTCCATTGGCATTGCTGCACAGAGACTACTAGCACAGCTTGGTAAAAAAGGCCCTTAGATCCAGAGTATATCTTGAAAATTTACCCTTAAACATTTTGGGAGAACAATAAAAGTGAGGTTTTCTGTTTATCCAACACACACTATAGTCTTGGGTCTGCTTCTTCAGGTAAACACATTTTATATATGCCGTTTCTAGATGAAAAACACAGGTGCTTATCTATCCAGTACCATAAACTACAAGATGTACGGGTCCTATTCATTTAGCTTAGTATATCGGTTGAAAAATCTAGCTTACTGTGTTGTACTGAGGTTTCCCTTCTATCTGAATTCTTATTGATTTATCTGGTCAAGTTAATGAAAGAGTGGATCGATACATGTAAAGAACACCAGCAATGTTGTAGACAGAAATGCTTGGGTGTGATCTATGTATTCTTATGATTTTTTTTTCTATTTAACATTGTCTTTATTTATCTGGTGCTCTCCATAAAAGGCACTATATGTGCTGCATAAATCATTTAAGGATGTTACTTCAGAGACACATTTCCTCTTTTGTTTTTCTCCTAAGATGCTCATTTCTGAATCTTCTCCAGTATGACGTATTCCAACAAGCTCAGCAAAACACCAAATAACTACTCAATATGCTACACAGAACAGGCTAGTTCCTGGATATTTAAAATGAGTCTGTGAAGCTGGGACATGCAGCCCCATCCATTTATTTTCAATTTGTAGATAAGCTTAAAATACAATTTCCATAAATAGAAAATTCAAAACATATCTATATCTATATACCGGTCTTCAGTTGTGAGTCCTATAAAGATAATTTCTTCCCAGTTCTTCCAAAGAATAATGGAACTTCATAAGCATGGAAGAAAATATGTTCTTATTTTCAAAACCAGCAGACATTAGATCTTTCTAATGAAAAAAACTAATTAAACAATAGTAAGATATGATGGCACAAAGAGAACCGTGTCTCAGGGAGTGGTGTTACCATCAATTGCTGAATTTAGAAAGAGATTGGAAATGCATTTGTTTGTGCAGGCAGGTGCTTGATATGACATTGGGACCAAGAACTGAGCTTCAATATGTTTTAATGTTGTTGTATGTGTCTGTTTTATATATTTGAATTATGTATGTTTAATTGTTACCTGCTTAGGTGATAGGTGGGCTATAAATGCAATAAATAAATCCAACTTAAAGCATACATCCTTCCACCATCAACAGAACCATTGTTTTGTGAAAGCCACTGACAAGATGCAATATAGAAAATCTATAGCATGGTGCATTTTTTCATAGCGCCTATGGTGATATCATTTCCCAACTGATTTTCATAGGAGACACAAACTTAGAGCCCTGTTTACTAAGGTGTGTTAGCGTTTTTAGTGCACTCTAAACACTAGAGATAGAGACACCCATATATTCCTATGGGCATCTCTAGCATTTAGCGTGTGCTAAAACGCTAACGCACCTCTAGAGCGGCTTATTAAACAGGGCCCGTAGAATATCAACTTTTAGTTTTTCACACATTTATAGAAAAATGTATGTGAAAGCTTTGCACCTATGTTGAGGAGTCACTATTGATCGACACCTAACACTTGAGAATCATGCTACAAACATAACCAAGAAGATGTTTCACTCAATGTGGAAACTAAAAAGAATTAAAACATTTTTTCCAAGGTCCGTCTTCCGCAATCTGGTACAATCACTAGTACTCAGTCATCTGGACTATTGTAATTCACTATAAGCTGGTTGCAAAGAGCAAATACTTAAAAAACTCCAGACAGCCCAGAACACAGCAGCCAGATTAATATTCGGTAAATCAAAATATGAATGTGTGACACCACTACGAGAAAAACTACACTGGCTCCCACTTAAAGAACGCATCACGTTCAAACTTTGTACCCTAGTCCACAAGATAATCCATCGAGACGCCCCAGCCTACATCAGACCTAATAGAACTACCTCACAGGAACGCAATAAAATCTTCTCGCACATTCCTCAATCTTCATCCTCCCAACTGTAAAGGTCTGAAATACAAATTGTTGCATGCGTCTACCTTTTCCTATATGGGCACGCAGCTATGGAACGCACTACCACGCAACCTGAAAACGGTCCATGAACTGGCCAATTTCCGCAAACTACTGAAAACTTACCTCTTCGAAAAGATTTATCACAAAGATCAACACGTGTAACTGCACAATCTTTAATATAGATAGGAATGTCTTTAACGTCTTTTGCTGTAATACAACCATGTACTTCACCACCATGTAACCCAAACCCTCTACAAACCAAATGTATATTTTCTATTTTCTATTTCCAATATCCACGATGAATTGTAAGCCACATTCAGCCTGCAAAGAGGTGGGATAATGTGGGATACAAATGCAATAAATAAAAATAAAAAAAAATAATCGAATGGGGCAGGCCATCTATATGGGCGGCCATCTCTAAAGCCGGCCCCGGAAAACGGCATACCCGACCATATTATCGAAACAAGATGGCCGGCCATCTTTCGTTTCGATAATACGGTCAACATTTGGGCCGGCGTTAGAAATGACCACCATTGGTTTCCCGCCGATAATGGAAACTAATGGCGGCCATCTCAAACCCGGCCAAATCCAAGTCATTTGGTCATGGGAGGAGCCAGCATTTATAGTGCACTGGCCCCCCCACATGCCAGGACACCAACCGGGCACCCTAGGGAGCACTGCAGTAGACTTTACAAATTGATCCCAGGTGCGTAGCTCCCTTACCTTGGGTGTTGAGCCCCCCCAAAACCCACTCTCCACAACTGTACACCACTACCATAGCCCTTAAAGGGTGAAGGGGGGCACCTACATGTGGGTACAGTGGGTTTGTGGTGGGTTTTGGAGGACTCACATCGCCACAAGTGTAATAGGTAGGGGGGTATGGACCTGGGTCCGCCTGCCTGAAGTGCACTGCACCCACTAAAAACTGCTTAATGGATCTGCATACTGCTGTCATGGAGCTGGGTATGACATTTGAGGCTGGCAAAAAATGATTTTAACATTTTTTGGGTGGGAGGGGCTTGGTGACCACTGGGGGAGTAAGGGGAGGTCACCCCTATTCCCTCCGGTGGTCATTTGGTCAGTTGGGGCACTTTTTTGAGGCATGGTCCTAAAAATAAATGGACCAAGTGAAGCCGGCCATTATCGAGCGAAGCCGGCCATCTCGTAACCACACCCCAGTCTCACCTTCCGTACCCTGCTGAAATGCCACCTTCAACTTTGGCCGGCTCTGTGACAGAATGCAGTTGAAGCCAGCCAAAATCGGCTTTCGATTATACCGCTTTGGCTGGGATCAGGAGATGGCCGGCCATCTCCTGATTTGTGTCGGAAGATGGCCGGCCTTCTCCTTCGAAAATAAGCAGGATGGAAACACATGTATCAGGAGTATACATCACAAGTACACCTTTGAAACAAGCACTTATAAGATAAACATCAATGATTGCAGAAGCTAATGGTTTCTGGGCAAAATAAAAAGACTAGTCTATCTATATTACTATGACATAGCTATGACCACTGTCTTCAAGGGGGCAGTTCTACAACTGGGCAACTCCATTTCGACACCCAAGTGTGCACAGTGGGATCTGTTTCTGGGTGAAAAATTGTGTTACAGAATACTGGCGTAATCTGGTATCAGCACACCTTACATTGCAGTTACGCCAGCCAGAGACCTAGCATAACTACAGCCATGTATGCTTTCTATATTGTAACTGTTATTGTTTGTTTTATATATTTCTGCTTTTATGGTCAGCTGATTACATTTTAATTGTAAACTGCCTCGATATCTTAGGATCATATGGTGGTTTAACAAATGTTCAAATCATTAATTATAAATGTAAATGTGACATGTATAAGTGGATGCTATACCTATGTCCCACCCATTCTCTGCCCAAGTATATGCCCCCTGTCATTTCTGAACTCTGCAACTTAAGTGTTTTACTAAGAATAGCACTTAAGTGCCCCACTGGCATTTTGCTGGTAAACAAACATTTATGCACATGATTGAGCTAATGTCCTATCCTGTACATTTACACATGCTAGGGGTATATAAATGCAGTCACCTCGTTTATAGAATTGCCCTTTGAAGTGACATTCCATTCAAACTGCTTTTTAACCAGGAATATCAGTCAAACTACACTTAGGGCTAGATTCGGTAAACAGCACCAAAATTTGGGCACTAACAAAAATTAATGCTGAGCGATATTCTATAAATAGCACTCCGAGCTGGGTGGCATTTATAGAATAGCGCCTAGCACTAGGATTCATATCCAGTTTTGGGCACAAGGATTTATACCAACTGAAACCATGCCTAAATTAGATACAGATCTTTTGAATTCTCTAATACTGCGTGCATCTTGAGTGAACGCCCCTGGCTCATCCATACCCCCTCATGGCCATGTCCCCTTCTCAGCTGTGTGCTCAAAAATTTACACGCGTGTCTTTATAGAATAGCCCCTAGCAAGATACATCCGTAAATTCACATTGTTGCCAATTAGCACCAATAATTGTTAGCACCAAATTATTGGCGCTAATTGGCTCGTTACTCAATTAAATTGCACTTGCAAATTGGGGGTTAATAACTTGAGTAGGTAAAAGAAGAAATCTGGCTGCTACTTTAAGGGTATTTGAAGCAGGTACTCTAAAGCTGTGCGCCTCTGTCCATCTTGAGAATATTAACCTAAATCAAGCCAGTTTGTTATACTTATATGGGCATACCACAGTCATAGAGTGATCCAGTACTTTTGACATTAGCTACTTAAGTAGAGGCAGAGCAAGGGTTTTAGTCACCCTAAATCTCAATTGGCATTCAATACACAAGTAGATACAAGTACATATGTGACCCAAATGTCAATGCACAATGCTTATGTGAACCGGTTTCATGGAAGAAGGTCGCTGCAAACTTATCACGAACTGCGGAAGTGGTACACGCGAGCTGGCACTAACTACCTCTGGTCTTTGCCTTCTCCACTTCTCCACTGTGCTTTTGTGCTTTGTGCTTTCTGTGGAGATTTGTTCTTCTGTGTTTTGCCTGCCCTTCAATTAACTTCTAGGCCACTAACTTCCAACCCAGAATTTGAGCATTAAACAGAATTATCATAATAATCTCCTCAACAGCATCCCTTCCATAACGAACAGAATATCCCAGAAGATCGTGAGTGGCAGGGCAGCTGATCATGCTGGGTGACAACAACTATAGTGCATGAGAAGCCAAGAAACCAAAAGTGGGCAGGACACAAAAACAATGGTATAAACAAGCCAAGGACTAAAAGCATCTACTTAACAAAAAAGTGACTAGGCAGCAGCAATTAGAGTGGCAACAAGTCAATCCTCAGCAAATTACTGAGGGAATAGTGTAGTCATGCATTGATTTAGAGGAGATGTGTACTCAGTTTCCCCCCCCCCCCCCCCCCCCCCCCCCCCCCCCCCATTTATAAGGATGTTAAGGGAAACCAAGAAGAGGAATTTGTCCTTAGAAAGACTAGCTTTTCCACTAGCTGTAGTGTTAGCTGAGAATGATGTGGGCTTACAGTATCCTTTGGTATTGAGAATATCCATTCATTGGACATACTGGATGGTAGGTAGGACAGGAAATGCTGGGTAACCTTGACCATGGCTGGTCAGACTGCTGACTTGAGTGCCAGAGAGTATACAGTATGGCTGTGGCCTCTTGTCCATAGGGGACTGGCAGATACAAATGGTAAAGAAGAGGGGGAGTGGTAGCAATTCTGTTTCTGGGCATTCCTATTCTTTCTCTTGTTGTAGCCCTACTGCCCCCTTACTCCGATGAATCCTTTCCTTCACTTTAATCACCAGCTTATGCTTCTAGTAGATAAGTGTGTTGCACTGGAAGGAAATATTTTCTTTCAAATATGGGTCACACATTTGTCTAACATGTAAACATCCTCCTTGTTGAGGGGGTCCAAGCTTTTTTCATTTCTAACTACATGGAGCCTGCCAGCAACTCTGATGTCAAACCCTTTGATTGTCAAAAATTCTCTAACTTAGACTTCAGGATATCCAGGGTTGGGATGAAAATCAGTTAACCCTTAAGCTCTGTGCCTACCTGAAATCCTTGAAAGACTTCAGGACTTCTATGAGGTCATGTCAGCCATTTTGAGGATGCTGCCACTAGGTGCAGGAGTGAATGGAGTTAACTCCTGCTTTCACTGCCCCCATTGGACCACCTGGGATCTGAGGTAGGTCCAGGGAGGCCTATTGAGATGGGAGGTTTGGGGGGACATTCCAGAGGGGAAGGGGGATTTTAATGTTGCGGGCTAGACAGAGCTATTGAGTTATTGAAAAGACAGCCTTTGATGGGCAGCCTTTCTTAAAAATTGTTGGTGATTAAGTTTGGGGAAATTGTGGATGTTAATTATGGAAGGATGGGCAAGCTTGAAACACTTGGCAAGCTTGTGTGGTAAATGATCATTTTGTTCTGGTTAGATAACACAGTGGAAGTGTGTATTTTTTTTTCCTTGGTAAAACATTTGCTACCAGTTTATTGATAGCATTGAACTTTAATTTAAAATGTATACAAATATGGTATACAAAGCTTTAAACTTTAGTTTAAAATGTATAAAAATAAGATATACAGTGCTTGTGAACAATTTTGACATTTGTTTTTGTATTCTCTATCCAATTTTGTTTTTCATGTTATGCTTAAATTGGTTTCTTAAAGATATCACAAGAAAGAAAAAAGGGAAAGGGAAGGGACAGGAAATGGGACTTGATATACTGCCTTTCTGTGTTATTTTGCAACTACATTCAAAGCAGTTTACATATATACAGGTACTTATTTTGTACCTGGGTCAATGGAGGGTTAAGTGACTTGCCCACAGTCACAAGGAGCTACAGTGGGAATTGAACCCAGTTCCTAAGGATCAAATTCCACTGCACTAACCACTGGGCTACTTCTCCAAGCAAGAAAGAAAGCAAGAAAGCAAGCAAGAAAGAAATATGATCCATTAGCTTTCCTCTACTAGTGTCCTTCCAATAGTACACACATTCTACATTATGCAGATCACCAAGCACTTTAAAATTACTAAATACCTCTGATTGTCACAGCAATTCTTTTTTGCTTTCTAGGGTCTGCTGCTGCTGTTACTGCTAGAAGTGGGTATGAGGGCACAGCAGAAGATGAAAAGCCAGGGATTTCCTTCATACTTTCCACTTTCTGCTATATTTATGAGGTATTCTGGTCTAATTTTATCCGCAATTTTATCAGGTTCTCTGATAGTGTTGGTTGACACATTCAAATATTTTGAAGTCCTTATTGATCTTCAATTATGTTTCCAGGCCCACATTTCTGAAGTCCTATAATGTTGTCTTATTGCACTTTAACTTCAGTCGATTAGGTCTCTAAAGTACATAAGTACATAAGTAGTGCCATACTGGGAAAGACCAAAGGTCCATCTAGCCCAGCATCCTGTCACCGACAGTGGCCAATCCAGGTCAAGGGCACCTGGCACGCTCCCCAAACGTAAAAACATTCCAGACAAGTTATACCTAAAAATGCGGAATTTTTCCAAGTCCATTTAATAGCGGTCTATGGACTTGTCCTTTAGGAATCTATCTAACCCCTTTTTAAACTCCGTCAAGCTAACCGCCCGTACCACGTTCTCCGGCAACGAATTCCAGAGTCTAATTACACGTTGGGTGAAGAAAAATTTTCTCCGATTCGTTTTAAATTTACCACACTGTAGCTTCAACTCATGCCCTCTAGTCCTAGTATTTTTGGATAGCGTGAACAGTCGCTTCACATCCACCCGATCCATTCCACTCATTATTTTATACACTTCTATCATATCTCCCCTCAGCCGTCTCTTCTCCAAGCTGAAAAGCCCTAGCCTTCTCAGCCTCTCTTCATAGGAAAGTCGTCCCTTGCCCTTGTGACTTCTCAGTTAATAGTATTAGCTAGCCTTCCTCAATATTCTGTCAAGCATTTGTAGACGGTCCAAAACAAAACAATTCATATTCTGTTTCATCTAAGGAAATCAGATCATATTTTATCTTATTTATACCGACTTCACTGGCATCCTGTGACATACTGTTCATAATTCAAAATCCTTTTGTTGATTCATAGTGCAATTTTTACAGGACTGCCTCCATATCTGTCACAACTGTGGTCATGACTCCTCTTTTACTCACCTTATTTCCCGATGTTCAGCTTCAAAGATGGCTCCTGTCTGTTCAGCCTCCAAGATGGCTCCTGCCTGTCCAGCTTCCAAGATGGCTCCTGTCTGTCTTTCCTGTGTGCTCACTTCCTGTGTGTTGCAAGCCTCTCTTTGGTGTCAGTGTGTTCCCTGCTCCTGTCCTGCAGTAGGTGACATCATTAGTGAGAGTCTTTAAAAGGAAGTGGTGTACTTGCATTCAGGGCCTTTGCATCTCCAAAGGTCGAGGTTAGTTTGAATGCAGTTTGCATTTCTGCCTTGCTTCTAGTTGGTGTGCCTGTGGCACTTCTGTTTGCTGTTTTCTAGAGTTCTGTTCTTTGTCTGTGTTTGTTAGTTACTGGAGATTCAGCCATTGCTCTGCTCTCTGTGTTTGTCAGCTACTGAAGCTTCAGCCATTGCTCTGCTCTCTGTCTGTGTTGGTCAGCTACTGGAGCTTCAGCCATTGCTCTGCTCTCTGTCTGTGTTGGTCAGCTACTGGAACTCCAGCCATTGCTCTGCTCTCTGTCTGTGTTGGTCAGCTACTGGAGCTCCAGCCATTGCTCTGCTCTCTGTCTGTGTTAGTCAGCTACTTGCATTTCAGCCTTGTCTTGTCTGTGTGCCTGTGGGCACCTCTGTTTTAATTCCAACCTTGTCTGCTTTTGGCTTCCTTTCCCTCCTGCCTGAGAACCCTGAATCCTTTGTGCTTAGCACTGCAGCCTTGTTCTTGTCTGGGTGCCTGTGGGCACCTCTGTCTTGATTCCAACTCTGTCTGCTTTTGGCTTCCTTTCCCTCCTGAGTACCCTAATCCTGAACCCTGTTTCAGTCAAGCTTGTTTCTATATCCGATACCCTGTCTGAGTCTCCTGAATCCAGAAGTCCAGAACCCTGTTTTAGTCAAGCTTGTTTAGAGTCCTGTGTCCGGTGTGAGAATCCTGTTGGTCCACTCTGTCTGCAGGCTCAGTCCAGTAAGTCCTGCCGGCCGCCTGCACCTGGGGGCTCAACCCCTAGGGAACGGTGCGTAACAACAAAAAACTTAGAGCCCCAGCTTCTCTGTCCTGCTTATTCCCTGCCTGCCTACTGCTGTAGTTCCAGTCCAGTGGTCTAGTTCGGTTGTTCCAGCTTTGCCAGTCTACAGCTTCTCCTGCCTTGCTTGTTACCCAGTCCTGGTTGGGGTCTTGCTTACTGCTGCCGCATGTCGGCAATGATCCAAGGGCTCACGTAGCTCCAGTGTCCGAGAGCATGAGACCATGACAATATCTGGCTTCCATTTTAGTTCCCTATAGACCGATTCATCAGAATTTCTCTTGACTCTACTCTCACTATCCCAAGCCTAGCTTGACTCCACCCGTCAGTCTGCCTTTTTCTATCTTGTCCTCATTTTATGAAGCTCACTCCCTCATACTCTACATACTGAAGCTTTCAGGCAAAGTTTAAAAGTGCTCTTAAAAATCATTTATTTGAGCTGGTCTTTTGTTCTGATTGCTAGACCTATGAATTTCTGTTTCTCAGCACATTGTGTTTTCCTTTCTTTTTAAAATTTGTTTGTAAACCATTTTTATATATGACTCCCTTAGAATTTGGGATAAGTGAGGCAGGTATAGACTTGTCTGCTATTTGTCAATGTTTCAGCATGAATGGTGAAGTGCCTCGTGCTTCTTCCTTACCACCTCCAAAAATGTGTTTGCTGGTTCTGGCCCCATAGAAGAGGAGCTGAAAAAATTTGCATTAATGAGTATTCAGTTCAATCTGGAATCTTGGTCAATTTGATCATTTAAAGTAATATAAACCAAAAATTGTCACTTTTGTCATATTTCTCCATTACTTTTTAAATTAATTCACTTCCTTACCATGTAATTAACTTGTGGTCATGACTTTTTCCTTTGTGTTAATCTTAAGGCAAGCTCTGGCAACACACCCAACAGTTAATGTGGAGGTTTTGCAATTACTATGAGTTAATTTTCATAATTGTCATGCTGTAGCTGTAAAATCTTAACACAGCTTGGGATATGAAGTCAATACTGTGAATTCTGAAAGAAAGCACAGAAAAGGTCTTTATGTATATTGCAAGCTTGGTCTTGCCACTCAGTCTCCAATACAACCCTCCTTCTATATCCACATCTGTATAATGCATATTACAGAGCAAACTAGTCAGAAAAGGAGCCCTTTTCCTAAGCTGCTGTAAAACTCAAAGTTATCATGGCTTAATGTGAGACTTTAGCATATGGTAGCTGCAAATTTAACATTGCAATAATTTGCATGGCATGGCAGCTTTTGCCCTTTTAGGCAATATGTTAAATTTGCAGATAACATAGAAGCACTTACCCCTGGATTCTTATTTATTTATTTATTGGGATTTATTAACCACCATTATGAAGAGATTCAGCCAAGGTGGTGTACAGCAGGTACGGTATAACATAAAATATACAATTTTGATTAACAGCATAGCAATAGTAAAATAACCAAGTATAAACATAAATACAATAAGGCCTTTGTTTAATAAGGTTCGTTAATGTTTTTAGCATGTCTACACTTAGGGTGTGTGTGTGCTAACCATGTAGGCACCTATAGGGATATTGTAGGCACGTACACGGTTAATGCGTGTACATGGTTTACGTGCATTAAAACCATTAATGTGCCTATAATGCTGTAAGTAAACAGGGCCCTAAATGAGGTAAATTTGAAAACAGTAAATTGAAACCTAATAATAGAACTACTATGAAACAGTATCAAAAATTTATACATTTAACAGCACTGGAATTCAAATACCAGAGATATAATACACCGTTAGCATAATACTGATACAACAAACAAGCATGCATTATAAAATTCAACTAGCATAGATATGATGCTAATGATTTTCTACAATGCAGCTTACCATATAGCTGAGGGACCAAGTGCAGGTATATAATGGGAACAAGATGCATGGTACAGAGTCAGATGAGATAATTAGATGGTTACCTAAACTCAAGGCAGGTTCTTTGTATAGTTTGGCAAGAGATTAGGAACTGATCTAAGTTACAGTGTGTGTCACAAGCTAGACCATGTGCAGAATAAGTGTATAGTCAGTCACCCTATGTATTAAAGGCATGGGAGAAGAGCCGGTCTTTCACCTGCTTCCTGAAGTAGAGGTAGTCTCAAGATATACGTAGCCCCTCTAGGAATAAATTCCAGAGCATGGGGGCTACTCCTGAGAAGGCTCGCTGGTGGGTATCACATTGTACAATTTCTTTTGATGAGGGAACAAATAGTGATGATCCTTGAGAGGACCTTAGAGGTCTCAAAGGTGTGTAAAGGGCAAACTTATTCTTTAAGTACTCTGGCCCATTTAGTCTGAGGACCTTGAAAATCAAATATAGAGTTTTAAAAGTGCAGTTTTTGAAGCCTTCTATCAGTCTTAATTAGTTGGAGCTGATACAAATTCTTTTTTGGTTTGGCCAGTGTACAGGGCATTACAGTAGTCTAGTCATGATGTTATCATGGCATGGACCACTGTGGTCAGACTCATCTTTTCAATATATGGAGAGAGAGATTTCATAGCTGCCGTAGGTGATAGGGACAATTTTTGAAGGTTGCTTGAGTTTGCGGAATCAGAGTGTGATGAGTCTAGCAGTATTCCAAGATTCCTGATGTGTGATTTTAGAGGGAGTTCATGCTTCCCAACAGGTATTTTGAAGTTGGTATTTGTCCATTTGTGTTTGGTACCCAAAGAATCTCTGTTTTACTTGGGTTCAGGCACAGTTTGTTGTTGTTTGCCCATTCCTGAGTTGCAGTTAGGCAGACAGTCAGTTTCCTCAGAGCTGTGGGTAGATCTGGTTCAATGGGTATGAGTAGTTGGCTGCAAATCATCAGCATAGAGGTAGAATCTTGTATCCATTGACCGAAGCAGCTCAGCCAGAGGCTTTAGGTAGGTATTAAATAAAATGGGAGACCATATGGATCACTGTGGCACCCCACAGTCCAGTGCCCAATGTAATGATGGTGCTATTGCTGAACAGAACTGATTGCTGTCTATCTGACAGATAGGTTTTGAACCAAGTAAATACTGTGCCGCTGATATCTGTTTCTGCCAGTCTTGTAAACATGATATTATGATCTACGGTGTTGAAGATTGCCGAGAAATCCAGCAACACTAGTATTGAGGCAGATGCCCTATCACAGTTTCTGTGCAGATCATCAAGAATGGACACAAGAATCTATATAAAGTGCCTAAATTTTGGCGTGCTCCTGAGATGTGCATGCAAATTAATTAGTTAATGAGCTCTTAACCATCAATAATTGGGTGCTCACAACCCATTATTGATGTTAATTGGCGCTCATTAAAATTTGCACATACATCTGGCTGTAAGGCATAGCACCTAACACTAATAGTGTGTAACTCAAAAGGGGCGTAACAGGGGTGTTCTGAACAGTTACATGTGTAGTTATACAATATGGCCTCAGCGCACCTAACTTGAGCTCCAGCATTTCCACCAGGTTTCAGCAGGTGTAACTCTGGCATCTAAAGTTAGGCATGGCAATTGGCTCTAAGCACTATTCTATACAGGGCACAAATGAAATACTTGCCATGCTGCAATTTCATAGAGAAGCCCTTACCGCCAGCTATTTAGTGCGCAGTGCTGCCCAATTATCACCGGGTAAGCCCCCAGTGTAAAATTCTGACACACCAGAAATGGAGCGTGTTGGGGGGCAGGCATTATTGCCGGGCTCCTGTGGTAGCATGGTGGTAGTTCCAGACTGGCGCAATGGTATGGGTACCGCCACTTGGTAAAAGAGTCTTGAGTTTTATGTTGTTGTGCATTGTTTTATACATATCATTGCAATCATTTTTTAATTTCCTGAGGTATGTCTAGCCTTTCTCCGTTCCCAGTCATTTGTGTACTATTTATTGTCCTCATGGGACTCTTCTGTTCGGTTACCTTTTCATTTCTTATTTTGCTAAACCATAGTAACATAGTAAATGACAGCAGATAAAGACCTGAACGGTCCATCCAGTCTGCCCGACAAGATAAACTCATTTTACATGGTGTGTGATACTTTATATGTATACCCAAGTTTGATTTGTCCTTGGCATTCTTAGGGCACAGACAGTAGAAGTCTGCCCAGCACTGTTCTTGTACCAAAAGTTCTGAAGCTAAATCGAAGTCCCTTAAAATTTACACTCTAGTCCATCCCTTTCTATTCAGTGACAATCAGGGTGTAGACTGTAGAAGTCTGCCCAGCACTAGTTTTGCTTCCCAATTACCGGCGTTGCCACCCAATCTCTGCTAAGATTCCATAGATCCATTCCTTCTAAACAGGATTCCTTTGTATTTATCCCACAAGTTTGAATTCCAATACTGTTTTCATCTCTACCACTTCCCGCGGGAAAGCATTCCACATATCCACCACCATTTCCGTGAAAAGATACTTCCTGATATTACTCCTGAGTCTGCCCCCCCTTCAACCTCAATTCATGTCCTCTAGTTCTACTGCCTTCCTGTCTCCAGAAAAGGTTTCTTTGCAGATTAATACTTTTCAAATATTTGAACATCTGTATCATGTCACCCCTGTTTCTCCTTTCCTCTAAGGTATACATGTTCAGGTCAGCAAGTCTCTCCTCGTACAGTTTGCAACGCAAATCCCATACCATTTTTGTAGCTTTTCTTTGCACCACTTCCAGTTTTTTTTACATCTTTAGCAAGATACGGCCTCCAAAACTGAACACAATACTCCAAGTGGGGCCTGACCAATGACTTGTAGAGGGGCATCAACACCTCCTTTCTTCTGCGATAGTGATTCCCACTCAGCAAATATGAGGCAGCCCATTTGAATTGAATGGACTGCATCACATTTGCCATGCCAGGAATCACTAGCACAGTTTAGTAAAAGAGGCCCTAAATTAGCTCAGTTTATAAAAATTGTCTTGACAAGGCCAACAGGAAATTAAATAGAGCGCATAGCTGAGGTGATTCTAATCAAGCTGTTTCTGCTGTATGAAGCATATTGGACGTGGAGATCTATACATACTGAACACAAAGGGTTAAATATTCAGCTGGCAGCGGTCAGTGAATTTTTGCTTTGTTTTAGTTTTTTTTTTTGGGGGGGGGGGGGGTGGCAACTTTTGGTGTTTTATTCAATGCCAGGCCGTGTTCTAGCACTGGCATTGAATATCCAGGTTTGTGTGTCCTGCTATCCCTTATCCAATACTCAGCGCTTAACTGCCTATGTTAAACCGGACAAAGATAGGATAAAATTAATCAAAACTGTAGTTTGGAAAAAGTCTATCAGAAAATATCATAATGTGTTTACAGACCCCTTTGGGGACTAACAGGTCCATTTTTGTAATACTTTGGCACCATCAAGATACTGCCTTGATCAGGCTATCCTTCAAAGGTAGTAGGGCCCCTTTTATGAAGCTGTGGCAAAAGGGGGCCTGCGCTGGCATCAGTGTGTGTTTTTGACGTGCGCCGAGGCCCCCTTTTACCGCAGTGGGTAAAAGGCAGATCTTAGTTTTCCTTAGGAAATGGCCGTGTGGCAAGTGAAGCACTTGCTGCGCAGCCATTTCGAGGGGCAGCACTTACCGCCACCCATTGAGGTGTAGTAAGGACTCCCACGCTAACCCAGCAGTAACCGGGCAGCGCACGGCACTGTCCAAATTCTGCTGGGTACACACTGGTGCTACAAAAATAAACATTTTTATAGCACTGGATATGACATGCACTGGGGATCAGAACTACCGGCAGGCTTCTGCGGTAGCCCAGCGGTACTTTACTTCTAGTGAGCAGTAAGCCCATGTTGGGCTTATCACCGCTTTGTAAAAGCACCCCCTAGTCACGCTACAAGAACTACCAAGGTCTCTGACTAAAACTAGCAAAAACATTGTCTGTTCAACATGTGGGTATGTTTCTCTCTAAGGGGGTGAAGATATCTCTGGAGATGTTACATAAAAGAAAAAGAACAAACCTCCTTAGGAAAACAAGAGAAAAACAGCAAAATTTACCAGCATGGTAACAATAGTAAACAGGTGGCTTAAGGGATGTAGAACCTCAAGGCCTAAGCTGGAATGAAAACAAATGTCCAAAATTCTCTAAAAAGACACTTGGGATCTCAAAAGTACCTTAGGGATTCTTTTACTAAACCGCGTAAGTGCTTATGCGCACCCAAAACGCGTCAATTCTGAGTTACCGCCCAGCTACCGTGTGGCCCGGGCGGTAATTTCATTTTTGACGTGCATCCGATACGCATGTCAGAAAATATTTTTATTTTCTGGCACATGGGTTGTAATCGGCATTCTGATGCACGTTGACTGTTACCGCCTGGTTAACGCGTGAGGCTTTACCGCTATGTCAATGGCTGGTGGTAAGGTCTCAGACCCAAAATGGACACGCACCAATTTTCATTTTCCCGCACATTCATTTTCAGTTCTCCAAAACGAGGCATTTTTTTACAGGTGCGCTGAAAAATGATTCTGCTCACGGCCAGAACCGTGCCTACACTACCGCGGGCAATTTTTCAGCATACCTTAGTAAAAGGACCCCTTAGTATTTCCAATAGCAAAGCAGAATCAAATCAAGAGGGTAAAATCTAAGTCTCATGTAATTGTTATTTAAAGTCCTGAGACTTAAAGTAGTTCATCTAATATTTTCTCCTCTCCTCCTGGGTTCCCACCTGGCATCTCAGGCTCTGTCAGGCGTATCTTTTTGAAGCTACTTTTGCTTTTTAGTCCAAATATTTTTTTATTGTTTTAAATCAATAGATATTTATAGGAACAATAACAATTATATGATCAAAAGTGAGGAATAACGTGTGGAAAGGACAAGTAATCAACTGATGTTATATTTGCCAGGCATTAGGTACCAGAGACCATAAAAGGAGAAATATAATACAGAACAATCATTATACAAGAAGAATTATTAAAGTTAAGGTATAAACAGGTCAAATCACCATGGAATGGACGATATTCCCAAAGACTCTTGATTGAAAATGTATTTCTTAATATAAGACCATTTCTGAAGTTTACAATGATAGTTATGGTTATTCAACACATTAGTTTCATATTTGTATGTAAGAAGAACTGAGTTCCACCAAAAGTGGATGTTAAGCATATGCAGATTTTTGAGGTTCATCGTAACTGTTGAATAGCAATAGTCATAAATATATGTAAAAGATGCATGGTGCTTCAAGTCTCAATAAAGTTACTTGTGAGCAAAGAGCGTAGAGTATGGGTATTTCATCCTTCATATTCTTTACATGAACAACATATTTAAAAGTGTGTCTTAACTGTGACCATTTGTACCAAGCTGCAAATGTGAGTTCATATTTCATCCGTAATTCAGTGAAGAATAAAAGCTACTATTAACTCCTAGTCACCTGCTCAGTACCCATGTCTGTTTTTAATCATTCCCACAATAAGTAATTCCCTAATCCCTTATTTGTCCTGTTTGTCTATCTCAAATAGACTGTAAGCTCTGTCGAGCAGGAACTGATTTACATATTTAGTGTAAAGTGCTGCACACATCTGGTACGTTTATTTATCTTTATCTTTATTTATTTATATCCTGCCTTTATCCAAAGCGGGTAACAACATAACATACATAATATCAAAAAATACAACATTACAAACTACTAATGAATACAATAACAACAAATCCACACAGGTACAGCAACAAGGACATAAAAAAACATTGTTGATCAACAAAATGGTCCAGCAGATAACACCTCAACATCTACTTAAATGATGCAGTACTCTGTTGAGATTTCAAAGAAAAAGGCAGTTTGTTCCATGCCTGAGGTCCAGTCATAGAAAGAATACCAGTTCTGGTGATTTGTAGTCACCAACGCTTCAGGTCTGGCATCACAAGTTAACCAGCATCAGCTGAGCGCAACACCCTTGGTGATGCTGATAGCACTTTACAAATGATAAGTAGTAGTAGTAGTATTGCAAAAACACTTTTACAAAATACCAATTCTCAACCATATGTACCTTAAGCAATCAGAATCTTGTACTCAGGATTATTATACAAACTCCACAAATTACTTCTGCACAGTATCTCCTAATTAGAGATACAAAAATGAAGAAATGTATTCTCATTCTTAAGGGGCCCTTTTACCAAGCTGCGGTAAGCACTACTGTGCTTATCACAGCTTAAAATGGCATACCATGGAGTGCTGAGGTGTCCCACACTATGTTGCAAATATGCACATGCTATAACAGGGGCGTAGCTACGTGGGGCCGTGGGGGCCTGGACTCCATAGATTTGGCCCTGGACCCCCTGCCGACGACCCTCTTGACCCCCCCTGCTGCCAACCCTCCGCCGCCGTCACTGTCGGCTACCTTTACTGACGGGGGACCCCAAACCCCGCCAGCCGAAGTCCTCTTCTTCCGGCATCTGTTTCTGTGAGTCTGACGTCCTGCACATCAGACTCACAGAAATAGAACGAAGCCTTGCAGATCCCAGAAAAAGAGGACTTTGGCTGGTGGGGGTTGGGGTCCCCCGCAAGCAAAGGTAGCCGACGGTGATGGTGGTAGCAGGGGAGGGTTAGTGGTGGCGGGAATGGGGGGTTGAGAGGGTTGGCGCCAGGGGGGGGGTCAAAGTTGTTGGTGGTGGCGGCGGCAGTGGAGGGGGGAGCAGCGGCGGCGGGGGGGCTAAAATGTGCCCCCTCACCTCGGGCTCTGGACTCCCCTCCCGCTGAAGTCTGGCTACACCCCTGTGCTATACACTCACTAAAATAATGTTTTCATTTTTTAGCCGAGGGGGCATGTCTGGGGGTGGAGAGTAGGCTTTTGTGTGATAATCATTTAGCGCAGTTAAATTACTGCAAAAGCTCAAACGCAAATTTTTGTTAATAGCCACCCACTAATGGCAACATTAGCACATGGACATTAAGGGCCCTGCTTACAAAGGCATGCTAGTGTTTTTGGTGCGTGCTAAACATATAGATGCCTATAATATTCCTATGGGCGTCTACATGGTTAGCTTAGCATGCACTAAAAATGCTAGCACTCCTTTGTAAACAGGGCCCTAAATCAGAAAATGGAAAATTGGCCGTTTTCTGGTCAATGCAACAAGTGAACTTAGCGGGCGGGAAAGAGCCGCATAAGGGCGTGCTAAGGCCACTTTCTGCTGCAGCTTTGTAAAAGGGCAAAAATCTGTAAATCCGCTTTCCTTCCCCCTCCCCTCCACTCCCCCCATACCAACTAGATGTTTGGGATGCATCGGCCTGACTTGTCTCTTGCATTCCAGCTCTTCGTGTTTCAGTCATAAAGATAGAATGCCCCCTTTCACTCTCTTTACTGAGGAGAAAAACAGTCTGTAAGCAAATGGAACTTCTTACATTCTTAAGCTGAGTGAAAACAAATGACTACTCTGTGGTTTCTTTTAAGGTGCAGATTTTTATTTCGACACCTCATATTACACAAATATTAATCATGTTTTGCATGATGATATTGCAAAAGCTTCCTTGTGGGAAAAGACATTAACTCACACATAAAATTTCTAGAAAGCAATTGAAAGCAATATAAAATAAGCTGAAAAGCTAAACAAATTTTTTTTAAAAACTAGCAATTTCCTGAGAAGACTGTGTGAATGATTCCTTTGACTTCTCAGTTTATTGAACTATATATTGAACTGCAATGTTCAAAGTGAAAAGTCCACCAGTTTCTGGGCAAAATTTATAATTAATATTTTTACACTGCAACATTTTTTTTCTTTGGCAACATTTTCAAAAGTTACATAATCATTTACTAAATGAGGTTTGAGAGCTTTCAAAAGCAATTCACCAGGTGGAAAGCAGCCTTCCTTTACTGAAAAAGCAAAACCAATATCCATGACAAATGCTTCTATCCTTCCAATTTCCCCTGTTAACCGCCTGTATTTTTCCTACTATTTTCCATAGCTGGCTGCCTCCTTAGCATACACTATGCACTGTTACCAAACACGCTGACTTAAACAGTTTTGGTGGATCTGCTTTAAACTGGTTACCAGTGCCACATATTTCACAAAGTGCAATTACCTTAGGCCACTGTTTAAAAATAATATGACCACCTACTACCAAGGTTAATGTTTTCCTAAGGGGTTGAGTTCCTTACTTCCTCTAAGTTATTTGGAAGAAAACACTGCAAAATCTGTATATTTGAGACCTAAATCTGTTTCTTCTGCTCAGCTGGCTGACACCCATCACCTTCCCACAGACATACAATCAGATTTGGGAACCCAATTTAGTTTTCCAAACAGGGTTAGGCAATTGACATAAAGCACCTCGATTCTAGTAATCAGTGTCAGGGTAGTGACAATCACTTACTTTCTATTCTGGCTGAGCACAAACAACATTTCAGCTAAATCTGTTTCCAAGAAGCATTTCACTCAGCAAAAACTTCAATGCAATTAGGTCGCAGCTTAGTATTTCTTAAAGCTACAAGTAGCTTCAAAAACTGGACCAATTTAACTTTGGTAATGTGAAACACAATTTATTTCATGTCTCACCAAACCTAGTTTCAAAGTAAATAATGTATACATTATTTTTCTTGGT
Organism: Microcaecilia unicolor; assembly: GCF_901765095.1. Taxonomy (NCBI): domain Eukaryota; kingdom Metazoa; phylum Chordata; class Amphibia; order Gymnophiona; family Siphonopidae; genus Microcaecilia; species Microcaecilia unicolor. Next base: position 410,256,332 of record NC_044031.1, read on the forward strand.
AGTTACCGGCCAAATAATGAACTCTATTTATCAGCTGAAACCTGTCAATTACAGTGCTTATGTCTTCGTAGTGTTTGCGATTTACCTCAGGAAAAACATTGACTTCCCTAATGATCATGGAAAATTCTGCTGAATTCTATATACTGTAATTGCTGCTATAGTAAATCAGAATGCATAAAAAATATCCTTCCTGCTTATCTTAGCCTTTTACGAAATTCAGTAGGGTTGAAAACTATTTGATGTCATAGTAAATGGCTTTATGTTTTTCCAAAAGCAGGAAGTTACTGAAGTATGTGTGCCATACTAGTGGAGTACACAACACCCAATTCAAGAGTTTAGGGATTTCAATAGGTGGGTGTGGCACTAGATTTAATTAAATGGCATGAGGAAAACGTATGGGTTGTAGAAGAGGAAATATTAGCCCTGAATTCTAAGAGCCAGATTCTCCAAATGGCACCAATCATTCGGCACTCAATGCTATTCTCTAAAGGGTGCTTCGGGATTGTAGGGCTATTTCCCTGTGAGCCTCACTCTGCTGGTCTCAGCCTGTGTATATAACTATGTCAAGATGGAGTCTGTGAACTTAAGACCCTGCACTTCAGTGACCAAGCAGATTCAACTTTCTGTTTGTGGCAGAGCTCTGCTTGTGGTAAATAACTGGCAGGTCTGGAAAAACTCAAGGATATGCAGTGGGCTACCTGACCCTTGCACCTCCCTGATGAGCTACAGGGGGTAAGGCCATGGTGCCAGCGAGTCTGATGAGAGACAGGAATGCATACCACAATGTAACAACTGGAAGATCAAAAAGGTTTTTCTTGCTCAGGGAAGGAGCTGGACAAGATCCTGATTGGTTGCTGTCTAGTCACCTGGGAATCAGGGGCCAGAGAGCTGGAACCAAAAAGAGGACAGACAGAGGAAGAAAAAAAAGAAGAAAGGGAGAATTTGTCTGGTTCTACTGGAAGAAGGGTAGCTGGCAAGAAGACCAGCGAGACCTGAAGTGGTCCACAACCTTGTGAACTGACCATCTGAAGAAAGTACCTGTTGGTTCAGCTCTACCGGCCAGAGAGACTGTAATCCTGCATGCCGCAGAGAGCTTGTGCTGTTTCCTAAGACGGGGACTCGCTGTGGAAAACAGCTGGAGTCCAAAGGGAAAAACCTGTGTCCACTTCATCTGGGAGACCACCTAGAGTCAGCTCGGTGAGAATTACGGGGATTTATTTCCTATAGTTGGGGATTAGCCAGTGGGTTCTTACCTCAGCAAAGGCGGGTTAGTCAGAACTTTGTGATCAGGAAGATGTGCTGCTAACTGTATTACTTTATGACCTAGTCAGTATTACTAATCAGGATTGTGTAATAACCTAGTAACCAGTGATATCAGTGTTTTAGTTAGACAATACATTCTACAGTTGCTTATCAGCATAAGGGAGCTACATTTGTACAGCTGAGCTGTAGTGTAGGGTGTATTATTCTATTTTCTTACCTATATAATAAATTAATATATTTCACAGCAGTGACTTTACTTTTATTCCAGTTCTCTCTAACAGAAGAAAAGTTCTGGTGTAGGCCCAGAACAGCCAGGTTCCTTTATAATATATAACCCCTGGACAGAGCTAGGAAGTTGGTTTAGCCAGACTCCTGTAAACGGAACCTGGGAATTACTCATTGGGTAGCTTTGCCCAGAAGAGTTATTCACTTATAAATGCTTACAGGATGACCACTGTAGAATAGCATTGAGCGCCATATTTGGCACTCAACTTTGGGCGCAAGGAGTTATGCCAGCCAATTAAGTGCATATTAGCGCCAATAATTAAATCAATGGAGCCCATTAACCAATTATTTTGGGGGCCAATGTGGGATATGTGCCAGATTTTGGGCATCCAAATTTGGGTGATCTTTATAGAATCTTTATGTATTGGAATATTAATCATTTTACCCACAGAAATGGACTTTTAGTAAATTGGCCATTCACTATGCAGGTCAAGTATGTATGCTGTTCTACAACTTGCAGACTTGTGCTCACGAGCTGTAGAGGCAATCCCTGTACAGCTTTGGATTTTTAAAAATGCATATGTTTTTTTTGCCAGAAAAGGTACCCACAATATGTAGGTGCCAATCTGTATGGGTATTATATTACATTTGGTTTAATACCCCACTAACACCTTTTCAGTTCTAAGTAGTTTACAAACTTCTTATAGGGATACAGAGATGAAAACATTCCTCTGAGAATTACAATGGTTGCTTTGGAGACAAGCAGACATCTAATCACAATACATAGTTCTCGAATAAGAAAGTTTTTATATTCTTTCGAGACATGAGATATGATTGTGACAGAGAAAGCATTCCATCAATGTCTCTCCAAAGTCTGGCTGCTTGAACGGCAAGAGATTTGTCAAAGAGCACTAGTCTCTTCTTACCCTTAGATGAAAGTAGGGTTACCATATGTTTGGTTTTCCCCGGATATGTCCTCTGGGCAACCGGGCGGGTTTTGCCAGCTTGCTCGTTTGTCCGGATTTGTGGACAAATGGGCAAGCTGGTGGGTGGGCCTAGTGGTGTCCTATCCTCCCCCCCCCCCTTACTGTACTGCCCTGGTGGTCTAGTTACCTCTTCGGGCCAGGAAAGAGCCCCCTCTTTTCTGCCCGGAGTGCCTGCAGACTGTTGTTTGCTGACTCCGATCCTTGCGCCGATTCAAAATGGCCACCGAGAGTTGAAGCAGCCTCGCGAGACTTCTGCAGAAGTCTTGCAAGGTCACTCTCGGTGGCCATTTTGAATCGGCCCCAATACGGGAGGGAGCAAGACAGTCTCTGCAGTCATTCCAGGCAGGAAAGAGGGGGCTCTTTCCTGCCCCGAAGAGGTCACTAGACCACCAGGGCAGTACAGTAAGGTAAGGCAAGGGGAGGGGAGGATAGGACACCCTTAGGGGGATGTGATGGGGGCGGGTATGTGTGTGAAAGGGGCGGGGGATATGTGACATAGGGCATGGTGGGAGGCGGGGCAAGAGGCGGGCGGTGTGTGGTGGTGGCGGGGTGGGGCATGTTTCCTCTTTTTTTGAGGAGCAAATATGGTAACCCTAGATGAGAGAAAAGTGAAAAAATTGGCAGCTTCCTGTTTCCTAGTTCTCTTTGAGTGTGCAAAGCAGAAATGAGCTAGCAAATAGCTGGGAATCAGTCCTTATAGTGGTACTTTATTCCATGGCAATAATCAAAGCAAAACAATACAATACACTTGCATCCTGTAAAGGAGGAATTACCAAACAGAACTGTGGGTCAAAGAGAAACTGGTCTGGAAGCAACAGGCTAAACTTCCTCAATAAAACAACTACAGTAGTCTATGCCAGTAGATTGGGGGTGGTCAGATACCATCAGTGAAGCTCTGGGATCTAGATGGCTAGGTGTTTAGGCAACATCCTCATCGGTTTTTGATTGCTGTTTAGATTATTAGGATGTTTAGTGCAAAAAAAATGGAGTTTGATGGGTATTGGATTAATTATTATGACTTGTATGTTTATCTTCCCAGTTTGGTGGATAGTGGTTAGAGCTACATGCTGTGAACCAGCAAGACTAGGGTTTGATAACCACTGATATTTCTTATATTCCTTATGGTCTTGGGCCAGTCACTTAACCAGGGCTTTTTTTGAGGGAGTACTTGGGGGTACTGAGTACCGGCACCTTTTTCCATTGTCTGCCAAAATTGACCCACGGTTTTAATGAAAGAGCTCAGGCTCTACACACCAATTCTGCCTTGTCATAGATTCTGTGACTGGTTTCAGGGGGCCTGGCTATTGTGGGGCAAGTCCCTCAGTAATCAGCCCACCCCCGAAGGGTGGCATGGCCTTTGAGTACCTTTGAATACCGGCACCTTTTTCGTTAGAAAAAACACACTGAACTTAACACTTTATTACCTCAGGTACAAAGTTATGGGCCCTTTTACTAAAATGCAGTAAGTTTTTCAGCTCCCATATTTTTATTTGAAATCTTTTTATTGAGATAATATAAAAATACAGTAGGCAAAAACAATGGTGTATTGGAGAATCAAACAAAAGCCAACATACCATTTTAGGGGAAGGTTATGGGCTCTTATGATCTACCTCCCCCCTACTGTTAAGATAACATTGAAATCCTCAATCTGTGAACCAACTCCACTCAGCCTGCCCGCTACCATTCCCAACCTCCTCCCTCCCCATCCACCATCCCGATTACTTATTCAGATATTGTGTTATAGGTTTAACTTGTTAAGAATAATGCTACGGGCCCTGGGCAGTAATGATGGAATATATGGTTCCCAGATAGCCCAGAATTGTCTTTTATGCCTAGGTGTAAGATCAACATCTCCACCTTCCAAGACCAATAAGGAGTGAAATTGGTTTTTCCAATGCCAAAAGGATAGCATTGTATCCACCAACCAGTGCTGCAGGAGACACTTTTTCCCCAATAATAAAAAGCTTTCTACAAAAAGACCCATTCAGATTTAGAGAACCTACTACAGCAAACCAATTTCCCAATAATGATACCTAATCGGTTAAGTATTAGTGTTTTACCCAACAATGTTCCCAAGTATTAAAGAATCCTCATCTAGAACCTCCTTACCTGGGGTAATAGGGATGAAGGGGGTTAAACAGTTCTTGTTCTACCGAGCAAGGAATATAGTCCTCCATACCCTGTATTCAGTCCCCAAGATGACATAGGAGACACAGCAAGTTGTACATCCACATATTAGGCACACCTAAGCCTCCCTGAGTCCAATTACCAAATAGCAGCACCATTTTATCTTAGGTTTCCCCCACCACCAAAAGAATTTTGCTCAAATACAATATAAAGTACGTAAGTCAGAGTGTGTTAGTCTTAGGGGGAGATGTCGTAACACATATAGCCATCATGGAAATAAAACCTTAAGATATAAGCTAATCCGACTCACCAGCAATAACGAACTGTTGTGAGATCTTACGTATAAGAAGTGAAATATTATGACGGTATAGAGATCTAGGATTAGTAGGAAAGTAGATCCCTAGGTATGTAAAGCCTTCATTTGCCAATTTAAGTGGAAACAGCCCCACCCAATGGTTGTGGAGAGTTATAGTTGTAGGAAGACCTTCATATTTGTCCATGCTTAGTTTAATTAGTTTAATTCCTCCAATGTATATATGTTTAGGTAATTAAATGGCGTCTGGAGAAGGAAATGTCTTGCCCTGTATGAGCGTGATTGAAGCTTGACCAGAACAAGGTTGTATGGGCAGGGACTGAGCGACTAATCCTATGAGAGATTATAATAGAGATCGAACATGGAACCTCCAGTGCAGAAGCAGGAGCAGATCAACAAGCAGCAGAGCCAAGAAACACAGTTAATTTGACACAGCATGGTAAAACTCACATTTACAGATTGTCCAGGGCAGATGAAGAGCCAGGGAGCTGTCCTACTCTGGCAAGCCACAAATATAAAGTACCAGTGTGACAGCACTCTTTCTCCCTTCAGTATCCCTCCCCTCAAACCCCCATCACACTTCAGATGCACCTGATCCCTACTCCACAGTCTCCAATGAATTGTGCAAGGCCCTCTACACCACCAATGAAATGATCCATATAATAGAATGATGACGTTCTAGTGGTATTACCATGAGGCTACTGCCAGGGCTCATTAATGTAATTTTCAGTTGTGGTGCCTAAATGGGCAGCAGTGAAGAGGGATCACTGCTGCCTGGTAAAACCGAAAGGCAATGTAGACCCTCCAGGGTGAGCCCCAGGGTGGGTTAGGGAGGGGGAAAGGATAGACCTTGGCGCAGAGTTTTAATGGCAGTGGCAGTGATTTCCTAGAGAGGGCAGGATTTGTGCATCAGGGGGGGGCTGGGGTTGTTGAGGGAGGATATAGTCCTTTTACTGGAGGGATGCAGGGGCCTTGAATTCTTCATTGGGGTGAAAGGGGTTTATCCTCTTAATTGGAGGTGTAGGGGAGCATGAACTCTTCATCAGTGGTGTGGAGAGGGCACAGACCTGTTCAGTGGGGGTGGAGGGGGTCATGGAACTCTTTATTGAAGGTGTGAGGGGTCTTGTACTAATCATCAGAGGTTGAGGGATAAGGATTGGGTGATATCAAGTGGGTGTGAAGTGTGAGAGAAGATCAATGGGAGGAATGCCAAAGGGGAGGGCACTGCCACAAATTCTGTGCCAGCACACTGCACTACCAAACTGCCAGTAGTGCAGCTTCATTTACCCCCTCCTCTTGAGCTCACGGCACCTTCGGACATGCTATCAGCAATTGTGACAGCTTGTGCATGGTACTGATCTGTGCAGTAGCTACCATAGCCGGCCACAACACACCCAGATCCAGCCCACTCCTGTGTTAGGCAGCTAATACAGAATTTTTACTGCAACTGCTACCTTTAAAACATAGAAGAGAGTACTGCAAGTCTGCACTACTGTCTGCCACATGGTAAACTCCACGTTAACTGCTTACGCAACTTAATAAAAGGGCCCCTTAGATTGTAAGCCCTCTGGTTATAGGGAAACAAATACTGTACCTGAATGCAACTCACCTTGAACTACCACTGGAAAGGCATGAGCTAAATGCTAAAATAAATAAACAGGAAGACAACATAAAGGGCCCTATATACTAAGGTGCACTAGCATTTTTAGCGCTCACTAACGCTAGAAACACTCATAGGAATATATGAGTATCTATAGCGTTAATGCATGCTAATTTTTAGCATGCACTAAAAACGCTAGCATGCCTACAGCATGGCTTAGTAAACTGTGCCCAAAATGACTTGGATATGAGGCAATATTCTAAAAATTGTAAAGTTCTATGACATGGCTGGGATGTATCCTTAGTTTTGTAGACCAAAATAACTAGACATTCTGGATGAGCAAATTAGTCTCTCTACTGCCATATATATTTTATTGCTTGCAACTATGAAATCTTCATCTTATCACTCATTTCCTCTGTTTAAGCTTTTGCCAGCCTAAGTGCATGGGCACAGTTTGGGGGGCCGGCGCAACGCTGCAGGCAGCTCTCGGTTCCTCCTTCCCGCCCTCAGCTCCCCGACAACCCTCCTCTCCTTTCCTTCCTGCCCCCCCTCTGCGTTTAAACCTTTTATTTTCAGTCGCAGTGACAGCAGTGAAGAAAACAGCACAGCTGGCGTGCCTCCAGCTTTTCCCTTCCCTCATTCAGTGTCCCACCCTCACAGAAACAGGAAATACATCATCACAGGAAGCCAGCTCTTTCTCCCTCCCTTCCTTCCTTCCTTCCTCCATATTAACATATTCATTTGCATATATATATATATATATATGCAAATAAATATGCTAATATGCCCATCCTATCCTTTGCCCCCCCCCCCCAAAATGAAACAGTCAAACTACACCCATGATGCCCTTCCTCTTTGCAGTTTTGCCTTTCCTTCTTTAGTTTTTGTTTGAATTTATGTATTTTTTAAATAAAATGTACATACTGCTTCCTTGGCAACAAAGTGGTTTACAACAAAAAACACATAAAACTGTGTTACAATATATATTTTTTTAAAGCAAAAACATAATACAACCAACCAACAAACACTATTTTTTGGTACAAAATACAAGATATAGAATACAAAACAAAAAAAAATGCTACATACCTAGGGCCAGAAGTGCAAAGCTTACCTTGCTATTAATGTTTGCTTTAGATTGGTTCTAGCCAGTTTAAAGCAAACGTTTAGGTAGCTAGGAATGCACAATGGGGTTTTCCATGGCTCTAGTATAACAGAGAAAGGGAGTAAAGCACAGCAAAAGCCAACAAACACAACAAAAAACACCAAGGGCCTCCAAAGAAAAAGAATCAAGTCTTTAATGGTATACGTTGATGAAACAATACTTAAATGGACCCGACACGGTCCATTTACCATTAAAGACTTGATCCCTTTTCTTTGGAGGCCCTGGGTGCTTTTTGTTGTGTTTTCCATGGCTCTAACATGTGCCATTAGCAGCCACCAAGAACCCCATGCAAACGTATTATATTGAGCTCATTAGTATTCTAATGAGCTCATTTGTAATCTAATGTGTATTCCACGGTATGCACAGCTCCAGAGCAGCCCTAATTTCACAAGCAAATTTTACAGCTGCTCTGGAGCTGTCAGAGAGAAGAGAAGCATAAGCAGGAAGCTATAAAGGCTGCCTGCTTGTGCTTCCTACAGCTCACCTTTGGCGCCCCCCCCCCACCCCTAAATGTTTTTTTAAAATGTCCCTGGTGGTCCAATGGACCCCCCCACACACATATGGTGTTTAGCCCTGCCCAATGCATCCCAGAATGCACTGGGCAGGGCCTGGGCGCCGCCATTTTGTTCCGGGCAGGCCCGAGGCAGGAGTGAGGAGTCGTTGCTCCAGCCCTCTTGCCTCCACCTCATTGTAAAGTACAGGGAGGGGCGGGGTGTACGTCGGGTGTGGGAGGGAGGGAGACAGGGATGTGTGCCTGCGCAGGGGAAGGGGTTGGTCTACTGAACCACCAGGGAAAGTTTTTTAAAAAGGTTACAGGGTTACGGGGGGGGGGGGGGGGGGGGAGTGGTCGTGGTCCCACTAGGGAAAGTTTTAAAAAAGATGGGGGGGGGGGGGGGTCAAGGTCCACTGGACAACCAGGGTAAATTTAAAAAAACAGTGGAGGTCCAGTGCATCAGAGCTATGAAATGGATTTGACAGCAGTGTCAAATCCAGTGCATTCTTTGTAGCAAAAAAGGTGCCGGTACTGAAATGACAGATCACCCTTCAGGGGTGGGGTGATCACTGAGGAACCCACCCCACAGTAGCCAGGCACCCTGCAACCAGCCACAGAATCTATGACAAGGCAGAATTAGTGTATAGAGCCTGAGCTCTTTCATTAAAACTTGTGGACTATGGGTCAATTTTAGCAGGAAATGGAAAAGGTGCCAGTACTCAGTACCCCCAAGTACCCCCTCAAAAATAGCCCTGGTCAAATCCATTTGCCAGTTCAAACTCACAAACAGCCAGGATGCACAAAGGGGGATCCGTGCAGCTCATTTGCATGCGGTCCCCTTTGTGCAATGCTGACTGTCAGCAATTCACTAAATTTTAGCGAGGCAGCTGTATTTTATGGCTGCCTTTGTGCAACGGAGCCCTAGAGGAGAAGAAGGAGAATATAGATGAGAGACACTTAAGTACCACAAAGATGACCAAGAAACATGCATGTTTCAATGGAAAGGAGATTCAACATCAAAATATCATAAACGTTCAAAGGGTTAGAGTTTGGACTAATGAAAGGAAATCTTTCTTCACAGAAAGATTTTAAAATATATATAATAACTGTCCAGTGGAGATGGTAGAGGCAAACTGCCAGATTCTATATGTCGCGACTAGCATTCCATGCTAGATGTGAGATCGGGGACTGCGATGCCGGGCCCCCCTTGGAGACCTGTGCCCGGGGAATTCTGTCCCCCCTGCCCCCCTCTCGGCGGCCCTGGTACTTGGAACATAAGGACAGGCCCAGGTGGACTTCTATGGTCTGTGCCCCAGAAATGCCAAAGAAAGATCAAAATTAAGTATTTTACATCACATTCATTGTTGATTTAATCATGAATTGATAATGTGTGTGTGACAGTTGGACAGACTGGATGGACCTTTCAGGCCTGCTGTCACTTACTATGTTATTATGTGAAGGGAGAGCCCTTCAAGCTTAAAGCTTTGACTCGTTCTAGCCACTCAGGATTTTGTAGTCCTCAGTAATATCTCCCCTCATCCATCTCTTTTCCAAGCTGAAGAGTCCCCCTTTAGCCTTTCCTTATATGAGAGGAGTTCCATCCCCTTTATTATTTTGGTTGCTCTTCTTTGAACTTTTTCTAATTCTGCTATATCTTTTTGAGATACCCCAACCTGAATGCAATACTCAAAATACAGAGGCATTATAGTATTTTCGGTCTTATTCACCATCTCTTTCCTAATAATTACTAGCATCCTGTTTGCTTTTTTGGGATGAACAGCTTAGGCTCACAGTTACTGGGTCTTAGGCTCCAAGACCTTGACTCAAATAAGATTTTAAAACCAAGCTAACAAGGTCTATTACTGATTCCATCATTAAGAGCAGCAAGATTGGAATCCACCTGAGTAGGGTCTGATTGCCTGGAATGAGCTCCCAACTGATATAAGGAATAAAATGTGTTTGTTTTTCAAAAGTTTCCTGTTTTTTTAAAGGCTTATATGTGGGAGTATATATTGAGCTACATTAAAGAGGAGTCACTTTAGATGTTAGGAAGGTTCTTGGGGTGAGGGAATGACTTATTAATGTATTATGTACAATGTTCATATATTTTGTGTGCTATTTTATGAATGCATTTTATAGTAATTCACCTAGAAAATGTTAGGATTGGCAAAACACAAATGGCCCGGATTCCGTTACAGAATAATAACATAGCCTGGTATTGGCATGCCTAACCAAAGCCTCTGAGAGACAAGCCAGGGCAAACAATCTTCAGCTGCTATCTCCTACCCCCCCCCCCCCCCATCTCCATCACAGCAGCAATTGAGAGAGACTGCTCTGTCGGCCACGGTTCCTTCTTCCTGCCGCATCCTGCCTCTTGTGAAGTAATTTCCTGTTTCCTTATAGGTGGGATGCAGCAAGAAGGATTCCTGGCCGGCACAGCAGTCTTTCTCAATTGCCAGCACCGGGTCCTCCTTGGAAGCTGGGCGCGGAAAATCTTGCCCCCCTCTCTGCGGCCCTGTGCCTAACATTTAGGCACCCACAGTTACACCACTATGACATTGGCAGACTTACAGTTGAACAAGGTCTATGATTTATTTGCATGTGAACACTGATATCATGTTAATATTTTTGACTAAATTATGGAAATGATTGAACTGATCTGATACCTGAAACACAGCTACTGTTGGTTCTTTTATACCATTTCATATATTTTTACCTAATCTGAGAATATACAACCTGATTGCCTTTTTGGTTGGCTCTTCCATTTTGCTATTGTAGTCTGTTCTCTGCTCTTGGTTTGCTCAAAATAGAAGTAATAGAAAAAAGACTGAGATGGTTATCCCCAAAGCCCCTTCTGAAGTGAGCTGCTTAAGTATTTTTTTTCTGGCTCATACCTACCAAGCAACTCTTTGAGGCACTCCCCACTCATGTCTCTTACTACAGACCACTCAATATCCCTCTGAAGGTCCTCATATGCCTCATAGACCATCGGGCTCATTTTCAAAGCACTTAGCCTCCCAAAGTTCCATAGAAACCTATAGAACTTAGCCTCCCAAAGTGCTTTGAAAATGTGCCTCATTATGTATCAAAAATACGCAAATATGGAAAGGCACATTGGAATATAGAATGTACTGTCTCTAATTTAACAACTGAATGCAATATTGGCACAAATGGGGCTAGGAAAAAAAAAGCAAAAAACAAATGGGCTTCTTGTCTGTTGCTAGCTGGTAATGAGGTTGAAAGCGAGGCAAAGATTTCCATTGAAAGGGTCACTTGAAAAGGTGAATGGAAAAAGATGGAGGCAGAAAAAAGTACTGTTCCATGCATGTGAACAAATCACTTTTACACTGGGATACTGGGGAAGATTTTTCCTAATAATCGAGGACTGTTTTCGATTATGCGCTTGTGGTATTGAATGAGTGTTTGAGCAATCTGTTAATTTTTAAATCCTAAACAGATGTGGTGAATAACTGCTCCTAGCCAAGAATGACTGAGTGAATGTGAGCCAAACTTGAGATTTTAATAAAAAATAACCTACTGGAAAGTAAAAATGGTCAAAATATCTGTCTAAAAACAGCTGAATATAAAAACATTTGCTTGGGTTAAAATAGCTTGTCCTCTGAGTAATACTGCCTCTAACATTTGAACTAAGTTCTATACAAGGTTTTGTAAATTAAAATTGGGCCGATTCCAGATCCTTCTTTTATGTTAAAGGATTTGGTTTTCCAGAATTTAAATTTCTGGAAACAGAATACTTTGATGAGTAGAAATAAATTATCCTCATGTGACATCCTGAAGTAAATGAAGTAATAATAGAAGGAACATCAATTAAAATTTGAGGCAGTGATCCCATTGAAAATGAGCAAATCCTCAGATAAGATCATAAGAATAGCCATATTGGGTCAGCCAATGGTCCATCCAGTCCAGTATCCACAAATACCTGACAGAAACCCAAATAGTAGTAACATTCCATGCTATCAATCCCAGGGCAAGCAGTGGTTTCCCATATCTATCTTAATAGCAGACTATGGACCTTTCCTCCAGATATTACCACATCCTCTGGCAACAAGTTTTAGAACTTAACTATTCATTGAGTGAAAAATTATACCCTCCTATTTGTTTTAAAAGTATTTCCATGTAACTTCCTTGAGTATCCCCTAGTCTTTATACTTTTGGAACAAGTAAAAAATCAATTTACTTCCACTCATTCTACACCACTCAGGATTTTGTAGACCTCAATCATATCTCCTCTCATCTGTCCCTTTTCCAAGCTGAAGAGCCCTAACCTCTTTAGGCTTTCCTCATACAGGAGGTGTTTAATCCCTTTTATCATTTTGGTCGCTCTTCTTTGAACCTTTTCTAATTCCGCTATATCTTTTTTGAGATACAGTGACCAGAATTCAATGCAATACTAAGCTCACTGGGTTACAGTAACTGATAAGTCACTGAAAAGCCAGTGCTAAAACTCTAGTTGAACTGAAATTGGAACTGTGAGCACATTTAAAAGTTTTATAGGGAAAAAAATAACCTGTGAAGAATTACTAAAACAGTGAGTGAAAAACAGAATTATGTTATTATTAAGAGAAAAAAACTGAATGTTTGAAGCACACCACATAGATTAGAAAAAAAAGGAACAAAGTTGCTTTTATTTTCTTTACCTAAATACCAGTAACATAAATACATCTAGAAAAATATAGGAAGCAGTTAAAGTCTTTCCACATTTGAAGGATGACAAAGCTGACCCACTTGACATGGCCAACTTGCAAATTTCCACTCTTCCTTTTCTCTCTAAAGTTATAGAGAAACTGGTTGCTGCTCAACTATGCTCTTATCTAGCTTCCATTAATGCACTTTATCCAAGGCTTTTGTGCACACTTTGGACCAAATTCTATAAATGGTGCTGAAAAATCGGCACCTATTCTAGAAATGGCACTCACAGGTAGGCGCCATTTGTAGAATAGTGCTTAGCACCAGGATCCATGCCTGAACCCTGGAGTAAATCCTCACACCTAAATTAAGCATGAATCCCCCTTATTCTATAACAGTGCACATAGGGGTCCTTTTACTAAGCTGCAGCAGAAGCAGGGGCGTAGCTAGGTGGGGCCACGGGGGCATGGGCCCCTTCAGATTTAGCCCTGCCCCCCTTGCTTTCACCCCCCTCGCTGCTGACCCTCCCCCGCCACATTCAATCCCCTCTCCCCCCACTGCCAACCCTCCCCTGCCACCGCTATCAGGTACCTTTGCTGGTGGGGATCAACCCCTGCCAGCCAAAGTCCTCTTCAGTGCCGGTCTCCGAGTCTGGCACGTTGCTCACCTGGATTCTGTTTCTGTGAGTTCTGATTTCCTGCACATACCAATGTGCAGGACGTCAGGACTCACAGAAACAGAATCCAGATCAGCGAATGCGCCGGACTGAGAGACCGGTGCTGAAGGGGACCAGCTGGTGGGGGTTGGGGACCCCTGCCAGCAAAGGTATGTGACAGTGGCGGGGGAGGGTTAGCGGTGGCAGGAGGGGGGTCAAAAGAGACGGGGAGGGGCAGCGGCACCTGGGGGTGGATCAAAAGTGGTGAGGGGGGGCAGCGCCGGGGGGGCTAAAATGTGCCCCTCACCTCGGGCTCTGGACCCCCCTCCTGCCGAAGTATGGCTACGCCCCTGAGTAGAAGGGGGCCTGAGCTAGCATCAGTGTGTGCATTTGACATACGCTGAGGTCCCCTTTTACCGCAGCAGTTAAAAGGCTCTCTCTCTCTCTTTTTTTTTTTTTTTAAAGTAGAGGAGTGTGGTAGCCGTGTTAGTCCACTCTTAAGGTTATCAATAGAAATCAAACAAAATAAAACATGGAAAAGAAAATAAGATGATACCTTTTTTATTGGACATAACTTAATACATTTCTTGATTAGCTTTCGAAGGTTGCCCTTCTTCATCAGAAAGAAATGGCCATGCAGTAAGTGAACCAAATACTGTGCAGCCCTTCAGGGAAGAGCCCTTATAGCCACGTATATTTACCTGGTGGTTACTGTACTAACCCAGCAGTAACCACCGGGTAAATATTGGTGCTACAAAAATAGAAAATATTTTTGTAGCCCCGAAAATGGCACATGCTGGGGGTAGGAACTTTTGCTGGGCTGCTGTAGTAGCCTGGTGGTAGTTCCTGCTTGGCATTCGGTAAGCCCACAGTGGGCTTACCGCCGCTTTGTAAAAGGGCCCCATAAATTGCAGGAATGCCCTTAGTCCCCCCCCCCCCATGGCCACTCCCTCTTTTTGGAGCTACACATAAAATTAACACGCAGATCCCGGCGCCTAAAATTGTGTGTATACATTTTTAATTAATGCCAATTAGTACTAAGTGATTATTAGCACCCAAATTTCTACATGCAATTTTTAGCACCATATATAGAATTTGGGGGTTTACTACTGAATGTAGTCTTCTTGCTCTTTCAGACTGTATTAGGCTAAATTTTGGTAAAGGAAAGGATGTTCTTCTCCTTTCACTAGATTTATCTGCAGCTTTAGACCTCATAAATCACCCCATTCTTCTTCAATGGTTTGCTGATCTTTGTATTTCTGGCATGGTCTTCAAATGCTTTCAGTCCTACTTAACCCATAGATCTTTCAATGTCCATTGGCGGAGTAGCCAAGAAGTTAGAGCACCAGGATTGACATCCAGAGGTGCCTGGTTGAAATCCCACTGCTGCTTCTTGTGATCTTGGGCAAGACACTTAACCCTTCATTTCTCATGCTTCAAAAATTAGATTGTGAGCCCTCCAGGGACAGTGAAATATCTAGTGTACCTGAATATAACTCACTTTGAGCTACTAGTGAAAAAGATGTGAACAAAATCCAAATTAAAAATAATAACTCTGCCTTTGCCCCACATCCCTTGCACTATGGTGTCTTGCAAGGATCTATCCTTGGCCCTATTTCATTTTGATGTTTTCCTGGTTCCTCTAGCCCTTCTTATTCACTCTCTGGGTTTTATTTTCTTTATTTACACAGACTATATCCAGCTACTGGCTGTCTCATAATCTTCTACATTTATCTTAGATGTTTCTTCCAGCCTGGACATACTACTACTACTTAACATTTCTAGAGCGCTACTAGGGTTATGCAGCGCTGTACAAAATAAACAAAGAAGGACGGTCCCTGCTCAAAGGAGCTTACAATCTAAAAAACGAAATGTCAAGTTGGGCAGTCTAGATTTCCTGGGTAGAGGTGTAGAGGTTAGGTGCCGAAGGCGACATTGAAGAGGTGGGCTTTAAGCAGAGATTTGATAATGAGGAGGGAGGGGGCCTGATGTATTGGCTCGGGGAGTTTGTTCCACACGTGGGGTGAGGCGAGGCAGAAAGGGCGGAGCCTGGAGTTGGCGGTGGTGGAGAAGGGTACTGAAAGGAGGGACATAATCATAAATTGGCTGGTAACAAATGTATTGAAACTAAACCTCTTGAAACACCTGCACATGATCTGTTCATGGCACCAATATCCATCAGCAGTGTGTGCCCCCTCCATACATGGTTCACTAATTCCCCTAAAGGAATCTCGTATCTTGGGGATTACCTTTGACAGTAGTCTGACACTTCCTCTCCAGATCTTTACTATAATAAAAATATATTCTTTTTTACATTTTGACAGTTGCATGTTATTCATCCACTGACAGAAATGCATTACATCCTCTACGTCATTCCCAAGTCCTATCGCATTAAGGGGCCCTTTTACAGAGCGACGATAAGCCCAACATGGGTTTACCTACCGCTCACTCCTTCGGGACTACTGGTGGCCCAATGCAGCCTCAGGCGGTAGTCCCACCCCAAGTGTGCGCCATTTCCAGGGAAAAAGAAAACCCCCGGAATTGGCTTGCATGGTGATAACCCAGCGGTAATCAGGCATTGCCGCATTCTGCCTGGATACTGTCATGTTAGCGCGGGAATCCTTATCGCCACCTCAGTGGGTGATGGTAAGGGCTCCCCGCCACATGGTCATGTGGTAAGAGTTATCTCATCACATGGCCATATTTTTTCAGCTTTTACCCGCAACTTGGTAAAAGGATCCCTAAGATTCCTGGAATTCACACTGCATGTCCATTTTCGGCAAAAATGTAAAAAAGGCATTTTTTTTGTAGGCGCACTGAAAAATAATGCTGCACGCTCCCAAAACACACGTCTACAGTACCACAGGCCATTTTTCAGTGCACCTTAGTAAAAGGACCCCGTAGTAATGAAATGTTTTGTCTGCTAATATGTGCTAAGTAATGGCATGCACAGTGAGTACTATGGAAGTACTCTAAACTTAGTGTTCCTGTTGTTTTTCCCTCCTGCCTCCAACTAACCCCACCATCACAGCAAAGATCCTTGGCCAGTTGGTACAGACTGCAGATCCTTCTGGAATCCAGCACTCACACACCTTCAGTCTGGCCAAAAGGTGGTGCTGTTGTTCAGCAGGTAGGATTCCCTGCCTGCCAAGGGTTGTGAATACTACAGCTTCCGCTGGATAAAGAAACAGAATCCAGATGTGAGTTTCCATTGGAACTTCAGGCCACTTCTACCTGTTTCATTTTCAGCAGGAGGGTAAATATATTATTATACTAGAACACTAGTATTTTTGGATTTTAAGCTAGTATATTTTACAGATACTTTTGTCAAGGATGTAAGAGAAAAGGATATTTTTTTCTCAAGTTTTTATTGAAATTAGGGTATGGGGTGAGTGAGTGGGAGAGTTTGATAATTGTATTTTATTATTATAATTTGTAACATACTTTGAGCTAACTGAAAGGTGTGTAATTGCATATTGGGCATAAATAAATAAATAGATACATGCATAAGTAGCAGACGTTGCTACATGTAGACCCATATTTAGACACAGGCAATATAGGCAACTGCCTAGGATGCCAAGTTTTGAAGGCACAAAATACATGGGTTAAACAGGAAACTAATTCCATTTGCTTTAGGGCTATGATTTATGATATCTAGGAAAGAACCCCCACCAACACCACTCCCTGGTCTTGTCTAAGGGCACCAACATCCAGGACTGACATAACCATTAGGCAAAACTAGGCTGAGGCATAGGGCAACAGCTTTTACGATGGGATGGAGCAGCCAAGAACAGTTGTATTCAAACTAAAACAATAGATCCTGACAGCCACACAAACTCAAACTATTAATGTGCATTTTTTCCTGCAGAAAGGGTGGGCAATTTTCAAATAGCCCATTCACCTGAGCAAATTACTTTTGGAAATTGTGCTCCTCATGTGTGTGTGTGTGTCTGTGTCTATGTGTGTAACACACACACACATAGACATATACACAAGCCAAATTTAAACCATGATGTTTTCAGTGAACAGATTACGAGCCCATAAGGCTAAAGGTTCATTTAGGGTGCCCAATACCCTTGCATTGGCCCTGCCAACATCTTAAATCTGGCCCTGGCTATTTGTCACAAACTTTCATCACAGAACTTAAGCTTTAATTCAATGCTAATGTATATGTCTGCTTTGACCAAATAAAACGATTAAGAAGAAAATTAATTTTGTTCACTTAAATTTAACAGGGTTGGCTGATCGTAAGCAGACTGTCCAGCATATCCTGTTCCATTCCAGTCTGACTACATAGATAGTCTACAGCACTGGAAAGTCTTTTCATGACATTGTATAGTATTCTATAAATGGCTCTTCAGGGTCTTACAATACTTCTGGCTGATAGAACTAAACTGCTTAATTTGAGAACCTGTTAATACCAAGTGAACTCAGATAAAACAAAATTTATATGCTTTGGACATTCATTGGGCTCAATTATACCTTCAACAATAATGGCAGAAAAGAAAAATTGTGAATTGTCATCTTGTATTAAAATTTTAGGCATTTATTTAGATAATGCTTTAACATTAGAAACTCAAATAAATTGTCTAATTAGGAAAACATTTTTTTTTCAGAAAATTAACCCTCCCTGGTGCTAATGACAACACAGCCCATTCACTTTGAATTTTTGCATGCCTACGATACCCACACACTAAAAAATAAAATTTATTATTTAGTAGTGAGGTGGGTCTGCTGTGGAGAGTAGGCATGTTCTGCACTAATCAGTTAGCGAAGCTACATTGCCGTGTGCTAACCAATTATATGTTTAGCATGCAAGCCCTTACTGCCTACATAACATGTGGTGGTAAAGGCTCCCATGCTAATGGCCATGCGCTAATGGAGAAATTAGCATTTGGCTATTAGTAGTGAAAATGGAAAAATTGCCCATTTTACCCCAGCGGTAAAAATGGCCTTAGCGCACAGGAATGACCCGCATAAGAACCGGCTAAGGCCACTTTTTACTGTAATTTGGTAAAAGGACTCTACAAGAACAATTTCAGTGGAACACTGAGGGGGCAAATCTGTAATTGGGCAACTCCTTTTAGGTGTCTGGGTGCCACGTAGTGAGATCTTCAATGGCATCTGGACATCAAGATTCTATTATAGAATACCAGCTTAACCCAGCATTGTCCCTTGCATTTATATACCTGCATTTACAACCGTTATATGCCTGGCATAACTGCAAGCACCTAAGTACGGCATGGACTGAGCATGTAATTCCCTGCACCTCCTATGCTCCATGCTTGTGAATACCTCCTTGCATTTACACGCTATGCCATTTACAGAATAGAGGTGCCTAAGTGCATACAATGCACATCAAATTAGAACTACCACCTGGCTACCGTGTGCTCTGGGCGGTAATTCTAATTTTTACGCGCGTCCGCTATGCATGCCAGAAAATATTTTTCATTTTCTGCCACGTGGCACTAACTGTGCGGTAATCGGCAGTATTCGTGCACTGATGATTACCACCAGGTTAACCCGTGAGACCTTACCGCTAAGTGGATGGGTGGCGGTAAGGTCTCAGGCCCAAAATGGATGCGTGCCAATTTTTATTTTGCTGTATGTCCATTTTCGGCCAAAACACTGAAAAATCTGCATGCAACCAAAAGACCTGCCCACACTAGTGCAGGCCATTTTTCTACACACCTTAGTAAAAAGACCCAAGACTTTGGTTGCTTTGTGTGTGTACCCTTGCCCATAAAACTGCCAGCATTCTGAATATTTATATGTAAACTAGTAAAACATGCCCGTTTCTTGCGGAAATGAAACGGACGCTAGCACGGTTTTCCTTCCGAACCTCCCCCCCTCCCTACTCACCCCTTCGGCGTTCTGAAGGCGGACCTCGGCAGGCACGCCACCTTCAATGTGCTGCGTCGTTTGTTGTGTTGCCAGTGACACCATTGCTCCACCCTCGACATCATCACGTTTGACGCGAGGGCGGGGCCCCAACACAGTGTTTTCGGTGGCTTCACCACCACGAAGGCTTCAAACCGTAAGGAAGTACCCCTAGGACCTGACAGTGACGTCAGTGTCCTCAGAACATTGAGGGTGAGTTTTATTATATAGGATGTGGCACCAAGTTATAGAATTGCCCTTTGCATACATTTAAGAATATAAGTTATCCATTTCAAGTTATGCATATATTCAGCTATACTATGCACTGAATTCAATGACTGAATATACAGTACGAGCATCATTTAAATGGACAGCTTAGCTTGTTCAAGTTATTTCTGCTGTTTGTGCATTTCACTTAAACACATCCCCCCCCCCCCCCCCCCCCCCAATATTTAGTGCCATTTAACTTGTCAGGAACAGCGAGGTTTTGTGTTGTTGTTACTGAGGTGATATCAGAATTTGAAAATACATTTATTTTGTATGATACGTTGTATACACTCTAGAATGGCTAAACATTTCTTGACTTGACTGTAAGGTTATTATGAATTTTACTATTATACAATCCAATATGGAAAAACTTCATACAGCATCATCAGTCCCAGATTTCTCATTGATAAAGTGAAGATCAAAATTTCTTTGTTAACTGTTGTTAAAATTAACGTAAATTCTGTTTAAGAATATGCTATATTTATATTTCCCATTCATCATTTTCAACAGTGAAATATTTAGGAGTTTTGTTGTTGTTATTCAACTGTGAATTTTAGTGTTCAGTGTGTCACCCACATGAACACTGTCAGGTATGTCACAACACAAGAAAGTTGGAGAACCACTGTTCTAGAACACATCTAACCTTGCCTGCAGTTATATTGAGAAATTGTGGCCATATACAGGGTAAGTCTGTAACAAGGTGCCTGATAGGAGCCCAACCTATAAAGGAACATAGAATACCTACATTCCTTTATAGTAGGGGTGATCTATGTCAGTCCCTGACGTCCACACCCCTGCCGGGTTTCCAGGATTTCCACAATGAATATTCATGAGATCTATCTGCATACAATGGAGGTGGTACTTGCAAATAGATCTCATGCATATTCACTGGGGAAATCCTGAAAACCTGACTAGGTTGTGGATCTCAAGGACCAACGTTGAGCTCCTCTGCTTTATAGGATACTAACTTAATGGTGAAATACATGCCTAGAATGTAGGTATGAGTACTTACACCTGCCATAGAGCTGGTGAAAGTGTCAGCACCTACAGATTGGATTTATTTAAAGTACCATATTCTATAAGTTATGTATTTAAGTGGGTGTCCCACCCATACTCTGCCCATGTATTTGCTCCTCTTGCATATTTACAGAATAGCACTTAGGCAGAATATTGGCATTTATATGAGTATGTGCACACATATTTGCATAAATGCTATTATTTATTTATTTATTTATTTGTTACATTTGTATCCCACATTTTCCCACCTATTTGCAGGCTAATGTGACTTACATAGTACCGGAAAGGCGTTCGCCAACTCCGGTATGAACAAATACAAAGTGATGTTGTGGTGGAATAAGGTTCATGTGGGACACATTGGGGAATCGTAGAGCGGAAGAGTTATGTTATGTCCATTACGTGCTTTGGTTTCGTTGTGTTGCAGAGTTCAGGTGTTTAAGTTGGATCGGTAGGGTATGCCTTTTTGAACAGGTTAGTTTTTAGTGATTTCCGGAAGTTTAGGTGGTCATACTTTGTTTTCAGGGCTTTTGGTAATGCTTTTCACAGTTGTGTGCTTATGTAGGAAAAACTGGATGCATAAGTTGATTTGTATTTTGAGTCCTTTGCAGCTTGGGTAGTGGAGATTTAGATATGTTCGTGTTGCTCCAGATGTGTTTCTGGTTACACTTACACTGTAATAGACCTATGTTAGCACCTATGTTATGGAATTGTCCCCATAGAAATTTAAATAGCCAAAAATATCTGGAAAAGCTAAAAGAACCTGGGAAAGTAGTCAGGAAAATAAAAATGCAAATGGAAGAAAAATAGCTAAAACGATAAGGTAGGGGGATAAGATGTTTTTTGTTTTTTTTAGATATGAAAGTATAAAAGTAGCATTGTGAGACTCAAAGGTGAAGAGACAAAATATAGGGAGGCTGATGGGGAAAAAGGAGAATTCAATATTTTTCCTTTTCCCCAGAATTAAATATTTTTGTTTACTGAGAAAGATCCAGGTGTAGTACAGCAGACAACAGAAGCAAACTAGAATGGAAGTGAGGTAGACCTCAAGCAATTTTCAACAGACTATGAATGTGAGAGCTGGCTAAACTAAATGTAAATACAGTGATGGTACGGATGGGATACATGCATGGTTGTTAAGGGAACTTAGGGCCCCTTTTACTAAGCCGCGTGTCTATGCACGCCCAATGTGCGCCAAAATGAACTTACCGCCTGACTACCGCGTGGCTCTTGGGGTAATTTCATTTTTGGTGCGCATCCGATACGCACATCTGAAAAATATTTTTTTTCTGACATGCGTACCGGACGCACGCCTAGTGGCATCTGATGTACATAGGTCATTACTGCACAAATTCTTTTACTGCTAGGTCTATGGCTGGTGGTAAGGTCAGAGACCCAAAATGAACGCGTGACAATTTTGATTTTGCCACATGTCCATTATTTTGGGGGGGGGGGGGGGGGGGAAAGAGGTCTTTTTTACAGGTGCACTGAAAAATAATTCTTTGCGTGCCCAAAATCCATACTTACACTACCGCAGGCCACTTTTTACCGTGGTTTAGTAAAAAGACCCCTTAGAGAAGTTCCAGTGGCTTCACTTTTCAATGCTTTCATAGAGTCAAGAGTAATTCTGGAGGACTATAATGAGAGGGTGATGTTCTTCACAAAAGAGGGGGCTGAGAATTAAAGGCCAGTTGGATTGAGTGGGTGACTTGAAATATGGGAGAAAGCTAGATATAGTATATTCAGATTTTAGCAAAGCTTAGGACATGGTCCTATGTAGGCAATTTATAAATAAACTGAGCACCCTTGCTATGGGACCAAAAGTGACTGACTGAGTTAGAAACTGATTGAGTGGGAGGCAACAAAGAATAGTAGTAAATGGAGTTCACTCTGAATACAGGGAAGTTACTAGTGTACTGCAAGGATTTGCCCTTGATTCAGTTCTTTTCAATATTTTTGACATCGCAGAGAAGCTATATAGACAAGTATGTTTTTTGGTGGCTGGTACCAAAATCTGTAATGGAGTAGATACTCTGAAAGCTGTAGGAGAGCTAGCAAAGCTTGAAGAATGATCTAGATTTTGACAGCTAAGATATCATACTAAAAAAAATATCCAGGTCATTCATTTGAATTGCAATAGAAATCAAACAAAATAAAACATGGAAAAGAAAATAAGATGATACCTTTTTTATTGGACATAACTTAATACATTTCTTGATTAGCTTTCAAAGGTTGCCCTTCTTCATCACATCGGAAATAAGCAAATGTGGCAGCAGATAGTATATATAAGTGAAACATCCAAGCGTTACTTTGACAGTCTGACAGGGTGGGAGGGTGGGGGTGGGTAGGAGGTATGCATGGGGACATCAAAGCATTTCATTGATATTCTAACAGGATGGGTGTGGATAGGTGAGAGGAGGGTGATAAACAGAGAAATACAATTTTATGGTTTATAATGGGCTAGAAAACCAAAAACTCAAGGGAGCAGTGGGTGAAGTTATTCATCTGTGAATGAAAAAAGAACGGGATCTGAGATGGTTTTATCTAATAATCTTAAGGTAACTAAATGGATAGATAAGATGACAGCAAAAAACAGAAGGATGCTGAATGAATATAGAAAGGAATGGACAATAGGAGAAATGAGGTGCTAATGCCTCTGTATACGTTTTGGGAGAGACCACACTTGAACTACTGTGTACAGTTATGGAGACTGCACCTTCAAAAGAATATAAACTGCCTGAGGGCAGATGCTAAAATGGCCAATAGTTTTACTCAAAGATCTAAACCTGCATACCTGGAGGAAAGGTGGGATAGAGATATAACAAAGGCATTTAAATACCCTCATGGTGTAAATGCACAGGAGGCAACTTCTTTCAGTTGAAAGAAGACCGGAATGAAGGATCATAGAATGAAGGTGAAAAGCAATAGACTCAGGAATAATCGAAAATATTTCTATACAGAAAGGGTGGCGGACGCATGGAACAGCCTCTCAGTAGAGGTGATACAGATGAGGACAGTATCAGAATTCAATGGAGGGAGCAGAAGGGATTCAAGAAGCTGGGTCTTTTGTTTTGATGGGCCATATTTTTCTTTCTGCCATCATGTTCTATTTCTTTTTTTTTCTATAATTTATGTGTTCTTTCAGCTGACATTTTCAGCATGCATCACTTATATAGTAATTATCTGGTTCTAGCAATATTAGTGGTTTTGAATATGAACTGTTTAGTTTATCAAAGCAAGGGAGACACTAGTTTGTATGTCTCCCTGGCTTTAATGTGGCACTACAGTTGCCTACTCTGTATTAAAAGTCAAGGAACAGGAAAAGTGTCCCTCCACCCTAAAATTTCTGTTGACCTGCAGCCCAATACACACCCATCCTATACAAACATTCTTGCTTCTAAGTAAAACCTTTGCTAAACCTAGCTGATCAGCAAGCACTTTCTACCTAAAACCTACATCGTTCATCAAGTTCTGCTCCAAGAATATCATGAGGCCATTATAAAGAGCCTACACAGACTCTGCACTTATTTCAAATAAAGTTTCTCTCTTCTCAATGGCATGAGAAGATCTAAGATTTTGTGCAACCAGCCCTCAGCAACTACAAAGAATGTGTTGTTTCAAAACAAAACACAGCAAGGTTGAAAGAGGAATTTGAGAGATGGGGAAAAATCTTTCCCGCAGAAAGCAGACCCACAGTCACTGTACTTTTTTACCCCCTTTTGCAAATTGCTTTGTAAAAGGAGGGGGTAGTTAATAATAATCAGATGCCTCGCTCTTTCACTCTGCCTTTGAGATCAATCAGATTTTGAAACTAAAGTGTTTGAGGGATTTGAAAGTAACATGAAATGGTGCGTGCATGTGAAATGTTCTACATGGGTTCTATCTGTAATTTTTATTGATAATATTGTCTAAATCAAGTATAGAAAGATACTTATACAACTTGGGTGCCAGCCAAAATATTTTTAGAAGGTATGGAAAAAAACATTTCCTGCTATTTTATCTTTTTTACTTTGTCTTTGTGCTTGTCCTATTAATGTCAGTTTCAGGAGGAACATTCTGGGTCTCTGGTTTAAAAATGGCCATCAAACTGAATAGTAGGAGGTCAGTTATGAAAAAAATATGGCCCAATTGCATTTGAGCTTGAGCTTTTGGAGGGAAAAATAAAAGCCTAAGTACAATGGAGAAGTCAAGGTTTCCTCTGTCAAAGGGTGTCCAACAAGGATGAGCGTTCATTTGCAATAATTTTGGAAATGTCAGTGAGATATCCCATGTCATTGCATATCAAAAAAGAAAAAAAAATGATTATTTGCCAATAATGGTGTGCACTCTTTTGAGGAAAGGAATGGTGAATAAGACCGAAAATACTATTATGCCTTTGTATCACTCCATTGTGTGACCTTGAGTACTGCATTCAATTCTGCTCACTGTATCTCCAAAAAGATATAGTGGAATTAGAAAAGGTTCAAAGAAGAGCAACCAAAATGATAAAGGGGATGGAACTCCTCTCGTATACGGAAAGGCTAAGGAGCTTAGGGCTTTTCAGCTTGGAAAAGAGACGGATGAAGGGAGATATGATTGAGATCTACAAAATCCTGAGTGGTGCAGAATGAGAGTAAGTAAGTCAATTTATTACTCGTTTCAAAAGTACAAAACTAGAGGACACTAGAGAAAGTAACTTGAAAATACTTTTAAAACAAATAAATAGTTAAGCTCTGGAATGCTTTGATGGAGGATTTTAGATAGTGCTGGGGAGGAGCTGGCTGTCTTGGTACATGTGGGTTCTAATGACATAGGAAAATGTGGGAGAGAGGTTCTGGAAGCCAAATTTAGGCTCTTAGGTAGAAAGCTCAAATCCAGATCCTCTAGGGTAGCATTTTCTGAAATGCTACCCGTTCCACGCTCAGGGCCCAAGAGACAGGCAGAGCTCCGGAGTCTCAATGCGTGGATGAGATGAAGGTGCAGGGAGGAGGGTTTTAGATTTGTTAGGAACTGGGTAACATTCTGGTGAAGGGGGAGCCTATTCGGAAAGGATGGGCTCCACCTTAACCAGGGTGGAACCAGGTTGCTGGCATTGGCATTTAAAAAGGAGATAGAGCAGCTTTTGAACTAGAAACGGGGGGAAGGCCGACAGTCGCTCAAAAGTGCATGATTCGGGATAATATATCTTTCAAAGATATCACCAAAACAGGGAAGATAAGGTATTCTGATAGTGAGGTTGCAAAAGAGACCGTAGTAGATCTGGAGGGGCATAATTGAACAAAAACATCTATATCCATGGGCGTTTATCTCCGAGAACGGGTCCCTGAAGGGGCGGACCGAACCGTATTTTCGAAAAAAATAGACGTCCATGTTTTATTCGACAATTTGTGAGCTGGGCATTTTTGTTTTTCAGTGAGAATGGAAAATGAAAGCGCCCAGGTCAAAAACGAATAAATCCAAGGCATTTGTTCGTGGGAGGGGCCAGGAGTCGTAGTGCACTGGTCCCCCTCACATGCCAGGACACCAACCGGGCACCCTAGGGGGCACTTTTACAAAAACAAAAAAAAAGGTAAAAGAGCTCCCAGGTGCATAGCACCCTTCCCTTGGGTGTTGAGCCCCCCAAATCCCCCTCAAAACCCACCGCACACAAGTCTACACCATTACTATAGCCCTAAGGGGTGAAGAGGGGCACCTACATGTGGGTACAGTGGGTTTGGGGGGCAGTTTGGAGGGCTCCCATTTACCAGCACAAGTGTAACATGTGGGGGGGGATGGGCCTGGGTCCACCTGCCTGAAGTCCACTGCACCCCCTAATAACTGCTCCAGTGACCTGCATACTGCTGCCAGGGAGGTGGGTATGACATTTGAGGGTGAAAATAAAAAGTTGTGAAACGGCATATTTTGTGGTGGGAGGGGGTTTGTGACCACTGGGGGAGTCAGGGGAGGTCATCCCCGATTCCCTCCAGTGGTCATCTGGTCATTTAGGGCACTTTTTGGGGCCTTATTCGTGGAAAAACAGGGTCCAGGAAAAGTGCCCTAAATTCTCGCTAAAAACGCATATTTTTTTTTTCCATTATCGGCGAAAGGCACCCATCTCTGATTGGCCGATAACCACGCCCCAGTTCCGCCTTCACCATGCCTTCGACATGCCCCCATCAACTTTGTCCGCATCCGCGACGGAGTGCAGTTGAAAACGTCCAAATTCTGCTTTCGATTATACCGCTTTATTCGTTTTTGTGAGATAAACGTCTATCTCCCGATTTGGGTCGCAATATTGGCGTTTTTCTTTTTCAATTATAAGCTGGCTGGTGTCCTTAAATAAAAAATAAAAATCAGACAAAAGATTGCAAATTAATAATGTCAAGTACTGAACATGATGTAAATAGGAACAACAAACCTAGTTTGAAATGTCTATATGCGAATGCCAGGAGCCTAGGAAATAAGATGGGAGAGTTAGAATATATTGTGCTAAATGAAAAATTAGATATAATAGGCACCTCTGAGACCTGGTGGAAGAAGGATAACCAGTGGACACTGTCATACCAGGGTACAAATTATATCATAGTGATAGGGTGGATCGAATTGGTGGAGGGGTAGCATTGTATATCAACAAAAGCCTTGAATCAAATAGATTGAAAATTCTGCAGGAAACAAAACACTTCTTGGAATCGCTGTGGATTGAAATTCCATGTGTAAAGGGGAAAAGGATAGTGACAGGAGTGTACTACCGTCCGCCTGGCCAGGATGAACAGACAGATGCAGAAATGTTAAAAGAAATTAGGGACGCAAACAAACTGGGCAACACAATAATAATGGGTGATTTCAATTACCCCGACATTGACTGGGTGAATATAACATCAGGGCATGCTAGGGAGGTAAAATTCCTTGATGAAATTAATGACTGCTTTATGGAGCAGTTGGTACAGGAGCTGCCAAGAGAAGGAAAAATTCTAGACCTAGTCCTTAGTGGATCGCATGGTCTGTTGTGGGATGTAGTGGTGATGGGGCTGCTTGATAACAGTGATCATAATATGATCGGATTTGATATTAGCTTTGAAGTAAGTATACAAAGGAAATCAAATACATTAGCGTTTAACTTTAAAAAAGGAGACTATGATAAAATGAGAAGAACGGTGAAAAAAAAACTTAAGAGGAGCAGCTGCGAGGGTCAAAAATTTACAGCAGGCGTGGATGCTGTTCAAAAACACCATCCTGAAAGCCCAGGCCAAATATATTCCCAGTATTAAAAAAGGAGGACGGAAGACCAAACGATAGCCAGCGTGGTTAAAAAGTGAGGTGAAGGAAGCTATTAGAGCTAAAAGAAAATCCTTCAAAAAATGGAAGAAGAAACATAAGGAATGTCAAGTCAAATGCAAAGCGCTGATAAGGAATGCTAAGAAGGACTTCTAAAAAAAGATTGCACTGGAGGCAAAAACATGTGGAGGGGCATAATCGAACGTCGCCAGCGAAATAGTTCACTGGCGATCTATTTTGGCGGCGCAACAGCTGGCCGAACCGTATTATCGAAAAAGATGGCCGGCCATCTTTTTTTCGATAATACGGTTTAGCCCGGCCAAATGCCTTGGATTTCGCCGGGTTTGAGATCGCCGGTTTTGTTTTTCAGCGATAATAGAAAAAAAATGCCAGCCATCTCAAACCCGGCGAAATCCGAGGCATTTGGTCGTGGAAGGAGCCAGCATTTGTAGTGCACTGGTCCCCTTCACATGCCAGGACACCAACCAAGCACCCTAGGGGACACTTCTAAAAATTAAAAAAAATATATACAAATACCTCCCAGGTGCATAGCTCCCTTACCTTGGGTGCTGAGCCCCCCAAATCCCCCCCAAACCCATTCCCCACAACTATACACCATTACCATAGCCCTCATGGGTGAAGGGGGGCACCTACATGTGGGTACAGTGGGTTTGGGGGGGGGATTGGAGGGCTCAACACTTAGCACCACAAGTGTAACAGGTAGGTGGGGGATGGACCTGGGTCTGCCTGCCTGAAGTGCACTGCACCCATTAAAAATTGTTCCAGGGACTTGCATACTGTTGTTAGGGAGATGGGTATAACATTTGAGGCTGGCAAAAAAAGGGTTTTATTTGTATTTTTTTAGTGTGGGAGGGGGTTGGTGACCACTGGGGAAGTATGGGGAGGTCATCCCCCATTCCCTCCGGTGGTTATCTGGTCAGTTGGGGCACCTTTTTGAGGCTTGGTCGTGAAAATAAAAGGACCAAGTAAACCCGGAGAAATACTGCTTAACGCCGCTTTTTTTCCCCATTATCCGCGAAAGCCAGCCATCTGGTAGCCATGCCCATGCCCGTCTATGTCCCGCCTTCACTACGCCGCCAACACACCCCCTTGAACATTCGCTGGCGAGGTGACGGGAAAGCGGCAATGTTGTAAAAACGCCGCTTTCGATTATACCAATTTCGCCACTTTTGCAAAATCGCCGGCCATCTCCCGATTTATGTCGGAAGATGGCCGGCGATCACTTTCGAAAATAAGCCTGATAGTAAAAACTTTTTTGGTATATTAAAAGCAGGAAGCCGGCAAAAGAATCAGTTGGACCGCTAGATGACCGAGAGTTAAAAGAGGCGATCAGGGAAGACAAAGCTGTAGCAGAGAGATTAAATGAATTCTTTGCTTCGGACTTCACTGAGGAAGATTTGGGTGAGATACCGGTGACAGAAATGGTATTCAAAGCTGACGAGTCAGAGAAACTTAATGAATTCTCTGTAAACCTGGAGGATGTAATGGGGCAGTTCTACAAACTGAAGAGTAGCAAATCTCATGGACCGGATGGTATTCAACCCAGAGTACTGATAGAACTAAAAAATGAGCTTGCGGAGCTATTGTTAGTAATATGTAATTTATCTTTAAAATCAAACATGGTACTGGAAGATTGGAGGGTGGCCAATGTAACACCAATTTTTTAAAAAGATTCCAGAGGAGATCCGGGAAATTATAGACCGGTGAGTCTGACGTCGGTGCCGGGCAAAATGGTAGAGAGTATTATTAAGAACAAAATTACCAAGCATATTCAAAAGCATGGATTAATGAGACAAAGTCAACATGGATTTAGTGAAGGGAAATCTTGCCTCACCAATCTACTACATTTCTTTGAAAGGGTGAACAAACATGTGGATAAAGGTCAGCCAGTTGATATTGTGTATCTGGATTTTCAGAAGGCATTTGACAAAGTACCTCCTGAAAGACTCCAGAGGAAATTGGAGAGTCATGGGATAGGAAGTAATGTTCTATTGTGAATTAAAAACTGACCAAAAATAGAGAGTAGGGTTAAATGGTCAGTATTCTCAATGGAGAAGGGTAGATAGTGGGGTTCCCCAGGGGTCTGTGCTGGGACAGCTGCTTTTTAATATATTTATAAATGACCTAGAGATGGGAGTAACTAGTCAGGTAGTTAAATTTGCTGATGACACAAAGTTATTCAAAGTTGTTAAATCGCGGGAGGATTGTGAAAAATTACAAGAGGACCTTAAGAGACGGAGAGACTGGGCGTCTAAATAGCAGATGACGTTTAATGTGAGCAAGTGCAAAGTGATGCATGTGAGAAAAAGGAACCCAAATTATAGCTACATCATGCAAGGTTCCACATTAGGAGTCACCGACCAAGAAAAGGATCTAGGTGTCATCGTTCATGATACGTTGAAACCTTCTGCTCAGTGTGCTGCTGCGGCTAAGAAAGCAAATAGAATGTTAGGCATTATTAGGAAAGGAATGGAAAACAAAAATGAGGATGTTATAATGCCCTTGTATCGCTCCATGGTGCGACCGCACCTCAAATATTGTGTTAAATTCTGGTCGCCGCATCTCAAAAAAGAATAGTGGAATTAGAAAAGGTGCAGAGAAGGGCACGAAAATGATAAAGGGGATGGGATGACTTCCCTATGAGGAAAGGCTAAAGCAGCTAGGGCTTTTCAGCTTGGAAAAAAGGCGGCTGAGGGGAGATATGATAGAGGTCTATAAAATAATGAGTGGAGTTGAACAGGTAGATGTGAAGCATCTGTTTACGCTTTCCAAAAATACTAGAACTAGGGGGCATGCCATGAAGTTACAATGTAGTAAATTTAAAACGAATCGGAGAAAATATTTCTTCTCTCAACGTGTAATTAAACTCTGGAATTCGTTGCCAGAGAATGTGGTAAATTCGGTTAGCTTAGCGGAGTTTTAAAAAGGTTTGGACGGCTTCCTAAAGGAGAAGCCCACAGACCATTATTAAATGGACTTGGGGAAAATCCACTGTTTCTGGGGTAAGCAGTATAAAATGTTTTTGTACTTTTTGGGGATCTTGCCAGGTATTTGTGAAATGGATTGGCCACTGCTGGAAACAG
Organism: Microcaecilia unicolor; assembly: GCF_901765095.1. NCBI lineage: Eukaryota > Metazoa > Chordata > Amphibia > Gymnophiona > Siphonopidae > Microcaecilia > Microcaecilia unicolor. The sequence goes on from NC_044031.1 coordinate 410,287,301, forward strand.
GATGCTGGGCTTGATGGACCTTTGGTCTTTCCCAGTATGGCAATACTTATGTACTTATGTGGTAACAGCAGTTAGCGTATCTGGGTTTTAAAAAGGTTTGGACAAATTCCTGGAGGAAAAGTCCATATTCTGCTATTGAGGCAGACATGGGAAGCAACTGCTTGCCCTGGGATTTGTAGTATGGAGTGTTGCCATGATTTCAGTCTCTGCCAGGTACTTGTGACAGGATACTGGGCTAGATGGACCATTGGTCTGACCCATTATGGCTACTCTTATGTTCTTATGCTCTTTCAGACAAAACATAGAAACTTACAGACTGTGTTTGGCCTACCACCAGAGGCTTGCTTACAACTGAATGGGCTGAATTTCAGAGGTTTCCTATCCTATATCTCAGGTCCTATGAAAGAAACAGGCTTGAGGATTCCCTTGAATAAATACTTATTTTCATTTGGGGTCTCACAGCCCCCATTGTTACAGAAGAGACTGCAGACATATCGGTGTCCAAATCATAATTAGTAGCAATTGAGTGCTTATTAACTCTGATAATTAAATCATTGGAGTCCATTAACTAATTATTTGGGCACCGATCTGGGATCTGCACCCTTTATAGAATCTGGGGGAATATGTGGATTTTCTGAAAACTTCTATACTAAGACCTAAATCATTCTTTTTGACTAATACATCCAAAAAAGAAATTGGATACTTATCCATGTGCTTAGTAAATTGAATTTTCTCACTGCATGAATGTAACCATTTATGAAAGACAAACAACATTTTTTCTCCTCCCCACCATAACATGAACACGTCGTCAACGCATCTGAGCCAGAGAGTGGTAGAAAATCATTGCCATCTGTATAATTTTGCTGCTCCTTCTTCATTCCATCCTCCCTGTGCCCCTTCACTATATGGATAGTGTCAGGATGATTAGAAGGATTTTCAGCCCAACACAACTGTACTACGTAAGAAAGTACAGAGATAAGGAAGTTATATGTTCACTGGTTGCTTGTGAATTGGAACTTAATATATGGCCCAGTATTTATATTAATTACGGCCCATTAGTCAAAAGGTTTGTTCAGTTAACTTCAGGAGTTAAGATTTCACTTGTTAACTTTAAATTGTCCTGTGCCTCTAACCTATCAACTTTTCTCTGAACAGCTTATTGTCCAGCCAAAAGCTATAGTACTTGCTTAAAAATGGAGGGGGCAAGAAACATACTGGAGATATGGTTATAATTTAACCAGATAGCACTGTTATTCATATTTCAGCTTAGTTCAGTTTCACAGCATTCACAGCTCCCATAGGAGAGGGAGCCTCAGCCATAACCGATGCCAGACACAGACTGTGCATGTAGCTCAGTAAGCTTTAAAGTTGGCCTTGGAACACAGGACTACAGAAGTGGAAATTTTGGAAGCTTTCAGTTTTTTCCATGAATTTAGATGTAGTTGAACTTTGCTGAGCATTAAGGCAAACATGGGTGTCAGGCCCATCAGTGTGAAGCTAGTGAGAAGAAAGCAAACTAAGCAATGGCAAAGGTGAATCACATGAACGTTCTCCATTTTGTGTGAACATCTTCATCCTCACGCAATTGTAGGTCTAAGAAAGTCTACTGGAATCAGAAGGTGTTTACATGAGTGATGGAAGTGAGGAAGGAGTAAGCAAGTGGACGAAAGAGTGGAGTGGAGCAGCATGGTGAAGCTGGAGAGAAAGAGAATTTAGACAGATTTTGGACTATGGTTCGGAAGATTGATCTAAATTACAGTCAGCTCTTCTATTAGGTAGACTAGCCACCTTATAATCAAAAGAGAAAAACGCCCATATTCCGACCTAAATCGGGAGATGGACGTCTTTCTCTCGCGGGCGCCCAAATCGGTATAATCGAAAGCTGATTTTGGGCGTCTTCAACTACACTCCGTCGCAGGAACGAATAAAGTTGACCGGGGCATGTTGGAGGCATGGTGAAGGCGGGACTGGGGCGTGGTTATCGGCCGAGGAGAGATGGACGACTTTAGCTGATAATCGAAAAAAAAGGCGTTTTTATCGCGATTTTGGGTCACTTTTTTTTGGACCCTTTTTTTTCACAAACAAGTCCCAAAAAAGTGCCCCAACTCACCAGATGACAACTGGAGGGAATTGGGGATCACCTGCCCTGACTCCCTCAGTGGTCACTAACCCCCTCCCACCAAAAAAAAACCCACTTTAAAAACTTTTTTTCCCAGCCTGTATGCCAGCCTCAAATTCCGTACCCACCTCCATGACAGCAGAATGTGTTCTATCCTCTGACAGCCTTTCTCTGGTTCTGATGTGGGTCTTGGGTGAGTGTGACACCTTTTCTGTTAAGGGCACTGCAGAGTCACATCAGCAATGCATTGTGGTTTGTGTAGGGTATTGGGCTCCGTGATTCCACTAGCTTGTGTTAAATGCTCACGATGTTGGTAGTTGGTAGGCTCTACTCCCATGGTGCTTTTCCCTCTGCTTACTGGGTCAGAGTGTGCCCTGTTTTGTTTTCGGTAGTCCTTGAGGTAGTGGCCATTTTTGTAAGCCAGTTTTAGATCCTGTTCATGTGTTAGCCACGTTACAGCACTTAGTTCTTACTTTGAATGTTGCTGAAAGAGGGCATTGTACACCATTCTGCCAGCTCTGACCTACTGCTAATCTCAGTACCAGCGAGACTCATTGCCAGTGGGGCACAACCTCTGATCTGCAGTTAACTGTGAGTAAAGGTGTTTATTCAAATAAAGGACGTTTTCAGTGAGATTAGTCTTCAGGTGTCAACTGCTGTGCCAAGGTTATACAGCAGCAACAAGTCCTGTCCCTGGAGCACTTTTAGTGGGTACTGCAGTGCACTTCAAGCAGGCAGACCCAGGCCCATCTCCCCCGCACCTGTAACACTTGTGGTGGTAAATGGGAGTCCTCTGAAACCCACTGTACCCACATGTAGTTGCCCCTTCACCCCTAAGAGCTATGGTAGTGTTGTACATTTGTCCCTCCCACGACCAAATGACTTGGATTAGGACGTTTCTGAGCTGGGAGTTTTTAGTTTCCATTATCGCAAAAAAAAAAAAAAATGCCCATCTCAGAAAGGACCAAATCCATGGCATTTGGTCCGTCCAAACCGTATTTTCGAAACAAAAGATGGACGCCCATTTTTTTCGAAAATACGGTCTGTCCCGCTTCTTCATGTACCCGTTTTCGGACATAGATGCCCATTGAAAAGGGCATTCGCATTCGATTATGCCCCTCCACGTGACCTCTTAGAGTGCAGAATTGTTCAGGGCAGTATTAAGAGTTTTGCTATGAATGAGCACACAGAGCTCTGCCTTAGGTAGCATACTGTGCAACCTTTATCCCGATTGAGGGAAAGGTTGGAGTGAAGATGTTTTCACACAGTAAATGGCAAAGTTATTTGAACAAAGCCTGTCATGACCTGGGGAAAAGGAAATTCTGTACCTCATTTAGAGCCAAATTGCCACTATTTCACATGAATCCAGTGCATTACTTGAAGAAAAATGCCGACCTAAAATGACATTAAATAGTGAGGAATCAGCCTGCAGCAATGGGAGTTGTTCCCCTGAAATGTGGGAGTTTTCAAAATATCCTCAACTGAGAGTAATTACTTACACGCCCTTTTCATAAAGCTTAGTGTGCGCTAACGGAATTAGTATGTATTACATGCTAAGAAGATTTATCTAGAAGGTAAGAAGATATCGCAAAAATAAGCATCAAAATATCTAAGAAAACAATTGCTGAAATAGTCAGGGTGTTTAACAGAGGGAAGGCCTCGAGAAGCCCCCAGCTTAACTAAAAGCTTCGGGGGCTGGGCTTCTTCATCATCGGCCAAAAAACCTCTGTGAATATGTTTGTTCTTGTCAATTTACTTTACTGATTCACTTAATGCATTCAATTTTTACAAATTCGCTTAGTGCATTTGGGTCCACACCAGATATTACTTAACTTTATCAGGTGTTCAAACGTGCGGGTCCTTCTTACACTTCGACCACGACCAACAATGGCAACCGTTTCGAAGGCCCGCCTCAGGGTTCAGTGGTCCGTGTATAATCTCCGCACTAAATGATCTAGCCATTTTGGGCTAGATTCTATATATGGCTCCTGAAAAACCCCCACAAAATTAATTTCCACCTAAGCGTATTCTATGAGCGGTGCCTACATTTAGACATGGTACAGAATATGCTTCATTGACATCCCAGCCCCTATATTCTATAACAGTGCATGTAAATTTTGGAAAGCCCATGAAACACCCATTTTCCTGCCCATAACCACGCCCCTTCTTGGCTCTGCGCATTAGAACTTAGATGTTGTGCCTTACATAATATGCTTAGCGAGTTATGCGTGTAAATTCTAATTATTGACAATTAGTGCTCAGTATTTCTTGTTAAGTGCTGTTAAAAGTGCTGATTGGCTTGTTAAGCCAACAAAGTTACGTGCATTGTTATAGTATATGCTTGGATTTCAGCACGCAACACTAGCTGTGATAGAGTCCCGGGGTTTACACCTATGAACTTATTAGCATTTAGCATGTGCTAATTCCATTATTGCACGCTACGCTTTAGTAAAAGGACCCCTTAATATCTTATGCATGGGAACCTGAATACTCAAGGGGTTTGACAGAATTGAACTATTTTGACTATAGTAGCCTGAAATGCTAATAGCTAAATTGGAGATGATATTGGGATGGATGCAGTTGTAACACAGCACTGCAGGCTAGCCCACCTTAGCTCTGCTGAAAAAGTGCATAAGAAAGGATATAAGACATGGCAACTGCTCTATCCATATGTTCCTCATTAGGTAATGGGTCGAAGCAAATCAAGATCAGTGGGTATGATAAGACGTTTATGCTTATGTTTTTATTATTTATAGCCCTCCTTTAGCCAAGACGGGTAACAAGTAAACATACACAGCTAAAATACAGTCAATAAACAACTGACTGAACCATGAGAGCCAACTTTTCAAAATTATTGGGGGTGCTAAGCCCAGTGGAAATAAGCCCTCCCTGGACATATACAAGGAATTTTCTCAATATTGGGGGTACTCAAGCACCCACAGGACCCACAGAGCCAGCTCCTATGGACTGAACGCAAACATGCAGCAAACAATAACACCAATAAGTCATAGGTAATTCATAGTAGCTCTCTGTTAGATATTTGCTTAAAGATCCAGCATATGCAGTATAAACTTTAAAGAAGATCCATTTTTCCAACACACCTATTTTATGTGCATGTCAGCCACAAAGACTTAGAAAATTATCCTTATAGGGTTAATATTCAGCAGGGTGCTACTGCTTAAAGATATATGAAACGTTATCTAAATACCTCAGATTTATTTTTGTATAATGAGATATTCACAATTAGCAAGCAAAATCCAGAAGGTCATCTGCAAACATTGGCATATTTTGGAGGGACAAGAATGCTTTAGAGATACAAATTTAGTCATTGCACACTCTAAAGGAAAAAATGTTAAAAGTAAAACTGGTGCCTTCAGTCTTATCTGACACTTATTCACCAATTGATAATGGGTTGTAGTCTGGACAAAAGAAATGCAGTACTTGAAGTGTTTGTTCATGTTCTATGGTTATTTTAACTTTCATACAACCACAAACCCAAAAGATATACAAATTGAAATACAATTCTGATTGTAACACTGCTCAGATTATTTACATCATTCACTATTCATGCTCACTTATATATGTGGACAAAACAAAGGGAATGATAAAAACATGCATAATCGAGCACCGTAGTTGTCTTAACCGCAGTATTTCTATGGCACCTTTGATAGATCATTGGAACAAGGCAGGACATTCCAATAGCGTCTTACAATTACTTGTTTTCAAAGTTAATGAACGAGTTTGGAGGGGGCGGTGATATTGATTTTCTTTTATTATGTGAAGAACCAAAGCTCATTTTTCAATGTAATTCTGTTACTCTATATGGATTGAATCTGGAGATAGATTTAAGACACTTTTCATAATCAAACTTTTTATAATCTGTTTCATCTCTCATTCCTTCCCCTGGTGTTTTCCTTCCCCTTTCTCCTCCCCCTTCTTCCCTGCATTTCCTCCTCTTTTCCCCCTCTTTTTCTTCCTCTTCCTCCCTTTCTCCCTCCCCTCCCCTTCCCTCTCCCTTCCCCTTCCCTCTTATACCTTTTGTTCTCCCTATCCTCCCCTCTCTCCCCTTTCCCTTCCCTTTATCCCCTTTTCTCCTCCTTTCCCCATTTCCTCTTCCCTCCTTCCCTTTCTATCCTCTCTTCTTTTTTCCGCTCCACTTTCCTTCTCCCCCTCCCCTTCCCCTTTTCTCCTATCCCTTGCCTTCCCCTTTCTTTCCCCTCTTTTTCTGTCCCTCACCCTGTTTATTCCTTCCCCATTTCCCTCCCCTTTTTCCTCTCCCCTCCTTCCTTCCCCTTTCCCCTTTCTTTCTCCCCTTTTCCCTTCCTCTGCCTTCCCCCTTCCTCTTCCCTCCCATTCCCATTTCCCTTCCCTTTCTTCCCATCCTTTTCCCTTGCCCTTCCTTCCCTTGTCCTTCCCCTCCCCTTCCCTTCTTCATCCACTTCCTCTTTCTTCTCCCTCCCCTCTTTCCTCCCTCTTCCCTTTCCTCCTCCTCCTACCTTTTCTCCCTTCTCCCTCAACCTTTCCTTCCCTTCTCTTTCTCCCCTTATCCTTTCCCACATTCCTTCCCTCCCCCTTCCTCTCCTCTTCCTCCCCCTTTTCTCCCCTCCCCTTTCTTTCCTTCTCTTCCCTCCCAATTCTCTCCCTACTTTCCCTTCTATCCCTTCCTCCTTTTTCTTTCCCTCTCATGCCATAACCCTTTCCCCCTCCTTCCCCTTCTCCTTTCCCTCCCTCTCCTTCCCTTTTCCCCCTTTCTTCCTCTCTCCTTTCTTTCCTCCTCCTTTTCCCCTCATCCCCTTTTCCCTTCCTCTCTTCCCCCTCCCTTCTTCACCCCTTGCACCCTCACCTTCCCTTCCCTTCACCTCCCCTTCATGCTCATCCCCCCCCCCCCCCCTTGGTATCTTTCTTCCTTTTGTTCTTATTCTTGGCAGTCACAACACCAGTTCATATCTATTTATTGCTACTTCTTTTCTTTGAAGAAACTAGAGCACTTATATATGTAGGTGTGCAAAAAAAACACTAATCCACCTTAGTAAACAGAGCCCTAAGCGTATTCTGTTAATATGTGTAAATTCCAAGTCGCATAGTTGAAAATGGAGCGTGGCCATGGGCATGGAATGGGTGGGTCATAAAATCTATGCTCATTGTTATAGAATATACCCAGTCTGTGCCTAATTTAGGCGTTGGCATTTACACCACATTTTACTTGGTGTAACTGCCCGCAACTAAATGTAATCATGTGGACAGGTGCTTGACGTATTCTATAAACCACATGGAAATTTAGGATTATTCTATAAAGTACGCCTGAATTTAGGCATACTTTATGGAATATGCCTAGGAGTATTTCGTTTCGGAGCTGATTTTTTAGGCATGATATATAGAATCTAGTCCATTATTCATTAGTCATCGAGTCCTTTGGAGGGCATTAGGTATAATTTTACATATTTTTTAAATTATTATATATAAATACCACAGCCAGATCAATCTAAGTAATGAGCACATATATTTTTTAAAGTTTACTTTCATCAATAATAGAGACATTTTTTTTTTTTCAAATTGAGGCTGGCTTGCCCATATTTCAGCATACAAGTCAGCATGCATGGCGTTTTTCTAACCTGTGCAAATCTTACAGTGTCTGAGGGTATTGCAGCTTCCTTTATTTGAGGCAAACATTGACTACTTTGACTTTTCATAAATTCAACGATATACATAGAATGCTATATTGCATTCTTCTGTCATGCTTTGCATGATTACATTTTGGCAGAAATATTAGTGGTTTATGATTTCCATGTTTCTCCCATCATTTATTTCCCTAACATGTCCTTTTCCCACACAGTTAGGTTTTCCCAGTAGCATATTTTTTTAGCGAAAAATACCTCCGGTGGGCATCAATGTAATTTTATATATTACATAATATGATAGATCTTAGATCCTTTCATTTTTGAATATCCCCTCATAAGCCTGTCCGCAACAATAAAAGATTTGCTTATTGGGTGTTCATGTTCTTCACTCTGCCTGTATCATAAAAAAAAAGTCTTTTGTCTTGTTGTTCTGTTATGTATTAAGATGTGTCCCCTATATTTTCATTCCTTTTTCTTCATTTTTTACAGTTTGACATGAGAATCTTATGAATTACAGAGGCTGTACAAGTTTAACAACAAACATCTCTCTCTCTCTCTCTCTCTCTCTCTCTCTCTCTCTCTCTATATATATATATATATATATATATATATATATATATATATATATATCCTATATAATAAAACGCACCTCCAATGGTCTGAAGCTGAGAAAATGAAGCCTTAAAGCATACGTGCTCTCTCTAAGGCTGTATCCATCTCCTGAATTGACGTCAACGCAGCACTGACCAACCACAGATGGGAGGGCAGGCGCACAGCGGCAATTGGCTCTACCGTTCAGTGGGCGTGCACGCTGCGCTGTGTACGGCAGCGGAGAGCAGCAAGGAGAGTGCAGTGAAGTGAAACTGTCAGGAGCCATGAAATTATATGCCATAGAGGAAGTGCGAATTTAAAGGCAGAGAAACAAAAGTGGCAAGTGAGCAGTGCAAATGGAGACATTAAAATGTAAACGAGTAGCGCAGGCAAAGTGGTGAAGTGGAAGAACGGTGTAGGAGAGAAACGTGGACAAATAAAAGCTGAAGTCGGGTGTGGATGTGAATGTGGAGAACAAAGTGATGTGCGAGAGGAACAGCTGAGAAATACGGCGTGTGAATGAAGAAACGGAAAAAGACGGGCGCAGTGTGAACACCGTGGCACTGTGAAAGAAGGGAAGAAATATATATAAGAATACCTGAAAGGAGAATGGTGTCCACAAAAATATCGCTGTGTCAGCAATGAGGAAACTAGATCTGAGTCAGGATATTTAAATAAAAAAAAGTCCCAGCCAGCACTGTGTGCCGTGCTAGGGAAAAAAGATGTCTGTTTTCCAGCATGGTGCTAACCCAACGGTAATCAGGCAGTGCCATGCACTACCCAGTTACCACCGGGTTAGCGTGAGAGCCCTTAACACCACCTCAATGAGTGGTGTTAATTGTTGTTGTGTGTGTCCCCCCCCCCCCCCCCCCCCCCATGGCCACATGGTAAGGGAAATCCTTCCGCATGGCCATGCCATTTTTTGTGCCTTTTTACCCACTGCAGTAAAAAGGGCCGCAGCGCACAGCAAACACAGCCCCCACCACTAGCACAAGGTCCTTTTTTCCACAGCTTAGTAAAAGGACCTCTTAGTGTGATTTAACTAGGCAGGAGCCTCTCCTGGCAAGTTAAATGCTTTTAAATATCAGACCCATAAATTTTAGCTTGTATGGACAAAATTTATCCATTCACTTGCAGGAAACAAAAAAGTACTTATGTATTTATCGCCAGATGTTGACATCAGAAGAAGGCGGGACACTGATGGAACCAACCAGTGCGAAGGGACGGGAGACGTCGGCAGCGCTTTCACTGAAGCTGCTGCAACCGGAGGTAAAAGATTTAAAGGCCTCGGCGGCGCAGAGCTCAAGTAAGCGGCGAGGGTAAGCACCGCGGCGGCACCCTCCAGAGGTCGGCACCCTCCTGCGGTGCTTACCCCGCTTACCGTATCAGCACGGCCCTGTTTGCAGTGCCGTCTAATGCATACGTGATTGAGTGTGATATTTAGCACTTAACCGACTATGGGTTACCGCTTAAAGGAGTCCTTTTACTAAGGCAAGGCAAAAATTGGCCTCTAGTAGTTTAGGCACGTGTTTTTGGCATGTGTTGGGCCCGTTTTTACTGTGTCTGGGAAAAAGGGCTTTTTTTCAATGGTCAGGAAATAGGGCCTGCGATAAAATTGAAACCAGCGTGCACCTATTTACAGCCTGAGCCCTTAATGTCACCCATTGATCTAGCGGTAACGGTTCACAAGCTACACGTGCGGTGACCAGTCAGCGCGTGCCAACTGCCAATTAACTCCAGAAACACCGCACGTGGTAGGAAATAAAACAATAATTTGTCACGGTGGTATGGGCACGTGCCAAATCCAAAATTACTGCCGGGGGGGGGACGCTAGCCTGGCATTAGTCTTGTTTTGGCACACGCTACATGTGCGTAGAGCCTACCATGCCTTTGTAAAAGGGCCCCAGAGATAGGATTGACTTTTATGGGGTCCTATTTATACAGTTAACCTGGCTGGTTAAATGCTGAATATTGGCACTTAACCGGCCAAGTGCCGACCTCACCCCTGAAACACCCTCAAAATAGTTGGTTTTCAGTTTGGTGCTAACCTCATTTATTGTATTTATGTTCATTCTTGGTTATTTTACTATTATTAACAAAATTGTAAGTTTTATGTTAAACTGTACCTGCTGTATACCACCTTGGGTGAATCTCTTCATAAAAGCAGTTAATAAATCCAAATAAATAAATAAAGAGGTCATTTCCAGCAACACTAACCAGTTAATTCCCTCTGAAAATTTGCAGCTAGCCCCAAACAGCAGATTTAACCGACCAGGAGCTGTTTCTGGCTGGTTCAATCGTTTTGAATATGGAACCGAACATTTTAAAAAACTACAATCTCGGCCTTTTTTATATGTGTTTACATTTTTAGAAGTGATTAACTCCCTTTCTAGATCTAGCTCAAGGACAGTTAAAAGGCAAGTACTGTAGAAAATGCACTGCCTATGAGGGCTTACAATCTTTTTGTGCCTGAGGCAATGCAGGGGTTAAGTGATTTGCCTAACATTATAGCCAGCATAAGTCAGAAGGGCAGAATCTAAACCATGGCTTCTGCTGAGCTGCTCCTCCATTTGAAAGAGAAACCTTAGGTCAGAACAGTATAACTGTTCTTCACCTAACAAACTAATGAATGTTGCATGTTGTAAACTAATGTGGAACTGACATGATATTGCCCAATGCTCTTTTTTTATAATGCCAGTTTCTGTTTTTCAAGAGCCCCTTATTTTTAGCATTTTAAACCAATATTTTCAACTGGCCTGCACTGTGATTATGCCATTTTAACTGTATAACTCATTGCTTATGCTTTCCAGTTCCTGCTCAGATTTCCAGCCTTAGGTCACAAGGCCCATGCCAACCATAATTTATGAGCACTGAGGACAGAAAACCATAGCTCTGTGCTCTAAAGGTTATTTTCAGTCTGTGTTTTTTTGAGCGGCATACAGACAATAATATTATTCACAAACTACATATCCCACCAGTGAATGACTGACCATTTCAGTGATGCACAACCGCTCTGCAGGAAGTAGAAGAATGAGCACCAAGAAAGTCCTTCAGCTAATGTTTGAATATGAATACTTTACAATGAAAAAAAAAAAGACAACTTGCTTTAAAGCTTCTATGTATTCCAAGGCCATAGAAACAATATGGCAAAGGATTATAAGATGGTGATGTCAAGAAACATTGGGGGTAATTTTCACTTTGGAGGGGTTGTAAGTACCTGTATGGGCATTTGCACATAAGCACCTATACTGGCCTCATAAAAGCTGGAGTCTTTTTGTGAGAAGCTGTGTGTTTGAGCTCTCTCCAGTCCCTGAGGCAGTTTCCTGAATGAAACCCTGGGAGTTGGGCATTTGGAGGGGGGGGAGGGAACTTTTTGTTCCTGAGTCGCATTCTCTATATTTTGGATGATTTAGACACTGGAAAATGAACCGACTCCAGATATGTTGAATCTTTATTGATATCTTGCTTTTGTTTGAATTTGGACGTGTTATTTGCTACACGTGAGGGCCCTTTTTACAAAGTGGTGGCAAGCCCAACGCGGGCTTACTGTACGCTAATCTAAAGCTACCACCGGCCCAATGCAGGCACCAGCGATAGTTTCAGCCCTAGCATGTGCCATTTCCTGCACTAGGGAAAATCAGCCTATATTTTTTAGTGGTAATTGGGCAGCGCTACGTGCTATCCGGTTACCACCAGGTTAGGGCGGGAGCCCTTACCACCACCACCTTAATGGGTGGTGATAAGTGCCCCCCCACACACACACACACACACATACACAAACATGGCCATGGCTATTTTCAGCCTTTTTTACCCGCTGCAGTAAAAAGGGCCACAGCGCTTTGCAAAAACAGCCCCTGCTGCTAGTGAAGGGCCCTTTTTACTGCAGCTCGATAAAAGGACCCCTACATTTTGAATATATTAAGAATGCACATTATTAACACATATTTCGATTGTGCACATTTGAAAGACAACCCGATGATAGAAATGAGTGGGTTTTCACCTGTTTGGTAACAGCTTGTGACAGCAGCTGTACTGTTGTTGAGAATATTTGCTGAGAGTTCTCTTTATTTATTTATTTATTGCATTATTATTGAACAGTATTTGGTGTATTACTTGTTATTGTGAGTGTGTTGCTATAATATCACCAGTAATTTAGGGGATTATTTACTTTTGGCTTTATAAAACAGGCACCTTTTGGGGCTTCTCCCATGAACAGCCTGTTTTAAAATTACTCTAATCTGCATTGGTTTCTTTAACTAAAAATAGTGAGCCTTGGGTCCTGATGTAAATAATCCCTCTCCCCATATGGTTCATATGAGGAGACCTAGAACTGAGTGAGCCAGGGGCATTCCTTTGTCCTTTTAGTGACACCATTTGTCAATTCTCTTTCATGTGATTTGCCTTTGCTTTCATTTTTCATGCTTTTTAATGTGCTACCTGTCTGTACCTGACATTCTTTCCACTTCACTTCTTTTTTCTTCTGTACCAGTGCATTCAGCTGTACTTTCAGGCCCAGATTATCAAAAGCAAACGCCGGCGCTAGTGGCTAGCGCCATACTAGCGCAGGCATTTGCTACCGCCCCATGATTAGAGCCCTCGAGTGCGTGAAACAACGCATTTGAGGGCTCTTTGCGCAAGTAGCATGCAAATGCATGCTAAACAGGTCTCAGCGCATTTATCCCCAATGATCAGTGACCAGTGCGCCAAAAGTTGGGTCGCTGGCCGCAGCTAAACCTACGCCACCTCCGAGCTGGCGTTAGGGTTTGCAGATCATTGAGGAGGAATGGTGAGCCCTGTCTAGCATGCAGTTGCATGCTGGCAGGCCCCCCCCCCCCAAAATCAAACCTGCCAACAGGGGGCTGGAGGTCCGGCGGACCTCCGGTCCCCCCCCAATGATCCCACCCCCCAGGTTCAGGGAGGCCTGGAGATCCGATGGGTCTCCAGCCCCCCAAACCCCCAGAAAATGTCAAGTGGCCACCAGCCAAACCCTATCCCACCTAGTGAGTGACGGGGGGGGACCTCCAGCCCACCCCATTCCCCCCCCCCCCCCAGCGTTGTCCGACCGATCCCTGGTGGTCCAGCGTGAGGATACGTAGTAGTGGTAGTAGTAGTAAGGACAACCCCCCTCCCGGCCCCCCTACCTTTAGTTGGAGGAGGGACGCAGCCTGCCTCCCTCCTCTTCCTGGGATGTGCTGGGCGGGGCTACAGACCATGTAAGGGAATTGCTCTCTTAAATGGTCTGTAGCCACGCCTAGCGCATCCCAGGGTGCAATGGGCGGGGCTGGGCGCCCCCATTTTGCGGCGACGTCAACAGAAGGAAGAGGAGGGAGGCAGGCTGCGTCCCTCCTGCAACTAAAGGTACGGGGGCCGGGAGGGGGGTTGTCCTTACTACTACTACCACTACTACTTATCCTTACGCTGGACCACCAGGGATCGGTCGGACAACGCTGGGGAGGGAGTTGGGTGGGAGGGTGGGAGAGGGTTTGGTCGGCGGCCACTTGACATTTTCTGGGGGGTTGGGGGGCTAGAGACCCACCGGATGTCCAGGCCTCCTTAAACCTGGGGGGGGGGGGTGGGATTGTCCGGGGGACCGGAGGTCCTCTGGACCTCCAGCCCCCGTTGCTCGAGGCAGGGGTAGACAGGGCCTGGTGGTCCCATGGACCTCCAGCCCTGTTGATCATGAGGGTTTGACAGGTTTGGGCTTTTGACAGCCCCAACCTGTCAAACAAGTGCGGGAGGCAATTCGCCCGCACTTCTACTACATGATCAGAGATAATTGTGCTGCTTAAATTTGCATGCATTATCTCTGATCATCGATGCGGAAAAGCCCCGCGCTGTTCCAGCGCTATTTTTAGAGCGCTGTTTGGAACAGCGCGGGGCTTTTGATCATGAGGGTGTTAATGTGCCAATTTTTTGGAATGCAGGAATGCTACAAATGGATGGATTCCCTAGAGTTTGCTCTGCAGGAGAAGATGCCCCCTACTGTATGTGTAATTATATGTGCTACTGCCTTTATTGCTCTGATGCTTTCTGTGTGATCTATGAAGTGTCCTGTACCACAAGCTTTTTAATTCTTGACCTCCCTGAAATGACCCTGTTCTGCCTTCAGGAGGAGAAGGAGGAGGAGGCAACCTCCTTTCCCTCCCTAAGAGGCAGGCAACAGGACTTACAACTTCTCACACCTCAAAATCATATGTACTGTGACTTTGGTACTGTCCAGCTAAAAGGAGAAGGGAAAGAAAAAATACATTTTTTCTTGTTAGTAAAAAGAAAATGTATTGTTTTAATCTTGAAACTGCCTGCTTCCTGTATATATTCATGAATAGCTTTACTGATGTGGGAGCAGGAATGATGGGTCTGAGAGCTGTACTATGAGGGCAAGTGTACAGCATCGAGCCTAATAATTTATGACATTGAATACTGATAGGCTGAGTGGGTGGGCATGTTTGGAAAATGCATGGTCAGGATGCTTTCTAGGAAGGTAGAGACTGCCAAACCTATTTTAAGGAGTGATGGGATCTAATGTGATATTTATAAATTTGTCACATTAAAAGTATTCAGATGTGGCTCAAGACAGGACATTTTCATGTTTCCTGAAATTTTTTGGAATGAAAATAAAGTTGACTCCTTTGATTCTCTATGGGAGAATAGAAAAATGACAATTCCCTTCCCGTAGATGTAATGGGAACTATGCAAGCAAGTGAGGGGCCATCCAGAGGCCTCAAAGAGGCAAATGAAAATCACATGAGTGAACAAGGTTTTGGAGGCAGGATTAGAAAGGAAGCAGAATTCGATATTTTTTGTGGGGGGGGGGGGAGGGGGCAATGTAAACAGACCTCTTTACAAAAGTCTGTCACCCAGTTTTCAAACAGAAACTCCTTTTGAAACTCATGGAATGGGCTGATGCCATAAAGAGCCTTTATCTCACGTATTTTGCCTGTGCAAAATTTGAGAGGTAAAAAAAAAAATCTGGGATTTCAAATAACATTCTCTTACTTATCTCACTGCCAGCATTGCCCCTTTTCACCAAGTACATGTATTTTGCTCCACATGGAAATTTTTCCAAGGTTCCCCCGCCCTCCAACAAAATCCTTTTCACCCACAGAAATCTCCTTGATAGCTTCCCCCAGAGAGTGAAAGCATGCTCTAAACATTTTCTTTTGGGCCTTTTCAAATAAGTTCCACAGTATTTAAAAACACACTGGATCAGGGGTGGACTGACAGTGCTCTGGGCCCTTGGGCAAAAAGAGTCATGGGCCCCCAACCCCCTATCAAAAGTGACTAAATTACATAGAAGTTAGGACACAGTGGGCCTCTTACTGTTGTGGGCCCTCGGGCACTGCCCTATTGTCCCAATGGTCAGTTCGTCCCTACACTGGATAGTAGCCAAATACTCTCTTTTATGATATTCAGGAAAACACAATATTCACCTCTTGGAGTCATCTAATGAAGACTCGAGGAGGTGAATCAGTTTCACAAAGTATATAACATGAATATATTTTCTTATCACTTGCATGCATCTGATCTAGTGTTTTCTTCTGTGCACCCTTGCAGTCACATATGTATAAGATTATTTTACTGTATTGTTACCTTAAATAGATTTTTGCACCCTACATACTGTAAGTTAAGCTTCTGCACCTGTAAAAAAATGAGAACTTCTAAAAGGCCACGGTTTTATCTGTCAGTCAACATCAGCCTACTTCCTCTCTTAAGAACCCATGCAATGGAATTTACAAACAGTATAGGCAACAACAAAAAAATATTCTTTATGAAATGTCTGCATGAACCATAACATTTTCCATTCACCGTTCACTGCTACTTTGTACATTTTGTTCAGTCCCCATACACCTCCTCTTCTCCTCTAGCTCTTTTCCCCTCTTCTACAAAATCAGCTCTAAAGGTTTCATTAAAAAAGCGAAACTCACAGAGGGCAGCAAACTGCAAGAGGTTGTATTTAGTAAGGCATGATCTGTGAACCAGTCTTCCAGTATGAGCCAGGACAATGCTCAGGGGCTGCTTTTGTAGAATAAGAGGGTTAGGAAGAACAGTCCTGATCATGGCATGACTTAAATAAATTACACTCAAGCTCTATCAAACTGTATCCCAAATTGAAATTCCTAGCCCAGGCTCACACTACCTGTCTGCTTCTATTGTGGACTCAATGTTTTTCAATGTGGAGAAAAAAAAGCCTCAGAATTGCCGCCCAGCCAGTCCCCCTCATCAGACTATAAGGCATGAGCTCGGCGTGCCATCATGTAGCTTTAAAAAAAACTCCACATGTGTAATCAGTCACCAATTCTCTTAAATGTGCTGTTCTATAATATTATGTGTCCACTACACCGTCTATCAATATAATGTATCTTCTTGGTGCAAACTTTAAAGCAATCCCAATACGCATATAGTCTATTGAATGCACATCTAATAAGTCTTGCAAAAAGAAGCCGCCCCAACAACCACTTAGCTCTATGTTCACGCTCAAGTGTCCTTCTCTCAGTGGCGCTTCTCAGTTCATAACCCGACAGGGAGCCCCCGTTTCGCAAATGCTGCGTCAGGGGTAATTTCCAAAGTAATTTATCACAGAAATGCATCCACTGTCATCACGCTCCGTTTCCTTCTCAGGCTTCTCAGGCTTACGCTTTCCAAAAATACTAGGACTAGGGGGCATGCGATGAAACTACAGTGTAGTAAATTTAAAACAAATAGGAGAAAATTTTTCTTCACCCAATGCATAATTAAACTCTGGAATTTGTTGCTGGAGAACTTAGTGAAGGCGGTTAGCTTGGCAGAGTTTAAAAAGGGGTTGGACGGTTTCCTAAAGGACAAGTCCATAGACCGCTACTAAATGGACTTGGGGAAAAATCCACAATTTCGGGAATAACTTGTATAAAATGTTTGTACGTTTGGGAAGCTTGCCAGGTGCCCTTGACCTCGATGGACCTTTGGTCTTTTCCCAGTATGGCATTACTTAACACATAACATAATACAAAAAACTTCTCCACCATAATCACACCATACTGTTCCCTCCCTGTCTCACAAAACTTGAAAATTCTTGGAGTCACCTTTGATCGAAACCTCACTCTTGATACCCACATGAAAAACACGATGAAAAAGATGTTCTACACCATGTGGAAACTCAAACGAGTAAAACCTTTCTTCCTGAGATACATCTTCCTTACCCTGGTACAGTCAATGGTAATAAGTCATCTGGACTACTGCAATGCACTGTACGCCAGGTGCAAAGAACAGACAATCAAAAAACTCCAAACTGCTCAGAATACAGCTGCCAGACTCATATTTGGAAAAACTAAATATGAAAGTGCAAAACCCCTAAGAGAGAAACTTCACTGGCTCCCACTTAAGGAACGCATTGCGTTCAAGATCTGCACGATTGTACACAAAATCATTCACACAGACGCCCCAATCTACATGCTAAACCTCGTAGACCTACCTCCCAGAAACGCCACAAGATCATCCCGCAAGTTTCTCAACCTGCACTACCCCAGCTGCAAAGGACTTAAATATAAGGTGATGCATGCCTCTACCTTCTCTTACATGAGCACGCAGTTATGGAATGCATTACCCACAGACCTGAAATCAATCAACGAAACAACTATCTTTCGAAAATCTCTGAAGACATTCTTCTTCAACAAGGTCTACAATGAGAACCTACAGCCTCACTAAGTCACCTCACCAACCCACTCAGTTATGAATGCCTACCTTCTATAACTACCCTAATCACTCTCTTCCTTCTTCTTTATTCCCATCCTAATCACTACACATTACTAACTGTATCTGATCTAATATCCTGAAATGACAATGTTAACAAATCTATGTAAGCCACATTGAGCCTGCAAATAGGTGGGGGAATGTGGGATACAAATGCAATAAATAAATAAATAAAATAGGACACACAGCATTTAGTGCCCCTTAGAGGGAAAGCATTTTTAAATGCAAAATTCATGAGACCCCACAGAACATAACGAAATGGCAAAGTATCTACTTTTCACAGTAAATTCTTCAGTGCTATTGTGACCTTAACCTGCCAAGTTGTAGATTGTATTAGCACTGTATTATGAAAGAACTGTGCGTGGTATTAATACAGAAAGAGAAAATGGAAACTGAAGAACATTGTACTTGGTGATTCGATCATTAGGCATATAGATAGTTGGGTGGCTGGTGGACGTGAGGATCGCCTGGTGACTTGCCTGCCTGGTGCGAAGGTGGCGGACCTCACGCGTCACCTAGATAGGATTTTATATAGTGCTGGGGAGGAGACGGCTGTCTTGGTACATGTGGGTACTAATGACATAGGAAAATGTGGGAGAGAGGTTCTGGAAGCAAAATTTAGGCTCTTAGGTAGAAAGCTGAAATCCAGATCCTCCAGGGTAGCATTTTCTGAAATGCTACCTGTGCCACGCGCAGGGCCCAAGAGACAGGCAGAGCTCCAGAGTCTCAATGCGTGGATGAGACGATGGTGCAGGGAGGAGGGCTTTAGATTTGTTAGGAACTGGGCAACATTCTGGGGAAGGGGGAGCCTATTCCGAAAGGATGGGCTCCATCTTAACCAAAGTGGGACCAGGCTGCTGGCATCGGCGTTTAAGAAGGAGATAGAGCAGCTTTTAAACTAGAAATGGGGGGAAGGCCGACAGTCGCTCAAAAGAGCATGGTTCGGGATAAGGTATCTTTCAAATATATCACCATAACAGGGAAGATAGAGTATCCTGATAGTGAGGTTGCAAAAGAGATTGTAGTAGATCGGGTATCTTTAAATAACAATAAAAATCAGACAAAAGATTGCCAATTAATACTGTCAAGTACTAAGCATGATGTACTTAGGAACAACAAACATAGTTTGAAATGTCTATATGCGAATGCCAGGAGCCTAAGAAATAAGATGGGGGAGTTGGAATATATTGCACTAAATGAAAAATTAGATATAATAGGCATCTCTGAGACCTGGTGGAAGGAGGATAACCAGTGGGACACTGTCATACCGGGGTACAAATTATATCGTAGTGATAGGGTGAATCGGATTGGTGGAGGGGTAGCATTGTATATTAACGAGAGCCTTGAATCAAATAGATTGAAAATTCTGCAGGAAACAAAACACTCCTTGGAATCACTGTGGATTGAAATTCCATGTGCAAAGGGGAAAAGGATAGTGATAGGAGTGTACTACCGTCCGCCTGGCCAGGACGAACAGACGGATGCGGAAATGTTAAAGGAAATCAGGGACGCAAACAAACTGGGCAACACAATAATAATGGGGGATTTCAATTACCCGCATATAGACTGGGTTAATGTAACATCTGTACACGCAAGGGACATAGGATTTCTTGATGAAATCAAGGACAGCTTCATGGAACAGCTAGTTCAGGAGCCGACAAGAGAAGGAAAAATACTAGACTTAGTCCTTAGTGGTGCTCATGATCTAGTGCAGGGGGTAACGATACGAGGGCCGCTTGATAACAGTGATCATAATATGATCGGTTTTGATATTGGCATTGAAGGAAGTGAAACTAGGAAATCAAGTACGCTAGCATTTAACTATAGAAAAGGTGATTACGACAAAATGAGAAAAATGGTGAAAAAAAGACTGAAAGGAGCAGCTCGCAGAGTAAAAAACTTGCATCAGGCGTGGATGCTGTTTAAAAACACCATCCTGGAGGCTCAGGACAAATATATTCCACGTATTAGAAAAAAGGGAAAAAAGACTAAACGTCAGCCGGCGTGGCTAAACAGTAAGATAAAGGAAATCATTAGAGCCAAAAAACAATCCTTCAGAAAGTGGAGAAGAGAACCAACTGAAAGTAACAGGATAGATCATAAGGAATGCCAAGCCAAATGCAAAGCGGAGATAAGGAGGGCAAAAAAGGACTTTGAGAAGAAATTAGCGTTGGAAGCAAAAATACATAGTAAAAACTTTTTTAGATACATTAAAAGCAGGAAACCGGCCAAAGAGTCGGTTGGGCCGCTGGACGAAAATGGTGTTAAAGGGGCGATCAAGGGAGGACAAAGCCGTAGCGGAGAAATTAAATGAATTCTTTGCTTCGGTCTTCACCGAGGAGGATTTGGGGGGGACACCGGTGCTGGAAAGAATATTTGAAGCGGGGGAGTCGGAGAAACTAAACAAATTCTCTGTAACCTTGGAGGATGTAATGGGTCAGTTCAGCAAGCTGAAGAGTAGTAAATCACCGGGACCTGATGGTATTCATCCCAGAGTATTAATAGAACTAAAAAATGAACTTGCGGAGCTACTGTTAGAAATATGCAATCTGTCCCTAAAATCGAGTGTAGTACCGGAAGACTGGAGGGTAGCCAATGTTACTCCGATTTTTAAGAAGGGTTCCAGAGGAGATCCGGGAAATTATAGACCGGTGAGTCTGACGTCGGTGCCGGGCAAGATGGTGGAGGCTATTATTAAGAATAAAATTGCAGAGCATATACAAAAACATGGACTGATGAGACAAAGTCAGCACGGATTTAGTGAAGGGAAGTCTTGCCTCACCAATCTAATGCATTTTTTTGAGGGGGTAAGCAAACATGTGGACAATGGGGAGCCGGTTGATATTGTATATCTGGATTTTCAGAAGGCGTTTGACAAAGTGCCGCACGAAAGACTCCTGAAGAAATTGCAGAGTCATGGAATCGGAGGTAGGGTATTATTATGGATTAAGAACTGGTTGAAAGATAGGAAGCAGAGAGTAGGATTGCGTGGCCAGTATTCTCAGTGGAGGAGGGTAGTTAGTGGGGTCCCGCAGGGGTCTGTGCTGGGTCCGTTGCTTTTAATGTATTTATAAATGACCTAGAGATGGGAATAACTAGTGAGGTAATTAAATTCGCCGATGACACAAAATTATTCAGGGTCGTCAAGTCGCAGGAGGAATGTGAACGATTACAGGAGGACCTTGCGAGACTGGGAGAATGGGCGTGCAAGTGGCAGATGAAGTTCAATGTTGACAAGTGCAAAGTGATGCATGTGGGTAAGAGGAACCCGAATTATAGCTACGTCTTGCAAGGTTCCGCGTTAGGAGTTACGGATCAAGAAAGGGATCTGGGTGTCGTCGTCGATGATACGCTGAAACCTTCTGCTCAGTGTGCTGCTGCGGCTAGGAAAGCGAATAGAATGTTGGGTGTTATTAGGAAGGGTATGGAGTCCAGGTGTGCGGATGTTATAATGCCGTTGTATCGCTCCATGGTGCGACCGCACCTGGAGTATTGTGTTCAGTACTGGTCTCCGTATCTCAAAAAAGATATAGTAGAATTGGAAAAGGTACAGCGAAGGGCGACGAAAATGATAGTGGGGATGGGACGACTTTCCTATGAAGAGAGGCTGAGAAGGCTAGGGCTTTTCAGCTTGGAGAAGAGACGGCTGAGGGGAGATATGATAGAAGTGTATAAAATAATGAGTGGAATGGATCGGGTGGATGTGAAGCGACTGTTCACGCTATCCAAAAATACTAGGACTAGAGGGCATGAGTTGAAGCTACAGTGTGGTAAATTTAAAACGAATCGGAGAAAATTTTTCTTCACCCAACGTGTAATTAGACTCTGGAATTCGTTGCCGGAGAACGTGGTACGGGCGGTTAGCTTGACGGAGTTTAAAAAGGGGTTAGATAGATTCCTAAAGGACAAGTCCATAGACCGCTATTAAATGGACTTGGAAAAATTCCGCATTTTTAGGTATAACTTGTCTGGAATGTTTTTACGTTTGGGGAGCGTGCCAGGTGCCCTTGACCTGGATTGGCCACTGTCGGTGACAGGATGCTGGGCTAGATGGACCTTTGGTCTTTCCCAGTATGGCACTACTTATGTACTTATGTACTTATGTATTGCATTGAATATGTAAATTTAAGCATGACATTCAGTGCTAGAGAATTTTACAAATATGGGGGGAGATTCTATATATGGCGCCTAAAAAATTGGCGTGGAAATCAGTGCCGACTAAGGGGCCCTTTTACTAAGTTGCGTAGGCGCCTACACGTGCCCAACGTGCTCCAATTCAGAACTACCACCTGGCTACCGTGTGGCCAGGCGGTAATTTCATTTTTTATGGATGTCCACTATGCACACTGGAAAATATATTTTATTTTCCAATGCACAGCACTAACCAGGTGGTGATCGGCATTGTACGCACGCAGACGATTACCACCTGGTTAACATATGAGACCTTACTGTGAGGCCCCCCAAAAATTCTGTTGTGTAGGTGCAACAACTCAAACACTGTTGTTAGTAGTCGTGGCAGGTAAGAGTCTTGCACCCCAGAACTCAGGGAGGTCCAGAGAAACTAACCTCGCTGTACACTCTCAAAGAGATGTACAGGGAAAAAAAACTAAAGGACTATTCCTGAATTTGAGAGAATAAAATCACAATTTCCTTATCAATAAAATAACATTTATTTTCTTTCTTTAACAATCCAATAACAAATATTCAATGCTATTTTCAAATGTACATTTAATGTTTCTGTTTCTTTTAGGTCTACTCCGGAGCACCTCCCTGCATAAACATCAGATAAGTATTTTCCCCTCTAACACCAAAAATTATACCCTTAAGTTTCAAATAAGTGTCAAAATGTCTCTTAAAAAAATTTGATACTTTGTGTGCAATTTTTGTATTTTTCAGGTCACGTGACTACTGCACCCCAAGGTAAGTTTGATGTTGTATGTTTGTTTGTCTGTTGATTATATTCACCACAGCCGCCGCTGTTATGCTGGATATCTGTCTTGCGCTGGGGCCCGAAGTTCCAGAATTTCTGTGCACGTCTTTTCTTTACCTAAACCTAACACTTAACAACTAAAATGGAATAAAAACCCTAACTCCTTAATAAAATCCTTATCCCCACACTAAATGATTTTAACAATATAACATTTGGACAATCTAACTATATAAAAAGAAAATAACCAAACAACCCTTACCCAATTTTCCTAAACTCAAACTGTATTCCCTATTCTATAGAGCTTTCACATATATACACCACCCATCAATCATAAAGGTACTTTCACTATAAATTAAACTCATTCATAAACCTACATCAAATTTTCCCAAACACTCTCCCACAGTAATAAATCACCCAATTATACTCTCTTACACTTAACTCACTAACTTCCAATTCTCCAAAATCACTCTTAAAGCACCAGTCTCACCAACTCACATAAAATACCTCCTCTCTTAACCACCACTCTCCAACACTCTCACAACACTCTGCTTATCACTCAACTCCAAACCTCACCCACTTTCAATCTCCACCAACTCTCCAAATCCTCTATCCCAACCACACCACCAAAAACACGTCCTCTCCTCACCTCAGTCAGAAAAGCTCTGCCAACTGCCAGCCTGCCCGTTACCTGGGAAACGGACCCTTGGCTTGGGATTCCACAACCCCTCCAGCCAATCCTGAGTCCTGCTCAACATTCCGTATCCTTCTGCTGACCAGCGGAATGTTGAGCAGCACTACTCAAGCCCCATTTTAATTAACAATTTCCCATAGGGATCAATGGGAAAAACTTCAATTAATTAAAAACCCCTCTAAATTTTAATCAAACTACCCCAAATTTCCCATACTAATAAAACCTTCCATTCTCTATTAACCTATATGTTTAAAATTTAAAAATCCCAAAATTTAATATCCGCCCAGAAAAAAACTTCCTAAAATCCCGGAAAAATTCCCAAAAAATTTAAAACCCCCCTCAAAAATTCTAAAACCATCTCCCGGACATACCACGTCGAAATTTTAAAATTAACCCTTTCCTAACCCCATAAAATAACACCCTTCCCAAAAGACCCCCTAAAAATATTAAAATTCAAAAACTAAATCACCCAAAAAATCCCAAAAAATCCCCCGACCCCAAAACTGAAAACAGAATTTAAAAAACTCAAAACCCTGATTTTTTAAAAATAAAAGTCCCTATTTCCACAATTTAAAAATTAACCAATTAAAATTTTGGGTAAAAAACCCCTTACCTCTTTTCCTGATTTTCTCCTTACGTGTTCCAAACCACCGGATCCGGTCCCGGACATCCTCACACAAAACCGGATCGAAAACAAAAAAACAACCGAAGCCCGGCCCAAAATTTAGGCCCCGGCTTCGGCCTAGCCGTGAAGACGCGCGTTCACGATTCGTGCATGAGGCGCGCTGCCTCATGCACACTCGCGCCGACGTCCTCTTCTCGGCGCTCCTCTTCGCTTTGGCGCCTAGCACCAAAACCTAAAACCGGCCCCATTCGGCCCCGAAACGGGGCGAAAAAAACCCAGCTGCTTCCTTCTGCACCCGGGGACGTGTCCCACCGTCCCCGGGCATCCGAAAAATAGCGATGCTGCCTCAAGCAGCGTCCCCCACGGCCCCACACCGCCGAGAAAACGCGACGCTGCACCGGGAGCACTCTTTCCCTTCCCCAGCGCTCCCGGTTCCCAGGTAAGTAAAAAAAAATTTTTTTTTTTTTAAAATTTAAACCCCGGGTTACATTCGTCTGGTCTTAAAATCAAACATTGTCCCCAATGTTCACAACTCATACCTTTCAAAACAATCCACCACATAACTCACAACCTCCAAACTAACGCACCCACCACTCAAACTTTAACCATCTTCCTTCCATTCTCAACTACACACCCGCTCTCACCTTTATTTGCACACCATTCAACCTCAACACTTCTTCCAACTTACGCAATTTACACCTCCTTTCCCCCACCAACACACCTCCTTGCACGCCAACCCCTAAACATACCCAGCTAACATCTCTATTTTTATTTTTCAAAATTTTTAGAATTCTTAAATTCTCTCTTTCAGTAGTAATATTTTTTCCATTTAACATACATTTAATGTAGTATTAACATCTAACCAAAAAGAACATTTCAGCAACATATAATAATCCATCTTTGCAGTTAACTTTACATTCCTCAAAATAACATTTCAAAGATCCCCAAAATATAACTACTTTAGAAAATAGTTCTCTTTTAAATAGGAAGAACAGACCCCCTTATTACTTCTGGACGAGCTTCTAACTTGTTCTGAACTCTCTTGTACAGTGCATACTTTATCCGAATCTATCAAAATTTCAGTAAAAATCACATAATCACATGTGTCCTCCAGAATACCAGAATTTGAAACCCTCCCCTTGTCCAAATTCTGGGCCATTGGTGTTGCTATTGGTTCAGGTTCTACCATACTCAAATTATATTTTTTTAACAAGTCTCGGTGAACCACTTTAACTCCATGAGTCGTGTTCTGGATTTTAATTACATTATTAAATTTCCCCAGAATTTGTACCACTTCATATGGTTGCTCTTCCCAAAAATCCTGAATTTTGTGCCTCCTATGAAACCCCCGCTCCCGGAGCAGCACCCAATCTCCCTCCTGAAGTTGTTCTGCTTCGATTTTTTTCTTCTCATATTGCCCTTTCATCTTCTCGAACTGAGTTTCCGCGGTTCTTCTGGCTAATTCTCCTGCTAAATCCAACTTCGCTTTATGATCAGCCAACCAGTCCTCCAGGCTGTTAACATTTTCATTATATTTTTCTTCATTCTTGTCCACTAATTCGGTGTAAGGTAACAAATTTTCTTTACCCAAGAAGAGGAATGCTGGAGTGTATCCGGTAGCATGATGTATTGAACTATTGTATATTTGATTAAATTCAGGCAGGAACCTGGACCAGCTTCTCTTCTTCTCCGGAGGCAGTGTACGAAGGATTTGGTGCAGTGTACGATTATATCGCTCACAACGTCCATTCCCTTGTGGGTGATATGGAGAAGTACGGGTCTTCTGGATGCCATAATATTTGCACACCTCTTTAATTAATTGAGACTCAAAGGCAGGGCCTTGATCGGAATGTAGTCTCTCTGGCACGCCATATACCGTGAACCATCTATTAATCAAAATCTTAGCGGTAGTCCTTGCCGTTTGGTTCTTTGTTGGCACCGCGACAGTGAAACGTGAAAACATGTCCGTTAAGACCAATACGTTTTCATATCCCCCTCCATCTCTCTCCAGGACCGTGTAATCAACCGCCAGGACTTCATGCGGCCGGACTACTTTAAAGCATCCCAACTCGGCTCTCTCTCTCGGGAACAGTTCTTTGGCAAAACAACATCTCCTGCAGTTGTTGATCCAGCTGATAACATCCTTCTTCATGTTGACCCAAAAGTGAGTCTTTCTCAGGTTTTTAAAAGTCGTCTCCGCAGCATAATGTCCCATCCTGTCATGAAATATCTCCAGTATCTGCTTCCTCCAGGCTGTTGGCACCACCACCTGCATCTCGTCCCGACCAGTCCGGCAATCCTCATATTTCCGGAACAGGACCTCCTCTTCTATCAGCAACCTGGCTCTATGTTTCCATAAGGCTCTCTTTTCTGTGCAGTCTAACTCTTCTTCATTAGGAACATGGTTCTCTTTAATCCAAGAGGCAACACTTCCAAGTACACTATCCTCTTTTTGAGCCCTTTCAATCTCCAAATTCCGGTATTCTGTACAAATTCCCCAACATTTCCTGTTTTCTCTTCTCTTCTTCCAAGTCTTCTTGGGTCTGGCCGTTATCCTGGCACAAGAGAATCTCAGGAAATCCTTGTCCGTATCTTCTTCCTCTAACTCTGGTTCTTCACTCTCCGGCAACCGGGATAAGGCATCAGCCACAACGTTACTCTTCCCATTCTTATACTCCACAGAAAAATTCAACTCTGCTAATTGAGCAAGCCAGCGTTGCTCCACTGCATGGATTTTGGCGGAATCTAGATATTTAAGTGGGTTATGATCAGTCCTCAAGAGAAACTTCTGGTAGATCAGGTATTCCCTGAATTTCTCTGTTGCGGCCCACTTGAGCGCTAGTAGCTCCAATTTAAACGCCGAATAATTATTGGCGTTTCTCTCGGACTTCCTAAGACCTCTGCTCGCAAAAGCTATGACCCTCTCTTCTCCATTTTGAATCTGACTAAGCACCACTCCTAAACCACGATGGCTAGCATCAGTCGTTAAAATAAAAGGTTCGGAGAAAATGGGATAAGATAAAATCGGAGCCGAGGACATCTTCCACTTCAGAATCTCAAATGCCTCCTGGCACTCCTTGGTCCACAGAAGTTTTGCCTTTTCAGGAATGGTCTTCCCGGTCAGCGCATGAAGGGGTGCCGCCACTTGTGCGAAATTCTGCACAAATCTTCTATAAAAACTTGCGAAGCCTAAAAAACTGCGCACTTCAGTTTTTGTCGTAGGAACTTTCCACTCCCTCAAAGCCTTCACCTTCTCCACATCAGTAGACACTCCCTGGGCCGACACTATGTAGCCCAAAAACCTGACTTCTCTGCACAATAGTCGGCACTTGGACGGTTTCAGTTTCAGTCCATGCTTCCTCATTCTTAAAAACACCTGCTCCATTCTCTCAAGGTGCGTTTCAAATGATGGTGCAAAAATCAAGATGTCATCCAGATAGAGGAGGAGGATATCAAAAACGTATCCATCTAGGACTGTTTCCATGAGTCGCTGAAAGCTGGCCGGTGCATTACATAAACCAAACGGCATTCGGGTCCACTCAAATAACCCCATAGGTGTGGTGACTGCCGTCTTCTCCATATCACCTCTATTCATACCCATCTGGAAATACCCAGAGGTCATGTCAAGAGACGAGAACCACTGGGATGCTCCCAAAGCATCCAAAGACTCGTCTATTCTAGGGAGTGGGTAAGCATCTCTAATTGTAACTGCGTTGAGCTTCCTATAATCGCAACAGAATCTAATACTTCCATCTTTTTTCTTTATGACGACAGCTGGAGAAGCCCAGGGACTTTGACTCTTCCTCAGAATCCCTTGTTGTAATAAGTCATTCACATGCTCCTTGAACTGTTCGTAAATGTGAGGTGACACTCTTCTATACGGCTGTCGAATAGGTTTGGCATCTCCGGTATTTATTCTATGAGTGACCAGCTCCGAGTATCCAATATCAGTATCACACACTGAAAACACTTCCCGGTGTCTCCATAACAATTTCTTCAACCGACTAGCTTGTTCTGTTGTCAGCTGGTTCCAGTCCACCTTCACAGCTGGAATCTCTTGTTCCCAACCCACTCTCTCTTTCTGCTCCGGTAGTTCTACTTCCGGTATTACTTGCACTTCATGCAACTCCGCTATCTGTGTCCTTCCTAGTATCACCACATCTCGTACTCCAATATTTATCATACGGACGAACACATTACCCTGATTTTTAGTAACCAGAGTATTTGCCACCATAATTTTATCCGGGAGATTTATCCTACGAGAAGCTGAAACAAGCAAACCTCCTGATGTCCCACGGATTTGCTGGCACTTGCCCATAATAATTCGCTCAGACATGGCAGGTATAAGCTGTCCAACATTTCCCTGCACCTTAACCAATCCATCCCCGTTCTTCACCCTGGTGGTCCGATTCTCAGTGATCTTGGTTAAAATTCCAGAAATCTTAGCTGGCTCCAGCACGAACACTGAAAGATCTTTAAATAAACCCTCCAGATGTTGGAGCACATTCATGCCCACTATTCCCTGAGCATGATTTTTCTCAATCTGTCCTTCTTGAAAATTATCTTTCACAATAAAAATGCATCGCTGCGGTACAATTTGTCCCAGACACTTAACATCCGCGTCTATGTAGCCCAGAACTGGTAACTCCGACCCATTCACTGCTACCAGTGTAAGCCGACTCGCATCCATCAGCTTTTCCGGGTGAGGGAAATTCTTATAAAAGAAGCTGGCCAGGAGGGTTGATACATTAGACCCAGTGTCTACTGTGCATAAAGTTTCCACTCCCTCAATGTAGACCTTTAAAAGTGGGCTTGCTCCAATAGCCTTCTCTCCCATCAATTTTTCCTCAGATGTCTCTTCGGTTTCCACGAACTTCTGAACTCTCACCACAGACTTTTTAGCATCGGCTGTGGAAATGGTTTCCTCTGGTTTTCGCTCTCCTCTCGGTGGTACTCCACTAGGACCAGGCTTCTCAGAAACTTCATAAGCTCTTCCAGAATAAGAACGATCAACCCTTTCGCTATAACAATCCCGGGCAAAATGTCCCGGCTCATGGCACCGGAAACATATAATCTCCCCTGTGCTTGTTCTGGACGGTCTGCTCGGATTTGAACTCGTGTTCGGGATAAAACCCCGATAGCCTTCTCTGCGTTCCCTTCTTTGTCGGGCCCACTCCTCTTCTTGCCTCTCACAAAGTTTGGAAAACATTCGAGTTACTTGCTGCATCATAATTTCAGCAGATGAAACTTCTGGTCTCCGAAAATCACCTGCATCTTCCCGTCCCCTCTGTAGGATTTTCCTCGGGGAGAACTCCACTGGTGCTAGACCTCGTTCTTCTCCGGCCCAACGTATTGCGGCCTGCATAAGCTCAACAAAGGGTATCGCTGGATTATCCTCCATTCTTTTCATCACCTCCCTCTTCAATGTCTCATCCTGTAAACCTATTACGAATTGCTCTTTCAGTGTCTCGTCTGGATTGTTCACTCTCCTCCTGTCCCTTTTCATAATCGCCTCAAGCTTCTCCTGAAGCTTGTAAGCGAAAACACGAATGGATTCATTTTCTTTCTGCCGCAGATTATAAAACTCTTGAATTCTCAAACCAAGTGCCACTTTATCCCCGTACACCTGCCTCAGCAGTTCAAACACTTCTTCCACTGAACAGTCCCGAGGCAGAGAATACTTCACAGTATCCAAGGCTATTCCTTTCAGATGGTCTCTCACCATCTCCACCTGGTCTTCCGGAAGGACACGCAATACTCTCATCCTTGATCTCATCTTATCAATCCATTCTTCCACAGTCAGGTCCTCCGGAGTTTTAGGAAATCCTTGGAATTCTGGCAATTTTCGATCTTGTGGAAAAATGACGGTGTGAGTAATGATCTGTGGAGCAGCCCTACTTCCTGAAGCTTCACCACCCTCCATCTTCAATTGAGTGCCGCCCCAGGAACAGAAGACCTCCCAAGAGACACAAACCCAAGACACACTTTTTTTTTTTAATTTTATTAAAACTGCAACCACCTTCCCAGGTCTCTGCACCTGAAATAAACAGTTAAGGTCAAGCTCACCAACACCAAAATCTACAGTTTTTCTCCCTAAGAACCACCCAAATTCAGGAAAGAATCCTGCCGACTACGCCAAAACTCTGTGAGGCCCCCCCAAAAATTCTGTTGTGTAGGTGCAACAACTCAAACCCTGTTGTTAGTAGTCGTGGCAGGTAAGAGTCTTGCACCCCAGAACTCAGGGAGGTCCAGAGAAACTAACCTCGCTGTACACTCTCAAAGAGATGTACAGGGAAAAAAAACTAAAGGACTATTCCTGAATTTGAGAGAATAAAATCACAATTTCCTTATCAATAAAATAACATTTATTTTCTTTCTTTAACAATCCAATAACAAATATTCAATGCTATTTTCAATTGTACATTTAATGTTTCTGTTTCTTTTAGGTCTACTCCGGAGCACCTCCCTGCATAAACATCAGATAAGTATTTTCCCCTCTAACACCAAAAATTATACCCTTAAGTTTCAAATAAGTGTCAAAATGTCTCTTAAAAAAATTTGATACTTTGTGTGCAATTTTTGTATTTTTCAGGTCACGTGACTACTGCACCCCAAGGTAAGTTTGATGTTGTATGTTTGTTTGTCTGTTGATTATATTCACCACAGCCGCCGCTGTTATGCTGGATATCTGTCTTGCGCTGGGGCCCGAAGTTCCAGAATTTCTGTGCACGTCTTTTCTTTACCTAAACCTAACACTTAACAACTAAAATGGAATAAAAACCCTAACTCCTTAATAAAATCCTTATCCCCCACACTAAATGATTTTAACAATATAACATTTGGACAATCTAACTATATAAAAAGAAAATAACCAAACAACCCTTACCTAATTTTCCTAAACTCAAACTGTATTCCCTATTCTATAGAGCTTTCACATATATACACCACCCATCAATCATAAAGGTACTTTCACTATAAATTAAACTCATTCATAAACCTACATCAAATTTTCCCAAACACTCTCCCACAGTAATAAATCACCCAATTATACTCTCTTACACTTAACTCACTAACTTCCAATTCTCCAAAATCACTCTTAAAGCACCAATCTCACCAACTCACATAAAATACCTCCTCTCTTAACCACCACTCTCCAACACTCTCACAACACTCTGCTTATCACTCAACTCCAAACCTCACCCACTTTCAATCTCCACCAACTCTCCAAATCCTCTATCCCAACCACACCACCAAAAACACGTCCTCTCCTCACCTCAGTCAGAAAAGCTCTGCCAACTGCCAGCCTGCCCGTTACCTGGGAAACGGACCCTTGGCTTGGGATTCCGCAACCCCTCCAGCCAATCCTGAGTCCTGCTCAACATTCCGTATCCTTCTGCTGACCAGCGGAATGTTGAGCAGCACTACTCAAGCCCCATTTTAATTAACAATTTCCCATAGGGATCAATGGGAAAAACTTCAATTAATTAAAAACCCCTCTAAATTTTAATCAAACTACCCCAAATTTCCCATACTAATAAAACCTTCCATTCTCTATTAACCTATATGTTTAAAATTTAAAAATCCCAAAATTTAATATCCGCCCAGAAAAAAACTTCCTAAAATCCCGGAAAAATTCCCAAAAAATTTAAAACCCCCCTCAAAAATTCTAAAACCATCTCCCGGACATACCACGTCGAAATTTTAAAATTAACCCTTTCCTAACCCCATAAAATAACACCCTTCCCAAAAGACCCCCTAAAAATATTAAAATTCAAAAACTAAATCACCCAAAAAATCCCAAAAAATCCCCCGACCCCAAAACTGAAAACAGAATTTAAAAAACTCAAAACCCTGATTTTTTTAAAAATAAAAGTCCCTATTTCCACAATTTAAAAATTAACCAATTAAAATTTTGGGTAAAAAACCCCTTACCTCTTTTCCTGATTTTCTCCTTACGTGTTCCAAACCACCGGATCCGGTCCCGGACGTCCTCACACAAAACCGGATCGAAAACAAAAAAACAACCGAAGCCCGGCCCAAAATTTAGGCCCCGGCTTCGGCCTAGCCGCGAAGACGCGCGTTCGCGATTCGTGCATGAGGCGCGCTGCCTCATGCACACTCGCGCTGACGTCCTCTTCTCGGCGCTCCTCTTCGCTTTGGCGCCTAGCGCCAAAACCTAAAACCGGCCCCATTCGGCCCCGAAACGGGGCGAAAAAAACCCAGCTGCTTCCTTCTGCACCCGGGGACGTGTCCCACCGTCCCCGGGCATCCGAAAAATAGCGATGCTGCCTCAAGCAGCGTCCCCCACGGCCCCACACCGCCGAGAAAACGCGACGCTGCACCGGGAGCACTCTTTCCCTTCCCCAGCGCTCCCGGTTCCCAGGTAAGTAAAAAAAAATTTTTTTTTTTTTTTTAATTTAAACCCCGGGTTACATTACTGCTAAGTGAATGGGTGGTGTGAAGAATCCCTCTGCTCCTCTCAGGAAAACTCTGGCCTCCAGCCCAAGTTTTCTATATGATATTCCACTTAGGTACAACTCCCTGTAATCCTCCAGGTGTACCCTCTGACCTGAGATACGTCAGCAGTACTATTCCAGCACAGCTCCTGAGATATCTGCCAGGGAAATTATCCCAGCGGTTTCAAGAATGCAATCCCAAAACAAACAGTTTAGAAAATAGTTTTTAATAATGCAGTTCAGGAATCTCCACAGCTTCAAAAATGCAGTTCATAAACCAACAGGATATGAATCTCAGCAGTCCCAATGATGCAATTCAAAATAAGTAATCCCAAAAGCAAAAAAACGTTCCACAAAGAAAAACAAGCAGTTCAAAGAAAACCAGCACTTCCAAACAGGCAGTTCAAACAAGAGTTTAGAAATCCCATCAACAGTTCAGATACAGAGAGCTCCCAGGGGTCCCCTCCCTCTTCTGGCCAGCTCTATCTCCTGGCTTCCTCCCACTTGACCCCGTCGCTCCCTGGCTCCTCCACGATAGCCACTGCCTGCCCTTGTTTACCAAGACCCCGCACCAAGCAGTTACCTGCTGTCTGAACCTTTTGCTTGTGGATCTTGCCAGAGCTGCAATCTCCATTGGCTCCTCTTGCCTCATTTCTTCCTCCTTTTCTTCCCCCTTCCATTCCCCAGCTGATCCTCCTCCCCCTGATTAGCTCTGCTTAGAGGCTCCCCCTCCATTCCTGGCCTCCCCTCCGTGTCTTGGGTTTCACCTTTACCTGCCTTTCCCTTGGGCTCCACTGGGGGCTGCTGGGATAGGAAGTCTTTGATTCTGTTGTAAGACTTCCTCAGGGGCTACTGGGGAAAATGATCTATGTTTTCTCCTGACATGTGGAATTCCCTGAGCTAAGAATCTGGGTTGTCCCCTCCTCTGGGCCTTATCTTCTCCTCCACCGGTACCCCCCCTCTCTGTTCCCTTATCCCTTTCTTCACAGTTGCAGTAAGGTCTCAGGCCCAAAATGGACGCACACCAATTTTAATTTTGCCGCACATCCATTTTTGCCCTAAAAAAGGCCTTTTTTGCAGGTGCGCTGAAAAATGGACCTGCACACATCCAGTACATGCGTCTACACCCACGCAGGCCACTTTTCGGTGCACCTTAGTAAAAGGACCCCTAAGCGTATTCTATAAGTGGCACCTAGATTTAGGCATGGTATATAGAATATGCTTAGTTGATATCTCAGTGCCTAAAACTATAGCCTCCATTTACACCAACGAAAATGTGGCATAAATCTCAGGGCGTAGATTTAGGCACATTGGGCCATAGTCTATAACTATGCTTGTAAATTTTAGAACGCCCTCGAAACGCCCATTTCCTCACCTATAACCACACCCCTTTTTGCCTGCATGCGTTAGAAGTTAGGCGCACTGCATTACAGAATGCGCTTAGCGAGTTGTACATGTAAATTCTAATTATTGCCAATTAGTGTTCATTATTGTTTGTTAAGAGCTGCTATCAATGCTGATGAGCTTGTTAAGACATTTACATTATGCACACTGTTATAGAACATGCTTGGATTTCGACGCAGATCTCTAGGCATGCTATATAGAATCAGGGGGGATGGAGTGCATAGGGTAAGTTCTCTTCCACCTCCACATTATTCTCTGATACAGACACACAAGAGTCAGCAAACCCAGAAGAAGCACTCCTGCATATGCAGGAAATGTGCACCCAAAGACATACATCTGCATTCTATAAATAACACCATTCTCCCCAGAAGTTTTTTTTACGGCTTACATATTGCAATAACCTTGAGAAACATTCACAGGGACCCAAAAGGGGCCAGGAGAGCTCTCCAAAAACATGCTTAACGTGTGTGGCTTCAAAAGATGACTATTTACTGTGTTAGACAAAAGGGCATATACAGTTTTTGGGAATTGAATCCAGTTCATGCAAAGCTTTTTCAGTTGGTTTGGCTTGGAGTTCTCCCCACACGCCCACAACTAAGCAGTCTCCGGCACTGATAGAACATCCTTATTAAGATTTACTTTGAACAGAAAAATAAAACAAGCAACTTCAAAAGAGAGGCTTAGCCCTCCTGCATTCAGTGACTGCACCACTTAAAGTGCTGCCTGATTAAGAATCTCAGACTGCATTATTCAGTTTCACAATAAAGGAAATATAAATTGCTACAGTATTGAACTAATTACACATTTTCTTCCTAAAATGTAGAGGTCTTGCACCACTGTGGCCATAAATCTCTTTATAGATAGCTCAAAAATGTTCCACACAGAGACAGATTTGCTAGACCAATTTAATCAGGCAGGAGAG
Organism: Microcaecilia unicolor; assembly: GCF_901765095.1. Classification (NCBI taxonomy): domain Eukaryota; kingdom Metazoa; phylum Chordata; class Amphibia; order Gymnophiona; family Siphonopidae; genus Microcaecilia; species Microcaecilia unicolor. The sequence goes on from NC_044031.1 coordinate 410,322,383, forward strand.
ACCCCTGCCTGCTTGAATTCAGTGAGTGGGCCATCCCGAATCTTCAGTGATACTTAACCACACAGTGATGCTGAAAATCCAGTATGATTACCACAGCACTGTCCAGGCTTTAAACATAGAAACAGCTTTATAAAATTACCCCCAAGAAGGCCATTTTACAAAGACAAAAGCATCTATTTTGTTTTTGTAAAATAGCCTAATGGACTTTCTACCAAAAAGGCCTGTTAACAAAATTTCCATCGGTAAGACCAATTGTCCATCCAGTCAGCTCAGTTACTGCTCTGTCAGGATATACCTCAATTATCAAATCAAAGAGCATGACTAACTATAGGATGCAAAACAGTTTGAGGGGCATTTTCAAAGGAACATCTAAGTCAGAATTAGGACGCCCTGCCCCTAAACTTCCAAAAAGAAGGTCTATCCCAAAGCCAATTTCAAACAGGAAAAAAGTCCAGATTTTCTATTCAAAAATGGCTGTGAGATGGATGTTTTATGCTGAGAATGTTCAAAATAAATAGCCATTCTCCGAAATGAAACGTCCAACTTATGAACAGCAAAAAAACAGGGACAGATATGTCTGTGTGGCATCATTTTAAGAAAAATGTTCATACAGACTTCCGCGATAACTTATTGGTTAGTGCAGCAGACTTCAAACCAAGGGACTCTGGTTCAAATTCCTCTTCAGCTCTTTTATTTTGTAATTGTGAGCCCTTCAAGAACAGAAAAATACATACTGTACCTGACTGTAGTCTTCAGAAGTCTTCAGGCTTGCATGTGGCTTATATATTTTAGGTACAGTATATATTTTTTTTATTACTGGAGTGTTAAGAATGAAACAAAATTTGAGGTGAAGTGGGATTTGAACCTGGGTCCCTTCACTAGCTACTAGTGTAGAATTTGAAACTGGGTCCCTTGATTTAAAGTCCTCACACTTGCTTCCTGCTTTGGTGAGAATACCTGTAATATGGGAGGCTGTTATAGAGCCTGCTTTTCCTTTCCAGTTTCACTTTCATGGGAGAAGGAGGGGGAGAATAACCACTGGGAAATTACAGAAGGGTCATGCCACAATCCCTGCAGACTGCCTTTTTATATCCTGGATGTGATTGAAACAGGTCCAACTTAAGACATCCTAAATCTAAGATTTGGACATTTCTTTCAGTTCAATTATAGCTGTTAGACATCCTGTTTTTTGGCCCTCCCTAGTCCCACCCAAAACATTCCTCCTACCCCCTCCCAACACACTCCTTGCCATATGGATGAACTGCAGTGTTGGACATTTGTTTTCTGCCTTTCCAAAATTGCTATTTCGACAATAGATATTTTGGGAGAAATTTTGAGACGTCTATGTGCTTTGAAAATGAGCACCTTAATGTCATCAGCTTCTTTTCTATTCCACCAAGCTAGCTAGACAGCAATGCAAGATTTGCTATTTCATTAACCTTATACCCCTCCTCTTCCATGTCTAACCACAAGGTCCCACAATACTCCAAAAAGTCAGCAACACTAGCATAGTTGTTGCCTGTGTATCCAGTCTTCTAGGTCACCGTCTCCATCACTAGTCGAACAGTCTAACAACATGAGGAGTGCATTGCACATCTATTTATCTATATTGCATTGCCCACTTCTTTAGAAAACTCTTCTCAGACGACACCACATAATCAAACTGATCACCAACCATCACACCACGATACCAGAGCGTTAAGTGCACACGATTCAAGGACAGATCTAACTTCTAACAGCTATTGTAATGTGTCTACATGATGTAACTTGTAAGCCACATTGAACCGACTACCTGATTGAGAAATGTGGGGTACAAACAAATGAATAAATACAATAAAATAAATAAATTATATCTATCTATCTATCTATCTATCTATGAATACCTGTGTGTCCACTAGGAATTTTAGGTATTAATGCACTCACAGCCAGACAGATCTAGTTGTGTTATTGCTTACATTTGTACTAGGACTAACATTTCATATAATCCACTTTGGGGCTCATTTTCAAAAGAGAAAAAAAATCTAAAAAGTGGCATAAAGCAGCATTTGGATGTTTTTTTCACAAAAACATCCACATCAGTATTTTTAAAACCTATTTTGCAGACGTTTTTCTATACTGTTCGTCTGCAGTGCATCCAAATCTCAAGGGAACATATCAGGGGCATGTTAAAGGTGGGATTTGGGTGTTCCTAAGACTTAGATATTTTTCAGCAAAGGTGACGTGTACCTGGGAGCATTTTTATGAATTGCACAGAAGTGCCCCTAGGGTACCCACTGCTCTCCTGGGATGTCTGGGGGACCAGTCTGCTTAAAATGCTGGCTCCTCCTACATCCCAATGGCTTGATTTTCTATATTTTGCATTTATTAGTGGGGGGGGTTTTGTGGTTTTTTTTTTTGTTTACGAAAATGGAACAAAAAACAAAATGCCCAAAACACAAAACCTTGTTCAAAACAGTATTTTCAAAAAAAAAAAAAAATTAAAAGACGTTTTTCTTTTTCGAAAATTACCTTCTTTCCTGTTCAGATTTTGGACGCTGTGTGCAAAACATCCAAAGTTGGACTTAGAAATCATATCAAAAAGGCCCCTCCACATCATTCATTCTGTCAGCCCCAGCATTCAACTAATTTGACTGTAGCCATTTCCTACTTCTTTACCAAATAAAAATTCTCTGTGTCACCAAAGAGTGTACGATATTCAAACAATCTGCTATGCCTTTTTCCATCTGCATACAAGATACATTTTAAACAATTTTTTGTTGCTTCTTTTCTTTTCAAGCAGCCAAATGCTGGAACTCCTTGCCCTCTATGCTGAGGACTGAACTTTCTTATCTCAGATTTAGGAAATTTTTGGAATCCTATCTTTTAATATATTAAATGTCTGGCTTGAAATGGATAAACTTGGTTTTATTACTAAGTAATCAGAGATGATATAGTCTTGATTTCTAGAATTCCCTTTAATTAGTATTACATTTAAATAGTAATCTGGGATGTTGTATTCCCTAATTTTAAAACTCGTTTGTAATCCACACTAATCCTGTTGGCAAGTACCTGAATAGAAGTTCTTCTATTGTACTGTATTGTATTTATTTTATTGCTTCTTGAGGTCCATTTCTATATATCCTCCACTGTCTGCTCTGAGAGACAAATCAGTCCTTGATTGCTTATTATAGGTTTTTTTAAAAATAACTTTTACAGTGAATTCATAATAGTTTGATTTCCTGTGACGTCCGTATTACTGTAATGAAAGAACACAGCATGGGCTCAATTCAAGTCTCTCAAATTGGGGGAGGGGGAGGGTCTAACAAAGGCAGATCTCAACTCACTTCTGGAACATAGTCCCCTTTCTAACCATGTCATTAACCTATTTATTTCTTATAATATGAACAACAATTATAAGTGAACAGTCAACAGGCTAAAGAAAAAGTAAACTTGCACATTTTTAACCTAAGTGGAGGTTTATTTATTTTGGTAGATATTACATTTTTGGAACCTCAACTTGTAATTTAATGATGAAAGTCATGGTTTTGTTATGTAATGGAACTATGGCTGCAGGCCATGTTGGAGAGTCCCCATGTAACAATTACAGTATGATGATCCAAGCATTCTCAGACATCAAATTCTACAGTCCAAGCAATGCTAACTTAAAACAACCAAAAACAGAATCAGGGATGAGAGGCAACTCCTTTCCAAAAGTCTTGTTAGTAACTTCGTAAACCCTATTCTTTTCTCTTATATAGCAACTTCTTATCCCAGACAGCAAGTCTTCACAGGCCTTGAGAGCTGGAGGGACATTGCCTTTTACATGTTCCATCCGTATTCCTCAATGGAAAACATAGGCCATCTTGGCAGTGATACCTATCTTCGCCCCATCTTCCTAGAATTAAACTAATTACAGAGTACCTGCATCCCACTGTAGCCTCAGCACCCAGCACTAAAACCTGAGCCACAGAATTTTTCAAAATGTTGAACTTGATTTCTTCATATACTTTTTAGGGAATCATTGCGGCGCTGCATTATCATAATATCGAGTCTGTTGCTTTCTTCAACATGTCTTGAGAGCCACAGCTTATGCTATAAATTAATAAACAAAGCAGCAGAGTAGTCATTGGGTGAAAAGAACCTCTTGACTAACTCAGTTGCTCAATGTGCACAGACGTTGCACATCAAGAAGTGTCTGTGCAGATGCTTCAATCCTTCCTTTACACTATGATGAGCAGTATTTTTATGCACATTACAGTTTGGATTAGTAATGTTACATCTATGTAAATATACTTACATATGCAAATTCAATGCAAATTCTTGTCCTCCTTTATGTGAGTGTCCTCCTTTTGAAGTACTTGTCCTTATTTTAGGTGGGTGTCTCCTTTTAGGGAACTCTGAATTGGCCACCCTGGATGGGTTGAGGGTTGATTAAAAAGTTATACAAGCAATTGTGAAATTCAACCAGTAAGCACATAGTTTATCTGTTCCAGTATAATAATGTGCATTATTTGCACCTTATCACACATTAAATGGCAATAAAGTGTGTTATATTACCATCATGAACACATGGGCACATGGGCAGATGCATTTCGTCTGAAATTTAATGCAGAAAAAAACTCAATGCCTGATACTCACCTCCCAACACAACACAGAGGAATTTACTGCTTTAAACACACCAAACCTAAACCTTCAAATCTCAGAAATGCTAAAAATGCTTGGAGTCACTATTGACCGCCATCTAACGCTCAAAAATCACGCAAACAACACAACTAAAAAGATGTTTTACTGCATGTGGAAACTGAAAAGGATAAGACCATTCTTCCCAAGATCCGTCTTTCGCAGCCTAGTACAATCCCTCGTACTCAGCCATCTGGATTACTGCAACTCACTATACACAGGTTGCAAAGAGCAAACACTGAGGAAACTTCAAACGGCCCAAAATATGGCAGCCAGACTCATCTTTGGAAAGCCAAAATATGAAAGTGCAAAACCACTACGAGAGAAACTGCACTGGCTTCCACTCAAAGAACGCGTCACTTTTAAAGTATGCACATTAGTCCACAAAATCATTCACGGCGAAGCCCCAGCCTACATGTCTGAGTTAATAGACTTACCACCCAGAAACGCCAAAAGATCATCCCAAACCTTCCTCAACCTCCACTTCCCCAATTGCAAGGGCTTGAAATACAAGACGCTACAAGAGTCAACCTTTTCCTACATGAGCACGCAGTTTTGGAATACACTGCCGTGCAACTTAAGAACGATCCACGAGCAAGCTTCCTTCCGCAGATCATTGAAGACCCATCTTTTTGAAAAAATTTACGGAAAGAGCCAAAACACATAAAGTCCACACTCACTGTTCACTAATGCATCATACATCCACTTCTGAACTCTCATCCCCCGTAATCTCACATCACTCATACCTTTACTCACAGAAATATGCATACCATATGTCTTTATACCTTATTATCACCCTTTAAGCTCCCATTGTCTCCTTCCAACGTTTCAATGTTTGTGTTCCATTGTTACATCCTTAACAACACCTTGATTGTCTCGCATAACTCTGCACAATGGAATCCATAACCAATTTGTAACAAACTGTATTACCATCATTCATCTCATATTGTAAGCCACACTGAACCCGCAAAAAGGTGGGAAAATGTGGGATACAAATGCAATAAATAAATAAATAAATAATGCACGCTAATTTGAGTTGACATGGGATGCATAATAATGAGATGCAATGCATCAATTGTAACTTCAAACAGATAAGTTATCCTTGTATAGTTATACATATATATTCACATGCTAAATGTACATATAACTTTAAACAGATACTACTACCACTACAGCTTATTATTATTTCCAGAAATACTAGTAGACTAAACTATACAGTTTACAAGTAACAAGAGAACCAGGCATACCTGGGAAGTATAATCAAAGACCAGTAAAAATTATAGATAGAAAAAATATTATTCACCACAAAACTCTCAGTACAGAAGCATCCCAAATAACCATGTTTTCAGAGACATTCTAAATCACAAAAGACCAACAGAAAATCGAATAATAATAGATTGGCTTTTCCCAATATCTGTCTCAATAGCAGACTATGGACTTTTCCTCCAAGAACTTGTCCAACCCTTTTAAAAACCCAGATACAATCACATCCTCTGGCAACGAGTTCCAGAGCTTATTTAAAAGATATAGCAGAATTAGAAATGGTTCAAAGAAGGTTGACCAAAATGATTCAATGGATGGAACTCCTCTCATATGAGGAAAAGCTTAAGAGATAGGACTCTTCAGTTTGGAAAAGAGACAGCAGAGAGAGGATGTGATAGAGGTTTACAAAATATTTAGTGGTGTAGAACAGGTAAACATAAATCGATTTTTTTACTCTTTCAAAAAGTACAAAAATTAGGAGATGCTCAAGGAAGGTACATAGTATTATTTTTCAAATGAACAGGAGGAAAAAATTTTTCTCACTCAAAAAATAGTTAAGCTCTGGAACTCGTTGCCAGAGGATGTGATTATATCTGGGTTTTTAAAAGGGTTGGACAAGTTCTTGGAGGAAAAGTCCATAGTCTGCTATTGAGACAGATATTGGGAAAAGCCACTGCTTGTACCTGGGAACAGTAGCATGAATCTTGCTACTATCTGGGATTCTGTCAGGTACTTGTGACCTGAATTGGCCACTGTTGGAAGCAGGATACTGGGCTAGATGGACCATTGGGCTGACCCAGTATGGATAGTCTTATGTTCTTAGTTTACCATGAGAGTCACTGTCTTCTGGTATCTTAGTGCTGCAGGTTAATAACTCTCATGGTACATGAATAATGCAGCTTGTGGTCAATCTTATGAGTCAGATTGCCCAAGAGCATATCATAAAGGTGCTGCTGTGGTTAAAAAGCAGCAGGACCCCTCTTTCCCCTCAGAGATACCCCAAACCTCCCTGCAGCCAAGCTCTACCCCTGCCTCCCAACAATGAGCTGTACTTTGACATTCCTTACAGTTTATTGCCAATGTGAAAGTTTTGCACACATTTTTTTGTAATTTTGTTTATATCTAAGGATTTAAGTACATAAGTACTGCCATACTAGGACAGACCAAAGGTCCATCAAGCCCAGCATCTTGTTTCCAACAGTGACCAATCCAAGCTACAATACATACAAGCTACGGTACAATACATTTTATGCTGCTTATCCTAGAAATAAGCAGTGGATATTCCTCATCCTTTTTAATAACGGCTTATGGACTTTTAGGAAGCTATCCAAACCTTTTTTTAAACTGCTTTTACTACATTCTTTGGCAATGAATTCCATGTTGAGTGAAGAAATATTTTCTCCAATTCATTTTAAATTTACTACTTTGTAGTTTCATTGCGTGCCCCCTAGTCAGTGCTTTTTTTGTAGGAAAAAAGGTACCAGTACTTATTATGGGCGGGGTCACCATCTGTGGCTGAACCCCTATGGTAGCCACATCCACAGTAGCCACACCCCTTATACCAGCCATGGCGCATATAAACAGGTATTATTGAAAATACTATACCAGTATAGGAGAAAAAAATAACTTGTGATTTTTTTTCATTATAAATAATTTCTATAAGCTGTTACAGCTACAGTATACCCAGTGCAAAATAAGATGGCAGATGTAAATTCTCAAACTGGACATATTCCAAACACTAAAATGAAAATAAAATGATTTTATTCTACCTTTGTTGTCTGGCATCTTTGTTTTTCTGATCATGTTGGTCCCAGTCTCTGATTCTGCTGCTCTCTATATTTTCATTTCCAGAGCTTCCTTTCCATTTATTTCTTTACTTTCCTCCTTTCTTCTTCATTTCTTGTCCTACATCCACAGGTAAATGCTGGGCCCTCCATGGACTTGACTGGAGGAGGTATAGAGTGGATCTAGCTTTTGCCTATTTTCTCCATCCATGTGTAGTTTTTCTCCTCTTTTCCCTTTTCCTCATCTCCGTCAGTATGCATATCCTTCCTCTTTCTTCCCTCCCTACCATCCATATGCATCTCCTTCCTCTCTCTTTCCTCTCATCCATCCATGTCCAGCTTTTTTCCTTTCCTCCCTCCATCCATCTCCAGCATTTCTTCTCTCTCCTCCCCTCCATCCATGTTCATCTCACTTCCTCTCTCTTCTCTTCCCTCCCCTCCATCCATGTCCAGCATTTCAACTCTCTCCCCTCCCCTCCATCCATGTCCAGAATTTTTCCTCTCTCCCCTAAATCCATGTGCATCTCCCCCTGTCTTCCTTCCCCTCCATGTCCAGCATTTCTCCTCTCCCCCTCCCTTCCATCCATGTGCATCTCCTTCCTCTGTCTTCCCTCCCCTCCATCTGAGTCTAGAATTTCTCCTCTCCCCTCTCTTTGTGCATCTCCTCCTCTGTCTTCCCTCCCCTCCATTCATGTCCAGCATTTCTACTTCCTCTGTCTTCCCGCCCCTCCCTCTATGTCCAGCATTTCTCCTCTCTCCCTTCCCTCCATGTGAATCTCCTTCCTTTGTCTTTCCTTCCCTCCAACATTTCTCCTCTCTTCCCTGCCCTCCACTCCATCCATGTCCAGCATTTCTCCTCTTGCCCCTCCCTTCCATCCAAGTGAATCTCCTTCCTGTCTTCCCTCTCCTCCACCCATGTCCAGCATTTCTCCTGCCCTACCCTCCATCCATCCATCCATGTCCAGCAACTCTCCTCTCTCCCTTGTCCTCCCCTCCCATCCATGTCCAGCGATTCTCCTTTGCCCCTATCCTACCCTCCCATCCATGTCCAGTGATTCTCCTCTGCCCTCTCCTAACCATCCATATCCAGCGATTTTGCCTCTCTCTCCTGCCCTCCACTCCCATCCATGTCCAGTGATTCTCCTTTGCCCCCTTTCCTCCCCTCTCATCCATGTCCAGTGACTTTCCCCAGCCTCCAAAAGCCCCCCTTTTCAGCCCCCTAGTTCCAGTTCCAACCTCAGCCCCACCTGACCGCCCTCAGCTCCCCGACAACTCTCCTTTCCATTCTTGCCGCCTCCCTGCATTTAAATCTTTTATTTTACCTCAAGTCACAGCGGCGGGTGGCAGTGAAAGCAGCAGGCTCACCTCCAGCCTTCCCTTCCCTCTCAGTGTCCTGCCTTCACGTAAACAGGAAATACATCAGAAGAAGGCAGGACACTGAGAGGGAAGGGAAGGCTGGAGGTGAGCCTACAGTTTTCCCTTCCACCCGCCACTGCGACTTGAGGTAAAATAAAAGATTTAAGCACAGGGCAGCAGCAGGAACAAAAAGGAGGGCTGTCGGGGAGTTGAGGGCGGGCAGGTGAGCTGGCCCTGGGAAAAAGGGTTCCGGTACACCATACTGGCACGTACTGGCACAAAAAAAGCACTGCCCCTAGTCTTAGTATTTTTGGAAAGAGTAAACAAGCGATTTACTTCTTCTCCTTCCACTGCACTCATTATTTTGTAGACCTCTATCATATATCCCCTCAGCTGTCATTTCTCCAACCTGACGAGCCCTAGCCGCTTTAGCCTTTCCTCATAGGGAAGTCGTCCAATCCCCTTTATCATTTATGTCACCCTTCTCTGCACCTTTCCTAATTCCACTATATCTTATTTGAGATGCGGTGACCAGAATTGCACACAATATTCAAAGTGCAGTCGAAACATGGAGCGATACAAAGGCATTATAACATCCTACTTTGTGCATGGAACAGAGGGAAATATATAGCAGATGAGGGAAGGAGGGAAAAAAGAAATGCTTCAAGGTAGGGGCTGAGGAAAATGTTGCAGGGCAGAGGTTGGGGAGCAATGGGCTCTGGAGAAGGAGAGATTGCCAATTAGAATCAGGGGTGTAGCTAGATGGGACCACGGGGGCATGGACCCCTGCAGATTTAGCCCTGGCCCCCCTGCCGCCAACCCTCCTCCGCTGCCTCTGTTGGGTACCTTTGCTGCCGGTCTCCAGCGCGTTGCTTATCTGGATTCTGTTTCTGTGCAGGACGTCAGGACTCACAGAAACAGAATCCAGATCAGCAAATGCGCCGGACTCGGAGACTGAAGGGGACTTTGGCTGGTGGGGGTTGGGGACCCCCATCAGCAAAGATACCTGGTGGTGGGGGAGGGTTGGAACTTGGCGGTGGCGGGAGGGGGGGTCAAAAGGGACAGGGGACAGGCAGTGGCGCCGGGGGGGGGGGTCAAATGTGGCAGTGCTGGGGAGGGGCTAAAATGTGCCCCCTCACCTCAGGCTCTGGATCCTCCTCCCACCGAAGTCTGGCTACACCCCTGATTAGAATGAGGGCCCACTCTTCATTTTGACCCCCCTATCCCTTTTGTCCCCCTTAAAATATACTTAGGATGAGAGGAAGAAAAGGCAATTGAAAGAGAATTACAGGAAGGAGAGAAATGAAAGATGGATCACAGGAGAAGAGAAATAAAGGGAATGGAAGAAAAGTCGAGAGTTTGTGAAGAGTGTGAACCTGAGAGCAATAAAAGGGTTAGTGCCAGAAATCCTTATCTAGGCACAAATGTGTCCACTGGCAAAATATGTGTGCTAAGATCCTTGAAGGCACTTTCATTCTGCACCCAACTCTCCTTAATCTGCCACAAAAATATGCAATCTTGTGCCACATCAAAGAGTAACTGTGGAGCTGACTGAGAATGGGAGCTTGGGGGTAAACAGTTCATTTCTTTCATACAATTGGCTTCCTTCCCACCTTTTTTTTTTTTAGATAAAATGCTTCAAATCTCTGTTACATAGATCCTTTCTTTAAGCACACGAAACAAACCTGTGAGTCAGCAGAAGTGGAGATCCGGCTGAAAGCTGGAGAGGATGGTTTCGGCTTGCAGACAGTGAGAAACTGCATTATCCTAAGGGATCTGCGGCCACCCAAGTTTAGTATAGATAAGTGAGAACATGCTTTAGCCTGACCAATAGCAGGCCTGTTACTGCAGCTGCTCATGCGAAGCGCTGGGTGGCCCTTCATTTCAAGAGCTTTAAACAATTTTAAATTAAAAACACACTGCGGAGCCAGGGTGGTTTACAGAGTGTGGGCAGATGAAGGGGGGTGGGTTTACCCCCAGTGGCGTTTCTTATCCCAGAAATTATTCTACCCTATGTCAGGGAATCCAGAGAAGTTAAGATTCATACACTGACATGACTGACACATAATGGCAGCATTTGCCGTGGAGCTATACAGAAACATTGCAAGGAAACATGATATAAATTTAATTATGTGTTTACAGAATGTCAGGTTGTCTGTGCAGAAACATAATTAATAACTGCAAGATCTTCCCATCATATTACGTAACTGTTTTTTCAGGCAGTTCATTTTTTTCAGCATTTTATCAAAGCAGAGCTGTCATACAGGAACAAGATTATTTTTTTTTCCAGCTTTTGGCATGATGTAACTAGAAGAGTTTAGAAGTAGTTAATTTATGACAAGTTCACTTTAGATTTGATAGTCCAAAAAAAGTGCAATCTTGTAGAGACAGGAAATACACTCCGCAGCATCTTCCAAAAGTCTGCTGTTGCCTGAATATGAAAGCGTGTATTGTGTTCAAATATGTTCCACTCTGCAGAATCCCTCTAATTTCCTGTAAATTAAGTGAGCATTAAAAAGAAATTTGAGGCCACCTCCTTCCTTCACTACAGAGTTAAAACAAAACTGTGCAATTGACACCTTGGGGATGATGTCCTAACGAGTGAACTGATTTTAGAAAAGCATGAAGGACTAGATTCAGTAACTTACTCCAAAAAAATTGGTGTGGAAAAAATTATGCATCGAGCGCTATTCTACAAAGGGTATCTGCACTTCATAGAATAGCGGCTAATGTCTAACTTAAGGTGCCTGCATTTGCGCATGCTGGATCGGACATATTCTATAAAAATGTGCATAACTTATAGGAATGCCCTGAAAACACTCCCTAAACACGCCCCATTGAAATCACGAGCCATAGGAGTTAGGCACACATTGTTATAGAATACATGTAAATCCCAATTAATACCAATAATTGGTCATTAGCAGGCAATTATTGGCGCTGATGAGCTCATTAATCAATTAAGTTGCACGCAGAAATTGACTATGTGATTTGCATGCACTTCAGTCGCCATATATAGAATCTGGGGGGAAATGTGTAAAATCGGAAAGTTTTAGGCTTTTGAGCTATTTTCTAAAATGTCTTGATAAAAGCAGTTTTCTTCGTAGTAAATGAATGCACGCAGTCTGCTGTGTGTTAAATTTCCTTCAATGCAGTGCATTAACTGGTAAATTTGTGAAAATGAGCATGCAAAAAAGGTTTCACAGGCATGTTTTTGCAAAAATAAATAATATATCTCAATGAAGGGTAGCTCTCCTTTTTTTTTTTACCATCCTGGAACACACAACATATCCATCAACTGCTGTACGTGTTTATTAGAGCAGCTGGACTTTTCTCAGAGAACCCCCTGGGGGAGCCTCAATTCCCTGGTGGTCTTGTAGCCTGCTAATATCCCCTTTGACCAGGGCTGCAGCGAGAAGGGCTGGGGTGGGGTGGGGGCAAAATTCTCCAGGCCCAGCCTCTAAGGGGGGCCCTGCACTGGAGTCTGTCTCTCTCCTGCTCCTGTTGGAACCTGGGTGATTGCGTTAATGTGATTACCTGGTCCAAGCACACATGAGCAGGAGAGAGACAGACCCCAGTGCGGGGCCCCCCTTGGAGGGCTGAAGAGGAGCAGATGCACTGATGCAGAAAGGTAAGGGGCAGGGGGCGGTGACAGCCCGAGCAAGCAAGGGGCACTGGCGGCAGCTGCATCCCAAGTGGTGGGGAGGGCTGTGGCTGCGTCCTGGGTTGGGGGGGGGGGGGGCAAAACTGCAGCAACAGCTGCAGTGGCCCAGCCTTTGACTCTCCTATCTGGTGTTCAAATAGATTAAAATCCTGCCCCTGCTAAGTTCTTCCCCCATTGTGCCATGCCCTGCCCCCATCTAAAAAAATATGTGCTAGGCCAGGGACATACTCTGAATCCCCTGACTCCAAACTCAGCACCAAAATACCACATCTAGCAAGGAGCAAGACGGATTCCTACTTGCTAATACTGCTATATTTTATTTATTTATTATATTTATTGGTATTTACTAACTGCCTTTATGAAGAGATTCACCCAAGGTGCTGTACAGCAGGTACAGTTTAACATAAAACTTACAAAACAGCATAGCAATAGTAAAATAACCAAGAATAAGCATAAATACAATAAATGAGATACACTTGAAAACAGTAAATTGAAACCTAATAGAATTGCCGTGAAACAGTATCAAAAATATACACATTTAACAGCACTGGAATTCAAATACCAGAGATATAATACAATGATAGCATAATATTAATGATACACCTAATAAGCATGCATTAGAACATTCAACTAACATAGATATGATGCTAAAGATTTTCTACAATACAACTTGTCGCATAGCTGAGGGACCAAGAGCAGATATATGATGGGAACAAGATGCATGGTATATTGAAAAAATGACAGCAGCTAACTCCTAGCAGTACCTTCCAATGCATTCTTGTACCTTGCAACCTACTGGACTGTGTACATTTATCTATTCTTTTCTTCAAAAGTGTCTCCATTAGTTTTTCCTCTACCTCAATAAGGCTACTGGGAAAAAAAGTAATGGGGACACCACTGAAGGAAATAATAATGAACTGGCTACAATGCAGTAGATTGCAGAATATAAGGCAGAATAGTTTATCCAGAGGCAGGTGTCTTAGATAAAGGGCATCTACTTGGTGTGATATACTTGGAGATTTCAGCAGTGTCTTTGCTACTGTCTTGCATAGGAAACTTATGAATAAATTGAGCAGCCTAGGGATAGGTCCCAAGATGTTGGACTGGATTACAGCTTGGTTGACTACCAGAATACCAAGAGTAGTAATAAATCGAATTCAAAGGATATAAAGATGCAAAATGGAATGCTCAGGGATTGGTCCTGGGAATAGCTGTTGCACTATCTTTGTGAACGATACTGTAAAAGAGTTAGAAGGAAAAATTTTCTAATTTGAGAATGACACAAAGTTCTATAAGAGTGGATAGTACTAACCACTGAGCGAATAGACAGAATATATTAAAAGTAGGAAAGAAAACTAATGGCCCTGTTTACTAAGGTGCACTAGCGTTTTTAGAGTGTGCATAAAATTAGCGCGCGCTGTGTAAGCGCCCATAGGAATATTGTGGGCACCTACACAGCACGCGCTAATGGTTAGCATGCGCTAAAAGCACTGACGCGCCTCTAGCGCAGCTTAGTAAACGGGGCCCTAAGACTTGATCAGGACTTTTAGCATATGTCTCTTAACACACAAGAGGTGGAGATCTACACCCAAGGAGGACACAGAAAAACAGATTCATTGAACCATAAATCAGGTACCCAATTTGGCCATGTTTCAAAATGTCTTCATCAGGGGTAAAATTATAACAATTAAAAAAATAAAAATGACAGACATAAGCTCTTTGTTATATATATTACATAAATAATTGTAATAAATATGTAAACAAAAGTATATTACAACTCAAATTAATACTAAGTAATGTTTAAAATATTAAGAATAACTTATTAGTATGCTTCTACATGTAAAATATACATACATAAAATTTAGGTTAAATAAATCACATAAAATCACAAAATTCCCATCACTTATTTATGTATAAAAGCATACACCCCATACTATGATATAAAAAGTGTCTGGGGGTGGGGTGGAATAAAACATGCTCACCAATTAGAGGCAGACCAAATTTTAGTTTTGGGTTCAGTTTTAGCACAGAAACTGGCCCAAAATCAGTATTGGCCTTCTTTCAGTTTGGGACAAAAATGCCAGCGTATTTTTAACAGAAACTGAAACTTTCTGCTGTGTCCCCATAGTGCCCCCCTCCCTCTGAACAAGACCACCTTCATGGGTGGGCATAATTGTCAGAAATCATTGTGACCCTACTGACTGCACCACAGTTGTTCTGTCCCATAATCTCACCTAGAGTAAACAGTCCAGCTCTATATTGCAATGCCCTTGGTACACCAGCTTAGATCAATAATACTGAAAGCTTAATTCTCTTAAAAATACAGTTCAGGCCTGTTCAGGACAGCTAGGAAGCAAAGCCTAATTTAACCTAACTTCCCAATAGCCTATAAGCCCCAAACCACCCCATAACTAACCATAACACCCTCCCTCCCCCAACAGAGGTATCCCCCACTCCCCCCCCCCCCCCCCCCCCCCCCCCCCCCAGATTCACCCATAGGTCTTCCTGGGCCTACTTTACAATTGTCAGTTGCTGATGGTCTAGTGGCATTGTTGCTCCTGGCCATGCAGTCTCCATAGTCAAAATGGCTGCCACATCCTCCAGAAGTAAGCAGGTTCAATTCCAGTGCTCAGGTTGTTTTGATTTCAGAGGTGGCACAGATGAAAGTGATTCAAGAGGAAGGGAGACTAGTGAACTTATCAGGTTCCTTCAAGGTGGTTGATAGAATAAGGGCACTTATATTGGAATTATTGAATGTATTGCAAAGCATAGAACAATATCCACAGAGTGCTCAAAAATGAGAGGCAATTTGTACAACTTTCTAATCACCTCTTTGAACAATAAGCATGTTGCTGTTTATTCTGGTGATTTTGGAAGGCTTAATGTTGTGGAGGGTGGGCAGCTTGGTCTTTGGCCTCAAAACCCCCTACCTAGACATTGCCCCCCAGCTTTGAAAGATAGGATTTTGGCATGCCTAGAATGGTCCTTATAAGTTTTCATTTTCTGTTTAAAGGTAGTGTCATGTTGTTGTAGCAGTGAATCAGAGTTGTAGTGGCATCTCATCCCAAAGTCAGACAGTTTTGTTTATATAAATTGGTCAAAAAGGTTAGTGGCTTGAACAGTATCAGGGAAGGTAAGAAATGCATCCCTATGGTGATGTAAAGGTATGCACAACTTGTTGAACACTTGTGACAGTGGCAATTTTTTGTGTGGTCTTATAAAACATTCAACTTCACTATTGGTCTGAGTGATTTTTCAGTGTTTGAAACTTAAGGTAGGTGCTCAGTAAAGATGAAAACTGTGTAATCTAAAATGGAGAAGCATTATCTGATTTGACAACATCTGAGCTCCCATAGGAAGAGAAATCTTGGCCTAATGTGTGCTACAACTGTGGGAGAAGTACTGCTGACAAATTCTACTTCCTAAAAATATGAATGATCATCCATGCCAACAAGGAGACGCCATTTTGTAGGAAGATCACAAACATCTATGCTAACTAATCCAACGGTTTCTAATGTTTCCCAAATGTCACACTAACACTATTTCCTTTTGTCTCACCTAGAATGTAAACCACACTGAACCCTGGAAAGGGGATATTAGTGGTATACAAGAATTGATTTGAATTCAATTGAATTGAATTGAACTAGGGATGTACAAGCCAAGCCTCTCCTGCCCAGTTAAATCCTTTTGAACCCTCAGGGTTATTCTTGTCATTTTGGGTTGAAAACAATGAACCCGATATTCAAAAACGTTTAAATGAGCAGGAGGTTAAACCCTGCTGAGCTGAACATCTGGCAATATTTAATGGCACTTCAACAGTTAGTGACTCTGAATATTGCCTGTGACCACCCAGGCATGTCTGATTTGTGCTGTGACAGCTAGAACATAATGGTTAACAGCGATATTCTGTCCGCTAACCGGCTAAGAAAACAGATAAAAAAGGCTGTTCTAACTTTATCTACTAAGCTAACCAGGCACCAATAAGAATGTTGCTCGATGCCTGAATAACTTCCAAATGACTACAGATACCTGGATATTCAGTGTCAGAATGTGGACATGGCCAGACATTGAATGCCCAGAATAATTCTGCCTGCAGCTGTCAACAGCTTAAAAACTGCCGACTACCATGAGCTGAATATCTACCTCAATATGAAATAACATGGGAAATTCCATATTGTTTCAAATAAATGCACATTGCTATTGCTATCCTTTTCCAAGGATTAGTAGCAGAAAAGTGATACGCAGTGGAGTAGCAGGGTTTGCAAGTACTGCAGCTTAATAGAAAATGCAGGGCTTAATTAGCTTCACCCTGGTAAACAAACTTTCTTTCTCAGTAATTGTATTTCGTGGACTTAATCAATTATCTGAATTCCAAAAGGAAGAGAGAGAGGAACTGGGGCATATGGAGTTTTGAGCAGGGAAGAGAGAGGGGGAACTACTGTGGTACATGGATTGTGGGGAAGGTGGACAGAAGGGGGGTAGGAAGGAGAGAGATGGAGGACACCATTGGAAGGGAAGGAAGAGGAGAGATTCTGGAGAATATAGGGGTGGAGAAGAGAGACAGGCAGAGCTGCCAAGAGAGGGGGGGGGGAAGATTCCCCAGACCCGGCCTCCAAGGGGAGCCCGGCACTAGCAAGGCTTCCGGAGGCAGACAGAAGGTTCTGCTCCCTTGGTCTGTCTATCTCCTGCTCCTGTGTGTCGGACCCAGGTGATTGTGTTACCAAGATAACACAGGACCCAGTACACAGAAGCAGGACAATAATAGACCGAGGGAGGAACAAACGCAGGAAGGTAAGGGATGGGGAGGGGTGACAGTGATGGCCCGAGTGAAGGGGGAAGGAGGGCTGCATCCCAAGTAGGGGGAGAGGATGTAGCAGCTGCCTCAGGCCCGGCTCTGTTTCCCAGCTTCCCTGGAGATAGGGAAGAAGAGAAATGAAGGAGACCATATGTGGGTGGAACAATTTTATATGGGGGAAATTTTACATATGTGGATGAGGGGATTTTATCTGGGGAGTGAGGAAATTTTATGTGGGAGGATTTTGATGTATGTGTGAAGGGGGGAAATTTTATGTGTGGCCCACTAGAGATAGTGCTGACATTCATGTGTAAAAAGGTTCCCCGCCCCTGACATATTTGAACCTTTCAGAACCACACTATCCAAGTTTCCAAGTTACATAAGTACATAAGTATTGCCATACTGGGACAGACCAAAGATCCATCAAGACCAGCATCCTGTTTCCAACAGTGGCCAATCCAGGTTACAAGTACCTGGAAAGATTCCAAAACAATATAATATATTTTATGCTGCTTATCCTAGAAATAAGCAGTAGATTTTCCCCAAGTCCATTTTAATAATGGCTTATGGACTTTTCTTTTCGAAAGTGATCCAAATCTTTTTTAAACCCCGCTAAGCTAACTGCCTTTGCCACATTCTCTGGCAATGAATTCCAGAGTTTAATTACATGTTGAGTGAAGAAATATTTTCTCTGATTCGTTTTAAATTTACTACTTTGTAGCTTCATCGCAGTCCTAGTATTTTTGGAAAGAGGAAATAAGTGATTCAGGTCTACCCATTCCACTAATTATTTTATAGACCTCTATCATAGCTCCCCTCATTCATCTCAGCTGAAGAGTCCTAGCCGCTTTAGCCTTTCTTCATAGGGGAGTCATCCCATTCCCTTTATCATTCTTGTCACCCTTCTCTGCACCTTTTCTAATTCTCCTATATCTTTTTTGAGATGCAGCGACCAGAATTGCACACAATATTTGAGGTGCAGTTGCACCATGGATCAATACAAAGGCATTATAACGTCCTCATTTTTTCCATTCCTTTCCAAATAATACTTAACATTCTATTTGCTTTCTTAGCCGCCGCACATTAAGCAAAGGGTTTCAACGTATCATCAACGATGATGCCTAGAAACCTTTCCTGGTCGGTGACTCTTAATGTGCAACCATGCATTATGTAACTATATTTCGGGTTCCTCTTTCCCACATGCATCACTTTCCACTTGCTCACATTAAATGTCATCTGCCATTTGGATGCCCAGTCTCCCAGTCTCGTAAGGTCCTCTTGTAATTTTTCACAATCCTCTTTGAATAACTTTGTATCATCAGCAAATGTAATTACTTCACTAGTTACTCCCACCTCTAGATCATTTATGAATGTGTTAAAAGGTGACGGTCCCAGCACAGACCCCTAGGGAACCCCACTATCTACCCTTCTCCATTGAGACCATTTAACCCTAATCTCTATCTTTAAGCCAGTTTTTAATCCGCAATAGAACATTTCCTCCTATCCCGTGACTCTCCAATTTCCTCTGGAGTCTTTCATGCGGTACTTTGTCAAATGCCTTCTGAAAATCCAGATATACAATATCAACTGGTTCACCTTTATCCACATGTTTGTTCACCCCTTCAAAGAAATGTAATAGATTGGTGAGGCAAGATTTCCCTTCACTAAATCCATGTTGGCTTTGTCTCATTAATCTATGCTTTTTAAAATGCTCTTTATAATAGTCTTTACCATTTTGTCCGGCACTGACATCCGGATCACCTCTGGAACCTTTTTAAAAAATCAGCGTTACATTGGCCACCCTCCAATTTTCCAGTACCATTCTTGATTTTAAAGATAAATTACATATTACTAACAACAGTCATGCAAGTTAATTTTTCAGTTCTATCAGTGCTCTGGGATGAATATCATCCAGTCCAGGCAATTTGCTGCTCTTCAGTTTATCAGATTGCGCCATTACATTCTCCAGGTTTATGGAGAGTTCATTCAGTTTCTCTGATTTATCAACTTTGTATACCATTTCTGGCACCAGTATCTCTCCCAAATCTTCCTTGGTGAAGACCGAAGCAAAGAATTAATTTAATTTCTCTGCTATGTCTTTATCTTCCCTGACTGCCCCTTTTATCCCTCGGTCATCTAGTGGTCAAACCGATTCTTCTGCTGGCTTCTTACTTTTAATATACTAAAAAAAAAGTTTTTATTATATGTTTTTGCTTCCAACTCAATCTTTTTTTTAAAGTCTCTCTTTGCCTTCCTTATCAGCGCTTTGCGTTTGACTTGTCATTCCTTATGTTGTTTCTTTTTATTTTCAGTCAGATCCTTCTTCCATTTTATGAAGGATTTTCTTTTAGCTCTAATATCTTCCTTCACCTCACTTTTTAGCCATGCCAGCTGTCGTTTGGTCTTCCTTCCTCCTTTTTTAATACACTGAATATATTTGCTCCTAGCTTCCCGGACGGTATTTTTGAACAGTATCCATGCCTGATGTAAATGTTTGACCTTCACAGCTGCTCCTCTAAGTTTTTTTTCACTATTGTTCTCATTTTATCATATTGTCTCCCTTTTAAAAGTTATATGCTAACGTATTGGATTTCCTGTGAGTACATACTCCAAAGCCGATATCAAATCTGATCATATTATGATCACTGTTATCAAGCGGCCCCAGCACTGTTACCTCCTGCACCAGATCACGTGCTCCACTAAGATCTAAGTCTGGAATTTTTCCTCCTCCTGTTGGCTCTTGTATCAGCTGCTCCATAAAGCAGTCCTTGATTTTGTCAAGCAATTTTACCTACCTAGCATACCCTGATTTTACATTTACCCAGTCAATATCGTGATAATTGAAATCACCCATTATTATTGTGTTGCCCAGTTTGTTAGCCTCCCTAATTTCCGATAATATTTCCACATCTGTCTGTTCATCCTGGCCAGATGGATGGTAGTACACTCCTATCACTATCCTTTTCCCCTTTATACATGAAATTTCAATCCATAGTGATTCCAAGATGTGTTCTATTTCCTGCAGAATTTTCAATCTATTTGATTCAAGACCCTTCTTAACATGCAATGCTGCCCCTCCACCAATTCAATCCACTCTATCACTATGATATAATTTGTACCCCGGTATGACAGTGTTCCACTGGTTATCCTCCTTCCACCAGATCTCAGAGATTCCTATTATATTTAATTTTTCATTTAGTTCAATATATTCTAACTCTTCCATCTTCCATCTTATTTCTTAGGCTTCTGGCATTCGCATATAGACATTTCAAACTATGTTTGCTCAGCAGTTGACAGTGTTAATTTGCAATTTTTTTGTCTGTTTTTTATATAAAAACATCAGATCTACTATGGTCTCTATTGCAACCTCGCTATCGGGATACCCTATGTTCCCTGTTTTGGTCATATCTTTGAAAGATTCCTTATTCTGAACCATGTGTTTTTGGATGACTGTCAGTCTTCCCCATGTTCTAGTTTAAAAGCTGCTCTATTTCCTTTTTAAATGCCAATGCCAACAGCCTGGTCCCATCCTGGTTAAGGTTTTTTTTAGAGCTTTTACCCCATTCATCGAATATGTCATCTGGGCAGACTATCCTCCATGACAGTGAGAAACAAATAAGAGGTAGGCATTGAACCTAAAACTGGAAGTGTTTGCACTGCCCACCTCTTACTGATAGAATTATTTTTAGTCCATGTCTGGCCTTGCAACATCTTTTTATCTGTGAGAGAATCATGGCCTTGGTAACGTAGCAGAGAAGAAAGTCAACCTGAGCTTATCCTTTTACACCTTGACCAACACTGTAGGATTGCTTGGAGCAGATGAAGATGGGAAATTTGGGGACCCTTTTCCTCTAGGGTGTTAAGCTTTTAACGCATGGTTAGGGTGTGCCAACAGGCTACTGAAAATGTGCTAAAGCATTTTGCAGTACTCTGGCTGTTAGTGCGCTGTATACAGTGCATTATCTATATTTTTAAAGTATTTTTAGGAGGGGGCGTGTCATCGGCAGAGACTGGGTGTTCCCACATTATCCAGCTACTGCATTATGATTAACGTGTGCTAACTGGATGGATAACATAGGGTTAACGCCGGAGCACTAAACTGAAATAGGTGATGATAAGTGCTTTTTGCAGGTACTATACGCTAATGACATTATTACACAACCTGAATTAAAAATAAAGAAAAGAAATGCCTTACAAACTGCTGCATCAAATCTGGGTTTCACAAATGAGAAGTCCCACCTTAGAATGTTCTAAGCCCAGATTTTACCTCACTTTAGAAAAAGGGCCCCTTGGTGATTTATTTATTTTACTTATTTATTGGGATTTATTAACCACCTTTAAGAAGAGATTTACCCAAGGTAGTGTACAGCAGGTACAGTTTAACATTAAAAACAAATACTTGACAATTTTGTTAACTACATAATAATAATAATAATAAAATGGCCAAGTAAAAACATAAATACAATGAATGAGGTAAACTTGAAAACAGCAAATTGAAACCTAATAACAATGATTTAAATCTTGGGAGAGAAGATTGGGAATTTATTGATACATTCTATGTTTTCATTTCCTAAAAATCAAATAAAAGGTTACTTTTAGCTTGTTTAAAGTGCCTCAAGTCAAATAGGGCTCTTCTTACCAATCTGCAGTAAGCATTAGCACGTGCTTTAACAGCTCAAAATGGCTTACTGTGGGACATGTTGAGGTGTCCCACGGTATTTTTGCAATGCTACAAAAATCATTTTCATTTTCTCCACTCCTCCATGTCATGAGGGCGGAGAGTGGACATTTCTGTGCTAGTCAGCACAGCTACATTACTGTGCTGGGGTGGAGCGCCAGCTGTTGCAATACGTGTAGGTTCCTTTGACTCAGTAAGCTGTGGGAGGAAGGTACTGGAAGCCAAACTTTGTTTTGTAGAGAGAAGGCTGAAGTGCAGAGCCTCCAGGATAGCACTCAGAGAAATGCACAGGATCTCAGAGACAGGGGGAGCTCCAGAGTTTCAAGGCTGACATTACCTTATGGCAGAGCCATGCGCTAAAGTTGCATGCACAATTTCCTAATGCAAGCATAACATGACAATTTTGCTCCCTGATGCTGTAAACAACAGCAGACAAATTATCACAGTATTAAAAAGTGTGGGCTGTCAGAAAAAAAAACAATGCATTCCACCATAGTCAGATGCAGCCATATGCTGTATCAATGTATTTATAGCAAGTGCTTGGGATACCATTATTAAATGTCACAGGCATAGCAATGCAATTTATAGGACATAAAATAAGCAGGAGGTAGATATCCTGGACAGGAAGGAAGAGAGAAGGGGAGTAAAGCAGAGAAGAGGGTATAGGATAAAAAGAAAGTAGAGTAGAATGAGAGAAAAAGAAAAGAAGCTAGGAGAGAAAAGGAAGAGAAAAGAAAATTGGGAACTGCCAAAACAATCGGCCAAGTGTTATTTAAAAACTAGGTAGAAAAGTCAAGTTTTGACTGATTTCTTGAACTTTGGAAAAGAGGGTTCTAAACTAAAGAAGAGAAGTGAAGTGAAGAGAAGAGAAGAGAGTTCCATGGATGTGGAGCTGAGTAAGAGAATGTAAAGTCTCTAGATATATCCAGATGAAGACAGGAAGGTGGTAGAAGAAAAACAAGGGAAGCCTGAGAAAATTGGAAACTGTGACACAGAGAACAAGGTGATGAGAGTTACTAAATAAGTAGGGGTATTTGTAAAATATGTCTGGTGCATATGGCCCAACCACTATCCCCTGCAGGCTTTCTCTGCTTGCCGGAAGGTCCTACCACCGCCACAATCCCCAAGTCCATCTCTTTCTTACTGCAGCACTGAGTCAGTAACCAACCTCCTACCCAATACCATTCTGCTGGAGGCACCTAGATTCTATTCCTTCCTCTCCTCCTGCCAGCTTCATTGGCATGAAAAAGGTACCAGCATAGAAAGTGAGTCTGGGGGAAGAGTTGAAGTCAGTAGGAAGGAAGATAGGGGTATAAATTGAAGGGGTCAAAGTGGACGAGGGCTAGTGTGCAGGGGAAAGTGAGTCTAGGGGATGGGTTTGGTAGAGTGGGTCATGAGCCAAGCAAGGGAGCTGAGTCTACTCAGGATGGTGAGTGAGTATAGTGGGAAGTGCGCATGGGGGATGCATATGATTGAGGGCAGGGGTGTGCTGGTAAATTTTTAACAACAGGCTCTTTCTCCGGACGTAGCCAGCTCTGCAGTTGGAAGGGCCAGGGGTGGCCAGGGGGGGAGCAACACTTGCCCCTCTCTCCTCACTCCCTTCATGCAGGCACGCTAGGCATACCTTTGCTGGCAGCCAATAAATGAACTGCCACCACTCCCAATGTCTTGCTCTGAGCAGCATGCTGAAACTTCTCACACATGCTGGAGAAGTCCCAGCCTGCTGCTCAGAGCTGGAAGCAAGGAGTGGGGAGCAGCAGCAGTCTATTTACTTGGCTGGCAGGGCTCAGCATCCCCACCAGCAAAGTAAAAGAGAATTCAGCAGGGGGCCCAAGCCCACATTTTGGGAGCCAGTTGTTAAAGTAGCTATGGAGGGCCCTACTTTAACAACCGGCTCCCAAAATTCTTAAAAACTTAACAATCAGCTCTTGTGAGCCTGTGAGAGCCTGCTCCAGCACACCACTGATTGAGGGGGACATGAGCCTGGCCAAGGAGTGAGTCTGGGAAAGGGGTATTATTGAGGGGGGCATGAGCATGGTTAGGGAGGTGAATTGGGGCAGGATGGTGAGTGTGGAGGGAGAAGAGTATGATTAAGGGGGCATGAGCCTGGCGAGGAATGTAAATCTGAGAAAGGGGTATGATTGAGAGGGGAATGAGCCTACCTAATAGATGAGTCTGGGGGAATGGTGTAATTGAGGGGCATCCACACTCATACCCACACAACTTTTAGTCAGTTGGCTCCAGCGCCCATACACACACACATACACATTGCTTTCAGTCAGATGTGTTACGTACACTGCAAATGTTCATGAGTCTGTGTTGTACCTTCCAAGCCCGTCAGATAATTACTTTAAAAAGCATAAGTGTACATTATGTTGTTTGAGTGGTAATTTAATTTCATTACTATCTGGGATCACATGAAGTTTCAGCTGGTAAATGGGGTCACATTGGAAAAATTTTGGGAAGCACTGTTTTAACTGCTGTTGGGATTGGTGGTATGGCTCTGAACTGGTTTCAGTCTTTTTTTCACAGATCATTTACAGCAAGTTGATAGTTTTTCATGGTACCAATTTTCTAGTGGCATTCCCCAAGTTTCAGCCTTTCGATTTTCTATCAGACTCCTATTACTCTATCTTATCTGTCTATCTGTTCCACCTCCACTTACACCATATGCTCTCTATTAAGATGTTTTAATGTGTATTGTGTGGACATTGTAAATAGCATGCTATGCTATAATGCATACTGTTATTTGACTTTGTTTAATGCTGGAATTATCAATTGCCTGTATGTGACTTATTCTTACAGTACGTCACCTTAGGTGAACCTATTTTTTAAAAAACCCTAATAATTAATACATAGTAAATGCATTTACTATGAACGCATTGAACCAAACATGCTTTGGATAATGCAGGATATTAAAAATGAATAAATGAAATAAAAATGAAATGACATACAGTATGCAACCAGTTTGTCACTTATTAAGATGGCTTGGAGTTTGCTATAAAGTATCTACAGATGATCTGAAATGTTTTGTTCCTATTATAAATTCTGTGACTGACACTATGCGGTTTGTTAAACTGCTTGAAAACTATTGAAATGTGGAGGTTTGCTACTAAGCTATGTTTGAATGTGCAGAAAACAAACAATTATGCTTTTATTTTAGTCATCTATGATTTCTCATTTCCTTACTCGTGTGACGAGATAGTCAGACTATTCCTATTTCTTTTTCACTTTGAATTTTGGGTATTGTTTTTGATCCTAGTTTGACAATACCAACACTAATACAATACTTATAAACTGCTATAGCTCCAAAATGGGTTCAATGTTGTGTACAATAATGTTTTCAGTAAATATCACAAAAAATAACATACAAAAATACAAAGTTTAAGATAAAAAATGCAGTTCACCAAAATCATAATAGCAAAATAGAGACAAGACAGATCAGATTATAAACAACTGAAAAGAAATGCCTTAAGATTTTTCCTAAATTTCCAATTCGTAAGGAAATTGGAAACAGATTCCAGAGAGAAACACTTATTGATGAATACATAGTTTTAACCACACTTACACATCACAAATGGTTACAAGAAGATGGACGAAAAATAAGCCTATGAAACATCCGAGAAGACATCCCAAATAAAGGAATAGCAATATTTTTTAACGGAAAAGCAGAAGTCAAACCAGATACCGTTTGATAAAAAAAATGCAGGCCGCTTTAAATGAAATTCTCTTTCTAACCAGAAGCCAGTGCAATTGAAAAATAAAACTGGATACACTAGAAAATTTAGAAATTCAAAAAAATTAGTTGAGCAGCAGTATTTTGTATTAACTGAGCTTCTTTAAGTACCTAGCAGATAAACCTACATACAGAACATTACAATAATCAAGATAAGGAAGAATAAGCATCTGGACTAAGTGCCCTGCTTACTAAGGTGCGCTAGCATTAGCGTGTGCTAATTTTTAGCATGCGCTAAAAACGCTAGCGTGCCTATAGCATGGCTTAGTAAACAGGACCCTAAGAGAGCAAATGTTTCAGTGTCAAAGAAAGCTCTAATTAATCTCAACTGCCTTAATCTGAAGAAAGTTCTGTACCGCAAATGAAGGAACATATAAAAAATATAGGTGTCCTTTTACTAAGCTGCAGTAAAAAGTGGCCTGCAGTAGTCTGGAAGCATGAAATTGGCACACGCTGGGCCATTTTTTTTACCACGGCTGGGAAAAAAGGGCTTTTTTTAGTGGGACGGTAAATGGCCATGCGCTAACATTAAAGGTAGCTGCAGCTATTTACTGCCTGAGCCCTTACCACCACCCATTGATCTAGTGGTAAGGTCTTCTGCGCTACTCGCGTGGTAAACAGGTAGCGTGCATTAATGTGGCTGTGCTGCCAATTACAACTGGGAACACCCCTGTGGTAGAAATTAGAAAAATATTTTCTAACGCGGGAAACAGTGCACACCAACTTCAAAATTACAACCGGGCACCCATGCTAGCCCGGTGGTTGTGGCAATTTGGCGCATGTTACCTGCACATTAGCCTTACCGCAGCTTAGTAAAAGGGCCCCTAGTCAATTGCCTTTTAAAAACTAGAAATGCTGTGACACTTGAAACAGTTTTTGACATTTCATCATTTATATACTGCTTTTCAATCTTTGTTTCACATTTAAATAATTGTCAGTGTTTATTATGGATCTCCCAGAGTCAGTGTTCATGTTACTCAGAATGCCACTGGAAGAATATTAATGGATACAGACAAGCCGATTCACTTATGTAAACCCATTATTTAGGGAATTACATTTAAAATACTTCGACTGGTGCAGGGTCCTGCAGTTATTGTGATCCTGTTGAAGCTCTATAGCCCTCTGAGGTCTTTAAGGTCAGAGAATTTGTCAGTTGGATGTGCCACCATTATATCAATAAGTTTGCCTAAATGACACTCAATATTGTGTTTTTTCAGTGGTGGCTCCTTTTTTATGGAATTATTTTACCTGTGGAGTTATGTCATAGAAGCAATGTAATAGTTTAGAAAATATCTTAAAACATATTTACAGCATTTCAAAAGTGCTTATTGTAATTTAACATAGTGTTGGATAAACATGCAAATGTACTACTGTGGTATGTGATGAATAAGGAATGTGTTGGATGGTTACTGGTGTCTGTGTAATGAGTCTACTCATTGGTGTCATTTGTTTTTCTTTTCTTTTATTGTTTTGTGTATTTCCACTTTTGCTTTGTAGATTTTAATATTATTGTCATGTGTTAATGTATGTTGTTTTTTATCCATTTTGATTTTTGGAAATAGCAGGGTATAAAATATTTAAATAAATAAAGAAATAAATAAGTGCTTGTGCTATACACTCTGAAAACAGACTATATAATCAGAGGTATGTTGAAAAAGGCCCTTAGGAACTGTGTGATGCACTGTGAGGTGGAAGATTTGCTGAGGCTCACTATGACAGCCAGTACAGACTGGTAACTGCCAGTGGTGAAAGGGCTGTGGTAACTAATGGATTGGCATGGGTTACCCCCTCTGAGTGCTAAAGTGAAGAAAAAGCTCTAGCTCCTGGAATTGGAACCTGGTGAGTCACTGGTCACCAGTGAGATCTAGATAGTGGGTCCTAGGCCTATATATCCTGTGATAGGAATGCCTTCTTGTGGACCTTCTTTGTTCTCTGTGTGCTTCATGCAATATGGCTTGCACAGCCCATTCATTCACAGCACTCATGACTCCTGGCTTCTCCAGTGGCACCCAGTGAAACTCACCACCAGAATCCTGTGAAAACCACCACAGCACTCTAGCAGCAACACACAAGTACACTCAGTTGCTAGAGTGCTAGTGGAGGTTTTCATTCAATTCTGGTGATGAGTTTCACTGATCCTAAGAAACCAACACACACACACATGCACTCTCTCTCTCTCTCTCTCTCTCTCTCTCTCTCTCTCTCTCTCTCTCTCTCTCTCTCTCTCCTACAGACTATCAGACAGCAGGGCATAAACACACAGTTGGACGTTGAGAGGAGCACTAGTGGAGGAGAAGAAAAGGTAGGGGGTCCATATGCATAGAGGGTTTTCAGGGCATGGGAGACAGGTAGATAAGGAATAAAGGGATGCCAAAAGACATCTAATCAAGCAAAAACAACTAGACTATATCACGAGAACTGGTGATACATACAAAAAAGAAAAAATATATATTAATTAGGATTACCCTAATAATTAAACTTCATTCTACCTATCCACTCCCTAACCCTCAACAGATTGTTTCTCATAACCTTTATAAAATTGCTCTAATTGAACCGGATCCGAAAAAAAAACATAATCTTAATTCTGAAAGGAAAGCAAACACTTGCATGGAAATTAAGGAAAAAAGTGGCAAACAGGCTTTTCGTATAAGCTGGGTGGTCCTGGCCACATCTGGAATAATCATAACTTTAGCTGTATGAGAATTTTCTTCTTTTTTCTTAAAATAATATTTTAAAATCAAAACTTTATCACTCTCATTTGTAATGTTACCAAGAGGATAGAATGAGTTTGTATCACAACCTAATTATCTTCAAGAAAAGCAGTCAAATCAACCTCTGATGATGACAACAACTGGTCCACCCCTGTTCAGAAGCAACTTTCTTCTTATTAGGTAAATAATAACAATTTGAAAATGATATTGATGCAGCATTTGCAAAACCCCAAGACCTCCTTGAAGTATTTCTTCAATAAGATCTCAGGAGAAAGTAAATAAATAGACGGAAAATTCAAGAAGCACAAGTTTTAAGCCCTATCAGCATTTTCCATTATTTCTAATTTCAAATAAAGATGAAAGTCTTTAATTGCTGAAAATGATGTTGCCTGTAGGTTAATTATTTGAGTTTCAACCCCTTGTACACATTTATCCAAAACAGAAATATCTGAGTCCATATTCACAAATTTATCAACCACCTCCTTTGAAAATTTGGAGTTTTAAGAAACAACCATTTTCAACAACCCCTCCAACCATTGATTCAAATCCCAAATATCTTTTAATTTATTGCGAATTTCCTTACAAGCAAGAAGTAGGATGAGGAGCCTCAGACTGAACAGCTTGAGGAATCTTAGAGAAAACTACTATTAAATTCTTCTGTGTTTCCTGACATTTGCTTTCAGAGGTATCAGAGCCTAACTTGGGCTCTGATTCGCAAGAAACGGGGGGGGGGGGGGGGGGGGCGGGGGGGAATCACGAATACATTCAGGGGAGCTAAGCAAAGCTCCAATTGGGGGCAAAGCTTGATTGTCAATTACTCCTGCCCCACCAGTAGCATTCACATGTCTATCCATTGGACCTCTGGTGACTAGAGTGGACACCTTAAATTTGGTTTTGCACTTCCCCATCTCCAACATACAACCCCAAAACAAAGATGTTATCTTAATACCTCCTCATCTCTCCTCGGTACTCCAAGGGGCTCCCAAGGGGCAAAGCATGCCATTTTAGATATACCCCTTCGGCAACATCCTGCGGCCAAATGCCATAAGGGTGCTGGCCTCTTATATAAATGCTAAGGCCCCTGATGCACCTTATGATATCAGCAGCCTCTGTTCCATAACTGGAGCTCAATACATTCCATGTAAGATGTCATTGCAGGAGGGAGACTCCCACCACCTCCTTAATGACCACAGGTATCACCAGATCCCTGGAGGTCAGCATTTCTATGTGATTTTTAACAGCTATAAATACCAATGCTTAAAAGTCCTGCTCTCCACGTCAGTGTGTTTTGTGAAATCTGTTCTAAATGAATAAATGACTGCACTATCCATACCACACCCTAACGTGCTTTTCTACACAGCCAGAACATGGTTACTTGTAACATATAGCAAAATAATATTTCAGAATATAAATCCATAAAAGGTTTTTAGGTCTTATCTTAAATCACTTACGATTCGTCAATAAGTGAGGTTAACTTTGGCCCCCAAAAGATACCTTGTTTCACATTAGCTACCTCAGGGAGACCATATTCAAACTGATGACATTAACATGTCTGATGATATTCAAAGATGCTTCATTTAGAATATTTTGAAATACTATTTTTGTATGTATTACAAGTAACCATTGTTTATTTGACTTTTGGATGAAAGACGTTTTGCTTGAAGACACTGCTGTGTACTTTTAGGACACTTTATCGATGAATATATGCAATAAAACATATGAGATGAAATGAGTCTGACATTGTATGGTGCTGATATCATCTCCAATTTATGATCACAAGATTATTTTTTAAAAATATATTTTTAAGTTATTTAAATTTCTGAACGATAAATTGATGGACTGTAGGGATAATGTATGATCTATAACTGATTCCCTTAAGTTTACTGACATTTATCCCACTATCTTTGTGGTTTTCTCCTGTTGTACATTTAAGGGGTAGTTGCTATGGCACCATACAAGCTTTTAGGCATAATCTAATTTTAGAAGGCTTTTTCCCTGAGTAAATCAGCATTTTACCAGCAGAAAAGACTTAAAAAGTTACCCCCAGGGTGTTTAGCATACAGGTGGCAGTGCATTATCTCCTTTTTATCTGCAGGACTCCACTTAGTTGCAGTTAATCCTCTTAACTTTTTCATTAACTTCTGTGACTTATCTCCTGCTGCAGTGGGTCCATGAACAAGTCCACTAGAGTCTTTCTCTGAAGCAGGGATGTTATGCTCATTTGTAGTATCTGCACTATCACTACCACAGTGATGAGCTCTAGTTTATATTCTACTGATGGGCACTATTTTATCCTGGGCAATGTGCAGCTAGAATACATTCTTCCTCTTCTTTCCAACCATACTTCAAATGGAGTGTCAGCTTGCTGAGATTCTGTAATATAATGGAGTCACCACTTGAAGGTACTCAAGGCTTCAGGAGTAAATGTATTCTACCCCAATTCATCAGCTACCACTGCTGAATTTTATGCTGTACTCCCTTTTGACTTCTATGCATTTGGAGTCTTGGGCAGACACAGGTATGTGTTTGGATTAATGCAGGGCTTACCAAGCAACCACTGCCAATGATTTAGCCACTCTGAATTTTATTATAGGTTCCAGAGTATGAGAGGATGTATGCTTCATGAGAGAATCCTGCAAATCTGCAGAAGACATATGTAATTTTGCCCTGGGCATTGCAGACTACCTGCATGATGATGCAGTGAAAGATCTTTTTGTTGTAGTAGGTAGCCTCCTTTCAGAATGAGGGCATTATTTATTTTATTTATTTTAGTTACATTTGTACCCCGCTCTTTCCCACTCATGGCAGGCTCAATGCGGCTTACATATACAGGTACTTATTTGTACCTGGGGGAAATGGAGGGTTAAGTGACTTGCCCAGAGTCACAAGGAGCTGTGCCTGAAGTGGGAATCGAACTCAGTTCCTCAGTTCCCCAGGACCAGAGTCCACCACCCTAACTACTAGGCCATTCCTCCACTCCATGGGCACATGGGACAGATGGTAAATGGGCCGTTTCATAGTACTGGATCTTAGTTTGATGCTTGTGCTCACAGTGTTAGGAAGGCTATATAGTAAGAAATGTGTTTGAGAAAGGCCATGAGGAACTGCATGATGCACTGTGAGAAGACAGACTGAGGCCTGTTGTGACAGTCAGTATAGACTTCAAACCAGGGGCGTCGCTACGGGTGGGCCTGGGTGGGTCCAGGCCCACCCAATCTCGGCCCAGGCCCACCCAGTCATTTGCGACCTTCCATGATGACGAGGATGACTTTGTCTTCTTGCCCGCAGCGGCGAGCGGGCGGGCGTAAAAGCAGGAAGTAGCCAGGCTCGATTCCGTCCTTCGCTTCCTGCCCTCTCTCTGCGCCATCCCGCCTTCCTCTGATGTCATTTCCTTTTGGGCAGGCGGGACGCTGAGAGGGCAGGAAGCGAAGGACGGAATCGAGCCTGGCTACTTCCTGCTTTTACGCCCGCCCGCTCGCTCGCCGCTGCGGGCAAGAAGACGATGTCATCATCGTCACGCAGGTCTCACAGTACATTTTTGATGAGTATATAGTGTGCTATAAAGTTCTTGCACTTCCACCTGCCTTATTTTTATTTATAAAATTGTACATACCATGTTCCCAAGCGAAACTCGGGAGTGGAGGAGCAGCTAAATCTTGTTTTCCAAGTTTATTCCCATTTAATACCCTTCTTCCCCTTCTTTCTTCCCCTAGCCACTGTTTTGCCAGGTGATGCCCCGCTCCTCTCATGCTTACCCTCCCCCAGCCATCCCTCCTCTTGTGCTCTCTTATTTATCCCTACTATCCCCCTTCACTCTCCTCACCACCATCTCTCTCGCTCTTCCCAAGTCCATTCTCCTCTCAGACTCACTCCTTCACGTCTTTTCTCACTCCTGTTCTCCTCTGTTGCCCTAGTCTCTCTTGTTCTATTGCCTTCCAAACTTCCCTCTCTGTGTCTTATTCTCTCTTCTCATTTTGACCCTGCTCTGCACGCCCTTCTCTTTGCTGCCAGCCATCTTTCTGATTTTGTTTTTTGTTCTGTTTTTTTCTCCTTTTGGGGGAGGGGTTGCTGAGTCCAGTGCAAAATAACCCCATTAAATTAAATTGGGGGGGAGGGGGAGTAGAGTCTAATGGTATACCCATAGCAATGATAGTGAGGCTGAGGGATCAGCACCATCATACACAAGGCTCAGGTAAGGTGCAGAGAAAGTGCAAACTAGCTCCCCCAACATGTATCTCCTGCTGCCTCCTTGCAGGCTCTGTTGTTGACTCCTTCTCTTTGGCAAAAAAAAAGTAAGTCTGTGCAGCTTTGGTATTAAGCAGGCCTTCTACTTATGTGTCCCTTCCTTGTGTTAGGGATTATCAGGAGTACACATCACAGGTTGATAAACCCCTTCTCTGTTGCTAGCAGTACACAACTTACTGCGCTCACAACCTTTCTGTTTTGCAGCTGGTGCAAGCCTAATTCAAAATCACAGTTGGT
Organism: Microcaecilia unicolor; assembly: GCF_901765095.1. Lineage (NCBI taxonomy): Eukaryota > Metazoa > Chordata > Amphibia > Gymnophiona > Siphonopidae > Microcaecilia > Microcaecilia unicolor. The sequence continues at coordinate 410,355,508 of NC_044031.1, forward strand.
ACAGTAAATATCTCATTGAGAGAGCCTCCTGCCACTAGTATAATAATATGGTACAGTGTGATGCCATATTTTGGTTTTACATTGCAACATTTAAATGGTAGGGAGGTTTTATAGCTGCAGAATGGAAGGTGAATTGCTTTTGACTACAGATGGTAGACAGGACACATAAGGACACAGGAGGATGGTGGACATGGTGAGAGAAAAATTATCAAATGGAAAGAAGACACTGCATAAAACAGAAGACATAAGTACATAAGTAGTGCCATACTGGGAAAGACCAAAGGTCCATCTAGCCCAGCATCCTGTCACCGACAGTGGCCAATCCAGGTCAAGGGCACCTGGCACGCTCCCCAAACGTAAAAACATTCCAGACAAGTTATACCTAAAAATGAGGAATTTTTCCAGTCCATTTAATAGCGGTCTATGGACTTGTCCTTTAGGAATCTATCTAACCCCTTTTTAAACTACGTCAAGCTAACCGCCCGTACCACGTTCTCCGGCAATGAATTCCAGAGTCTAATTACACGTTGGGTGAAGAAAAATTTTCTCCGATTCGTTTTAAATTTACCACACTGTAGCTTCAACTCATGCCCTCTAGTCCTAGTATTTTTGGATAGCGTGAACAGTCGCTTCACATCCACCCGATCCATTCCACTCATTATTTTATACACTTCTATCATATCTCCCCTCAGCCGTCTCTTCTCCAAGCTGAAAAGCCCTAGCCTTCTCAGCCTCTCTTCATAGGAAAGTCGTCCCATCCCCACTATCATTTTCGTCGCCCTTCGCTGTACCTTTTCCAATTCTACTATATCTTTTTTGAGATACGGAGACCAGTACTGAACACAATACTCCAGGTGCGGTCGCACCATGGAGCGATACAACGGCATTATAACATCCGCACACCTGGACTCCATACCCTTCTTAATAACACCCAACATTCTATTCGCTTTCCTAGCCGCAGCAGCACACTGAGCAGAAGGTTTCAGCGTATCATCGACGACGACACCCAGATCCCTTTCTTGATCCGTAACTCCTAACGCGGAACCTTGCAAGACGTAGCTATAATTCGGGTTCCTCTTACCCACATGCATCACTTTGCACTTGTCAACATTGAACTTCATCTGCCACTTGCACGCCCATTCTCCCAGTCTCGCAAGGTCCTCCTGTAATCGTTCACATTCCTCCTGCGACTTGACGACCCTGAATAATTTTGTGTCATCGGCGAATTTAATTACCTCACTAGTTATTCCCATCTCTAGGTCATTTATAAATACATTAAAAAGCAACGGACCCAGCACAGACCCCTGCGGGACCCCACTAACTACCCTCCTCCACTGAGAATACTGGCCACGCAATCCTACTCTCTGCTTCCTATCTTTCAACCAGTTCTTAATCCATAATAATACCCTACCTCCGATTCCATGACTCTGCAATTTCTTCAGGAGTCTTTCGTGCGGCACTTTGTCAAACGCCTTCTGAAAATCCAGATATACAATATCAACCGGCTCCCCATTGTCCACATGTTTGCTTACCCCCTCAAAAAAATGCATTAGATTGGTGAGGCAAGACTTCCATTCACTAAATCCGTGCTGACTTTGTCTCATCAGTCCATGTTTTTGTATATGCTCTGCAATTTTATTCTTAATAATAGCCTCCACCATCTTGCCCGGCACCGACGTCAGACTCACCGGTCTATAATTTCCCGGATCTCCTCTGGAACCTTTCTTAAAAATCGGAGTAACATTGGCTACCCTCCAGTCTTCCGGTATTACACTCGATTTTAGGGACAGATTGCATATTTCTAACAGTAGCTCCGCAAGTTCATTTTTTAGTTCTTTTAATACTCTGGGATGAATACCATCAGGTCCCGGTGATTTACTACTCTTCAGCTTGCTGAACTGACCCATTACATCCTCCAAGGTTACAGAGAATTTGTTTAGTTTCTCCGACTCCCCCGCTTCAAATATTCTTTCCGGCACCGGTGTCCCCCCCAAATCCTCCTCGGTGAAGACCGAAGCAAAGAATTCATTTAATTTCTCCGCTACGGCTTTGTCCTCCTTGATCGCCCCTTTAACACCATTTTCGTCCAGCGGCCCAACCGACTCTTTGGCCGGTTTCCTGCTTTTAATGTATCTAAAAAAATTTTTACTATGTATTTTTGCTTCCAACGCTAATTTCTTCTCAAAGTCCTTTTTTGCCCTCCTTATCTCCGCTTTGCATTTGGCTTGGCATTCCTTATGATCTATCCTGTTACTTTCAGTTGGTTCTCTTCTCCACTTTCTGAAGGATTGTTTTTTGGCTCTAATGATTTCCTTTATCTTACTGTTTAGCCACGCCGGCTGACGTTTAGTCTTTTTTCCCTTTTTTCTAATACGTGGAATATATTTGTCCTGAACCTCCAGGATGGTGTTTTTAAACAGCATCCACGCCTGATGCAAGTTTTTTACTCTGCGAGCTGCTCCTTTCAGTCTTTTTTTCACCATTTTTCTCATTTTGTCGTAATCACCTTTTCTATAGTTAAACGCTAGCGTACTTGATTTCCTAGTTTCACTTCCTTCAATGCCAATATCAAAACCGATCATATTATGATCACTGTTATCAAGCGGCCCTCGTATCGTTACCCCCTGCACTAGATCATGAGCACCACTAAGGACTAAGTCTAGTATTTTTCCTTCTCTTGTCGGCTCCTGAACTAGCTGTTCCATGAAGCTGTCCTTGATTTCATCAAGAAATCTTATGTCCCTTGCGTGTACAGATGTTACATTAACCCAGTCTATATGCGGGTAATTGAAATCCCCCATTATTATTGTGTTGCCCAGTTTGTTTGCGTCCCTGATTTCCCTGGGACCAAAGCGAATAGATCAGACAACAAAGGTAGAAAAAAGTATTTTATTCAGAATTTATTAACTGGAATATGTCTGCTTTTGGAAATGTGCATCTGTGATATTTTGCATGTAAGTTTCAATTTTTCTGGTATTGCTGCATGCTGAGTTTGACTTCTTGAGGTAACTTTCCAGTTCAGTATTTTGCCTTCATATTTTTTGCTTTCTAGTTCCTCGTGTCATCTCTGTTGTGTCATGTGTTTTTCATGTGTGATCAGGTGCAGTATTCTGCTAGCGTGTAGTATTTGCAGCCCTTTTTGTTTTGCTTTTTTTTTCACAAGGTAGTGTATTAGTGTTTTAGAGCCTAGTGTAATTACAGTTCTGCCTTTTCAAGCATAAGGTTGTAGCTCATCCTGTCCTTGGAATTAGTGCTCTTATAGTTTAGTAAGGATATAAGTGTGCTTTTGCACAAGTTTGTGTATAGCATTTTGCATTGGAGAGATTGTGGGATAATGTAATTATATTTAAAAATATCAATTTTTCCATTAAGTATATATGTGGTTATACTGATGCAGGGCAGCTGTTGGGCAGACTACTTAGAAATCCATCAAGTGAATTCTAAGGCATTATTTTGTAGGATCCCAAGAGACACTACTCATACTTATATAGGCAGTGCGTTGCCACCCATATTAGCTCTGGGCCCACCCAAAATCTCAGGTCTGGCTAGGCCACTGCTTCAAACTGCCAGTTGGAAAGGGCTGTGGTGATGTTTAGGTGGACTGGCAATAGGTTGTGTCCTGTGTACTGTGGAGTGTAGAAGGGGCTGTAACTTTTGGCAGAGATGGTGAATGGCAGTGTTATCAAAGCGGAACCTGATGAGGCACTGTTCATCCGTGAGATTTAGGAACTGGGTCCTGGGTTTATATATTCCATCAAAGTGATGCCTCCTTATGGCCATCCTCACCTCTACCTCATGCAGGATGGCCTGCATAGGCCATTCATTCAGGTCACTCATGACTCCTATTTCCCACCACAAGCACCCTGAATAACCCATCATCAGCACTCTAGCAGATACATACATACAGTCAGCCACAGATGCTGGGACACAAACACACTCACAGACACAAAACCAAACAGATGTAGGAAATATGAGGAAGCAGGACATACACAAAAGACAGATGCACCATGGGGCTGGGAGGGCACAGAAATGTAGGTTGAGAGAGGCACAGGTTGGGAGGAGGAGGCTGGGGAATGCTCTGGACAGGGAGGTTGCAGTGGGGTGGTGGAGAAATAAATGCGAGGAATAAAACAAAGTATGAGTAAAGGTCTGGCAAAAGCACGCCTACATGGATAGAGAACAATCAGACCAAGAACCCACACTCAGCTATACTGCAGTCATCATGGATATGTGGTATCCCAAAAGACAGTTGAGGTCAACATTTGTTTGTCCTTTATAACAGTTGTAAATGTCAGTGTTTGTGCCCTGTCCTGTACGTCAGCATCCTTTATGAAAACGATTTTGTATGTCTAGAACTCTGTATCACTCATACCATACCACTGACATGGGTCTTAAGAGCACAGTGATTCCTGAACATAGTGAGACCAACAACAGCTATATACCTGTCTTTGTAAAATTGCATTTTGCACTTGGATGCTGGTTCAATGTCATAGTAAAACTGTCATATCTAAAAGACTAAAATAAGCACTAATATGTCTACATGACAATCAATAAGAACATCATAAATAATAGGTGTTTTATTTCTGACTGACTGGGCATTTACCCTTTACCAAAATAAAATTAGTAGGAACAGTCAATAACCAAATGGATGCACAATCATAACATAGAATACTCCTAAGAGTTCAGGAACCCCAGAGTATCAGCCATTCCCAATAACAACCAGAACAGACTTACCTACTTCAAATCCCATTGTAGAATTCCAACCCTATAAATAAAATACTAAGTGGTCCTCATGGTAAGCACTAACACATTCTTCTCACATCCCAAAAAGCACTACCACGGGGTGTTCTTAAGCATCCTGCGGTAATTCTGGCACCTACACATCCTTTACTGGTGCTGGGGCATGTTTAGGAGGGCAGAAAGTAGGTACATCCAGCACTCATCGCTTAGCGCAACTATGTAGCCGCATACCAACCGATTAGCACATGGTTAATGCATGAGCCCTTTACACCTACAAAATAGGTATCAGTAAGGGCTCCCACACTAATGGCCATGTGTACTGCTATGGATTTACAGCCTGCTTCACTAAAACAGACTACTCAGTAATTACTGTGGATTCTTTTGGATTTGTATTAGGTAAATGAGACCTTTATTAGAGGTGCTAAAATCTACAATGATTAAGACATATACAATGATTAGCTATATAACTAAAAAGAAACAATACCTATCTATAAACAATCATTACATCACTGGTCTCTACATCTAAGCAATGCTAAGAGTTCCTACACCAGGAAAAGAAGCAATGATACACTATATACAATCATCACTGGTCCTTACATCATCCATGCTCTTATCATCAGCTGGGGGGGGGGGGGGGGGGGGGGTCCCTGTTCACAGTGAAAGCCAGGAGCTTCTTTGACCAGGAAACAAGGTTCTCTTGCGCAGTTCGTACTTTACTCACAGATGAGCTCCCAATTTCACTGAAAGAAACTCCCCTTTGTATTAGGCTTAGGACTCATGTTCAGAGCTAAGGAAAATTACAGAATGCTTCTCTATTTAGGTAAATAAGCCATACTTTGGGAATGTGGTCACATGTTTCCCAGTCCAGGTGGCCAATCTGAACTCGAAAACAAGCCCCATCTTTCCCTTCACATAACAAATTATTTAGAGCTGTGTCTTATCTTCTATATTCCAACTTATTTTCACACAATCAAAGTTAAACAATCATTTTTAAACAAAATTGCTTCTAATCACAAATACAGACCCTGAGTGCACTTGTTGGTGAAGGCAGATAGAGTTGAAAAGCAATCTCTAAAATCCTTTTTATTAGACCATGCACTAATTGGTTAATTACCGCCTGGTCATTAATAGAACTGTACGCTAGAACATACAACCTACAGTACGAGAGGGCAAATAGACCCAAAAGTATTTTGGCAACAGATATATGACCACGGATGGACAGCACGAACAGACTCAATACACTATCTCACTCACTGGGATGATAGATGTAGAAGCGTACTAAACGAAATAGCACCCCTAAAGACAAGAACATCAAGAAGACACAACTCGATTCCATGGTTCAATGACAAATTAAAAAAACTCAAAACACAATCCAGGAGAATTGAACGAGCATGGAGAAAAGTAAGAGATGAACAGACATTGAATGCATGGAAACAAATTCAGAGAAAATACAAATATGCAATCAGACGGACCAAAAGATCCTATTACAAAACTAAAATAGGCCCGGATTACAAAGACCTAAAGAAACTATACCAACGTATAAATAAGCTACTAGACACCACCCCAATCACCACAATTAGCACAGACATCCCCTCCGCAAACAAACTTGCTAATTACTTTAATGACAAAATAATAAAATTACACAACACACTTCCTCAGCACAAAACTGACATTGAAAACTTCATCAACGACCTGAATCTAAACCCTGGCAGATACCCAGCTGATCATATCTGCTCAACATTTACTCTCCTCACTACTGAATCAGTTACTCAAGCAACCCACAGGTTCGCCAACACCCACTGCAAACTAGATACCTGCCCCAGCTATCTACTGAAATCCGCCCCCAACCGCTTCACAGCTGACCTCACATCCCACCTAAACTTCATGATACAACAAGGTCTTTTCCCCGAAGAACATGGTAACATTCTACTCACACCAATACCAAATGACACCAAGAAAAACACAAGCGACTTCACCAACTACCGCCCAGTTGCATCCATCCCACCAGTAGTCAAACTGATGGAGAGCTTAGTGACCAAACAACTTACTGACTACATAGACAAGTTCTCAATACTACATGACTCACAATCAGGATTCTGCCCCCACCATAATACTGAAACTGTCCTAATCACCTAAGTGTACAACTATGAAACGTACTTCCAAAAGCTGTGAAAACAATCCATGACCACCTAAACTTCAGGAAATCATTAAAAACCAACCTCTTCAAAAAGACTTACCCTGCTGATCCAACGTAAAATCCCCACACCCGGAAACACAACACAACCAATGACTGTACTGGACAATTTACAATCTTCCCTCCCTTCAACCTTCATGGTGCCTGAAATGCACCTACCTTATTCGACTACAACATAACCTTGTATTTGTTCTCAACCGGACTTTGCGTATGCCTTTACGGTACTGTGTAAGCCACATTGAGCCTGCAAATAGGTGGGGAAATGTGGGGTACAAATGTAACAAATAAATAAATAGTGAAAATGGAACTGCGGCCATTTTACAGCGGCGGTAAAAGTGGCCTCAGCACACAGGGAAACCAAGCACTAGTCATAGTGCAGGTCACCTTTTAGCACAGCATAGTAAAAGGGCCCCTAAGAATCCCCAAAATATATAATTAACAAACATCATAGCCACTTCAGTGCACACAAAGGAGAGCTGAGGCATGATGATTCAAGCATCAATGTAAAGGTAGGATACTCTACTGGAATTGATCACTTCTTGAAGCAATCTTACATATTTGTATTTGATTCAAAATTCTAGAGATGTCTTTTTTTAATTTAAAAAGATGGGTGATGATAATAATAAACATCTTTTTAGAAGAGTTTTATGACCTATGAAAGAGATTGAAAGGACTTTCCGGAGGTGCTCAATAAGACTATTGTCTTTTCCTTTTTACATATCATTGTTATTCTTTGTCATAAGATATATGGCCTGAGGAGAAGAAACCACATCCAGTGAATATTTTTGTATATTTAATTGGTCACTGAAAAAATGTGGTTATTGAAGTCGAGAGAAAATCCTACCATTATGGTAGCAATTGACAATGAACCTATTAGTCTAATGAGAATTTGGATGTGGTAAGTGTTAGAAAGGCGACAGTGAGCATGAATAGCTGAAACCAGATTCTAGTTCTTTTAAAGAAAAGAACCTGCCACCTTGTCAGAAATCTAAAATACCTTACTGTAGTCAGGTCAAAGAAGGTGTGAGCTTTTTCTTTTTTTAATGGAAGGTGACGGTAAAATGATAACAAGGAAGAGTTAAATTAAACTTTAAGACTTATAATTGACCAGTTTCTGGAATTAATGACTAGTACTAACTCTGGCCTTACGATGAACTTGTGGGTTGACAAACTGCAATGAAAATGTTGCTGATTTGAATAGTCAAATAGACTGACAGTGTTTTAAACATGGCAAAGCTGGTTATTTAATAAAAGAAAGACAAGAGAACCTCAATACTAGTCCTGATAGAAAAATATTGGACAAGAGAATTTAAGCTGACAAGAAAAAAAGCAATAAAGGATCTGCTGTAACGGCCTTTTGTTTTTCTGATCAATAATTGTTAAAAATCAGAATGATACAAATGCCTATTGCACCCCAGAGACAGAGACATCACCAAACCAGAGACAACACCATAGGACAGTATTAGAATTTTGAAATGTTTTTAAAAATGTTTATTTATCAATACTTTAAATAAATTTTACAAGATAATTCTTGCAAGAAGAAATGCAGCCAGATATCATAATATCGAAAAAGTTACAATAAAAAAGAAAAAATATTCCAATGACATAATACATTATACATCTGCACCTATTTTTAGTAATTCAGATCCCCTGTCTTACTAGATTTCTTAGTTCCATGTAAGCCACATTGAAACAACGCTAGTTGGAAAATGTGGTATAGAAATGCTGTAAAAGAAATTAATAAATAAAAAGAAGCATATATAGAAAATGTTTAAAAATGGAATGTAAACAGGATATCATATTATGACAACAAAAACAATAGGTAGACCTCAAATAATTCATGAATAAGGTATCGGAGATAAAGGAGCTGATCCTCCAGGTGCAAAACATTTAATATTCAAGAAGGATCTAAATTGTAGCGGGATAAAGAAAACATAATATTTATTTGCATACTTCACTATACACTTGCTAAGAAAATGTAGTTTAAATGTTGCACTAAGTGCCAAAGCCTCTTGACACATCACAAGAAATAACTTTTGTCCTCTCTCTTGGGTAGACATAGAGAGGTCAGGAAGAATCCACATTTTTTTATCTTCAAACAGCCTAGAAGCTGTTGTATCATTGTATCGCTCCATGGTGCGACCGCACCTTGAGTATTGTGTTCAATTCTGGTCGCTGCATCTCAAGAAAGATATAGTAGAATTGGAAAAGGTGCAGCGAAGGGAGACTAAAATGATAGCAGGGATGGGACGACTTCCCTATGAAGAAAGACTAAGGAGGCTAGGGCTTTTCAGCTTGGAGAAGAGACAGCTGGGGGGGAGACATGATAGAGGTATATAAAATAATGAATGGAACAGGTGGATGTGAAGCGTCTGTTCACGCTTTCCAAAAATACTAGGACTAGGGGGCATGCGATGAAACTACAGTGTAGTAAATTTAAAACAAATCGGAGAAAATATTTCTTCACCCAACGCATAATTAAACTCTGGAATTCTTTGCCAGAGAACGTGGTGAAGGCGGTTAGCTTAGCAGAGTTTAAAATGGGGTTAGACAGTTTCTTAAAGGACAAGTCCATAAACCACTACTAAATGGACTTGGAAAAATCCACAATTCCAGGAATAACATGTATAGAATGTTTGTACGTTTGGGAAGCTTGCCAGGTGCCCTTGGCCTGGATTGGCCGCTGTCGTTGACAGGATGCTGGGCTCTATGGACCCTTGTTCTTTCCCAGTGTGGCATTACTTATGTACTTATAAGCCTTCTGGAAGTAAATTTGCATCAAAGAGTTCAAATCTTGTTCAAATATAAATGTAATCAGCAAGGTAGATTGCTCTACCATTGCTGTTATTGTTTAGTTTGTAGTTTATTAGAATTTATTATACCGCTCAAACTAACTTGCAGACCTGAGCAGTTTACAAAGCTAAGGGTACATAAATAGGCAGAAAGGAACTACAATATGAGACAGGAAAGGAATAAATCATTCACTCCCAAGAAGAAGGTATAAGCTAAAGAGCAGCAAGTAGGATGGGTCTTAGAAGGCAAAAGGAAAAAGAGGAGGGAATGAGAAGGGAAGGAAGAAGTGGAGAGAAAGAACAGCCATGAGTCTGAATTTGATTTCCCCTATAGTGGGTCAGGGAAAATTAAAGGCTTGATTAAAAAGCCAAAATTTTTATAGCAGTGTTGGCGTTTTTAAAGGAGGATTAGGCACGAATAGTTAGAGAAAGAGAATTCCAATGAAAAGGAGCAGCGAAGAAAAAGGCATGATGTCTAGTAAATTCTAGCTGGGCAGCTTTTGGGCTTGGGAGATCAAGGCGATGATCATTAATCGGCCGCAAAAAATGATCAGGGGAATATGGAATGGTCAATGATGCTAGGTAGTCTGGAAGACCCAATCTGTGGGCTTTAAATGTCAGCATGAGTAACTTAAAGATGATCCATTTCTCAATAGGGAGCCAATGATATTTCTGAAATAAGAGGGACACATGATCAAACTTGCATGCCTGAGTTATCAATCTTATATCAGTGTTTTGTATAGATTTATGTCTTTTTAGGTTTGTGTGTGAGCAGCCGAGATAAATTATTTTGCAATAGTCAAGTCTAGTTATTAACAATGAAAGGACAAAGGAATGGAAAAGTCTCTTGATCAAAATACCACCGGACTGACCATAATTGTCGGAGAACCAGAAAGCTGGTTTTGGCTAAGTAGGAAATTTGCTGAGTGAAAGCGAGATGAGAGTAAAGTATGAATCCCAGATACTGAAAGGAATTAACTGGCTGAATGGAGGTGCCACAAAGAGTTAGAGGAGTGAAGGAACTATATACCCCCCCCCCCCCCCAAATGAACCAACATGCAACAGTTTTCTGTGAGTTAAGTACAAGCTGGTGTGCAGTGAGCCAGGAAGAAATATCATCAAGACAATGTTGAAGTAGGCTGTTATAGGGGTTCAAGGGGCTAGTAGGGAAAAGTAACAGAATCATCAGCATACAAGTGAAACAAAATACCTGTGGATTGAATGAGCGTGGCAAGCGGATTTAGGAATATTTTAAAGAGAAGAGGAGAAAGAACTGAGCCTTATGGGATTACATAGCTCAATGGACGTGAGGGAGCAGAGGATGTAGTGGTGATGACTTGATAGGAGCGGTTGGAAAGGAAAGAGGTGAACCATAAGTGCACTAAACCAGAGATGCCTTGAGACCCACAAAGGGACAGTAAAAGGTGATGATTTACTAAGTCAAAGGCTGCAGATAGGTCTAACATCAAGCACAACATTGTGCTTGTCCAGGTGGAAATAGATTTCATTGAACAGTGCAGTTAATACAGTCTCTGTACTAAAGTGGGTCCTAAAACTGGATTGACGAGGGTGGAGGATGAGAGATTTCTCAATGAAAGATGACAACTGAGTAAAGACTATTTTGTTCAGCATTTTAGACAGGAAACAGAGATTGGAGACCAGACGATAATGGGCAGGGGACTGCGGATCTAAAGAGGGCTTCTTCAAAATGGTGCGCACTAATGCAGATTTCCACCGGGTGGGGACTTGACCAGAGAGAAGACTCAAATTTATTACTAAGAGTAACTTAGGTAATATTTAGAGCTCTGAGATCTGTAACCAGGAGGGTGGAAACCCCTAATGTGTCCAAACTGTCTATAAAACCCAATGAGACACTATTATTACCTATCCCATGTAACCCCAGTGCTTAAACAACTGCATTGGCTACCCATACTGCAAAGAATACAATTTAAGGTATTGATGATTATACATCAGACTTTGGGGCATGTTTACTAAGGTGCGTTAGCATTTTTAACGCGCCTGCAAATTTAAGGTGCGTTAAATGCTAACGTGCCTATACATCTCTATGGGCGCATTAGCGTTTAACAAGCATACACCATTTATGCACGTTAAAAATGCTAATGCGCCCATAGCGCCACTTAGTAAACATAGGCATTTGTTTGCTGATGCTCCATTTTATTTGAAGCAAGCTTTGACTGTTTATCAGCCGAGACGTGCATTGAGATCAGATACTGCTATGCGACTTTCTACTGGTAATGTAGTAAGGCTACGCCATTCAGATATTTATTTATTTATTTATTGTACATTTATGCCCCATGTTTTCCCCACAGTTTTTCAGGCTCAAAGTGTCTTACAATGCACTGATAGGCTATTGCCAGATCAGAGGTGGTACGATTACAAGTGAATTGGTTAGAATAGAAGGAACAGGGAAAGAAGAAAATAGGGAAAGGATAAGAGAGTCTAAAATGGTCCGTAGATATATGTTGGTAGGAAGGACTTCAGGTCACATGTGGAATCCTTGGAGTTGGCTGAACCTCGACTGGCTAGAAGAGATGTAAATCGACCAGACACATATACTAGCTCCAGCCTTTGTTCCATCAGGAATTTCTTTATGGAATGCACTTCCTGGTCAGCTTCGTCACTGTGGTAGCTTTGCACAGTTTTAAAAAATTCTGAAGATACAATTATTTGTGACAAATCTTTTGACCATATATGGACATGTCCTTTTTGCAACATAATGTTGAGAAATTATTATTATTTTAATATGTAATGTGTTTATTTTTATTTTGTCTATTTTATTATGAATGTCTTTTATGGAAATCACCTAGTTATAGGTGGTCTATAAGTTTTTTAAATAAATAAAATATCCCCCTTCTCAAATTGTTTTTTTTTTTCTTTCCTCTAGGCAAAAAGTAGATTCTGCCAGTTGGTGATACAGCCTTAACAGGATATTCCAATTCTTTCATACTTCCTTCATGTGCTTGAGCCAGAGATTAAACTGGCTGCATTAGGGAAAGAAATTCTGAATTGAAGCCCCTAGTCAGATCAGAGCCTCTCCCAACATTTCCAACGTGAACATTTTAGGTACTGACAAAGCAGGGGGCTTCTTACCAGGAGCAACCACTTCATTTGTAGTCACACAGGATTCTAAAGGGGATCTTCCATTTCCTGGAAACACTTCTGCTAACTGCACCATTGTTCCAAACGCTAAGCCTGAGTCTCCGGTGTCCTCCAATACAGCAAGAGAGACTGCTGTGATATCTTTTGGTGTCTCAGATGCCATTGTTGAGGGCTCTGCAAGGCAAAGCGGTGAAGGTTTTTTCCCACCCAGCCGGGGCTTTCCCCTTCATAAACTCCTGTTCATGGACCACAAAGGAATCCAGCTTCTGCTGAGCTAGTGGGGTCGGTGTGGCCTCAAAGGGAAAGACTCTCACTTTACCCATATGCTTTGATAGCATTATAATAGAGGAAACAAAGGAATACAGCAGAGATGTTTCTACTGTGTCCTTTCAGTCAGCCATCTTGCTCCTTCACCAGAACTTCAAAACTTTTTAACCGAAATGCTAGTGCTCTAGCAGTAATTTTGAATATTGGTCTAAATATCATCAAACTTACCTGGGAGGATCAAATTCTGAGCTAGGAAGATTGAATGTTTAATTCATCTGAGGAGACTCGGTACACAGATTTAAAAAAACAAAGGATCAAGTTATTTATTTAAGATAAGGGGTCTATTTATTAAGCTTACATAAGTGTTGCCATACTGGAACAGACCGAAGGTCCATCAAGTCCAATATCCTGTTTCCAACAGTGGCCAATCCGGTTCACAAGTACCTGGCAAGATCCCAGCTGTTTAACACAGGAATTACCTATTAGTGCATGCTAATTTCCATACTAAACAGCTATTGCAGAGGATCAGTTACCTGGTTACGTGGGTGATGAGTGGCAATACTTCCAGTAGCAGTTTGGTTTTAAATTTGTTTAATCTCTAAATTAGATTGCAGCTGCCTCTCAAAAGATTACCTTTCAAAGCGGATGGAATGTTGTGACTTGGACTGAAACTGCTCTTCTAAGGACTTTATCTCAATTGTCTAAATTTCCTCAGGAGGTTGTCTGGAAATTATCAGACCATGAGAGGAAATTTACTGATATGAACACGCAATTTCTTAAATTAGAGATGCAAACTACTACGGTGTAGTCTGTTGCTGTTTCTAACATCAAAGATAGTTTATAGATTCACAGTGAGCTGGATGCTATGGAAAAGACTTTTAGAGCCACAAATTTGATACGTTTTCTTTTTATTCATTAAACAGCCCCTTTAGAATTGTACTAATAGAGCAAGGTTCTTAACTTTTTTCGATTCCTCCACCCCATTAATTGATCAATGAATCCCTCACACCCTCTTCCTAAGCAATACGTCGACTGGTGACTACTGACAGCTACATATGTCGCTGTTAGCCACTAACTGCTAACTGCTAACATGCCACTAAAATTATAGTAGTGCACTTGTACTACCAATAACTATCCTAACCGCCTTCACTCTGCCTATAAAGTTTCAATAAATTGCCTCAGATTGCAAGATAGAGCTTGATTGAACCAAGGGTCTTCGGTTTCTGCTGAAATCAAATCTGTGACTGAAATTGGTCGCTTGTTTTCAACAGAAACCAAAACTGTAAATAAAAGTGCCCCCGTACTCCCTCATCAACAAAAAAAAAGCCTCCCTCCTGAGTCCCCCCCCTCCAGCAGTGGCCCTGTCTCTTGCTGCCCCATTCCCGTGATCACTTTGCACTCCCCATTCCACCTGACCACCCATAATGCAAAGGTTGTTGGGGCCCTTTTAGTAAATTGTGGTAAGTTACTAGACATTAATTGCAAAAGTTAAGATAAGGTAAGTGTGAATACATGTGATAAATGCAAGAGGTGTATCAAGCATTAGCCCTGCATTTACTGCAAAGGACAAACACTTACTACACAGGCACCACATTGCATGATTCAAGAAATACCATGGGGGGTGGGTCAAAGATTTTGGTGCTGGATCAAAGAACAAAAATGAAAAAGTGAATACCTCCCCCCGTTCAACCTTCCTCCCAGTCCAATTCCCTCAAACAGCTTTCCAATCCCAAAATAGCATATCACCCTAATCCAAATTCCTTCAAAAGCCATAACCCCTGAGACAATACCCCCAATTTGATCCCCTTGAAAGCCGCCACCCCAAAAAAGTAACTCCTACATATCTCAGGTCTCCCTAGGACTTACCTGGGGATCTACCTAGTAGTCTACTGTTCCAAGATAATAGTGGTACCCCTCCTACTATCATCCTGGAGCTGGAATGGGCTCAAAATGGTAAAATTGACCCCTAAGGTAGTCTCCTGATGCTGCCACTAAGGGTCATCTTTCCTTAAAGAGTAATTCTTCAAGGATAGCCCCTAGCAGTATTACCTTGACTACTGCTAGTGATCATTGCCATCATTTTGAACACAAGCTGGCTCCAAGAGAAACAGCAGGTAGGGGCAGGGCCAGGGAATGGGCAGATCGCATTTTGGAGGTCTGCCATTGGGGTATGCTTTTTTGGGATATCAGCACTATGGGCTTTGAGGGGGGATCAAATCAAGGAGGTATGGTAAGGCTCTCAGAGGGGATCAAAGAATATGGCCTTTGAGGGGGATCAGGTCAGGGACAAGGTAATTGCGGGATCAGATTGGGGAAAGATTTTCCGGATTTGTGCCACAGCCACACTATCAGGTTTCAGATTGCACAGCTGCACGTAATGCCATCTCAAGAACTAGAGTTAAATGCAGCTATGTTATTTGCATTCCCTCCAGCCATACCTATGATCCTCCTCTGACACACCCACAACTTACCCCGACTTGTGTTAAGCATCTAACATGGGTTTCTACCATGCTCTTTTAAAATATTGTAGTTGTTATTGTGGGTCTGTGCTAACACATTGCACAATAGAACCCACGTTAGCTGCTCAGCACAGCATTGTAAAAAGGCTTCTTTAACAGCTAATGCAGCGGATCATACAACAAAATCAGCAGCAGGTTAAGAGGTATAGGCAAGAAGGTTAGATTGAGGCAGGAGATAGCATGATGTCAAAAAGCTGAAGCCAAGAAGGTTAATCTCCCCTTCCCTCTCTCCCATGCAGCTGTCATCCCCATTCACCCAAATCAAAGCAAACAAACATATGAGCTGCTGTATCCTCATTGTCGTTCTTTATTGTTGGTAGCATTTTTATTTGATCTCATTTATATTTTCAAACTTGCTGGCTTGTGTAGCATACAGATGTACACAGAGGAAATATCGGGTTCATCGGTTAGAGTAGTAATTAGTTCTAATAAATTGTAATCATTGTGTCATTTGGAGGGGCTGGTTATAGGGACTCCCTGTATTCATGCAGAAATGTTTTCACCTAGTAAAGGGCCACCAAAACAGACATGTTATGAGAATAAAGTGCTCAACAATCAGAGTTACTCTTTATAAGTACAAAGTTTATTTTTAAACATTAATTAGGGACAACCGATCCAAGATGGCGCTGTTAGGACACTACCTCAAACGCGCTCTGAAGCCTACCTCCGTAGAACCGAAAGAGGAGTCCGAAGTTCCCATATTATGGGGAAGCGGCGGGGAAAGGTGAGGGAGGCTCCTGTTACCCCTACTGGTACCCCCCTCTCGAGGCAGACAACGTTGGAAAGCTTTGGAGTGTCTTCTCCTGCTATCCAACCGGCTTCTAACAACTCGGTCAGCAGTGCAGACGGGGCTTCCTTGAGCCCCGACGTCCGTGCGGCACCACCTCAACCAGGAAGTGACCGAGCGGTTTGTGATTCGTTGGGTCCCATGCCTGGAATGGAGAGGACCCTCGAAGAAAGGAGCCCAACCGAACGCGTGGATGAGGAGGAAGATCTGGTAGGACAGAGCTTAAAACATTTCCCTCTATCAACGAGAGATGGTTTAAAACTGATCTCTAACTCACCTCTTCCTGAGTGTAATATTGAAATGGTGAAACCTGCCGTAGTGACTATTGAAGCACTATGGGACCTAACTTTTTCAATGCACTCTTCGTTGCAGACGGTTCTATTGAAAAGTGCAGGTGAAATAAAAACTTTGTCGAAAGCCCTGTTGATTCAGGAGCAAATTAATGCCCGCCAGTTGTCGGAAACAAAATTGCTTGAAGACAAAATTTTCAAGCTGGAGAACTTGAACAAAGCCACGATTAAGGATAGTAACTTTGTTAGAAAGAAAATGGAATACCTTGAAAATCAGCAAAGAAGACTTAATTTGTGGTTTGTCAACTTCCCCAGATCTCCCATTCTTTCAGCGACTGAAATGGTTAAAAGATATTTGCGGGAGATTCTAGGGATGCCGGGTGAATCACTCCCACCCATAACAAGGGTAATCTATCTTCAGACTTTAACACCATCTAAATCTGGAGGTGACCATGCTGTTGTGAATGGAGGACTGAACCCGACATCTTTCCTGGAGTCTTCCTTAGAAATAATTACCCAAAGGACAACAGCTGTGGTAACATTTACTCTTGAAATAGACAGGGAGATGGTACTGAAGTTATTCTTTAAACACTTAGACTCGATGTTTTTTGGCTCTAAAGTTAGGATTTTTCCGGATCTCGCAAGAGAGACTCAAGTTAGACGTCGGGCCTTTTTGGCTCTACATCAAAGAACATTAAACCTAGGGGCAACGTTTACCCTTAAATTTCCTTGTATTTGTCGCTTTATTTACCAACAGAATAGTTATCAATTTACAGAGCCAAAACAGCTCGAGGACTTTTTATGTTCTAAGGAGACTGAGAATGTTATTGTTAAGGTTTAAGGTCCCATATGGACACTGGATGATAGATAGAGAATGTATTTCAGGAGTGTAATCATCTGATAAATATTATTTCCTTTGTAATGATATTTTGTATCTTGGATCCAGTTAGGTATTTCCAATCTTGAGGTCGATATTTGAAATATTATTTCATTCAATGAGATAACTAGTTTATCTCATGAATGTAAGTTTTTCCTATTTTTGATTATTGCAATTGTTTCTATGCTTCTTTGATAAGATGTATATATTGAAAATTATAAATAAACAAATAAATAAATAAATAAACAAAAACATTAATTAGGTTGAAACTTGGCAGCATTTAACATCTTTTTTTTTTTGCCAGTGTGTACATCAAAAGAAAAAGATGGCATTGGGAAACTTTCTCCTTTTGTTTTGTGGAATGCAGTGGTATATTATAAAAATGCACTTGCTTCTTTATATTACTACTATTTCAGAGAGAGGTATTGAATAATGAAGGGAAAGCTTCCTTCATGCATAAATTCTGCCCACAGTCAGTCTAAATGTGCCAACATTATTTATTATTTATTAGGATTTATTTACCACCTTTTTGAAGGAGTTCACTCAAGGCAGTAAGAATAGATCAAACATGAGCAATAAGCAATTACAGCAGTAAAAATATTCGAAAACAATGCAAAGTATGGCTTGGTATACTAGCAATGTCAACACAATACATAATCGAACATTATAATTGGTAGTGAAGGGTAAGGCAAAGTTTTAACATATAGATGAGTAAGAAAGTAGGAAGAATTAGAAAGTAAGGTGATTGATTTGAAGAAAGTTGCATATGGAGGAGTGGATAAACATGTCCCAATGGCTTGATTTTGTGCGTTTTGTACTTGAATGTTTTGTGTTTTTTTCGAAAATGGACCAAAAAACAAAACATCCAAATCACAAATGGTATTTAAAAAAAAAAAAAAAAAAGATAGAAATTTTTCTTTTTTGAAAATGGCCTTCTTTCCTATTCAGATTGTGGACGTTTTTTGCAAAACGTCCAAAGTCAAACTTAGACGTCATATCGAAAATGCCCTCTTTGATTTTGGTTCTCTGTCCATAGTGCTCTAATACTTTCTGCTTAGCTTTCCCTAATTCTATGGGTCATACTCCTTTTGGAGGGAACTGCAGCCGCTGCCTCTTTGCCTGAGCACATGGAGGGTACATGGAGGGTCTGCTTCAGTTATTTTCCCATGCAGCAGCCATTAACAGTTCTGAGTAGTTCAAGAACATCTTAGGAGTCAGGACTCTGAGTTTGTGTAGTCATGAAAGCTGTAGGATAAAGCCAGGCTGGGGTCCACATTTCTTGGCAAAACCTATCCCAGAATATTAGTATTACTTTGCGTGTCCAATCAGTTCTAGAATGCTACCAGACCAGAAGTTCGCAATTGGACTTATATGAGAAAGAGTTTCATTTTTGTTTTTTGTTTAGTAGTTGAGATGGCAACCAAAAAGAAACTATCAGGTTGGCAAAAAGAAAAGAAGTAAAAGAAGAGGCCATCCAGAGGTAAACAGGAGCACTATATAGTTTTATCAAATACTACTACTACTACTATTTAGCATTTCTATAGCACTACAAGGCGTACGCAGCGCTGCACAAACATAGAAGAAAGACAGTCCCTGCTCAAAGAGCTTATAATCTAATAGACAAAAAATAAAGTAAGCAAATCAAATCAATTAATGTGTACAGGAAGGAGGAGAGGAGGGTAGGTGGAGGCGAGTGGTTACAAGTGGTTACAAGTCAAAAGCAATGTTAAAGAGGTGGGCTTTCAGTCTAGATTTAAAGGTGGCCAAGGATGGGACAAGACATAGGGGCTCAGGAAGTTTATTCCAGGCATAGGGTACAGCGAGACAGAAGGTGCGAAGTCTGGAGTTTGCAGTAGCGGAGAAGGGAACAGATAAGAAGGATTTATCCATGGAGCGGAGTGCACGGGAAGAGGTGTAGGGAAGGACGAGTGTGGAGAGATACTGGGGAGCAGCAGAGTGAGTACATTTATAGGTTAGTAGAAGAAGTTTGAACAGGATGTGAAAACGGATAGGGAGCCAGTGAAGCGACTTGAGGAGTATGAGTAAAGCGACCCTGGCAGAAGATGAGATGGGCAGCAGAGTTTTGAACCAATTGGAGAGGGGAGAGGTGACTAAGTGGGAGGCCAGCAAGAAACAGATTGCGGTAGTCTAAACAAGAGGTGACAAGGGTGTGGATGAGGGTTTTGGTAGAGTGCTTGGAAAGATAGGGGTGGATTTTATGGATGTTGTAAAGAAAGAAACTACAGGACTTGGCGATCTGCTGGATATGAGCAGAGAAGGAGAGAGAAGAGTCAAAGATGACCCCAAGGTTTCGAGCTGAGGAGACAGGGAGAATGAGAGAGCCATCAACAGAAATAGAAAACGGGGGGAGTGGGGAGGTGGGTTTGGGGGGAAAAATGAGAAGCTCGGTTTTGGTCATGTTTAATTTCAGGTGGCGTTGAGACATCCAGACAGCAATGTCAGACAAGCACGCTGAAACTTTGGTTTGGATGCAAGTTGAGATATCAGGGGTAGAAAGATAGATTTGGGAGTCATCAGCATAGAGATGGTAGGAAAAGCCATGGGATGAGATTAATGAACCAAGGGAAGAAGTGTAGATAGAAAAGAGGAGGGGACCAAGAACAGAACCCTGAGGTACGCCGACAGGCAGAGGGATAGAAGTAGAAGAGGATCCACCAGAGTGAACACTGAAGGTGCGGAGGGAGAGGTAGGAAGAGAACCAGGAAAGGACAGAGCCCTGGAATCCAAGTGAGGACAGGGTATCGAGGAGTATACTGTGATCGACAGTGTCAAAAGCAGCGGAAAGATCAAGAAGAATGAGGATGGAATAGAGACCTCTGGATTTAGCCAGTAATAGGTCATTGGAGACTTTAGTAAGTGCAGTTTCGGTTGAGTGGAGAGGGCGAAAACCAGATTGTAGTGGGTCAAGAATAGCATGTGAGGAGAGAAAATCAAGGCAGCGGTGGTGAACAGCACGCTCAAGTAATTTGGAGAGAAAAGGGAGGGAGATGGGTCGGTAATTAGAGGGACAAGTAGGGTCGAGTGAAGGCTTCTTAAGGAGAGGTGTGACCACAGAATGTTTAAAGGCAGTAGGGACAGTTGCAGTGGAAAGTGAGAGGTTGAGAATGTGACAGATAAAAGGAATAAGAGCAGGTGAGATGGCATTAAGAAGGTGGGTGGGAATGGGATCAGAGGAACAGGTGGTACATTTTGAGGAAGAAAGGAGAAGTGTAGTTTCCTCTATAGTCACTTCAGGAAAGGAGGAAAAGGAATGAGGGGAAGGAGAGAGAGGGGAACGGACTAGTGGAGGGAGAGGTGGCGAGGTAGAGAATTCAAGGTTTATCTTTTGAACCTTGTCGTGAAAGAATTCAGCAAGGGTCTGAGGAGATAATGAAGGGGGAGCACTCTCAGGAGGAGGAAAAAGAAGACCAACCAAGTACAAGTACCTCTAGAGCAAGCATATCGAAGAAGCTCGTTGCCAACCAACAATGAAAAGCTTCCAGTTTATTTACTCTCACTGATGATTTCTCAAAAGGAACAGCAATGAGCATGAAAGAGCAAAGTGGGCCACCATGCACTTTAGGTACATTTCAGAAGGAACAGCTTAGCCACAATCATCAATAGCTTCATCAACGTCAGATTCATTGGCAGTTGAGCTATCTGATCCAGCAAAATTGACAAACTCACTGACAAAAATAAGAATTATTCTCACAGAATCAGGACCTGTTCAAAAGAAAGGCATTTTGTATCCCACAAACTCTAGTGGACACAAGTTCAGCGATATATACTACAACTGAAAAATGGAAAATGGTGAACTACTGCCAAGACCATTGTTACTGTACTCAGTTTCCACAGACTGCGTGTTCTGTTTCTGCTGTAAACTGTTTTCGCCAACAGATATCAACTGGCTACAACCAGTGTTGCCAGATGGAAAACATTTGTCACGCCCAAAGCCAGCCCAAAACCAGCCCAAAACCAGCCCAAAACCGCACAAAGTCAATTTGCATGTGAATGACATCATTAATAAATATTAATGAGGTCATTTGCATACAAATGACATCATTAAGTCCGCCTCCATGGGGCTTCTACTGGCCGCAGCCGCGGGAAAACTAGCCAACCCGCGGCCAATGGCCACGGGAACAAAACCGCATCAGGCAAAAAAAACGCCAGCAGGGCAACAAGAAGCATCCTAAAATCCCACAACCCGCACGCAGTGTGAAAAAGCTGCAACGGATCGTGGAAAGGAACCCAATTGGGCGGGAAAACCACCCATCTGGCAACACTGGCTACAACTAACACTCTACAACTACACTCGACAGAAACAGCACTCTCTAAAGTCTGTAATGACCTGTTCCTTGCCAAATC
This sequence comes from Microcaecilia unicolor, assembly GCF_901765095.1. Taxonomy (NCBI): domain Eukaryota; kingdom Metazoa; phylum Chordata; class Amphibia; order Gymnophiona; family Siphonopidae; genus Microcaecilia; species Microcaecilia unicolor. Next base: position 410,377,459 of record NC_044031.1, read on the forward strand.
CAGAGGCCACTACTCCATCCTCATCCTCCTTGATCTATCTGCCGCTTTTGACACTGTCAATCATGATTTACTTCTTGCCACACTGTCCTCATTTGGGTTCCAGGGTTCTGTCCTCTCCTGGTTCTCCTCCTATCTCTCCCACCGCACCTTCAGAGTACACTCTCATGGATCTTCCTCCACCCCCATCCCGCTCTCTGTTGAAGTTCCCCAGGGATCTGTCCATGGCCACCTTCTTTTTTCAATCTACACATCTTCCCTGGGCTCACTGATCTCATCTCATGGTTTCCAGTATCATCTTTATGCTGATGACACCCAGCTGTATCTCTTCACACCAGACATCACCGCGGAGACCCAGGGCAAGGTATCGGCCTGCTTATCTGACATTGCTGCATGGATGGCCAACCGCCACCTGAAACTGAACATGTCCAAGACCGAGCTTATCATCTTTCCACCAAAACCCACTTCTCCTCTTCCTCCACTCTCTATCTCAGTTGATGGCACCCTCATCCTCCCCGTCTCATCTGCCCGCAACCTCGGAGTCATCTTCGACTCCTCTCTCTCCTTCTCTGCGCATATCCAGCAGATAGCCAAGACCTGTCGCTTCTTTCTCTTTAACATCAGCAAAATTCACCCTTTCCTCTCTGACACACCAGCCGAACTCTCGTCCATGCTCTCATTACCTCTCGCTTTGACTACTGCAACCTACTCCTTACTGGCCTCCCACTTAACCATCTATCCCCCCTTCAATCCGTTCAGAACTCTGCTGCACGTTTTATATTCCGCCTGAACCGATATACTCATATCACCCCTCTCCTCAGGTCACTTCACTGGCTTCCGATCAGATACCGCATACAGTTCAAGCTTCTCCTTCTTACCTACAAATGCACTCAGTCTGCAGCCCCTCATTACCTCTCTACCCTCATTTCCCCTTACGTTCCCGCCCGTAACCTCCGCTCAAAGGACAAATCCCTCCTCTCAGTACCCTTCTCCACCACCGCAACTCCAGGCTCCGCTCATTCTGCCTCGCCTCACCCTATGCTTGGAATAAACTTCCTGAGCCCTTACGCCAAGCCCCCTCCCTACCTATCTTCAAATCTTTGCTCAAAGCCCACCTCTTCAATGTTGTTTTCGGCACCTAACCTTTAGACCTTTCAGGAAATCTAGACTGCCCCAATTTGACTGCCCCTATTTGACTGACTGTACATTTGTCCTTTAGATTGTAAGCTCCTTGAGCAGGGACTGTCCTTCTATGTTAAATTGTACAGCGCTGCGTAACTCTAGTAGCACTTTAGAAATGTCAAGTAGTAGTAGTAGTAGTAGTAACTGGAGGAGTGTATCCAAGGCACTGCATACACATGAAGTCTGGCTCATATGAAACATTGAAAAATGTGGATTAACTTCAGAAAGGATCTCAAATACAAAACTACACTTGATTCACAACATCAAAGGTTGTATGAGCTAGAAAAAAAAGCATTGTTCAGATGTGATTGCAAGGCTCATCAAAATAATCAAAACTCTTGGATCTCAATGTCTGGCTCTACAAGGTTCATCTGATAAGCTTTTCGAAAGAAAAAATGGCAACTTTCTTAAACTGGTTGAACTGTTTGGAACGTTTGATTCTGTCATAGCGGCACATATAAGGAGGGCTATAAGACAGGAATCCAAAATCCATTATCTGAGCAAAAACACACAAAATGAAATTATTGCAATTTTGGGCAATGCCATCACTGAAAAGATCTTGTCTGAAATCAAGAAAGTATAGTACTATTCTATACTATTGGACTGTATGCCAGATGTCAGTCACACTGAGTAGATGACGGTTATTATTTGTTTTGTTTCTTTCAAAGAAGAAACGTAGATATTGACGAACATTTCCTATTCTTCCTAGAAGTGCATGACTCAACTGGAGAGGGTTTATACGGCACTGTTATCAATCAACTGAGCACCTGGACTCTTAATATTAGTGATATGAGGGGGCCAAGACTATGACAATGGAGCCAATATGAGAGGGAAAAGAAGTGGGCTGCAGAGGTTGATTTTAAACATGAACCCTCGCAGACTGAACTTAGCTGTAAATGATGCTGCCAAACAGGGGCATAATCGAAAGAGACGCACAAGTTTTCCTGAGGACGTCCTCGCAGGACGTCCCCAGACAGGAGCGGGGAAAGCCGTATTATCTAAACAAGATGAACGCCCATCTTTCATTTTGATAATACGGTTGGGGACGCCCAATTCGCACCCCCTTAGAGATGGTCGTCCTCGATTTTCGGCGATAATGGAAACCGAGGACGCCCATTTCAGAAATGACCAAATCCAAGCCCTTTGGTTGTGGGAGGAGCCAGCATTCATAGTGCACTGTTCCCCCTGACATGCCAGGACACCAACCAGGCACCCTAGGGGGCACTGCAGTGGACTTCAGAAATTGCTCCCAGGTGCATAGCTCCCTTACCTTGTGTGCTGAGCCCCCCCCAACCCCCCCACAACCCACTCCCCACAACTGTACACCACTACCATAGCCCTTACGGGTGAAGGGGGGCACCTACATGTGGGTACAATGGGTTTGTGGTGGGTTTTGAAGGGCTCACATTTACCACCACAAGTGTAACCACCTGCCTGAAGTGCACTGCACCCCTAAAACTGCTCCAGGGACCTGCATACTGCTGTCATGGAGCTGGATATGATATTTGAGGCTGGCAGAGAGGCTGGAAAAATATTTTTTTTAATTTTTTTTAGGGTGAGAGAGGGTTAGTGACCACTGGGGGAGTAAGGGGAGGTCATACCCAATTCCCTCCGGTGGTCATCTGGTCATTTAGGGTACATTTGTGTGGCTTGGTCGTAAGAAAAAAAGGACCAAGTAAAGTCGTCCAAGTGTTCGTCAGGGACGCACTTCTTTTTTCCATTATCGGTCGAGGACGCCCATGTGTTAGGCACGTCCTAGTTCCGCCTTCGCTACACCTCCGACACACCCCCATGAACTTTGGTCGTCCCCACAACGGAAAGCAGTTGAGGACACCCAAAATCAGCTTTCGATTATGCCGATTTGGGCGACCCTGTGAGAAGGACGCCCATCTTGCGATTTGTGTAGAAAGATGGGCATCCTTCTCTTTTGAAAATAAGCCTGAAAGTGAACCATGAGACCATCGTCTTCTTTGGACAGTTCAAGAGATATATACATTTTTATCATCATCAATGAAGCGTTGAACAGTTCTCAGGAAGCAATTTCCCTCTCTGACATTGAAACCTTTTTCAGAAACTTGTTGGGAAAGTTGCATTGATGCTCTGTAGCCACTCAGACACCAAATTGAAGAAATTTACGATGCTCTGTATGAGATACTTAGTGATAAGAAGTATGACAATGAATCAAAATATGGAGTGCATATTTTGAGAACCAAGTTGAAAGATTTCTAATTCTTGTGTTCCCTCATCCTGTGGCATGGCCTGTTGAATCAGATCAATCCAGTCAGTAAGATTCTTCAGAGTACCAGTGAAAATGTTATTACCTCTTTGACAGCCATTGAGAACTTGAAATCCTTTTTTCCTAACTATTGTACTGATTCCAGATACGAGTCTTTGCTTCAAACTGCTCAGCAAATTTGTCATGAAGTTGAGGGGGAACCAGAGTTCAAAGCCACTGCTCCAATCAGACAGAGGAAAAAGACTACACAGTTCCAGTATAAACAAGAATATGAATCACCTCAATCACCTGATAATACATTTCGTGTAAATTTTCTTTACAGTTTTGGATGTTGCAATGACTTCGCTCAATGAAAGATTTGATCAGTTAGAACAACACTAAAATCAATTAAAATTGCTGTACAACATAAATAAACTTGCCGAAGCTAATCACAAACAGCTCCAACAGCATTGCAATGATTTGCAACTTCATTTGTCAGATGGTGATAATAAGGACATCAATGGAATTGAACTATATGATGAACTATGTGCTTTAAAGATCTGTTTAAGACTGAATTGTCTAAAATAAAAGTGGGAGGACGACCAAGGATGCCAAAGACTGAGAAGATGTATAATAATAGAGAAGTTTATTGAAGTATGGAGACTCAGGAATGGACGGAAGTCAATTTCATTGTTTAGTCCATTAGGTGTCAGTGTTTTTAAATCAAAGATACATTTCTGTTCCTCTTGGAGTAAACGTTTATCCAGATCACCTCCTCTCCATTTTTTAGTAAAGGTCTTTAAAACCAAGAACTTTAAATCCAAAATAGGTTTGCTGAATGCCAGTGTTCAACCAATGGTGTAGAGTCTATTTTCCTTTTGATGCAGCTTCTGTGTTCGATAATTCTTGTCTTTATGGCTCTGATTGTTTTTCCAACATACAACATGGGACATGAACGCATAATAATGTAGATGACTGATGAGGTTGTACAATCCAAAGTATGATTAAGCGTAAATACTTTATTGGTAGTGGGATGAATAAAAGTTGTAGTTTCAATGCAGTGAGTACATACACTACAGCGACCGCACTTGCGATGTCCAAGTGATGGCAAAACTGTTCTAACATCTGGTAATGTTGATGGTACAAGATGTTCTTTCAAATTTCTGTTCCTAGAATAGGCAACAACCAATTCTTTGTTTTTGAAACATTCCAGACCTTCAAGAATATGCCAATGTTTCCTGATGGACTGCGAGATATGTTTTGACAAGAAGGAATATTTCATGGTGCAAACAATGTCCTGTGTATTTTTCTTTTTGTTAGGTAGAAGCAGATCAATATGATTTTTCTCTAAAGCTTTATTCAATCCTCTGGTTGAGAATCTGTTCTTCATAATCTTTGCTTGATGATTAAAGTCGTCGAAGTCTGAGCAGAGTCGTCATAGACGAAGAAATTGACTTAATGGTAAATTGCTCTTGAGACTAGGGTTATGATAACTTGAATAGTGTAGAAACGTGTTGCGGTCGGTGGGTTTCCTTTAGATATTTGTTTTGAAGGAATATTTTTTTTTTGTAATTAAGATGTCGAGGAAATGGATTTCATTTTTATCATATTTCAAAGTGAATTTAAGGTTTGGATCCTTAGTATTTAACCACTTATGGAACAAGGTGAGCGTTTCCTCATTTCCTTGCCAAAGAATGAAAACATCATCTATGTAGCGTCGATAGATTTTTATATTTTTAGAAAACGGATGATCGATGAGATATTCTTTTTCAAAGTTGCCTACGTACAAGTTCACTAAATCTGGAGCCATACTCGCACCCATGGCGGTGCCCTTAATCTGTTGGTAGTATGTATTGTTGAAGCGAAAATAGTGCTATGGTCGCGCAGGTTAAGATCAAATGATTGGGTATCCTTCTGTGGGTCTTCCTTTTCTGTAGTGTTTCTTCAATGATATATATTGCTTCTAACGGGGGAATGTTTGTGTATAAGGATTCGATATCCTTGGTGACCATGATGTATCTGTCAACGGACCATCATAATCCTGTAGAATATTGATCATATTTATTTATTTATTATCTCATTTGTACCCCACAGTTTCCAAACAATATCAGGCTCAATGTGGCTTACAATGCACCACAGAGGCAGGCACCAATGTAGTAAAATGAAACTAATACAGCAAATCTACAAGAGATTATGGTGAAGAATAGGAATGGATGGAGATAGAGGCCAAACTGGGAGGGAAGGGGGATATGTCCAAATGTCTTTAGATCGGCGTGCTTCCTGCAGTGGAGTCACTGGGAGAGCCCGCAGGGTAGGCATTTCTGAATAACATGGTTTTCAGTGATTTCCGGAATGCTAGATGATCTGTAGTGGTTTTGATGGACCTTGGTAAAGAGTTCCAAAACTGAGTACCAATGAAAGAGAAGGAGGTAACGTAAGCAGTCTTGTACTTGACTCCAGTGCAGTTCGGATAGTGAAGGGTGAGATACGAGCAGGCGAGCCGGAACGCATTCCGTAGCGGTAGGGAGATGAGATCTATCATATAGCCAGGTACTTTGCCGTAAAGGATTTGGTGGACTAGAGAGCAAAGTTTAAAGGTGATACGTTCTGTGACAGGGAGCCAATGCATCTTCTTTCGAAGGGGCGTGGCGGACTCGAACTTAGAATTACCACAAACCAATCTTGCCGCTGTGTTTTGGGCAGTCTGCAGCTTCTTAAGCAGTTGCCGTTTACATCCAGCATATACTCCGTTACAGTAATCCAGGTGGCATAGGACGATGGATTGTATGAGGCTTCTGAAGACTTCTCGAGGGAAAAACGGTTTTATTCTTTTTAGTTTCCACAGGGAGAAAAACATCTTTTTTGTGGTAGCGTTAACGTGTTGCTCGAGTGACAGTGAGCGGTCAAGGATGACTCCTAAACTTTTGAGGCTATCCAATATGGGGAGGCATAAGGTGGAGGTAACTAATGTGGGAGGCCTATACTTGCTGTGTTGAGAAGATAATAGTAGGCAGTGGGTTTTGTCAGTATTCAGTTTGAGTTTGAAAGATGATGCCCAAAAGTACATTGTAGCTAAACAGTGGTCCACTTCTCTTGAGATCTCCGACAAGTCGTTTTTGAAGGGAATATAAATAGTAATGTCATCAGCATAAATATGCGGGTGAAGTCCTAGGTTACTTAAGGTCTTGGCCAGTGGAATCATCATAATATTGAAGAGGGTAGGCGACAGTGGAGAGCCTTGAGGGACTCCACAAGTAGCTTTCCACGATTTTGATAGAACTGAGTTGGCGAGTACCTGGTAAGTTCTGGCAGAAAGAAAGCCCCTGATCCAGTTATGAACATGTCCACAAATTCCTAGGCTATCGAGGAGGTTCAGCAGTATGTCGTGATCAACCATGTCAAAAGCACTTGACATATCAAACTGTAATAACAGTAGACTTTTGCCGTGAGCTATCTCCTGCCGAAAGCTGTTAAGTAAAGTAATGAGCACGGTTTCGGTGCTGTGGTGCGAACGAAACCCAGACTGAGATGGTAACAAAAGGACATAAGAAAAAATCTACAAAAATGGATAAAGGTTCTAAAATTGAACCGTTACCTGAAACAATAGGTCTTCCGGGTGGATTCTCAATGGATTTGTGTATTTTCGGCAATATGTATATAGTAGGAATAACTGGGTGTGTGACCTGTAAAAATTGCTTTTCTTTCTGGGTTAAAAAGCCCATTTTGGATGAAATGTCAATGAGTTCTGTTATATCCTTCCGGATATCTTCTGTAGGATCGCGTTGTAGAGGAATGTAAAAGTTATGATCATCTAATTGTCTTTGGACTTCTTCGATATACTTGTCCTGATCCATAATAACAATTCCTCTGCCTTTGTCTGCAGGTTTAATCACAATAGAGGTGTTAAGTGCAAGTTCCTTAATGGCATTGCGTTCTGGAATTGTAGTATTATAATATCGTGGTTTTTTATTCCTCTCAGCTTTTTTGAGATCTCTTTCCACACATTGACTGAAAGCATTGATAAGTGGATGAACAGGATCCATTAGAATCCAAGTAGATGTTTTTTTCACCACTGAAAATTCTTGGGATGTGACATCTCTTTCTCCTTTCTTTTCCCTCCCTCAAGTCATCTCTCCTTCCCGCCCTTCCCCCACCGAGAGTGACATTTCTCCCTCCTTTCCTCCTTTCTGCCCCCTATCCAATATCTCTCCCTCCTTTTCTTCCACGTCCAACCCTTTTCCTTCTCTGCCTCCTGCATGCGCTCTCTCTCTCTTTCCTCCCTGATCTACCTTCATTTGCAGTCCAAAAGATGCCAACACCGGGTGGCAGACATTCACATGCTTTGCCATGTCACTGGCCCCAGCATCTTCTTTCTATTGCAGTCCATCGCTGAGGAAACAGGAAGTTACATCAGAAGACAGGCTGCAGTAGAAAGAAGACACTGGAAGACAGTGGAAGGGCAGTGTATGTGAATGGCTGCCACCAACAGCAGCATCTTATAGTCCACAAATAAAGGTAAATTGTAAAGGGAGGACAGAAGATGAGATTCTGGCCTGGCGGGGAGGTGACTGAAGGGAGAGATGGACTCGAAGGAGGGGGACAGAAGCTGGTAAGCAGGCAGGCCAGTTGGCAGCAAGATGCTGCTCATAGGCGGTCGGTGGCCCAACTGTTTGGGGAGGCTAAAGGGGGCGGGGTTAGGGGTGGGGGTCAGGGGTGGAGCTTAAATCCATAATTGTCTGATAACACACAGAAAAAAATAAATAAAAGTAAAAGTCACAATTAATACCTTTTATTAAATTTAGATAATAGATATGTATCATATGTCAAAGAACAAAGTGGTTGCTCAAAGCATATTCTAAGCACAATCGCTCAACTGCAAAACACTATGCACAACTTTGTGCAAAAACACACTCAGAACCTTACTGTACCATAAATATTACACTGGGCAGAACCTAATACACCAATATACCACCCATACGGAAAATACAGACCGTCAACAATATGAAACACCCTAATTCATGTTTAATGTGGGATAAAATGCCATAAATAAGTAAATAAATATAAACTTTTAATGTTGAGCACCTGATTCTCAAAGTGGACATATTCCAAACACTATAATGAAAATAAAATGATCTTTTCTACCTTTGATGTCTGGTTGTCCGATTCTGCTGCTATCTGTTCTCAGTGCAGGTCAGGAAGTCATCCTTGTTAAATATCTCCCTGGCAACCCAGCCAACCCCCCCCCCCCCCCCCCCCCCCCCGCTCTCCCAGCAGTAAGGTAAACAAACCATAAACCAATTTCTACAATTGGTTACATAAGGCTAGAGGGCTTTCACTGCAGCTCCTGCTGTGAGGATGGAGGTAAATCAACAATTTAAACCTCTCAGAGCACAGCAGGGGAGGCTTAGCCTGTCCAAGCTTCTTATACCGGGCGCCTATGATGCTGCTCCCTGAAGAGTGCCGCCTGAGGTCTCCACCTCAGTTTGCCTAACTTGTAATGAAGTTTTGGCTATGTATTTGAGATTGTATGTGAAAAACTCTTATTATATAAATGGTTTCTATTAGCAGTAGATAGTGATGCAATTTTGGGGCCAGCTCCATAGTTTTTAAATTTTTTAGTATTTTTGGTTTCATAGACATTTTTTGAACTATACCAATGAAAATATTGATTTTGCTTTTGCTTTTTTTGCTTTTTTGGTGTTTCAAAAAAAGCCATTCTAGGCATACATACACACAAAATTGACTAACTTTATCGTAATGTTTTCTAGCCAAACATCCTTTAAAGTCCATGTTTGGTCACAGGGCTGAACCTGTGCAAGCAGTACAGATATTCCCTAGCTCACTGTTCTATGGAAGCTGAAGAGACTCCCAACTCACTATAAACATCAATGATGCATGTTAGACGAGTTATATATTCATTATAACAAAGTCAAGATACTTGTAGATTAAAATGAAAAAGTTCACCAAAGAACCATACATCAGAAGATACATTTTCTATTTAAAAAAGTAATAGCCCTTTATTGCCAAAATATGTGGAAATTCTACCAGAGCTTATATTTTTGCTTTTCACCAAGTTTTGATTGCCCTTCACCCACCTTCAGGTTGTGCAGGGTCAAGAATCTCATCCAGTTTTAATGTTGCTTTTCTGTCTATCAAAGCAGACAGTCCTCAGAACACCTGCATTTTAATAGCTCAGCTTTAATAGGATGAAAAGAGTGAGCAGTAATCAACATTCCTAATAAACTAGACATGAAGGGAATTCATGAATGTTTGAAGGTGCTGACAGAGCAGCGTGCGGCTTATAACTTCAAAGAGAATGGCTGATACAGTTAGGTGGGGTCCATTAGATATGGTTACCAGTCTCAGTAGAAGAGCAATCCAAAGGTGAAAACAGGGAATAAGTCTTAATCACATATTCACTCATTCCACTGTTGTAATGTAGGCATACATCAACTGTCTAAACTGAACATCAGCTCTTTGTAAAGCTCTAGCAACACCACTTTCAAACATTTTTTTTTTCAGTCAATTGCACAACACTCACTTCAACAGTAATCCCTTCTCTGGTGCTTGTCTTTTGATTTTGCATGATGGGTATGCATTCAGAATTTAAGAAGCAATTTTATAACTGCTTGCATGAACTTTCACTGCGCAGATTCCGACACTGTGAAATGTATCTGTACTTTCACGTTGAAAATTAAACCAAATTAACTGTGCATACACATTTATGCCTGCTGTTTGGGGCACCCAGTTTTCCTGGGTTAAAATATAGATATGAATTTAATCTTTTTAGAAGCACGTACATAAATGAAAGCACTTGCCCAGCCCTGCCCCAGGGGAAGACGGGCAATTTTGCAAAAGTCCATTTCTATAGATAAAACACTGCTTTACCTTTGGAAATTACTTTGACAATGACCCTGTTAGTCAGCAACATAGTCTATACCTATTATTGTAAAGGTATATGTTTAACATTATTTGGTCAACAACTGTTTCATAAGCTCATAGCAGTGTTCAATATAAGCAATAAATTATATAACATCATAGCACCCTATCGCCCGTACTTATCACCAATCACCTTCTGCCAAATGTGAAGGCCTCTTAAGACACAGTATTTTGTGAACCAAATAGGAATGGTCAGTCTTTATAAACAAATGTCGTTTACCTTTAAGAATGCACACTATTCACATAAACCCCATTACAGTATAACGGAGATTATAGAATACTGGCACTTATGAGGGTGAATGTTACAGATTCACAATTAAAAGTTAATTGGGCACTAACTGGTAACCTATAATCTTACTGTGCAACTTCCAGAGGGGCCCTTTAACAAAGCGGCGGTAGGGCTATCGCGAGTATTGTGCTTGCCAAATCAACACTATCACCCTGTGGGAGGGTGATCCCAGTGGTAATCAGCAGCGCAGCCGCATTGGTGTGCACTGGCATGAGTACCACGTGTGTAGCACATGAGCTCTTGCCACTAGGTCAGTGGGTGGCGGTAAGGGCTCAGGCAATAAATAGCCACACAATACTTTTATTTTTTGCACCCATTTAAAAAAGTATTTTTTCCCAGCTGCAGTAAAAAAAATGGCCCAGCGCATGCCAAAAACACACGCCCACACTACCACAGGCCACTTTTTACCATGGCTTAGTAAAAGGACCCCAGAGTGCATAAATGCACTGGGGGAGGGGATTCATATGTGTGGGGCACGGGTGTCTCTCACAATTACATGTACTTGCCATAGAATGTGGTAATTTATGTGCAAAATACAACATTTAGGCTTGTACATTTAGGCCTGCCATAGACATGGCATAAGTGGGCACACCTAAATGCTGGCACACAAATGCCAACTTATGCTACTATTCTATAATAGAACCTTGGCTCCTGGATCCTGGTGTAGAACTTGTGCTTAGCACCCGGCATTTTGGCACCTCACTTTTATGCTCTTTATATATTTATTTTTTTGTTACATTTGTATCCCACATTTTCGCAGGCTCAATGTGGCTTACATGGTACTGTAAGGCATTCACCAACTCCGGTAGAGAAACAATTCCAAAATGATGTTGTGGTTGAATAAGGTTCAAGTGTTACAGACACATTAGGGAATCATAGAGAGGAAGAGTTAGGCAGTGATCATTACGAGCTTTGGTTTCGTTGTGTTGCAGGGTTCAGGCATTTATGTTGGGTCGGTAGGGTATGCCTTTTTGAACAGGTTGGGTTTTAGTAATTTCCAGAAATTTAGGTGGTCGTACGTTGTTTTCACGGCTTTTGGTAGTGCGTTCCACAGTTGTGTGCTTATATAAGAGAAGCTGGATGCATACGTTGATTTGTATTTGAGTCCTTTGCTGCTTGGGTAGTGGAGATTTAGGTATGTTCATGTTGATCCGATTGTGTTTCTGGTTGGTAGGTCTATGAGGTCTGTCATGTATCCCAGGCTTCGCCGTAGATAATTTTATGAGCCAGGGTGCAGATTTTGAAAGCAATACGTTCTTTGATTGGGAGCCAGTGCAGTTTTTCTCGGAGGGGTTTGGCGCTTTTGAATCACGTTTTTCCAAATATGAGCCTGGTTGCCGTGTTTTGAGTGGTCTGAAGTTTCTTTATGATTTGTTCTTTGCATCCTGCATAGAGTCCATTGCAGTAATCTACATGGCTTAGTACCATTGATTGTATCAGGTTGCAAAATGTGATAGAATTTCCCCGTTGTGCACACATTTCTTAAAGAGTGTGTGCCATTTGTACATCATGAACTAGATTCAGTAAATGGTATCCAAATTTTGGCGCCAACAAAACAGTGCCAAGTTGTATGCTGTTTATCAAATAGTGCTTAGAGACGATTCGCATGCCAAATGTTGGGCATCAGGATTTAAAGCAGCTGAAATCTGGTGTAAACCCTGGTGCGTAAGTTAGGTGCGGATCCTTGGTATTTAGTAATACTACATGCATCTTCATGAACCGACCCTCCACGGTCACACCTCTTTTTGAGATGCGCACTAAAAGACTTGCGTGCAGGTCTTTATAGAATACTGCTCAGCAAGATGCATGCACAAATCCAGATTGTTGACAGTTAGAACCCAATTTTAGCACTAATTTGCACGTTAGCCAATTTAGATATATGCACATCTCAGAATAGCGCACAATTTTGTGCACATAAATTTGCACCGCATTTATTTATAACATTTGTATCCCACATTTTCCCACCTATTTGCAGGCTCATTGTGGCTTGATAGTTCCGTAGTGGTAATTACCAGTTCCAGAAAAAAAGAAATACATAGTAAGGTAGAGGAGACAGAATGGAGTAGGTATTCAGTTAGGAAAGTTCATCTCTATATATAAAAGGCACCTCCAATGTTCTAAATTTGTAGTTGCAAGATCGCATGAGTGTCTGCCCCGCCCCGGCGTCACAACGTGATGACGTTGAGGGCGGAGCAATGACACTCAACAAATTGGATTGTCATTGGATAATCTCTGTTTCCACTCCCCAATGCAGCCGTCATTCCTATACACTCAAAACCAACCAAAATTGGTGCTGGACCCCGTCCCCCTGCCCATAGTCCCCCTCACCCACCCTCCCACAGCCGCTCGTTCACCGTTCCACCGCCCTCCCTCTCCTCTCCGACTCCGGCCATGGTGCACGATGATTACTACACACGAGCAAGGAAGCCCATTGGTTAATCTCTATTTCCATGCCCCAACACAGCCGTCATTCCCATACACTCAAAACCAAGCACACCAACTCACCCCAAAAAAACACATCAAAACGCAGCCTTCCACAGAACAAGGAATGCTGACAAATACACATGCAGTTCAAATTTGCAAACACAGCTCACCAGAGCACAGGCATATTAACGACTTGGCAGGCAGGTTCCCAAGTGCTTACAGGAGCTATACCCCCCCCCCCCCACACACACACACACACACACAAAAAAAGGAAAAACCAACCTTCCACACAAGCAACAAACACACACAAAAAAGAAAAACACACACACACATACACACACACATTCACTCTCTCTCACACACAGTCAATCTCACACATACTCACCCAAACATACACACTCCAAGGAAAACCTTGCTAGCGCCCATTTCATTTCTGTCAGAAAAGGGCCTTTTTTTACTAGGGGTAAAGGACAAAAGGTTTTTGTGTTTGGTTTCTTAATGCACACCATTTTAATTTATTTGAAATCTTCCCATCTATACTTATGAATATCATGAAATCTACATTAAATATCACTAAAACAGCTTTAAAAATTATTCTACCTGGTACAAGCTGCAATTTTAAACTCTGTATTTTCAGATCATCCTCCTATATAATAAAAACACACCTCCAACATTCTGAAGCTGACTGCATGACTGAGGCATTCCTGCTCTCTGTATCCATCTCCTGAATTGACATCACGTACTTCCGGGTTCCTCACAAGCAGAAGTGACCAACCACACAAGGTTTCTTGGCTTCAGAATGTTGGAGGTGCATTCTATTAAATAGGATTGGTCAGTTCCTTGAAGCACAGCCAGAGCTCAGCGTCCTGCACAGTAACGCTCAGACACCAGAGAGAGAGAGAGGGGAGGCCTGACACCAGAGAGAGGGAGGGAGAGGGGCCTGACACCACAGAGGGGGGGGAGGTATCTCTGTCACACACACACACACACACACACACACACTCTCTCTCACTCTCTCTCACAGTCAATGTCTTTCTTTCTTTCTCTCACTCTCACACACTGTCTCTCACACACTCTATGTCTCACACTGTATCACATTCACTCGCTATGTGTCACACAGTCACTCACACACTCTCTTGGTCTCATACACTCAGTCTCACAGAGAGTCTGTGTCTCACACTCTCTCTCTCTCTCTCTCTTGCACACACTGTATCTGTGTGAAACACACTCTCTCTCACACACACTGTCTCACATACACACTTGCACACACTCTCATTCTCACAGACACACTCGCACCCAGACTCACTCTTTCTCTCTCTCTCTCTCTCTCTCTCTCTCTCTCACACACACACACACACATTCACTCTCTCTCTCACACACAGTCACTCTTACATACACTCTCTCAAACATACACACTCCAAGGAAAACCTTGCTAGCGCCCGTTTCATTTGTGTCAGAAACGAGCCTTTTTTACTAGTCTTATAATAAAATCGTGATAACTTAGCTTGAACAATCATGAATATTAAACTTTAAAATTAGTATGAGCGATTAGGAAATAAAGAATTAAATATTGTGAAAGTCCAGTGTACATCTTGTTGATTGACAATTAGGTTGTATTATTATGGTAAGCTTTCTTGAATAAATTGGTCTTCAATAATTTACGGAAATTAATTATGTCATGGGTTGTTTTTATGGTTTTTGGTAATTCATTCCAGATTTGTGTGCCTATGTAGGAGAAACTAGATGCATATGTTAGTTTATATTTCAGTCCTTTACAGTTGGGATAGTGTAGATTCAGGAACGTACGAGATGAGCTAGACTATAGGGGAATGTATACTGTTTTCCAATGGTTGGTACATGTGTATTGGTTTATAAATCTGTTTAATATCGGGAAAGAGTGTGCACAAGCCCCTGGATTCTATAAAATTGAGCACCCAAATTTCCAACTAGCGTGCAAATCTGAGCATACAAGTTATAAAACAGTGCCAGTTGCACACCCAACTTAGGGGCCCTTTTACAAAGGAGTGGGGGGGGGCCTACGAGCATACAGCGCACGCCAAATTGGCACTACCACCCAGCTAGACTGTGAGCCAGGCAGTAATTCTGAATTTTCTGTGCGCTGAATCCCGCAGTAGAAAATAACTTTCTATTTTCTACCATGGGCCGCTTACCCGGCCCTTTTACTAAGGCACCCAGGTGCCTATGCACGTCCAACGTACACAAAATTGGAACTACTGCCCGGCTACCAGGCCGAAAATGGATGCACCCTGGTTTTAATTTTGTCACACGTCCATTTTCAGCACAAAAAAAGATGCCTTTTTTCCAGGTGCGCTGAGCAAATAGACCTGCGGGCACCCAAAACACGCACCTACAGCAGCGCAGGCCACTTTGAGGCGCACTTTAGTAAAAGGGCCCCTTAGCCACATAAGAGATAGCCGGCCACATAAACCTGGATATTCAGTGCCGATGGCTGGACATGGCCCCGCATTAAATATCCAGGAATAATGCCACTGACAGCTATAAAAACGCTCACCGCCGCTGGTCAAATATCAACTCCTTTCCATCCACATTTACAAAATAATTTAAATCACATCCAAAGTCTACATATATATTTACCTCCAGAACAAATCCGAAGCAAATCTGTAGGACACTTATTTTCTGTGCTGCAGTCTTCTGTAGATTAATGAGGAACCTTGGTTGCCCATAATGCTAGTCCAGCACTAGTCACTGCAGTTAAGCCTTTATGATATACAAGAATGAAACAAATGTCTCAAAAAAAGACAGATTGTAGTTGCATACCAGATTGCTCTCATCGTAGCTCGTCTAGTTGTTAAACCTATGCAAACTCTGCATGACACTGAACAAACATACAATGTCTGCTAATGTTTTATGCTTGCATTATTGCTAAGTATTCTCATTTGATTACCTTGACAACTGTAATTATGTTATCTTGAGAAAATATATAACTGCAATTTAAAAGAAAAACAATAGCTAAACTAACAAAAGAAATTACTGTCAACGACTATTGTAAAATGTGTTATCTATGGTTGTGTGTAGTCAAATGTGCACTGAGATAGTTGCCAATGAGAAACTTCTCTCAACTGTGCTTGTGACAATAATAATTGCTGAACAGTGGCTAAAATTAGGGGGTGGGGGGTTATCGGTTTAATTTTCAAATGCAATAATAAGGGGGACCAATTTCATCAGATTTTACCTAGGTAATACATGGGTACTTCGCACCCAGACCCCAAAGAAGCAAGACCAGCCAACAATGTGAAGGGAGTTTATTTTGAAATCCAGACATGAGGATGAAAGTACAAATATTGTTTCTGCTACATGGGAACCCACTGCTTTACTGGCCATCTGTCATAGGACAGTACTCCTCTAGTTTTGCAAGAGTCCCAAGAGATTTCAAAATTGCCCTCCATAATTACCTGTGAAATAAACTTAACATTCCTTTGTGGCAGTGACGTAGCTATGTGGGGCCACAGGGGCCTGGGCCCCCATAGATTTAGCCCTGGACCCCCTGCCGACGACCCTCTCGAACCCCCCTCCAGCCACCAACCCTCCCCTGCCGCTGCAGTCATCGCCATCGCCTACCTTTGCTGCCAGGGAACCCCAACCCCCGCCAGTCGAGGTCCTCTTCTTCCGGCGCAAGGCTTCATTCTGTTTCTGTGCAGGAAGTCAGACTCACAGAAACAGAACGAAGCCTTGCGCCGGAAGAAGAGGACTTCGGCTGGTGGGGGTTGGGGTCCCCCGCCAGCAAAGGTAGGCGGGGGAGGGTTGAGGTGCCGGGGGGTGGGGCTAAAATGTGCCCCCTCACCTCGGGGTCTGGACCCCCCTCCCGCCAAAGTCTGGCTACGCCCCTGCTTTGTGGGTGTTGCTCCAGGGCCAGAGAGGCTGGAGTCCTCCTTGGGCAGGCTCCATTGGTCCCTGAATGCTTGGTGTCTGGTGTCTTTACCCAAGGAACGAGAGTGTTAGCAGGTGGGATTTCCTTTCCTTCCCCTCAGGATAAAGTCAGTGCAGGGTGACTGTGAGCAAAGCTGGCTATAGTTATATAGAAGTTTATTCAATTTAAACAAATTATCCAATAGTACAAATAAAATAAACAGTGAAAATATTAAACTCAATGAACATACTTATTACAAATATTACATATTTCATGCAATTTGCTTCTTTAACATATCAGCTAATCCTGCAGATATATTGTACTTATCCCAGTATAGTTTTATGAACTAAATAGGTAATAGTAATATCACCCTCATATCCCATCACTAGTTGTCCTTCCCACTTACTTCTTCTTCCCCACCATATCCCGAATCTCACTCTTAGGCTGTAGTACAACTGGACTAGTGGCTGCTGGAAGTCCCAAGATGGTCTATGGTATCTGGCCTGGTCTGTTTCTGCTGGCAGCCCCAGAGCTCCACATTTTAAAGCTCTACCTTTCCTGGTCTGTGGCTTTGCTGTCTCATTAGCTCCCAGGCTTCCCTCCCACCTGGATGGGGCACTGCTCTGTCACTTCACATCTGCTGGACTTCCTTCCCACCTGAAGAGGGCCACATCACCACCACATCTACCACAAGACCCTGCAGCACCACCCACACTGCCAGGGGCCATTCACTGCATTTGCCGCTGAGTCTCATAGCACTGTCTGCACCGCCAGTAGCAGTTCATCGAATTTGCTATTGGACCCTGCAGCACCACCTGCTCTACCTGGTCCATCCACTACTTCTGCACTGCCGCTGAACCCTGCAACACTGTCCGCACTGCTAAAGGCTGCCACATTTGTACTGCCAGTGGATCCTGCAGTTCTGTCCACACTGCCTGGGGCTGTCTGCCATTTCTGCACTGCTGCTGGACCCCACAGTTCTGACCACACATCCTGGGACCATTTGCTACCTCTGCACAGCCACTGGAGCCCACAGTTCCACCCACCCTGCCTGAGACCATCCACTTTCCATAAGCGAAAGAATGTTGTTAGAGTGTACACTGGGATCGTTGTCACGCAACTGTAAGACTTTAACACTGGCTGAACGAATAGAAGTTCTTAAAAAATTAGAAAACCAGCAAAGTCAAGCATCTATTGCTAAAGAATATGGTGTCAATCCCAGTCAAATTTCAAGTATCAAGTGGCTGCCTTCTTTGCAAATAGTGCACACTTTTTATCTTTTTTCTGCTCCTTCTCATTTGATAATGACATGCAATAACATTGGATATTGTTGCAAACAAATGCCTAGCCCTAATAGGAATCACCTTGATTTTGATTTTTGGGATGTTAGGCAACCTGCTATTGTATTATTATCAAACACAAAAGATTCATATGACAAACTTGATATAATAGAGCTAAATCATCAATTAACTCATGAGCCTACTCCTGGTATATTTTGGTCTAGTTCAGATACAGTGATTATTTCTGTCAGAACAAGAAAGGTAATTGATTCTCTCTCACTGGGCAGACTCCACTTGAACTCTCTAAGACGGTGTTAAAGATCCATTAATTAATGTTTAAATAATTACAGCTAGACCTTCAGTTCTGACTAAGGATGAAGATATTCTTTTTATATTTCAGAATTTAATGTATTTTACAAAGTAACATAATAGATGATGACAGATAAAAACCTGCACAGTTCATCCACTCTGCCCAACATGATAAATTCATAGGGGTTGATATTCAGACTAAGGGAGTTAACCCATGCTAACTCCCGCGATCAGTGCTAAAACCAGTTTAATTTTGGCCAGTTTGACTTTGACCGGCCAAGCTGATATTTAGCATTGGCCAGTCAAAGTCAAACCAGCCAAAGATAGGACTGCCTTGTACACAGCCAAATATGGCTGCTAAAGTTAAACAGCGATGCGCTGAAAAACATAGTAAACATAGTAGATGAAGGCAGAAAAAGACCTGCACGGTCCATCCAGTCTGCCCAACAAGATAAACTCATATGTGTTACTTTTTGTGTATACCTTACCTTGATTTGTATCTGCCATTTTCAGGGCACAGACCATAGAAGTCTGCCCAGCACTAGCCCCCCCTCCCAACCACCAGCCCCACCTCCCACCACCGGCTCTGCCACCCAATCTCGGCTAAGCTTCTGAGGATTCATTCCTTCTGAACAGGATTCCTTTATGTTTATCCCACTCATGTTTGAATTCCGTTACCATTTTCATCTCCACCATCTCCCGCGGGACGGCATTCCAAGTATCCACCACTCTCTCCGTGAAAAAATACTTCCTGGCATTTTTCTTGAGTCTGCCCCCTTCAATCTCATTTCATGTCCTCTAGTTCTACTGCCTTCCCATCTCCAGAAAAGGTTCGTTTGAGGATTAATACCTTTCAAATATTTGAGCATCTGTATCATATCACCCCTGTTTCTCCTTTCCTCCAGGGCATACCTGTTCAGGTCAGCAAGTCTCTCCTCATACGTCTTGTAATGCAAATCCCATACCATTCTTGTAGCTTTTCTTTGCACCGCTTCAATTCTTTTTACATTCTTAGCAAGATACGGCCTCCAAAACTGAACACAATACTCCAGGTGGGGCCTCATCAACAACTTAGACAGGGGCATTAAAACCTCTTTTCTTCTGCTGGTCACACCTCCCTCTATACAGCCTAGCAACCTTCTAGCTACGGCCACCGCCTTGTCACACTGTTTCATCGCCTTCAGATCCTCAGATACTATCACCCCAAGATCCCTCTCCCCGTCCTTACATATCAGACTCTCACCGCCTAACACATAAGTCTTCTGTGAATTTCTACTCCCTAAGTGCATCACTTTACATTTCTTCACATTGAATTTTGATTGCCAAACCTTAGGCCATTCTTCTAGCTTCTGCAGATCCTTTTTCATGTTTTCCACTCCCTCCAGGGTGTCCACTCTGTTACAAATCTTAGTGTCATCCGCAAAAAGGCAAACTTTACCTTCTAACCCTTCGGCAATGTCACTCACAAATATATTGAACAGAATCGGCCCCAGTACCAATCCCTGAGGCACTCCACTACTCACCTTTCCCTCATACTTGATCTTGATCGGTCCTTGCCATTTTCAGGCACATCAAGTTCAAGTATGCATTTGTTATCATCTCATCTCATCTCATTATTTCCAACTCCATAGTATTAAATATCTAGATTGTAAGCTCTTTGAGCAGGGACTGTCTTTGTGTATGGTGTACAGCGCGGCGTATGCCTTGCAGCGCTATATAAATGATAAGTAGTAGTAGTTAAACTCATTAATACACAAATCACCACAAAATACCTTTACTATATACGTTGCCACTTAAATATCACGGCATTTATTAATTGAGGAAGGAAAAAAGCCTCAGTGAGCAGGATACAGCCTTTACTTCTTTAAGCTCTCTATTTACTCAATATTCTAATCATAGACAAAAAAAAACCCCACAACTTTCTTTAAACAGAGCAAATAAACCTTTGCCAGTCCGACTTTTAATTTCTTAAATAAAGCACTTAACTTTAGTAGCTATGAAAGCTGTCGGGTCATGTCCTGTAAATTCATTTCCAACGTGTTTCGCAGTGCAGAACTGCTGCTTCAGGGAATTAGAAACTCAATGCTTTTAAATCTTTAAACTCTCAGTGTTCTCTTCTCATTAATACAACTATTTCTACTTATACAAATCTCCGAACAAAATAATTTAACATGGTATAGCACCACTTTCTGCTCTAGGATTACAGAATGGTTGACCAGGAGGTCCACCTTGCTTACCAGAGACCTGAGATTCCTTAACACTAAAGAAAATCATTCTAAATACGGACTATAAAATAGTTTGCTGTGAGGACTATTTCTGGATCATAGATATCCACTATCACAGCAACTTGTTGCATGTTGTCCAACATATCCCTGCAATTCAAGGACATCTAAAATGAGTGCTCATGACCCTTGTTTCATGGTACTATGTGTTTGGTCATTCTCAAGACCATTAGTAGTAAACCTGAATTAAATATCAACAACAGACTCAAATTGCACATTTTCTTTTGGTTTTAAGTGTAACTCTTATACCTTGTGCTGCATATAGTTGTTTAAAATGTTGCTACATTTGAAAAAAACGACACTTGAAATATATAAATAAGAAACTGAGAAAAATTTGCTCAGTTTATCTTCAAACCAAAGAGAAACTGACCATGCTTGGGAAGACATAATGTTAGGGCACTGTTGTCCTACACCTATGATCTGTGGTGCTTTTTGAAGAATAAAAGCCACCATATTTGATGTTATTTTTTAAACACTGGCTGTGGTGGTTAAAGATAATCTGGATATTCATCACTGCTACCTAGACTGAGCCAGATAGCTATCTGATGGAAGTTAGGACACATCATTTTCCGACCTAATTTTATCCCAGATAGCTATCTGGATATCACCACTCTCCAGGTAAATTCCAGCTCCACCTTCACTCTGTCCTTGCACCATCCTGGTACTATGTAGTTAGCACTTTAAACAAAACAGAACTGCACCAAGAATCCAAAGAACCAGAGATAACTTGAGCAAAGTCTATTCAACTTAGAAATTGCACCGGACATGGCTGCATTTCACCCAAATGAGCTACATCAGGGGGTCATGTAACATCCAAGTACTGCAACAAGACTAAGGCGCAACTGTCACTTCTTGCAAGCACCATTATCATGTTCCTTTTCACAGACAGACACTGTTACAATGCTTGTGCCCCATCCCATTGTAAAGACATCTTTCTGTGAAGAGGATCTTGATAACGTTGCTCTGAGGAAGCGGCAGTTGTGGCTTAGTCTTGTAGCTGTGACTTGAGTGAACAGTATCCATTTTGATGCAGCCATTTACTAGCTGCCGTTATCCAAATAAATGTCTATGAATATCAGGCCCTATTGGTTAAAAAAAACGAAGGGATAATATAATAAGAAGGAAAAGAAGGTGGAGCAGGTACAGAGATTGCTGCCAAACTGGCTGATGAGTAGTGTGGTCCAGTTCTGCATCACTTGGTCAGCACGAGTAGGAGGATTTGTAATATCATCTATTTAGAAGCATCTAAAGGGATCTTAAAGAAACTTCAGACTGTTCAAAATGTGGCATTGCAACTCATCTACTTGCTATCAAAGTCTGATTTAGTTTCTCAATATTATAGAAAGTTACACTGGCCACCTATACAGGCCACAGAATGGCTTACATTTTACTGTTTCCTTTTTAAGATCTTATATGGTCTTGCTCCTTCATATCTTATGCATCATTTGTTCTGTTACAAAAATCTAGGATTACTAGATCATTAGCTTTATTTACTTATTCATCAATTCAATATTTAAAAAAAAAGGTCTAAATTGCTAGATACTCTCTTTTCTGATCAGCCTACCTGCTTGGACAAATCTGTTCAAAGTATATTGTCTTCAGTGACCAAGTATAGACAGTTGCGGAAACAGATAAAAACCTATCTATTTAAGAAATTTGTATTGAATCATACAAGATCTTTAAGGTTTAATCAGTCTGTTTTAATATTAACTGTTTACATATTTCCTGGAAATTACCAGTCTAATGTGATCCGCACTGAACTGTAAGGTATATAGTGGAATATAAATTTTATTGTTATGTTATTTCTTTCCAGAACCGGGAGTAGAAGAAGGGAACCAGTACAGGACTCTAAATCTCTACCCCAGGAAGACACAAGCATGGGGGCATGGGGATGGAAATCCCTTACTTGGGAGGAAAGAGCAGTCAGTTGGGGCCCTAAGGAGCTCCTTGCTTGTCCATAGAAAGAGAGGAGAATCTATGGAGGCTGAAATTCAAAAAACATTGATCATGTTCATGACTTTGCAAGGACCATTAGTTTTATCCACTTGATACAATATCATACCAGCAAAGAAAATCAAGCAAGTTCTGCATGCATGCTAGTTAACTTATGATTTCAGCATGCAATAAAAACGCCTGGGTGTCCACTGAGGTGAAAGTAATCCATAGCTGAAATCAAGATGAAATAATGCCTTGTGAAGAGACCTAATTTGAGGAAACATGCAAACAGCCAACCATTTCAGTAGAACCCATTAAACCAATTGAGCAAAGAAGGCCTTTAAAACTTCTGTACAATTCTGTGATACCGGCAGAGTGTATTCTGGAATTGAACCTCAGATATGGCTTCCATAAACTCTGGCATCATTTATACTCCAGATGGCACGCAAAATAATTTATAAATGACAAAGTTCAGCGGCTTTATAGCAGCTGTTCAGTTCCAGCTCTTTGGCCACCCACTTCAGTAGAACGGAAAGCTTTCAATCAACTTGTGCCTCTCACAGGGCCTTCAAACAGCACCACAACATGTGTTCAATATGCTCTCAGAAAGTAAAGTAGCCAGCCAAATATGGAGGATTAGTAATTCAACCAGCACTGCAGTGCAAGCATTCCATGCAAGTCTGCTTCTTTAATGTAAACCTGAGCAAAACAAACCAGGAAGCATTCTGCCTCTGTTAAATGTATCCCTCCAACACTATTTCCACTGCTACTCCATCTCTCATCAGCTAAGCATCGCACAGATTTCCATTTCTTTCCTGTGTGTAAACAGTGTAACTACCAAATGAGAACTCTGGAGGTAATAATGAATAATATAACAGATGCAACCATTCTCGGGTAGGCACAAGAAGAATGCCAGCCCCTCTGCCCTCAGTTACACATCCTTGCTCCCTTGGGGACACTGCTGTGTGCTGCGATACAGATTTTTCTTTGATACGAACTCCAGTAGCTACTTTCCTGACAGTGAATTGTGTTCTGTGCGCTGTTTATTAATAGTCAGAAATACTACCTTGCAAAACAGCACAGTCCAAACTACAAAGCCAAAGCAGGAGGATGGTGATGCTCCAATGGTAATAAACAGTAAATGCATTGTCCTGTCACCGATCAATGCTGAACAGTTCTTATTGTTTGTGGAACACTACATGTGTTGCTGAATTGTCTGAGCATGAATTGCAGGAAAAGTGGTCCTGCAGCATAAATTTAAACACACGGTTAGCTGGCCAATTGTCTAAGCAGGTTTCCAAAACTTACTTCAGCTGCTAACTGCAAGCTCTTCTGTTGAGAGCCTGCCTTTCATTTAGGAGAGGCGGTTGCTGTATTCTGCCAGCATCTAAAAAAGAGATCCATATACATGGAGTTGGAAAAACAAATTATTTGAACCATTTAAGCCAGGATTTGAAATTCCTCTGCCTCTCTGCTAAATGATGAGCCACCACCCTTCCTTTTACTTGTAGAATTCATAAAAATTTATGGATACTGCTCCTTTGAGAACCTTAAACAAACAGGATCTCTTCCAACCCTATGGACCTATGCCCCGATGACTCATTAATGAAAAAATAGAATGTCTTTGACTGGCACATTACAATCTATATTTTAGTCACTAACTTGATCTGCATACAATTTTGTTAATGTTCTCAGGTGTAAAATGTTTTCACACTTCTACCTGGCAAGCTGCTTTCTTTCCCATACAACATCTAATTATGCAGTAAAATCACACAAAAAAAAAGGCACAACAGGATGTGGGATGGTAGGAAAGTGGCTAATAGCCTTGCTGGATTTGGAATGATCTCGGGATAACCATGAACTGAAGTGGTCAGACTTTTGCCACGTACCCAAATATGACTATTTTGTACAGTATGTGGGAGGGGGAGGAGGGAGGTAGAGGCATGTGGTTCAGCCTGTAGACCTGCTCGCATCCAAGGATACTAAAATAAAGCTTAAACTAAACCATGAAAAGAATATTCTTAATGGAAGACTACCACAGGTTCAGCTTTGGGGTTTCTTTCTTTCTTTTTTCCCAATGTAAGTGACAGACTGGGTAAATCTAAAGGGGTCTATCTTGAACCAGCACAGTGACCAAATTAAGTTAAAGCTTGCTGCAGCATCAGCGATTACACTCAGCTCCACTTTCCATATAAATAATAGCACTAAAAATACAGATATCGCGGTCACTTTGCCAGCACTAGGGGGGGGGGGGGGGGAATTCTATAAATGGTGATCAAAATTTGGTGCTGAAAAAAATCAGCGCTGAATGGTATTCTAGACCGGACAATCCAGGACTGGTGCCCTTGAGGAATAGTGCAAAGTACTGGGAGCCACACTCAACTTTGGGTGTGAAGAGTTACACTGACTGAGAGCAGGTGTAAATCCCAGTGTGCAAGTTGGGTGCAGATCCCCCAAATTCTATAACACTGCGTCCATTTTAAGGGCCCTCCCATGGCCATGGCAGATCCTTGCGGAAATACTTAGGTGCTATTCCATAAAGGGAGGGAAAGGGAAATGGGACTTGATATACCGCCTTTCTGAGGTTTTTGCAACTACATTCAAAGCAGTTTACATATATTCAGGTACTTATTTTGTATGAGGGGCAATGGAGGGTTAAGTGACTTGCCCAGAGTCACAAAGAGCTACAGTGGGAATTGAACTCAGTTCCCCAGGATCAAAGTCCAATGCACTAACCACTAGGC
This sequence comes from Microcaecilia unicolor, assembly GCF_901765095.1. Taxonomy (NCBI): domain Eukaryota; kingdom Metazoa; phylum Chordata; class Amphibia; order Gymnophiona; family Siphonopidae; genus Microcaecilia; species Microcaecilia unicolor. Next base: position 410,402,944 of record NC_044031.1, read on the forward strand.
TACTCCTTCACTAAATGGATGCGTACGTGTGTTTTCACATGGATCTGTCATTTCTGTGCCTTGCATCCATTAGAACACTTTTCCATGCCGAAAATTCAGCACAGAATTACTGTCTAACGTTCAGCGACATATACAGAATTTCTCCCTACCTGTCTAGTGGCTGAATATCACTACTTTTATCCCACCCTCACCTCAAACTTATCCCACAAATATAAAGATATCATTGGGCTATTAGCAATTTAAATGGTCAGATATTATCCATATATTTTTCAAAATACATGGATAAGGTATATATGCCTTGGCTATCTGGCCATCTCATAAATCCATTTGAATATCGGCTGAGGAGTGCTGAAGAAGCAGCATTAGTTAAGCAATAAATTCTACTGAAAGAGCAAACTTGTATTCTAAGAGGCAGATATTCAAAGGGTTTAGGTTCCAGACTTTGAGAGATAGGCATCCAAAAGAGATATCAAAAGGTAAGGCCAGGATCCAGCTTATAATCGAAAGTGATCGCCGGCCATCTTCCGACATAAATCGGGAGATGGCCGACGATTTCTTAAAAGCGGCGAAATTGGTATTATCGAAAGCGGCATTTTTGACAGCATCACCGCTTTCCCGTCGCTTCGCCAGCGAAAGTTCAAGGGGGTGTGTCGGTAGATTAGTGAAGGCGGGACATGGGCGGGCATGGGCGTGGCTACCAGATGGCCGGCTTTCGCCGATAATGGGAAAAAAAAGCGGCGTTAAGCAGTATTTCGCCGACTTAACTTGGTCCTTTTATTTTAACGACCAAGCCTCAAAAAGGTGCCCCAACTGACCAAATGACCACTGGAGGGAATGGGGGATGACCTCCCCATACTCCCCCAGTGGTCATCAATCCCCTTCCAAACTAAAAAAATAAAACTAAAAACCTTTTTTCCAGCCTGTATGCCAGCCTCAAATGCCGTACCCACCTCCATTTGTAAACATATAAACCAGGACCTTAGCCACCTAAATATAAACACAAATCTCAGCTATCACCAATGCACCATTTCACCTGTATGGTACACATGATATAATGTACACATTATATTAAGTATAAGGGGAACCCTCAGATGTTTTTTCACTTCTCATGCAGTCAATAATGCTGCTATGAAGTAGTATAGCATTTCTTTCATCGGGTCTCCCCAAAGTGTTTGCGGAAGACTTTTTTTCTTTTTTTTTCTTTCTATTTTTTTGGCTTCCCAACACCACAGTGCTACAAACTTTAAATCTGTGAAACAAATGCGCTAGGTGAAAAGCTGAGTACTTATCAGTCTCGTTGAAATTCTTCTAAAAGCATTCAGCAACGCCTTCCCCTGAGAGCCGCCCGACTCTGCAGGTTTCAATTACTTGCTTCAGGGACAAGGGTTAAGGCAAAAAAAGGAGAACAATTCCTTCCTCAGACTCAAATTAACACCTCCATGACAGCAGAAAGTGTTGCATCCTCCGACAGCCTTTCCCTGGTTGCGATTTGGCTCTGGGGTGAGTGTGACACCTTTTCTGTTAGGTGCCCTGCAGAGAGTCACATTAGCAATGCATTGTGGTGGGTGTAGAGTACTGGACTCTACTCCCATGGTGCTTTTCCCCCCTGCTAACTGGGTCAGAGTGTGCCCTGTTTTGTTTCCTGTTGTAGTCCATGCGGTAGTGGCCATTTTTGTAAGCCAGTTTTAGTTCCCTTTCCTGTGTTACCCACGTTAGAGAAGGTAGTTCTTACCTTCAATGGTGCTGAAAGAGGGCATTGTACACCATTGTGCCAGCTCTGACCTACTGCTAATCTTAGTACCAGGGGACTCTTTGCCAGTGGGGCACAACCTCTGATCTGCAGTTAACTGTGAGTAAACGTGCTTATTTCAAGAAAGGATTTTTTTCAGAGAGATTAGTCTTCAGGTGTGAACTGGTGTGCCAAAGTTATACAGCAGCAATAAGTCCTAGAGGCTGTATGCAGGTCCCTGGAGCAATTTTAGTGGGTGCAGTACATTTGTGGGTAGTGGGTTTGGGGGGCTCAGCTCCCAAAGTAAGGGAGCTATGGACGTGGTGGGAGCTTTTCTGAAGTCCACCGCAGTGACCCCTAGGGTGGCTGGTCGGTGGTCTGGCATGTCAGGGGGGCCAGTGCACTAAAAATGCTGGCTCCTCCCACAGCCAACTGCCTTGAATTTGGCCGGGGTTTGAGATGGCCGACATAACTTTCCATTATCGCTGAAAAACAAACCGGCCATCTCAAACCCGGCGAACTCCACGGCATTTGGCCAGGCTAAACTGTATTATCGAAAAAAAAGATGGCCGGCCATCTTTTTCGATAATACGGTTCTGGCCAGCTGTAGCGCTGCCGCCAACATAGATCGCCGGCGATCTATTTGGCTGGCGATGTTGAATTATGCCCCTCAATCCGTCCTACAAATAATGACATGTCACTAGATGCTTGATGACAGGGAATGTGTATTAAGCAAAGAATAAACTCTTCATAGTACAAAAGAAGCAATTCAGGGGGTCTTTCACTAAACTTAGCTCAAGTTATCTGCAGCAGGGCCTATTTTATTCCTATGGGCCCTGCTGCAGATAACTCAAGCTAAGCTTTAGTAAAAGACTCCTTCAGAGTGAATGGTCCAAAAGGAAGGAACTGACTTGTGTCTTAATACAGAATGATTAACTACCAGCAACCCTCCCCCTTTTCCTTCTTTTCATACAACCTGATGAATCTAATAACCCAAAGACATAATTCATTAACACAAAAATTGTCTGCTGAGGAGATTCACAATTCAGTAACTTTCAATATATCCACCGTTATCGATAATTAAGACATGTAGTAACACAGTTTTATTTTTAACACACTGTGTATTCACAAATACAGTAGATAATTTCAGATAAGTGGAGACGACTATACTGAGAGACCAGTCATTAATGGAACTGGCCACCAGACAGAAGGGCCATGACTCTGCTTAAATCACATAGGGGTCCCTTTACTAAGTGCGTGCTTATTGCAGGTTAAAAGGGTGTACTGTGGAATGCTCTAAGGTATACCGGGGTAATTTTGACAAAAGACACACGACATGATAACACTTACAAAAGTTTTCACAAAAATTAAAACCTTTCTGTATAGAAAATTCCTGATGATCGACGCAACTAAACATAAATGGCGGACAACACAACAATTCTACCAAGTACACAACACTACACTACCTCTCATCTATCTCTCCTCTCCCCCTCATGCACTCCTGACCTCATCTTGGCACATCTGAACTGTATATCTAAATCTGTTTGTTCATCTGAGCTATATTTGTTAATCTGATTGACTCCTATTGGATCACCTGACATCAATATGTAAGCATGACAGAACTTAATGTAAGTCACATAGAACCTATGCTGAATTTATAACTATGAATTTATTTGGATTATATAAAGGGGATTAAGATGGTTTATACAGTATTTTCTTTTTATGTTTAATGTAATCATTTATTAATTATAATATTGTTTCTTCTCTGTTCAAGTTTTCTTATAGTTTGTATTGAAATTTCCTTAAAATAAAAGAAAAAATGGCAGCTAACGTTTAATATGAGCAAATGCAAAGTGATGAATGTGGAAAAGAGGAACCCGAACTATAGCTATGTATTGCAAGGTTCCACATTAGGAGCCACTGACCATGAAGGGATCTAGGTGTCATCGTTGATGATATGTTGAAACCCTCTGCTCAGTGTGCGGCAGTAGCTAAGAAAGCAAATAGAATGTTAGGTATTATTAGGAAAGGCATGGAAAACAAAGATGAGTACGTTATAATGCCTTTGTATCTCTCCATGATGCAACTGCATCTCGAATATTATGTGCAATTTTGGTCACTGCATCTCAAAAAAGATGTGGAGGGGAATTTTTGATATGATGTCTAAGTCTGATTTTGGATATTTTGCAAAAAAAACGTCCAAAATCTGAATAGGAAAGAAGGTTATTTTCAAAAATGAAAATTGTCTCGCTTTTGTTTTCGAAAATACTGTTTTCAATAAGGTTTTGTGATTTGGATGTTGTTTTTTGGTCCATTTTCAAACAAAAAACGTCTAAGTGCAAAATGCACAAAATCAAGCCATTGGGATGTAGGAGGAGCCAGCATTTTTAGCACACTGGTCCCCCAGACATCCCAGGAAAGCAATAGGGCACCCTAGGGGGACACTGCAGTGGACTTCATAAAATGCACACAGGTACACATCTCACCATTGCTCCCTTATCTTGTCTGCTGAGCCCCCCCAGCACCCACCCAAAACCCACTATCCCCAACTGTACACCACTACCATAGCCATTACTGGCGAAGGGGGCACTTATATGTGGTACAGTAGGTTTCTGGTGAGTTTTGGAGGGCTCACAGTTTCCTCCACAAGTGTAACAGGTAGGGAGAGGTATGGGCCTGGGTCCACCTGTCTGCAGTGCACTGTATCCACCACTAGACTATTCCAGGGACCTGCTTACTGTTCTAATGGACCTGAGTATAACATCTGAGGTTGGCACAGAGGCTGGCAAGTAATGTTTTTAATCACATTTTGGGGGGATGGGAGGGAGTTAGTGACCACTGGGGGAGTAAGGGGAAGTCACCCCTGATTCTCTCCAGTGGTCATCTGGTCATTTAGGGCACCTTTTTGTGCCTTATTCGTTATAAAAACAGGTCTAGCTCAAAACATCTTAGTGTTAGTCTTGGATAGTTTTGTTCTGTTCCATTATGGCTGAAAAATGTTCAAACGCCCAAATCCCACCCCTAACACACCCCTGACATGCCCCCTTGTGATTTCACCGCATTTCTGAGGGACTTCATAGAAAAACGTCTAAAAATTGGTTTTGAAAATACCAATTTGAACGTTTTTGTGAGAAAATGCAGATTTATGCCACTTTTTGGATGTTTTTCTCTTTTGAAAATGAGCCCAATAGTGGTCTTCTACCTTGCTATATAAAGGAATGTAACAAAGAGTCCTTTCAATATCTCTGGGTTTTCTGTGTAAATTAAATTTATCATCTTGCTGCCGGAAAAAATCACGCGTTTGAAAGTATTGGGGAAAAAAAAGGATCATAAGGGCTGTGATATCCTGGAGTATTTGATGGGACAGTACTGTATCTGAGGCTATCAAATCTCCACAATATCCCATGTTCAAAGATTCCAATTTTCCCAACAATGGGTTCAAATATTTTGTAGAAAAAAGGAACATAGACCCTCAATCTACTTGCTGGGTGGAGTGCTCCAGCAGTACCTTCAGGTTTCTTTGTTATGTCCCAAATTTTGCACAACAGATCAAGAAAAGGGTGTTGCTGCACCATTGCCCACTGTTTTATTATATCTTCAGCATTAAGCTGGAAACAGCCAAAAATAGAGTGAGGAATGATAAATGACTATTCCAGGCATACCCAGTGTTTTTCCAACCTTCTCTCATACTGATCTTTTACAGCTTTAAGAACTGTAGCTCAATAATGATGTAAGGGGTCCTTTTACAAAGCCACAGTAAAAAGTGGCCTGCGGTAGTGTGAGTGTGTCTTTTAGGCGCTTGCTGGGCCATTATTTTACCATGGCTGGAAAAAGGCTATTTTTTTTTTAATGGGCCTGTGCTAATATTAAAACTAGCACATGCCTGTTTACGGCCTGAACCCTTACCGCCACCTGTTGACCTAGCGGTAAGGGCTCACACCCTACCCATGTTGTCTTAACCATGCAGCATGCGCCAACGAGGGCATGCTGACGGTTACTGCTGGGAACGCACCCCGTGGTAGAAAATAGAAAATTATTTTCTAATGCAGGATTCAGCGCACACCAAAATTAGAAATACCACCGAGCGCACACGCTACCCGTGCATTAACCCTCCCACACCTTTGTAAAAAGGGTCCCTAAATTAGGAAAACCTACAACTCCTCACACCGAGGCTAATTTAAGGTGCTGTAATGAGACTTTAGGTCTTCTTCCTTGCCATACAAAGGAATGTAACAGTTTGTCCCAGATTTTAAAGTATCTTTGAAGTATTGTAAAGGATAATTCAGTAACAAGAACAAAATGTCAGGATCATCATTTTTATTACTGCTACTCTTCTCCACCAACTTAACATCAAGTGGTGCCACCTATCTAACAGGTGTCTAAGAGACAACTTGAGTTACATAATTAAATTGGAAAAGCTCAGCAGTGTTCCAAGAGAGTTTTATTCCTAGGTAGTGAAATCCATGCAAGGTGACCTTAAAAGGAAAATCACTAGGCATGTCCTTTCCAGTCAAATTGCATAAAATGGCTTCAGTTTTGCATGCCAATAATTTAGCAAAGCTGTCCATTTCCTTTAGTAAATATGGCAGAGAATCCTTAGAATTTTTTTATAAAAAACAGAATATCATCTGTGTAAAGTACAATTATATGATCTTCATCACCCACTCTTAAAGGCTGTATGTTCTTACTTTGGTGAAGGTGGCAGACCAGGAGGTTCAATAGCTAATGCAAAAAGAAGTGGGGACATCGGGTCCCTAGTCAGACTCCTCTCTGCAGAGGAAAAGCTTCCAACAAGGTTTCATTAACAACAGTCTTACTGTTTGGAGAGGTATTTAGCGAGACATCCCAAGTGCCAGAATTTCCCCCCAGATCAACCCTTTCCAGATCATGATATTAAAAAAAAAAATCCTATCCCACCCTGTCAAAGGCTTTTTCAGCATCTACTGCGTATCGCCTTAATTTTCTCCTGCTTAATATACTCAAATAACCCCACCAGCCTCCTCACCTAACAACCTGACCTTAACAAAGCCCATTTGGTCCCAATGTACCAAACGGAACCACAATATTTCAAGCATTCATAGTAGCACTTAAGCAAAACATTTTATATCTGAATTCAAAAATGCTATCAGTCTATAGCTGATGTATGCTGTTTCTATTTTTCCAGGTTTATGTAGAACTACAACGTGTGCTTTATAAAAAGAGGCAGGGAGATGAGCACCCTCCAGGACCTTATTGAATAAAGTCACCAGAAAGGAAGAAACCTGATTTACCAATCCTTTGTAAACCTCTCCCAGAAATTTACCTGTCGAGAGAGATTGGATTGCATCTACCACCTCTGCTTCTTGTATATGTCTGCTAATTCACTGCCAGTCTTCATCACACAGACTTGAAAGGGAAGATGCAGCCAAGTATCCATCAATTGCAACAGTGGATATAGCACACTCTGACCTGTAAAGAGATTCATAAATGTAGCTGCTGAGTCTCAGAGGGTACTGCGAGCTTTACTATTGCCCATGACTGAATACCTCAAGCTGACAGCTCACCCCTGAGCTCAGAGACAAGTAAACTAACCTCGTCTCCAAAGTTCTAAACTATGGAGAGGAATGGTAACTAAAAGGATTTTGAGATCCAGTAACCAGAAAGATGAGTTTAGGTACTTTTTATTTAAAACCTAAATTGGGGAATAGAAAATGTGTTCAAGTTAACAAAATTGGTTCATTTGTTGCATAAGCATATATTCAAACATTTCTTCAGTTAGAACAATTAAACCAGCAGTTTAAATTTCTTTAACAGGTACAGTAATATCGCTCTGAACAACAGTGAGACCATCAGATAAATATTGACCAAATTATCTTACATTCTTTATTTTACTCTTTAGCTATAACTTTCTTTTATAGTGTGTGTCTTAAGAATTGATTCTTTGTGATCTATTTTGTTTTTCAGGTGCATGCACCCAGAACCAATCCCCAGAAAAAGTAAGCTTGACTAAACCCAGTGACTTCTGAATGTCCTTTCACGTGCTATATGTGGAGGTGCAGACTTGTCTTTAGTTTGGTCTCTCTTGAGGCTTCTTTTCTTCACCTTGCTTCTACTGTTGGAGCTCAAGTTCTTTTCTAGCAGCTTTAGAATCTACTGCCTAGCACTTTTAAGCAAATCAATAAGAAATTTTCTTCCTGTCTAACAATCAGGAACCACCCTAGCTGGTGCATAGGGAGTACTAAGGCTTTCTAGCTGAGAAAATAAATGTTAATTTTGCAACCCTAAATAATTCTCCTATACTTTTGACTGTATACCCTAACTAAAGAAGGGCACTCTTCTTTGAGAACTGCTGTCACACTGCCCACAGCAACTAGGTCTCTCCAAAAGGATGCAAGCTCCCACTCTGTCACACTAGCAAACCATACATAACACAAGCTGTTTTACTTCAGGCCAAACCTTAGGCCTTGAAGATCAGTTTCCCTTGGGACTTAACTGGGACTAATACACTTAAATTAACCTGTTTCACACAGAGGGGCATAATCGAACGGAAAAGCCTACCTCCATGGGTGTTTATCTCCGAGAACGGGTCCGTGAAGGGGCGGGCCGAACCAAATTTTTGAAAAAATGGACGTTTTTGAGCTGGGCGTTTGTTTTTTTTAGCGATAATGGAAACAAAAAACGCCCAGCTCAAAAACGTCCTAATCCAAGCCATTTGGTCGTGGGAGCGGCCAGGATTGGTAGTACACTGGCCCCCCTGATATGCCAGGACACCAACTGGGCACCCTAGGTCAGTGTGGTGGACTTCAGAAAAAGCTCCCATATGCATAGCTCCCTTACCACGGGTGCTGAGCTCCCAACCCCCCTCCCCCAAAACCCACTAATCACAAATGAACAACACTACCATAGCTCTTAGGGGTGAAGGGGGCACCTACATGTGGGTACAGTGAGTTTTGGAGGCCTCCCATTTACCAGCACAAGTGTTACAGGTGGGGGGGGATGGGCCTGGGGCCACCTGGCTGAAGTGCACTGCGGTACCCACTAAAAGTGCTCCAGGGACCTGCATACACGCAGGCCTCTAGGATTGGTTGCTGCTATATAACATTGGCACACCAGTTGACACCTGAAGACTAATCTCTCCGAAAACGTCCTTTATTGGAATAACCGCCTTTACTCACAGTTAACTGCAGATCAGAGGTTGTGCCTCACTGGCAACGAGTCTCCCTGGTACTGAGATGAGCAGTAGGTCAGAGCTGGCAGAATGCTGTACAATGCCCTCTTTCAGCCACATTCAAGGGAAGAACTAAGTTGTCTAACGTGGCTAACACAGGAAAGGGAACTAAAGCTGGCTTACAAAAATGGCCACTACCGCATGGACTACAACAGGAAACACAACAGGGCACACTCTGACTCAGTAGGCAGGGGGAAACGCACCATGGGAGAAGAGCCTACCAACTACCAACATCGTGAGACTGTAACACAAGCTAATGAAATCACGGAGCCCAATACCCTACACCCACCACAATGCAATGCTGATGTGACCCTGTACTGCACCCGAGAGCCACATCTGACCCAGGGAAAGGCTGTGAGAGGATCGAACACATTCTGCTGTCATGGAGGTGGGTACGGCATTTGAGGCTGGCATACAGGCTGGAAAAAAAGTTTTTAAAATGGGGTTTTTTTAGTGGGAGGGGGTTAGTGACCACTGGGGGAGTCCGGGGAGGTCATCCCCGATTCCCTCCAGTGGTCATCTGGGCAGTTGGAGCACTTTTTTGGGACTTGTTCGTGAAAAAAAAGGGTCCAAAAAAGTGACCCAAAATCGCGGTAAAAGACGCCCATTTCTCCTCAGCTGATAACCACGCCCAGTTCCGCCTCCGACACGCCCTCGACAACTTTATTCATTTCCGCGACGGAGTGCAGTTGGAAACGCCGAAAATCGGTTTTTGATTATACCGATTTGGGCACCTTTGCGAGATAAACCTCTATCTCCTGATTTAGGTCACACTATAGGCGTTTTTCTCTTTCGAAAATAAGCTGGACAGTCACATAATCGTTTTCTTGTCATCAGTCCTAATTACAAAACTTTCAAACAGCATACACAAATTTAAAGACATTCACATATTTTTGTTATAAATTACTCTCAAAACCGCATAAAACCAGATGCCCACTCTAATAAAATTCTGCATCGCCCCATACACACCTCCAAGTGATGCCCACTCCAAGAAACTAATTTTAAAGCCAAGAACTGGTCCAAACCAAAACCTTCTCATTTGACCACAAAAATGATTTTTGCCAAAATTTCAATGCACTAGTCAACCTTAAGAGGTTCCTAGGAACCCATAAATACCACCAGATTCCTCCAAAAATTAACCCTTAAAACCCTGACACAATGGGACCAAAAAACACATCCTATATAATAAAAAGCACCTCCAACATTCTGAAGCTGACTCTGTGGCACTGAGGCAGTGTAGGGTTCATAAGTCTGCAGTTCAGCGTTTCATTGCCTCTCACTGTCAACGAAGAACCAATCAGACAGAACGGAACTTGGAGGAGGGAAGTGGAGTGGATTGAATCTCTAACAAACAATCATATAAAGGGAGGTACAAACATCAGTGGAGGCAAGTGCACAGAACGGAAGGGAAGACAAACATTTAATTACTTTATCACTCACACACATCACACACACACACACACTCAATCACTCTGTGTATCTCTCTCTTACACTGTCTGTAAAACACACTGTCACTCTCAGTCTCTCACATGGGCAACTGTATGTTGCATTCTCACGAGTAAGGAGCTCTTCTGATGTGATTGTTAAACTGATTGAAGGGCCTGAACAAGGAAAACTTTTACCACATTGTAACACAGTTTACACAAAAAACATTGCATATAAAGAAATCTTACTCATGTAAGCAACAATCATATTCAGAATACAACCGTGGAAACATTAATGGCAGGAAATCATTACATTGCTAGCGCCCGTTTCATTGCATTAAGAAACGGGCCTTTTTTTACTAGTTTTTAAAATAAACTAAACAAAATATTGGGCCACCAGACCCCTTATCTGGTTCCCCAAATGGTCAGGACATGACCTCCACCACTCTGTGAGCACAGGAAAAGACTACAATTTAAAACGGAGCCTCGCCAGTCATTTTCTTACTTGCGCCTAGTCAGGAACAAGAATTTCTTGGCCGGGCAGCATTGGGGAAGTTCGTGCTTTACGCATTCTCTGGTCCTGAAACCCCAAAAGTCCGTGAAATCTGGAAAGTACCATCCACCACCAATACCAACCGTGGTCCCAAAATGGTCTGAAGACCCAGGCAGGTAAAATTTAATTTATAATTTATAATCCACAGGTTACATAAAATTTCCTGAATTCTTCAACAATGGCTGCATTAGTAATCATCTTATTTCCTTTCTCATCTAGTAAGGATTTCACCCATCTGACATTCTTCTGTTTTTTAACTGCCAGGTCAAAAGCGTACCAGCCCTGTTTCTGTGTATCATATGGAGGGGCATAATGGAACAGAAACGCCTATCTCCATGGGCGTTAATCTCCGAGAACGGGTCCGTGAAGGGGCGGACCGAACCGTATGTTCGATAAAAAATAGACGCCCATGTTTTATTCGCCAATGTGTGAGCTGGGCGTTTTTGTTTTTCAGCGATAATGGAAAATGAAAGCGCCCAGCTCAAAAACGAATAAATCCAAGGCATTTGATCGTGGGAGGGGCCAGGATTCGTAGTGCACTGGTCCCCCTCACATGCCAGGACACCAACCGGGCACCCTAGGGGGCACTTTTACAAAAAAAAAAAAACAGGTAAAAGAGCTCCCAGGTGCATAGCACCCTTCCATTGTGTGTTGAGCCCCCCAAATCCCCCTCAAAACCCACTGCCCACAAGTCTACACCATTACTATAGCCCTAAGGGGTGAAGGGGGGCACCTACATGTGGGTACAGTGGGTTTGGGGGGGTTGGACGACTAATAAGCATTAAGCAGCACAATTGTAACAGGTAGGGGGGATGGGCCTGGGTCCACCTGCCTGACGTCCACTGCACCCCCTAACAACTGCTCCAGGGACCTGCATACTGCTGCCTGGGAGGAGGGTATGACATTTGAGGGTGAAAATAAAAGTTGTGAAACATCATTTTTTTGTGGTGGGAGGGGGTTAGTGACCACTGGGGGAGTCAGGGGAGGTCATCCCCGATTCCCTCCAGTGGTCATCTGGTCATTTAGGGCACTTTTTGGGGCCTTATTCGTGAAAAAACAGGGTCCAGGAAAAGTGTCCTAAATTCTAGCTACAAACGCATCCATTATCGGCGAAGGGCGCCCATCTCTGTTCGGGTGATAACCACGCCCCAGTTCCGCCTTCGACACGCCTTCAACACGCCCCCGTCCACTTTGTCCGCATCCGCGACGGAGTGCAGTTGAAAGCGTCCCAAATTCGGCTTTTGATTATACCGCGTTATTCGTTTTTGTGAGATAAACGCCCATCTCCCGATTTAGGTCGGAACTGTTGGAATGTATTGTATTTTACATGCATTGCCTGTCACCTATTATTTCTCTGTGATTACTCTGTGACCTCTGATGTGAATTACTTAGAGAGGTCACACAGCTATGCAACTTCCTGTGGGGGTTAGATGCAGCACATGGAGCACATGGAGCTCATGGAGCTCATGATCTCTCCTAACCTGAGAGGATCTATGGTGGTGTGAGCATCCATTACCATCTAAGCACATGGAAGGAGCTGATAATACAAATGTATAGTAATATGTATATATAAGCCTGTCTGATTATAATCTAACTACAAACTGTGAGTAAACAGATGTTTTGTTACTTCAATTTTAAAGTGACTCAGCAGTGAATTATTCTGGGGTGAATGAGAGAGAGATGAAGAAAGAAATTAACATTTCTAAAGCTGAAGCTGTGTGTACTAAAATCTGCTAATTATTTACTACAAATAATCCAACAAAAGGGTTATGGGCCCAGGGGCCAGGAATTGAAAAAGAAGAGAAATATTACCAGGCAGAAAAAAAGGCCACATTTTTTCTCTTAAGTTTTAAAGGAAAGATTCAGTCTGTCTCTCTCTCCCCCCACACAGCAGACAGAAGGCTAAGAAAATGGCTGAGGGAAGAAATTCACCATTTTTCTATTCTCTCAAGGTGCCTAAATTAACTGAGTTTAATTATCAGCAGTGGGAACTAAGATTCATATGTCTCCTTCGAGCAAAAAGATTAAATATATGCTTAGACCAAGACAGAACAGCTGAAAATATGGCTGAATGGGACAATGCAAACTATTATGTGAAGTGCATGCTTTTGGAAGCTCTCTCAGAGAAACAAGCCATATTAGTGGAGGGAAAAGATACACCAAAGGACATTTTATATAAACTGAGAACTATGTATGCAACTACATATGCAAAGCAGCAACCAATTTGGTTAGCAGAGTTGAATGAAACCAAATTAAGGGATAAAAGTAAATGTAATGATCACATTATGCATCTTATGTCTTCATTTCAAAAGTTAGAACTTTCAGGAATTCCCATGTGTGATGCATTGAAAAGAGCATTTCTTTTTACCTCACTATCAAAGAAGTTTGATGTTTTTAGGTCTGTAAATGAGGCCATTGAAGGGCAATCTTTTGAACAGGCAACATCAAAACTAAGGCAGGAATGCATAATAAATGATTCTGAGGAGATGTGTTCTCAAAGCAAGTCAGAGAGAAATGAAACAAATTTCTTGGCAAAGAACAGAGGAAGGCGGAGCTATGGGAAAACTCCACCCAAGGGCAAGCTGATTTGCTACTCATGTGGAAAGGAGGGACATGTATCTAAATGGTGTAAGGAAACACAAAACACTCCCTCTAGCTCACCTAAGCCAATGGAACTAAAGAATTTTCAAACCAGGAAATGTATGAAGGACAAAGATAAACACAAGGGTTTTCTAATGGCAGAAAAATCTTTGACTATGGTAAATAATAATTCAAATGAAAGTACTTGGATTTTGGATTCGGGGAGCACATGCCATTTAACCAATTGTAAGGATTTCTTTCAGGAAATGTGTCCAGAGGAAGGTATTCTTAAAACTGCAAACGCAGGGACTGCTAAGATCCAAGCAAAAGGTATTGGATTCTTAAAATGCAAAGTGTCTAATGAAGTTAAAGAAATTCCTGTAAGTGATGTCTTGTATATTCCCCAAGCAGTTTGCAATATGCTTAGTGTATCTACATTAGATAAGAAGGGATTTGTGATTCATTTTGAAAACAGTAAGTGCACAATCTCTAAAAATGATGAAGTGTATGCTGAAGCTTTTATGCATAATGATGTTTATAAGCTGAACATTTCAGGTGAAGCCTCACATATGGTGCAAGTAAGGAAGAATGATGGTAAATGTAGTCTGGAAATCTGGCACCGCCGCCTGGGACATCGTGATTCTAAGGTGATCCAGGATCTTTACAGTAAGCAACTAGCCACTGGCATTCAGATAAGTGCAGATGCTGGTAATATGGAGAAATGCATAGACTGTGTTACTCAAAAGGGTGTGAGACCCTCATTTCCTGCATACACAGGAAATAGGAGTAATAAAGTGCTGGACTTAATACACAGTGACTTATGTGGACCGTTTAATATCCCATCATTGGGAAATAACAGATTTGTGCTAATATTCTTGGATGATTTCTCTAGATACTGTGTGGCCTATTTGCTGAAAGAAAAAAGTCAAGTCACAGACATGCTGAAGAAATACGTAGCCATGGTGAGCAATAAATTTGAAAGAAAACCAAAGGTTCTTCAGACCGACAATGGTGGTGAGTTCACTTCACAGAGCATGTGCACATTTCTAGAACAAGAAGGCATTCAGCATATCACAACAGTAGCTTATACACCAGAGCAAAATTCTGTTGCAGAGAGAAAATTTAGGTCACTTGTGGAAATGACCAGATGTATGCTGTCAGATAGCAATCTCCCTAAAAGACTATGGGGGGAAGCCATTCTCACAGCAGTGTACCTACAAAACAGAATACCAACTAAAGGCGCTGAGCGCACACCACATGAGACATGGCATGGTAGGAAGCCAAACCTGTCACACATAAGAACATTTGGAAGTACAGCATATGCTCATGTACCAAAACAAAGAAGGCATAAGCTGGATTCCACAACAGAAAGGGGCATTTTAGTTGGCTATGCTCCAGGACACAAAGGATATAGAATTTTGAATCTGAAAACTGGCATTGTTGGCATAAGACATGTTACATATTTTGATGAAAACAAAAGGGTTGATAAAGGCTGGATTATCCCAGATGAGCCTTATCATCCAGAATATGAAACTAGAACCATAATAGACATGCCAGTGTATATAAATGCCATACCAAGGCAGATGTCTGAAAGCAACTCACCTGTATCTAACGAGGAACAGGCAGAGGAAGCAGACACAGAAAGGATCATTGAAGAAGACAGTACAGTTGGAGAAGGGGAATCAATTGGAGAAGAACTCTCAGATTTAGAGGATGCAGAAAGGTCAGACCAACCTGTTGTCAGACGCTCATCCAGGGAAAACAAAGGTGTTCCACCCCAAGACTGTCTTACCTAACAAAGTCAGCAGAAGCTCAAGAGCCCTTAACATGGGATGAGATTGAGAAAATGCCAGCAGAAGAAGCTGCTGAATGGCATAAAGCTGCACAAGAAGAAATTGATGCATTGAATAAAATAATACTTGGATTCTTGCAAAATTACCTCCTGGCAAGAAAGCTATAGGATGCAAATGGGTATTCAAGTTAAAAAGGAATGCACAAGGAAAAGTGGAAAGGTATAAAGCCAGATTAGTGGCAAAGGGATATCTTCAAAAATATGGAGAAGATTTTGATGAAGTGTTTGCACCTGTAGTGAAACACACGACAATTAGAACACTTCTGAGCATTGCAGTCTCAAAAGGCATGCAAGTCAACCACATTGATGTGAAAACAGCATTTCTTCACGGAGATATAACTGAAGACTTGTACATGGAACAGCCAACAGGTTTCATAAATACAAAACAAAGACAGCTAGTGTGTAAATTAAACAAAGGTCTTTATGGATTAAAGCAAAGTGCGAAATGTTGGAATGACAAATTGCATGAAATATTGACAAATTTAGGATTTAAGCAAGGTGAAGCAGATAAATGCTTGTACACTAAGTGCACAAATGGACAATATGCATACATTTTAGCTTTTGTTGATGATCTGCTCATTGCAAGCAAAAGTGAGCAAGAGTACAAGGACATTGTAAAGTGTTTAAACCAGAATGTTGAGATAAAAGAACTTGGTAATGTGTCATACTATCTTGGTATAGAAATTGAGAAACAAAATGATGGTTCTTATCTTCTAAGCCAGAAGCAGAAAATAAATGAGCTTATTGAAAGTTTAGGTATGCAAGATGCCCAAGTTGTAAGCACTCCCATGATCACTGATTTTCTGAAGGATGAAACAGTAAGAGAACCTTTACCAGATAACATCCAATATAGATCAGCCATAGGTAAGCTTTTATATCTAGCTACCACGTACAGGGCTGATATAGCAAATGCAGTAGGAATTTTGAGCAGAAGGGTCAGCTCACCTACCAAATCAGATTGGACTGCAGTTAAAAGGATGGTAAGGTATTTAAAGGGTACCATTGATTGTAAATTAAAGATTTCAGCCAATAGTAATCCAAAACTAATATGTTACTGTGATTCAGATTGGGCAGGGGATCATTCTGATTATAAATCCACAAGTGGATATGTGTTTATGTATGGAAATGTACAAATTTCATGGGCCAGTCATAAACAAAGTATTGTGAGTTTGTCTTCTACAGAAGCTGAATATGTGGCCGTATCGGAAGCGTGCAGAGAACTGATGTGGATTGAAAAACTTTTGCTGGATTTTGGAATAGCTGAACAGAGACCAATCCAGATAATGGAAGATAATCAGAGCTGCATCCGACTGTCACAGAATGACAAGGTTCAGTCACGCACCAAGCACATCGCAACGAAATACCACAACGTGCGAGAGTTGGCAAAAGAAGGGGTCATCAGTCTACACTATTGTCACACCAGTGAGATGACAGCTGACATCATGACCAAACCGTTACCCAGAGAACATTTTGTGAATCTGCGTATAAAGCTTGGACTTTGTATGAATAAATAATTGCATGACAGTTATGCATGAGAAGGGGTTTGTTGGAATGTATTGTATTTTACATGCATTGCCTGTCACCTATTATTTCTCTGTGATTACTCTGTGACCTCTGATGTGAATTACTTAGAGAGGTCACACAGCTATGCAACTTCCTGTGGGGGTTAGATGCAGCACATGGAGCACATGGAGCTCATGATCTCTCCTAACCTGAGAGGATCTATGGTGGTGTGAGCATCCATTACCATCTAAGCACATGGAAGGAGCTGATAATACAAATGTATAGTAATATGTATATATAAGCCTGTCTGATTATAATCTAACTACAAACTGTGAGTAAACAGATGTTTTGTTACTTCAATTTTAAAGTGACTCAGCAGTGAATTATTCTGGGGTGAATGAGAGAGAGATGAAGAAAGAAATTAACATTTCTAAAGCTGAAGCTGTGTGTACTAAAATCTGCTAATTATTTACTACAAATAATCCAACAGGAACTTGGGCGTTTTTCTCGTTCGATTATAAGCTGGTTAATCTCTCTTTAAGCATGTAAGATGGAATTCTATATTTTAAGTATCTAAAAGTTTGAGAGTTCTCCATTTTTCCTGCAATAGGGCATAGATTTAATATCTCTGAATTTTTTATGAAGGGACTGTAAAGATGTTATGGAGTTTATAACTCCTCCCTATGTTCCCACCTCTTTCTTTTTTTCTGGTGCTCCCTTTTGTATTAATAACCCTGAAAGATATGCCTTCCTGTGTCCCAAATAATGTTTGGGGGGTTTCCCCTTTCTCATTATTTTTCAAAAACTCCACCACTCCTTCTGAAGTCATAGTTGTATATCTTCTCTCTTTAAGAGGGACACATTTGCACTCCATGACGTGGTCTTAGTGCTAGTGCCGGTCGCAATCATCGCCCCCCCCCCCCCCCCCCCCCCCCCCAACAAGAGACACCAGTCCCAGAATTTGTGTCTTAATTGCGCTCAGATGCCCCCAAGTTGGGAAACTATCAAGCCTAGCCCTGGCCGAGAAGGCTTCCATGTCCATATTCCCTGCACACAACTCCTGGTCCCCGCTTCTCTAGAATTAGAGCAGGCATTTCCTACCACAGATGCTTTCATCGATTCCAGAGCAGGACGGAATTTCATCAGTGAGGATCTTGTCCAGCACTACAACTTTCCTATTCAGGAACTCCCCGAGCCCATTCCAGTCTCCTCGGGATATGGGAGTATTCAAGGGCATATTAAGGCTAAAACTGTACACCTATGCCAGAAAATAGGGGCCCTCCAGATAGTGGCCATTGGTTTGCATGTCTTTCAGATGGCAGTTAACTCCATTATCTTAGGGCTTCCCTGGCTTCAAAAACGTAACCCAGGAATAGAATGGGACAGAGGGGAGATCTCAGCCTGCAGTGTATCCTGCCAACCCCATTGCCTCAACTTGGTGCTTCCATTCTGGGTGAACAACCTAAGGCTGTGCCTTCCTTTGGACCAGATCTCCCGTCTGTCCACACTCTCCCAAACATCTCCAGGCTACCATCTTTGGCTTCCAGGTTGGGATCCCCTACTTCCTACCTGGAGTACTCCTCAACTTCACGGTTAATGCTTTGCCAGCAGAAACCTCCTCATGAGCCAGCAACGTGGTTTTAAACTAGTTCTAGCCGGTTTAGTGAGCAAGTAGTAAAATGAGACATGCACAAAAGGGTTCTCCGAGCCATTTTCCTGTCACGGTAGCAGCTAATGAAAATGGAATGTAAAGCTATTATAATGAGCTAATTACTACTATAATGTGCATGCAAGGCGATACACAGCCATTTCCGACCCCGTGCACAGAAGCAGTCCCTACCTTTACCATGGAAATTTTAACAGGAGGTATGGTGCTGTTGGTTCTTCACTGTCACAAGTAGGAGAAAGGGAGAAACAAGGCAGGAAAGATGGAGCAAAGAAAAAAAGTACACTGGCTTACACGTAGCTTCTTTGCGTATATGAAACCTGTGTATGAAAGCTGTGCCATGATTCTTTTTTCAAATGTCAAATTACTGGCAAGAAATGGGGGGAGGGCAGTACTGAAATGTAAAGCATAAAAGTAATGCTGACTTACCAAAAATGCAAAGAAGACAAGGGTCAAATAGCCTCTGCTGGGAAACAGCATCCCCCATGCTAGAAGCACAACAGAGAGGGTCTAAACCAATTGGACATTATCAGCCTGGATGGGAACACCAGGAAGTTCAATCCAATCAGCTCACAGCTCTAGAGTGCTGTCATCAGGGAAGCCCTGCAGGGAGGAGGAGTTGGGACAGCAGCCAGCCAATGAGATTCCATCTTCAGGGAGATGGATATTTCAGATGTCAGCTGGCCAATAGAAGGAAGCAACAGGAACAGCTGGGGGTGGGACCAAGCCCTGATGCTGATTCCTCAAAGCCCAGAGCCGAGAGCAGCAGAGAGCATATTCTAGGCTTTTCCCACTTTTTTCCAGCAGTGGGAAGGCAGGGAGCCCCAACACAGGTCTATCCATCGCCCCCAAAAAAGTGCTTCTGTGCTTTCAAAAAAAAAAGGGGGGGCTACATCTACAGCTTTCATATACGCAGCTTGTCTGTTTGTATGAGAGCCGTCTATAGCAGCCACACATAGCGATTAACTGTTCTGCGCATGCTCAGATCTATCGCATGCACATGAGCTGGGTCGCAAAAGCAAAGAGCAGCTCATTTACATGCAATTTTCTTTGTGAATCTCTCTGTGTTTCTAAATCGGTAAGTTTTTACCGATTTGGAAATGCATACGGATTCTTAACAGGACCTTTGTGCATCTGGCCCTTAGTTTCTTGAACCCATCCTGGACATTTCCCTCTCCACAATTGGGTAGAGGCAACCAAATACCTCATGCTCTCCTCAACAATGATAATTATTAACTGTAAACTCCTCCCCCCACTGTTATTTAACAACTAGGAACATTTCCCTCAGCGCTTTCTCACAAACACTGCCCTTGGGGCTGAGCTTCTCACTCTCCATTACCAACCAGTTCCCTCTTCCCCAGTGACTCTAGGGAGGGGTTGCCATCACTTAGTAATCCACATTATAATGGAGGATTACACGCTTGTTAGCTAAACTGAATCCAGTGTTATCTGGCAGTAATTTAGATCTGTGATACAAAGTTTGGTATTGTCAAATATTGTTTTTTGCAATGCTATGTATCTTGCAATTGCTCAATCGAGAATGCATGCATTACAGATGAATCAGAATGCGGTTGCTAGGATGATTTTAGGGGTCCCAAGCTTTGAACATGCTGTGTCATTGTTGAAACAATTGCATTGGTTACCTATAACATGTCGAGTACAATATAAAGTGTTGTCTATAATTCATCAGGCTTTGTATGCAATTGCACATTGGTATTTCCAGCAAGTATTGGTGATTTACCGACCAACACGGTCCTTGAGATCTGAAACAGCAGTGAAACATTCTGTTGAAAATATGACAAAAGCAAGATATGTGGAGACAAGCGTGACAGGCTTTTCCATTGCAGGGCCAATGCTGTAGAACAATTTGCCGGAAATTTTACGTTTATGTCATTGTGTGAACCAGTTCAGGAAGAGTTTGAAAACTTATTTCTTTGCAAAAATGTTTTGCTAAGATTTAATGTGAAAGAAGCAATATAAAGGACAGTTTGTATGTGTATTTATTTTATTATGTATGTTTTGTGTACTCCGCTTAGTTTTTAGGTGGAATAAAAAATGTTAAATACATTTTTAAAACCCTGAATTCTGATCCCTCCAAATATCAGTCAGCCCCCATTTATCTATCTTCTGTTGTAGCCTCTTCGCTTCTTCGAGTTACCCACTGGACCTCCCTTTATCTTGGTCAAAGGGCCATAGTCCACAGTACATATCCCCCTCCCCCCTACACACACACACACACACACATGCACGCACACACTTACCACTTCCTGGGTTTTAAAAGCCTTGCATCCCACAGGCGCATATATATTTAATATAAACAATTTCATGGCATCAACTCGTCCCCTCACCCACATCTATCATCCTATTGAGTCTTTACCTGTATCATACAGCACAAATGGGATCTGATTACTAATTAGTGTCTCAACTCCTTGATACTTAGAGGGGCATAATTGAACGAAAACGCCTATCTCCATGGGCGTTTATCTCCGAGAACGGGTCCGTGAAGGGGTGGACCGAACCGTATTTTGGGAAAAAATAGACGCCCATGTTTTATTCAACAATGTGTGAGCTGGGCGTTTTTGTTTTTCAGCGATAATGGAAAATGAAAGCGCCCAGCTCAAAAACGAATAAATCCAAGACATTTATTCGTGGGAGGGGCCAGGATTCGTAGTGCACTGGTCCCCCTCACATGCCAGGACACCAACCGGGCACCCTAGGGGGCACTTTTACAAAACCAAAAAAACAGGTAAAAGAGGTCCCAGGTGCATAGCACCCTTCCCTTGTGTGTTGAGCCCCCCAAATCCCCCTCAAAACCCACTGCCCACAAGTCTACACCATTACTATAGCCCTAAGGGGTGAAGGGGGGCACCTACATGTGGGTACAGTGGGTTTGGGGGGTTGGACGACTAATAAGCATTAAGCAGCACAATTGTAACAGGTAGGGGGGATGGGCCTGGGTCCACCTGCCTGAAGTCCACTGCACCCCCTAACAACTCCTCCAGTGACCTGCATACTGCTGCCAGGGAGCTGGGTACGACATTTGAGGGTGAAAATAAAAAGTTGTGAAACATCATTTTTTTTTGGTGGGAGGGGGTTAGTGACCACTGGGGGAGTCAGGGGAGGTCATCCCCGATTCCCTCCAGTGGTCATCTGGTCATTTAGGGCACTTTTTGGGGCCTTATTCGTGAAAAAAACAGGGTCCAGGAAAAGTGTCCTAAATTCTAGCTAAAAACGCATACTTTTTTCCCATTATCGGTGAAATGCGCCCATCTTTGTTCGGCAGATAACCACGCCCCAGTTCCGCCTTCGCCACACCTCTGACACGCCCCCATCAACTTTGTCCGCATCCACGACGGAGTGCAGTTGAAAACGTCCAAAAATCGGCTTTCGATTATACCGCTTTATTCGTTTTTGTGAGATAAACGTCCATCTCCCGATTTAGGTCGGAACTTGGGCGTTTTTCTCGTTCGATTATAAGCAGGCTGGTTTCTCACATCCTTGCAACAGAACCATGTCAACCTGGGAATCTCGGAGGCATTTGTGCACTTGCTTCTTCTTAATGGGGTGATTTAGACTTCTATATTCCATGTGGCAAGTTTATAAGAAGCCATCAGGAAAGAAGTAAAAAATATACTGTATTTAATTCTGATGCCAGACTCACTCCAGCGAGCTGGGCCCAACTCGTATCTATGAACATGATAGTTATAAAATCTAGACAAGAATGCCCTAGATAAACCCAAATAGGCTTTTGTGAGATTGTGAAAATGTCCATGAGCTAGTACATCTCTTGAACACATATTGCATGTAAGCCCCCACAATATATATCCTTATAAAAAGTATTGATAAAGAACATCCCTTGTGTAAAAACCTTTAAAAGATTATGATATTACCATGAACCCAAAATACAACCCTATGGTCCCAGAAGTGTGATTACCTCATGTGTACTGTGCACCAGTAGGAGCTGTCATCTTAGATCTATCGTATAAGCCTGCAAGTTTTATCTTTTAATCATTCTTGTTTTTGTACATTTTTGTTACTGGCCAAATAAATTAAGTTTTATAGACATTAAACACTGTGGAATACTTTCTTGCTGAGAAGGAAGAGTCTTGCCAGCTTAAGTCATGAGAACATTTCTCCCCCGTCTACCCAGGATCCTTATTCTGTGAGCTGTGAGACAGTGTTGTGTAGGAGCTTCCCTGGTGGAGCCACAGATAACCAGACTGTAACATATCTTTAGTAATGCCTGCAGGGCTGCCCTCACCCCAAGGTAGGAAGGACCGGCTACAGTGTGTTTGCATGCCAAGGAGTCAGTTCTTCCAGCTTTACCCAATTAGATAAATCACTGTCTTCAGTTAAACTGCGCCTATTAACCTACCTTTAGATGTTAATTCTTTTCCCTGATCCTCCTCACATGGTTATGCGTTCTCCTAAATTAGTCTTGACTACACTATGGGGCCCTTTTACAAAGCGGTAGTAGGGCTACCGCATGTGTAGCACACACCAAATTGGCACTACCAACCAGCGTGCCTACCCAGCAGTAATTCCAAAGTTGGCGCACTCTGATTGCCACTGGTAGAAATCCAGCTAGGTCAATGGGTGGCAGTAAGGGCTCAGCACCATTTATAGAATACACAGCACCAGGATCAGCGCCTAACTTTAGGCACGAGAATTTACATCAAGTAAACCCTGGTGTAAAATTCTTGTGTCTAACTTAGACGCAGATCCCCTTATTGAATAACAGAGCACATAAATTTTAGGAGTGCCCCTGATCCGTCCATGACCCTCCCATGGCTGTGCCCACTTTTTGGAGCATATATAAATTTCAATTGAATCTGTGCCAAAATTTGCATATGCAATTTTAAGCACCATTTATAGAATTTCTGACACCTTGTTGCCCTCAAAAATATCTCCTCTCAAGAGCACCTTCTGCATGTCCCCTCTCCCCATCATCTCCATCTTTCTACAGTTCGCTTCCGTATTTTTAGTGTAATGGGCCCTCTATTATGGAATGACATTCCTTTGCCACTACAACTAGAGACTATACTGTCCACTTTTAAATCTCAACTCAAGACCCACTTGTTTACCCTAGCTTTTGACTCTCGCCCTGCCCCGCTACCAGCAGGCTCAGCCTTGCTCACAGAATGGCACCCCCCTGGCCATCACTAACAAACCATACTTTAGGTCAGTGGTTCCCAAACCTTCTCGGGTCATAGTGCCCCTAGGCTACACATTTCTTCTCAAGTCACCCCCCACCCCTTCCACCAACAGCATTGAGTCCTACCTTAGCTGGCTGAGATGCCCAAGCCCCACTAGCTGAAGAGGTCCACTTCCCAAGGTCTAAGCTCCATGCTGCTTGCACAAGCAAATCATTAGCATGCTTCAGCCACCAACACCTGGATTCCCATGCATGCCCTTCTACTCTTCCCCCTTCCATCCAGCATCTGGACTCCTTCTCTCTACCTTCCATCCAGCATCTGCCCTCCTTCCCTCCCCCTTTCCTACAACATCTGCCCTCTCTCTTCCTTCCAACCAACGTCTGCCCTCTCTCTTCCTTCCTTCCATCCAACCTTTGCCCTCCCTCTTCCCTACTTTCATCCAGACTCTGCCCTCCCTCGTGCTCCCCCTTCCATTCAACCTAAGCCCCCTATCTGCTACCCCCTATCCAACATCTGTCTCCTCTCTGTCCCCACTCCCCCCCACAAACACATCTTTTCTAGTTGAGCAGTAGCAGCAGTAAAACAAGCTGCAGCCATGCAGGACCAGATTGTCCATACACATGGCTGCCAGCTGTGTCCTGGAACAGGAAGTGATGTTCGAGGTAGCAGAATCGTCAGCCATGTGTGTGAAGAGTCTGGCACTGTGTGGCTGCACCTTGTTTTGCTGCTGCTACTGCTCATCTAGAAAAGGTGTGGGGGGGGGGGGGGGAGGAGTGGGGACAGAGAGGAAGCAGATGCTGGATTGGGGGGAGCAGTAGTGGTTCATGTGGTGATAGGAGGGAGGTTGGGATTTGCTGCGACACTCCCAAGAGTTTGCTGCGACTCACCAGGGTGCAGCTGTGCACAGTTTGGGAACCTCTGCTCTAGGCCCTGTTTCTTCTATTTCCTGTCTTTATTGTATTTCTTTTCCCTTTCCTTTCCTTTCCTAATTATTGATTCTATGGTAAACCACCTTGATAGTATTTCTTTTTGTTGGTACATCAAATCTATGAATAAACTTGGAAATTTCAGGATATGCCTACATATTTAGAATAATGGCATAGACATGCACCTGTGCACACATGCCTAAATGCTATTTGGCAAATACCCGCTTAACTTACACAGTGCATATTTGCAAGGTGGGGCACGCACAGGGGTAAAGCATGGGCAGGACTTAGGCAGTGCTCCCAATTATACATGTAACTTACAAAATACTGTGATTTACGCTGATACCTGCTACATTTAGGTGCTCACACTTACACCAGCACCTAAATGTTAGATACATCAATACCAGGTTATGCTACTATTCTATAATGGAACCTAGGAGCCTGGGTTCGATTATAGAAGTCTCACGTTTATTGTGAACTTACTATCCCACCATTCAGCAATGCCAGCTAAGCACCTTACAGACTAATAAAAAAAAAGAAAGAAGAGAGAAGAAAAGAAAAGACAAGACAGACTAGCAGGGGAGAGGGGGGGGGGTGAACTACAATAATCATGATAGGAAAGAAGGGAACGGGAAACACATCAGGTGGGGAAACAATTTCAGAGGCCAAGATACAAGCGACAATGAATGATGTGAGAAAGGAGAATGGAAGACTTCTTCAAAAATATGGGTTTTAAGGTCTACCTTTAACTGTTCCAGTGAAATTTGAGATTTGAGATGCTCCGGAAGCTGGTTTCAGAGCTCTGGACCTTGTACTGAGAAAATGAACTGTCAAATCTTAGCATGAGCAATGGCGGTGGCGGAGCGGAGACATCATGCTGGGACATACTCAGACAACAGACAAGCAAGGAATGAAAGATCTCCTGTGGAACAAACTTTGAAGACACAAGATTTTATAGGTAATACAGTAAGGAAGTGGAGGCCAATGAGAGGACTATAACATACTTTTGAGCACCTTGTATAAGTTTAATTGCTGTATTCTGAACAAGTTGCAGACAATGAAGGTCTTTTAAAGTAAGGAGTTTATACAGCGAGTTGCAGTAGTCAAGTTGCGTAACAATGAGAGAGCAAACTAAGACATTGAGGGCTGATATATGTAAGAGAGACTGGATGGAACAAATTAACCTCAATTTATAAAACATATGAGAGATGGTATATGATAAAAGCTGTCGTAAGGTAAGTTTGTTGTCAAAGGTCACACTGAGAATGTGTGTACTCATAGCTAGAGGAGCAGGAGCATCACATAGTAGCAGTGCAGCACTAAGGGGAATTTCAGTGTTGCCTATAAACAAGAGGAGATTACATTTATAAGTATTCAGGACCAGTTTATTAGTCCATAACCAATCAGTAACCTGTACCAATTTAGAACTGAGAGTTGAGATCTCCTGTGAATTAGATGCCTCAAGAGGACAAAGAAACTGAATGTCATCTGACTAAGTGAATGCAGTGAACCCTAGGGAATGGATTAAAGTCAGAAGGGGTGCTAGAAAAATATTGAATAGTAAGAAGGCCAAGATAGAGCCTTGTGGAACACCCAAGGGAAAAAGGGAGTGAATCAGAGTGTAGGGACTTCACAACGTAAGAACAGTCATGTAGGTAGGAAGTGAACCAATTGTAAGCAGTTCCATGGAGCCCTGCCTGATAGAGATGAGTGAGAAGAATGGAGCGATCCACTAGGTCAAAGGTGGCAGTGAGGTCAAGGGAAAGCAGTAGTACCGAGCTAGATTTATCAAGGTGATGTTGAATATAGGTTGTGAGGACAAGGGGAGTGGTCTTTGTACTGTGATTATGGCAAAAGCCTGTTTGATATGAGTGCAGTATCTGATTTTGAGAGACCAGGAGGGGCATTTTCGAAAGGGACGTCCAAGTTTCAATTTGGACATCCTTGCAAATGTCCCAATCCAGGGGCAGGGAAACCTGTATTTTTGAAACAAGATCGGTCCATCTTTCGTTTCGAAAATACCATCAGGGACGTCCAAATCCTTAAATTTTGCCATCCCTAGATTTGGACGTCCCTAGACATGGACGATTCTGATTTTCAGCAATTTTCGAAACCAAAGACATCCATCTCAGAAACGACCAAAAGCAAGCCATTTGGTCATGGGAGGAGCCAGCATTTGTAGTGCACTGGTCCCCCTGACATGCCAGGACATCAACCGGGCACCCTAGGGGGCACTGCAGTGGACTTCATAAAATGCTCCCAGGAACATAGCTCCCTTACCTTGTGTGCTGAGCCCCCAAAACCCACTACCCACAACTGTACACCAATACCATAGCCCTTACAGGTGAAGGGGGGCACCTAGATGTAGGTACAGTGGGTTTGTGGTGGGTTTTGGAGGGCTCACTGTTTCCTCCACAAACATAACAGGTAGGGGGGTGGTGCTGGGTCTGCCTGTCTGAAGTGCACTCACCCACTAAAACTGCTCCAGGGACCTGCATACTGCTGTCATGGACCTGAGTATGACATCTAAGGCTGGCAGGACATATTTTTACAGATGTTTTTTGAGGGTGGGAGGGGGTTAGTGACCACTGGGGGAGTAACGGGAGGTCATCCCTGATTCTCTCCGGTGGTCATGTGGTCATTTCAGCACCTTTTTTGTGCCTTAGTCATAAGAAAAACAGGTCCAGGTGAAAACGTCCAAGTGTTCGTCAGAGACGTCCTTCTTTTTTTCGATTATGGGTCAAGGACATCCAAGTGTTAGGCACGCCTAAGTCCCGCCTTCGCTACACCTCCGACACGCCCCCTTGAACTTTGGTTGTCCCTGCGACGGAGTGCAGTTGGGGACATCCAAAATCGGCTTTCAATTATACCGATTTGGACGTTTCTGTGAGAAGGACCTCCATCTTCCGATTTATGTCGAAAGATGGGCGTGCTTCTCTTTCGAAAATGAACCCACAGGTCTGCGATTTGTTGATGAACTATGGACTCAGTAAGTTTAGCCAAGAACTGAAGGTTTGTTATTGGCTGATAATTTGCTGGATCATCAGTAGAGCAGTCTTCCAACTGCTAGGGACCTCCCCTGTAAATAAACTGAGAGTCACCATAGAATGGATGTACAGAAGAAAAGAGGTAGAAAAAGGTTGGTAAGGCAAGTAGAGAGAGGATCATGTGGCACCGTGGTAGACTTTATTGATTGTGCAAGTCTACCAAGCTCAGTAATTGAAGGGGGGCTGAAGGTAGCAGTTGTAGTAACTTGGTCATATAAATGTTGAGCTTCACTAACCTGTGGCAGAACAGATGGTGATGGGCACACTCCTGAATTCTGATGTGATGAAGATAGACATGGAGCTTGAAGCATCTGTATCTTAGATTTGAAGAACCCAGCCAGAGTTTGCGCGTCCGGAGCTGTGCATACTGGTTTTTGTAGTGTATGGCAAGTAGTAAGGGATTGGAGAATTTGACAGAGCTTTGAAGATGTTAGTGCTCTAAAAATATGAACAGAATAATAGTCTCCGTTCCAAGTGAGAAGCATAGCCTTACAGGTTCATACCATCTTCTTGTACTGTAAGTAGCAAGATAAGCAGAGGTTGGAACCTGACGCCATTTCCTCTCTGTCTGGCTTCTGTTTTATCTGATGCAGTTCTGTGGTATACCATGGGTCGTTGTGCCTATGGTTAGACAAAACTGTGTGGCTAACAGGTGGGGCCACGGCATCTAAAGACTTTTTGTACTTCAGAGTTCCAGAAAGACACTTGTTCTGTTAGCATAGTATCAGTGAAAGTAGAGAAGGTGAGTGTACAACTGCCTAGCAACCAATCTGAATAAAGCTGGCTAACATCCCTATGTGTGATTGTTTTCTCCGTAGTATGGAGTATACGGTCTGGGAAAGAATATGTATAGGAAATGAGAGAGTGGTCCATCCAAGGCAAGGAAAGGAGGGAAGTAGCAGCTACTGAAAAAACAGAAACAGCAAATGACAGAATCAGATCTAGAATATGACCGTCCCTATGTGTTGGTCGATCGATATGCTAGATAAGACTTAGGCCTGAAAAAAAATGTAAAAGATCGAGTGCAAAAGGAGAAGTGGGGTCACCATACTGTATGTTAAAATCCCCCAAGACCATTAGATGTAAATAGAAAGAAGAGTCAGTGAGCAGCAATTACAGCAGTTGGAAAGAAGAGGCAGTTGGAGGAAGGGGGGGGGGGGGTAGGGTTACCATATGGCTCCAGAAAAAGGAGGACAGATTGAGCCAGTCTGAGTTTTACTTCCATTGCTTTCAATGGAAGCAAAACCCGGACTGGATCAATGTGTCCTCCTTTTTCTGGAGCCATATGGTAACCCTAGAGGGGGGTCATAGAGGAGGAGGCATTCAAGCAGAATTCAACAGCTTCAAGAGCTCCTACTGTATATTGTTGGGGCCAGGGCTGCTGAGAGACAAAGCTGGGCCCGGACAAATAATGTTAAGGGGCCTGCTCCCAACCCCCCCTCCCCTGGTCTTCTACTTCCCTAGAGTCATTGAATGACAGGCAGCAGCAATTGAGGGACACTGCTCTGTCAACCACAGGTCTTTCTTCCTGCTGTGTCCTGCCTATGTGGAAACAGGAAGCTACTTCACAGGAGGTGGGGTATAGCTGGCAGAGCAGTGTTTTTTGATTGCTGCTGCCTGCCATTCAAAGACTCCAATCAAATAGGAATAAGAGAACCAAGAAACTACCCCCCAGGAAATTGTATCAAATATATCATAATAGGAGTAGTACAGATGTGTCAACAATCACTAATACACATATGATATCAAAATATGAGACCGAGAGGCATCAGATGGTTATAAACATGGGCTAACGGACCTCTTATAGCACATGCTATTCCAGATCCAAGATCCTCCAAATGTCATCAATCATTTGCCTCTCTAGTCTACTAAATTCAAATATTTTATTTAAACAGCATGTCTCTTCTAGCAATAAAACAAAAACCAATCCACTATAAATCTTCACCAAACATAAGTAGTGAAAAAAATGTGACTATTTAGCTTCTCTTAAATAGTAGTTCACATTGCTGTGTAACCATTACAGACACGACGCCAACAACATGCTAAAGGCGTTTCAGTGCACATGACCTGCTCTGGGGAAATAAACAGCAGTCACAAATCTAGTGAGTAAAATTGGCACACCAGCACTCTGCGGGAGCTCCTCTCTCTCTGTCTCTCTCTGTCTCTCTCTCTCTCTCTCTCTCTTATAGGATCATTATATACTGACTTACATGCCTGAGGGGATGCACTCTCCCTTTGTTCAGCTTTCCTCCCTGTAGGATTCTCTCTCTCAGAGCTTTGGAATCCCCTCCTCTTTTGTAGGATTCCAGTTTAGGTTTTCTTTCCCACCAGGGTTCTAGTCCCATTCTGCTTTTCCACTAGGGTGTGGTGAGGGGAGGCACAATCAGTCTTCCTCAACACACCAGGCATGGCTCTCAATATTGGCTGGTGCTCAGTAAAGTTCTGGGTTGCCTCATTAAACTGGATATTCAATGCCAGAGGCCAGACATGCCTCAGCATGAAATATCTGGGGTTAACTCAGCCTGCGGCTGTGAGCAGTTACAACCACTTAACTTCACTGACTGAATATCAACCCTCATGTTTTATCTATCTAGTAAAAGTTTAGAACATTGTGCATTAAAAGCTGTACACCTTGGGTCAGGATTTCCTCTCCTAGACTGACAGAAGCTGAGGATGCCACAATGGCAGCATTTCTAACCACAGGGGAAGGAAGGGGCTCATTGTATGGAGTAACACCTAAGCAGCCAATCTAAAAACTGGTTCTGAAGGGAGCCAGGCCACATATCCAATAAGAGATCTCTGCCTGGCTCTGATTGAACTGGAAGATATCGGCGCAGGACAGAACTGCTGTGGCAAAAAAAAAAAAAGTGTATCATTAGGATGCAGGCCCCTAAATAGCTTGATAAAAATAGCCAGCTTTGGATGTGGCAAACAGTTAGCATCAAGGCTCCAAGCTTAACTCACAACAGGTTTCAGGCCTGCAAAACCATATGATTTCATGCATAAGGATGGTAGGCGTGTGGATGATCTTACTCCTACCCATTGCCAATGTCTCTTCTAAACTGCAGGGGAATCCACCACCCAAATTTTCATCATTTTACTGTACAATCTGCTTGGGTTGCCCCAGCACCACCCCCAACAGCAAGAACACAGATGGCAGACTCCTCTGCAAGCTCAGAGGGAACATTGCCCACTGGCTACATATACTATAGACACCTACAGTATAAACACTTCCTCTCTCCAAAATACATTCACAAACACACACACACCACAACCACAGCTTATTAAAGTATCAGTCCTTTAGGGTCTTTGAAAGAAAATGTGATTCTGATGCCATTAAATTGAGATGAATTAGATTTGTAATTACTCCCATATGAATTATGCTGCCTGTGAAGGGGGAAAAAAAAAACCCTGTGGTCCTTTCTGTCCTTAGACTAACTTGGTTAAAGGAGAGGAAGGAGGAGAGTATTGGCACCTCTTCAAAAGAGCCCAACAGAAAATAGAAATGTGTGTCCACTACCACAAAAGAAACTATACATCAACAACATGCTACCGTCTGTCAGCGTAAACTACATACTGTGTTCGGATTAGGCAGAAATCCTCAGATCCCTGGGATAAACCCTGTCTGCTTGCTTTTAACACTTCAATCACATGTAAATGCTTGACAGTTATTTTGGTTTATGCACGTCTGCATATTTATAAACCGCCACGCTAACACACAGCCACATCAACTCCCTAATTCCATAAAACTTACCATAAATTGAGAGTGGAAATTTGGGCGCATGTGCAGTTTAATTGAATAGCGAGTCAATTAATGCCAAAAGTTGTCATTTTAAACCAAGCAATTATTGGCACTAATTAGATTTAATCAGAAAATACTCACATAAGTTTAGGCACGGAATCCGCGCCTAAATGTTATGCAGGAGTAAAAAAAAAGGGGGTGCACAAATGGGAGGGTCATGGGAGGAATGGGGGTGTTTCTAGCATTTAAACGCATTGTTATAGAATAACAGGGGTACTTGCCTAATATAGGTGCATACATTTTCTCCTAAAGTTAGGCGTGATTCCCAGGCATAAGCACTATTCTATAAGCCATGCATTACTTTAAGCATGGCTTATAAATAGCGCTTTTTTCGGCGCCATATATAAGAACATAAGAATAGCCATACTGGGTCAGACCAGTGGTCCATCTAACCCAGTATCCTGCTTCCAACAGTGACCAATCCAGGTCACAAGTACCTGGCAGAAACCTAAATAGGAAGGATAAGCAGTATCAGCTGCCCTAAGTTTTCAGCTGAAAATGCATCTTCTTAGGAGCTTAAAGTTATGCTTATAAATTTAAGCCTGCCAGAGGTTGAATCTGGGAAATTACAGACTGGTGAGCCTGACGTCAGTGCCGGGAAAATAGTAGAGACTATTATAAAGAGCAAAATTACAGAGCATATAAATAAGCAAGGATTAATGAGACAAAGCCAACATGGATTTAATGAAGGGAAATCTTGCCTCACCAATCTACTACATTTCTTTGCAGGGCTGTGCCAACACGGTAAGCGGGGTAAGCACGGCAGGGGGGGCGCCACCACACCATGCTTACCTCGCCCTCCCGCTCCCATTGCCCAACTGCCCGCACTCTTCTCTCCCCCAATATCCCTTTCCTTTTTTTAATCCTTTTAAATTTACCTCCGTCCGGCAGCGCAGCGTCAGTAAAGGAGGTGGCGCTCCCGACCTGCCCGCTCCCATGTCCCAACTGCCCGCCCTCTTCCTCTCCCCAACATCCCTTTCCTTTTTTTTATCCTTTTAAATTTACCTCCGTCCGGCAGCGCAGCATCAGTGAAGGAGGCGGCGCTACTGCCGTGTCTAGCCTTCCCTTCGCTCAGTGTTCTGCCTTCTTCTGACGTCAAGGAAATGACGTCAGAAGAAGGCGGGACACTGAGTGAAGGGAAGGCTAGACACGTCGGGAGTGCCGCCTCCTTCACTGACGCTGCGCCTGTGCTGCCGGACGGAGGTAAATTTAAAAGAAAAAAAAGGAAAGGGATGTTTGGGGGGGGGGGGAGAAGAGGGTGGGCAGTTGGGACATGGGAGCGGGCACGTCGGGAGTGCCACCTCCTTCACTGACGCTGCACCTGTGCTGCCGGACGGAGGTAAATTTAAAAGAAAAAAAAAGGAAAGGGCTGTTGGGGGAGAGAAGAGGGTGGGCAGTTGGGCAATGGGAACGGGAGGGCAGGGGAGAGAGGAGCATGGATGCGAGGGCAGGGTTCATGGAAGGGAGAGAGGGGAATTGCTTTATAGGGATGAATGGAGGGGGCAAGGGACAGAGGAGCATGGATGGGCATGGATGAGAGGGTGGGGCTCAGGGAGAGAGGGGAATTGCTGGATAGGAATGAATGGAGGGGGCAGGGGACAGAGGAGCATGGATGGGAGGGCAGGGCTCAGGGAGAGAGGAGAAATTGCTGGACATAGAGGGGAGGGAAGAGAGATGAAGGAGATGAAATGAGGGAAAAGGAAGAGAGGAGAAAAACTGCACATGAATGAAGAAAATAGGCAGAAGCTGAGGACCAGAAATGAAGAAGAAAGAAGGAAAGAAAAGAAATAAAATGGAAAGAAAGCCCTGGAAACGGAGTTAAGAGGACAGATAGCAGCAGAATCAGATACTGGGCCAGCATGATCAGAAAAAGAAAGTCACCAGACAACAAAGGTAGAAAAAAATCATTTTATTTTCCTTTTATTGTTTGGAATATGTCCACTTTGAGAATTTACATCTGCTATCTTATTTTGCAATGTATAGCAATTTGTTTCTAAGAATATTGCTGACAATTCCTGTCAGTGTGGCAAGTGGTGAGCGATCATTTTCACCGGGGGGGGGGGGGGGGGGGGGGGGGGCGCCAACTGACAGTCTGCAGGAGGCACCAGAGACCCTAGGCATGGCCCTGTTTCTTTGAATGGGTAAACGAACATGAAAGACTCCAGAACAAACTGGAAAGTCATCAAATAGAAGGTAGTGTTCTATTGTGGGTTAAAAACTGGTTAAAAGATAGAAAACAGAGAGTAGGGTTAAATGGTCAGTATTCTCAATGGAGAAGGGTAGGTAGTGGGGTTCCTCAGGGGTCTGTGCTGGGACCGCTGCTTTTTCACATTTATAAATGATCTAGAGATGGGAGTAACTAGTGAGGTATTTAAATTTGATGACGACACAAAGTTATTCCGGTGGTGGGAGGCGGGACTGGTGGTGGTGGGAGGTGGGACTGGTGGTTTGGAGGCGGGGATAGTGCTGGGCAGACTTATACGGTCTGTGCCAGAACCGGTGGTGGGAGGCGGGGCTGGTGGTTGGGAGGCGGGGATAGTGCTGGGCAGACTTATATGGTCTGTGCCCTGAAAAGGACAGGTACAAATCAAGGTAAGGTATACACAAAAAGTAGCACATGTGAGTTTATCTTGTTGGGCAGACTGGATGGACTGTGCAGGTCTTTTTCTGCCGTCATCTACTATGTTACTATGTTACTATAGTTGTTAAATCGCAAGAGGATTGTGAAAAATTGCAAGATAACCTTACGAAACTGGGAGATAGGCATCCAAATATTAGATGACGTTTAATTTGAGTAAGTGCAAAGTGATGCATGTGGGAAACAGGAACTCGAACTATAGATCCGTGATGTAAGGTTCCAGATTAGTAGTCACCAACTAGGATCTAGATGTCATCATTGATGATACATTGAAACCCTCTGCTCAGTGTGCAGTGACAGCGAAGAAGAAAGCAAATAGAATGTTAGGTATTATTAGGAAAGGAATGGAAAACAAAAATGAGGATGTTATAATGCCTTTGTATTGCTCCATGGTGCGACCGCACCTTGAACACTATGTGTAATTCTGGTCACTGCATCTCAAAAAAGATATAGTGGAATTAGAAAAGGAACAGAGAAGGGAGACAAAAATGCTAAAGGGGATGGGATGACTTCCCTATGAGGAAAGGCTAAAGTGGCTAAGGCTCTTCAGCTTGGAGAAAAGACAGCTGAGGGGAGATATGATACAAAATAAAGAATGGAATGGAATAGGTGGATTTGAATCGCTTGTTTACTCTTTCCAAAAATACTAGGATTAAGCTGCACGCAATGAAGCTACAAAGCAGTAAATTTAAAACAAATCTGAGAAAATATATTTTCACTCAATGTGTAATTAAACTCTGGAATTCATTGTCAGAGAATGTAGTAAAAGCAGTTAGCTTAGCGGGGTTTTAAAAAGGTCTGGATATCTTCCTAAAAGAAGTCCGTAAGCCATTGTTAAAATGGATTTGGGGGAAATCCACTGCTTATTTCTAGGATAAGCAGCATAAAATGAATTGTACTGTTTTGGGAATTTGCCAGGTACTTGTAGCCTGGATTGGCCACAGTTGGAAACAGAATACTGGGCTTGATGGACCTTTGGTCTGTCCAAGTATGGCAATTCTTATCTTCTTAAATTTTGAGCCTAGTGCTAAGCTCCTAACTTCTTTTCTCTTCTCTAACTCTGCTTCTCTTGTCACCTTTTTTTATGCTCCTAAATGTAAGAGTTTAGTGAATTTTTGAGTATAAATTTAGGCATTCAACCATAGTAAATTTTCCAAGAGGCCAATTTAAGAACATAAGTCCCAAAATTCAAAGGATTTATGCTCCTAACTTTGAAAGCTATGACTACATGTGCAAAGGGTTTTTATGACTCACAAATGGCAAAGCCAAAAGCTATCTGTGATATCTGCTATTACAAAAGCCAAAACCTACACACGGCATCTGCTAGAGGCTTTTGTCCTTAACTAGGATTAGCCTAGTGGTTAGGGTGGTGGACTTTGGTCCTGAGAAACTGAGGTTGATTCTCGGCACAGGCTCTGGGCAAGTCACTTAACCCTCCATTGCCTGCTGCATTTAGCCTGCCATGATTGGGAAAGCGTGGGGTACAAAAATAAAACAGCTTTTGGCCATTAATAAATTAGGGGCCCTTTTACTAAAGGGCAGTAAGGCTACAGCCTGCTTGGCACACGGCATATTGGTCCTACCACCAGGCTCACACAAGAGCCTGGTAGTAGCTCCAGGTCCCCGCATACCATTTCAGGTGCTAGAAAATACCTTTTTATTTTCTAGTGCCGGGGGGTATGCCCAGTGGTAATTGGGCAGCACTGTGTGCTGTCCAATTATCGCTGGAGCCCTCATCACCTCCTAAATAGGAGGCGGTAAAGGCTCTGGCAGTAATTGGCTGCTCAGCAATTTTTTAATTACCACACAGTCATTTACTGGCCCTTTAAGAAAAAAAAGGCCTTTATGCCAGCAGTGGTACCAGGTGGTCTCGGTTGGTGACAATCCCACATGCCATCGCCACCATGAACCACCTTTTACCGCTGTTTGGTAAAAGGGTCCCTTAATTTTTTATTTATTTATTTAATTTCTAAGATACCACCTGCAAGCCATCAAAGCAGGCATACATTCAGGTACTGTAGGTATTTTTCTGTCCCTGGAAGGCTAACAGTGAGTTTGTACTTGACACAATGAAGATTTTTTTTTTTTTTAGTTAATATTGAAAAGGTTTTACAATACATTACAAGTGAGCAAACCATAAAACCATAAAATTTGCACAATGTCGATATATACAGCAACAAAATGATTTCTTATCCAGTTAAGGGAGCAGGATTACAAAAAAATTTGAAAGGTTCCCAGTTTTTAAAAGGTTTGGTAGTGTGTTTACTTTTTTCAGCAATGTATGATTTATATTGATAAATCAGTCAATGAAGGTTTAAATGACTTGTCCAAGATCACAAAGACGTGCAGTGAGACTTAAATCACACCTCCACTTCCCCGTTCTCAGACCGCTGTTCTAAAGATTAGGCTACTTCACTCCTCCACTTACAAGCATCCCATATGTAAATAGCAGCACTTACACATGTAGAGGCCTACATGTATAAATGGCATTTCATAATCTGGCATTTTGTCCAGATTTTTCTGTGATTTCATAACAGGGGCCATTTACATATAGGGAAGCTTATGACATTTAGATATCAAAGGGATGTGGATACAGAAGACAGAGGGAGAGTTCTGTGTGGGCCTGCAATACATACAGTACAGTGATACCTCGGTTTTCGTTGGTAATCCATCCGAAAACAATCGGCGAAATCCGAAACCAATGAAAACCGAGGCAATAAGAAAGTACAGTAGACAGCGCTCGTTAGACGGCGATTTTGAAATTGCAGCAGTTACGTCACTTGTGCTACTGGTGCTGTCAAGTACCACCAGGAAGGAGATTTTATGCCATTCCTGGGTTTTGGCAAGCCTGTCTTGATGGATCTGCAGCCAGCTGAAGACGAAATCCGAGGCGACAGACGAAAACCGAGACAAATTTTTTGATGAAAAAAATGACGAAAACCGAAAACGACGAAATCCGAAGGCGACGAAAACCGAGGTTTTACTGTATGTAGAAACAGTGCCAAGTACCTAAATCCATATCTATAAGGCAAAAGATGGACATTGGCATTTAGAGCTGCCCTGAGACATGTATAAGTGCCTGTTGTAAGGGGCAAGTCACCATCTCCTAATACATATGCTTCATTTAAACAGTTAAGGCAGTGATTCACACCAAACGATTCAACAGTGTCAATGTACTCTTTATTAGTTGGCAAATAAAGACTCAACACGAATCGTGTTTCGACCACTTGGAATTCTACGTCTGTGGGGAAACGTGTTCTCCTCATTTGTTGCTGTTGTCATTCAAGCAGTTGCCACGAGTGAAGAGAAGGAAGAGGAAAAGACCAAAGAGGATGAGGAGACGATGACAAGGAACACCAAGATGACCAGCAGATGGATGCTGTGCTGAACAGCCAGGCTTCCAGGAGAAGGAGGAGGAGGGTGAAAAGGCAGTCAGCCGGGAGGAGGAGGAAGGATCATAGGGCCTGCCATGGGAGTCCCTCGACCTACTAATCACAAAGCCTGTGACAGTAACAGAGCTACTGGACCAGATGGGTCCACATGAGATTCATCCCCCAGTTTCAGACTTTGAAGTCCTGCTGCAAATTCAGTCGTTCTGGCATAATGTGCAGCAGGTCTTCAGGTCATCCTGGAAGCAATGGCCCTCATCCTGACTCATCTAGAGGATTTGAGGGCAGAGCCACTTGTCCTCACAGGTACAGTTATTCAGCAGGGGGCACGTATCTCAGCCCTTCCCAAGCCACAAATCTAAAATTTCATAGAGGTGTAGCAGGCTGTCAAAATGCTCTGTGATTTCAGTTACAGAAAGAACATTCTGGTGTCTGAAGAGGATTCTAGTGCCAACCAACTCACAGTTTTCTAGTCCCAACCTGGAATCATGAGTGAATTCCCAGACAGTTAAACCTCTAAACTAATTGTAAGAGGGTATAAAAATAATAATAATAATTAAAAAATAATACTTACACCCGGAAGTGCTCCAGTGCAGAGCAGGTCAGGAGTCGAGGGATCGCAGGTGATAGCACTAGCTGCCTGCAGTTTTGTGGGAAGCTGCAGGAGCCTGGAAAGTGATGGATGCAGGAGTACAGGAAAGGAACAAGTGACTGCAGAGTGAAGGTGACAGTAAGAGCTGCATCGGATTTATGGTGCTATGGCACTTGTCAGTGTCATGGATACAGTGGGAACACGGGGCCTGATGCTGACTGTGCATCTGTGATTAGTGGAGTGGAGGAGTGGCCTAGTGATTAGGGTGGTGGACTTTGGTTCTGTGGAACTGAGGAACTGAGTTCGATTCCCACTTCAGGCACAGGCAGCTCCTTGTGACTCTGGGCAAGTCACTTAACCCTCCATTGCCCCAGGTACAAATAAGTACCTGTATACAATATGTAAGCTGCATTGAGCCTGCCATGAGTGGGAAAGCGCGGGGTACAAATGTAACAAAAAAAAAAAAATTAGTGCATAGGCACATTCATGTGGAGAAGAGTGCCAGGAGAACAAGAAGCGCAAGTCACGCTCAAACATAGAATTTCCCTGGATGTCATTGGTGTGAAATGGGCCCATAGACAGTTCTTTGATTGGCTGAGAGTGCCCAGTAACAAGGGAGGGGGAGCAGAGACAGAGAGGGGGTTTTGAGAATTCCTTGGGTGTGCAGTGGGTGTGAAGTTCATGCACAGGAGTTCTGACTCTGCAGGAGAGGAAGCAGAAAGTAGCATGACAGTCTCAACTAAATAGCGGCTGAATTTTTGAAGACTCCTGAGCTTCCTTGGAGCTTTGGGGCAAATCAGGAGCTTCAGTGAGGGTGTGAAAGGATCAGGAGATGAAAAGAAGTTTGGGGAAGCTGATTGACAGTGGTATGAATGGTTGGCTGGCAGGAAAGTGGGTAAATTGGCTAGTGATGATTAGATAACAGCAAGTGCTACTATCAGGTTCATTTTCGAAAGAGAAGGACGCCCATCTTTCGACACAGGGTCGCCCAAATCGGCATAATCGAAAGCCAATTTTGGGCATCCCCAACTGCTTTCTGTCGCGGGGATGACCAAAGTTCACGGGGGATGTCGGAGGTGTAGCGAAGGCAGGACTTGGGCGTCCTAACACATGGGCGTCCTCGACCCGTAATGGAAAAAAAGGGTGTTCCTGACGAGCACTTGGGCGACCTTACCTGGTCCTGTTTTTCTTACGATCAAGCCACAAAAAGGTGCCCAAACTGACCAGATGACCACCGCAGAGAATCGGGGATGACCTCCCCTTACTCCCCCAGTGGTCACTAACCCCCTCCCACCCTCAAAAAAATCTTTAAAAATATTGATTGCCAGCCTCTATGCCAGCCTCAAAAGTCATACTCAGCTCCATCGCAGCAGTATGCAGGTACCTGGAGCAGTTTTAGTGGGTGCAGTGCACTTCAGGCAGACGGACCCAGGCCCATCCCCCCCCATACCTGTCACACGTGGTGGTAAATGTGAGTCCTCCAAAACCCACCACAAACCCAAATCTAGGTGCCCCTCTTCACCCGTAAGGGTTATGGTAGTGGTGTACAGTTGTGGGTAGTAGGTTTGGGGGGGGGGGATTGGGGGGCTCAGTACACAAGGTAAGGGAGCTATGTACCTGGGAGCAATTTCTGAAGTCCACTGCAATGCCCCCTAGGGTGCCTAGTTGGTGTCCTGGTAGGTGAGGGGGACCTCTGCACTACGAATGCTGGCTCCTCCCATGACCAAATGGCTTGCAATTGGTCGTTTCTGAGATGAGCGTCCTTGGTTTCCATTTCGCCGAAAATCAGAAACAACCAAGTCTAGGGACATCCATCTCTAAGGATGACCTAAATGTCAAGATTTGGCCGTCCCAAGTATTTGGGTCAGAACTTATTTAACATTCATTGATTTCTGTGGTGTCTTGAGTTTTAGGCTATATGTGAACAGGTTATGACTGAAACTGTTTAAAAGAACTTTATTTTTATTTTGGTATTGAAACATTTGAGAAAAAGAAGAACTAGAATGGATTTGATTTTGTTTATTTGACTGAGAGATAGTAAAAATGTGTTGTATTATTCCTTGAAACTTAATGATTTGATTAAGTTTGGGAAAATATTTAAAAGGAAACATCTGAGAGAGTATTTTTGAGATATGAAATTAATTCTGTGACCTGTGTTGTTGAAGCAACATCACAGGATGAGAGATAAAGTATATTTTCTTAGTTGTTTTAGAAGTACTGATTTATTTTCAGTTTAATGTGAAATACTGGAATTATAAACAG
This sequence comes from Microcaecilia unicolor, assembly GCF_901765095.1. Taxonomy (NCBI): domain Eukaryota; kingdom Metazoa; phylum Chordata; class Amphibia; order Gymnophiona; family Siphonopidae; genus Microcaecilia; species Microcaecilia unicolor. Next base: position 410,443,270 of record NC_044031.1, read on the forward strand.
ATATAGATCTTGGTCAATTTTCTTATTAAGCTTCAGAAGGTTATTGTTTGCCTTGCCTGATCTGAGGTTGAGAATTTTTGTGTAACAGTGCTAAACTGAACATTTGCTGTTCTTTATTAATTGTTACTAGGCTGAGATAAAACTGTTACCTCTAAAAGTATTTTATTTGATCTGTTATGAAGCAGTTCATTGCCATGGTGAATTTCTGCAGTTTTGTTTCAATTTTATTCTGGTGGAATATTAACAATTATATCCTATGGGCATCTACACAGCGCACACTAATTTTTAGCATGCGGTAAAACTGCTAGTGCACCTTAGTAAACAGGGCCCCAGATGACCACTGAATGGATTAAGACATAAGCCCCCTTACTCCCATAACGATAACTGACCCCCTCCCACCTCCCAAATATGTGGAAGAAACATACCAGGCTCTATGAGAGCTTCAGATGTTGTGGCCAGTCCTATTAGAGCAGCAAGCAGGTCCCTGGAGTAGCCTAGTGGTCAGTGCAGTACACTGTGGAGAAGGGTACCCAGGCCCATATCCCATTCTAACTGGTACACTTGTGATAGAATTTTTGAGCCTTACAAAACTCACCAAATACCTACTGTATTTTCACCTACAGGTGACACCTGCAGGCATAAGGGCTATTGTAGTGGGTACAGTAGGTTTTTGGTGGGTTTTTGGAGGGCTCCCCATACAATATAAGGGAGTAGTAACAGTGAGATGTGTACTCGGGAACCTTTTATGTGAAGTCCATAGCACTGCCCCCTAGGGTGCCCCATTGTTCTGCTGTGATGTCTGAGTGGTCAGTCTACTAAAAATGCTGCCCCCCCCCCTATACATCCCAAGGCTTGTTTTTGTGCATTTTTCCAATGGATTCCCCCCCCCCCCCCCCCCCAAAAAAAAAAAAAATGGTCCTAGATACATTGAGCACAAAAACATCTAGCAAATGGCAATTTTCAAAACAAAAAGTTGGACATTTTTCTGCTTTGCAAATGACCATGTTCGCTATTGGGCTTTTGGTCATTTTTCCTAAAATGTCCAAAATCAGATTTAGACGTCACATCAAAAATGCCCCTCTATATAATATTTGGGTTTCCATAATGTGGGCTTCAGCATCTATGATTATGAGATAGGATACTTCATTTATTATGTTTTGTAATTACCTTTGAATGGTGCATTTTCTTTGCATGTTATGGTTGTGTATATTTTGAATTCTTTAATAAAAAAAAATAATAGAATAGATGCATTATGATCATGTGACTTGTGTAGTATTGTGTATCATGAAATCATCTAATAACACCTAACAAAATACATGACCATATTTCCATTTCTCCCCTCCCTTATTTGCTTCTTTAATCGGTGCAAACTAATACTGTAAGTATATAAGTATTGCCATACTGGGACAGACCGAAGGTCCATCAATCCCAGCATTCTGTTTCCAACAGTGGCCAATCCAGGTCACAAGTACCTGGCAAGATCCCAAAACAGTACAATACATTTTATGCTGCTTATCCTAGAAATAAGCAATGGATTTTCTCCAAGTCCATTTTAATAATGGCTTATGGACTTTTCTTTTAGGAAGCCATCCAAACCTTTTTTAAACCCCGCTAAGCTAACTGCTTGTACTACATTCTCTGGCAATGAATTCCAGAGTTTAATTACACATTGAGTGAAAATATATTTTCTCAGATTTGTTTTAAATTTACTGCGTTGTAGCTTCATTGCGTGCAGGCTAATCCTAGTATTTTTGGAAAGAGTAAACAAGCGATTCAAATCCACCCATTCCATTCCATTCTTTATTTTGTATACCTCTATCGTATCTCCCGTCAGCTGTCTTTTCTCCAAGCTGAAGAGCCTTAGCCACTTTAGCCTTTCCTTATAGGGAAGTCATCCCATCCCCTTTATCATTTTTGTCTCCCTTCTCTGTTCCTTTTCTAATTCCACTATATCTTTCTTGAGATGCAGTGACCAGAATTACACACAATATTCAAGGTGCGGTCGCACCATGGAGCAATACAAAGGCATTATAACACATTGAGTAAAGAAATATTTTCTTCGATTTGTTTTAAATTTACTACGTTGTAGTTTCATTGCGTGCCCCCTAGTCCTAGTATTTTTGGAAAAATGTAAACAAGTGATTCACATCTATCTATTCCACTCCATTCAATATTTTATAGATCTCTATCATATCTCCCCTCAGCTGTCTTTTTTCCAAGCTGAAGAGGAGACTTGAAGTGCTATGTGCTTCAGAATTGAAAACATGCCAGGTCAAAGGTCACACAGGCTGCACTGCTAAAGAAATTATAATATTTGGACACCTGGAAATCATTAAAAGGCCATCTGAAAAAATGCCCGTAAACCACAGAAGTAGCATTAGCTTGGTAATACCAAATGTGCGGATGTTACAGGTGGCACAGTGCAAGCATGGTGGAAATATTTCTTTCCTGAGAGAGTGGTGAATGTTTGCAATGGTCTACTAACAAAAATAGCAGAAAAAAAAACCCAACCCTGAACATAAACATGCTTAAGACAAATACAGATGGTGGTTATATGGGAGAGGGAGGCAGATGACCTACTAGGTTACTATGGTAAAAAAAAAAGTAGGTAGAGACAACTGGGCAAATTAGATGAATCAATATTGCTATAATGTATGAATAGAACCATTATGATAATATTTTGGTACCAAATATGAGATGCATATAAGTGCCTGAGTCAGGCAAGAGTATTTGTATCCCAATCTTTATCCTGATCTTCGATCCTCCCTCTCCAAACCTGACACTCTGGTCTTCAGGCCTTTTTGACTCTACTTTCTTCTCCCCCAGCCCAACCATCCCTCCCCTCACCCTATGTGGTAGAAGAAATGCTGCCCTGTTCCTGTGTTAGTTTTAGTCCTGGACATTTTCATTTTGTTTCATTATGATTGAAAACGTCCAGGTCTTAGTAATACCCAGATCCCACCTTTAACATGCCCCCTTGAGATTTGGTTGCACTGCAGATGAACAGCATAGAAAAACATCTGGAAAACGGGTTTTGAAAATATCGATTTGGACGTTTTGGAGAGAAAAATGTCCAAATGCTGCTTTATGCCATTGTTGTTTTTTTTTGCGAAGACTGGTTTCTTCTGTTTCTTTGAAACTCTGTTATTACACACGTATTTTAATCATACATGTGCACAAAATCAGAATAATTCCAAAAAATTTATCCAAGGTCATCAAATCGTAATTGTCATTCACAAATAAGCACTTAGCTTAAAAAATGGGTCCCGACGGTGATCGCTGTTTCACTTGACTTAAGTTTCATCAGGAGAGCTAAATGCACCATTATTTAACGTCTAAGCATGCACCTGCAATTCAGCCAGCAAAATTAGTATCCATTAGTGCCTGATCATATCTAACAAAAGTTTTTCAAAACTTACTTTCCGGGTCTTAGTGCTACTTTTCAAAGATGGTGTCATTTGCAATTGAGGTGCCAAAACTCTTCCTGCAGCGGAACTAAAACTCCACCTATTTAAAAATGTGATGACATTATCACATTTGGTAATATCCAATCAGGAAGCTCTGCTACATCTATATATATAAAGCAGACGTGTGTGTGTTTGTTTGTTTGTCCATAACCACTCCTCCGGCCCCCGAAGAACTATGGCCACCAAACCCAGCATGCAGACTCTACCCACTGTAGCCAAGGTTATTGTGTAGTTTGAAGCGATTAGGTTCACGGGGGCACTCAGGGGAGGGGGAGCAATACTTCCATTCATTAAGGGGCCCTTTTACTAAGCCACGTAGGCATGTACGTGTGTCCTACGTGTATCAAGTTGGAGTTATCGCCCAGCTACCGCGTGGCCTGAGTGGTAATTTTGTTTTTTATGCGCGTCCGCTACGCCAGAAAATAATTTTCATTTTCCTGTGTGCAGCGGAAACCAGGCAGTAATCGTCATTCTACGTGTGTAGGTGATTACTGCACGGTTACCACGTGAGATCTTACCGCTAAGTCAATGGGTGGTGGTAAGGTTTCAGACCCAAAGTGGACGCACACCAATTTTTATTTTGCTGCACGTCCATTTTCTGCAAAAATTTTAAAAAGGCCTTTTTTTACATGCGCACTGAAAAATGGATCTGTGCGAGCCCAAAACACCTGTCTACTCTAGCGCAGCCCATTTTTCAGCATACCTTAGTAAAAGGACCCCTAAATGAATAGGCTGCAGGTCAGAAAGTTCTTTCTTGCTGTTGCTAAGTGACAAATTGCTTGGGACAGGGTGAGGGCTCAGAGACTGATGGGGAGAAACAGAGACAGCAGCTGTGCAGTTGTCCCTCTATCATTCTCTAATACCCTCTTCCCTAACAATTTCAGTACAAGGGAGGTTCAGAGACTGGTGGAAACAGGAAAGGGAGAAAGTATTGGGGTCAGGTTGGGAAGTGTGTGTGTGTGCATGAATTCACCACTCTGCCAGGGGAACACTCCTCAAAAAGGTGGGAAACTGAATTTCAATATGCCCTTGAAAAGAAGGTTGAGTTTTGACAGGAAAATGGTGAAAGCCAAACTGCAGGTACTTCCTAGATTGAAAGAAACAACTAATTAAGAAAAGAAATCTAAACATATTGATTGGAAAAGAAAATGCCCCACTCACACTCACCCATTCTAACATACCTCTCAGCAAAACAACCCCAATCACACCCCCTTAATAGCACCCCCACGCTCACATTCACCCCTCAGTACTATGCCCCCACTGACACTCACCCAGAGCAGCACACCTCCACGCACACTCACCACTCAGCGTATATATACAGTGTTATTACATACAAACAAACCTTGCTTTTCTCAGTTACACAGTACTAACCTATCACTGAGCAACATCAGCGGGAACAGCTAGCAAAATTATAAAGATTGTGCCCACCCACTTTGGACTCAGGCCTATCCAAACTTGGCTATCTGGCCTATGCCATTGAGTTATTGGATTCCTCATGGCTGATCCAAATGACCCATTCTGCCTGCCTGGTAGGAATGTATAGATACACATGGAAACTTTTGGTGCCTGATCTGCGGCGTGGTTACAGCAATCAAGTGGAAAGATCTTGGCAGCCAACAAGAAGGCTGGAGCACCCGAGCAGTTAAGCATAATGCAGGCAACATTGCTACGACGGTCCCTGACCACCTGTTAAAATTCCCCCGTATAAGGTAGGTCTTTCTAGTGCATCACATGGGAACAGCTGTGCATCCCTCAGAATGCACATTTGAATACAGATGGCTCATTTAAATAAATTAGCATGCTATTGCCGTTGTTTACTGCTGCAAACATTAAAAAGCCCGCAGAACCTCTTTGTGCATCTCCCGCTGAATAATGTGCTCGCTAAACCAGTTTGAACTGGTCAAAAAAGCACATTGCTGACCCAGTACGTTTAATGGGTCTCCCCCTAAGTGACTGTTTAAAGGGACCTCTAAGCCAGCACCTTGAAGAGAAATCCCTGCCACTCAGTGAGAACCTGCTCCTTTGGATAAGAATGTGCGTGTATGGAGCGAAGAGGGGAGAAGACCAGGAAGAAGTAAATATTTAGTGGGGACCCTGGGGTGTGAATCCATCAGTGGACTACTCTGCAACTTGTTTTGTAGTTTGCCTACACCCTACACTGTTTATTACAATGATTTATTACACACTGTGTTGACATTGTAATGTAGCATACTGTGCCATACTTTGTATTGTTGTTTGAATATTTTTACTGCTATAATTGTCTATTGCTTATGTTTGACTTATTCTTGCTGTACACTGCCTTGAGTGAAGTCCCTCAAAAAGGTGGTAAATCCTAATTCTAAAAAATAAATAAAATAACTGTTCCCCTTACAGTAGACAAGGATTTTTGGTAATGTGCACCAACCTGCTTCCTCATCCCTCCACTTTAGGACTTCTAGGCAACTGCAGGGATCACACAAATCTGTAAAATCCAGCTGAGGGCCCTGCCTCCAAGACCCCTTTAAAACTGAGGTAGGAAAACAAAGAAAGGAAAAACCAAAATGTAAATAAATGCACTGGAGTCCCAAAGTCTGGGGATTTGACAGGATGGAGGAAGGCATGAGGTAAAGCAGCCCTGAATGTAGCATTGCAGCTGATAAAAACAGAGCCTGCCAGCAACTTGCTACAGTGGAAAAAAAAATCCTCAAAACAAACAATATGAAAAATTATCAGCTTTCCACGGCTAGAGTATTTCTTAACAGAGAAAAAAAATGCATATTCTGTACAGATGTCGTTCAGGTAGGGCATTTATTTTCTAGGCACATTATCCAGTGCACACTTCTATTTCAAATTTGATTCAGTCAAGCAGAAGTGGAACCAGAAGGTGCACCTTGCCAGGACAACCTGAATAGACTGGTCCAGTTCTAGTTTTGTCCCAAAGCATACACAGAGCAGCACTTCTCATTTTCCTAAGGACTTTTTTGAGCATGCAAACTAAATGTATGCCTGTTAATTTGTTGGTATATATCCATGCAAGGAATTTACATGCACTATAAACGTTTAGGTGCCCATTGGGCTCATTTTCGAAAGAGGACGCCCATCTTTTGACATAAATCGTCCAAATCGGTATAATCGAAAGCCGATTTTGGATGTTCCCAACTGCTTTCCGTCACAAGGACGGTCAAAGTTCAAGGGGGCGTATCGGAGGCATAACGAAGGCGGGACTTGGGCGTGCCTAACACTAGGACGTCCTCAACCCATAATCGAAAGAAACAAGGACGTCCCTGATGAACACTTGGAAAACTTTACCTGGTCATGTTTTTATTATGACCAAAGCACAAAAATGTGCCCGAAATGACCAGATGACCACTGGAGAGAATCAGGGATGACCCCCCTTACTCGCCCAGTGGTCACTAACCCCCTCCCACCCTCAAAAAACATCTTTAAAAATATGTCGTGCCGACCTCTATGCCAGCCTCAAATGTCATACTCAGGTCCATCACAGCAGTATGCAGGTCCCTGGAGCTGTTTTAGTGGATGAAGTGCACTTCAGGCAGGCGGACCCACCCCCCTACCTGCTACGTTTGTGGAGGAAACAGAAAGCCCTCCAAAACCCATCATAAACCCACTGTACCCACATCTAGGTGCCCCCCTTCACCTGTAAGGGCTATGGTAGTGGGTTTTAGGGGGGGCTCAGCACACAAGGTAAGGGAGCTATGTTCCTAGGAGCAATTTATGAAGTCCACTGCAGTGCTCCCTAGGGTGCCCGGTTGGTGTCCTGGCATATCAGGGGGACCAGTGCACTACAAATGCTGGCTCCTCCCATGACCAAATGGCTTACATTTGGTCGTTTCTGAGATGGACGTCCTTGGTTTCAATTATCGCAGAAAATCAGAAATGACCAAGTCTAGGGATGACCACCTCTAAGGACGACCACAATTCAGGATTTGGGTGTCCCTGACCATATTATCCAAACGAAAGATGGACGTCCATCTTGTTTCGAAAATACAGGTTTCCCCACCCCTGGATGGGGACGTTTTATGAAGACGTCCTCATCAAAACTTGGACGTCCCTTTCGAAAATGCCCCTCCACATGAACCAAATGCAGCTCTCTGAAAAGTTACTCCAGAGGTTTTTCATCTAATGCACATTAAATGCAAAATGTTAACACACCTTAATAAATAAAACCCCTTTGTGAAATAATACAAAACCCTTTAAATAGACACTCAGAAGCTTACCATAGCACGCACCAACTCCAAGAACTCAAACACCCATCATACTTTTGAAGAGTCAGCACTGCAAATATTCTAGAACAGAATTTTTCCTCTAGCTAGTCTGGTTTTCAGGATATTCATGTGAAATATGTATGAGAGAAGTTTGCAAACACTGGTTCCATTTAATGCATCTATCTCATGCGTATTCCACATAGATATCCTGAAAACCAGACTGGAAAGGGGGGGGGGGCGGTATTCCAAGAATGGCTTGGGAAATACTGTTCTAGAATATTTGCAGTGCTGACTCTTCAGTGTATCTCATGTATATTCATTATAGATATCCTAAAATCATGATTGGATGGAGGTACTGGAGAAATAGCTTGGGCAACACTGCTCTAGAACACCAATTCATCACCAGCTATTAAAAGAGAACAAGCTCACCTGTCACAGATTCTTACAGAGAGCTTACATTCTGAAACCTACAGAATTTCTCACCTTCATTACACATATGAAACACAGACCCTCACATAGGGGGCATAGGCATTGCCACAGGTGGACCTGGGTAGGGTTGGACCTATACACTTTGGGCTCAGGCCCACCTAGCGGTGGCACACTCTTGTTGTAGCTGGCGGGAATCCCCAAGCTCCGCCAGCTGAAGATACCCAAAGGCCCCCAGAATGCCCCTCAACCTAGCTCAACAGTCAGTGGCAGCATTCCTGAGCCACCAATGCTGGCACCCTGTGTATTTTCAGTCTTTGTGCATGCTCATTTAATTTTGGGGATTCCCCCCAGCTAACGTATTTACATTTTAAGTTGAGCTGGGGATGGGCATGTGGGGTGTGGAGCAGGAGTGGATGGGGGATGGGGGGATGGAGAGGAAATGCGTTGTGCCATTTTGTCCATTAGCCCACCCAAAATTAGCAGTCTGGCTATGCCACTGCCATCACCTAATAAAGAATAAGAGACAACAAATTAAAAATAAATATGCAGATGAAAAAGAAAATTGAATATCCAAGAGACCAGAATCTGTGAATAGTGGAACACTGAAGAAAGAGAAAAAGAAATGCATTTCTTCCCATCCTTAATAAATAAAAAAAAAGACATAAGAAATGTATATTTCCAAAGATTGCATATTTCATTGCCTTAAACCAGTTTTTCCCCCTTATCTTTGTTGTCTGATCACTTAAATTTTAAATAAGTTGGTCCTGGTTTATCTTTACCATTTCCTATTGTTGGTCTCCTCCTAAGTCCTGGTCCAGGATCTCATTTCCATTTTTTTCCTCTTTTTTTTTTCTCTCCCCTGTCTTCTTTCCTTCCTTCTCTATATCTGATTCTGACATTGACCCTTTTGCTTCATCTTTTTTTCTCTGTAGGCTCTCTGGGAATCTGACATTTTGAATGCTTGATCAGATTCACAGTGTCCCTACTTTAAACCACCAATAGCATAAGATCTTCTGGCTGACCTCATCTGTAAGCAATCAGACTGTGACTGGACAAGTACATCTTCTAGTCTTTTTCCAGAAAGTTGGAAAACAGCAAAGCAGATCAGTGGACAACAAACACATACACTTTTGGGCATGTTTTTTCAGATGATATTTTATTAATAACGTGTATGTGTTTGTTTTCCACTGATCTGCTTTGTTGTTTTCCATCTTGGAGTTTGCGTATCGACTGCCTTGCTGTTTTCTTGGACCCTCCTTTTTTCCAGAAAGGGACAGAAGCTGCCAGAAAGTGGTAGAACATAGGCGTGTCTAAGATAATCAGTGGGGGGAACTGGTGGCAGTAGGAAACACCCTCTGGCTGTAAAAGAGGAACTCAGTCCTGCATCTATGAGGTTCCACAACCTCCCTGGCCTCTGGCTTTTCTATTAGGGGAGAGCCTTCATGCCAAGCCTTAGCAATAAAGAACCCAGCAATTGGAAGTCTGCATGCTATGTCACCAAGACTAGTATAGTAATAGGCACTAGGTGGAGACTGAAATCACAGGAACCAGAACCTATCATTCTGACCCGTGTTGGATTTATGAGGGTGGAGGCCCTCTGCATCCCTTCTTTCCAAACACAAAAAAGGGAAACTAGGATATATTTGTGAAGTTCATCAAGGTGCCCTGGGCTAAAATGAGGTTAGCATGTACATTATTGTGCGCTGAATGTGAGCGCTGAAATAATTAGCGCAGACCGAGATGGGGGTGGTCCACCGTTAGGCCGCTAGGACTAACTTGGGACTTTGGGGGGGATCCAGGCATGGCTGGACTTCCAGTACTTTTTTAAATTTAAGGGAGTTTGGGGCACCAATAGGATTGGTGGACCACCAGGGCATCTTATTTAAGTTTAGAGGGTTTGGAGGCCACCTGACCACTGTTCTCTCTAAGTTGAACAGAAGTCCTCCACCTATAGTCCTGCCAGTGGGGGGTGCTGCTTCATGATCACATTTTCAATAGTGAGGGACAAGCAAGCTCTGGAGGACTTGAGGGGACCTGCCTGTCTCTTGCCATTAAAAACACAGTATTGAGGCACCACTTCCCACTGGCAGCAATGCAGTTGCCCCACACAGTTTAGAGGGAACAGTGCACCGGACCACCCGGGCTTTTTAAAATGTTTTTGTGGGGAAGGTTGTTGGACCAATGCTTGGGAGGTCCATTAGACCACTAGGGATATGTTTGTAGGGGGGAGGTGGGAATAGGTGTCGGGTTGGGTTGGGGGTTGCCATAGTGTGATTTGTTGTTTTTTATTGTTAACATTTCCCATATCTTCCCAGAAAATGTATCTGTGGCATCGAGGAGCTGGGGACATAAGCATTCCAGTCCCAATTATGGTCCACAATAAACAAATTTGTTTGTGGACCACCTGGTTCCCATCACTCAGGGCACACTCTACACAACTTCTTAGGTGTTCACCAGACCTCAGGGTTGCAATTCCATTTCTTTCATCTCCCATAGCTACATTTTATTTCCCCTTTACCCTCTCCATTCCTTATCTCCCTCTAAGTTTCACCTACTTACCAGCTTTCAGTTTCCTGCTCTTACCTCCCTAATGATCCCATTCTATCTCCTGTCACCTACTTTCTAGTTCCCCATTCCTGTCTCATCCCTTCCCCAGCCTCATTTACCATCCTCTGCTTCTCATCTCCTCTCCACTTCCACTCATGCACTCTCCACCTTCACTCCCTTTCTTCTGTCTTACCTCCAGTACAGCCTCCCATTCCCCCTTTTACCTCTTCCATTTCAACCACTCTCGCTATCTTCAAAGACCTATCTCCTTCCTTTGCCTCACACTCTCTTCATAGCTCTCTCACCCTTTCCACTGTCTCTCACCCTTTCCACAAATCTGTAAGGTCCTTCAAAGTGCCCCTCTCCCACACCATTGTTCTGCATTAAGCATCATAGCCCTGCTACTAGTACTCACCCAATCCCTAGTCCTTCTAGGAGGAGTGGCCTAGTGGTTAGGGTGGTGAACTTTAGTTCTGAGGAACTGAGTTCGATTCCCACTTCAGGCACAGGTAGCTCCTTGTGACTCTGGGCAAGTCACTTAACCCTCCATTGCCCCAGGTACAAATAAGTACCTGTATACAATATGTAAGCTGCATTGAGCCTGCCATGAGTGGGAAAGCATGGGGTACAAATGTAACAAAAATAAAATAATTCATGCTCTGTTTCTTAGTTCCCACTATCCTTCCACCTAATCCATAAGTCCCTACTCTCTCATCCTATCCTTTCTCCCAAGTTTTCACTCATTCCCACCTGTTAGTCCCAACTGGCATTCATAATACTCAACTAACCTTTGAGATTATGTTCTTCTGACTCCTTATTTAATCTCCAAGTATCTACCTAAGTTTGAGTCTCTCATATCTCCCATCCCTATGTCCTTGGTAGCTACCCTCCTGCATCCTTTCCCTTTCACCAGCATTTCCCTTCATCTTCCCTTTCACCAGCATCCATCTGCTTTCCACTTCCTCAGCATCCCTCACCCCCATTCCCAACATTTGCAACTTACTTCTTCCCCCTTTCTCCTTGCCTAGTATCCACCCACCAATCTCCTTCTCTAGTATTAATTTACCCATTCTTTCTTCTTTCCCTAGCATTCAGCCTTTTGCTCCACAGTATCTGCCCTCCTCTTTCTTCTCCAACATCTGCCAATTCTCCCTCTCTATGCCCTAGTATCGGTCAGCATGAGTTCCTTCTTCCATCTGTCTACAACATCTTCACCCCCTCCTCCAACTCCCCATGAGCATCTTTCCCTCTTCCCCTCCAGCATCTGGCACCTGGTGTTTTATAGAACTTGGGTGAAAATAAATTAATAGGATTAATATTAGGAACAAGTTTATTTATTCTCAAAAAATGTACAGACCATCTTCCCAACTCAAATGGGCTCTCCATAATGGAAATCTATACTATACAGAAACAGAAAACACACATACCACACACCTCTATTACAGCTATCTCCCATCTCTATGACTCAGCCATTACCTCCAACCAGATCACAAAGTCACACCAGAGTGAAGAAAAAGGCTCATCAATGGAAGTGCCAAGACTTCAATTTCTTATGAAAAGAGCAACTCTAGGCTCAGTTCTCTGATCTCTTGTCTGAACTGTGCTGTGTACCTAAGGCGTTCCATACCCTCCATTGAACAGTATGAGAGGATGAGGAGCAACACCAGCAGCTAGGCTGTCTACAGATAGGACTGGCATTTTGGGGGGGGGGGGGGGGACACCAGGGCAATTGCTGTGTGCCCTCATGCCACATGGGGCTCTGATCAAAGTGAGGCACAGCCTGAAGGTAGATTCTAAGGTCCCCTCCCCAGTTTTTGTTTTGAGCCCCTTCATGTCTGACACCAGTCCTGGCTGCAGACAGCTGAAAGCAGAAAGCAGAGAGAAAAAAAAGCAGGACTAGGACAAAGCTAAGGCCCTGTTCAGCAAGCCATTTGACCGGACATCAAAGTGTCTAGTTACCTCTTATAGCAGGACACTGTGCAACTAATTGAAAAATCAGACTATGCAGTCAAAACCACCAAACATACACACACATCTCCCAAACCTCATTATTGCTCTTTTTTATCCACAGAAACCTCACTTCTGCTCACAACGTATAACCTACCAGCACAGGGAATACCAACAATGCAAAGCAGCCTGACAAACCACTATTACTCCATTCATTTTTTACTCTGTCACTGCAACAGCTGATTGAGGCTGCACTCAGAGAACATGGCTGATGACACCTATTTCCAGCCCCCAGAGTGAAGCAGACTATCTTTACAATATGCAGAAAATAATCACAGAAAGAGCTTTGAAGCATTCTAAAGACCAGTTTCAGAGACCCAAATAGATCAGAAGGAGAGCCCTCAAAGGTCATGGTTTGTTACATTCTATATAATTTGGTACTTAGCCGCAGGCAGCCTCCTCCAAGGGAGTGAAGAGGAAGCAGACCAAGTTCCGGAAGGGATAATGCAGCACTCTCAAAAGCAAGGCCTGTCAGTGAGGAATGACTTAATTCACAGACATTTCCTGTGAGTTAGTACACTTTGGGGCTCATTTTCAAAGCACTTAAACTTACAAAGTTCCGTAGACTCGTATGTAACTTTGTAAGTCTAAGTGCTTTAAAAATATACCTTTTATTTATTTTTTAAAAAATGATCTATATGATTAACATTTCTGTTCGGGGGATACCCATGGCCTATGACCGCAAGTTTGACCTCCATCCTTCTTCCACATTTAATACTGTACCACACAGGGTCTGTGCAGAGGTACCATTTGCCTTGGACAAGACAACAGAGTCCTTGCTCACCTGCTTGCCATGCAGAGCTGTTCCTAAACCCTCTGAAAAGACCATGGGGAGAGACATAACAATGGAGGCTATGGCAAATGGGGAGAGAGAAGAGGCTCAGCCACATTTGCAGGGCCACAGAGACAGCAGCAGCCTGGATTAGTGTATCTTGCTGCTTTATGAGTTGTCTGATCAGTCCCTGATGTTTCCACTGACAGCTTCACAAGCACCAGCATCAGCTTCTCTGTCTGTTCATATTGTTTCTCTTAGAATGCTTTTGCAGCACAATTAGCCTCTCATTTTCGCTTAGGAGTCTTTACCACAATCAGCCAGGTAGTCTTCATTCTGCAATGCCTCTGTTTCTGCCTGAATACCCTGTCCAGGGGACGCATCGTCCAATTTGTTCACATCATTGTAAGGGGACTCTGGTGGCAGTGTGACTTCCGGACCATTCTCTTGGATGGTAGACTGGCCAAAATATCTCCAGCTCTCCCAAAGAAGCAATACAAGCAGACGGAAAGGTAATGTTAGTCCTCCTCTACCTCTTCCTCTTCCTGCTAGTCATTCACACCATTCCCTTCCAGTGATGGGGTCATGATTGGAGCTCCCTGGATATCTGTGGGATAGCATGGCTGTTGTCAGGAAGATCAGCATCTAGAACCTAGTATCAGCTGCATGTCAGAAATAGAAAAGCAAAATTAGTAGTGTTGTCAATGGACATGGGCACCATATGTCATTGGCTAAGGGGCTGCAGGACAACTACTCCAAAGGTGTCCCTTACATAGGGCAAACTGTTGCCAGGAGGCAATCAGTCCATGCAGCCATTACAGGGGGCAGGATGAAAGAACATCCCTTTAGGCTCCTACTTGCCACTCCAATAGCCCTACCTTTCATAACAGATGGCACACGTAATTCCATATTCTTAATGCCAATTAGTCTTCTGGGTTAACAGGAATACAAGTCATAGGTGCAGGCAAAAAGCATGTGGCGCTGTATCATGAGGGAAGGAAAGATACAAAATGTGGACAGAGCTGCCAAATTCAGGCCAGTTAAGGGTTTCTAGCATCCCTATACTGCCATACAGATTTCCATTGGTGGAAGGACGAAATACAGAGACTGCACAGCTTTTGAATAGTAACTTGGACTGTCCCCAAAGTCTTCCTCCTGGAACTGAGCCCTAGATGTCTGGAATGGGGAGATAAAGAGGTTTTCTCCAGGAAAGAGGAAACCAGTACTCTGACCTTGACAGGAAGGCATAACAGAGTATGGGGTCCTAACCCCATTCTAGAAGTAGCAATTAGTCTATTACATACACTATGTTGGCAGTAGAACCGTAATAAGCATTGATGCGCATACCTGTATCTCCTATTCACGTACAAGGAACTCTGCATAGTAGCCAGAAATGGAGAGAAACTTACTAGAAGTGCTTCCAGGGCAGACTAGAGCTTAAGCATTAGTAGTCATAAGAGTCCAGGACAGAGAAGGCACACACTGGAATATAAGGAATTGATATGTGTTTATCTGTTGTTTCTATAGTCCTGTATATAGCATCTGTCTAACTCAGCAGATAATGAGCTGATACATCTGGGTCTCCATTTCAGATATGGACTACTTAGTGAATGGGTGCTACTGGGTCATGATACTGGTCTTCACCTTGACCTTTCTTTTTATGTCCCTTCAATTTTAATTCAGGTCCTCTCCATTTCTATTATTGTGTAGACAGTATTGACTTTATGACATATGGCCAATCATATCTTTTGTTTGCTACAGGCATTCCGCCCAATATTTAAAACCATTTAACCTGGCCAGAAATGGCTCCTGGCCTGTTAAATGGCACTTAAACAGCTATCACATGATATAACCAGCTATCAACTAATATTCAGCGCATCGGTGGCTACGTTTTGCGGCCAAATTCGGCCACCAAAATAGCAGGTCTATCTTTGGTTGGTTTCAACTTAACCTGCCAGCACTGAATATCAGCTTGGCCGGTTAAGTTGAAACTGGTTAAAAAAGACCCTGGGCCAAATATTCAGACCACAGGAGTTAGCCAGCCTGAATCCTGTGGTCAGTGCTAAACCCAGATAGTCAATGCCGGGCCATTTCCGGTGACTGGCATTGAATATCTGGGTGGTTTTTTACCAGTTTCAACTTTACCAGCCAAGCCAATATTCAGCACTGGCCAGTTAAGTTGAAACCAGCCAAAGATAGGCCTGCTATTTTGGCAGCCGACTTTGGCCACCAAATTTAACTGGTGATGTGCTGAATACTAGCAGATAGCTAGTTATGTTGTATGATATAACCGGTTATCCACGAAACACTAATGAGCTATATTCAGTGGGTGATAACCGGAGATCTCCCACTGAATATTGCCAGACAGCTGGTTAAGTGCCATTTAACCTGGCCGGTTAGCCTGTTAAATGGTTTTAAATAATCAGGTGGCCAGGTGGATATTCAATGCCAGTCAGTGGAAATATTCCTATACACAGTCCCAGTCAAACTCCAGTCCAGTAATCCTTTGCTGGGAGTTCCAGGCATTCACCTCTGGATCTGTCTGCCCACCAGCAAGGCGATGACTCCTCACAAGATTTTCCTCTCATGTCCCAGGCACATATCAGCCAAGAGACCCTTTACTGCAGAATCCAGGTTCTCCACCCCAAATCTGGGTTGCATCTAAGTAGGGCAGGGAAAAGAGACCACAAAACCATCCTTATTTGGGGCTATATACTATTTTATTGATTGATTGATATTTATGTCATTTGATTGCATGTTTCATCAAGATCATTCAAAGTGAGGTACAATCCTTAAATTACACAAGTACATAAGTAATGCCACACTGGGAAAAGACCAAGGGTCCATCAAGCCCAACATCCTGTCCATGACAGCAGCCAATCCAGGCCAAGGGCACCTGGCGAGCTTCCCAAATGTACAAACATTCTATACATGTTATTCCTGGAATTGTGGATTTTTCCCAAGTCCATTTAGTAGTGGTTTATAGACTTGTTCTTTAGGAAACCGTCTAACCCCTTTTTAAACTCTGCTAAGCTAACCGCCTTCACCACATTCTCCGGCAACGAATTCCAGAGTTTAATTATGCGTTGGATGAAGAAACATTTTCTCCGATTTGTTTTAAATTTACTACACTGTAGTTTCATCGCATGCCCCCTAGTCCTAGTATTTTTGGAAAGCGTGAACAGACGCTTCACATCCACCTGTTCCACTCCACTCATTATTTTATATTCCTCTAACATGTCTCCCCTCAGCTGTCTCTTCTCCAAGCTGAAAAGCCCTAGCCTCCTTAGTCTTTCTTCAACGGGAAGTCGTCCCATCTCCGCTATCATTTTAATCGCCCTTCGATGCACCTTTTCCAATTTAACAAAATACAATTAACTTCTCCTTTACATCACATCCCATCTGCATGTTATTGTTCCAGCATATAGCTCCTGTTGGCAATGAGACTTGATATACCGCCTTTCTGTGGTTAATATCAAATTGGTTTACATATTATATACAAGTACTTATTCTGTACCTGAGGCAATTGAGGATTAAGTGACTTGCCCAGAGTCACAAAGAGCTGCAGTGGGAATTGAACATGGGTCCCCTAGTTTTCAAAACACTGCACTAACTATTAGTCACTCATAGGTCTCAGACACACATTTCTTTGGGGAGACATTCTGCCATCTATACACAAGAACCTTAGCAAATACATCATAGGAAAAGCTAGATGAACTCTCAAAAGCCTTCAGATCCAGAACAGATCCTTTATTCAGCCATATAAATTGATGCTGTACATCACTGATCTGACACTGGCCATGTTTCGGCACTCAATGCCTGCATCAGGGGTCATACAACATAAAAGTTCAAAATGACATAGCCCAACATCGGGCTTCTAGTAATGATAATTGACCTATTAGGGAACCAATCTTCTAGGTCAATTATTATTACTAGAAGCCAGATGTTGGGCTATCACGTCATTTTGGACTTTTATGTTGTATGACCCCTGATGCAGGCATTGAGTGCTGAAACACGGCCCATGTTGGGTCAATGATGTACAGCATCAATTTATATGACTAATCAAAGGACCTGTCTCAAACCATTGTCTAGACTTTATAAGCAGATAATGTTTTTTGTGGTGTAATTAGCATCTAGAGCATACATATTTATGAAATCCCACTTACACGTGGAAGTACCTCTACTTATATGTACAAGTGCTGACTCATTGGACACAGCTCTTTTGAGTATTAGTGTTTGTAAAAAAGCTCTGTTTATGTGTTATAGCTGATTGATGTGCATGTAACAATTTCATATGCGCAGATGTCTATCAATGCTGGCCTGGTGCTCCTAATTTCCCCAACAGGTTGCAGGTCCTTCAGGGGCCACATAGTTGGCTCTTCCTAATTAACTGGCATGTAAGAAAATTGCTTTGCATCTTCCCACTTTCAAAGAAGCTACTGCTGATGGAGCTCTATGGTTTGATGTCTTCAGTAGGAAGTGTTTTCTATGGCAGGGAAAGGAGAAGGTTGTAATAAATGGTTTCTGTGGATGTATTTATAGATTTTTAAATGTTTGTATGTATAAATGGTCTTACAATAATGTTTTAATGCACAATTTTATAGTTTTAGAAAGATGATTTAATGCATGTTTTATAGATGTATTTATAGTGTTATTTTCAGGAGGAAAAGTCCAAAGTCTGCTATTGAAATAGACACTGGGAAGCCACTGTTTGCCCTGGAATTGGTAGCATGGAATGTTGCTACTATTTGGGTTTCTGCCAAATACTTGTGACTTGAATCGGCCACTGTTGGAAACAGGATACTGGGCTAGATGGACCATTGGTCTGATCCAGTATGGCTATTCTTATGTTCTTATGTAAATGCTAACACAGATCACAGGAAATTCCATTAGGAAGAGAACTGGCTTAAATATACTCCCCCTGATATTCAGTGCTATTTAACTGGTCAGAACAGCTGCCGACCGGTTAAATAGCGCTTAACTGGCTATCCACCAATATTCAGCGAGGGATAACCGATTATCCCCCACTGAACATCCTCAGTTAGCAGCTAGCCGGTTATATTGGCCAATATAACTGGCTATCCAATGACTTTTTAAATAGGGCTTCGTAGCTATATTTGGCCGCGTGAAAACCTGGTATATCTTTGGACCATTTAAAGATAACCGACTAAGTCTGAATATTGACTTAGCCGGTTATTTTTAAACCGTCCAAAAATAAACCAGATATTCAATGCCGGTCACTGGAAACAGCCCGGCACTGAATATCTGGGCTTAGCGCTGACCGTGGGAGTTAGCCAGTTTAACTCCCGCTGTCTGAATATTGGCCCCACTGTTCCCTGGGACTTGCCTAGACCTATCATTTTCTTTCTACTTGCAGTGTCTTCCTGGAAAATAAAATCTGCTACTTTAAGGACACAGACAAGACAACACAATAGCTCTGCCATGGTCAAGGGGCATCTTCTAGACTATCCTGCTTATAATCGAAAGAGAAAAACGCCCAAGAGCCGACCTAAATCGGGAGATGGACGTTAATCTCACAAAAACGAGTAAATCCATATAATCGAAAGCAATGTTTCAGTGCGTCCGTGTCGCTCGTACGTGGACGTAAAAACGCCCAAATAAGAGGCGTGTCGGGGGCGTGTTAGGGGCGGTGATACGACGTGGACGGGTACAACGTATAACGAATAGCGAAATGGCTCTGGTTGAGCGGGAAGATGGGCGTAATATGATGGACCCGAAATAAAAGCGACCAGAGCAAGGGGGAAAGCGTCTTTAGACTCATTAGCGATTGTGTGTAGTTGGAGAGTGGCGATATTGTTGGTGGAAGAGCTGAAGTGGTGGTTGCAGAGAGAAAGCCGAGCGTGTTCAGTACCTGTGACGGTCGTCTGTGTGCCCTGCCTCTTTTTGTGTCTTACCCTTTCACCGTTCCTTACTCCTACTCCTTTGCTCTATCGCCCCTTCCCCTCCCCCTCCCCCTCCCCATTCACTCTTCCCACGTGTATACTGTATTCCCTGACCTCCGTTTGTCTCTGTGTGCCTGTACTGTTTGGCGAGTGAGTGGCCAGAGGGGCGTGGTGGCTGGAAGTGACAGATCTGTGTGTGTTGCTTTTTGACTACTAGTCCTAATACTTGCACTGGTGGTGGGGATATGGATGCACTTAATGCACTTGTGGCATTCATGCTACACGAAGAGGCCACCCACCGCAGGAGGTATTCACGGCCCCGAGTGTTTAGGCCCCGCACCACCTTCCTACAACTCACTGACCAGCAGTGTCTAACAAGGTTCAGGTTTGATAGGGCCACCATTCGTCAGCTGTGTGAGCAGCTGAAACCCCTCCTTCAGCCCCAGACACGTAGGAATAACCCCATCCCTGCCCACCTCAAAATCACTTCCGCTCTCTCTGTCCTGGCCACTGGCAGTTTTCAATCCGTATTAGCTGCTAACACAGGCCTCACCCAGGCTTCTATTTCACACTGTCTCACCCAGTTCCTGGATGCCTTCATAACTCACACCTCACACTACATCACTTTCCCCACCACCCCCCAGGCTCTGCACAACAACATGGCCGCCTTCTATGCTGTTGCTAGATTCCCCTCGGTCATCGGTGTGATAGACTGCACACACATAGCCCTCAGACCCCCCCGGGCACACGAAGCCACCTACAGAAATAGGAAGGCATTTCATTCTATGAACATGCAAGTTGTATGTGATGCCCAGGGGGAGATATTAGACGTGTGTGCCAGGTACCCCGGCTCCAGCCACGATGCCTACATCCTACAGCACTCGGGCATCTTCCGCAGGTTCGAGCAAGGGGAGTTCACTGGTGGATGGCTACTAGGTAAGTGCAACATGCATGTACCACCCATACTAGACCTCCTCCACTGGGCAACCCTCCGCCCTGGCTTCCTCCACCACAACCCACTATCCAAATCCCCCCCCCCCCCCCCTGTACCTGCTCCAAGCGATACACACTCATCTATCTCATTCTGCTTTTCTGCAAAGGTGACCGAGGCTACCCGCAGAGGACATGGCTTATGACCCCCCTGATCCACCCACAACCAGGGCCAGAAGAAACCTACAACAGGAAACATCGCAGCACCCGGGGGATCATTGAGCGCACCTTTGGTTTATTGAAAAACCGCTTCCGCTGTCTGGACCGGTCTGGAGGAGAGCTGCTCTACAGTCCAGAAAAGGTGGCCAAGATCTTTGTGGCGTGCTGTATGTTACACAATTTGGCCCAGCGCAGAGGACAGCCTCTCCCAGAGGAGCCACAGCCACCACCAGAAGAGGCCCCAGATGAGCTGGAAGAGGAGCCCCCTCCACCCCCAGCCCACAGAGCAGAGCTCAATGCCTACCAGCTTGGTGTAAGAGCAAGACAAAGACTCATTGAAACAAGTTTTAGGTGAATGTAAGTGAGCATTTATTATTTACATACAGTGCATATGTGTTTGGTCAACCCCACCACCACCACCACCACCCCCCTCCCTCCCACACCCACCCCCCTCCCACCAACCCTCACCCTACAGCATGTCCCATCATTTTCCCCTTCCCTTCCCCCGTCCCCTCCTACCCCTCCCACGCCCTTCCTTTGCAGCTGGTGCTGCACGGGAAGTCTCTTCCCCCTCTTCGGAGCTGCTGCTCCCAGTGTCCTCCTCCCTATCCCCACGGCAGCCTGCGGCTTCGGCTGCACCGTGGAAATCGGGCCACCTTCTTGGTTGTAGTGGTCTGGCCACAGGACCCAGAATGGGAGCAGCAGGAGTGGGTGCGGAGGCTGAGGAGCGCAATGCCCACCTCTTAGCTGGTGGTGGTTGCTGGTGGTCAGTGGAGGAGGAGGTTGATGGCAGGGGCTGCTCCAGCAGCACGGGGGCTGGAGTAGGCGCGGTGCCCTGAGGGTGCAGGTGTTGGATGCTCTGCTCCAGCCGTCTCAGTTGCTGGAGCACCTCCTGGTGGCCTTCACGTTGCGCCTGGAGGAGTTCTTGGTGTGCTCGCTGCTGTGCCTCCAGTGCTTGGCGCTGCAGCTCCAGTTTCTGCTGGCGGTACTCCTCCAAGCGCACGTTGTGGTGGAGTAGTTCCGTGGCCAGCCGCAGGAGTTGCCTCCTTTGGGCGGATGGCCTCTGGCGGGGAGCTGGGCCCTCCTCCTCCTCACCAAAGTCCTCCGGTGCTGGAGGTGCGGCCTCTGCTGGTGCAGGTGGTGGTGGTGGTGGTGGCAGAGCCTGGACAGCTGGTGCAGGTGGTGGTGGTGGTGGTGGTGGCAGAGGCTGGACAGCCGGTGCAGGTGGTGGTGGTGGTGCTGGCAGAGGCTGGACAGCCGGTGCAGGTGGTGGTGGTGCTGGCAGAGGCTGGACAGCCGGTGCAGGTGGTGGTGGTGGTGCTGGCAGAGGCTGGACAGCTGGTGGTGGTAGAGGCTGGACAGCTGGTGCAGGTGGTGGTGGACGCGGAGGATGCACAGCTGGTGCAGGTGGTGGCGGCTGGACTGCTGGTGCTGCAGGCTGTGGAGGTTGAGGCTGGACAGATGGTGTAGGGCGTTGGCCTTGCAGGCCACTAGGGCCAGCCTCCTCTGAGTCTTCACCTGTATAGCACAAGAGTGAGGAATAGTGTTGGTGCAAATAACCCACTTTTGTCTTTCAGCATTCATATACATTGGTATGTCCCCCAACCTGATGACCCAGCAAAGAGATGGTGAGGAGAAATGGAATTGACACGGGTACGAAAGAGAGAGGCCCGCAGGCAGCTGGGTAGAGGTGGTGGATGAGCAGCCAAGAGAAGGACACCACTCACAACGTTGTGCACAAGCTGTTAGTTGTATAATTGTTAAATTGAACAACATTGCAGCATGTGTTGTGTTACTACTGACTTGCTAAACTGCATAGAACTGCTTTATGACCCCCATTACAGGCTCCTTCAGTTGAATGCATGTGGCCCACACTCAGTAGAGCACAGAGGTCACAGGAGGAACTAGGCACAGTTTGGTAATGGGAAAATAGGAGGGAGTAGTAGGGAAGGACGGCCCCCAGAGTTCTGCCACAGTAGTAACCTACACACACCCATAGGAGCCAACTGGAAAGTAGTATTGGGGGTGCTAAGCCCAGTGACCAACACTCCTCCCTGCACAGCTACATGATCTTTCCTCAATATTGGGGGTGCTCTCACACACACACAGCACCCACCCTGTCTGCTTGCTCCTATAACACACATGACCACTACCACTACTCAAATAGAGCTTACAATTAATTCTATAAATATGGGCACACAGGACAAGTAAGAGGAAACCCAATGACAACGGTAGGGATAGGGAGTAAGGGTAGAGAGCTAGTGAGTAGGGGTTACCAGGTCACAACAGCATCATAAAGGTGGCCTGTTAATATACAGAAAGACAGCCAGAGATACTCCCCCCCCATCCCCACCCACACCCACACCCACCTCCCTCCTCCTGCCCCCCACTCCTCACCTCCCTCCCCCTGACCCCAACTTCTATAACACAAGTGTACTGCAGCACAACAGATACCCCAACTGCATAATGAAACACCTACCTGAGTCCTCAGCCTGGCCCGAGGTGTCCATGGAGCCAATCCCGTGGATGCCCTCCTGGGGTAGGAGGGAGTACACCATCAGCTCCATTGGTGTAAGATTGGCAGTGTCATTGCCTGGGGGATTGGCCCCTGCCTTCCTGCGAACATCCCTCCTCAGCTTCCGCCACTTCCTCTTGCAGTCCTCCACGTCTCTCCCAGCATGGAAGACAGCATTCAGGCTGTCCCGTACTGCCTCCCATTCCCGCTGCTTTACTGTTGCTGCCAGCCTCTGCCCTGTGGGAGCAAACAGACTCCGGTGCCGCTGTACAATTTCTTGTACCAGGAGCTCCACCTCTGCCTCGAGAAAATTACCCTTCCGGGTCGGCGGCATGCGTGGTGGCATTGTACCAATGGTGTTTTCGAAAATACGGAGTGGGCGTTTATATAGGCGCCAAGAACGCCCATTGAGACGGGGGAATAGGCGTTTCTGATTTGGGCGCTACTTTTTCAATTATACACATAATTCCTAAGCGTGCCCAGCTCAGATAGCGATTAGGAACACATGCTTTCGATTATGAGTAGATAAGTATGGGCGTCTCCACCTGCCTTCCCTTTCTTCATTGCCATTTTACCTGCCATTTCCTGCACTGAGACCTTGCCGGTTGTTCGTAATAATCATTTACAGGGTTTTACCCTCACTTAGCATGCTTGGGTACACCTGTGTATTTAGGGGGGGGGGGGGGGAATAATTGTTGGCCCTCAGCCACCACGCCTTCCGTTCCTGTCTTCCACATCGCCTGATGCTCCCTTCCTTTCTCCCATTCTCTCTGCCTGGTTGTAGCAGGCAGTGTGTGGGGGCCACGAATTTGCTACACTCACCCCAAATCAAGCACCCCTCGGTAAGGGTCATTTCAATCAGGGAGATGTGCAGCTAATGTTCCAGAAGATAAAAGGCGCACTACACAGTCTTGAAACAGACGTTCATGGTAAGCTCTCGTTTGTCTGCCACCTCTTCTCTTTGTGCTCATAGTCAAGGAGTGTGCATTCACTGTATGTATGTAGTCTGGAGTCAGATGTTAGGTAGCTCTGTTTTCACCAGGTTCCTGTGCACTGTACTGTGGGGTTGGCAGGTCCTCAGTGGTGTGGGCCAGCTGTTGGAGGTGCTGTATTGGTTCCCGGTAGCTTCCATCTTCCTTGTTTATGTGGTGTACCCCAGTCCCCATTTATGAAGTGGCCACCCATTCTCAAGGTCCATAGGCGGGGGAGGGGAGAATGATTAATGCAATGGATGTGTATAGCACTTTATGCAACACCTTCCTAAATTGCTCCATAGGTAGTAGGGTAGGGAACATGCACATTACATTGTTTTTAATCGGTAGCCTGGACAAAATGATCGAGGTGGCTACAGGTAGTGCCACTGAGGCCTATGACGTGGTGGTGAGGGAAAGGGGTGTGTGTACAGGTACCAACCCAAAGTAACTGGTGGTGGATAAAGCCTGGTGGCTGCTGTGGCCTAGTGGTTAGAGCACCAGCCTTATAATCATAAGGTTGCTGGTTCAAATCCCACCTAAGGCAAGTCACTTCAGAGACAAAGTTGGACACAAACCCAGAATACTTGAATGTAACACACCTTGGTTCACTACTGGAGAAAGTGTGATCACACCTGCAAATAATGAGCACCATTGTTATTTGTGCCCTTCCCTAACACAAGTATTACATTGCAACTGTGATGAAGTAACCATCCATCTATTGGGTTTCCCATTGTTTCCCTTTTGCTCCTCAGCATTATATACCATAGCTGATGTATTCAATGTGAAAATATGAGCCAGCTGTTTGTAGGTCCTTCTTGGGCCCCCCCCCCCACCCCACCAATGTGGCTTGTGGGTAAAGATATGTGTCCATCAGACAGCAAACACTGTGTATGTGGTACCTGGAGTTATGTGGAAGTGTGTACCTGGCAGATCACACGTGGTACACTATTAATCTCTTATTGATGGCACTCTGTAATGTGGGTCAGTATGGTGGAGGGGAGGGAGGGAGGAAGGGAGAGAGAGATGCTGGCTGGCCATTTTTATTAATGAACACAAATATCCATCCAGCCTCCCCGGCCCAACCCCCCTGCACATATGGGCCATGCAGGTTGGAATGAACAGGTGGCGTTCTGTCTGGCCAACATTCTCAGACATACATCACCTTCTCATTCACACAGCACATTTAATGCTATGCATATTGCTGCCTCCTTCCTCTCAACTCAACAGCACCATTTGGTGATATGTAATGCACAAGGGAGACAAACACACACACACACACACCCTGATAGTTATATTATAACAAAAATTTATTTGCCCCCCATCCCCACCCCCACCCCTACAAAATAACCCCAACAATGCCCTCCCCCCCCCCACAACTCCCCACACACCCCAACAATTCCCTCCCCCACCCCCCACAGAACCCCCAACATTTCCCTCCCCCCACACACACAACCCCAACAATTCCCTCCCTCCCTCCCCCCACACACACAACACCAACAGGCCCCCCTATTTAAATTAAGGGCGGCCACGCCCTCTTAGTAAGGCCCTCTGTAGCAGGGCAATGAGCAGCCCCAGCAGTACCCTTAGTGGGCCCTGGAGCTGCTCATTGCCCTGCCGTAGGGCTGTCACCTCCTGCAGCAGCTGGTGCTGGCCAACTATAATCTGCTGCTGGCCATCTACCAGCTGCTGCAGGAGGCGCACTACAGTCGCTGGCCCAAAGGCTGGAGGTGGGCCAGGGGACATGGATGATGGCCCAGGGGATGGAGGTGGGCCAGGGGACACAGAAGCTGGCCCAGGGGATGGAGGTGGGCCAGGGGACACAGAAGCTGGCCCAGGGGATGGAGGTGGGCCAGGCGATGGCGCTGCAGGTGGGGAGGGAGAGCCCTCATAAGGAGCTGCAGGTGGGGAGGGGTCCTCACGAATGTCTATGATGAGGACTCCCTCCTCCGAGTCCTCCTCCTCCTCTTCTCCCTGGTGGGCCGCCTCCTGGCCTGGCTGCTGCTCCTCCTCCTCCTCCATGTGCCCCTCCTCCTGCTCCTCCTCCTCCTCCTGCTCCTCCTCCTCCTCCTGCTCCTCCTCCTCCTCCTCCTCCTCCTCCTCCTGGAGGTGGTGGCCCTCCTCATCTTCCCACTCGGCTTCCTGCTGGTGGAGCCCTGTGTATGTAAAAGGAGTGTGATTGAGATCAGTGCATACAACATGGCTTGCATAGTGCAGTAGCTGGGTGGCGTGAGGCAGGGGATGGGGCAGGGTGTGGTAAGGCGTAGCCTATGCCCATGGGGAATGAGCTGCATCAGATGACATGACACAGAACCCTGGACCCTCCTCTGATACACACCACGCAGGACATGTTGCCATACCAAATTCATTGCTGACCAGCATGTTTGCATTGTGAGATGCAACGAGGGGTTGATGGGCAGTTGTTGTAGGAGTTATTGGGGGGGGGGGGGCAGTGGGAAGGGTGTTGAGCACAATTCTTTTATGTGAGTTAGGCCATAACATGCAGTAAAAGTAGGGCCTCAGGCAACTGTACCAGGACACACTAATCAGCCACCACAGTAAGGGGAATAGTAAAGTGTGGCATATCATCTCATTCATCTCGGGGGGGATGGTCGGACGTTGCAAGCACGCTCATGGGAGAACCCCTGCAACCTGCATCCTTGATCTGGGACAGATATGGTATTACTAGGTGGCTATTAGGCACATGGGAAGTGATATTGTACAACACATTTGCTTTATTCATAAAATGTATGTAGTAATCTGTACAGGTGTCCTGTTTTTCAAAATACTTACGGCGAGCCCTGAGGTGCCTTCGCACCGCCCGAATGACGTCGGGCCTCTCCCGCCTCACCCTGCGGAACCGCCTCCGCAGGGACTCGAGGTCCCGGTGGACTCCAAAGCGTCTGTAAGATATAAGTTTGGAGAGCAGGGGTCAGGGGTGTTGGTCCTTTTTGTCCCCTGCACACATTCATTTGCTATTCACATACCAGAGAGAGAGGGTCTACAGTGTTGGGGGGGGGGGGGGGCACCTCCATTGGTAGTGAATCATAGGAGCCACCTTTTTTCCATTTTGGGGGGTGGAACCCCCAGTGGAGATGACCCCTCCCTCCATACATATTTGATATTGGGGGGTGGGGTGGTGAAGCACCCACAGCAGCCACCGAGTTGGTTCCTATGCAGATGATGCCAGAGAGGTGGCCATGAGGCCAGACAGTACCGTTTGTATACATTATAATGTATGCTTGTTAAACTACTTTATATGTGTTATCATGACCATGTTATAAAGTATGGTATAGGTTTCATTGGTCTCATGCTTCCACTATTCAGAGGCTCCAAAGAGGGGTTGGAAAATGTGGCCTTCACATAACTAACGAAATTGTCACATAACACTAATAGAATAGTCACATACCTAACCTAACGAAATACATTCTTGTAGGGATGTGGGAATGGTGGTCGTTTCAATAACATACAAATTATTGGTGATTGTGCATGTTCCTATATTACTCATGATCCTTGCATGGACACTCCAGTTACTGCTGGTAACATTGATGACGGAGCTGTTATATGTGTAGGTACAGGAGGGGAGGGGGGTTGGGCCATAACCTTACCTCTCTAATCTTTCCCGGATGCGGGACCAGGCTCGCATGGCCTGCAGCCTGGGGGGCAGGTGGTGGTGCTGGATGAAAAGGCGATGGCGGTGCCTTAGGCAGAGCCGGACAAGCAGCAGGCTCTCCTCTTCTCCAAAATTTGGCTCCCTGCGTTGTGCCATTTTTCCACGTGTTGGAAAAGAAGTGCCTTATATAGACGACCTTGCGTGAGGGACGTCGTTTCATGCACAGCTCCATATATGGATGACCATTCCATATATGGCCCCTATCAGCACGTGGACGCCCTCGTAAGCATAGACGTCTTTGACGTGCACATGCCTGCAGGAGTGTGAAACGTGCCTTCTATAGATGAGTATGACGCACCCCACCCGACCCTTTTCACATATACACAATATACATTTACTGCATGTTCAGTAGGTGTACAGTGCATGCAGATCCGCACATTTAGATGGGCACATATGATGAATGTATGGGTGGAGCAGCATGATATGTCTGTAGTTGACACATATATGCGTTCGTCATATATTTCCGTACCTGGATGGCCTGAACAACATGTACTGTACTTGCGATACACCTATGTACATTATTTTACACACCACGTGATTTGGTCGTTTGCACCTGCAATAGTCGACCGTGTTAGGGCGCCCATTTAGTCACGCTTATGCGCTCGTCATTTGATTGTTTTCTTACAGGGATAATCGATTGTCGAAAAACGCCCACACTATTTTTCCATTATACAGGTCTATTTTTGGACGTTATCGTAAGAACGCCCTAATTCGTACTTGGACGATCTTTCCATTTTGCCCCTCTATAAGGACTTTGCAGGAGAAAGAGCAGAGGTAGTATGAAAAAACAGCCCCCCAGTTTATCAGGATACAGTTCCAGTGCTTTGTAATAGGTAGGGACCATGCAGAACTTCTATGTCACAAGGAATAATTTAATTTAATTTATTTATTTGTTACATTTGTACCCCACATTTTCCCACCTATTTGCAGGCTCAATGTGGCTTACATAGTACCGTAAAGGCGTTCGCCAAGTCGGTTGATAACAAATACAAGGTTATGTTGTGGTCGAATGAGGTAGGTGTGTATCAGGCACCATGAGGGTCGAAAGGAATGAAGATTGTATATTGTCCAGTACGATCATTGGTTATGCTGTGTTGCTGTGTGTGGGGATTTATGTTGGATCGGTGGGGGTAAGCCTTTTTGAAGAGGGTGGTTTTTAGTGATCTCCTGAAGTTTAGGTGGTCATGAATTGTTTTCACAGCTTTTGGGAGTCCATTCCATAGTTGTGCGCTTATGTAGGAGAAGCAGGATGCGTAAGTTGTTTTGTATTTAAGTCCTTTGCAATTTGCAATAATCTAGTCCTGACTTGTCTGTGTTGCCTGCATGGTTCTTGCTGTTCTCAACACCCCAAAGAATTATTTCCAGGAAATACAGAATACTAAAGCTGCCATGTAATAAAAAAAGAAAAAGAAGAAGAAGTGGATGAGCCTGTACCTTGTGACATGGAGTGGCTACCTTTAACATTACCTCCCCTTGGCCTATTCCCCGAGGCTTGCCTTACAGACCATGGACACTTTAAAGACCATTCTGTAAGCTGGTGCTTACATATAGATGCAAGTAGTGCACCTAGTATATACAATAGTACCACTTACGTATGGGATTTGCACTAATAATTGGCAATTATGTGCATAAGTCCTGGGCACTATTCTACAAACTACCCCCCAATTTTCAAAGCTATTTTTTTTTTCATTTCCATTTTGCTCACACTTTTTTCAGTAGTAGCTCAAAGTGAGTTACATTCAAGTACACTGGATAATTCTCTGTCCCAGGAGGGCTCACAATCTAAGTTTGTACCTGAGGCAACGGAGGATTAAGTGACTTGCCCAAGATCACAAGGAGCAATGGCCACTGGCCAGTTAAATAACATATTGGCACCTAACCGCTAATATTTAGCTAGAAATAACCAGTTATTTCTGCTGAATATTGCTGGTTTGCACCTAGCCTTTAACCAGCTGTA
Source organism: Microcaecilia unicolor (assembly GCF_901765095.1). Lineage (NCBI taxonomy): Eukaryota > Metazoa > Chordata > Amphibia > Gymnophiona > Siphonopidae > Microcaecilia > Microcaecilia unicolor. The sequence goes on from NC_044031.1 coordinate 410,472,865, forward strand.
TTGCACAACATAGCTGGTTAGGCGCAGATATTCAGCGCCTAACCGGATAAGTTTAGTGGTCAAATAAGACTGTATAAATAGCAGACCTATCTTTGACTACTAAAAAGTTAACCAGTTAGCGTTGAATATCGGCATAACTGGTTAAACCTTTAGTGGATAACCCCCCCCCCCCCCCCCCCCCAAACACACACACACACACATATTCAATGCCGGTCGCAGGAAATGGTCCAGCACTGAATATCCAGGTTTAACGCCAGAGGTGGACAGCAAAAGCTCTGCCCGCCACCAGATGAATATGAAGCCCAGTGTGTCTAAATTGCTTAGCGTGCAACTTCCGGGGGTGTACACATGGTTGGAACACGTGCATGTCACCAAACAATGCACACAACTTATAGAATGCTATCAGTTGCATGCATTGAATGGTACACCCTGTCAAAAGTCGGCATGCTTACCTTTTGGCATTGCACTAGTATTCTATAACAGCGTAGGTACACCCTTAAGGCATTATAGAATTAGCACTAAGCACCCTCCCCCTCCCCCCCTCCCATTTGTGGCATCCTATTTGTAAACCTTTTTTACCACATTAAGGGCTAGATTCTATATAAATGGAGCCAAAAAAAAGCGCTATTCTATAAGCCACACTTAAAGTTAGGCACAGTTTATAGAATAGCGCTTACACCCAAGAACCGTGTCTAACTTTAGGCACGGCCATTTGCACCAACTGAAACATGGTACAAATGTAGGTGCGTATGTTATTTTGTAACAACGCACGTTAATTTTAGGAACACCCCTGGTTACGCCTATGACCCTCCCATTTCCATGACTACTTTTTTAGATCACATGTACATTTTAGATGCAGATTTTGCACCTAAAGTTACATGTGCAAATGCTAATTAAATCTAATTAGTGGCAATGATTGCTTGTTAAAAAGCCAGATATTGGCTCTAATTAGCTCATTACTCATTTAAGTTGTGCCCTCAAATTGGGCACGCACAATTTTTGGAGACTTCTATAGAATTAGGGGGTAAGAATGTGTTAGTGCTTAACATGGACAGTAAAAGGGCCCCTTAGATTGTGAGCCCTCCAGAGATAGGGAACTACCTTGTGTACTTGAATGTAACTCACCTTGAGCAGCTACTGAAAAGGTGTGGGCTAAATTCAAATAAACAAATTAGGAACATATAACTATCTAACAAGCAGAACATGAAACAGAGCCCTAGCTCTGAAGGGGTAGAGCTATCTGCAGTGAGGCAATGTAGCTCTGCCCTCTTTCCTTGGACCTCCCTTGATACACCTCCCTCAGGCTTTGCAGGATGTCCAGCATAGCTTGCAGTATCGGATGAACAATCAGGGCCTGCAGGACCACAGAGCCAGCCCCCTCCTGTTTCTCATCTTTTGGGACCTTTTCTGCCTTTTTTAACTTCTCTTTTCCTTCTTCTGTTTCTTTCACCTCCGCTTCTTTCCCATGGCCATGCTGAGATAGTGTATGGGCAGTAAGATACTAGATCAATGGAGAAGAACACAAAGTATTGTAAAGCATCAAAGAAGATGCACTTAAAGATCAACATAGAGCTTTTTGAGCACTAGTTCAGGGCAATGCCAAGAAAAGACAGCATGCAGCCTAGCACTGCTAGGAGGTGAGGTCTGTAAGGAAAAGGTGTGGTTACATTAGAGGTTCCATATGTGGCTGCCATATATAGTTCCTTGGCCACATGATAAGGACCACATGAAAGATAAGTGTTGGCGCAATACCGGGTGCTTTGCAAGTCTGTTGACTTATATGATATGTTTCTTTGGCCTGTCTAATGGTTAAGCAGTGCATCCCAGAGAGTATTGTGACCCTAAGGAGGGATGTATGGGTTCCTCTTGCATTAGCACGTGCTAATTTTTAGCGTGTGCTGAAAATGCTAGCACACCTTAGTAAACAGAGCCCTAAGTTATTAAAGTTAGGGAGTAGATGACTAGAAGAAAGGAGAATAGTGAAAAAGACTTTTGGCCCCAACACAAAGAAAGCCAAAGAGAGAATGTTTATAAGAAAGGAGAGAGTTGGCGAGTTAAGGGGTCCTTTTACTAAGCTGTGATAAGCACTAACAAATGCTTCTTGTGCACCAAAATGTACTACCGTGGGGTGAGCTCAGGCATTCTGTAGTAGTTCTGGCATCTGTGCATGCTTCCCTGGTGGTGTTTGGGAGGGGTGGAGAGTAGGTGTGCTCAGCACTAATCAGCGCAGCTACATTGCCGCATGCCAGTTGATTAGCACATGGTTAGGACGTGACTCCTTTCCACCTACTAAGTAGGCCATTTGCTAATGGCCACACGCTAATTGGGAAATTAGCATCTGGCCTTAGTAGTAAAAATAGAAATGCGAGCATTTTACAGCCACATTAAAAGTGGCCTCAGCGCACAGGGAAATCCATGCGCTAGTCATAGCGTAGGCCTTCTTTTAGCGCAGCTTAATAAAAGGGCCCCTAACTGACTTTGGAAAAGTAAAAGAGAGACAAGAAAGAACAGAGACTGAGGAAAAGAAAAAGGATAGAGATTGGAAAACAAAAATAAATGTAATACTTAACTGAGTTCCTGTTTCCAGAGAGATGCAGTACCTGAAAAATGTATGCACAAAGAGCCATTTTCTTAATAGACAGGAATAGAATTTAATGTACAGAGAGTTCCTGAGTAATGAAATTGAAGTTATATTTATCTTATATATTGCTTGAACTGTTTGGGGTTGTCCACAGGATTCAGTTAGGCAACAGGAAAGAATGTTTTAATAATCTACTTTATCAAATCCTTTGAAAATTTTCTAATTTATATTCAATAATAAAAGAAAATCTTAATCATAATTATTATTTCTCAGTCCAACTATATGAGAATGTGGAGAAAACTGATTTTCCTCCAGTTTAACTCTCTTTAAAATTACTTTTAGTCTATTTTCCTCCAAGTGTATTTACAACTACCTGGACGAGTTTAGTGTTTTGCTATTCTCTGCCCTTGGTAAAGGTAAAATGGTCATGGCTACAGAAGAAAAAGGTAAACTGTAGAATGGAAGTTTCTTTCCATGAGGCAGAGGTTATAGTATCACAGAGCTTCCAGGGAGCCACATTTCAGGTCTGTGTCTAAGGTAGTTAAGACTACAATCAGCTAATTGGCCAAGCTAATAGTGTCACTGCTGTATAAGTGATCTCCTTGGAGACTAAAATCATCCAAATCACAATAGGTCAGCACTATTCTACATATTTAATAGTAGGATATCTACCAGTACCTTTAATAGAAACAGATGAAAGGCAGTAGAGATTCCCCCCCCCCCCCCCCCCCCCACACACACACACACCCACACACATACTAGGTTGCTGTCTGTGGGGATCTGTCAGATATGCCGGATGGTCATATTACTGAAAATTGGATAACAAGGCTGTACTGTACTTGCATCAGAGGTGCCAAGCAAAGCAATGAGCACGTGTTCTTACAACATGGATTTTAGTGTCCATGGAATGCCATTGGCATGACATTTAGACCTTTGCATAGCTGCTTCAAAGAAGACAACTTAGAGTAAGACTTTGTATTTACACAGAAGAAGCTCTATATTCACAAAATGTGTTAAGAAGGTCTCTTGAGCGTAAGGTCAGTTGGCGAAAGAGTCCTACAAGAGAGAGTCCAAAAGCCAGGAATACAACTCCACATTAGAGAGCAACTGTTCTTCCAACCCAAAGTAGGTATCAGAAGCTTTGAGGGGGGAGGGAAAGCAAGAGACTACATCTGAAGGTAGAAGGAAAATCCCCACAGGACTCAAGAGAAAAGGAGTCAAGCTATGTTCTGTTCTACACTGGGGGAGAAGAGCATAGAAATAGGACCCTATTTACCCCAGAAGCTGACACTGCCTCTGTCCATGTAAATAGATGGGACTGACTACAGAACTCCAGGAGTTCTGAAAACTCACAGAATTCTTGACTTTTACAGAGCTGGAGAAGGGAAGGGCACCAGCAGAATCTTAGAATTTCAGGAAGCTTGGATCATTACTCCACCAGGGATTGACGTTGCACCAATTGAGGTACAGGGTGCATTTCTAAAGAGGCAGTATAACTTTCTTCCAAGGGTAGTTAGGAGGGAAGTGGATGGGGTCTTCTTATGGAGCAAGCTATGCAGGAATTTGCTGTTAAAGCCTGAAGTAAACGTTAACTCCATTAGATTCTGCTACAACTTAAAAAGGGAGCAAGCTGAATAGATTGGAAAAAAAAAAAAGACAACGTTCTAAGGACTGTAATCAGAAAAAAGTGAAACCAGTTCAATATTTTATTTTTGTTCAGTATAAAACAGCAGTAGGATGAAGGATAATGATATTTGTTTAACTCCTTTGACTATCCTGGGGGAGGAGCTGTTTAAGGCTGTGCTACTATGGGTTGAATGCCAGCCAGTCTTTTAAACACTGAAGGAACATTCAATTTAACAAATGTTATGCAATTCTAGAGAACTAACATGGAAATCTGGGCAAGGGTCGTTACCTGACCTGGACGCTACTGGGTATTATGGCATTCAAATAACTGTGGATTGAATTGCTAAAGACTGTTGTGTTTGGACTGTTTAGAACACAGGAAGAGGGAGAAAGGGAGAAAAACTGAGCTGATATGATGTTGGAGTTCATTTTGCTTAGAATGCAGGAGTCAATCCACATTGTTGTTTTAGATCTTTCTCACAAAGATAAGAGAGGCTGGGATTCAAACCAGAAGTGATTTACACTTGGCAGAACATAGACTTCTTTCTTGTATGTTAAGAGACACTTATTATTTGATTAGTTTGCATTTCACCTTGATTGTAAAAGTGAGAGAAAATAAAGACCACTATCAATTGGGAGAACACTAACCCAATTTCTCTGCTTTTGGTTGAAAGTTGCGTTTTTGCTCTCGAGTCTTGATGCATCTACGTACGGTACACGTGACAAGATACAATCTTATCTTGTTCAGCTACCAACTTGTCTATTATGTTCTGCAGCAATGCTGCATAATTGTGGAACAGTGCTTGAAATTTGTCCTTAGAGAGAAGCATCTATTAGAAACAGAAAATACTGTGTTAGAGTCCCTTTTCTTCTACCCAAACATGATTGTGTCTGGTATGCCTACCAGGCTATCTTTCCCATCCCTTCTCCTCCCCATAATTCTTTGACCTAGAAGTGGAGAAGTACCCTAGTAGTTAGAGCAGTGGCCTTAAAATAGGTACCTACTTAGCCTCATGATCTAGGGTCCTTGTTAGAAAAATTGCCTTGTAAGAGGGGTAATTTTTTTAACACGTTGTCAATGCTTGAAGAAAAATAGGCACCCATTTTAAGCCTACTTTATAAATATATATATTGTAAGTACCAAGGGTAAATTGGCAGAAATCATGGTTAGACTGAAGCCGCAGCTCCGTTTCGGGAGCTGGTATAAGTATACATGCTTACAATCTGCATGACCATCCATATTTTATAAAGAACATGCATACTTTGTAACTTTGTCTATGCTCTGCCCATTGCTGGTAGGGGTAGAAGTAGAGAGGGACTGCTTCTGCACCCCACCACTGGGAAACCACGGGTGACCTCCTGGTGAGTCCAGAAAAGAGACTGACCTAAACTCTCACCTTACCTACAGTAGGCCCCACTCTGATCTCACGTATCCCCCAAACAAAAACAAGCCCTACTCCAGCCTCATTTTGCCCCTCCCCCAAATAAAAATGGGCCACCACCCATAGACCCCCCTCCCCCCACACCGGGCCTACCTTACTAAGCTTGATGGTATAGTGACCTCATTGGGGCAGGAGCAATCCCCAATCACTCCTGGCACTGCAGTCAGTATTGCTGCCACAACTTCCAACAGCAGCCTTGTGAGGCTGCCACACGTGGTCACGGCAGATCTAGTGACCTCGTCAGGTCAGGGGCTACTCCTAGTTACTCCTGTCCATGCTGGCTTCACAGTCAAAATGGCTGTCATTACTTCCTGCAGCAGCCATGTGAGGCGGCCAGTGGAGGTTGTGGCAGCCATTATGGGATTGGAGTCAGAATAAGCAGGAGCAACTTGGATCATTCCTGCCTATGTCAGCTCCAATGTCAAAATGGCTGCCAGTAGCTCCTGCTTATTCCTGCTCCAATCTCAAAATGGCTGCCACAACCTCCACTGGCCGCCTCACATGGCTGCTGCAGGAAGTAATGACAGACATTTTGACTGTGAAGCCAGCATGGGCAGGAGTGACTAGGAGTAGCCCCTGCCCTGACGAGGTCACTAGATCTGTTAGTGCACCTTAGTAAAAGGAGCCCTTAATGCACAAATTACTGCTCATTAACTGTTACCGCATAAATGCATTCATCAGTTTTGCATTACTTTAGCTGTTAGAACCTTCTGATTCACATGTTAAGGGCATTTTGTGTTGGGGATAGTAACTAGGCTGTGCATGGGCGGAGAATGAGCACTGAGTACCTTGCAGTTAGGTCAAATCCACTTAACGCCTTCTAAATAGGAGGCAGTAAATCAGCTGTGCTAATTACAGCTAGGGCACTGCGCATTAATGGACATTTTAGCATGGGACCTGCAAAGGACATGTTGGGCACTCCTTCCAATAGTTGTTGTGTTAAATTTGCACTTACTGGGCATAAGGTTATTGCATTAAGGCATAGTAACTGCAAAATCTAATGTACTTTAGTAAAATGACTACTTAGTGAGTTAAACAATCCAATTGTAACTGTATAAGGGGCCAAAAATCAAGGAACAGACAAGTTATGCATTTACCTACCATCCATCAGCGAACCCATAACTCAGTTTGAACAATGGACCCAGAATTGAATTGATCCATTTATTTGTCTTTTCTGTGGGAAGAGTGGCAAGATCTATTGTTTTCTTGAAATCTCCAAAAGACTCCATTTCTTGCCTAATTTCCTATAGGGATGTTTAATGATGTACTAATTGCTGAAAAGTTTACATAATGAATGCTGTCTTATAAAGTTCTGTATCAAAGTTGGTGTTGATCTCTTCACATCTGGTGCAACTGCTCATGAGGTTGAAACTTGTGTTAATTCAATCCTTATTTATGATTGTACCAAAGAAGGGTTACAATAAATGGTTTCAGCAGTGCATGTGAAAATGAAAACTCAAAAAGTAAATGAGATGAGCAGCCCACGCTCTTCTGCAGGTGCAAGTTGAAAAGTCAGGGGAAACCATAAAATCAAGCTTAGATTATGTTGCAACCCAAGACTCATGATCTTTTGACATTTGATATCAGTGCGTTGAACATTTGTCTAACCCTTGATAGCCCCATCAATATCTGCAAGCTTTATAGGATTGCCAAAGCTGGTGAGGGTTAACAGCAGTAGAACAGTAATTCAAAACCAGGCCTTCTAGTGAATGCAGGCAGATGTCTACTCATCATTGCCATGCTCATTTCACATTTTTCTTAGAATAAGTTGTCTTAGGTTTTTGCTTAGAATAAGTTTGCCAAGGAATGAAAACCTCAGCCCACCCTGGGCCCGATGCTCACAACTTACCGGGTTGTAACGTTTCATGTAGACCAGTTTTAGCCAGCTTTGCACATTCTCATGCGACTAATGCACAAAGGTTTTTGGCACTGCCTTTACTGTTCACGGAAGCAGTGACCGAAAACACAATGCAAATGTATTAAAACAAGTTCATTAGTATTTGAGCGTTCTGTGTGATGCATAGATGTTTCCATGCAATGCACAGAAGGGAGCATCTACCTGTAATGTTCAAAATTTTTCCAGCAGGTCTGAGAAGGCATCGCATGTGAAAGGACAGCTTCTCGTGGTCTGCTTGAAAGTTTTAATAGTCTCTGTACTTTTTATGTGTGTGCATCATATTTATTTATTACATTTGTATCCCACATTTTCCCACCTTTGTGTGTGTTCCACCTGGAAAAATAGTGTAAAAAAGAAAATTGTAATTGAACAATTAAAAAAAAAAGACAAAAAAGTAATCAATCCTCCATGAACTCATGACATCTGTCTGACACATGGGTAAAATGGTTTTCTTTACAGCAGGATTTCTTATGAGGTTTCTCTTGCTATAAAAAAAACTTTGCTGGCATAGTAGCATATGATGTATGTCTATGTGATTGTTGCCATTTCTACGTTTCTTTTCCTTGGGCATGCGCAGAACATCAGCTCTTACAATGAGACTGTTCTGCGCATGTTCTAGGCACTTTTCCTACTGAACTGCACACAGATTTTCCATACATCCCATTTGCATGCGATTTCCTTTGAGCATCGATCAGTGGTGTTCCGAGGGGCGCTGACACCCGGGGTGGACCGCCGATGCGCCCCGCCACCCCGGGTGCAGCGCCCCCCTCCATGCAGCACGACCCCCCCCGGCGAAGGGACACCCGCCACCCCGGCGAAAGAACCCCCCCCCCCGGGTGCACGCCGCGTGCTGGTCAGCGTAGTTGGTTCCATGCTCTCTCTGGCCCGGAACAGGCTACTTCCTGTTCCGGGGCAGAGGGAGCATGGAAACCAACGATGCCGACCAGTGCACGGCACCCCCCCAGCGGCGTGCACCCAGGGCAGACCGCCCCCCGCCCCCCCCCCCCCCTTGGTACGCCACTGGCATCGATTCCTGTTCCACGTTTGGAAAGTTCGGCAGCGGCTATAATCACAAATGGCTGTTAACAATAGCTTTTGAGCACCGGCCCCCCTGTAAAAGAAATCACTCATTTTGACCTCTCATATGAAAGTGCAAGATACTAGCTCTGTGGGGAAAGAAATTTTGTCATTCTATCATGTACCCTTTGGTCTTACTCTGCCAGTGTTAGCACTGCCAAATTTGAATGTGATATAAATTCTTTCCTAAAACTTTTTATTATTGATTTTTCATTTTCATTTTATTATTTGTAATTATTACATTTCCACATTTCAAAGGGTTTCAAGTCACAGCTAGACAAAAATATCATAATTATTCTAGCTGAAACCCCTAAAACAAAATTGTGGTCAAATGCGTATTTCTCTTGAAAAACCCTCTCCCTCCCTTTTTCCCCTCCTTATTTCTCTTCCTCCTTTTTCTTACCCTCTCACCCATCTCATCCCTTCCTCCTCTTCCTCTTCCCCTCTTCTCCCTTAGCCCCCTCCTTTATCTGCTCAATCATCCTAAGCTTTCTTCCTCACTGCTATTAAAAGGGCAAGTTGTATCCTCGTCTGCTGTATAAGCTTAAGGTTGTCTGCCCATGCCACATTTGCCACCTTCTGCCTTATATGGTAGTTAGGTCCTGGCAGGATGGGATGCTACCATTTTGAAGAAGATGACTCCCAGAGGCACGAGAGAGTAGGCATCCCTCCTACCTCCTACCAGAGGTATGGAGGGGTCTAGCAGGTGGGCCACTGCTAGGCCACCAAAGATAACTTCGGGGGGGGGGGGGGGTCTGGGACTGGCCAGGGGTCCCACTGGACCATCAGGGCTTTTTCTAAGTTTGGGGGTGTCAGGGGCCTACTGGACCACAAGGGCTTTTTGTGAGGGGGCAGGGAGGAGTTCATCACACCACTGGGGAATTTTTTTTAATAGGTTTGGAGGGGCCTGTTTTTTTTCCCTTGAGGAAAGGGGTTGGGGGTAAGGGCTTACAGTATGCTTCAGTGTGCCTTTTTTTTTAACATCAACTTTCCTGTCAGTGCCTAAGCCAATCAGTGCTCAGGCACAGACAGGAAAGTTAACGCAAAGTACTGAGCAGCTAATTAATGCTGCAATTTCAGTGCGGCATTAATTTGCATGCTCATTACTCTGAAACTAGAAGGAACCTCACTAAGGGAGAGGTAAATAAAACAAAACCAATCCTGATATATCTAATAGGAAAACTCAAGTACTAACCCTATCAATATCTAAATTTGTGAAAGGAGTAAAGGAGAATTCAGTACAGCTGCCCCTGCAGCCAAGCATAAGTTGCAGTGAACCAAGCCAATAAACGGCTCACTTAATTGCTCTATACATCACCAATCTCCTTTTATTTACTCCAATTTTATACGTGAATTTTTTTTAGTGAAATGTTATACACCTATATCTAAATCTACTAATAATGGGTTTCTAAAATAGTACAAGACTCACCCTCAATTTCAAATTAGAAGACATTTTTCAAAACGTCTCCAGAAAATTGAGCAGTTTTATACCAGCACCTTCATATGAATAAGCAGCCAACTACTTATCGGTTGGACAAAGTTGCAGCACTAGTCAGATAAGTAGTTGGCTATTTTGTTCAGGGCAGGCCCGAGGCAGGAAGGAGAAGCTGTTGGTCCTGCCTTCCTGCCTCCGCCTCGTAAAGGTTCAGGGAGGGGTGCAGTCGTGGTCAGGACCAGGAGAAGTGTGTGTGCACATGTGAGGGGAGGGGTCTAGGGAAAACGTTTAAAAAAGATTCAGGGGGGAGGGTTGTCAGGGTCCACTAGACCACCAGGGAAATTTTTTCAAAGGTGTGGGGTCGGGGGGGGGGGGGGGGAGGGTCCTGGTGCATCAGAGCTGTCAAATGCATTTGACAGCTTGGACTCACAAAAAGCGAGTGATGCACAAAGCGAGATCTGTGCAGCTCATTTGCATGCGATCCCCTTTGAGCATTGCTCGCTGTTAGAGAGTCGCTAAATTTTACATAGGAAGCCATATTTTATTGCTGCTTTTGTGCACTGGGCTCTAACTCTTTTGCTCTTGTGTCAGCTCAAACGCGACATGGCAGAAACCCTTGGTATCAGCATGGACTCCAACTGCTCAAATGGCAGAACGCCTGTGGCACAAATAAATCACACACTGGCTCTCTTACACAGATTTAATTCACATGCACGAGCATATTATTTTCATCTCAGAGAAGTTAAAAAAGCTTATTTCTCCAACTCATCATATGAATTTACTTGACAATAAACTTTTTTTTTGCTGCTTTTGAAATAGGAATACCTCTGAGCACATTACTTTCTCTCTCCGTGTGTGAATGTATGCTGAGTGAAAGAAAAGGGTAATAGGCAATTATTTTTCATATGTGAGAATGAAGCAGTACCTTAGCTGATTTAGGTATATCATTCCCCTACCATAATAGATCAGGCATGTATCAGCACGTAACAATCTCTGCTAACCTGGCTAAAAAAAACCTTTTAGCATTGCCTTTGGTCTTACAGGCCAGAAGGCTGATAAATCTTTACATTCAATGCCCTCTGCAGACTCGCTAATTCTCCATTTTTCATCAAAGATTGATTCTCTCCGTGGTGCCTTTAAAGTTACATCTGATGACAATACACCTACCTTTCTAGCCCATGAAATCTTCTCCCCTTCTCAGCCTGGCAATTTGGCTCTCCTTTCTGCTATTCATCAGAGCGGGCAAAAAGAAAACAGACTATCTTTATCAATTACTCTCACATCAGTACATCTGACCATCTGTTCCTTTGCTGCCTTCTTGGCTGAAGCTTCTTATTCACGGTTTTCTCCCACTGGCACTTTTGATGATCTCCCAAAGTCTTTCAATAGGTTCCATTCCAACAGCGTGGAAGGCGGCAGTCACTCACCCAGTTTTGAAAAAAAAATCTATTAGATGACCCTTCTCTGCCCTGTAACTATTTCCCAATCTCAAATCTCTGTCTTATTTCGAAGCTCACTGAAGCTCACTGAAAAGATTGTTTTTCACAATTTCCCATGTTGAAAAGTGTTCTGTTCTCCATCCTAGGCAATCTGGTTTCATCAGGCCCTAAGCACTGAAACCTAAAACTGTTCTTCTCAGTTACTTCCATTCCGTTCTTGATAAGGGTGATGTGGAGGGGCATTTTTCGAAAGAAATGTCCAAGTTGTGATTTGGACGTCTTTACAAAATGTCGAAATCCAGGGGTGGGGAAACCCGTATTTTTGAAAAAAGATGGACGTCCATCTTTCATTTTGAAAATACCATCAGAGACGTCCAACTCCTTAAATTTGGACGTCCTTGGATCAGGACATTTCTGACTTTCGACAATTTTCGAAACCAAAGACATGCATGTCAAAAAACATTCAAATGCAAGCCATTTGAACGTGAGAGGAGCCAGTATTTGTAGTGCACTGGTCACCCTGACATGCCAGGACACCAACCGGGCACCCTAGGGGGCACTGCAGTGGACTTCATAAATTGCTCCAAGGAACATAGCTCCCTCATCTTGTTAACTGAGCCCCCCAACCACCCCCCCCCAAAACCCACCACCCACAACTGTACACCACTACCATAGCTCTTACTGGTGAAGGGGGGCACCTATGTATGGGTACAGTGTGTTTGTGGTGGGTTTTGGAGAGCTCGCTGTTTCCTCCACAAATGTAACAGGTAGGGGGGGTATGGGCCTGGGTCTGCCTATGTGAAGTGCACTGCAGTACCCACTAAAACTGCTCCTGGGACCTTCGTGTGCTGTCATGGACCTGAGTATGACATCTGAGGCTGGCATAGAGGCTGGCACGAAATATTTTTAAAGATGGTTTTTGACGGTGGGGGAGGGGTTAGTGACCACTGGGGGAGTAACAGGAGGCCATCCCCAATTTCCTCGGGTGGTCATCTGGTCATTTTAGGCAACTTTTTGTGCCTTATTCGTAAAAAAAACAGGTTTGGGTGAAAACGTCCAAGTGTTCGTCAGGGACGTCCTTTCTTTTTTCGATTATGGGTCAAAGACGTCCAAGTGTTAGGCACGCCGAAGTTCTGCCTTCGCTACGCCTCCAACACGCCCCCTTGACATTTGGACTTCCTTGTAACGTACTGCAGGTTTCGATTATACCGATTTGGATGTCTCTGGGAGAAGGGTGTCGATCTTCCGTTTTATGTCGAAGCATGGACGTCCTTCTCTTTCAAAAATGAGCCTGATAGTAGTTCTCTTGGTATCACTCAATATCACTGTAGCTTTCAACATAATGGACTACCCTCTCCTGCTTGGCCATTTAAGAAAAATTGGTCTTAGTGGCACTGTTTTGTAATTTCCTTTTTAATTGAGCCTTCTGTGTTACCAAGTCCACCTCAAATCCTTCTGTTCCTATTGTTCCATTCTTGCACTTTTACCCATTATTATATTTTGTGATTGTAAACTGCTTAGCTATATGCTTGATGGGCGGTATATCAAAAATAGTTCAACACTGAATGTTGTCTTTTTTTCCTTTCCTTTCCTTCCCCACCTTATGTCCTTCTCTAGTTTAATTTCAATTTTAATTTTAATTAAATTCTACTCCTCTCTTGGATTTTATTAAGTCTCCTCTGTAACCTAATCTCACCTTTTGTTTATACCCATTGCCTAGCCCTAATCCTGATTCCTGCTACAGCCAACCTCTGTTCCTGATTCCTACTACAGCCAAGCTCTGTTCCTGTTTCTGCTCCATCCAAGTCCTGCTCCTCAGCATTGCCATAGCTCCTTCCTGCTTTGTCCTCTAGCCTTGCATCAACAGCTCTGTGGGTACTTGGTGTCTTAATGTTTGTGCTAATTGCCTGTTACGCATTTACAGTGGTGGAAATAAGTATTTGATCCCTTGCTGATTTTGTAAGTTTGCCCACTGACAAAGACATGAGCAGCCCATAATTGAAGGGTAGGTTATTGGTAACAGTGAGAGATAGCACATCACAAATTAAATCCGGAAAATCACATTGTGGAAAGTATATGAATTTATTTGCATTCTGCAGAGGGAAATAAGTATTTAATCCCTCTGGCAAACAAGACCTAATACTTGGTGGCAAAACCCTTGTTGGCAAGCACAGCGGTCAGACGTCTTCTGTAGTTGATGATGAGGTTTGCACACATGTCAGGAGGAATTTTGGTCCACTCCTCTTTGCAGATCATCTCTAAATCATTAAGAGTTCTGGGCTGTCGCTTGGCAACTCGCAGCTTCAGCTCCCTCCATAAGTTTTCAATGGGATTAAGGTCTGGTGACTGGCTAGGCCACTCCATGACCCTAATGTGCTTCTTCCTGAGCCACTCCTTTGTTGCCTTGGCTGTATGTTTTGGGTCATTGTCGTGCTGGAAGACCCAGCCACGACCCATTTTTAAGGCCCTGGCGGAGGGAAGGAGGTTGTCACTCAGAATTGTATGGTACATGGCCCCATCCATTCTCCCATTGATGCGGTGAAGTAGTCCTGTGCCCTTAGCAGAGAAACACCCCCAAAACATAACATTTCCACCTCCATGCTTGACAGTGGGGACGGTGTTCTTTGGGTCATAGGCAGCATTTCTCTTCCTCCAAACACGGCGAGTTGAGTTCATGCCAAAGAGCTCAATTTTTGTCTCATCTGACCACAGCACCTTCTCCCAATCACTCTCGGCATCATCCAGGTGTTCACTGGCAAACTTCAGACGGGCCGTCACATGTGCCTTCCGGAGCAGGGGGACCTTGCGGGCACTGCAGGATTGCAATCCGTTATGTCGTAATGTGTTACCAATGGTTTTCGTGGTGACAGTGGTCCCAGCTGCCTTGAGATCATTGACAAGTTCCCCCCTTGTAGTTGTAGGCTGATTTCTAACCTTCCTCATGATCAAGGATACCCCACGAGGTGAGATTTTGCATGGAGCCCCAGATCTTTGTCGATTGACAGTCATTTTGTACTTCTTCCATTTTCTTACTATGGCACCAACAGTTGTCTCCTTCTCGCCCAGCGTCTTACTGATGGTTTTGTAGCCCATTCCAGCCTTGTGCAGGTGTATGATCTTGTCCCTGACATCCTTAGACAGCTCCTTGCTCTTGGCCATTTTGTAGAGGTTAGAGTCTGACTGATTCACTGAGTCTGTGGACAGGTGTCTTTCATACAGGTGACCATTGCCGACAGCTGTCTGTCATGCAGGTAACGAGTTGATTTGGAGCATCTACCTGGTCTGTAGGGGCCAGATCTCTTACTGGTTGGTGGGGGATCAAATACTTATTTCCCTCTGCAGAATGCAAATAAATTCATATACTTTCCACAATGTGATTTTCCGGATTTAATTTGTGATGTGCTATCTCTCACTGTTACCAATAACCTACCCTTCAATTATGGGCTGCTCATGTCTTTGTCAGTGGGCAAACTTACAAAATCAGCAAGGGATCAAATACTTATTTCCACCACTGTAAATGCTGCCCCATTTACAACAGAAAAATGTTTAAAACTGACTGTCTTACTGAATGTATGCACTGTGTTTGACTTGAGCATGATGTGTCAAGTTGCTTAATTTATCCTAAAACGTTCCCTAGGTCTATCAAGCTTTAAAAAAAATCACTTCGTAGAATATCTTCTAGCACATTCTGAATCCATCATCCATTGTTCCTCCTAATAGGTCTTGACAGAGATCAGTCTTTTCAATGCAGAACACATCAATGGCATCCCCATACCTCCAAATTTACCAATGCCATCCTTTGTGTATACAATAAGAATGTCTCCCTCTGTTACACAGAAGGAAGTGCTGTCCCCCTATACTTAATGTCTGCATCATTCTTTGATACCAAATGGATTGCACTGATCTACCTTAATAACAATAACCATTCAACGTGAAGTTATTCAATTTCTGAAAAAAAAACAGACTTCTCCTTCAGCTCCTCAGCAGGTTAATTTTAGGAGCTGTCTCAGGATTTGCACTCAGCCCTGGGTCTGATCAAAGATTCAGTGCAACTTACTCCTGGTGTTTTCATTGCTCCACATACACTTTCACTGAGGGGATTTCCTTCAGTCACATATAAACACTGTAGCAGAAGGGTTTATTCTCAGTGATAAAACAGAACACTGAAGCATACGAAAGTCCCAATCTCAAGCTCTTAAAAAGAATTGCACTTCTGAATGCCCCACCCCCTCTTTCAAGCCGTCAAAAAAATTAAACAAATTGGTGAGGCAAGACCTCCCTTGGCTTACTCTGTCCCATTAAACCATGTTTGTCTACGTATTCTGTAATTTTATTCTTTATAATGGTTTCTACTATTTTGCCCAACACTGAAGTTTGGCTTACCAGTCTGTAATTTCCCGTATCACCCCTGGAACCCTTTTTAAAAATCAGCGTCATATTGGCCACCCTCCAGTCTTCAGGTACTATGGATGATTTTAATGACAGGTTACAGATCACTAGCAGCAGATCATCAATTTCATGTTTGAGTTCTTTCAATACCCTGGGGTGTATACCAGCTTGTCCAGGTGATTTATTACTCTTTAACTTGTCAATTTGGCTCAGTACATCTTCCAAGTCTGACGTAGGTCCTGCTGTGCCTTCTAGAGGCTATCTGGTAGAAAGCTCAAGTTTTAAAACTATAGGGAAAAGGGTATGGAGACTAATTAACAAAGTTAGCTCGTTCTTTTTTTTTAATTCTGTCTTTATCAATAACATACAATGCCTCTTTTAAAACCCAATCATTAAGTTACCAAAGCACAGAGCAAAATAATTTTCGCTTACCCAGAGAAAAGTCCTCTTCTCTCAGAGCTTCTCAGAAATCGTTCCAATTTCCAGATCATTTACAAATATGTTAAATAGCACTGATCCCATTACAAATCCCTGCAGAACTCCACTATTCACCCTCCTCCATTGAGAAAATGGCCATTTTAACCTACCCTCTGTTTTCTGTCCAATAACCAATTCCTAATCCACAGAATGACATTGCCCCCTATCCCATGACTTTCTAGTGTCTCATTGGCCTTCCTCCCCCATTAGGTTGAAAACAGAAGAACAAACAAAAAAATATAAAAACTCACATTTCAATAGCCGCTTTCCTCATAGTCCACAGTAGTATCTTTCTCTAGGTTCCTGGACCTTTCCTCTGACACAGGGTCTATTTCCATTTTCCTAAATCCTCCTTAAGCAACCAGAGCAGAAGAAACAGGAGGGCTCCCAGGCAGTCTACGCCCCTCTCTCTTGGACTGCATCACGTATTGCTTATGTGCTCACAAGACCTCATCAGCCATGTCCTCTCCATGAATTGCTGGGTTAACTGCTGAGTCATAGTGCTTTTACCATTGGTGGGGCAGCAGCCCTCACTTCAGGATCATCTCATAGTTCCTACCTTAGCTTCTTTCACCAGATCATCACAGCTATCAACCAGCTTTGTTTACTGGTACCTGATAGGGGCTTCTACTATCTGGTAAGAGTTCTCTCCTGATTCTAATAGAGTTTCTGGACATAATCCACTTTTTAGGGGGTTTGGTCACCCTTATCCCTTATTCCTCAGCCCCCGGTTGATGTGCTTGTCACAGAGCACAACCACTCTCCCCTCTAAGCTGAGCGGGAGTCCTCCTACTGCGTTGCTGCCAATGGGAGGTGGTGCTTCAATATTGTGTTTTCAATTGCTAGGGACAGGCAGGTTCCCTGTCAGCGGCATAATCGAAAGAGATGGACACCCATCTTCCGACAAAAATCGGGAGATGGGCGTCCTTCTCTCAGGGTCACCCAAATTGGCATAATGGAAAGCCAATTTTGGGCGTCCTCAACTGCTTTCTGTCGCGGGGACGACCAAAGTTTATGGCAGGCGTGTCGGCAGTGTACCGAAGGCGGGATGGGGGCATGGTTAAAAGATGGGCGTCCTCGGTCAATAATGGAAAAAAGAAGTGCGTCCCTGACAAGCATTTGGCCGACTTTACTTGGTTCAATTTGTTTCACAACCAAGCCTCGAAAAGGTGCCCAAACAGACCAGATGACCACCGGAGGGAATCGGGGACGACCTCCCCTTACTCCCCCAGTGGTCACCAACCCCCTCCCACCCTAAAAAAAAAAAATAAAAACATTTTTTCCAGCCTCTATGCCAACCTCAAATGTCATACCCAGCTAGCAGTATGTAAGTCCCTGGAGCAGTTTTTAGTGGGTACTGCAGTGCACTTCAGGCAGGTGGACCCAGGCCCATCCCCCTCTACCTGTTACACTTGTGGTGGTAAATGTGAGCCCTCCAAAACCCACCCGAAACCCACTGTACCCACATCTAGGTGCCCCCTTCACCCCTTAGGGCTATGGTAGTGGTGTACAGTTGTGGGGAGTGGGGTTTGGGGGGGGTTCAGCACACAAGGTAAGGGAGCTATATATCTGGGACCTTTTTCTGAAGTCCACTGCAGTGCCCCCTAGGGTGCCCAGTTGGTGTCCTGGCATGTCAGGGGGACCAGTGTACTATGAATGCTGACTCCTCCCATGACCAAATGGCTTGGATTTGGTCATTTTTGAGATGGGAGTCCTCAGTTTCCATTATCGCCAAAAACCGGGGACGACCATCTCAAAAACAACCTAAGGACGACCATCTCTAAGGTCGACCTAAATTTCATAATTTAGGCTTCCCCGACCGTATTATTGAAACGAAAGATGGACGCCCATCTTGTTTCGATAATATGGGATGCCCCGCCCCCTTCACGGGGACATCCTTAGAGATGGTGTCCCCGTTCGAAAATGCCGCTCAACATCTTGCAGAACGTGCGTGTCCCTCACTATTAAAAATGTGATAGTGAAACAGCACCACCCACTGGCAGGACACTTTGGGATAATCCTATAATTGGGTGCTTCCATTTAGACACCTTGAGGGTGGGTGGTAGGTATGATGGAACCTAGGCACCTAGGTTATGTTGTTGAATACTGGCATAATTTGGTATCGATGTGCCTAACATTTAGATACCCACACTTACACCAGCCATAGAGCTGGCATGTGCCTAAATGCTGCAGGGAAGTGTGTAACTTACAGTACTTATGTGTGCCCCCCCCCCTTGTAAATATATGGTATGCAAAATAGTTGCAGATTTACAGGATAGTAATTAGAGGGCATACTGGCATAAACGCATCTATGTGCACACATTTGTTAGTATTCTAAACATTTATGCTCTCGATAGATGTGTAAATGTTATCATCAAATTTACAGAATTGCTGTATTAACTCTTTGTGATTACAGATTTGGCCTTCCTTAACTGAGTCTGAGTCATGACTAAGGGGCGTTGGTTAGTGTGTAGTATGTAGAGAGGATGTATTATATTTTGGTATCTTTTGATGTTTTATTTATGTAGGCAAATCCCAGTGAATCTCCTGGTGGTAGAGGATTTGTGGGGCCACGGAACGAGTATTTCAGTTTCATGGGTCAAGAGGGCATTGGGGAGGGAGGAAGACACTTCTAGGTCCTACACCACTACCTGCTCAGTGTTCACTCCAGGTCTCTGTCCGAACAACATAAGTTCACTCTCTTTCCCCTTCCCACACCTCAGCAGTGGTGTGTGGTTTGGGCCTTCAAGAGCTTCAACGAATCCCTAGCCCTGCTATTATGCAGATTGGCATTTTGGCCATGCAGTAGCAGCAATGCATAAGCAAAAAAAACAAAACAAAACACAACTTCTAGTCCTTTCTAGCAGTAGCTAGTAAATGTTCTGTTCTTGGAGCAGTTAGATACCCACATGTAAGACTGATTTATCCTGTTGTCCATAGAAAACACCTATAACAGGGCTTTATTCCTATATTGCTACTTTTTCTGTCTTCACATATTTTATTCCTTTTGATTTTAAGTTTGTTGAGTCAAAGGACCCCTTTTACCAAGCTGCAGCAAAAGGGGGCCTGCGCTGGCATCACCGCGTGTTTTTGACACGCGCCGAGGCCCCCTTTTACCACAGATGGTAAAAGGTAGGTCTTGCTTTTCAGCAGGAAATGGCCATGTGGCAAGTAAAGTACTTGCTGCGAGGTCGTTTCAGGGGGAAACCCTTACCACCACCTATTGAGGTGGTGGTAAGGGCTCCGCACTAACTGGGCAGTGTGCGGCACTGCCCGATTACCACCAGGTACACACTAGCGCTACAAAAATAAATATATTTTTGTAGCACCGGTTATGACGATGCACTAGGGGTGGGAATTAGCGCTGAGCTGCTGCGTTGGGCTTACCGCCGCTTTGTAAAAGGGGCCGAAAGTGATGTGTCTTTTATTATAGTACTCCTTTGAAAATGTTGTTTGAGACTTTTGTTCAGTTATTTGTGTTTTTCGATTTAATATGCGTCAAGGTGTGCCCTCCCGCAGGAGGTGGTGGAGATGAAAACGGTAACAGAATTCAAAAATGCGTGGGGTAAACATAAAGGCATCCTGTTCAGAAGGAATGGATCCTCAGAAGCTTAGTGGAGATTGGGTGGTAGCGCCAGTGGTTGGGAGGCGGGGCTAGTGCTGGGCAGACTTCTACAGTCTGTGCCCTGAAAATGGTAGATACAAATCAAGGTCAGGTATACAGTACATATAAAGTAGCGCATATGAGTTTATCTTGTTGGGCAGACTGGATGGACCATACAGGTCTTTTTCTGCCATCACCTACTATGTTACTAAGGTGAGACCTGCATAGGGTTCAAATAAGGATTAGAATTTTTTAGATTCATACTGGTGGGAATGGCTAAAGAGGAACACCTTTCATTAATTTATTCTCAGTATTATAAGCATACATTTTAGATAGGAATAGCCTAGCGGTTCAAATCCCATTACTGCTCCTTGTGATATTGGGCTAGTCACTTAACCCTCCACTGCCTCAGGGTGTAAGCCCTCCAGGGACAGGAAAATACCCAGTGTACCTGAATGTAACTCACCTTGAGCTACTACTGAAAAAGCTGTGAGCAAAATCCAAATAAATAAATAACATTCAAGTAGTCTTTGAAGAAATGCTTGATGGTTGGTTACTTACTTAATCCTGACCATACATAGGGAGGGCAATTTTCAGAGCCAATGCCCTAGGTAAAACAATTGTTTACTTCTGGAAATGGGATGGTAGAAAATTGCCCAACTTGTGTGAAAATAAAAGTTTGTGCAAGAAAAACAAAATAAAACAATGAAGACAAACAGTACAGACTATTTCATCTGGCCAGCAATAAGCGAAAGAAAAGCGACATCTGAATAAGGGTCATCCAGATCAGTCAAGTTTTCTCATTCTATTAATTTTGTAATGAGTCTGAAGTGCTGGCAGATTGCTATGTGTCATTTTTGTTGCTGCCGCTGCTAATTTCCCTCTCTCTAGGAAATAAATGAATTAAGCCTTTTTTCTACAATAGAGACACATTCAAAGCAGACTGAAGGGTAACATCCTGATCTGTGCTGGTAGCGTGGGCTTGCCTCCTGCTGACTCAGTGCTAGGGAGAGCCTGGCACATCCAGACCACAGAAGCATCATCACTTAAGTACCTGGCTCTGATCCAGTAAGCTCTCTGATATACAGTATCCAGATTCCTCCAGTCTGACTTGCTTCCTGGGTTACTTGCTGCTCTCAGTTTATAAAGACTTAAAATTGGAGCAGCAGCCCTTGACAAAGTGTGAGAGAGCCGGAGGAGGGAAAGAAGGGGCAGATAACAGCCAATGCATTGGATAGTTTATTACCATCCTCAGGAAGGGGGATGAGGGAAACATAGGTTAGAGCAAGGAAAGTTAATTATGGTGAGGTTGTTTGACAGGAAATTACAAAAAAGCAAACAGCCCTGAGAGGCACTTTTTTCTTGGAAGGGGAAGGAAATCTGATGTTACTTCATTCTGTGTATCTAATCCCCTTGCATCCCTAGAAGGAAGGACTGGAAAACAGTGCAAATGAGAAACTTGTCTGGTATCCTTTAGTGCCTTAAACATGTGTCAGTTTTAATGCATATTGTGGGCTAGCAATCCTTACAACTAAACAAATTGCCTTGATAGAACTGCACTTTGAACCTGAGGCTTGGAAGGGTGTGTTTAAGTAGCCTTCTGATGGGGTCTTGAGTGAATGTAATAACCTTTAGAGTGTATTTTCTTAGGCCAATATTTAAAGGGTCTTAAATGTTTAGTAACAGCCGATAAAACTTATAAATCCCCTTTCTGGGGGTTTTCAGAGCACAATGGGGCTATTGAACATCTGGGCATTTATAAATAATGGGAGCTTACTCGATAAAAGAATGTAGGCTCCTACTTTCCCTTATAGAGTGCCAGAATAACAGCAAAAATATATGGCTTAATTTAGGTACGAGTAGTTATGGCAGCCTGTAGCTGGTGTAAATCTATGAATATACATTTTCAGTGGTCTTTGTCATAAAGCATGTAGAAACATAGAAACATAACGGCAGATAAGGGCCAAATGGCCCATCCAGTCTGCCCGTCCTCAGTAGCTACTAACTCTTCCTTTCCTAAGAGATCCCACATGCCTTTTCCACACTTTCTTAAATTCAGATACAGTCTTCATCTCTATGACCTCCACCGGCAGGCCATTCCACTCATCCACCACCCTTTCCGTGAAAGAGTATCTTCTTAGATTCTTCCTAAGCCTATTTCCTCTTAACTTCATCATATGCCCCTCATTGCAGAGTTTTCCTTCATTTGAAAAAGGGTCCCCTCCTGTACATTAACTCCACTGAGGTATTTAAATGTCTCTATCATATCCCCGTTCTCCCGACTCTCTTCCAGTATATACATATTGAGGTTCCTAAGCCTGTCTCTATATGTTTTATGACTGAGACTGCTTACCAATATGGTGAGATGCTTAAAGATCTCAATATGTACACATTGGAAGAAAGGTGGGAGAGGGGATATATGATAAAGACATTTAAATACCTAAGCAGTATAAATGCACAGGAGGCGAGTCTCTTTCAATTGAAAGGAAGCTCTGGTATGAGGGGGCATAGGATAAAGGTAAAAGCCTTGGAAATAACCTGAGGAAATACTTCTTCACAGAAAAGGTGGTGAATTTGTGGAATGGCCTTCTGGTGGAGGTGGTGGAGATGAAAACAGTATCTGAATTCAAGGAAGTTTGGGACAAGTACAAGGGATCTCTATGGAACTGATAGGGAGGGTACATGGCATGGATGGGCAGACTAGATAGGCCATGCGGTCGTTATCTGTCTTCTTTTTCTCTGTTTCTAATCTTAGTGCCAGAAATTTTAGTGTAACTTATAGTATTCTAACTCTTATGCATAAGTGTGAATCTGTCCAGACTCCACCTGCATGTCCACCTACGTGTAAAATACATGCTATGTAATATATTGTGATAACCACAGTGTCTGCCCTTACATGAGGAGGCCGCCAGAGGGCGCTCTCCCATTGAAAACCTAAAATGTCCTGATCTGGCCACTAGAGGGAGCCAAAGAGTATAGTCCATGGTAGTGACCAGAAGGAACAGCTAGGGGGTGCTCCTGGCATAGGACTTGTACTTCCCGGGGAGGCCACCAGGGGGACTCTCTGAGTGGAAGCTGGATAGGTGGAGAAAGTTCTGGGTGCGGACCTTTCTGGAAGCAGGGGGAGAGGCCTAAAGAAAGGTGGAGTGGATTATTGGGCACCCTATAAAAAGCATCCTCTAGCCAAGGGAGAGGAGAGAAGATATTGGGGGGGGGGGGGGCCACCTGCAACACCCAGAGCTGGAGAATTACAAGCCGGGAACCGAGGAAAGAGGCTTGCTGAAGTGGAGCTCAAGAGAGAGGTCAGGAGAAGGTTCCCTCCAAACCCAGAGAGGTACTTACCTGGTGGGGGGCCAGGCACTGGGTGCTAGTATGGTGAACAATTGCTACTGATATGGCAACTGTGAAATGTCTTGTAAAAAGAACAAACAGCCGTGGGGTGGAGGATAGGACCGTAAGGTTAAGGTGAATAAAGTGTGTCCTATCCAGGGGAGGTGGCTGTTATACCCTGAGACCAGATGTCCCCCAGTAAATGGTTTCAGGGGGGTGAATCGCAGTCAGAAGAAGAGTTGGAAAGCCAGGTTCCCAAAAGACTGTAACCTAGCTAATAAACTGAATTTACATGCAACCAGCTAATTTGCATATTTTTGCAAGCAGAGGAAGCTGGGCTATCTTCCAGAGAAGGGTGACCTGGGGGCCCCACCAGAAGAACTGGTAAGGTGGGTCGGTTACCAGGTGATACAGCGGGGAGGCCGGGCCAGGACTGCAGGTTAAGGAAGAGGTCACCCTGAGGGAAAGGGGAGGACCAAACCTAGAGGCCTGAGTCAATGCAGTCACAGAGAAGTCTGGTTTCAAGGTGGTTCCCCGTGGCAAAAGGCTGGTGAGGCCGGGCAGGAGCCACTAGAGGGCCACTGCACACCAGAGTACCCCTGTGGGAGTTACAAAGGGCACTATCCCAGATGGAACCTTGTTGTTGAATAACCCCCTGAAGACAAGGACATCAGAGAATCCCTGCTACCCTTGGCAGTTGAATAACAGTGTCTGGAAGTTGAAACCAAGGGAAGAGCAGAAGGTTGGTGGGACCCCAGGCAATAATTTTATCCCCAGGGAAGTGTGCAGAAAGGCCTACTGACTACAGGCGGGTTCTGGGGGGGACTAGAGAACTCAAAGTGAAGCGGAGTGGGAAAGGCATCAGTCTCCAGAGGAGGTCTCTTGTGTGGGCAAAGACAGACAGCACGGAGAGGTGCAGGTCGGGAGCAGACAGCACGGAGAGGTGCAGGTCGAGAGGAGACAGCACGGAGAGGTGCAGCTCAGGAGCCGACAGCACGGAGAGGTGCTGGCTGGCAAGTCAGCAGAGTGCTACGAGGTCTCCTGTGTGTCCTTTTTACAATATGTGTGCATTTACAGAATGGTGCTTAAGTAGAATTTTGGCACATGCACATATATGTGCATATATACTCATACATGTATGTTTTCCAGAGGAAAGGTGGGGGGGTAGTGTCTTTGAAGCTGTATATTTTATATGATTTAGATCTGATGCAGCAAAATTAATAACTCTCACAATTAAACTTATATCATGCTACATAATAAGTGTGTATGTCTGCACATGTATAGTGCCACAGAAAAGCCTGTTAAGTACCCTAGCACGCTCTGCATAGTGGTAGGATAGAATTGGGATGGCATAAGGGCATTCCACCCAATTATTATTATTATTTGTTGCATTTGTATCCCACATTTCCCACCTATTTGCAGGCTCAATGTGGCTTACATTATGCTGTAGTGGCGATCGCCATTTCCGGAGTGAGAAATACAAAGTTCATAAATGATAGAGTAGATTATAGAGTACGTTAGACAGTAACTTATAGAGTAAGTTAACCAATCAAATATAGAAAGTTCATTTCAGCATGAGAGATAGAGTGGTAGTGCGCTTACGTTCATTAGTGGCAGAGTGGTTGAAGCAATCATGTGTAGAAAAGTTCAGTTTTGTCAAGTTTTGGTAGAGTTTCGTTGTCTAGTATTTAGGATGGATCTTTGTGGTATGCCTTTTTGAACAGGTTGGTTTTCAGTAGTTTTTGGAAGATTGTTAAGTCGTGCATTGTTTTTATGACATTTGGTAGTGCGATCCATATTTGCGTGCTTATGTAGGAGAAGCTAGATGCATATGTTGATTTATATTTAAGTCCTTTGCAACTGGGGTAGTGGAGATTCAGTAATGTGCGTGCTGACCTTTTTGTGTTCCTGGTTGGTAAGTCTATCAGGTCTGACATAAATGCCGGGGCCTCGCCGTGAATAATTTTATGGACCAGGGTGCAGATTTTGAATGTAATTCATTCTTTTAGTGGGAGCCAGTGTAGTTTTTCTCTTAGGGGTTTGGCGCTTTCATATTTCGTTTTTCCAAATATGAGTCTGGCTGCTGTGTTTTGGGCAGTTTGGAGTTTCTTAATGATTTGCTCTTTGCAACCAGCATAGATGGTGTTACAGTAATCTAGGTGGCTTAGCACCATTGACTGTACCAGGCTGCGAAATGTTTCCCTTGGGAAGAAAGGTTTTATTCTTTTGAGTTTCCACATTGAGTGGAACATTTTCTTTGTTATATTTTTATAGCAGTGATATTGAGCTGATATCCAAATAACTAACTGGCTTAACTGAGGCAAACAAAAGACTGTCCTAAATTACACCACTTAGCTGCAAGTATAGTGGCAGTGTTGCCACTATGACGTAATCTGTAACTGGGTACCTGCATTTAGGCAGCCTGCTTCATGATTAAATACTGGCATGACAAACAGGGCAGTCGATAATTCCTCATAAAAGCAGTATATGATGCAATCTTGGAATAATTGTTTTGTATTTTGTCTGCAGCATAGCTATGCTCATTGTCAATACATGATTAAACCAACAATCTAACCATGTTGCTATCAACTTTTTTTTTTTACTAATCTCAACCTTAAAATGTCTTCCACTCCCCCACTGAGATACACATCACCTGCACTCATAGCACCTGATAGGAATGCGATATAAAATACGCATACTTGATTCTGATTTGTCTTAGCATTTCTGGGATACAGACTGTAGAAATCTGCCTGGCACTGGCCTTACTCCCCAACTACTGGAGTTCCCGTCTAAGCACAGCTAAGTTTTGTTTTTGATTCCACACATTTTTGAATTATGCCCCTGTTTTTGTCTCCACCATTTCCACCTGTTTCTTTCTCAGTACTGTCAGTTAATATCCACACGTGGGGCTGATTCATCTTGTTTGCTGGTCAAGTTAATATTTTGGATATTCTGCCCAACATCATTGCTATAAAGTCAAGGAGTGTTTTTGTTTATTTTTCTAATTAATTAGTCAGATCATGCATAGTGGATGAAATTGTTGGATTATTTGTAGTAAATAATTAGCAGATTTTAGTACACACAGCTTCAGCTTTAGAAATGTTAATTTCTTTCTTCATCTCTCTCTCATTCACCCCTGAATAATTCACTGCTGAGTCACTTTAAAGTTGAAGTAACAAAACATCTGTTTACTCACAGTTTGTAGTTAGATTATAATCAGACAGGCTTTTATATACATATTACTATACATTTGTATTATCAGCTCCTTCCATGTGCTTAGATGGTAATGGATGCTCACACCACCATAGATCCTCTCAGGTTAGGAGAGATCATGAGCTCCATGTGCTCCATGTGCTGCATGTGCTGCATCTATCCCCCACAGGAAGTTGCATAGCTGTGTGACCTCTCTAAGTAATTCACATCAGAGGTCACAGAGTAATCACAGAGAAATAATAGGTGACAGGCAATGCATGTAAAATACAATTACATTCCAACAAACCCCTTCTCATGCATAACTGTCATGCAATTATTTATTCATACAAAGTCCAAGCTTTATACGCAGATTCACAAAATGTTCTCTGGGTAACGGTTTGGTCATGATGTCAGCTGTCATCTCACTGGTGTGACAATAGTGTAGACTGATGACCCCTTCTTTTGCCAACTCTCGCACGTTGTGGTATTTCGTTGCGATGTGCTTGGTACGTGACTGAACCTTGTCATTCTGTGACAGTCGGATGCAGCTCTGATTATCTTCCATTATCTGGATTGGTCTCTTTTCAGCTATACCAAAATCCAGCAAAAGTTTTTCAATCCACATCAGTTCTCTGCACGCTTCCGATACGGCCACATATTCAGCTTCTGTAGAAGACAGACTCACAATACTTTGTTTATGACTGGCCCATGAAATTTGTACATTTCCATACATAAACACATATCCACTTGTGGATTTATAATCAGAATGATCCCCTGCCCAATCTGAATCACAGTAACATATTAGTTTTGGATTACTATTGGCTGAAACCTTTAATTTACAGTCAATGGTACCCTTTAAATACCTTACCATCCTTTTAACTGCAGTCCAATCTGATTTGGTAGGTGAGCTGACCCTTCTGCTCAAAATTCCTACTGCATTTGCTATATCAGCCCTGTATGTGGTAGTTAGATATAAAAGCTTACCTATGGCTGATCTATATTGGATGTTATCTGGTAAAGGTTCTCTTACTGTTTCATCCTTCAGAAAATCAGTGATCATGGGAGTGCTTACAACTTGGGCATCTTGCATACCTAAACTTTCAATAAGCTCATTTATTTTCTGCTTCTGGCTTAGAAGATAAGAACCATCATTTTGTTTCTCAATTTCTATACCAAGATAGTATGACACATTTCCAAGTTCTTTTATCTCAACATTGAGGTTTAAACACTTTACAATGTCCTTGTACTCTTGCTCACTTTTGCTTGCAATGAGCAGATCATCAACAAAAGCTAAAATGTATGCATATTGTCCATTTCTGCACCTAGTGTACAAGCATTTATCTGCTTCACCTTGCTTAAATCCTAAATTTGTCAATATTTCATGCAATTTATCATTCCAACATTTTGCACTTTGCTTTAATCCATAAAGACCTTTGTTTAATTTACATACTAGCTGTCTTTGTTTTGTATTTATGAAACCTGTTGGTTGTTCCATGTACAAGTCTTCAGTTATATCTCCGTGAAGAAACGCTGTTTTCACATCAATGTGGTTGACTTGCATGCCTTTTGAGACTGCAATGCTCAGAAGTGTTCTTATTGTCGTGTGTTTCACTACAGGTGCAAACACTTCATCAAAATCTTCTCCATATTTTTGAAGATATCCCTTTGCCACTAATCTGGCTTTATACCTTTCCACTTTTCCTTGTGCATTCCTTTTTAACTTGAATACCCATTTGCATCCTATAGCTTTCTTGCCAGGAGGTAATTTTGTAAGAATCCAAGTATTATTTTTATCCAATGCATCAATTTCTTCTTGTGCAGCTTTATGCCATTCAGCAGCTTCTTCTGCTGGCATTTTCTCAATCTCATCCCATGTTAAGGGCTCTTGAGCTTCTGCTGACTTTCTTAGGTAAGACAGTCTTGGGGGTGGAACACCTTTGTTTTCCCTGGATGAGCGTCTGACAACAGGTTGGTCTGACCTTTCCGCATCCTCTAAATCTGAGAGTCCTTCTCCAATTGATTCCCCTTCTCCAACTGTACTGTCTTCTTCAATGATCCTTTCTGTGTCTGTTTCCTCTGCCTGTTCCTCGTTAGATACAGGTGAGTTGCTTTCAGACATCTGCCTTGGTATGGCATTTATATACACTGGCATGTCTATTATGGTTCTAGTTTCATATTCTGGATGATAAGGCTCATCTGGGATAATCTAGCCTTTATCAACCCTTTTGTTTTCATCAAAATATGTAACATGTCTTATGCCAACAATGCCAGTTTTCAGATTCAAAATTCTATATCCTTTGTGTCCTGGAGTATAGCCAACTAAAATGCCCCTTTCTGTTGTGGAATCCAGCTTATGCCTTCTTTGCTTTGGTTCATGAGCATATGCTGTACTTCCAAATGTTCTTATGTGTGACAGGTTTGGCTTCCTACCATGCCATGTCTCATGTGGTGTGCGCTCAGCGCCTTTAGTTGGCATTCTGTTTTGTAGGTACACTGCTGTGAGAATGGCTTCCCCCCATAGTCTTTTAGGGAGATTGCTATCTGACAGCATACATCTGGTCATTTCCACAAGTGACCTAAATTTTCTCTCTGCAACAGAATTTTGCTCTGGTGTATAAGCTACTGTTGTGATATGTTGAATGCCTTCTTGTTCTAGAAATGTGCGCATGCTTTGTGAAGTGAACTCACCACCATTGTCGGTCTGAAGAACCTTTGGTTTTCTTTCAAATTTATTGCTCACCATGGCTACGTATTTCTTCAGCATGTCTGTGACTTGACTTTTTTTCTTTCAGCAAATAGGCCACACAATATCTAGAGAAATCATCCAAGAATATTAGCACAAATCTGTTATTTCCCAATGATGGGATATTAAACGGTCCACATAAGTCACTGTGTATTAAGTCCAGCACTTTATTACTCCTATTTCCTGTGTATGCAGGAAATGAGGGTCTCACACCTTTTTGAGTAACACAGTCTATGCATTTCTCCATTTTACCAGCATCTGCACTTATCTGAATGCCGGTGGCCAGTTGCTTACTGTAAAGATCCTGGATCACCTTAGAATCACGATGTCCCAGGCGGCGGTGCCAGATTTCCAGACTACATTTACCATCATTCTTCCTTACTTGCGCCATATGTGAGGCTTCACCTGAAATGCTCAGTTTATAAACATCATTATGCATAAAAGCTTCAGCATACACTTCATCATTTTTAGAGATTGTGCACTTACTGTTTTCAAAATGAATCACAAATCCCTTCTTATCTAATGTAGATACACTAAGCATATTACAAACTGCTTGGGGAATATACAAGACATCACTTACAGGAATTTCTTTAACTTCATTAGACACTTTGCATTTTAAGAATCCAATACCTTTTGCTTGGATCTTAGCAGTCCCTGCGTTTGCAGTTTTAAGAATACCTTCCTCTGGACACATTTCCTGAAAGAAATTCTTACAATTGGTTAAATGGCATGTACTCCCTGAATCCAAAATCCAAGTACTTTCATTTGAATTATTATTTACCATAGTCAAAGATTTTTCTGCCATTAGAAAGCCCTTGTGTTTATCTTTGTCCTTCATACATTTCCTGGTTTGAAAATTCTTTAGTTCCATTGGCTTAGGTGAGCTAGAGGGAGTGTTTTGTGTTTCCTTACACCATTTAGATACATGTCCCTCCTTTCCACATGAGTAGCAAATCAGCTTGCCCTTGGGTGGAGTTTTCCCATAGCTCCGCCTTCCTCTGTTCTTTGCCAAGAAATTTGTTTCATTTCTCTCTGACTGACTTTGAGAACACATCTCCTCAGAATCATTTATTATGCATTCCTGCCTTAGTTTTGATGTTGTCTGTTCAAAAGATTGCCCTTCAATGGCCTCATTTACAGACCTAAAAACATCAAACTTCTTTGATAGTGAGGTAAAAAGAAATGCTCTTTTCAATGCATCACACATGGGAATTCCAGAAAGTTCCAACTTTTGAAATGAAGACATAAGATACATAATGTGATCATTACATTTACTTTTATCCCTTAATTTGGTTTCATTCAACTCTGCCAACCAAATTGGTTGCTGCTTTGCATATGTAGTTGCATACATAGTTCTCAGTTTATATAAAATGTCCTTTGGTGTATCTTTTCCCTCCACTAATATGGCTTGTTTCTCTGAGAGAGCTTCCAAAAGCATGCACTTCACATAATAGTTTGCATTGTCCCATTCAGCCATATTTTCAGCTGTTCTGTCTTGGTCTAAGCATATATTTAATCTTTTTGCTCGAAGGAGACATATGAATCTTAATTCCCACTGCCGATAATTAAACTCAGTTAATTTAGGCACCTTGAGAGAATAGAAAAATGGTGAATTTCCTACCTCAGCCATTTTCTTAGCCTTCTGTCTGCTGTGTGGGGGGAGAGAGAGACAGACTGAATCTTTCCTTTAAAACTTAAGAGAAAAATGTGGCCTTTTTTTTTTCTGCCTGGTAATATTTCTCTTCTTTTTCAATTCCTGGCCCCTGGGCCCATAACCCTTTTGTTGGATTATTTGTAGTAAATAATTAGCAGATTTTAGTACACACAGCTTCAGCTTTAGAAATGTTAATTTCTTTCTTCATCTCTCTCTCATTCACCCCTGAATAATTCACTGCTGAGTCACTTTAAAGTTGAAGTAACAAAACATCTGTTTACTCACAGTTTGTAGTTAGATTATAATCAGACAGGCTTTTATATACATATTACTATACATTTGTATTATCAGCTCCTTCCATGTGCTTAGATGGTAATGGATGCTCACACCACCATAGATCCTCTCAGGTTAGGAGAGATCATGAGCTCCATGTGCTCCATGTGCTGCATGTGCTGCATCTATCCCCCACAGGAAGTTGCATAGCTGTGTGACCTCTCTAAGTAATTCACATCAGAGGTCACAGAGTAATCACAGAGAAATAATAGGTGACAGGCAATGCATGTAAAATACAATTACATTCCAACAGAAATCACAAATTAATGAATGATATTCCATAAATTCATCGAAGATCCCTATTCAAAATAAGAGGTAAAAGTAGCTGCTTCCTCAGACACTGACTGCAGAAACAGTGGAAATATCTGTTATCTGTAAATTCTATTTTGTAAACATTCAACCTTGATAACAGCCATGCAGTCAGCCACTGTGAATATCCATGGAGCAAAAATGGCTCACAAACCATACAAGAATTTGAGGAGAGGGAGAGAGAGGGAGGGGGTAACCCACTGTGTTTTCTAGTCAGTGTATTATCATAGGGATCTGAGATCTGGAGGGGTGAGGATACATTTCATCACATTTCCTTTTCCAAATCCTCATGTTTTATCATTGAAGCGAACCTTAAGTTAAAGGTTTCATTCTTCTATAAAGCAGATCAGTGTAGTTAAGAAAAGAAAAATCAGTCAAGGGAGATTCAGCTGGCAGGGATGTATACCATGTGACAAAATACTCTCATAGTTTAAAAAGAACCATTTCTGATACAGAAAGAAAGAAAAGGCAGCAGAAATGAATCTGGGATGCTCTGGTTTCTTTCTTGCCCCAGTCATGCTGCCCTTTGGCCTGCAGCGGATCAGAGTGAAAAGAATTACCATCTGTAAGAGGTCTTGAATTACACCCAGCTGCTGCTGCTCAACATCCAGCATCACATAAAGCAGGAAGGAAAAGCACGCAAACAAAATTTCACTAAGGTTACTCCTTAAAGTTCCATGGAATATACGGTGTCACCCTACATCAAAACATCAAAACAGTGTTGCTGCTTGCCATTTTGTGTTATCAGAGTGCACTGAACCCTTAGATGACTGAGCACTGCCCTGTTATGGGTCTGCTGCATTGTTACCAGCTTGCACAAACCAGAGACACTCAACATCTGCTGCTCAGGTCTCTCACAGGATCTTTAGAAGAGCAAAACCTGGGGAGTAGTCAATTTTGAATCTGATTGTAGGATGGTATGTATTGAAGGCAGAATAAAATTGTTTCAGAGTTTCTTCACCCTCCGTCCAAATCATAAAAATGTCATCGATATACCGGTAGTATTTTAGAGGTTTGGTCTGGTGTGTATTCAGAAATGTCTCTTCCAGCTCAGCCATAAAAAGGTTGTCATACTGGGGTGCTGTCCTGGTGCCCATCGCAGTGCCCATTATTTGTAGACAGATATCATTGTTAAAGCGGAAGTAGTTGTGAGTTAAAATGAATTTGATTAATTTTGTAATAGTTTCTGGTGAGTATTGATGGTCCAATGTGGATTTTTTTAGGAGTCTTCCACATGCAGCTATGCCATGCGCATGTGGAATGTTGCTGTATAGTGATTCTACATCCATCATGACCAGAAGGGTGTTAGGTGGTAGTTGCTTGATATTTTTCAATTTATTCAGAAAGTCTGTGGTGTCTTGTATGAAGCTGTTAGTTTTGTGTACGAGAGGTTTCAGAATTCCCTCTATGAATCCAGATATTTCTTCCGTGAGTGTGCCAATACCTGATATGATTGGTCTGCCAGGGTTTCCCGGTTTGTGGATCTTGGGTAGCATGTAGAATGTGCCCACAGAAGGATGGTTTGGTATGAGTTTCTTCAGGTGAGGTTGCGCTTGTGTAGGAAATGTTTTGATAAGGTCTTTCAGCTGTTTTGTGTAATCCTGTGTGGGGTCCTCAGTTAGTTTCCTGTAGTATTTATTGTCCGAGAGCTGTCTGTGCCCCTCTTCAATGTATTTTTGTATGTCCATAATTACCACTGCGCCTCCTTTGTCTGCGGGTTTGATGATAATGCGTTTGTTAGTTTGTAGGGTTCTTATGGCCGCTCTTTCTGGTGGGGTAAGATTGTACAGGATTCTCTTTTGTTTGTTGGAAAGTTGGGATTTCACCCTATGTCTGAAACTTTCTATGTAATTATCCAGCTTGTAGTTTTGTCCCTCCTGTGGGGTGAAATAAGTGTTCTTTTGTTTAAGACTGTATTCCAGTCTGTTTGGTGGCCCTTTATTATAGAAATGTGTTTTAAGGCGCATTTTTCTAAAGAATTCTTCTAGGTCTGAATATAGTTGGATTTCATCTAGTTTACTGTATGGGCAGAATGAGAGCCCTTTGGAGAGCACAGAGACCTCATGCTGTGATAATTGATGGTTCGAGAGGTTTATTATCCCCATTTGGTTTGCATCTGTAAAGGTGTGATCAGTATTCCCTGGTTTGTTTGGGCTCTGATTTTCACATGCCTCAGATGTGTATCCAAGTGTCTGCAAGGTGTCTGGGGATGTTGGTTCTGCAGAGCTGTAGCTATTCAAGGATAAGCAGTTTCTCTCTCTTTGATTTTGATTTTCAAGAAGAGAATATAGCTTTATTTCCTTTTTGCGGATAGCAATGTATTGTTTTTCTCCTTGGATGTTATGTAGGTCCTCTTTAAGTTGGTTCACAAGGTGTGGATGTAATTCCTCCATGTTCCTCATGATTACATCCCTTTGGGTTTGTATTATTCTTTTTTTCTTGTAGAGTTGATGAATAAGTTCATTTCTTAGTTTCTGACTAGTGCGTTTGCAGAGTTTCTCTGAATAGTCAATGATATGCTTTGATATCCCCATGCATACCTCCTACCCACCCCCATCCTCCCACCCTGTCAGACTGTCATAGTAATGCTTGAATGTTTTCACTTATATACACTGTCAGCTAGCACATTTGCTTATTTCCGATCTGACGAAGAAGGGCAACCTTCGAAAGCTAATCAAGAAATGCATTAAGTTATGTCCAATAAAAAAAGTATCATCTTATTTTCTTTTCCATGTTTTATTTTGTTTGATTTCTATTGATAACCTTAAGAGTGGACTAACACAGCTACCACACTCCTCTACTCATATAGACTGGAAAGGGAAAGGGGATGGGACTTGATATACTGCCTTTCTGCGGTTACAAAGTGGTTTACATATTTTATACAGGTACGTATTTTGTACCTGGAGCAATGGAAGGTTAAATGACTTGCCCAGAATCACAAGGAGCTGCAGTGGGAATTAAACCCAGCTCCTCAGGTTGTCAGGCTGCTACACTAACCATTAGGTTACTCCTTCACTCCATAGGTGTCATAGGTGCCTTATTACAAAATCAGGCCCTAAGTAATCTAAGGTCTTTCATATACTAGAACAGACAATAAAGCATGCCAGCGATGTTGCTGCACCAGTTCATTTTCCTTGCTATTTGACTTAAAGTTTCAGTGTGAAACAGCATGAATTAAATAAATCACAGTTTCTATGATGATGAAATCTTTCAGATAGGTACCTTTGTTAGTCTGGAATAGCAAAAAAATGCAGGTTGGCAGCAGCTCATAGACTAACCAATGTATTAAGGCATAAACTTTCAAGGATAAAAGTCCACTTCATCAGATTTATGAAGTATAATCCAGGAGATGGGTAAATAAAAATGAATATGGAAGGGGGGAGGGCAGATACAGAGTATAGAAAAGACAATGAAAAGTAAAGGAGATGTGGAAAGTGAATGATAATAGCAGTATAATTCAGCTGAAATCAGAGATGTGCATGGCAAAAATAATTGACTCAGTTCATATTCAGATACCAAATCATTCATTGTGTTAATTCTATTTGTTATTACTCAAGTAAATGAGGCAAACATTTTTTTTTTATAATGGTCTTTCAATCCATTTTCAATTAAACTTGCTTGAAACTTACCTGCAGGCATCTGTAACAGAGACAATATTACTACAAGATGTCAAGGGGGTAATGTTATAAACCGGGCATCTACGTTTTGGCCCATTTTTGTATGTGTATTATCTAGTTTTGTATTTCTAGTACAGCTTG
Source organism: Microcaecilia unicolor (assembly GCF_901765095.1). Lineage (NCBI taxonomy): Eukaryota > Metazoa > Chordata > Amphibia > Gymnophiona > Siphonopidae > Microcaecilia > Microcaecilia unicolor. The sequence goes on from NC_044031.1 coordinate 410,508,151, forward strand.
TATCCTGAACTTGCAGTTGCTTTACTTCCTGCTAATTACAAGCTGAAAGGCAAAAAGTCTTTAGCAAGGTCAGAGGTTTAAGACTTGTTTGGCATCCATGGAGTTTTATGACTTTGTTTGGCATTCATGGAGACTACTGTTCCTATAGTCTCAAAACTTGTGCAGAGGTAATAAAGATGACAGGGAGAAGAGAAAGTGGATAAATGATAGATGCAATGAATGGAGTGTCAAGTCCCATCTACCGGTTTTCATTCAATCCAATCAGACACCGAACAAAAGGGATGAAATTCCTATACCAGAAGTCACTTGGCACTATCCTCACCTGAAGCCGGCCAGTAGTTCCAAATTGGCTTGCATTGGGCGCATGTAGGCACCTACACAGCTTAGTAAAAGGACCCCTTGTTTTCATATAATTCATTTATATGGCGCTGGTTTGGCAGGTCAAAATGTAGTGACAGCACATTTTTCCCCAGCTGCTGCAATTTGCTAAAATGCTGTTGTGATTTATAGCTATCTGGCAAGTTATTTAAAAATCTAAGTCTAATCATGTTGCAATTCAGTTATGTAAAAATTAAAAGAAAAATGAAATTTAAAATCACTTAAGCTCTCCCTTAATTGCATTCCGTAATTTGTGCACTTTAGTCTCTTCAGTGAGACTAAGGATGTTAGTCCAACTTCCATAAATTAACTTATATGCAAAACATTGCATTAAAACAGAAACAACATCCTAGTCATCATGCAAAGTTCACGGCCATGCAATCAACAATGGCAGCAAAGAACAGCAAGAAGCAGACTGCTGAAGGAGGCGATCAATCCAAGCAACCAGCAAAAAATATATATCCAAGTTCCACTTAACAACTCTGTGAGGGGGGTTATAGAACTCTGCCTCTCATCCTTAAAAAGAGTCCCCTAGACAGCCTGAGCCACTAGTCCCACCCAGGAGGAAGTGAGCTGGGAGGAAGGGTGGAGCCTAAACCAGGAAGCATATAAGACAGGGCCTGACTGAAGTCAAGGAAGTTTGAAGCCAGTTAGATTTGTTTCCTCTCCCCTGGGCAGTCATCTTGCCATGTAAAATCAAAACAAAGCAAACAAACCTATGAGCTGCTGCTTTCATGTTGTTCTTTATAGTTGGTAGCATTTTTATTTAATCTCACTTATATTTTCAAACTTGCCAGCTTGTGCAGCATACGTATGTACACAGAATAATAATAATAGAATAACTTTTCACAGGTAGAGTAGTAATTTGTTATAAATCGTAATCAGTGTGTCTTTTGGAGGGGCTGGTTATAGGGACACCCTAGCATATGTTATATTCTTGCAGATATTTTTTTTCTCCTGGTAAAGGACCCTAAAACAGACACCATATTATGAGAATCAGGTTCAGAGTTTTTCTATTTATGTAATTTTTTATTTATGACATTTATAAACCACATTAAACATGAACTAGGTTGAAACCTGGGAGCATTTAAGATATTTTTTTCCTATGCCCAGATCAAAAAGAAAGATGTTTTTGTGGGAACTTGCTCCTTTTGTTTTGAGGAATGCAGTGTATATTATAAAAATGCACTTAATATTTTTTATTACTACTGTTAAAAGAGAAACATTCAATAATGAGGGCAGAGCTACCTTCATGCAGAAGTCCAGAGTCAGTCTAAATGTGTCAACATTTTCCAGTTCTGTATTATATATTTATTTCTTCTTTACGTCTGCTTGGTTGCAAAAGGCATGTTTTTTGGAGGGGAGTGGGAGGTTAATCTTTGGACCCTGTTTACAAAGCCACGCTGTAAGCGCAAAAACTAGCACACGCTAATGCTAGAGACACACATAGGAATATAATGGATGTCTCTACTGTTAGGCGTATGCTAATTTTTAGAGTTACCATATGGCTCCAGAAAAAGGAGGATACATTGATCCAGTCCAGGTTTTGCTTCCATTGAAAGCAATGGAAGTAAAACCCAGACTGGCTCAATCTGTCCTCCTTTTTCTGGAGCCATTTGGTAACCCTACAGCGTGGCTTAGTAAACAGGGCCCTTTGTCTCCTGGCTGTGCGTTTGTATATAGATGAGTCCTGGGAATAATGATGGCTAAGGGAAAGCAGCAGTAGAACTGAAGGAGATGAATGACATTTGTGTTTTCCAAATGGTGATGCATAGCTTGATGGGATATCTTTGTTGTAAGACCAGAGTAAATCATTTCTTAGCCTCTTGTTTAAAATGAAAGAAGGAGGAACAAATCTGGTGGAGGGGAAATGAGTCAGAATGAGTTCAGCAAACAAACTTTAGCCTTAAAACTATTAGCTGGTTGATATTCAGTTGACGTCGTTTCCTAATATGATTTGATAACAGCATTTTCTCAGTTATTACCCAAATGTGAACACAATTATAATGATAAGTTTTGGATGTTACTGAGTTCTATTATTCTGTCTCACTGTATTTCTAGTTTTGGCACAGTATAAGTCATCACAAGGACAAAATATAAGAAAACCAATGGACTGCATTAGGGCTTATAGCCCATTTAGTTATGTTTAAACAAATGAGAGATCTGCATGAAAGAAAATATTTATTTTTTATTATTTTGACTTATGAAAACCACTTGTCCCTGAATCATGCTCAAAACAGAATAATCCATTTGTACAAAAGAGATGAGGTGAAGATGTGATTCCATGTGCCTCAATGAAAGGAGATTTTAATTTTGCTTCCAGTCTTTATAACACCAGGCTTCCCAAGGCAGATTACAACTGTTAAGATGAACCCATCAGTAAATGAGATATCCTCACTGAAATTTGGCTATGTATTACTGTATTGTATAGAACAGTGTAGAAAAATTAGCACAAAATACAGCTTTAATTAATGTTTCCACCAGCTACAATCATTTTTGAAGCAGTTTTAGTGATATTCACTTTCGATTTCATGATATTTATATCTACATATGGGAAGCTTTCAAATAAATTAAAAATCTGTCAGATAAGTAAAAAAAAAAAATCTTTTGTCCTACACCTTTTGTGGCACTGCCTATCCAACTGGAACAGCTTTTGACTTTTGGACCACACATAAGCAGTCTGTTATTTCTAATAATCTTTTACTATTGTTTTCAATAGTATTTGCTATTGTTTTGAGTGACCCAGTGTGGTGGCAATCTCCACCTACTGCCAGCAAGCTCCACCTACTGGCTTCAACCTTATAATAGGCTAGATAGCCTTGTGCCATCTCCTGTTCTCAATCTAACTTCCTTGACTGAGGTTAAGCAGGCCCAGAGAGAAGAAGGAATCGAAGCCCCAGTGAACGCCACCACCTATAATTAAGAATTGTAATCTGGCTGAGGTAAGCCACTTTTGCTTCTTGCCCCTGGTACAAAATAAGTACCTGAATATATGTAAACCGCTTTGAACGTAGTTGCAAAACCCTCAGAAAGGCGGTATATCAAGTCCCATTTCCCTTTCCCTTCTTGTTTGAGACCGACAGGCCTTGCTCTAAGGTCTGGCTGGAGCCAGACCCTAGTACTCGGAGAAGAACCAAGAAAGACTCACAGGCTGTATTTTGGGTGGGGCCACCCTATCAACCACAGACTGTTCAGATCTTGCCAGCCTGAAGCCTGCTTAAGACTGCTTATTGAACTACAGAAGTGTTCTATCATTTGTTCCTGGTCCTGTGACAGAATAGGCCTCACGAGTCAATTAAATAATCACTTGTTTTCATTTATATCCCTTTGTCTGGCTGTGTTATTTCACAGGTCCACCCTCAACCCTCGCTCGAGGTGTCCCAAACTCTCTGCCCAGACAGTTTAACAGAAACAGTTTGATCATGAAGTTTTGTTGATGACTGCAGAAGATATGATGCTGCTTGCAACGGCTGAATAAAGTGGCTTCACAAAGTTTTGCTAGCGATGTATGCCTGCTGTCCAACTTCCAAGTAGACGTAATCTAACCCGAAGCTTAAACAAACTGTATGACATTCTCAAGAACTTGCTTATTACAGAATTATAACATGTGGAATATATTTCTGTAAGAGCAGATCTTTAGAGCAGCCACGTGCAGTTTTCTTGGAACAAACGTTCATTACATGAACAAGGAGATATTATTGTGTCATTCCCATTCTACTAAACTTTATAGTGAATCTCCTGTAAAATATATTTATTCAGTCAGCTTAAACCCAAGTATTCCACTACCAGAGAAGACTCCAAACTCTTACTCCAAATGTTCTCTTTAATACAGTTGATCACAAAAAGAAGGAAAAACACATTTACAGTGAGATGCAATGGAATAAAGGTTCTGTCATTACAGTTTGAGTCCATTCTGTGACCAGCTCTTCTGATACAGACAGAGAGGGGGCTGGGTGGGGAACAGCTTCACACTGCCGGTAATGGGTAAATACTTAAAGGTGAAAATAGGGTAAAAAAATCAACATGAATTGCTAAGGCTTAGGGAAATTAAGCAGTAGAAGTATTGCCTCAGCATGGAGAGGTTCAGGTCTCTCAAACACTGATACCCTAATAACTGCCTTTCTTCTCTTCATGAGAATTACGCAGTCAGGCAGGCATGCATAGGGCAGCCAAGCAAACCTGAAGGATCCCATAGGGCACTAGGAACAAAGCATAGATCCTCAGAAAGGGCCCATCACCTAAGGACTACAATCTCTAGGTAGTTCATTATACACAGCATATACAGACAGTGTAATCTGTCACACACACACACAGCAAGCTGCCCCATGTAATTTATTCATTCAGTCATTTAAGTATACACCACTGAGATCGAAGCAGTTTACAGTTTCATACTGGGTCTGTCCCTAGTGGGCTCACAGTCTAGGTAGTACATTGTACTACTGTTGTACCTGGGGCAACTGAGGGTTAAGTGACTTGCCTAGGGTCACAGGGAGCTGTAGAGGGAATTGAACCTGGTTCCCCAGGATTTTAACCCACTGAAGACCATCAGGCAGCAGCAGGAATCAAACCCAGTTCCCAAGGTTTGCAACCCACTACACTAACCACTAGGCCACTCCTCCACCCATGCTTTGGTTGTTCAAAGGTTTAAACATTCCCACACAACAACTAAGATCATTTGCTGTGTTACTGACAATGCAGCAAATATTACAAAAGCCTTACATCTTCTGAATGACATTTGCACTGATAGATATGAATTCAAGTCAGAGGTGGTCGAAGCTGCTCTGTTTCATGCAGTCGAAGATGAATCATGCATTGATGACATTGAGGGGCATAATTGAACGAAAACGTCTATCTCCATGGGCGTTTATCTCCAAGAACGGGTCCGTGACGGGGCAGACCGAACCGTAGTTTTGAAAAAATAGACGTCCATGTTTTATTCGACAATTTGTGAGCTGGGCGTTTTTGTTTTTCAGTGATAATGGAAAATGAAAGCGCCCAGCTCAAAAACGAATAAATCCAAGGCATTTGTTCATGGGAGGGGCCAGGAGACGTAGTGCACTGGTCCCCCTCACATGCCAGGACACCAACCGGGCACCTAGGGGGCACTTTTACAAAAACAAAAAACAAGGTAAAAGAGCTCCCAGGTGCATAGCACCCTTCACTTGTGTGTTGAGCCCCCCAAATCCCCCTCAAAACCCACTGCCCACAAGTCTAAACCATTACTATAGCCCTAAGGGGTGAAGGGGGGCACCTACATGTGGGTACAGTGGGTTTGGGGGGGTTGGACGACTAAGCATTAAGCAGCACAATTGTAACAGGTAGGGGGAATGGGCATGGGTCCACCTGCCTGAAGTCCACTGCACCCCCTAACAACTGCTCCAGGGACCTGCATACTGCTGCCAGGGAGGTGGGTATGACATTTGAGGGTGAAAATAAAAAGTTGCGAAACATCATTTTTTGTGGTGGGAGGGGGTTAGTGACCACTGGGGGAGTCAGGGGAGGTCATCCCTGATTCCCTCCGGTGGTAATCTGGTCATTTAGGGCACTTTTTGGGGCCTTATTCATGAAAAAACAGGGTCCAGGAAAAGTGCCCTAAATTCTAGCTACAAACGCATACTTTTTTTCCATTATCGGCGAAAGGCGCCCATCTCTGTTTGGGTGATAACCACACCCCAGTCCCGCCTTCACCACACCTCCGACATGCCCCCATCAACTTTGTATGCTTCCGCGATGGAGTGCAGTTGAAAACGTTCAAGTTCGGCTTTCGATTATACCGCGTTATTCGTTTTTGTGAGATAAACGCCTATCTCCCGATTTAGGTCGCAATATAGCCGTTTTTGTCTTTCGATTATAAGCTGGATTGACTCCAACTGGTTTCACAAGCACAAGAGATGTGCCAATCACTAAATCTTGTAGCAGCCATGAAGCAGGAAAAGATTTGCACTACAAGCAAATGTTTGACCAGGCCATGAGGAAAATACAGGTTCTTAGCAAATGCAGTCAGAGTACCAAACATGCACATGTTGAAAAGGTAGCTGGTCTTAGGTTCCTCAATCCAACCTGCATAAGGTGAGTTTCAGATTACTTAACAATCAGTTCACAGGTTACAACTGGAGTGGAGAAGACACAAGAATGTCAACAAAAAATAGGACTAGAACTGATGAGTGATAATGAGATCGTGTTCCTGTGGAACTACATCAGTATCACGAAGCCATTGTCAGCTGCAACTGATATTCTGTTATATTGGACGTGTAATCCCCACAATAATGGGAATTCAGTTAAAAAAATGCAGTGATTAGTTGATGATGTCAACTTGGATAAGGCAATGCAGCCACTAATCACAGCTCTGATAAACAGAATTGCTTCAATATTTGGAGATGACTACCATAATGCAATGATGCTTGTTCCGAAGTTCAAATTGAGATATCTACCAGAACAAAAATGGTATGAGAAGACACAGCTGCCTATTCATGCTGTTGCTGCAACAGAGACTGAAGTCAGAGCTACTGATGTAGTTCCACTTACATTTGCACAGCAGTTAAAGTCAGTCTTCAAGGACAAGACTGCTACTGGAGGGGAAGACTACTTTGATTTTCCGTCCACCGCAAAGAACAACGTTTCCTGCAGCCGTATCTGGAAGAAAGGAAGAGGTTGAGCTTTACATGGAATGTTCAGATACTTCCACAAACAGCTTGCTTGCATTTTCAAAAGCGACAAAAGCTTTTGTCAAGTTCAAAGCTAGCACAGAATGCTCAGAGCTGGTGAGTGCGTGAACCAACGAGCTCCTCAGTTCTGAGTGCAATGAGCATGTAAATACATGCTAATGATGCTTTTCTGTATTCCTCCCCAATGCTCAGTGGACAGCATGCCAAACAAGGGTGCTTTTGCCACTGAAAACCCTACGCCAGCTCGGAGCTGGCATTAGGGCAAAATAGTCTCATTTTCATTGTAAAGATGGAAGATCGTGATTGTTGAGACCAGGGCAATGCATTTTTTTCAAAGGCCTTCTTAAGCTAAAATCAGGTAAAAGGCATGGATGTAGAGATCCAACCAGCCACAAAAGTTCATTCTTTTGCTTTATTCGTGTTATATTGTTTAGGGTTTTTTTCTTTTTTTAAGAAAGGCATCTCTTAAAGCATTACAAAAGTCACCATTTGTAAAGTCTGCATAGAACAGAAAAAAGAGCAAGTCTATCCAGCAGACTAGAAATAAATGTGACATTTAAACCATACCTCATTATTGGCATTCTACCTTTGCTTTAAGTAGAAGAAACAAATCGGGCAGCCGGCATCTCTTCCTCTTCCTTCCCTCCTCCTCCCCCCCCCCCCCCCCCCCCCCCCCCCATATTCTGGGCATATGCTCAAGAGCCAGGGGGATTCACCAGGCACAATCCTCCCCCTGAACTCCCTAATGCTCAGCGCTAACAATTCACCTACATTTTCATGTCATTAGCATTGAGCATTAGGGAGCTATGTTGCAGTGCTGCTGTGGTAGTGTTTCCCCGCGTTGTACTGAACCGCACTGGAGTTTTGAGCATTGGGCTGTCAGTGATGATAACTTTGAGAAACTGGTTTTCTACGATATAAACTGAAGTGACTTATGAGACTAAACACAAAGCAGAGTAATTGAAGTATTTAGCATTAGTTAATTAGTGATTTGCTGAGAATTTATCAACTGTTTTTAAACATTAAACACATTTCTTCCTAAATGCAATGATTGTGCAATTGATTTTAAGCCTAATTAAAAAGCCATTGAAGTAGTTAACTACTAGTTAACTACTTTTGCAGTAGTTGCCTCAGAAGGCTAAACTACATTTTTAGTAAAGTAACTATATAGTTCAATTTTTTTATAATGTATTCCACACCACCTTGATCTGTATTTCCAGAAAAGGTGGTAAAGCAAGTTTTAATTAAACATAAACTACTTTTTAAGTATTAGGCACCCAGCACTTCCCTCTAGCAAAACCCACCATTCAAGGAAAATCCCTGTTGAGAGAACTTTTACTATGCACAAGAGACTAGTGTAACTACCTTGTCTGCTCATGTAGGCAACTGCCTGGTGTAAGCTCTGGAAGCTGGGTGATAGAGGCACACATCAAAGGGGTTTTTTTACTAAAGCTTAGCTCAAGTTATATGCAGCAGGGCCCATAGGAATAAAATGGGCCTTCCTGCAGATAACTCGAGCTAAGCTTTAGTAAAAGGCCCCCCCAAATGTGTTGGTCTGGGACCTGGGGCAGGACCAGGAATTATCTCCTGGGAGTCCACAGCAAGCTGCACCAGACTTTTAATTCATAAATCATTCAACAGTCTGTCTGAGCTCTGAACCAAACTTTACTGTTCTTTAAATGATTTAGGCACAGTACACTTTATCTTCACTGATCAAGTAGTAACTGTTTACAGTTCTTTCCCCCTCTCTCCAGACATAGATGGAAATACAATTAATGGTTACTTCAATTCCCTTAGATGGTTAAACTTACTCACCAAGTTGATAAGGGTCTTTCAAGCACACAGTTTAGGATATCTGCTGTTCATATCAACAGATGTACATTTATCACTGCTCAGTAATTATTCAGTTACAGTTTTCCCAACCTCCAGTTATTGGCAGGTGGCTCTAGTAGATAAGATGGTATCTTATCTGACCTCCTGCTCTTTATTTTAAGGATTTAGTAGGGGTGGGCAGATTCCCCATTTCTGTCCACTAAAACAAGGCAACTGTTTTAGTTCTGTTTCTTGTCCCTGATCCTTCTTAAATCTTTGCTCCTCTAGCAAGTGCCTTTAATGGCCAGTCTGTGAAGGTATGAACCAGCTTACTCTTTCAGTTAGGCTGCTGCTTCAGGCATATACTGTATATATATAAAGGGACCTCCCTGTAGTTGCAAGGTCAGAGGCGGGAGATGGACCTAAGACAAAATGGGATAGCAGGGAGTGGGCTTAAATACTCAGAGGAAGTGTTCCACTACCACTAGAATCTTCTATCTTAATATGGCAAGGTCCTCCCAGGGTTCAACCAACTTCCAACACCTTCTAAACTGTCCATTCCAGAGACTTCCTATACTGAAATCTTCCTTACACTAGCTGGACCCATTTCTAGCAGGTGCAGAATGTACAGAGTTCAGCAAAAGGCCATGGGTAATGGAATAACTGCAGGCACCTCTCTTCAGCCTGATGATCTCTCCTTACTACCACAGCCAACAGTGTGAACCCTGACACCAAATGGACTTTTAGGGAACAGCAGTGAGTATTCAGGCAGATTTACCCCATTGAACATCTAATGTTACTATAGGATGCCCCACTACTTCAAGAAAAGAGAGAAGAATAGGAAAATTTCTCTTCTTCCCCTTGAACATATTCTACGTATATATACCTCCATATCACTTAATGCTGCCTACAACAGAAAGATTTGTATCTTCCTGTACAGATGCATCTAAGAAATATTCGCAGTGAACTACATGAAGGTTTTAGATGCAGATGGCATGCCTCATATGGGATTAATCTTTAGTAAGGCTAAGTTAGCAGCACACCCTAGCCTCACTTTTCAATGTCTGGAGTTATGTGGAGCATATGGCAGTAGAGAAAACAGAGCTGATACTAAATGAAATAGACAATCAACCAGATGTGGTCAAGTTCTACACTGACAACAAAGTAGTTCTGGGCTACATATACAATCAAACCAGGATACATAAGCAAAGTATATGGAAGCAGCAGATCATGCTGCAAGAACTGTACTGCCATCCCACCTAATGCAGACAACATGGTTGAAAGGGCCAGATTTCTTTTTGAAAACTGACTACACATCTTCAGCTTTGGACCAAATCAGAAGTCCATCCACTAATAACCACCTGTGCTTCTAGCATTGCTTCTGGAGGTAACCTGGACGTTCATCACAACTCATAGTGTAGCTCATTCAAATTGTGCTTTCATTCCATCAGACAGTGGATGGAAAATCAAGTCATTGGTGAAGCTCCACTTGGAGCATTGTGTTCAGGTTTAGAGGCTGTATCTCTCAAAGGACATAAAAAAGATTTGAAGCAATTCAGAGAAAAGCAACAAAAATGATATGGGGTTTGCACCACAATTTGTATGAAAAGAGACTTATGGACCTGAATATGTATACCCTAGAAGAAAGGAGGGATAGGAGTGATATGATACAGATGGTTTAAATATTTGAAAGGTATTACTATCCAAACAAATCTTTTCCATTGAATGGAAGCAGTAGAACTAGAGGACCCCTTTTGATTGTAACGAAAAAAGGGCGGTATTTGAAATTCCACATGGATTGAGGTTTCAGGAAGGTTGACTTAGGAGTAATATCAGAAAGTATTTTTTCATGGAGAGGGTGGTGGATGCCTGGCATGTCCTTCTTGTGAGGTAATAGAGACAAAAACAGTAACTGAATAAACACAAAAGATTCCTATATGGAAAGAAAGTGGAATCAAAACAAAATAAAAACGTAGCTGTTCGTAAATGGCAAATCCAGTAGTTGTGAAGTAAGACTAGTACCGGGCAGACTTCTACCATTTGTGTCCAAATTATGGCTAGGCAGATATAGATGGGCTGAAGTGAGCTTCAATGGCAACTCCAATAGTTGAAAATTAAGCCAGTGCCGGGCAGACTTCTATGATCTGTGCCCTAAAAATTGCAAGGACAGATCAAGATCGAGTATGGGTATGTTATATCATATGCTATGAGTTTATCTTTGTTGGGCAGAGTATATGGACTGGGCAGCATTTTGTCAGCCTGCTTCAGTGTCTGTTGGTCTCTCACAATGGAGATCTTTGATGATCACACAAGCCTTCTTAGAACGCTGTGAAGTATCTAATATGGATTCTGTTGCTGGTAACAATCTTTGTACAATCTGGGAACCCTTTTGGGTTTCCTTAACACCTTTGACCCATAGTCGCATATTGAATGCTTAGGAGTTTTTTTTGTTTGTTTGTTTATTCTTTTTTTCGGGGGGGGGGGGGGGGGGAGGGGGGGATGGGTTTGTGATTAGTTCTAATGTGCTATTACTACCTGTATTTCTTACTGGTAGGTTTCCATCGAATTTTGTTTCCATTTGTTGTATTACTATTTTGCTGTGTAACAAAAAAAGTCATGAAAAAGTCCACAAACTGAAAATAAAGGTTCTTTTCTAGCCTGTGTACATCCTTGCCCTTTTATAACCTGTATTAAAAATCTGATCAGTCTTATATCTTTATTATGAGGCAGTTACAGGGATATCTACATGGTAGGTTTCATGGATTGTACTGTACAAATGGATGATATGAATATCACGTCAACACATTTGTTTCCAAATTTGGTCTTCCAAGGGCCCCACTTTTCAGGATAACAAAAAATAATAATAATAATAATCAAGTCATTACAGCAAACATGCAAATTATGGGTCTGATATTCTAAAGGGTTTAACAAGGCAGGAGAGGTTTCTGCCAGGTTAAACCCCACAGGGACAGGGAAGGGGACAGAGCTTGTGGAGATGGGGACAGAGCCCACAGGGACATGGGGGAGGTGGGGACAAAGCCCTTGGGTATAGAGATAAACTTCGTCCCCATCCCCATGTCATTCTCTAGTACAGACGATGATGTTTTGATTTGGGGGGGGGGGGGGGAACAAGCAAAAGTGCTGGCTAAAACTTTCAAAACTTGCATGGGGTTCCTGTGCATTCCTGCTACCAGCACGTCTTCTGAGAAAACATTTTATATTGTGGGAAGGATTGTGGAAGACAGGAGAGCTGGACTGAGTCCTGAGATTGTTGATGACTTATTATTCATCCATAGATTAAAATATCATAACAGTGCTTCGTAGGACATATTTCTTCCCCACTAGGACATACAGAGCGGGTTATATTTTGTAACCTTGGACATTTTAACAGGTTGGATTAGGGTTTCTTGGGGTAGTAGAAGACAGCTATTGTTGGGGTTGGAAGGGTAGAGGGTAGTGAAGGGTGGGTAATTATAGCTGCTTATTGTTACTCATTTTCTATTTGTGATTTATAAACAACAGTTGTAAAGAACATTGTTTTTTTTATACTTTTAATTAAAAGATTTAAATATAAAATCATAAGTGTTTGAGGCTTGTGGACATGAGGACAGACAGGATGGGGACAGAGACAGAGCTCATGGGGATGGGGCAAGGATGGGGACAGAGCCCTCAGGGACAGGGCGGGGGTGGGAACAGAGCTCACAGGGATCGGGCAAGGATGAGGACAGAGCTTGTGGGGATGGGACCAAACTTTGCCCCCGTGTCATTCTCTAATACAGGCACTTACTTGGGCAGTGCCTCTGAATATTGCCTCTGACCACCATGGCACTGTTTGGTTGGTCTGGGAGCAGGGTTTGGGTGGAGCCAGCACTTAACTTGTTACTGGTGATATTCAGCCTGCTAACCAGCTATGTAAGTGGACCAGGTTAGGAAGATAAAAAGGCTTCCTAATTTTATCCACCAAGCTAACTGTCTGAATATCGGCTGATGCTGAGTCAATCTCCAGGTGACATGGTTTGGCATTAAATATCCGGGCTTAAAAAACGCTGCCACCACGGGCTGAATATCAGGCCCTATATCTCTGTCTATATATCTCATGAATATTCATTATGGGTATCCTGAAACTGACTGGCTGGGGTGCCTCCAGGTTTGGGAATCACTAAACTAGATAGATAATGTAATATTTTCCATTATGTGGTGTGTGCCAGGTCTTATTTTGTGTGTGTGTGTGTGTGTGTGTGAGTATGTCTTTTTCTTTTCTTCTTTTTTAAGAGCCTTAGACAACTCAGAATGTACACAGGGTATTTTGTTATATGAGTGTGGAGCAGGCTTCCAGGAGTTCAAGTTAGGATACAGGAAGCAAGAGACAGCAATGGAACATGTACTATGCATTTCCACTCCAGGAAATTGCCTTAAATGCACCGAGGCAGATTGACTTTATTAGTCAGCTATGCCGAAAATATAATTACGATGCTTACTTTGACAGATCTTTCTTTTAAAATATAGTCGTCCTCAAATGCTCCTTTTATTTCTACTGTTTGGACTTGATTCATCAAAACTTTTCCCGTTGGCAGGGAATGAGATGAATAAAATAGTCATAGATCAGATCCTCTGCATACAGGAAAATGTGTCAGAGAAGTAGAGAAGAATGCAAAAAGGAAAGTTTAGAGGAAAGCAAAGATTGCACTTCTTCAGTGGCTGAGCAGTAAATGCCTGGACTATCCTACCAGCAACCAGAATTTAGGCTTCGGTGATGGCAATTGGGGGGAAAGAGAGCAGTAGCCTAATGCAGTGCTTCTCAACCCAGTCCTTGAGGCATACTTAGTCTCATCATGTTTTCAGGATATCCACAATGTATGTGCATAAGATAGATTTGCAGGCACTGCCTGCTTGCTATGTAAATCTATCTCATGCAAATACTTTGTGGATATCCTGAAAAATATGATGGGATTAAGTGTGCCTCATGGACTGGGTTGAGAAGCACTGGCCTAATGGGTAGCGCAGTGGGCTGGGAACTAGGGGAACTTGGTATAAAATCCCACTGCAGCTCCTTGAGATCTGGGCAAGTCACTTAATCCTCCATTTTTTTTCAAGTACAAACAAACTCAGATTGTGAGCCCGTCAGTGGCAGAAGAATACCTACTGTACCTGAATATATACCAGATGGCTACTGAATATTTGAGCCTTTTATTGAACCTTTTTTTGGGGGGTGGGTGGAGACCTATTATAGGCCCATGAAAGTCTATTCCTTTGTGTTAATAAATATTGGCTGTTTTTAATATCTTTTGGTGAGTTTTCTTTGTAGTTTCTTGGTTTACTCTCTACTTTCGCGTGTTGTTGTAGGCAGAATATAAGAAAGTGCTGCTCAGTCACATCAAAGTTCTGAGAGGCAAAGAAGGGAGAAGCCATGACATCACAAGTGGCAGCAGAGCTGCATAACCTGCACAGAATGGCCACAGTTATAATGTTAATATGGGGCAGTCAAATGTTCAGCTAACAGGGCCACCGTGCTTGTTTTTTAGCTAGGCCCTGACTAGCAGATGATCAAAAGCCCCCCGCTGCTCCGGTCCCCCCATCCCCCCGACACAGGTTCAAGGGGGGCTGGAGATCTGGTGGATCTCCAGCCCCCCCCCCCCACACCCCCCAGCAGTAGCAAGAAGTCCCTGGTGGTCCAGTGGGCCACTGTTAATCCCCCCCTACCTTGAATTATAAAATCATTTGAAGATCCAGAAGCGCTATCAGAATATCTGGCACAATGGGGGTTTTCACCTATGGATGCTTCCTCTTCAGATCTGACTTCTATAAAGTGAATAATTATGGGTACTTCTCACGGTTATAATCACACATGCTCTCTTTAACTCGCTATCCATAGAATCATTTCAGCCTCATATTTCCATATTATTTATTAATTTGTCTAGTCTTTCTCTAGGTTCTATAGTTGCTCTGATGTAGAGAATACTTTTGCGTGTTTGAGTTCTTTCTATTCCTTATCATAATGTAATATGGGAAGCAGTTCTTTCTCTAGCCTGCTGTTTGGCTTTGTGATGGCAAATATATAGTTGTCTGTTGATATTGTTAACGTGTTAAATGTAATTGCACTGAAAAAGGGGGTATTCTACCTGATTCTCTTTCTCAAGGTCAAAATAAGTGTCCCATGTTACTGCAGTTGGATCTGGTATTATTTCTGCTCACTGTCTCCTTTTCTAGGTGGAAAGACAGGGTCCCTGTACTAGACACTCCCTTGAACCATTCAGCAGTTGTGCAGGCTCTGAAGTAGGTTCCCACTTCTGGTTTTTTCTGTGTCTTTGAATATTCTAGTCAAATGCCCTCTCCCTAGTGGATCAGATGATACTGCAGCTGGTGGGGGGTGGGGGGGAGTAACAAACAATTATTCTAGTCCTCTTGCATTGATGGTAAGGAAATGGCTAGAAGCTCTAAACCAAATCCTGCTCCCCTTTCTTTAAGGTGTTCTGGCCAGGCATCAGAAACCAAAGACCAAGACCCTCCCTCTGGCTGGGTTTTTATACTAGCCTCAATTTCCCTCCAAGCTAAGAGCTGGATCCTCCTACCCTGTCAGTCCTTAAGAAAGACAATTCCAGAAAGAAGAGGATCCACAAGTCTGCAGAAGACAGCAAGAAGTAACAAAGTAGACCAGAAGTCCAAAACAGTCCTTTATTCAAAGAAATCCAGCATGGTCACATTTCCTCATATTGGTTGCATCAGGGGTTAATAGAACACTAATAAATAAGCATACAAATACAAAATGTACAAAAATTGATTAAAAAAAACATTATTATGTTGAACAAAAAGTCATTGTATGCATGCAACACGCAAAGTAATATACATATAAATTCACAAGCATAAAAAGTTATTAGTCACCACTAACTTTAAAACAAATTATAAAATAATATAAAAGCATGAAACCAATAAAAAATATATACTTAACAAAGCAAATCAATGTGAACATCGTAAATGCTCAAACAGATCCTGCATAAAACAGTGACTGTGGGCAAAACTATACTAAAAGACCATCTAATAGGACACATACCTAACCAGGGCCAAAAACAGTGCTTCCCATAGTCAGCAAGAGTTAGCCCAAAATAGCCTAAAAAAACAAACAAGGAACCATTTCAGATTCCTTATCAAGAGCAGACATCTGAAACTGAAAGTCCCTCATTAAAAAAAAATAGTATGGGTTGTAGGAGAAAGTTAAAATCATACTCACTAGCAGCAATTTTGAAAAGCACTAGGGCAGCAGTCTGACTCCTTCCACAATTGAATTTGCCATATTGAATGTACAGACTGCCTTTTATACACGCTGCTCATCCCTCACTCCATGAGGCTAAAACATTTAAATCAGGATCCAGCTTGTTTCTGATTCCAGAGCCAGCATTTGTGTGTGTGTGTGGGGGGGGGGGGGGGGAGTAGAACAGAGCAGCAGCCCTGGGCCCAACAGTTTCAAGGAACTCTAACAGCCTAGAATAAGATGCTAAGAAACTCAAACCAAAGACACCAACAGTTACTATTTTGTTATCTGAAAGAAAATGTTAATTACTTATCAAAGTAAAATATCCTGGGCCCCAGTTTAAAGTCTCAGATTGGGATGTGTCTCCCTGACAAAATTTGGATTTTGTTGACTGACAAATTTTTTTAGAAGGTAGGAACTGGGGCAGGCGAGCAATCTATCTCATTTTGAGTTGTGCAAGGCTGAATTTTAAGTGGGATACTCTTGTGTAATTGGAATTTTTAGTTTCAGGTGCTCCTTGTGACCAACCAGAACAGCACCATATCATAAACAGATGCTCCTTTGAGTCTTATGAGGGGATTACTGGGAGGGAGTGAAGCATTATGTTAAGAAGGGTGAAGGTTTGGAAAGGGGGTTGAGATAGGGAGGGAGTAAGGATCTGGGGGCGTCTTTTACTAAGGTGTGCTCACGTTTTTAGCGCACGCTAAAATTGTGGGCACGCTAAACGTTAGAGACACCCATAGGAATGCATTGGCGTCTCTAAGGTTTAGCATGCCCACAGTTTTAGCGTGCGCTAAAAATGTAAGCACGCTTTAGTAAAAGATGCCCTGTAATTGTTAAGTTGCAATAGCTTAATTTTATCAATTGGTAATTAAGTAAGATTAAAACTTGCATCTGTAAGCAGCTGTTGCATGTTAAAAAAAAAAAGATAACAAAAATATTTGCTGATAATATCATTAAAGTATGCTTTACACCACCTTGGGTGAATTTCTTCATAAAGGTGGTTAATAAATCTCAATAAATAAATAGAGTTTCCCAAGCGACCAGTCCATTAGACAAGCCCCACCCCCAATACTAATGACGGGAACAGCTGTACTAGATTCAACCACCAGAGAAAATAAAAAACCTGTGAAGGGTTCCACTGGAATCCACAGTTGAAGGGGGAGAGGGGACATAAATTATTTGCACAGAGCAGCAAAGCAGGTAGCACCAGCCCATAACTAATAGAGTTTTCATTATCATCAACATCATCATCTCCCGAGTTGGTTTAGTCTGTGGTCAACCTCTACTCCTTGTGTACTGTGTGGACTCATCGTAGAGGTTTTTCCTGTTTTGCCATTCCAGCACCAGCCCTTTCTTCACACTCTGGGACAGCTGGTTTTCCTGGAGCAGCAGTGTTTCCAGGCCCTGATAGGGAGAGAGTTATGGTCATCAATAAGGGCGATACCTGGTAGCTGGATGTAAAGCCCGTTGTATAAAGCTCCGAAATGAAGGTCTGGAACAAAACTTCCAGCTTCAGAACTGTTGCTACAATGTCCAGATCAGGAATAGTGGGTTTACTGTATTTTTACACATTTACCCCTGGATTCTATGCACATGTAAATCTGCACAGAAAATGAAGAATATTCTATAACAATGTGCATAACTTAATTGGTTAACTAGCTAATCAGTGCTGTTAATTGGATGTTAAGCAATTAAAAGCACTAAGTGGCATTAATTGACATTTACGCGCACAACTCGTTACATGTATTCTGTAATGTGGTGCGCCTAAATTCTAAGTCATATAGTTGAAAAGGGAGCATGGTCATAGGCGGGGCATGGGCATTTCTAAAATCTATGTGCATTATTATAGAATACAACCGATCTGCCTCGGGATTTACATAGTAACATAGCATAGTAACATAGTAGATGACGTCAGAGAAAGACCCGCATAGTCCATCCAGTCTGCCCAACAAGATAAACTTCTTCTCTTCCTACCTCTCCCTCCGCACCTTTAGTGTTCACTCTAGTGGATCCTCTTCTACTTCTATCCCTCTGCCTATCGGTGTACCTCAAGGTTCTGTTCTTGGTCCCCTCCTCTTTTCTATCTACACTTCTTCCCTTGGTTCATTAATCTCATCCCATGGCTTTTCCTACCATCTCTATGCTGATGACTCCCAAATCTACCTTTCTACCCCTGATATCTCACCTTGCATCCAAACCAAAGTTTCAGCATGCTTGTCTGACATTGCTGTCTGGATGTCTCAACGCCACCTGAAATTAAATATGACCAAAACCAAGCTTCTCATTTTTTCCCCCCAAACCCACCTCCCCGCTCCCCCCATTTTCTATTTCTGTTGATGGCTCTCTCATTCTCCCTGTCTCCTCAGCTCTAAACCTTGGGGTTATCTTTGACTCTTCTCTCTCCTTCTCTGCTCATATCCAGCAGACCGCCAAGACCTGTCGTTTCTTTCTTTACAACATCCGTAAAATCCGCCCCTTTCTTTCTGAGCACTCTACCAAAACCCTCATCCACACCCTTGTCACCTCTTGTTTAGACTACTGCAATCTGCTTCTTGCTGGCCTCCCACTTAGTCACCTCTCCCCTCTCCAGTCACTTCAAAACTCTGCTGCCCGTCTCGTCTTCCGCCAGGATCACTTTACTCATACTACCCCTCTCCTCAAGTTGCTTCACTGGCTCCCTATCCATTTTCACATCCTGTTCAAACTTCTTCTACTAACCTATAAATGTACTCACTCTGCTGCTCCCCAGTATCTCTCCACACTCGTCCTTCCCTACACCCCTTCCCATGCACTCTGTTCCCTGGATAAATCCTTCTTATCTGTTCCCTTCTCCGTTACTGCCAACTCCAGACTTCACTCCTTCTGTCTTGCTGCGCCTTATGCCTGGAATAGACTTCCTGAGCCCCTACGTCTTGCCCCATCCTTGACCATCTTTAAATCTAGATTGAAAGCCCACCTCTTTAACATTGCTTTTGACTCGTAACCACTTGTATCCACTCGCCTCCACCTACCCTCCTCTCCTCTTTCCTCTACACATTAATTGATTTGTTTGCTTTATTTTTTGTCTACTAGATTGTAAGCTCTTTGAGCAAGGACTGTCTTTCTTCTATGTTTGTGCAGCGCTGCGTACGCTTTGTAGCGCTATAGAAATGCTAAATAGTAGTAGTAGTAATATGTGCTACTTTATGTGTATACCTGACCTTGATTTGTATCTACCATTTTCAGGGCACAGACTGTAGAAGTCTGCCCAGCACTAGCCCCGCCTCCCAACAACTAGCCTCGCCTCCCACCGCCAGCTCTGCCACCCAATCTTGGCTAAGCTTCTGAGGATCCATTCCTTCTGAACAGGATTCCTTTATGTTTATCCCACGCATTTTTGAATTCCGTTACCATTTTCATCTCCACCACCTCCCGCGGGAGGGCATTCCAAGTATCCACCACTCTCTCCGTGAAAAAATACTTTCTGACATTTTTCTTGAGTCTGCCCCCTTCAATCTAATTTCATGTCCTCTAATTCTACCACCTTCCCATCTATGGAAAAGGTTTGTTTGCGAATTAATACCTTTCAAATATTTGAACATCTGTATCATATCATATCACCCCTGTTTCTCCTTTCCTCCAGGGTATACATGTTCAGGTCAGCAAGTCTCTCATCATACATCTTGTAACGCAAATCCCATACCATTCTTGTAGCTTTTCTTTGCACCGCTTCAATTATTTTTACATCCTTAGCAAGATACGGCCTCCAAAACTGAACACAATACTCCAGGTGGAGCCTCACCAACGACTTATACAGGGGCATTGAAACCTCTTTTCTTCTGCTGGTCGCACCTCTTTCTATACAACCTAGCAACTTTCTAGCTATGGCCACCGCCTTGTCATACTGTTTCGTCACCTTCAGATCCTCAGATACTATCACCCCAAGATCCCTCTCCCCGTCTGTACATATCAGACTCTCACCGCCTAACACCAAGTAAAACGTGACCTAAGTGGACGTGACCAAATTTGGTCACATGGAGAGACACTCGGCATATTCTGTATACTGCGTGGAAAATGTTTTCCCCGTGGATTTTTCAGGTGCCATATGTAGAGAATCTAACCCAGTGATGGGCAACCTTTTGAGCTTGGTGTGTCAAAATTCGCCAAAAAACCGAGCATAACTCGGGTGGTGTGTCACTTCGAGAAAAAAACCATAATTTCGCGATATTTATAGTTTAAATAACAAAAATGTATAATTGTAATATAAAACTGTATTTAATAAACCAAAAACTAATTATTTAACTTACCTACTTAGTGACTTCTTTGTTCATCTGTCAGTCGGTTTCTTTTGTTGGTCTTGATATTATTTAACTTGTGTGGGGTGCCATGAACTAAGATAAGTGAGGGGGAGAGGGAATTCTTTAACTAATCTGCCTATTAGTGACTTTTTTGTTGCTGAATTTCATTGGCTAAATCTTCAATTGAAGGTTGGTATTTTGTACACTTCAAGCCCAAGCAAGCGCTACTAACTTCATCTGTCAATCTGTTTCTTTTGTTGGTTTTGATATTATTTAACGCTGAGAATAAGGTTTCACAAAAGTACGTAGAGGGAAAAATTGTGAGTAAAGCCATTGCTATATTTTTCAGGGTGCTAAAAGTGTCTGGTAATCGGATCCAGGCACTCCAAATTTCCTGGTAACTCAGATATTCTCTTAATTGCATCTTTATTCTGCATATCGTGAAATAGAACTGGTGCACATCTTAGGAGAGTTTCTTTAATAAATTCTCCCTCACTGAGTGCTTTTCCATGCTGAGCTATGGAGTGAGCAATGCTCAAACTTGCAGATGTTAAATTTGTAGAACCTTTTACAAATTTAAGGATGGACTTAGATTGGCTCTTATAAAAGTGTAGCTGCCTGGAAATGTATTCCTTCCGTTCATCCTCACTTTTTTTCAAGAGCTGGGAATGATTAGTTTCAAAATGTCTATTTATATTCCACGTTCTGCTTACTACCGTTTCAGTACATAGAACGCAAAATGATTTGCCATTTTTTTCTATAATGCCATACATCTCGGTCCATGTCTCTTGAAAGGGTCGGCTACTGCTACTACCACTTCCTTTACTTAACCTTGGTTTTTTATTTTTGAGTTCTCCATCAGGGGGGCAGAGACAGAAGATAGAATTATAGATAGCCTGTTAGCCCTGCAGGCAATTAAGGGTTAACTAGCCTAACTGACCACCTTATGTAAATTAAGATGGCTGCCGCTATTTCTAATGGCGGGAAACGGCACCCATAGCACATGCCCTCGCCTCTCCCAGCCTCCCCCTCACCTATCTCAGTAATGGTGGTCAATTACAAATCCACGACACCCCAGAACAGTAGATTGGATGATGGTTGCTGGTAATGGTGATCACAGGGCCCTCAGAGATGCGTCCCCCACGGCATTCCGCTGCTCTCTGCTCCGCCGGCCGGAAGTGAGGAGCCGGGGCAGAGGGAGCAGCAGGGAGGGAGCCAATAGGAGTGCACACGGCACACCCCCAGCGGGTAAACATGCACCGGGTGATTTCGCCGGGGGGGGGGGGGGAGGTCGCGCTGCACCGGGGGGGAGGGGGGGCGCATCGGCGATCCGCCCCGGGTGTCAGCAAGGAACTCCGCTGCTTCTCTGTATGCGGCCACATGCAGCCGCGTGTCACTGAAAATGGCTACGCGTGTCATAGGTTCGCCATCAGGGATCTAACCCATAAGGTGTGCAATATATTTCTAGGTGAGTTATATCAGGTTTATTTTCATTGATTGGCAATTTCCACACATACATGGATGTGTGCATTATATGTATGCGCACGCTATCCCCCTGATTCTATAAAAGTAACCAAAAATTGCATACACAAATTTAGGCACGTTTCCAATTTGTTTACGCAATTTAATAGAATAATGAGCCAATTAGTGCTAATAATCAGATGTGTACCTAAAATTTACAAGTGGTCCAAAAAAAGGGGGCATGGAAATAGGAGGAATGCCATGGGCATTTCAGGGTGGAATGGGGGCATGCTTTTGAGTTACGCACGTAATTACAGAATACAGGTACTCTGTGTATAAATTTAGGTGAGTGTATTTGCACCACATTTTCATTAATGCAAATGGCTGCATCTAAATTTATGTGTGACTCTCCACTTAAACGTTAATTCTATAAATTGTGTCAAAATTTAGACGCGGCTTATAAAATACTGTTTACGCGGGTATTTTTCGGTGCCGATTTATTATGCACCATACATAGAATCTAGTCCTATATGCATAAAAGTATGGTATTTAAAAATAGGGAAGAGATTGCTAGGTAGTTGTGAATGAAGGTTCAAGGTTCCAGAATCTCTGCACAGTTTCAGTTGTTAGAAGTTAAAAGACAGGTGAAGAACTACTGGCCATGCAATAAGTAAAAGGATCAAACTATTTTGCTTCACTAGTCACAATTTAGAATGCCTATGCCTGCTATCCTAATCTGGCAAGTAAAACAGCAGATGGAAGGCCCTCCTGCTTTACCTTGCATAAAGCTAAAAGTAAGTAACCTAAGTCTGTGAGGTCTGACATTATCATTACACAGATCTCGATAAATACAGAAATTTGAACCGCTGGCATCTGGTAGGGCTTATATCTCGGTGACTAAGAAGCCACTTTCTCAGGGCCTACTTAGCTTAGCCTGGGGGCTTCCTAGTCTTCTATAATAAAGATGATTGAAATGCAGACTATGTCAACAGACACTTCCTTTGAGAGAAGTAAACAGAACAAAGCCTCACTCATCAAAAAAACTACCAGACATACCTATAGGGTATAAGAAGGCAGCCAAGAACACCTTTAAAAAATTCTTCAAACAAAATTGGAAATATAAGTGGCAGATTTAATAGAGAAAAATGTGTCCCGGTTACACCCGAGATGATGTCATCTCAGCTGCTGACTTCAGGTTATATTCAGTATGACAGGAAATGTGAGGCTAAATAAAACCATGACCTTATGAACTCACAGCTTCTTTTGTAATGAGAAAAGGTTATTAGGTGTACTCTGTCAGATTTGTTTTTGCATATCTAAACAGTGGGAAAGCAGTTTTTAGAAAATATACATTCTCTCACAGGAATCAAAGCTATATTGTGTTAAAACTGAAACAATACTTGAGTTCTACTGGTGACAAGCATTCAGTCTTGTAGGAATGTTCCAAGAAACAGCAAGGCAAACAATCTGCAAACTCCAAAGTGGAAAGAAATAGAGTAAATGTACATAAACTTTAATAGTCAAGTTGCCAAGTATATTGGGCAATATACTTGTTGGCAACCTATTAAAGTTTATGTACATCTACCAATGATCTGCTCTATTTCTTTCCACACTGTAGGAATGTGTTGCATATAATAGGGGCCACCATGCTGTAAAACAGGCCATGGATCAAATTATATTTGTAGCTTGGCCATTATAATGAGGTCCTTGTTACTTGCAGAATTTTGGAGTTCCCCATTCTGAATATGGCAAAGATGGTGCTGCTGGATAATCATTTCCTCTGTACCTCAGGGAAATGTATGTAGACAGGTGGGGAGTGGTAACATAGTAACATAGTAAATGACGGCAGAAAAAGACCTGCATGGTCCATCCAGTCTGCCCAACAAGATAAACTCATATGTGCTACTTTTTGTGTATACCTTACCTTGATTTGTACCTGTTCTTTTCAGGGCACAGACCGTGTAAGTCTGCCCAGCACTATCCCCGCCTCCCGCCACTGACTCTGCCACCCAATCTCGGCTAAGCTCCTTAGGATCCATTCTTTCTGAACAGGATTCCTTTATGTTTATCCCACACGTGTTTGAATTCTGTTACCGTTTTCATTTCCACCACCTCCCGCGGGAGGGCATTCCAAGCATCCACTACTCTCTCCATGAAAAAATACTTCCTGACATTTTTCTTGAGTCTGCCCCCCTACAATCTCATTTCATGTTCTCTCGTTCTACCGCTTTCGCACCTCCGGAGAAGGTTCATTTGCGGATGAATACTTTTCAAATATTTGAACGTCTGTATCATATCACCCCTGTTTCTCCTTTCTTCCAGAGTATACATGTTCAGGTCATCAAGTCTCTCCTCATACGTCTTGTAACGCAAATCCCTTACCATTCTCGTAGCTTTTCTTTGCACCGCTTCAATTCTTTTTACATCCTTCGCAAGGTACGGCCTCCAACTGGTGATGTAGGTAACTCTCCCCATTGAGGAGGTGGCCATAAATAGAGTTATGACTTTACTGAATTAATTACTTGTGAGGTTTTGGCCTTATTTCTGCCTCCAGGAAGCTGACTGGGAGATCTACTGCTAGGATTCTCAACTCTTATGGAGGGTTGAGCCCTAAGCACTAAACTAGTCCTGCAGAAAAGAAGAAAGAGAAGAGTTTATGGTCTCTCCCCCCCCCCCCCCCCCTTTTTCTAAGCTTCAATCTGTGAGTGTAAAGTTCCTGAAAAAACTAGGTCTTAGGTGCTGAATTAGGCTCTGAATAAAAAAAAAAGTAGAGGGCTGTGTGGTTTTTCTACCTTCATAGCCAGGAGAAAACTTGAGTGGTTGCATTATGAAGACCTAAGACCTGTGGAGGTGAAGACACTGGGTGGGGAAGGCATGACCAGTGTGGGTCACAGTGGGGGACAGGACTTGCAGCTTAAGAGTTGTGCCAACTATCTACAATCATTGATAAAGGTACTAGGGAAGAGATGATGGCTAGGAAATTGGTATTATGTGTCTGACAAAAGTTTTGGTAGCTGCTGGGAGACTACCAAATGGGATTCGGCCTAAGGTTCAAGGTCCCTCTAGACAAGGAGTGAGAGGGAAAGTGTTGTATATAATATCTTTCAAGATTCTGGAGAAGCCACTGAGTGAAGAAAAAAAAAAAGAAGTCCTGAAAGAGGATTCTTTGGCTTGTGAAAAAGCAGCAGCAACAGAAGAAAAAGAGTGGCCTGATAATTAAGATACTTACGAAGAAGAGACTGGAGAAAAAAATTCCATTTTGTTTTAGTCGTTTTTTTTCCTCTGTGTATTTTGTCTGCAAGAACTAACAGATAATTTTTAACTATCATTTCATTTTATTCACCCATTAAATTATATTTTTACCTATAATCCACTGGAGTGGCATTTGGTTTCTTCAGAGTGAACAACAGCCTGCCTGGAAGAAAAGTTGAGTCACCAACTTTGGTAAATGACCATCCCACTGGACTAGTTCTTCCTTGCCCTTCAGGACCCACAACTGGAGAAGAGGAGAGGTCTCACTTGTTCAGTACCCTTATTTTATCATCCCCACCTTAGTAATGCCCTTATCCCTTATTTGTCCTGTGTGTTTGTCCTGATTAGATTGTAAGCTCTGTCGAGTAGGGACTGTCTCTTCATGTTCAAGTGTACAGCACTGCATACATCTAGTAGTGCTATAGAAATGATAAGTAGTAGTTGTAGTCTCTCCCTCCACTCTTTCTGTGGTCACTTGGAGCTGCAAATTCATAGCCTCCTCCCTCCTGCTCCCAAGGGATTGGCTACATATAAATAAATAATCCATCATTAGTAATCATGAACATGTTTCCATATTACTTTTATAAGGGGACAATACATTTCTCTTACAAGAAGTGACCTAAGAAATCCTACCAGTAATATGTGGAGGAGTTAATGAAAATGAAATGACCTTGTATATTGTGGACTTTTGGTATAATTAGGTTGAATTTATTTTCCTTTTATTCTATTTTATCTGAATGACTTTTCTGTACAAGTTTATTGCTTGACTATAATATGAAATCTTTTGTATATAAATAATTTTTAAAAACATCGTTGAGAGAGTGTTCTTAATTATAGTAAAATTCTTATTTATTGGACTCTCCACTCTCCAATATTATACAGATACATACAAAAGCAGGGATTAAAGAAAAACAGTGAGGCAAATAATCCATAAGAACAATGTAAAGAATCCAAAAGTTTCAGATGGTGTATTACTCTTATTCTCCTTAGAGTAGTGCCCTCCACTTCCAACAAAACTACGTGCATACCTGTGCAACTGGGGGAGACGACTCTTCCATCTGGTTTAGAAGATCCACGATTTCAGTATCCTCAGCCACTTTATAAACTTCTGTGTCATCAATGGCATCTCTGAAAATGTCTTCTGCCAAATCCAGGACATTTTTGCTAATGGCTATGTTCTGTTCGTAATCTAGGTCTTCTGTTAGTGAGATATTGACTTCTTGAGAGTCAAACAGCTTTTGCCCACATGGCAGTTCATCTAGCAAGGACTCTGTCATTTCCTGGCCCAGCAACAGGTCCTCCTGTTCCATTTCAGCCATACACTGCATGTTGTGGTCACTAACAATATTTTGTGATTGTCGGGTCGGTTACCGGTGGGTAGCCCTTGGCCTCGCGTTAAGACCTTTAAGATAGACTGAGCCATCACACCCAAGGGCTGTTTACCCGTTCTGGACCTCTATATGTTAAGGGTTTTGTAGGACTCTTTCCTCTTGCCCCTTCCCCCAGGGGCCAGCATTTCTCCCCCGCTTCCCTCCCACCCACATTCCAGCATTTCTCCCTCACTGTCTTCTACCCCTGGATCCTACATCTCCCTCCTTCTTCCCCTTCCTCCGCCCTCATGTTCAACATTGTTCCCTCTTTTCCTCTTCTCTCTCACCCTTGCATCCCAAGTCTAACATCTGTTTCCCCCCTTGCAGCATCTCTTCCACCACCATGAAACATTTCTCCTTCATTCCTCTCTCCCCTGTGCAGTACATTTTCCTCCCCTCCCTCCCAGGTCCAACATTTCTCCTTCTTTTGTCATTCATCCCTCCTTCCCTTCCCTCCCCACCCTACCCTACATCCAGCAATTATCCCTCTCTCTCCCCCCATATCCCAATAATGATCCCCTTTCTTCTACTCTCCCATGCATGTCTCCCTCTCCTACACCCCCCTGCATCTCTCCCTCCCCTCCCTAACAATTTCCCTCACTCCTACAACCCCTGTGTAGCATCTCTTTTCTTTCCCTCCCCTCCACTCCCATGCCCAAGCAGCCCAACAATTTTATCCTCTCCAACCCCCCCTCCATGCAGCATCAGGAGCATCACGGCACCGCAGCACGTTTCAAAGGGTTGCTGGCAGCATGTAAGAGAGAATTGCTGCACTGCTGCTGATGACCCAGAAGCCTTCCCTCTGCTGCGCGGATTTCAGGTCAGACTCAGCCAGCAGCAGTGATTCTTACACGCTGCCAGCAACCCTTTGAACCGGCACAGCAGAAGAAGGAAGGCAGCTTCGATCCCTGCATTTTTTTCTTTGATCGTCGCCGGCAGCGCTGCCATTCACACAGGCAGCTTCGCTCCCTTCTGCCGCGTCCATCCGGCCCATTCTGACGCACTTCCTGTGTACGTAGGGCCAGATGAACGCAGCAAAGGGGGCGGAGCTGCCTGTGTGAATGGCAGCGCTGCTGGCGACGATCGAAGAAAAGAATGCAGCGCTGGCGGGGAGGAGAACGAATTTCCATGAGCGACGTGGGCGGAAAGTGGACAGAAAGTGGGTGGGCCTGGGCCCACCCAGGCCCACCCGTGGCTACGCCCCTGACTTAAGCACTTTCACTATCTGGCTCAAACTGTCACACAGTCAGCGCTCTCTCACATATGTCCTCACTCTTCGATGTCTTCAGCCCCTCTCCCCACTACACTGCCAGGCAAGCTGTTGCAAAGAGAGATGGTAACTCTGATTGCATCAGCAGCCTCTGCTAGCCAATCAGGTCTCAGATCACAGAATGTTTTGAAGCATGGACCCAAACTGAACTTTCCACAATCTCCATTTTGAAAGAGAAATTCTTCATAGAGAATAATAGAAAAGTTGGATTTTTAATAGAAATGACACAAAAATTACTATGAAATTTGTTCCAAATGTCATAATCCTTAGTGCCATCAAACCACACATACTATACATTTTCATGCATTTAAACACAGATTTAAGGACATTAACATATTTTTGTCAAAATGTAATCCGGAACCCCTGCTCTGAAGAACCTGATCTAAAGCTTACAGGTGACTGAGCTCTCCCTCCACTTGTAGTCGAGTCAGGGAAAAGGGTCACCCACTTCAGATCAGAAAGGTTCAGACTACAGTTCACTAACCACGTCCCAAATCTGTACCAGAGATGGGAGGAAAGAAACTATTGTGTTGGATTCAGTCAGACTTGAAAGAAGCAAACTTCAATCTTTATAATAAATCTGATTTATTCCGATGATAATTAAACAAAACAGGAAAATGTAATTTGTAAAAATCCTGGGTAAAAGTTTCGTGTTAATATTACAATATCAGATTTGTATTACTTAGCAAATTCAGATTCATTCAATTTAAACTTTCGTTTTGTTTTAACAGGTTAACACTTTACCTCTTAACTGGAAAATATCAGATAAGTATTGAAATCAATTCTATTCCTCCTAACTTAATTGTGTAGTAATGTTTCTCTCAATTTCTCAAAGTTTGTAAGAACTGATACTTTGTGTCAACTCTTGTTTTTCAGGTTTACTTCATACCATCCCGAAGGATTCAGGTAAGTACTTCCTGTCACCCTCTTTCCCTTTCCTCCCTTCCCAAAATCACTTCCCTTTAGGTCTGCAGCTGTCCCGTCTTCCGCCGGGACCAACACTCACCTGCTCGCCGCCGGTGCCAGTGGGCCATGGGGTCCGGGCCCGCCATGGATGGCCGGCCTTTGCCGCAGGTCCTCCGGTGGCCGGCTATCGCCGGACAGTGGGGAGAGGCGGCCATTGTCTTCAGTCCGGCTACAGAGGATCGCCGGTTGTTCTCACCTCGTTGCCGCCGATGGCTGGCTTTCCACTTCTGGGAGGGAACCCCTGCAACATGGCGCCGGCGGAGGATAGCCGGCGTCTCTTCCGGTTGCGGGAGCAAGCAGGGGAAGCGGTGACTAGCATCACCTCGGATTGGTTACCTGAAGACTCAACCGCAGGAAACACCAGCTGGGGCCCCGCACTAATGAGAAGGACTACTTAAGGAGCACCACTCCTTCTAGCCAGTGCTTTGGCTTCTCGTTTCTGAGAGCTCAGCATCGTTGGATGGAACTCTGTACCTTGCTATCGGATATTGCTTGCCTTGACCCTTGCCTGCTTATGACTCTTCTTGATCGCTGCCTGCCTTGACCCTTGCCTGCTACTGACTCTTCTTGACCGCTGCCTGCCTCGACCATCGCCTGCTACTGACTCTTCTTGATCGCTGCCTGCCTTGACCCTTGCCTGCTACTGACTCTTCTTGACCGCTGCCTGCCTTGACCATCGCCTGCTACTGACTCTTCTTGACCGCTGCCTGCCTTGACCCTTGCCTGCTACTGACTCTTCTTGACCGCTGCCTGCCTCGACCATCGCCTGCTACTGACTCTTCTTGACCGCTGCCTGCCTCGACCATCGCC
The DNA here is from genome assembly GCF_901765095.1 of Microcaecilia unicolor. Classification (NCBI taxonomy): domain Eukaryota; kingdom Metazoa; phylum Chordata; class Amphibia; order Gymnophiona; family Siphonopidae; genus Microcaecilia; species Microcaecilia unicolor. The sequence continues at coordinate 410,537,661 of NC_044031.1, forward strand.
TGCTACTGACTCTTCTTGACCGCTGCCTGCCTTGACCCTTGCCTGCTACTGACTCTTCTTGACCGCTGCCTGCCTCGACCATCGCCTGCTACTGACTCTTCTTGACCGCTGCCTGCCTTGACCCTTGCCTGCTACTGACTCTTCTTGACCGCTGCCTGCCTCGACCATCGCCTGCTACTGACTCTTCTTGACCGCTGCCTGCCTTGACCCTTGCCTGCTACGGACTCTTCTCGACCACTGCCTGTCTCTGCCTCTGCCACCGCTGTCCTCCACGCCGGCGCGCCAGTCCCCCGGAACCTCGGACCAGTTGACTTCCGGGAATCCAGAGCCGCGCTGTCTGCGGGGCCTGTCCGCCCCCTGTTCCAGAAGCCCTTTAGGCTGCCCGCACCTGGAGGCTCAACTTCCAGGGAACGGCGGCCTTCCCAGGCGAAGAGTGGGGGTGGGTCGGCTGTCCTCTGGAGAAGGAGGGGTTTACTTCGCCGTCTCCAGCCGGATCCAAGGGCTCACACCATCAAGCTGCTCATCCTTTGGCGGAGCAAGACAGCAGCTTAGTCTCTCTTCTCGCTTCACCGTCAAAGTCTTTCTTGCGTAGGGGCCTGTTGCTTTCAGTTGCTGCAGCGTTTTCTGGATCTTCCTCCTACACTTATCTTAAGTAAATTAAATGGGAGCAAAACCCTAACTCCTTATCTATGTTTCCAGACTCCTTTCCCCTGGGATTTAAAAGGTTTTCTTTATTTAGAAAGACTGGGGCTCATTCTAACTTCAAAAATAAAATAACTAAATTTCCCTACCTTTAATCTCCTAAACTATGTTCTTTGTGCCCTATTCTATGGAAGGAGAGACGTGGATTATTCAGGAACCCAACGTCTACCCTCAATCACACGCTTATGCTAACTCCAGTTCAATCAAACACTATCCAATTAATTTATCACCACACAACTCAAATATTTATTTAGAACATTTAAAACATTCAACACACAAATTTCCCATTAAATCACCCACTCAAATAAATCTTAATAATCCTTACCTCAATAATTCTATTCCCAAATCCCCCCTCCTTTAACCCTGAATTTTCTAAAAACCTTTAAACCACAAAACAGTAACACAATCACCCCTTTCTCCTAAGTATCCTCTCATTGAACTCCCCTTTTTAATCAATCACCCCCTTCCCAATCCTATCTTAGCCTAACTATTCCTCTCTACCTTAATCAATATCCACTCCACCAACATGCATCCGCTCTCTCCGCTGTCCCAACTCCTTCTGCCAACTGCCAGAGACTCCGTCTCCTAGGATACAGAACCTCCGGCAGCTTTCCGGCCACCCCTCAGCCAATCAGATACTTCCCTCAAAATTCTAAGCTTCACTGCTGACCAACGGAATGTTGGCCAGCAGTGCTAAATCTCCATTTTAATCAATGATTTTTTATAGGAAATAATAGGAAAATCATATAATTAAATAAAAACCCTACTAAACATTATTCAAACTACCCCAAAATTCCCATATACAATAAACCTTTTATCCCCTACCTAGCTATATTTTTTAAATTTAAATTTAACCCTTTAATGTATTCATGCCCTAACATCTTCCCCCAAAAACCCCTTTTAAAATTCCCCAAAAATTTCAAAACTCACCTCAAAAATTCAATCACGCCCCCCCTCTACCTACCACGTCGAAATTAAAAATTTAAACTGCAATTAACCCCTTAAAACCAGCACCCCTCCAAAAGACCCCTTTTAAAAATTAAAAATCAAAAACTAATCTGACAGAAAAATCAAGAAAAATATCCCGAACCCAAATATGCAAAAAAAATTAAAATCTGATAAACGCCTGATTTAAAAAAAATAAAAAACGCATTTTCACAATTTAAAAATAAATAAATTAAAATTCTGGGTCAAAAAACCCCTTACCTTGTCGCTGATTTTCTCCTCCCTCGACGACTATCATTGGTTCCGGTCCCGGATGTCCCAGTGCGAAAACGGAGCCAAAAATCGAAAAAAACAAAAAATACCCTCGGAGCTCTGTCCGAAAATTTAGGCCCCGGCTTGGGCCTAAACGGAGCTCCGGTCCAGCGCACGGACCCGATCCGTGCATGTGGCGCGCACCCCGACGGGAGCGCGCCCGCACGTTTTTCACAGCTTGCCGGCCATCTTCTTTTCATCTTTGGGCCTTAGAACAGGCCTCCCTCACTCTTCGGCGCTCTTCAGGACCTGGCCTCATCTCTCCTGGTCTGGGGACGTCTCCAATCATCCCTGGACATGTAGAACAACGGCGCCCCCGGGTGGAGGAAAGCCCGCTCACCCCATCTGACCCGGGGACGTGCTCAAACGTCCCCGGGAGTTTAAAAATGACGGCGCTTTTCCTGCAGCGCTCCTCCTCACTTTCCTGCCCCCGAGCAGCCCCAACAAATCCCGGAGCCCGAGGTGAGTAAAAAAAAAATATATATATTATTTTGTTTTCCTATTTTTAACCCTATATTACAATAAATTACTCTCAAAAAAACCCATAAAATCAGAGATGTTAACTCTAATAAAATTTTGCATCATCCTATACACAACCCAAGAGATGCCCGCTCAAAAAAACAAAAAACAAATTTAAAGCTCAGAACTGGCCCAAAACCTTCTAGTTTTACCCCCAAAATGTTTTTTTTACCAAAAGCTTCAAAGTACTAGCCCACAATTGTCACAAGAATTAACCCTTAAAATGTCAGCCCATTGGCACAAAAAAACATTTTAAAACCAAATTAAATAATTTCTTGCTGCTTTTAAGCACCCGCTATGATTGGTGTAATGGCGGGCACATAAATGTTAGGCATGTCATTACCAGGCTATGCTAATATTCTATGATGTTAATCTGGGCACCCAGGGTCCATTATAAAATGCTCCTAGAAAGCGTCTTTAGGGCACCTAAATGGAGGCACCCAGTTGTAGAATTGCCCTAATAGTGACTTTCTTTGATTACTCAAGGCATACACGTGTTATGAAAAACAACAATGAAATACTGGACAAACTGAAAGACTGTGTGACCATGGCAAACAGATTTTAGGACAGGTCACTCATACTGTGATTTGCAAAGGGTGTTAATTTATTTGAAAGGAAATAGTGGATTTCCTGAGCATTTATGTAATTGAAAATCAAAAGACAGTGCCATACATACCTCAACAACCCAGAGTAAACTGAAATGAAAAACAGGAGCCTAACTGGAAAGTTCAGATGTATATGCACAGACTCTGCTCTACCCAAAACTATACTGGGATGAAGCATCAGAGGCACAGAGATTTAGAACAGACTTTACCCCAGGACAATGAAAAAAAAAGTCCATTAATGTGCTAAAGTGAAAAATGTGTTCTAAGGATGTGCATTCACTTGAAACAACATGGAAAATGCAATTGGCATCTGCCATATTTCATATCATTTCTAACCTGAAATGGGGAAAAAAAACAGTCGTATCATCAAAAATCTGGGGGGTGGTCTCAGAATTGATAATAGCTGCCAATCATAAGCCCGACTTATACCAGTGAACCTTGAGTTGGAGGATATCTGTCTTCAATTTTATTTTTTATTTAAAAATATTTGTATTCTGCTTACGCTACAGTTCCTAGTGGATTACAATATCATGTATAATCAAAATAACCAATAATTGCTATTCTGTCTCTTGGGACTCTGGCTCTACCCAGCTCATTCCTAGCTGTAACTTGCACTTCCGCTAATCTTAGTTCCTATTTCCTAACTGGTTCAGCGAGGACCCACCCAGGATAGGTTTGGATATTTCTGTCTCTTGTCTGGGCTTGTTCCCTTGGATGCTCTTCTTGGAGGTAAAGTGACATTAAGACTTGCCTTGAAAGATTCTGGTCTAGTATATAAACTTAGGAGTTCCTCTCTAGCAATTGCCCACACCCTGGCTAGTGTCTCTGGGGATGATGCTCAACGGTCACCATTAAATACTGCAGCCACGAGTGAACTTAGCAATTCGCTAACAGTGACCAATGCACAAAACTGATGGCATGCAAATGAGATGCACTTGTGCAGAACAGGATGAGTTCCTTTCTCCCTCCCCAACACCCCCCATCCTGGCCTGGTGCAGGGAACCCTCCCCATCATTATTTATTTATTTTTTTCAGGGGTTGGGGAGTTTTGGGAGCCACCTAAGCAGCAGCAGCGGAGCCTTGGCCTTTCCGCATACCGGACCAGGTGCCCTCCTCTGGCAGCTCTGGTTTCCTCTGTCCTAGATCAGAGCCCAGAGCCTGAAATAAGCAATGGGTGAGTACCAGGGGCCAGCCAACGGATTCAGCACTCCAGCATTGTTGACTGTGATTTATACCTTTTTATTAAGTCTTCTGGATTACTGCAATATTTATATGTGGGATTTCCTGCCATGCTTATGAAAGATTACAGATATTACAAAATTCAGTGTTGAATGAAAAAATGGTGGGAAAGTGCAGGGCCATTGTTGTATAAATTACATTGTCTTAAAGGAAAGGGCATTCTTTAAACTATTAATTTTCACATTCAAGATGTTTCATAATCATAAACAAGATTATTTGAAAGACAAAATTGTATGTTCCTAATTGCTATTTAAGATCCTCACAAGGAATTTATTGATGGTCTTTGGCTCTGAATATATACAAAAAGTAAATTGGAGATCAAAACCCTTTAGGATCTTTGGCCCAGAGCTATGGAATAAATTACTGACTTTGTTGAGATTAGAACCACATTTGTTAGTGACTACGAAAGAGCTGAAGACATTTCTTTTCCCTTCTTTACTATAGGTATTTTAATGCTACTATGATAATTCTGCTGCCTTTTGTTTCCTAGCTGACTTTTACCTTATTTCAATCTTTTATTATTTTTATTGTTTCAATCTTTTATTTTTATTCATACAATTTTGAATGGTATTACATCAGGAAAGAATATAGAAAACTAAGGAGTCCTTTTATCAAGCTGTGGTAAAAAGGGCCCTGCGCTAGTGGCAGGGGGCACTTTTTGCCACATGCTGCAGCCCCTTTTTACCGCAGCACGTATAAAGGCCAAAAAAAGGCATCACCGCGTGGACATGCTAGAGGGGAGCACTTAAAACCACCCACACTAACCCAGCGGTAACTGGGAGGCATGATTATTGCCGGGTTAGCACCACACTGGAAAATAGCTAGCTATTTTCCATACTGCAGAAAATGGAACATGACATAAGTACATAAGTAATGCCATACTGGGAAAAGACCAAAGGTCCATCGAGCCCAGCATCCCGTCCCCGACAGCGGCCAATCCAGGCCAAGGGCACCTGGCAAGCTACCCAAACGTACAAACACTTTATACATGTTATTCCCGAAATTGTGGATTTTTCCCAAGTCCATTTAGTAGCGGTCTATGGAGTTGTCCTTTAAGAAACCGTCCAAACCCTTTTAAACTCTGCCAAGCTAACCGCCTTCACTATGTTCTCTGGCAACGAATTCCAGAGTTTAATTACACGTTGGGTGAAGAAACTTTTTCTCCTATTTGTTTTAAATTTACTACACTGTAGTTTGATCGCATGCCCCCTAGTCCTAGTATTTTTGGAAAGTGTGAACAGACGCTTCACATCCACCTTTTCCACTCCACTCATTATTTTATATACCTCTATCATGTCTCCCCTCAGCCGTCTCTTCTCCAAGCTGAAAAACCCTAGCCTCCTTAGTCTTTCTTTATAGGGAAGTCATCCCATCCCCGCTATCATTTTCGTCACCCTTCGCTGCACCTTTTCCAATTCTACTATATCTTTCTTGAGATACAGCGGCCAGAATTGAACAGGGCTGGAATTACTGCTGCATTGGGCTTACTGCTGCTCTGTAAAATGACCCCTCAATAATTAAATACATAAATGGGAAGCAAGTCCCTTTCAACAAAAAGGAAGCTCTGGAATAAGGGAGCATAGGATGAAGGTGAAAGGAGATGGACTTAGGAGTAATCTAAGAAAATAGTTCTTTACGTAAGTGCAAAATGTAGAAAATCAAGCCATTGAGATGTAGGAGGAGCCAGCATTTTTAGCAGACTGGTCCCCCAGACATCCCAGGAGAGCAATGGGGCACCCTAGGGGGCACTTCTGTACACTTCATAAAAATACTTCCAGGTACACATCTCATCTTTGCTCCCTTATCTTATCCCCTGAACCCTCCAAAGCCCACCCAAAACCTACTGAACCCTACTGTACACCACTACAATAGCCATTATGAGTGAAGGGGGCACCTGTATGTGGGTATAGTAAGGTTTTGGTGACTTTGGGAGGGGTCACAGTTTCCATCACAAGTGTGACAGGTAGAGGGAGATAGGGACCCGAGTCCTCCACTCCATAGTGCACTGCATCGACCATTACAGAGACCTACATGCTGCTGGCTATAACATCTGAGGCTGTCATAGAGGCTGGTAAGTCATATTTTTATTCACGTTTTTAGGGGGTGGAAGGGGGTCATGCCTGATTCCCTCCAGTGGTCATCTGGTCATTTAGGGCACCTTTTTGTGCCTTATTCATTATAAAAACAGGTCTAGCTCAAATTGTCTTAGTTTTAGTTTGTTTTTGTTTCCCATTATGTCTGAAAAATGTCTTAGGAATGCCCAAACCCCGCCCTTAACATGCCCCCAACACACCCCCTTGAGATTTGGACGAACAGCATAGAAAAATGTCTGAAAAATAGGTTTCAAAAATACTGATTTGGACGTTTTTGTGAGACAAACGTCCAAATGCTGCTTTATGCCACTTTTTAGATGTTTTTCTCTTTCGAAAATGAGCCCCACAGCATCCCACAATGCAAATGCTTTTCACTGCATTTTGAGAGGTATTCGAAAAGTCATGTTTATGTTGAAGGAAAGTAAGGTGCATAAATTGCATTTTCAACTCTTTGTGCATTATACAGGATTTTGACTGTATCCGGACAAGAATGTACTATTTTAGATTGTAAGGACAACTGCATGTTTCTCCAGTTAGAGCACATTGGACCTTTGCTGCTTGGACAGAAATTTATGTTCATTTCAATTTAATTCAATTTCTTCTACTCTGCAATTTTCCCAAATAGAGTTCTAAGCATTTTGCAGGAAATAAACTGGGCATTCCCAGGAGCTACTAAATTAATTACATTTAGAATAATCAATTTTTATCTAATACATATTTTGACAATAAAGAAGCTTTAAGAATTTTATGAAACACACCATCATTAAACATCATCCTAATTTTGGCTGGTAATTGATTCCACCACTTAGCAGCTTGGTATTGGAAGGTGGCTGAAAACACAGATTTATACACATTTTTTTCAGCCTAGGATATGATTACTCTAAAAAGTGTGTTGCTATTTTCAATCTACTACAATCCGGTAATAAAATCAGATTCTCCATATAAACTGGAGTATCACCATATATTATAAGAAAAACAAAAATGCATAACTTAAAGATAGACCTTGCTTCCACAGGAAGCCAGTGTAGTTTAACAAATAGCAGCATTACACTCTCATATTTTGATTTTGAAAAAAATCAACCTGACTGCTTTGTTCTGTAGCATTTGGAGTTTACTTCGAGCAGTAATATTACAGCCTATATATATCAGATTACAGTAGTTTACCTGTGGTAAAATCAAATATTGTACTAAAATTCTAAAACTTTCCTGTTGAAAACAATCCTCACCCATCTTAATTTTCTCAATAGCCCAAACACTTTCCCAATAATATTCTTGATATGTAAATCAAAAGTCAGAAATCTATCTAGCGTAACTGCCAAAATTTTCAGATGACTTTTCAACTTAAATATCTTATTTTCCACTATTAATTGAGGACTCAGGTTAATATTATGTATCATTCCTAATACCAAAAATTGTTAGTAATCTTTTAAATAAATGTTTGCATGTATATGACAGTAGATGCACATTCAATGCCTCTTTTAAAATTACCCCATTCATAAAGTACATATGATGACCAATGCACTTATACTTTTCAGTAACTTTAGTGTAGATATGATCAGGGCAGAGTGTGGGTAGAGTTAAAATTTATGTGTCTCACATAGTTTGCACTCGGTGCAAAGAGCTGTTTACTATCACAGAATGAGTTCAATTTCTTGAGGATAGAGTAGCAAACTTAGAGGAGCTGAGGCAGACATAGAGGTATATAAAGGAGACATACAGAGACATTGTAGAGAAATCCCACCTCTAGACTGGGAGGTCACCTAAAAAGAGAATATCCTGGTAAAGCAAGAAGCTATCCTGTAGCCAGGACATCCTCTCCAGAGGAAGTGATATCCTCTTGAACCAAGAAATGTATCTCTAGTGGCCCAGGAGCATAAGAACATAAGAACAACCATACTGGGTCAGACCAATGGTCCATCTAGCCCAGTATCCTGCTTCCAACAATGGCCAATCTAGGTCATAGAAAACTGGCAGAAACTCAATTAGAAGCAACATTCCATACTACCAATCTTGGGGCAAGCAGTGGCTTCTTCCATGTCCATCTCAATAACAGACTATGGATTTTTCCTTCAGGAACCTCCCCAAACCTTTTTAAACCCAGATATGCTAACCGCTGTTACTACTTCCTCTGGCAACAAGTTCAGAAACATAATTATTCTTTGTGTGACAAATTATTTCCTCCTATTTGTTTTAAAAGTATTTCCATGCAATTTCATTGAGTGTCCCCTTTTACCTGCTCTATTCCACTCAGGATTTTGTAGACCTCAATCATATCCTTACCCTACCCCCAGCCATCTTTGTTCCAAACTGAAGAGGCCTTACCTCTGTAGCCTTTCCTCATTTGGGAGGAGTTCCATCCCCTTTATTATTTTGGTCACTCTTCCTTGAACCTTTTCCAATTCCACTATATCTTTTTTGAGATACGGCGACCAGAATCAAGCGCAATATTCAAGGTTGCATCATGGAATGATACAGAAGCATTATACTAATATTAGTCTTATTTGGCATCCCTTTCCTAATAATTCCTAGCATCATGTTTGCTTTTTCGGACACTGCCGCACACTGGGCAGAAGATTTCAGCATATTGTCTGCAGTGACACCTAGATCTTTTTCTTGAGTGCTGACTCCTAAAGTGGACACTACCATCAGATAACTATGATATGGAATATTCTTCCCAATGTACATCACTTTGCATTTGTCCACATTAAATTTCAACTGCCATTTGGATGCCCATTCTTCCAGATTCCTAAGGTCTTCCTACAATTTTTCACAATCCACACATGTTTTGACAACTTTGAATAGTTTTGTGTCATCTGTAACTGTAATCACCTCACTTGTCTTTCCAATTTCTAGATCATTTATAAATATGTTAAATAGCACTAGTCCCAGTATAGGGACCTGCATACTGCTGTGATGGAGCTGGGTATGGCATTTGAGGCTGGCATAGAGGCTGGGAAAAATGTTTTTAAATTTTTTTTTTAGGGTGGGAGGGGGTTGGTGACCACTGGGGAAGTAAAGGGAGGTCATCCCCGATTCCCTCTGGTGGACATCTGGTCGGTTTGGGCACCTTTTCGAGGCTTGGTCGTGAAAAAAATTGAACCAAGTAAAGTCAGCCAAATGCTCGTCAGGGACACCCTTCTTTTTTCTATTATCAGCCGAGGACGCCTATTTCTTAACCATGCCCCCGTCCCGCTTTTGGTACACTGCCAACACGCCCCTGTGAACTTTGGTCATCCCCACGACAGAAAGCAGTTGAGGACGCCCAAAATCAGCTTTCCATTATGCCGATTTGAGTGACCCTGAGAGAAGGACGCCCATCTCCCGATTTGTGTCGGAAGATGGGCGTCCTTCTCTTTCGATTATGCCACTGATAGTATTATCATTAGTAGTTGGTGCATTTCATTGTTTGTTTTTCTGTTTTGTGGTCAAGTTCCATGGTGAATTCATTAGTTAGTCTGTGCAGGATGTTCTAAGAAAGATTGTCTGAAGAAGTGTGCTTTCAGATATTTTCGAAAAGTTAAGTAATCAGTCGTGCATTTCAGAATTTTGGGGCATATGTATGTGAAACTGGTTGAGTATACAGATTTGTATTTCAGGCCTTGACTACTGGGGAAGTGTAGTATGAAGTAGGTTCTTTCATCTTCGATTGCGTTTCGTATGAGCAGTTCTATTAGGTTTGTCATGTATTCAGGCTGAAAATTATCCTATGAGCCACAAATTTTCCTCATTTTGTCATAGTCGCTCCTTTGAAAATTAAATGTTGCTACAGTAGATTTCCTTACTGACTTCACTCCAGATATCAGCTCAGATTTATCATGTTATGATCACTTTTTCTTAGCGGATCCAACACCATTACCTCTCGTACCATGCCTTGCATGCCACTAAGGACTAGATCCAAAATAGCTGCTCCTCTTGTCAGTTCTTGGACCAGTTGCTCCAAAAAGCAGTCATTTATTACATTTAGGAATTTTACCTCCCTATTGCTCTCTGATGTAACATTCATCCAGTCAATATTGGGGTAATTGAAATCAGTACTCAAAGACAAAATCACCTCTCTTCTGTTCAAGGTACCTATTACTGCCTAGCAATCCCAAGGCAGTAAGACATACCTTGAATAGAAGAGAGGTGATTTTGTCTTTTAGTACTGCTGTTTTTCCATCTCTAATCCTGTCTGACTTTTCTTGTTAGAGGTAATTGAAATCACCAATTTCCCAGCTTTCCTAATTTTTGTAAACATTTGTTCATCTCTCTATTTGTTCTGTCCCAGTGAATGGTAGTGCAGCCCTTCCCTTCACACATGGAATGTCTAACCACAAGGATTCCATGCTGCTATCTGTTTCATGTAGAATGTTTATTTTAACATAAAGCACTACCCTCCCCCTCCAATCTGATCCACTATCAATGTGACATAATTTATATGCTGATAACACAGTGTCCCACTGATTGTCCTCCTTCCACCAAAGAAAAGTGACCAAAATGATAAAGGGGATGGAACTCCTCTCGTATGAGGAAAGGCTAAAGAGGTTAGGGCTCTTCAACTTGGAAAAGAGATGGATGAGGAGAGATATGATTGAGGTCTACAAAATCCTGAATGGTGTAGAACGAGTAGAAGTAAATCAATTTTTTACTCATTCCAAAAGTATAAAGTCTAGGGGACACTCGAGGAAGTTACATGGAAATACTTTTAAATAGGAGGAAATATTTTTTTCACTCAATGAACAGTTAAGCTCTGGAATTCTTTGCCAGAGGATGTTGTAACAGCGGTTAGCATATCTGGGTTTAAAAAATGTTTGGACAAGTTCCTGGAGGAAAAGTCCATAGTCTGCAATTGAGACAGACATAGAGAAGCAACTGCTTGCCCTGGGATTTGTAGCATGGAATGTTGCCACAATTTGGGTTTCTGCCAGGTATTTGTGACCTGGCTTGGCCACTGTTGGAAACAGGATACTGGGCTAGATGGACCATTGGACTGACCCAGTATGGCTACTACTACTACTACTATTATTTAGCATTTCTATAGCGCTACAAGGCATACGCAGCGCTGCACAAACATAGAAGAAAGACAGTCCCTGCTCAAAGAGCTTACAATCTAATAGACAAAAAGAAAGTAAGCAAATCAAATCAATTAATGTGTTCAGGAAGGAGGAGAGGAGGGTAGGTGGAGGCGAGTGGTTACAAGTGGTTACGAGTCAAAGCAATGTTAAAGAGGTGGGCTATCAGTCTAGATTTAAAGGTGGCCAAGGATGGGGCAAGACGTAGGGGCTCAGGAAGTTTATTCCAAGCGTAGGGTGCAGCGAGACAGAAGGCGCGAAGTCTGGAGTTGGCAGTAGTGGAGAAGGGAACAGATAAGAAGGATTTATCCATGGAGCGGAGTGCACGGGAAGGGGTGTAGGGAAGGACGAGTGTGGAGAGATACTGGGGAGCAGCAGAATGAGTACATTTATAGGTTAGTAGAAGAAGTTTGAACAGGATGCGAAAACGGATAGGGAGCCAGTGAAGCGACTTGAGGAGAGGAGTAGTATGAGTAAAGCGACCCTGGCGGAAGACGAGACGGGCAGCAAAGTTTTGAACCAATTGGAGAGGGGAGAGGTGACTAAGTGGGAGGCCAGCAAGAAGCAGATTGCAGTAGTCTAAGCAAGAGGTGACAAGGGAGTGGATGAGGGTTTTGGTAGAGTGCTCGGAAAGAAAGGGGCGGATTTTAAGGATGTTGTAAAGAAAGAAACGACAGGTCTTGGCGATCTGCTGGATATGATCAGAGAAGGAGAGAGAAGAGTCAAAGATGACCCCAAGGTTTTGAGCTGAGGAGACAGGGAGAATGAGAGAGCCATTAACAGAAATAGAAAACGGGGGGAGTGGGGAGGTGGGTTTGGGGGGAAAATGAGAAGCTCGGTTTTGGTCATGTTTAATTTCAGGTGGCTACTCTTATGTTCTTATATCTCTGAGATGCCTATTATATCTACAGTGGTGGAAATAAGTATTTGATCCCTTGCTGATTTTGTAAGTTTGCCCACTGACAAAGACATGAGCAGCCCATAATTGAAGGGTAGGTTATTGGTAACAGTGAGAGATAGCACATCACAAATTAAATCCGGAAAATCACATTGTGGAAAGTATATGAATTTATTTGCATTCTGCAGAGGGAAATAAGTATTTAATCCCTCTGGCAAACAAGACCTAATACTTGGTGGCAAAACCCTTGTTGGCAAGCACAGCGGTCAGACGTCTTCTGTAGTTGATGATGAGGTTTGCACACATGTCAGGAGGAATTTTGGTCTACTCCTCTTTGCAGATCATCTCTAAATCATTAAGAGTTCTGGGCTGTCGCTTGGCAACTCGCAGCTTCAGCTCCCTCCATAAGTTTTCAATGGGATTAAGGTCTGGTGACTGGCTAGGCCACTCCATGACCCTAATGTGCTTCTTCCTGAGCCACTCCTTTGTTGCCTTGGCTGTATGTTTTGGGTCATTGTCGTGCTGGAAGACCCAGCCACGACCTATTTTTAAGGCTCTGGCGGAGGGAAGGAGGTTGTCACTCAGAATTGTACTTATTTCCCTCTGCAGAATGCAAATAAATTCATATACTTTCCACAATGTGATTTTCCGGATTTAATTTGTGATGTGCTATCTCTCACTGTTACCAATAACCTACCCTTCAATTATGGGCTGCTCATGTCTTTGTCAGTGGGCAAACTTACAAAATCAGCAAGGGATCAAATACTTATTTCCACCACTGTACCTCTTCATTTAGTGCTATATACTCCAACTCTCCCATCTTATTTTTTAGGATTTTAGCATTTGTATACAGACACTTCAGATTGTGTTTTTTTCTTGCATCTAAAAGCTGCTTTGAAGCTGATGAGGATAATTTGCATCCTTTACTCTGTTCTCCCATTAAACACTCCTGGCTTCCTTTCACCATTATTGAAACTGCTCTATTGGGATTTCCTAAAGATCCTGTTTCAATAGCAAACCATGTGCTCCTGGGCGACTGTTGGTTCCCCCTCCCCCGAATTTTAGTTTAAAAGCTGCTCTATCGCTTTTTAAATGTTAGCATCAGCAGCCTGGTTCCATCCTCGTTAAGGTGGAGTCCATCCTTTTGGGACAGGCTCCCCCTTTCTCAGAATGCTGCCCAGGCTTCCAGAACCTCCCCCTCCTCCCCCCACATTTTTCTATGCCACTGGTACCCATACTTTCTAAGACAGCAAGCTCCTCCCCAGCATTATCTAAAATCCTATCTAGGTGATGTATGAGGTCTGCCATATTCACACTATGCAGGCAAGTGACCAGGTGATCTTCATGACCTCGAGCTACAACAGCCATCCTAACCCTTCCCTCCTAGGCAGAAGCTCCTGGAGACACATTCTCAGTGCAAGAGGATATTGCATCCCTGGTGGGCAGGTCCTGGCTACAGGATTACCTTCCTACTTCACCAGGTGATGCTCTCCTTTTAGGAGACCTCCCTCCTCCAAGGCAGCACAGTGGCTGCCAGACTGCTGGTGGGACTTTTCTACAGCATCCCTGTAGGCTTCCTCTATATACCTCTCTGTCTCTCTCATACTCATTGTTAAATTGGAGGAGGATTGTGAAAAATTACAAGAGGACCTTACGAGACTGGGAGACTGGGCATCCAAATGGCAGATGACATTTAATGTGAGAAAGTACAAAGTGAAGCATGTGGAAAATAGGAACCCAAATTATAGTTACGTAATGCAAGGTTCCACATGAGGAGTAACCGACCAGGAAAGGGATCTAGGCGTCATCGATGATACGTTGAAGAAAAGGGATCTATGCATTGAAGAAAAGGGATCTAGGCGTCTTTGTTGATACATTGAAACCTTCTGCTCAGTGTGCGGCAGTGGCTAAGAAAGCAAATAGAATGTTAGGTATTATTAGGAAAGGAATGGAAAACAAAAATGAGGATGTTACAATGCCTTTGTATCGCTCCATGGTGCGACCACACCTAGAATATTGTATTCAATTCTGGTTACCGAAGCTCAAAAAAGATACAGTGGAATTAGAAAAGGTACAGAGAAGGGCAACTAAAATGATAAAGGGGATGGGACAACTTTCCTATGAGGAAAAGCTAAAGCAGCTAGGGATCTTCAGCGTGAAGAAAAGACAACTCGAGTGGAATGGGTAGATGTGAATCGCTTGTTTACTCTTTCCAAAAATACTAGGACTAGGGGGCACACAAATCAGAGAAAATATTTCTTCACTCAACATGTAAATAAACTCTGGAATTCATTGCCAGAGAATGTAGTAAAAACAGTTAGCTTAACAGGGTTTTAAAAAGGTTTGGATGACTTCCTAAAGGAAAAGTCCATAAACCATTATTAAAATGGACTTGGCGAAAATCTACTGCTTATTTCTAGAATAAACAGCATAAAATATATTGTACTGTTTTGGGATCTTGCCAGGTACTTCTGACCTGGATTGGCTACTGTTGGAAACAGGATGCTAGACTTGATGGACCTTCGGTTTGTCCCAGTATAGTAATACATATATACTTATGTACTTATGAGAGCTAGGAGCTCTTTGCATCGAGCACACACACATAACCTCTCACCAACTGGGATATAATCATACATGTGACACTTAATGCAAAAGACTGGATAGCACCCCTCTCACTGATGGACTGCTGTCTGCATCTTAGTATTATTGAGCTGTTTAATTAGCATTTCTTAAAAGTACTAGAGATATTAGATTAATATAAAGAGCCTTAAGATTAAATAATATACTGTATGATTTATTTAGTGTTTGCTTCTCAGAAAGTAATTACATGTAATTAAAACTCTGTACTCCCCTCTTGTTATCCTAATTAGAATAACTGACTATAAGTTAAGACTATAAATGAAGAGATGTGCTGGCAGGGGCAGGAGCTGGGGAAGGTGGGTGGGTATGAAAACTAAACTAGGCTCTGCTGGAAGTTATGTACCATCTAGAAGCTATCTGTTAATGCTGTAGACTATGGCAGAAAGTTCAAGTTTTAAAAGGGTATGGAGACTAGTTAATAAAGTTTGCTTTTTTTTAAGTTCTGTTTTATCAGTAAACCTACAATTCCTCTTTTAAACCCCAATCTTTAAATCACAGAAGCACAGAGCAAAAGAATATTCACTCACACAGAGAAATGTCCTCTTCTCTCAGAACCTCTCAGAAAGAGAAGGGTTAGGATGGCCATTTTAGCTGGTGATTCAATTATTAGGCATGTAGATACCTGGGTGGCTGGTAGACATGAGTATCACTCAGTCTCCTGTCTGTTTGGTGTGAAAGTGGTGGACCACATGCATCACCTAGATAAGGTTATAAATGGTACTGGGGAAGAGCCAGCTGACTTGGTATATGTGGGTACCAACAACAGATGAAAATGTGAGAGGAAGGTTCTGGAAGCCAAATTTAGGCTCTTAGGTATAAAGTTGAAATCCAGATCCTCCAGGGTAGCATTTTCAGAAATGTTTTCCTTTCCTTACAAAGGATTCAAGAGGCAAGTGGAGCTCCAGAGTTTCAATGCACGGCTGAGACGATGATGAGGGATTTAGATTTGTTAGGAACTGGGCAACATTCTGGGGAAAGGGGAGCCTATTCCATAAAGATCGACCCCATATTAACTGGGATGGAATCAATCTGTTGCTGCTAATATTTCAAAAGGAAATAGAACAGCTTTTAAACTAGAACCTGGGGGAAAGCTGATAATCATTCAGGAGTGCATTTAGAGTAAGGTATCTTTGAAGGACAGTATCAAAACAGGGAAGTTAGGGTATCCCAATAGTAGTTGCAACAAAGGCGAAAGAATGCCAGGATCCTTTATGGGTAAAGCAGATTAAAGATAGCAAATTGTCCCTGTCAACTGTTTGTAGACACAAACAAAAACACGACCATCTGCCAGGCCAGAACAAACAGACAGATGATAAAATGTTAACAGAAATTAGGAAAGCTAACACGTTTGGCAACAGTTTAATAATGGGTGATTAACTTCCAATATCCAATAAAGAAAGAAATGTAAATAAGAAAAAAAGACATAATTCAAAATGAACAATAAGAAAAAAAAGACATAACTCAAAATGAACAATGTCGTGGTCTTGGGAAAATTAACTTATAATCAGCTAAAAAGAGGAGAAGAAAGACTTCAGCAAACAAATGCTCATTGGCTCAACACTTGGCTCAACACTCCACCTGCTGGGGTTCAGAATTAGCAGCCCTTAACAGGACTCTGCAACTATCAGTAGCAGGGTTTCTTCTCTAGAGGGCTGTCTCCCATCTTAGCCAGAAGCAAAAAAACATTCACCAAAGGTGAACACAGAACCAAACCCCAACAATCAATTCCCAATCATGCCACCAATCTTCCCCTCCCCTAATCTCATGGGGAGCAGGTATTTTAATTTCATTATTCTGATCCAGCTCTCTCCATTCAGTGTGTGTGCATCATGGATCCCACAAGCTTTATTCCTTTCAGTGAATTAATCCACTCATAACGTGTAAAAGAGCTCCCAGCATTCTGCCTGTCGGCCCCTATTTTTATGCAGGCAGACCTATGGGACTCATCCCCCTCCTGCAAATGTTACAATGTTCAAACAGCCACATTACTGTGCAGCTCTACTAAGTCAAGCAAACTGACAGTTATGAACTCATAAAGAATAAACCTGTGTGTGTTTTTAAAAAAATTTACCAGGATTTTTTCTCTCTCATTCTCAATAAAACCCACCCACAGGGGCAATTTCACACCCTATCAGCCTTCTAGCTTTTACCATCACCTTTTATGATCACACCAAGTGCTGCCCCTCTTTCGTGCACAAATGTTCTTCATCCCCTAAACTGTACTGTTCCCTCAGGTTTTTGCAGCCCAAATGTATGACCCTGCATTTTTTAGCATTAAATCTTAGCTGCCAAGTTCTGCACCATTCTTCATGTTTCGCTAGGTTCTTCCTCATGTAATCCACACCATCGGGGGTATCTACCCTATTGCAGATTTTGGTATCATCCACAAAGAGGCAAACCTTACCAGACAGCTCTTCGTCAATATTGCTTACAAATATGTTATAAAGAACCGGCCCAAGAACTGAATCTTGCTGCACCTCACTGGTAATAGTCCCTTTCTCAGAGAGAGCTCCATTTTTCACTACCCTCTGTTGTCTTCCCCTCAACCAGTTCCTAACCCTGTCAGTCAGTTTACAGCCCATACCAAGAGCACTCAGTTTACTTATTAGTCATCAATGTGGAAGTGTGACAAAGGATTTGCTAAAATTTATGTACACCATATCTAGCAATCTCCTTCATCATCCAAAGAAATTAATCACATTTGTCTGTCAAGACCTGCCTTGGGTCCTGCAATCCATTGGATTCCATAATCTTCACTATTCTGTTTTACAAGTGTTTCCATTAATTTATTTACCTCAGAAATCAGACTTGGCCTGTATTTCCCAACCTCTTCCTTATTTCCACTTTTGTGGAGCGGGGTCACACCTGCCCTTCTCCAGTCCTCTAGAACCACTTGATTCTAGAATAACATTGAAAGGTCAGGCAATGGAGCTCCTAGAACTTCCGAGTTCCTTTAGTACGCTCAGATGTACGCTATCCAACCCCATCACTTTGTGTACCTTTAGTTTAGCTAGCTCCTCGTGAACACAGTCTTCTGAAAATTGTTCAGGGTCTACCACACCTCCATTTCTATTTGTTTGTCTTCTGGTCCTTCAGCTGTGAATAAAGAACACAAATATTTGTTAAGCAATTCCACTTTATCTTTATCAGTTGCTACATATTCTTTCCCTTCCCCTTTGAGTCTGACAGTGCCACTTTTGCACTTCCTCCTATCACTAACAAATCTAAAAATGTCTTGTCCTCCCCATTTTATGATATTAGCTATTTTTTCATCCCAGTTGTAGGATTGCTTTCCTCACTACTTTACCAGCTTCTCTTGGCTTTTCCAGATATGGTCACCTGTCTTCCTAGTTCTGTGATCTCTTATAGTTTATAAAGGCTAACCTCTTTTTCTTTACTTTTTCAGCTACCACCTTTGAGAACAAAAATTGCCTTCCTTTTCTCTTATTTTTATTTACTTTCTTTACAAAAAGGTTTGTTGCCCCTTACTTTAGCTCCTTTCAGTTTTGTCCACTGCTTTCAACTTCTTCCAGATGCTCCCATCCAGACAGCAATTTCTTGAGGTAATCCCCCACCTGAAGAAAGTTAGTTTTGTTTTGTTTTTTGAAATGATGCTTCTCCACACTTGTCTCAATATTGAACCACACCATCCTGTCTTCATTGCATGTCAGATGATCACCCACTATAATATCAGACATACTCTCCCCATTCATAAGCACGAAGTCCAGTATGCTCCCAATCCTTGTGGATTTCATTACAAAATATTGGAACAGTGCACCCTGTAGAGACTCCAGGATCTCCCTACTTCTAGAAGATTCCACAATAGGGATACATCAATCAACATCTGGCATATTAGTAGTCTTTCCCCTTTCACAGCTATATCTTGAATGTCTTCAATTAAATCTTCTGTCTCTGAAGGTGTGTATACCAAACCAATGTAAATACATTTTCCATTCAATTGCTAACTGACAGTAATTATACACTGTAGACCACAAGTACACAACCATCAGATGTGCAAGCAACCACATACAACACATTGCTTAGTACAGAAAGTAAAGAAAAGTAAGACATGCATAAATTCAAAATGTGCAAGAGTGAAATTTGTACATTATCAAAATATAGAAACACTATCAACATGACAGTAAGACAGATCAGACTTTAAACAAAAATATAGCTGTTCATTTTAGTAAACACATGAATTTTAAACAAATGCCTGCACATACATGTTTACACAATATAAATGTTAAATTTGTATATCACACATTTTACAGTGTATAGTTCAAAAGGTGTAAGTTACATCCAAATAGTCATTGTGAGGCTTGCACCTACCCAGTAGGGTTAATGAATGACAGAAAACCTAACAGCATGCTTAGTTTCTAGCTAGTCACTGAAACAAAGGCAGCCAATTCAAGTTATAGGGATGTGAGCCAAGAAATCACTGAGGTCTTTAACGTTATCAGATCTACAATCTTTTCTCACTGTTAACATTTGGCTAGACTGAAACAAAAACCCATAGATAAAAGAGCAGGGCTTGGAGCTTTCACTGCACTTCAGTGGGTTGAATAGAAGGAGGGGTCCAGTGAGAACATCTTATTAAGTAGGAACACAGCTATGCATCTTGACAATACATGAAGTCTAGAACTGACGCTGTTCATGCTGTGATTGTGCTGTTCATAGACTATATTCCAGGCTAGGGCTCCCATCTTTTCTTTGGTAAAAAGAGATGCTACTTCATGCAATTCAAGTAACGCAGATGCATTGATCAACCTACATGCTATCCATTCCCTCTTGTCCTATCAATGGGTCAGCTTTTTATTTTTATTCTAGGTAATAAATAGAAATAAAACATAACAGAGAAAAGAAAATAAGATGATACCTTTTTTATTGGACTAAATTAATACAATTTTGATTAGCTTTTCAATAGAAATCAAACAAAATAAAACATGGAAAAGAAAATAAGATGATACCTTTTTTATTGGACATAACTTAATACATTTCTTGATTAGCTTTCGAAGGTTGCCCTTCTTCGTCAGATCGGAAATCAGCAAATGTGCTAGCTGATAGTGTATATAAGTGAAAACATTCAAGCATTACTATGACAGTCTGACAGGGTGGGAGGATGGGGGTGGGTAGGAGGTATACATGGGGACATCAAAGCATATCATTGATATTCTAACAGGATGGGTGTGGATAGGTGAGGGGTGGGGTGATCAACAGAGAAATACAGCTTTATGGTTTATAATGGGCTAGGAACCCCAGATCCTTGTTAAGTCCTTTCTGTTGGGTGTTAAAATATTCAATCATTCTGACTTCAAAGGTCTTACGTTCTTGTATGGTTTTAAAGTTACCTTTCAGGATTCTCACTGTGAAGTCACTGGTACAGTGTCCTGGTCCTGTAAAATGCTGACCAAAATGCTGATTAGCTTTTGAAGGTAACCCATCTTCAGATCAGAAATAAGCAATGTTGACAAATATCAGAATATATCAATGAAACACAAAAGCATTCCAATGACAGTCTCACAGGAAGAGGTTGGGGTGGGTAAGGTGAGAAATGGGGAGAGCTGTGTGGGTGAGAGACAAGGAGAGATGGAGAGCTCGAATTCACCACCAAACCATCTCCTCCTCTTCACCCTATAACCCACTCCCTTAACCAACCAACCCAGGCCTCCTTCTCCTCTTTTCCTGATATCACCGAAGAGGAAACCGCCCATTTCCTCTCCTCCTCGAAATGCACCACCTGTTCTTCAGACCCCATCCCCACCAACTTACTTACAGTAACACCATCACTCCTACTGTCACCCCCCCCCCCAATCTGTCATATCCTCAACCTCTCTCTCCACTGCAACTGTCCCTGACACTTTCAAACATGCTGTAATCACACCACTCCTCAAAAAACCATCACTTGACCCTACCTGTCCCTCCAACTACTGCCCCATTTCCCTCCTACCCTTCCTCTCCAAGAAACTTGCATGCGCCGTTCACAGCTGCTGCCTTGATTTTCTCTCCTCTCATGCCATCCTTGATCTGCTTCAATCCGGCTTTCGCCCCCTACACTAGACAGAAACGGCACTATCTAAAGTCTGCAATGACCTGTTCCTTGCCAAATCCAAAGGTCACTACTCCATCCTCATCCTCCTCGACCTATCCGCCGCTTTTGACACTGTCAATCACAACCTACTTCTCGCCACACTGTCCTCATTTGGGTTCCAGGGCTCTGTCCTCTCCTGGTTCTCCTCTTATCTCTCCCACCGTACCTTCAAAGTACATTCTCATGGTTCTTCCTCCACCCCCATCCCGCTCTCTGTTGGAGTTCCTCAGGGATCTGTCCTTGGACCCCTTCTTTTTTCAATCTACACCTCTTCCATGGGCTCCCTAATCTCCTCTCATGGTTTCCAATATCATCTTTATGCTGATGACACCCAGCTTTATCTCTCCACACCAGACATCACTGCAGAAACCCAGACCAAAGTATCGGCCTGCTTATCCGACATTGCTACCTGGATGTCCAACCGCCACTTGAAACTGAACATGGCCAAGACTAAGCTTATTGTCTTCCCTCCCAAACCCACTTCTCCTCTCCCTCCACTCTCTATCTCTGTTGATAACACCCTCATCGTCCCCATCTCATCTGCCCGCAACCTCGGAGTCATCTTCGACTGCTCCCTCTCCTTCTCTGCGCATATCCAGCAGATTGCCAAGACCTGTTGCTTCTTCCTCTATAACATTAGCAAAATTCGCCCTTTCCTCTCCGAGCACACCACCCAACTCTCATCCACTCTCTCATCACCTCTCGCCTTGACTACAGCAACCTACTCCTCACTGGCCTCCTACTTTGCCATCTATCCCCCCTTCAGTCCGTTCAGAACTCTGCTGCACATCTTATCTTCTGCCTGGACCGATATACTCATATCACCCCTCTGCTCAAGTCACTTCACTGGCTTCTGATCATGTACCGCATATAGTTCAAGCTTCTCCTATTAACCTACAAATGCACTCGATCTGCAGCCCCTCCTTATCTCTCTACCCTCAACTCCCCTTACGTTCCTACCCATAACCTCCGCTCTCAAGACAAATCCCTCCTCTCAGTACCCTTCTCCACCACCGCCAACTCCAGGCTCCGCCCTTTCTGCCTCGCCTCACCCCATGCCTAGAATAAACTCCCTGAGCACATACGCCAGGCCCCCTCCCTGCCCATCTTCAAAGCCTTGCTCAAAGCCCACCTCTTCAATGTCGCCTTCAGCTGACAGAAGGATGAACCCAGCACTGGAGACAGTGGCGTAGCCATAAGGCAAATTTTGGGTGGGCAAACAGGTTGGATGGGTGGGCACTAGACAATGGTGTGCAGGCTCTCTCCCCGGTCCACCTCTGCGCCCCCCCCATCCACCTCTGCGCCCCTCATCCACCTCTGCACCCCTCCCCACCGTCCACCTCTGTGCCTCCCCTCAAAATTGCAGAGCTGGCTATAGCCAGGGAGAGAGCCTTGGGGGAGGGGGAAGGCAATGCATTACTCTCTCCAGGAAAAAAAAATTAAATGATCCCAGGTTCCAATCTAATTCATGTTTAATGTGGGATATATGCCATAAATAAGTAAATAAATATAAATTTTTAACGTTGAGCACCTGATTCTCAAAGTGGACATATTCCAAACACTATAATGAAAATAAAATGATTTTTTCTACCTTTGTTGTCCGGTGACTTTGTTTTTCTGACCATACTGGCCCAGTATCTGATTCTGCTGTTATCTGTCCTCTTAACTCCGTTTCCAGGGCTTCCTTTCCATTTATTTCTTTACTTTCCTCCTTTCTTCTTCATTTCTTGTCCTATATCTGTAAGTAAAAGCTGGGTCCTCCACAGACTTGACTGTCCAGTGGATCCAGCTTCTGCCTATTTTCTCCATCCATGAGCAGTTTTTCTCCTCTCTTCCTTTTCCCTCATCTCATCTCCTTCCTCTCTCTTCCCTCCCCTCCATCCATGTCCAGCATTTCTTCTCTCCTTTCCCTCTCCTCCATCCATGTCCAGCATTTTTCCTCTCCTCCCTCCATCCATGTCCAACATTTCTCCTCTCTCCCCTCTATTCATGTTCATCTCACTTCCTCTCTCTTCCCTCCCCTCCATCCATGTCCAGAATTTCTTCTCTCTCTCCTCCATCCATGTGCATCTCCTTCCTGTCATACCCTTCCCTCCCCTCCATCCGTGTCCAACAATTCTCCTCTCTCCCTGCCCTCCCCTCCATCCACCCATGTCCAGCAACTCTCCTTTCCCCTGCCCTCCATCCATCCATACCCAGCAATTCTCTTCTCTCCCCTGCCCCCCTCTATCCATCCATACCCAGCAATTCTCTTCTCTCCCCTACCCCCTCTATCCATCCATACCCAGCAATTCTCTTCTCTTCCCTTCCCCCCTCTATCCATTCATACCCAGCAATTCTCTTCTCTCCCCTGCCCCCCTCCATCAATCCATACCCAGCGATTCTCCTCTCTCTCTCCTGCCCTCCCCTCCCACTCCCATCCATGTCCAGCGATTCTCCTTTGCCCCCATCCTCCCCTCCCATTCATATCCACCTGCCTGCCCTCTTCTCCGCCCAACATCCCCCTTTCTCTTCCTACCACGCGTGGTTTAAATCTTTTTTACCTCTGTCGTAGTGGCCGCATCATTGAAAGCCCTGCCCATCAAGCCTTCCCTTTGTGAGTTCGTTCCCTCAGAGTCCCGCCCTTGTGGAAATAGGAAATGACGTCAAAAGGCGGGACTCTGAGGGAACGAACTCACAAAGGGAAGGCTTGATGGGCAGGGCTTTCAATGATGCGGCCACTTCGACGGAGGTAAAAAACATTTAAACCACGGGCGAGGGGATGTTGGGTGGGCGGGCCTGGAGGGAAAGTGGCTGGGCCTGGGCCCGCCAAGGCCCTCCCGTGGTTATGCCCCTGATTGGAGATAGTGCTTAAAAAACTATTGCTTGAACAAAAAGGACCTGACACAGTCCCTGTTTGGGTGTCACAAAACGCCTGCCTCAGGGGTCACAATGGTATTCTAAAAAACATATAAATGTGTCAACCATATGTAGTATACAAAGAAAAATGATCATCATATAATGACGTTCATAAAGGATAATATAAAAATAAAAATGCTATTCAAACTTAAAAATAAAAATAAAAAATAATAGTAAAAGAAGACATGCACTCAAGAATAAATCTATATATATAAAATATAGTACACAAAACATTATATATATATATATATATATATATATATATATATATATATATATATATATATATATATATATATATATATATATAAAATAAGTCATTAAAAAGTCAGTGGAGCAACAAACTAGATGTGGACTAATGTGCTTATGGCATCTATGAATCATGATAGAAAATAATAATTCCCCTAAATGGCTAGACAAACTATAATTAGGAGCTTAGAACAAACTACCAAAAAAGTAAACATATGCACATATAAGTGTGCACCATACCAAAAACTAAGAAATAAATATGCAAACAATATAAATGATAACCTAATAAAATAAAGAACAAATAATAAAATAAAGGAAAGATAACAAGAGCGGACTAAAGGTAGTTGAAACTGAAAGAATAGGAGTACCGTATGTGAAGTCAGCAATTAGAGGAACTCATTAAAGGCTAAATAAGTGAAAAATGAAGAAATAACATGCTATGGATAAACCCTTAGAAAGTGCTGCAAAAGAAACTGTGATAAAGAACCATAGACGAAGAACACATCATGGCATCCCTAGGTGGATAAAGGTAACACTTACCAAGGATAGCACTGTGCAAAACCCATTCATCTACGCAGATGACGTTACAATATACATACCCTACAAACATGATCTGACAGAAATCACAAACGAAATTAAGCTCAGTTTAAATATCATGAACTCATGGGCAAACGCATTTCAATTAAAACTTAATACAGAAAAATTCCACTGCCTCATCCTCTCATTCCAATACAATACATACAAACCCACAAATATAAAGACCCCAGACCACATCCTCCCTATCTCAGATAGCCTGAAAATCCTTGGCATTACAATAGATCATAACCTTACACCCGAGAGCCAAGTGAACTCTACTACTAAGAAAATGTTCTACTCAATGTGGAAACTTAAACGTGTGAAACCATTCTTCCCGAAGGAAGTATTTTGCAACCTGATACAATCAATGGTATTAAACCATGCAGACTATTGCAATGGAATTTATGTGGGATGCAAAGAACAACTCATAAAGAAACTTCAGACCATGTAAAACACAGCAGCCAGGCTTATATTTGGAAAAACAAGATTCAAAAGTGTCAAACCCCGCTGGGAAAAACTACACTGGCTCCCAATCAAAGAGCGTATTGCCTTCAAAATCTGCACCCTGGTCCACAAAATTATCTACGGCAAAGCCCCAGGATACATGATAGACCTCATAGACTTACCATCCAGAAACACAATCGGATCAACACAAACATACTTAAATCTCCACTACCCAAGCTGCAAAGGACTCAAATACAAATCAACTTATGCATCCAGCTTCTCCTACATAAGCACACGATTGTGGAATGCACTACCAAAAGCCGTGAAAATAACGTACGACCATCTAAACTTCCGGAAATCACTAAAAACCAACTTGTTCAAAAAGGCATACCCCACTGATCCTACCTAAGTGACTAAATCCTGCTACAAAATGAAACCAAAACTTTTAATGAACATTGCATAACTCTTCCTATCTGTGATTCCCCCAATGTGTCTATAACACATGAACCCTTTTCGACCACAACATCACTTTGTATTTGTTTCTTTACCGGAGATGGCGAACGCCATTACAGTACTATGTAAGCCACATTGAGCCTGCAAATAGGTGGGAAAATGTGGGATACAAATGTAACAAATAAATAAATAAAATAAAACTGCCCGAAGGCATACAGTCTATAATGAATGAGAAAATGAAGGACAAGTGACACAATGTAAAAATGAAATCTATGCATATACAATAATCTAAACCATGAGAAATGCCCTGCTGGGCAGACAAACTGGAATCAGAAATCAAATAAAATAAAGGGATCATCTAAATGTGAATGTGAAACAGGTTCAAGTACACGAACTATAGGGCACCATAAAGATAAAAAGAATCAAATATTAAAATAATAGCATTTATCTAATGAAATTATTACTACCGCCAAAGTACAAACAGGCATGTCTTAAAAGCCAAAGAGAGAGACTGCTGGTACAACTGAAAAAATATATAATTTAATGAATAAATTACATAATTTAAGACAGCACTGATAAAATCTTACAGTTATATTTATGAAAGAATATTAAAAAAACTGCATAAAAAACTAAAAAGTAATCAAAATTGGAAAAAAAAGGAGATAAAAACAACACGGACAACCAGCATTGCTCTCTCTGTAGAATATTATGGTTTATAATGGGCTAGAAAACCCAGATCTTTGCTAAGTCCTGTCTGGTGGGTGTCAAAATATTTCATCATTTTCATTTCAATGGTCTTGCATTCCCGGATTGTCCTTTTAGTATTCTTACCATAAAATCATTGATGCAGTGATCTGGTTTTGTAGAGTGCTGTCCCACAGAGGTGACATCCTGGTTTGCATTGGAATGTTTAATATTATATCTGTGTACATTGAGTCTCGTCTTTTAGCATCTGGCTTGTTTATCCAATATAGCACCCTTCTTCATGCCTTTTGCATTGAATGATATATGCCACAATTGAAGATGAGTGGTTGTCAGAAGGCCAACACAAATTAGTGAAAAGCAAGCTCCCGATAGGAACTAAAAAATAAGAGAGTGGCACACATCTCTGCAATATATCTAGCTGCAAACTGTGCCAGCACATTTCACAGGATTCCACAGTCATTCACATGGGAAAAACATTCAGCAGGAGATCTTTCACATGCTCATCTTGTAGCCTTGCTTGAAGAATTCAGTCAGGCTTTTGAGATGTTTATCTCTGTCTCTTGGATCAGAGCAGATATGATGGTATCTTGTGGCATAATGGACTTTTTTGTATGAGAAGGGTGGAAGATGGCGTTGTGGAAATTCTTTAAACAAATTAAAGGCACTGCTATGGGTGCTACTATGGCTCCCGACATTGCCATTTTATATGTAGTATTCTTTGAACATTTGTACCTTGAGACATATCCCTACCAAGAAGAACTTCGCTTTTGGAAGAGATATACTGATGATGTCCTTGTACTGTGCAAAGGCTCCATTGAAAAACTCCAGGAATTCCACATGTGGCTCAATACTTTAGATGTCAACCTGAAGTTTACTATGCACTATGATCTTCAAGAAATTCCTTTTCTGGATATCCTGATTCAAAAAGATGTTTATAATGTCAACACTATGATATACCAGAAACCGACTGATAAAAACAACTATCTTCATTTTCAAAACTACCATAATAGAAATCTCAAGGAGAATTTACCCCTTTCTCAATTTTTGCTACTGGGAAGGGTGTGTAGCAATTATAATGACTTTGAAGATCAGGTAGCACCCATGGCTAAAAGATTCCGAGACAGGGTTACCCAGAACAGTGCATTTCTAAGGGAATCAGTAGAGCCATGGCTGCAGACAGGAAGAGTTACTCACAAAGCATGAAGAACAAAACAACCCTGACATCATATGCAGGTTGAAGTTTTCCAACCTCTCCAAAAATATTACATAAACATTGGCATATCCTTGAGGGCCATCACTGTTTCC
Organism: Microcaecilia unicolor; assembly: GCF_901765095.1. Lineage (NCBI taxonomy): Eukaryota > Metazoa > Chordata > Amphibia > Gymnophiona > Siphonopidae > Microcaecilia > Microcaecilia unicolor. Next base: position 410,565,383 of record NC_044031.1, read on the forward strand.
AGAATAAATGGCTTACTTTGGCTAACATGCGCTGCAAAAATATCAAGGAGATTATAGCCCCTTCGGCATTCCCTGTCACACCATCTACAACACCGTCATTCACTGCACACAAACCGTGTGGTTCTTGTTCTGTATGCCCATCCTCTATGACCATCTCAGTATTTATTTATCCGCAGACAGGGAAGGAATACCCTCTTAAACACTCCTCTGACTGTAACGCGGAAGGTGTAGTTTATCTTATCCTTTGCCCTTGTGATCTCATTTATGTAGGCAAGACAATCAGAAAAATTAAAACAAGAATAATTGAGCACAGAAGTAACATCAGGAGGAACAATGTAACAGCACCTTTAGTTCAACATTGTATCGACTGCTCTCATAGTTTCTCTGACCTTCATTATCTAGTGTTTAAGATCATCAAGCCATCTAGGAGAGGAAGTAACACGAATAGGATACTTCTACAACAGGAACAAAGATTCATTTTTTAATTAAACACTGTCTTCCCTGCTGGTCTTAATTTGAAGATAGATTTTTCTGTGTTTTTATAAACACCATCCCTCAATGAATATGTCGCATGACGTTATTGACGCTGCCCTCTATAAAGTTACCATCTTGTTTGTCTGAAGTTTTAATTAATTGTTTTAATTAATTATGGTGTCTTTTCATGTTATTTCTAAGACTCTTAATTGTTTACGTGCGTATATGATTGTACAAAGGACTACAAGCTCTTATCATTTATCTATTATGTACTATTTATTATCTATTTTTATCATATTTATTTATTTTTAATATTTTCAGCTGTTTATATGAGCATATGTTTGTACAAGGGACTACAAGCTCTCATTATCATTATTCATCTGATATTATCAAATTTTTATGAACATTTTTTTATATAGGATCATTATTGATCCCGCTAATGTTCTTTTATTTGCTAAACAAGCTCTAACGCTTATTCCCCTACTCCCTTATATATAGAAATTAAACATTCCCTTTGAATTTGAGAATTTCTCTGGATCATTCTATTATAGCCTTTATATTATAAAGACCCAGTTCAGCCATTATTTAGCAATTAGGACCTTGTGTCATATTTGCTATGCAGCTTACAGGACCTTTGAAGGTACGATCATGACACTATCTCCCCACCTTTTCATCTTAATATAAGCACATCTCAGTGCATGCCCCATTTTTTGGCGTTTTTTTACGACGACAGCGTCTGGTTTGATTACACAGACATTTAGCAGGCTCTGGGTAAGTTTACTTGGAACTGTTTCTAAGATATAGTATGCGATACCAAAATAGGTTTCTGAGTACGCTGACACTAGATTTTGGAGTTTTAAATGTTTGGTTCATCAACAGGAGGCTATATACTTTAAATATAAACAAACACCAATTATGTGATACAAATATGTAGTTTTATGGATGTTCATTTTCTGCTGTATTTGGGGTCTCAATATAGCGTGTAAATGAAATGCGAGGTCTGGTACACAAGATAACACTGCGCAGAGATCGCGGATAGGGAATATAGTTTCACTTTCATGCAGATTAGTGACATGATGCAACCGCTAAATCTGGTAGTTTTTTTATTAAAAAAACTTTTTAAAGAATATCTTTTTGTTAATTGTGTATATGATATTATGACGTGCACTCACTAGGTTGCAATATATGGTGATCTCTTGTAAGACGCTGCCCTGCTTCAGTAGCTGTCAACCTCTTTTAGATTACTCAAGCTGGATCTTTTCATATCTTTCTCAAACTGAGTATATAAAAATAAAGTGGTTGGCACAATATCTTGGATTGAGGGAGTCACAGCAACATTTTTTAAGAGGCAGAGAAGTTTAGCTAAAGCATGATCGCTAATATTGGGGTATGTAAGTCTTTGTTTTCACATCTCCATATAATATTAAAATTTACCTCCCTTGTTTCAGACTAGGAAATATGCCTGAATTGCTTGACTATCTAAATCTGTTTATACTTTTAAAGAACCATTCTGGTAAGCCCCTTATTTACACACACACACACACACACACACACACACATATATATATATATATATATATATATATATATATAATCTTTTTACATAAATATTATTTTACACATATTTTGATATACTTATGACACTATGATTTTTATATTTTTTTTAAAAGAAAGAATAATAATTAAGGAAAACATTTAATAGAATACTTCTATATGGCAGCCTTTTTGTTGTGGTTTTCTGTGTGGCTTTTTGGTTTTGTTCCAATATGATTTCTCTGGGATGATGATGACATCATTTTCGTACTGTATCTTGGTCCTCATTTGCCCTATTTTTTATTATTTTTTAATTTTAAATTTCCACACTTTAATATTTTTGCTTTTATCTAACATTTTATGTTAAAGTTGTATGTATTTATATTTTGTCATTTTTTATTGCTAACACTGCTATTGTTATAGTTTGTTACACTGGTTTAACTATTTAAATCATGTAAATGTTCTGTTTGAAATATATGTGGAATGTCCATTCATGATTATCTTTGTGTGTTTTCATGTCAGACCCCTGAGGCAGGCGTTTGTACGCCGAAACACAGCCCGTGTCGGGTCATTTTCATATTAAAGGACAACATTTATCTCTATCCTGAAGGCCCAGTGTTGCTTTTTTGTTTCTGTTTATGCTTGTATGCTGTTTTACCCTCTCTTTTGTGACTGGTTGTGGAAGTAACTGCATCTGTCTGTAGGTTTCTTATATATAGATGTTTGTATATAACCATTCCTGATGGAAACTGTGGTGTCTTAAATAATTGACTTTTTCTGGGGAGTAGTCAATTTTGAATTAGACTGTAGGATGGTGAAATTATTTGAGAGTCTCTTCTCCCTCTCTTTTTATCCTAAATAAGAAGTTCAATTATTGCTTTTCAATCCATGGCCTTTGAAATCTCTGAATTACAGAACATAACTTAAATTATTAGTGTCTCTTTAGGTTTGGCAGCTGCATGTTGTAATTTGATCATTACCAGGCCTAAGCAAAAATTAAAAACTCCCAGCAAGCTAAACTAATATACTCTCACAGTTCAAAGAGTAACCCTCCTCTGGATTTTCTCAAATGTATGGTAGAAAATGCTAAAAAGCATCAAGAACTCTAAGGGTCTGGGGAAGCACGGGAAATATATCCAATTCCTCTTTCTTGCTGAAGAGGAAAAAGACACATTTGAAGGTACTGCTAGTAATTAAAGGGTGTGTCTGGAATATAAGCATTTTGTACCCATTTCAAACCATCTGGGATACATCTTCCCATTTTAGAACAGGACTCTAAGAAAAGTGTTGAGGTGTTATAAATCATCCCATCTATATGCTCACCTCAGATATCCCTGCTGGTGCAGGAAGGAAGAAAATCTCAGAGTCCTGTATTTGAATCCTTTAATCACATCCATGCTCAGTCATCTGAGTAGTAAATCATCCTCTTTCACTGAACTGAAATGATCCATAACTAAAAGAGAAAAAGTGTAAGAGAAATCCAATGCCTAACCAAAGGTAACTTTATATATACAGGATGGAAAAAATGATCAAACATATGATACATTTCCTTAAGCAACCTCCTTTAATTTTCTCTGAAATGGATTTTAAATGCACTTATAAAGACATTTCAAGTACAACTAAATAAGGACTGTACTCTAAGTTTATCTTTGTAATTAAGGGGCAGCAGGCCTTTCTCCTTTTTATTTTAAAGCAGCAGGCCAGCAAGTTTTAATTCTCATTGTACTTTCTGAGTGCAGGTCTCCCTCCCATTAAGTAATTAGGACATAGTTTTATGCTGTACAAAGATATGAGAGAGAGAGAGAGAAATTTCTTGGGACTGTAGCTAATGTCTCTAGGAGCAGCAGTTGGTCCTCCTCTGAAAGCCTGTTTCCTCTCACAAACACACAGTTCAGTTCAAAAGACCTCAATGGGTCCAGGGAGGATTCCCCTGGAGTTAAATTCCATTCATCTGGGTTGGCTTTAGTTATGCAGCAGAGAAAAATGCCCCAAATAAGGATCACAGAGAGCAATTCTTTCCAACAGTTTCCAAGCTTCTGGGATGGCAGCCTGTAGCTTTAGCCCTTAAGTCTCTTGTAATGCTTCACCCAATTCCCTTCCCCCAAGCAGTTCAATTTATCTTAGTAAGTTCATCAATTCAGCAAAAAATATCAGCAACCTTTTTACTTTCACTTCTCCATTTCACACAAGAAGCCCTTCAATAACAAGGGCTGGCAGCACATCTCCCACTACACAGTGCTTATTCACTTGTGTCCTCCCACACTGCCTTTAGTTGCTGGAGATCTCTTGTTCTATGGTTTCCCACTCCAATACCGCAGGCTCCTCTGAGGGTTCCAGAGACACATCCTTCTCTTTCTCCATATACTCCATGGATTCTTCTTCCCCGAGCCGCCTCTCTGGGCTTCCTGTTCCCGAAGGGTCCTCGGGAATTCCTCCCTCTGCTCACCACACCCAGGAGTAATCCCATACTGCTTTCTCTGCCAAGGGTATTGAGCTTCATCCTTGACACTCCCTCTAGTGGGGGCTGGAGAAACTGTCAAGCCCATGTGCATAGTTTGGGGGGTGAGGGGGGCATTGCCCCCCCCAAATGCAGGGTTGGCGCAAACTGACTGCAAGCAGCTCTCGGTCCCTCCTTCCTGCTCCTTCAGCTCCCCGACAGCCCTCCTCTCCATTCCTGCCACCCTGCGTTTCAACTTTTTATTTGAAGTTGCAACGATGGCACGAAACAGCACAGCGGGCTCGCCTCCAGTCTTTCCCGTCCCTCTCAGTGCCCCGCCCTCGCGGAAACAGGAAATACATCAACAGAGGTTATGCCCAAAAAACCCAGCTCTTTCTCTCTTCCTTCCATCCTCCATATTAGCATATTCATTTGCATATATAGGAGCTTAGCCGAGATTGGGTGGCAGAGCCGGTGGCGGGAGGCAGGGATGGTGCTGGGCAGACTTATACGGTCTGTGCCAGAGCCAGTGGTGGGAGGCGGGACTGGTGGTTGGGAGGCGGGGATAGTGCTGGGCAAACTTATACGGTCTGTGCCAGAGCATGAAACACCAAAGAGGCAGTTATGAAGATGGGTCACACAGTTTTACCACACCACAATCACACACTAATGCAAAGTTAACGCGGGACCATTTACTGCCCCTAAATAGAGGCACTAAGAGGCATATTTTCAAAGCACTTAGCCTTCCAAAGTTCCATAGGTTTCTATGGAACTTTGGAAGGCTAAGTGCTTTGAAAATATGCCTCTAAGGGTCCTTTTACTAAGCTGTGGCAAAAAGTGGCCTGTGGTGTATGTGTTTTTGGCACCCAACAGGCCAATTTTTACCGCATCTGGGGAAAAGGGCTTTTTTCAATGGGATTGGGGGACAGGCCTTCTGTATGCATATCCTCCCATACCTCTAGTAGGAAAGACTTTGCTGAAACTCAAGCAAGACTGCGGAACCATGATCCTGATTGCACCCTTCTGGCCTCGTCAGATTTGGTTCCCTCTTCTTCTGGAGTTGTCCTCCGAAGAACCGTGGAGATTGGACTGTTTTCCAACCCTCATCACTCAGAACGAGGGGTCGCTTCTACATCCCAACCTCCAGTCTCTGGCTCTCACGGCCTGGATGTTGAGAGCTTAGAATTCGCCTCCTTGGGTCTTTCAGAGGGTGTCTCCCGAGTCTTGCTTGCTTCCAGGAAAGATTCCACAAAGAGGTGTTACTCTTTCAAATGGAGGAGGTTTGCCATCTGGTGTGACAGCAAGGCCCTAGATCCTCGCTCTTGTCCTACACGGACCCTGCTTGAATACCTTCTACACTTGTCAGAGTCTGGTCTCAAGACCAACTCCATAAGAGTTCACCTTAGTGCAATTAGTGCTTATCATCACCGTGTAGAGGGTAAGTCTATCTCTGGACAGCCTTTAGTTGTTCGCTTCATGAGAGGTTTGCTTTTGTTGAAGCCCCCTGTCAAACCTCCACCAGTGTCATGGGATCTCACCATCGTTCTCTCCCAGCTGATGAAAGCTCCTTTTGAGCCACTGTATTCCTGCCATCTGAAGTACTTGACCTGGAAGGTCATTTTCTTGGTGGCTGTTACTTCAGCTCGTAGGGTCAGTGAGCTTCAGGTCTTGGTAGTGCATGCACCTTATATCAAGTTCCATCACAACAGAGTATTTATTTATTTATTTATTTATTTACAGCATTTATATCCCACAATTTCCTACCCATGGGCAGGCCCAATGTGGCTTACAACAATCTACATAAAAACACAGCATGTCAGGGGTCAAACAATTAAATGTCCTAAAAGTATAATGGGGAAAAGGCAAAGCGAGGTAAAGTAAAAGAGAAAGAGCAGCAGTGAGTAAAGTGACACCGGGGTAAGACAGATCAGAAGGTAGAGATGCCTGGTGGGAGTGAGGCATACGCTTTGCCAAATAGAAAGGTCTTGAGGCGCTTTTTGAAAGTAGGGTGATCAGTAGTAAGTTTCACCAGTTTAGGCAGTTCATTCCAGAGATGAGCGCTAGAGTAGGAGAAACTTGATCTATGGGTGTTTTTGTATTTAAGTCCATTATATACTGGGTAATGGAGGTTTAAGTTCATTCGTGAGGATCTGTGGGAGTTCCTTGGTGGCAAGTTGATTAGGGTGTCCATGTATGCAGGGGCTTCACCATAGATGATTTTATGCACCAGAGTGCAAATTTTAAAAGTGATACGGTCTTTGACAGGAAGCCAGTACAGTTTCTCTCGCAGAGGCCTTGTACTTTCAAATCTAGATGCATCATAAATGAGCCTGGCAACTGTATTCTGAGCTGTCTATAGTCCTTCGCACGCACCCTAAGTTCCTGCCAAAGGTGGTGTTGGAGTTCCATCTGAACCAGTCAATTGTCTTGCCAACTTTCTTTCCCCGTCTTCATACCTGCCCTGGCAAAAGCAGTTTGCACACCTTGGACTGCAAGAGAGCATTGGACTTTTACATGGAGCGGACAAAGCCCTTTAGACAGTCTGCCCAGTTGTTTGTTTCTTTTGATCCCAACAGGAGGGGAGTCGCCATCGGAAAACGCACAATCTCCAATTGGCAAGCAGATTGCATTTCTTTCACTTATGCCCAAGCTGGGCTGTCTTTAGAGGGCCATGTCACAGCTCATAATGTTAGAGCCATGGCTGCGTCAGTGGCTCACTTAAAGTCAGCCTCCATTGAAAAGATTTGCAAGGCTGCAACGTGGTCATCAGTCCACACATTCACATCTCACTACTGCCTTCAGCACGATACCCGACGCGACAGTTGGTTTGGGCAGTCGGTGCTGCAGAATCTGTTTGGGGTTTAGAATCCAACTCCACCCCCCTAGACCCACTTTTGATCTGTTCCAGGCTGCACTCTCAGTTAGTTGTTTATGGTTTCAGGTCAATCTCTGTTATTTCCTCACCGTTGCGAGGCCCAATTGACCAATGTTTGTTGTTTTGAGTGAGCCTGGTTACTAGGGATACCCCACATGTGAGAACACGCAGCCTGCTTGTACTCGGAGAAAGCGAAGATACATACCTATAGCAGGTATTGTCCGAGGACAGCAGGCTGATTGTTCTCACAAACCCACCCACCTCCCCTTTGGAGTTGTTATTGTTTCATAGTAACATAGTAGATGACGGCAGAAAAAGACCTGCACGGTCCATCCAGTCTGCCCAACAAGATAAACTCATGTGTATACCTTACCTTGATTTGTACCTGTCTTTTTCAGGGCACAGACCGTATAAGTCTGCCCAGCACTATTCCCCACCTCCCAACCACCAGTCCCGCCTCCCACCACTGGATCTGGCACAGACTGTATAAGTCTGCCCACCACTATCTTTGCCTCCCAACCTCCAACCCCTCTTCCCCCCACCGGCTCCACCACCCAATTTTGGCTAAGCTTCTGAGGATCCATTCCTTCTGCACAGGATTCTTTTATGTTTATCCCACGCATGTTTGAATTCTGTTACTGTTTTCTTCTCCACCACCTCCTGCGGGAGGGCATTCCAAGCATCCACCGCTCTCTCTGTGAAAAAATACTTCCTGACATCTTTTATCAGTCTGCCCCCCTTCAATCTCATTTCATGTTCTCTCGTTCTACCGCCTTCCCATCTCCGGAAAAGATTTGTTTGCGGATTAATACCTTTCAAATATTTGAACGCCTGTATCATATCACCCCTGTTCCTCCTTTCCTCCAGGGTATACATGTTCAGGTCAGCAAGTCTCTCCTCATATGTCTTGGAACGCAAATCCCATACCTTTCTCGTAGCTTTTCTTTGCACCGCTTCAATTTTTTTTACATCCTTAGCAAGGTACGGCCTCCAAAACTGAACACAATACTCCAGGTGGGGCCTCACCAATGACTTGTACAGGGGCATCAATACTTCCTTTCTTCTGCTGGTCACACCTCTCTCTATACAGCCTAGCAACCTTCTCGCTACAGCCACCGCCTTGTCACACTGTTTTGTCGCCTTCAGATCCTCGGATACTATCACCCCAAGATCCCTCTCCCCCTCAGTACATATCAGACTCTCACCGCCTAACACATACGTCTCTCGTGGGTTTCTACTCCCTAGGTGCATCACTTTGCATTTCTTCGCATTGAATTTTAATTGCCAAACCTTAAACCATTCTTCTAGCTTCCGCAGATCTTTTCATTTTTTCCACTCCCTCCCGGGTGTCCACTCTGTTACAAATCTTAGTATCATCCGCAAATAGGCAAACTTTGCCTTCTAACCCTTTGGCAATGTCACTCACAAATATATTGAACAGAATTGGCCCCAGCACCGATCCCTGAGGCACTCCACTACTCACCTTTCCCTCCTCCGAGTGAACTCCATTTACCACCACCCTCTGTCGTCTGTCCGTCAACCAGTTCCTAATCCAGTTCACCACTTCGGGACCTATCTTCAGCCCATCAAGTTTATTTAAGAGCCTCCTGTGGGGAACCGTGTCAAAAGCTTTGCTAAAATCTAAGTAGATTACATCTATAGCATGTCGATGATTCAATTCTGCAGGTACCCAATCAAAGAATTCAATGAGATTTGTTTGGCACGATTTCCCTCTGGTAAAACCATGTTGTCTCGGATCTTTCAACTTATTGGCTTCCAGGAAATTCACTATCCATTCTTTCAGCATCGCTTCCATTACTTTTCCAATAACCGAAGTGAGGCTTACCGGCCTGTAGTTTCCAGCTTCTTCCCTAACACCACTTTTGTGAAGAGGGACCACATCCGCCGTTCTCCAATCCCTCGGAACCTCTCCTGTCTCCAAGGATTTATTAAACAAATATTTAAGAGGACCCGCCAGAACCTCTCTGAGCTCCCTCAATATCCTGCTTTTGATTTAACTGAGGAACACGTTCACGTGAGGGGCGGGAAATCGGTCTGCGCATGCGCGGTGCATGCTGCACGCGCACCAGAAGACTCTGGCAAGACTTTTTAAATATTTTGCTTGCAAAATGTTGGTTCCCAGGCCGACGCGGACGTCGACCCACATGTGAGAACAATCAGCCTGCTGTCCTCGGAGAATGCCTGCTACTGGTACATATCTTCGCTTTACTCTTCCATATACTATAAGTAATTATTTTGCCCTTAAAAATTGTTTTACTGGTATTGGAGCTGTACTGTGATTTTTGTTTCTAGTGAAAAAGTCTGTAGTGAAAGCTTGAATTTTCTGTAAGAAATCTGGATCAGTAAGTAGGTTGTTTTAAAATCACTGTGGGACCCTTTTACTAAGCCGCATAGGTGCGTACACACATCCTATGCACGTCAATTTGGAGTTACTGTCTGGCTACTGCATGATGACCCTTGTGGTAATTTCATTTTTTACATGCATCCGCTACGCACGCCAGAAAATAATTTTTAGTTTCCTGTATGGCGGAAACTGGGTGGTAATCGTCATTCTATGCGCATAGACGATTACCGCATGGTTACTGTGTGATAACTTACCAGCAAGTGAATGGGTGGCAGTAAGGTCTCAAACCCAAAATGGATGTGCGCCAATTTTTATTTTGCTGCATGTCCATTTTTGGTAAAAATTAAAAAGGCCTTTTTTTACAGGCACGCTGAAAAATGGATCTGTGTGCTCCCAAAACACATGCCTACACTAGCTCAGCCCATTTTTCAGCGCACCTTAGTAAAAGGACCCCTGTGTGAACTGTTTCTTCAGGTTATAATTTAGTGTCATGCATAGCGATTGAGGCATGGTCTGATATCAGAATAGGATATATCTAGGTATCTAACTCTTTAGATATTAAAAGAAATTAATGTATTCTTGTGTGTGCTTGATGGATTGGGGAGGGGGGAGGTTAACAGATATATTCATGCTTAGTGGGACTTAAGTATCCTCAAAGGAAGGGTCTAAAGACAATTTTTATTGTCTGTGTAAAAGTCTCAGGCAAGCCTTTTCACTGTTCGGCTACCACACTCCCAGAATGATTAGTATACAGTTTAAACATGGGCATAGTTTGACAGTTTCATTTGGGGGAGGGAGGGGTGTGGCACATTAGCATATTCATTTGCATACATACATCTTCATTATAGTTATTCAAAACACACACACACACACACACCATGAACACTGAATATGAAGCCAGCATATCTATCTATCTATCTATCTATCTATCTATCTATCTATCTATCTATCTATCTATCTATCTTTTTGTTTTCTTTTCTAACTTTGTTGTCTGAGTACTTTTATTTTTCTGATTGGATTGGTCCTACTCTTCTACTTTCCATGTGTCAGTCTTCTAAATTCTTTTCCAGGTTGGCTTTTCCATTTCTTCTCTCTCCTCTTGTTGTCTTCCTTTCTCATTCAATCACCAAGAAGTCCCACTCATCTTCTGCCCTGTTCCTCTTCCTCCCACACCCCTAGTTGCATCTACTCCTCCCCTACCCACACCCTCTAGTCCCATCCTTCTGCTCCCTCTAGCTCCCCCACACCCCCTAGTCTCATTCATCTTCTGCTCCCTCTCCCTCCCCCACCATCCCACTCATCTTCTTCTCTATTCACAGGGCCACCGAGAGGGGGGTACAGAGGGGACAAAATTCCCTGGGCCTTCATGGGGGGCTCGGCACCGGGGTCTCTCTCCTCCTGCTCCTGTTCCCAGGCCGCCAGCGCTGCAGTCCACGGTCTCACCTGCCTGTCCTTGACTCCGTCGATAGCCCCCCTCCGTCCGCCACCATGACCGGGCCCCCTGCATTCACATCAGCATGTATTAGTTCTTACTGCAGTTTAGTAAAAAAGCCCACTGTCTATTAGTCAGGCATTGTCTTTTGAAATAAAAATTTTCAGATCATTAAGTTCAATGATATTAGTTAATAATAATCATAGTAATTTACTAAGGGGGAGGAAGTTATCAATGTGGGCTACTGTTAAGAAGTTTTATTTTACTGTTAACACTAGTTATTAGTAAGTAGGTCTCATTGCATAAAATGGGGCCCATTCTAAAACAGCATGAGTTAGTGGTAAAATAACACATCTTAACGGTAGCTCATGTTGATAACTACACCTCTAAATATTTTAATATCCTTGGTGTTATAATCAGTGTTTGCTAATTGAAGGAAGGCTGAGAATCTCAACAAAACTTTCTGGTGGCACACAGTATGTTGGGTATATAAATATTTACTTAAAACAGATGAAAAGACTTCTAGCTACCTTCTACTACTACTACTACTACTACTTAACATTTCTAGAGCGCTACTAGGGTTACGCAGCGCTGTACAAATTAACAACTAAGGACGGTTAAGACAGATCTGGCAACCATTGGGTGATATTTGGAGATGGAAACCTAATGTATTCAAGGAACGTAGTCAGAACTGGATACAGTAGATCCAATAAAGATTTAAAACCCCTGTTTACTAAGCTGCGCTAGTGGCTGTCGCACGGCAATGCCAACACAGCCCGTTCAAAGTGATTGGGCTGTGTCTGCATTAGCGCACGACAGCTGCTAACGTGGCTTAGTAAACAAGGGGCTTAGGTTTTAAAGTTGGAACTGCTACTGTACCAGCAAATGAGCAGTGGAAATGTTCTTTTTGCATGTATCCATAACAAAAAGATTAGAAATGTAAAAAAAAGAAATTCTGACATTAATGTATATAAAGCAGCAAATCTCGGGATTTTGCAGAACTTGAAGTGATAGATGAGACAATACAGTATGAAACTAATGTGCAGCCAAACAATCCTCTCACAAGTGACTCACAAGACTCCGCAAAGCCTGCCTCAAAATGGTCAAAGTTCTCACACCCCCACAGAAACAGATTCAATGTGAAGGATATGTAAGTTTAGCAGTTTGTGGTTAATGCAAATAACTGGTTGCAGAACTTTATTGCTTTGTACACAAAGTAATGTTCTGCTAACACACAGGAATCACAGACAAAATAGCTGTGTAGGAGTCAAAATGCTTTGCCATCATTTCCTTGTTAGCTCATTTTGCACCTGAAGCAGTCAGAATATTTTACAGTTTAAGCTGGCCTCCTACCTACCTTATTTTTCGTGAGGGCATGCAACCACACACAAGATGCTGTACTTTATAATCTGCTATGAAACTTAACATTTATTAGCAACAGACAACAGATAAATGAAAGCATCTGATCATGTCAAACTCTGGAAAGTTCTGCATGCACATTCTGTAGAGCATAGTGATTTTATAGCTGCAGTAATTAACTGTAAGCAAGTTACCACTGAGTCTGGTCATGTGAATATGGCTGATGCATCTGCCTAGGGTAACAAAAATGTACCTACAGAGCATTAATAATGCCCTGTATCCAAGGTGTAAATGCATCCCCTTGTAACAAACTCTCCTCCATAGTGCCTCTGTTTCCAGTTCTCAGCTGTGGCACTGAGCAGCCCCAGATCAAGGAATCTCATATGGGGATGATCAAAAGCAAACGCCGGCGCTAGAGCTGTTAGCGCCATACTAGCTCCGGTGTTTGCTACTGCCCAATGATCAGAGTCCCCGAGCACGTGAAACAACACGCTCGAGGGCTCTGAACACAACTAGCATGCAAATGCATGCAAAACAGGGCTAAACCTATTCATCCCCAATGATCAGCGACCAACGCGCCAAAGATTGGGTCGCTGGCTGCAGCAAACCCTACGCTAGCACGCTAGCAGGCCCCCATTCCCCCCAACAAAGCAAACCAGAAGACCCCCCCGACAGGGGGCTGGAGGTCTGGTGGATCTCCAGCACCCCCGATGATTTCCCCCCCCCCCCCCAGGGTTCAGGGAGGGCTGGAGATCCGGTGGGTCTCCAGCCCCCTTAACCTCCCAACAAAGGGTCCCTGGTGGTCCAGTGATCAATCCACCCCTCCCTACCTACCCCCCTACCTTGTGGGTTGGAGGAGGGAGGTAGCCTGTCTCCCTCCTCTTCCTTTGACGCCGCAAAATGGCGGCGCCCAGCCCTGCCCAGTGAATCCTGGGATGCGCTGGGCGGGGCTACACACCAGTTCCCATGTATTAGTTGAAAAAATAACTGCAGAGCTTCTCTCTTAACTTTTGGTAGTGTGTCCAGCATATCCTGATACAGTTTAACTACAGAGACAATATACTTATAATGCTTTAACTGCAATTTAGATAGCACTTACTGACACCTACTAAGGCAAGGTATGCTGCAGAGTGCAGTGTATGATCATTTCCTGCCCATTCTCTGCTCCTTTTCATTCTATGCACTTGGTGCCTCTTTGAAGCCTATTCTATAAAGAAAAGTATATGCCTACTATTATTCAGTGAGGTAGGTACGTGGGGCCATGGGGGCCTGGGTCCCCAAAATTTCTTCTGGGCTCCTGGTTTTGCTGGCGGGGTCCCCAACCCCCGCCAGTTGAAGTCTTCATCCAGCGCCGGTCTCGGCGCCATCACTTTGCCTGCCCTGCTCGCTCTTCCCCTCACATCCGGCATGCTCCTTTTAGTGAAACTGAGCATGCTCAATTTCACTAAAAGGTGTGTGCAGGACGTGAGGAGAAGAGCGAGCAGGGCAGGCAAAGCGGTGGCGCCGATACCAGCGCCGGATGAAGGCTTTAGCTGAGGGAGTTGGGGAGCCCCGCCAGCCAAGGTATTTGCGGTGGTGGGGAGCGGCGAGGCAGTGGCGGAGGGGGAAAGCGAGGCAGCAGGGGGGCGGCAGACCAAAATGTGCCCCCCCCCACCTCAGGTTCTGGCCCCCTTTCTGCTGTGAGAGCTGGCTATGCCCCTGCTTTTATTTATAGAATAGTAACATAAATGGCTGAAAACACACCAATATTTAAAGGTGTGAACATTTACACAAGCCATAGAGCTGAAATGCTCAAACCTAGGGGCGGTTCTACTAAGGTGCAGTGAAATCTGGGTTTAGCACATTCTAACACAGGACTTTCTTGTGCACTACACCCAGATTTACCATGGAAATAAAGTTGGGTATTTTTCTTGCAGATCATGTACAAATTTTACCAATAGCTCATGGCACCTGCAAAAATTAATGCAGAAGAACTTACCACCTCCTATTTAGCAAACATGTTAGTTGGATAACACCAAAATGCCCACTCTTAGCCCATGATGACACCCCCTCTTAAAGAATACTTTAAAAAATAGATAGTATGTGCTAAGCACATGCAAACAGGCATGTTGGTTCCCTGTTTTTCTCAATCTAAGCTCCCATTAGTAGACAGGCCCCCTAGACTGCAAAAGACCATGTATAAATTATAAGATTATATAATCTAAGTAAGTAAGTATACAGTCCACCCATGTTCCACCCAACCTCTGCCCATAAGAACACCCACTTGCTTCTAGGTGTGCACTTACAGAATTCCACCACTAGAAACCACTTATGTTTATGCCTATATAGTCACATACACATATAAATGACTAGAATAATGACATTTACATGAATTTTTGCCACCTAAACCAAGGTGACTCCTTATAGAATTGCCCTCTAATGTACAAATTAATATGTGTTTAGCAAGTGCTAATTCCCAAATTATAAACCGTCCTTTTATTAAGGTGTACTAAATGCCATGCAGCCCATTATATTCCTATGGGCTGTAGAGCATTTAGCACATACTAATACTAATCATTAGCATGCGCTAAATCCATTAGCGCACCTTAGTAAAAGGGCCCTAGTGCTTAACACACTTAAGTGAAAGGGCCTCATATTATCTTTCTCTATTTCCTCTAAGAAAGTAATCAATAACAATACAGAATAGGGAGATATTTCAATATATTTCACGCATGGAATGTTAACTCCAAATTTTAGAAAGCTGAATATTTTGACTTTTCTATTTATCTGTATACCTGGTAATTGTGCAGGTTAACTTAAGCAGTTATCTTTAACCAGATAATGCTGAATACTGCTGCTCCCAGTTAGAAGTTTAAGTGACCCCCAGGTATGCAATTAACTTCTAAAGTTAACTTGCCAAATCATAGGGTCTCTTTTACAAAGCTGCAGTTCTCATGTATTAGTTGCAAAAGATAACTTCAGAGCTTCTCTCATAACTTTTGGTAGTGTGTCCAGCATATCCTGATACAGTTAACTACAGAGACAATATACTTACAATGCTTTAACTGCAATTTAGATAGCACTTACTGACACTGATTCTCAGTGCAGCAAATGAGAGGAAGCCCATTCAATTACTCTATTCTGCACGGGAATCGCTAGTGCGGCTTTGTAAAAGAAGCCCATAGCACCTTATGCTATGAGTTTATGTTGTTGGACAGACTGTATGGACCGTAAAGGTCTTTATCTGCCATCATCTACTATCTACTATAATAAAACTCACCCTCAACGTTCTGAAGACAACGTTCTGAAGTCACTCAGTCACTCACTGAAGGGTTCATGGATTCATGGTGGTGAAGCCACAACACTGACCATGTCTCTCTGCCCCGCCCTCGCATGACGGACCAATCAGAAAAAACACCCTCAACATTCTGAAACACAAAGGACCATCACAACACCGTTCCCAGGCAACACTAGGCAACGTAAGACGGACCAATCAGAGGAAACTACGTGACAATAAGGGAGGAGCATTCCCCAGCAGAATAGCTCATTATCTGTGCAGCACGGAGAGCACAGAACCACCGCTGGAACGAGAGAAGAATATTCCTGCTGTGGGTATGTGCAAAAATAGACCGGGGGGGGGGGGAGAAATTTTTAAATGCCTAATGCCAGTACTGAAGAGTGCCAGAGGGCCTATAGCACAGACTATATTTGGGATCGCTTGACATGGAGTCAGAGGAGCCGGAAAACAACGTGCCCGTCACCATCTGGGACGTGGGCGAACAGGACAAGCTGCAGCCCAGCTGGAAGGATTACCCGCGACCCAGCCAGCAGCAAACAGCGACCAAGGAAGGGGGAGGAGTACCCCTTCCCTGCCTAGGAATCGCTGGAGACTGGCTGCCAAACTAACGAAACAACTGCACACCGACGCACCACCTCCATCTTTCAAAAGGCATCCACTCTTTCTTCAACAGAAATGCAAACTAATAATACAAAACAAACAAAGAATACATGGTTTCTCAGGCGGCTGCAGGTAACTCCCCACCCCATTCCTCTTCCCTTTTTGCCAAAGCGGCCAAGGATGTGCCCAACCATCCCCAGCCTCAGGCAAGCTGTCTCCCACCTCGGGGATTCCCCGAGCACCCGGAAAAAGACGGCGCTGATTCCTGCAGCGCATAAATGTTCCAGCATTCCCCTGCAGCCGGCCTGAAATGGACCAAACATACCGGATCACCCCCCGACGGCCCGAGACCGTGCTCTTCTCCCTTCCGCCAACTTAAAACAACCATCTCCGTCCTCAGGCAAGCCGTCACCCACCTCCAGGATGCCCAGAACCCCAGCCCAATGGAAAAAGATGGCGCTGCTTTCAACAGCACATTTCTCTTCCAGCATTCCCCTACAGCAGCCCTGAAACGGCCAAAAAATACCGACAGACAAAGAACATGCTCCTCTACCTTCCGCCCATCTAAAACAACACTGCTGCCTCAACACAACACAAAAAAAAAAAAAAAACATGGAAAAAAAAAACAACACTCAGCAAAGGCTGACCCCCCTACAACCACATTTACATTTCACCAACAGAAAGACCCCCCTCCACAAACCTCCTTGACAGACAAAACCACACACACACAATACAACAGAAACACACCCTCAAAGCCACACACCAATCCAAACCACTTTGCCAGCACAGCACATCCCCCAACCCCCAAGCAAAAAACAAAACAAACCAAAAAAAGACACACATCAACAACCTGCACACACACCGCACCCTCACACACACACAAAATAACTCTGTGACACATACACACACACAAAAAAGCCACATGCTAGTGCCCGTTTCATTGGTTTCAGAAAGGGGCCTTTTTTACTAGTGTTATTATATGAACATAAGAATAAAGACGCTGTTAATAGATGATCCTGAAGCTCTCTAATTTTGTGACTTTATATTGACCCTTGACTTAGGAAAGTTTGCTGATAACATGGGATGTTGGGTCCCTCAGTAAACAGTGTTTCTTTAAAATGCTGAATAGTAAAGAGAGTTAAGGTCTATGAGCCATTTCAGGGATTACCTTCAAGCAAAGCAGCATGGATTTCTTTTGTTTTTGTTTTTAGTTTTATTCTGTTTAGCATGAATTTCTTTTGGATAAATGTATGTATTGATTTTTTTTCACATTCTGCTCTAAAAATCACAGATGGTGTATATTCATCATATACTGTGAATTGATTTTTGAAACATATTTGTATTATGTGCGTATAATATGTCCAATTATGTGTTCTTAATTTATAACTTTTTATCCACTTTTCCCAAGGTAGCCCATGCTCAGTGGAGATTGGTACCGCTTCCCAAGTACCCATTAAATGTTTGCATTACAACACATGCAAATCTCCACATCACCATAGATCTAACTTCATTCATCAAAATTTGACACTTTTAAATTGCATATAGCACTAAAATAAATATATAACAAAAGATAAATACTCTCTCATCTGTAACCAAATTAACTCACCTACACCACTCCTATTCCTATTATTGACCTAAATACAGTCATCCATCTCAGTGATAGAGAAAGCACTATGTAGGAATAATGGCCCAATTTTAAGACTTGACTGGCCTAGTGACAAACCCAATCAGCTGGAAATATTTCAGACTCTGATCGGGACAACAGGGCAAATGGCCAAGTTTTAAGCTACTTAGATAAAGTCATATCACTCAGTTCTCGAGTTCTGTACCATCGGGACCTTTCTGGAAAATGTCAACATTTTTATTCTAGCAATTTTCAACATTTTAACTGTAGAAATAGGTAGTCACACACTTTAGCTAGAATGCTGAAATCAAGCAGATAAGAATCATTCCAGTCACTTAGCTAGATAGAGTGGCTCTAATCCTCTAAACTCTCCAGATATAAACTTGTGATTTTATAGACAATAATAGAGTAGCATCAACAATGGAATAGTCCTTTACCATCTCTTGTGACCTATGATCACTCTTTCTGCAGAAATTTGAATAACTTGAAGATGACTTTTTTGAAACCTTCTTCAAAAGGTTCGAAGGAGGATGATCGGAATAATAAAGGGGATGAAACTCCGTTCATATGAGGAAAGACTAAAGAGGTTAGAGCTCTTTAGCTTGGAAAAGAGATGGCTGAGAGGGGATATAATAGAGGTCTATAAAATCCTGAGTGGTGTAGAATGGTAAAAGTTAATTGATTTTTTACTCTTTCAAAAAGTACAAAGACTAGAGGGAACTCAATGAAGTTACATGGTAATACTTTTAAAATGAATAGGAGGAAATATTTTTTCAGTCAATGAATAGTTAAGCTCTGGAACTCATTGCCAGAGGATGTGGTTACAGTGGTTAATATATCTGGGTTTAAAAAAATTGAACAAGTTCTTGGAGGAAAAGTCCATAGTCTGGTATTGAGACAGACATGGGGAAGCCACTGTTTGCCCTGGGATTGGTAGCATGGAATGCTGCTACTATTTGGGTTTCTGCCAGGTACTTGTGACCTGGATTGGCCACTGTTGGAAACAGGATACTGGGCTAGATGAACCATTGGTCAGACCCAGTAAGGCTATTCTTTGTTCTTAAGTTATCTTAAGGCTGAGATAAACAGCATTGCAGTAATAGTTGATATGACTATTGCCTGCATTATTGTTTTTTACTTCAGACTGAAACAGAAGTAAACATATTTGTCTAAACTATTTACATTGGCAAAAGATTTCTTGGCTAGGGATAACACTTGGATCTCTGTTGATAACATGAAGTTCATTGTGACAATACAACTTCAGAACCTGGAGACCAGGGACAGTGTCATTTCTCCCATCTGAGGGAAGTGACTGGGTACATGCATAGCAGGTTTCTCAATCAACAATAGCTTTGTTTTAAATTTAGCCTTAGTTTGTTGACCTGCATCCAGACAACCAGCAAAGCTATACAGATATTCATATTAGTATATGTCCTCTCTAGTTCTCCTTTAATGGACAGGATTATCTGCAGTGTTTCAGGCCCAAATCCCCAATAATAGATGGAGAAAAACATTAAAGTAAAATCAGTGAGAGTGGTGTCCTTATCCGTTAGTTAGGCACCTGTCTGCCAGCTTACATTTTTACTGCCTTTCAAAAAGGAAGTAACCAAATAGTCTGCAGCCAAGTTGGTGGTTCCCAGTTAGTCTAATATGCTAGGTAAGATGGCATGGACAACCAACTCTGACTGCTATCAGTAATCAAAGTGTAATTCATTGAGCATAGAAAGGACCCAGATTGCAAAATACCTTGATGTAAACTAGTCAAAAATGGAAAATATGAGGCTCAAATTTGATTCCATACTGTGTAATGTAGTGTTTTCCATGAGGAAATTAATTTTATAAAATTGCTTGTTCTACATGTCAGTAAAAGAATATGCATAATGCTATTTCACAGCTGTACAGGAGGGGCATTGAAGCAAGATTTGAAATGACATGCATTCTTTAGAATTTTTAAACTTTTACATTTAGTCTTACTCAGAAAAAGTATACAACAAATAAGCAGGTATAAATGCATGTGTGTACTATACCTAGAAAAAGTTTTCAAAATGAAATTCCTCATGTGCTTTTGCTTGAAATTGATGCAAAATACAGAGAAAACATTATATGTATACTTTTCAACAGTGGAGAAATTTATAAAATTACCCCCTAGAAAGAGAGTCATGAGTCATGCGATGGATGGCTAGAGAAAGGCTGCATTCATTGTGAGTTCCGACACTACCTCTAATTAATTTTCTGAGGTGCATTTGTTTTTGGACATGAAGTATTTGAATTGATGGCTAAGGAGGGTGGCAAAAGGTCCTTAACTGCTATGTTGGTGGATCAACTTCCTAAGACTAAGGGAATTAGTGAGAGAGCTGGTTCAGATATGACCAGGCCTGCAGAGACTTTAGTTTCAGATAGGGAGCTAAGCCTGGAAATTTGCATTTCTTTGGATTTGGGAGAGATGATTAAAGACTAAGGATATGTGCTAATTTGAAATAACATGGGAAAAAGCAAACATTTCCCTTGCCTTTTATATCTTTTCTAACCCCACAGAACAAGAATAAACCACAAATTGACATTGTCATTACATTTCTGCCTTCCCCATCCCCCTAGTCTTAATAGTTATCAGGCACCAGCAAACCTTGAACCTGTGATCTTCAAGTTGAAAGGCAATTGACTTCCAAAAAGAGATATTCTAACTCTTGAGAGGCTGATAGAGCAAGTCCATGCCTACTTGTGTCTTGTAATTCCAGTAATATTGGTTCTGTTTACCTTTGCTTTCAGTAATCCTTGTGTGCCTCTTTGTACTGGATGTAATTCTTGGAGGTACAATGACAATAAGACTTTTTTTGAGCAATCCTAGTTCTGGTCTTATTCCAGTCTGTTTTTATTATTTATTTTATTTATTTATAGTACATTTTGTACCCCACATTTTCCCACGCATGCAGGCACAATGTAGCTCACATAGGATTAAGTAAAATGACAATACAATAAGAGATATGGTAAGAGACAATTAGGCAAGGAAAAGGAGGGGGCATTACAGTATTGGGATAGGTAAGTGGGACTATTAATCGGTAAGAGTGCAGGGGGAGTAGGCCAATCCAAATAGGTGAGTTTTCAGCAGCCTCTTGAACAGTTGGTGATTCACTTGTAGTTTTAAGTATTTCGGCAAAACATTCCAATTCTTGGCACTGGAGTATTGGAAAGACGAAGCGAAGATCTTCTTGTATTTGATGCCCTTACATTTTGGGAAGTGCAGGTTGAGATACAAGTGCGAGGTGGCTACTGCATTTCTGGGTGGGAGGTCGATAAGGTGAAGCATGTACTCCGGAGCTTGCCCGTAAATGATTTTATGAGTTAATGTGCAGATTTTGAAGGAGATACGTTCCCTCACGGGCAACCAGTGGAGAATGAAACGCAGAGGTTGAGCATGCTCAAAATGTGATTTTCCCAGGATAAGTCTCACTGCAGTGTTTTGTGTTTTCAAGCCTCTGATTACATTTCAAAAATAGTTCCCATTGAGGAAACCCAGCAAGCAAATATGCTTTCCTTACAACACTCTTAGGTCGGCCTCTTTGAAGGATCTGTCAAATTTCTAGAATGAATCTTAAAATCTATAGAAGTTCAGATATGGTGGATCCTTAGAAACTGGTTCATCCTTAACCTATAAGGATGAAAAGGATGAAAATGAAGATAATTGTTTCATTGTACTTCTATCTGGGACAGAGTTGTTTGCAATGTAGTGCCACACTTTACTACCAAAATGCCTTGAAAATCAATTTTGAGTCTCATGGAGGGGCATAATCAAATGGGGGCGCCCATCTCTAAGGACGGCCCCGTAAAGGGGCATTCCTGACCGTATTATAGAAACAAGATGGGCGGCCATCTTCCGTTTCAATAATACGGTCGGGGACACCCAAATCTAGAGATGGCCACCCTTCGTTTTTGCCGATAATGGAATCCAAAGACGGCCATCTCAAAAATGGCCAAATCCAAGCCATTTGATCATGGGAGGAGTCAGCATTTGTAGTGCACTGGTCCCCCTCACATGCCAGGACACCAACCGGGCACCATAGGGGACACTGCAGTGGACTTCAAAAATTGTTCTCAGGTGCATAGCTCCCTTACCTTGGGTGCTGAGCCCCACAACCCCCCCCCCCCCCCCCCAGGGTCTGCCTGCCTGAAGTACACTGCACCCACTACAACTGCTCCAGGGACCTGTATACTGCTGCGATGGACCTGAGTAAGGCATTTGAGGCTGGCATAGAGGTTGGCAAAAAGTATTTTTAACCTGTTTTTATGGTGGGAGGGGGTTAGTGACCACTGGGGGAGTAAGGGGAGGTCATCCCCAATTCTCTCAGGTGGTCATCTACTCAGTTTGGGCATCTTTTCATGGCTTGGTCATGAAAAAAAATGGACCAAGTCAGCCAAATGCTTGTCAGGGCCACCCTTCTTTTTTCCATTATTGGCCGAGGATGCCCATCTCCTAATCATGCCCCAGTCCCGCCTTCGCTACCCTGCTGACACACCCCCGTGAACTTTGGTCGTCCCCGTGACGGAAAGCCGTTGAGGGTGTCAAAAAATCAGCTTTCGATTATGCCGATTTGGGCGGCCTTGCGAGAAGGGCACCCATCTCTCAATTTGTGTCGAAAGATGGGCGCCCTTCTCTTTTGAAAATGAGGTGTGTAGGAAGTCATGGTAAATTGACGATTCAGATCATTGGCTGCCATTTGAATTTAGGATCAGATTTAAGATCTTATTACTGATTCATAGTATGTATGCTCCAGAAAGAGTTGTGATCTAGGGATACTGGATTGTTGAGAATATCGGATTTAAATACTGCAGCAAATAACACAAAGCAGACCAGCAAGTGTTGAAGTATGTAATTTATTCAAAGTACTTGATGTGGCCACATTTTGCCTCAACAGGCTGTGCCAGGGGTAGGGCTGTTAATCTGGATACATATAATTTAAAGCCAAACACTGGTGTCAATAATCAAAACTACATGCATAAAAATATAATAATTTTCAAAACAAAGACTATACAGTTTAAAAGTACAAAAACATGTGTAGTAACATGAAAATGAATATGAATAGAAAATTAAAAGAGTGAATACATCAGTGTGAAAAGGGTGTGAAAAATCCAAAACAGCAGCAGGATGTCACCTTTATGTCAAAAAATGATCAACTAGTATGGGCATGGAAAGAAATTATTTTACAACTAGCATGCAAGTTTGTGTGAAACAGCAACACAACCACAAAAGTGTAAAGAACAACAGAGTCCCACAAACAATCTCAGGAGCAGGAGAAGAATGGGAACAGAATCAAGCTTTTCAAAGAATAGACCGAGGACATCCAATATTGAAATCAAGTTTATTGAGAGACGACTCTCAATAAACTTGATTTCAATATTTAATGTCCTCGGTCTGTTCTTTGAAAAGCTTGATTCTGTTCCCATTCTTCTCCTGCTCCTGAGATTGTTTGTGGGACTCTGTTGTTCTTTACACTTTTGTGGTTGTATTGATCCTTGGGGCACTCATTGATGTAGTTCTCTCCACTCAGATGTTGTATCGAAGAGAATGACCTGAAATGTGCGATTAGATAGAAAAGAAGTGAACTAAGAGAGAACTGTTGTGATGCCCAAGGAAGATAAATATGAAAGTAAGAGGGAATGGTTAACCAGATCAAAAGTGGCGGAAAGGTCTAAAGAAACCGTCAGTACTGTTCTATGTTGGTCAAAGTGAAAGTGAAGTTCACTGATAAGTGCTGCCATGATGGTTTTTGTACTATAGTGAGTCCTGAAGCCGGATTGGTGAGGGTGTACAGCAAGATTTTTCTCAACAAAAGATGTGAGTTGGGTAAACACAATTTTTTTTAGTACTTTTGACATATAACATAGTAACATAGTAGATGACGGCAGAAAAAGATCTGCATGGTCCATCCATCCCTCATAGGCGGGACCAGAGCTTGAGAGACAGAAGGGAAGGCCGAAGGCGCGCTGAGCAAAGAACACACTTTTCACTGCCGCTGCCGATGCCACCTTAACCCCGAGGTACGCCTTTTAAATTTCAGAGGGGGAGGGGGGGCCCTGGTGCTGGGAGGGAGGGCGGCCTGATGCTTGGTTGGTTGGAGGGCAGGCGGCCTGGTGCTGGGAGGGAGGGAGGCCTGATGCTGGGTGCGAGGGAGGCCTAGTGCTGGGTGGGAGGGGTGCTTGGTGCTGGGTGGGAGGGAGGCCTGATGCTGGGTGCTTCTGGGTGGGAGGGAGGCCTGATGCTGGGTGCTGCGTGAGAGGGAGGCCTGGTGCTGGGTGGGTGGGAGGGAGGCCTGATGCTGGGTGCTGCTGGGTGCTGGGTGGGAGGGAGGCCTGATGCTTGGTGGGAGGGAGGGAGGCCTGGTGCTGGGAGGGAGGCCTGCCTGGTGCTGGGAGGACAGGGGGGAGAGGAGGGTGGCTGGACATAGGTGGCTGGAGGGGAGGGCAGGGAGAGAGGGGGTGGCTGGAGGGGAGGGCAGGGGGAGAGGAGGGTGGCTGGACATGGGTGGCTGGAGGGGAGAGGAGGGTGGCTGGACATTTGTGGCTGGAGGGGAGAGGAGGGTTGCTGGACATGGATGGAGGGCAAGAAATGAAGAAGAAAGAAGGACAGTAAAGAAATAAATGGAAAGGAAGCCCTGGAAACGGAGTTAAGAGAACAGATAGAGAGCAGCAGAATCAGAGACTAGGACCAATATGGATAGAAAAACAAAATCACCAGACAACAAAGGTAGAAAAAATCATTTTATTTTCATTTTAGTGTTTGGAATATGTCCAATTTGAGAATTTACATCTGCTGTCTTATTTTGCACTGGGTATACTGGAGCTGTAACAGCTTACAGAAATGATTTATAATGAAAAAAATCATGTTATTTTTTTCTCCTATACTAGTATAATATTTTCAATGATGTCTGTTTATATGCGCCAAGGCTGGTGTAAGGGGTGTGGCTGTCATAGGGGTGGAGTCATATGTGGTGATCCCGCCCATAATGAGTACCGGCACTTTGCGATAAATAATTAGATTTTGGGTTGCTGTTTGGGCACTCGGTCTCTGAAAGGTTCACCATCACTGCCCTAGTCTTTGTACTTTTGGAACAAGTAAAAAATTGATTTACTTCTACTCGTTCTATACCACTCAGGATTTTGTAGACCTAAATCATATCTCCCCTCATCTGTCTCTTTTCAAAGCTGAAGAGCTCTAATCTCTTTAGACTTTTCTCGTACGAGAGGAGTTCCATCCCCTTTATCATTTTGGCCACTCTTCTTTGAACCTTTTCTAATTCCGCTATATCTTTTTTGAGATATGACAACCAGAACTGAATACAATACTCAAGGTGCGGACGCACTAGGGACCGATACAAAGGCATTATAGTATTTTCGGTTTTATTCACCATCCCTTTCCTAATAATTCCTAGCATCCTGTTAGCTTTTTTTGGCCGCCACTGCACACTTAGCAGAAGATTTCAGCGTATTATCTACAACACCCAGATCTTTTTCTTGAATGCTGACACCCAAGATGGACTCTAGCATCAGGTAACTATGATTTAGATTATTCTTTCCAATGTGCATCACCTTGTCCACATTAAATTTTATCTGCCATTTGGATGCCCAGTCTTCCAATTGGTGGTTAGAGTGGTGGACTTTGGTCCTGGGGAACTGAGGAACTGAGTTTGATTCCCGGCACAGGCAGCTCCTTGTGACTCTGGGCAAGTCACTTAACCCTCCATTGCCTGCGGCATTGAGCCTGCCATGAGTGGGAAAACGTGGGGTACAAATGTAACAAAAAAAAAAAAATTCCATAGCTCACATGTATTTTAAGAACCTTGAATATTTTTGTATCATCTGCAAATTTGATCACCTTACTTGTCGTTCCAATTTCCATATCATTTATAACTATGTTAAATAGTACCGGTCCCGGTACTGGTCCAAGTACAGATCCCTGCGGCTCTCCGCTGTTCACCCTCCTCCATTGAGAGAAATGACCATTTAACCCTACCCTCTGTTTTCTGTCCAATAACCAATTCCTAATCCACTTCAGAACATTGCCGCCTATCCCATGACTAAATTTCTCAGAAGTCTCTCATGAGGAACTTTATCAAAAGCTTTCTGAAAATCTACACTACATCAACTGGCTCACCTTTATCCACATGTTTATTCATGCCTTCAAAAAATGAAGCAAATTGGTGAGGCAAGACTTCCCTTGGCTGAACCCATGCTCACTCTGTCCCATTAAGCCATGTTTGTCTACATGTTCTGTAATTTTATTCTTTATAATAGTTTCCACTATTTTGCCCAGCACTAACATCAACCTTACTGGTCTATAATTTCCCAGATCACCGCTAGACCCTTTAAAAAAATCAGCGTCATATTGGTCACCCTCCAATCATCAGGTACTATGAGCAATTTTAATGACAAGTTAACTATTACTAACAGCAGATCAGTAATTTCATGTTTGAGTTCTTTGAGTACCCTCGGATGTATGCCATCTGGTCCAGGTGATTTACTACTCTTTAATTTGTCAATTTGGCTCAATACATCTTCCAGGTTCATTGAAATTTCTTTTGGTTCCTCCGCATCATAACCCTTGAAACCCATTTCCGGTACAGGCAAATCTCTTACATCTTCTTCCGTAAAGACAGAAGCAAAGAATTGATTCAATTTCTCCACTATGGCCTTGTCCTCCCTGAGCGCCCCTTTTGCTCCTTCATGATCTAATGGTCCCAAGTATTCCCTTGCAGGTTTTATGCTTCTGATGTACCTGAAAAAAAATTGTTACTGTGAGTTTTAGCTAAAGCCCACGAATGCTAGCATTCCAACTGAACCTCTGACTTTAGAGGAATATCTAACAGCTTCCTTTGGATGGATCTGAAAGGTCTAATTAAGTTCATGCCAACTTATTTTATCCAACAAATAAAAAGGGCATTTTACTTGAGGCATCTTGAAAAGCAGCACCAAGTCTTAAACATAACTTTGCCTACCCTACCAGGCAATTATCTCTGTCTCCTGCTTGCTCATGTTGGGGCAGGTTGGCTTTGAAGGCTGACTGTATGGCTCCCAGCCTCATTTTAAGGCAGGCTTGGCTCTGAGGAGTGCAAATGCACATTCCAAGGGGAGGATGGCAGCACATAACTCACCAAGCTTCTCTTCCTCTTCACTTCTCTGTCAGCTTGGTGTCCTTGGTAAGTGTTCATCTTACATGTTTATTGAGAGAGCTGTGGGTTGCATATTGTTATATTTTAGAGCTGTATACCCATAGAGACATTTGAGTTTGGGCAGTTTCAAATCAAACTAATTATACGCTATTTAGACTGCCCTATTTCTGGTGACTTGACTTGTACCTCCTACCACTACTGGCATTCTTAAATGGGATGAAGAATATGCTTGGAGCTTGGAGGAACTAAACTAGCAGCATTAAATTGTGTCACCTTGGACTCTTTGCTGTGTTGATCTACTTTAATGAGCAGACTTTTTTTTAACTATCTATGCCCATATCTGTAGGTTCTCACCATTACTGTTCCCTTTAAGCCAGGGGTTCTCAACCCAGTCCTCAGGACACACCATGCCAGTCAGGTTTTCAAGATACCCGCTATGAATATGTGTGAAATAAATCTGCATACACTGCCTCCAAGGTATACAAATCTATCTCATGCATATTCAATGTCAAGATCATAAAAACAAGAGTGGCTTGGTGTGTCCCAAGGACTGGGTTGAGGATCCCTGCTCTAAGCTAAGCACAAGTCCTCTAACTGCATTGCTGCTACTAGGGGATAGTGCTTCAACATTGTGTTTTCAATTGCTAGGTTCTCTGAAGTTCTGCAGAGGTTGCCTGTCCCTCACTATGTGTGATAGTGAAACAGCACCCCCCATGCACACACATACACTGACAGAAGTGAAGGTGGAGGACTCCCGCTAGCTTAGAGGGAACAGTGCTCACCATCCTAGAAAATATTTTTTATTCCACATGCCTAAGCATTCTATTTGACAAAGATGCCCCAAGGAGCTTTTTTGGTTCTGAATTCTTGCAAAATTTAAATGAAACACATTTTATCATCTATTTACAGCCTGCAGGTTACCAGGGATAGAGGAATGTCATCCAGTCATCATTACAAACTAAATCAGGAGTCAACAGAATCTCATCTAAAAATATTATGTGGGGGTGTGGGGTGATTGATTGTTTTTGTTTTCTGTTTGTGATTTCTAAAATTGCACTGACACCTGCCTCCCCCGACATAAAAACCTGGCTACACTTGTGGCTTCAGTAAATATTTGATTCAGAAAACAATGAGCAACTATAACCCCCCCCCCCCCCTCTACCCTTCCAACTTTAACAATAGCTGCCTTCAACTACCCCAAGGAACCCTAATAATCCACAATGTTAAAATATCCATGGGTACAAAATATGACCCATTCTGTATGCCCTAGCAGGGGAGAAATATGCCCTACAAAGCTGTCATGATTTTTTAATCTGTGGATAAATAATAAGGCATCAACAATCTCAGGATTCAATCTAACTCTACCATCTTCCACAGTCCTTCCTGCAATAGAAAATGTCTTCTCAGAAGATGTGCTGGTAGCAGGAATGCACAGGATCCTCGTGCAAATTTTGTCAATTGTGGCCAGCACTTTTGCTTGCTTTTCCAAAAAATGAAAGCAGCATCGACTGCATCATTCAAACATAAATATCTGTCTAATTCATTAACAGCCTTCAAAGTAGAGAACAACATGGGGACAAAGCTTGTCCCCATCCCCACAGGCTCTGGTCCCTGTCCCTGTGGTTACCGTGGGTTCCTGTCCCCATGTCATTCTTTAGTTGGGGGAGCTGAATGGCTTTCAAGGCTGAGGGTCTAAGTAGCTTGCTAGATGGCGAAGGCTGACTTTGAGAGGGGCTAGGGTGGCCAATTTTAAGGAAGGAGGGAGGTTAGGTGACAAAAGGGTAGAGGGAGAAAGAATGAGTCTGGATGACAACAGAATGTGGGAGGTGAAAGCAAGCATGAGACTGGGTGATGACAGTGTTTGGGGGGAGACAGCAAGCGTGAGACTGACTGATGACAGGGTAAGGATGAGAGAACAAGGTTAGGTGATGAGAGGGACGACTGGCTATATATTTCTACCAGTGATTTGTAGGTGAGCATTAAGGGCCTGAATTATTAAGCTTTCTTTTCCCTTGAAAGTGGAATAGGAAAACCAGAGCTAGTAAATCAGGCCCTAAAGGAGCTGCAGCAGACTTCAGAAGAGATCTCCCACCCCCAACCCTCAACTTCAGTGGAGACAGTGGGGTAGGGGTGGTGGGCGGTTGCTGTTTCCTAAGTTTCTGGGTTGGTTTTCAATATCCAAAGGAAATTTGTTAAGTCCTGGCTTTACTTCAGAACTGCTGTTTTCTCCTCAAAGTTATTATGCACGTATGTTCTATTACATACTGTGATAGATTTTTTTAAATGAATTTTGACCCAATATGAAAAAGAACAGAATGCGATTCATTACAATGGACTTTCAGCTTTCCATTAAAGCCAGCCTTACTTTTTGTTATTGGATAGGATTAGGAGTGAAATCAAACATTATGTTTGTTTTCGACAGATTTTCATGTGTTTGTTGGGCACTTTTCTCCATACATCTTCTATTAACGTCTAACATATAAACCTCTCTTTTTGTTGTATGAACACTTCTGGAATACCGTGTAATTTTATATTTTTCCATAATTGTAATAACAATATGTGTATGTGTTTTATTATTTGTATTAATTTGTAATAGCCGTTCATTTTTAATGTTGCCTATGTTTGATTTTATTTTAGAGTTCTATTAAGAAGACTGTGCTTGAAAACTAAGCTTTATTGATTTAAGATCACCACTAAAGGAAAGCTCAAATGTATAAAGTGGTCTGCTGTCTCTGTATAAGTGCACTTTGTTTGTTCATTGATTCCTTGTGTGGAACTAATCTTGAACAAGTCTGTGCAATGGCATCCATGCCATGTGTGTGGTTTTCTTCACATAACTTGAGTTCTTAAGTCTGAACCCATTTTTGTCAAGCAAAGGTTTAGACAGGTTATACATTTAATTAGGTTTCTGTCAGATTTTTATCTCTGTCAAATAGAGACAGTGTTAAAGGTTAATGCAGGGTGGGTTTGTTGTGTGGCAAATGGGTTCTTGATTTAGGAATAAAAGACTAAAATAAGCAAAAGGAAAATTACACAAGAAGAACATAAAATTGTAAGTCATTATGTCTTAAATGAAGTACATAACCTCAGCCTGATGAAAAGCCAAAAGATTTATCACCTTAGCTAGGAACATTCATTCAGGAAAGAGACATTTTTGCATTACTCATGGTAAAACCAGAAGTAGTTAGAATAACAAAGTTTTGAAATTGTTTTGAAGAATACAGAAATCCCTGGTGCTACACTACATTAAGGTCTAAAGGTGTTATCAATAGCACCTATTTCTGATCCTAAGTTGAAATATTTTCAATATAGAGAGAATGAATAGTGTGCTTAGCTGAGGAATACTGCACTTGTTTTTTTTGCAAAAAGCTTGAATTTCTTATATGTCTTCTGCTGAGGAATCTGGGTCTCAAGGCTCTGTCCTTCATTTATCACCCTTTTGTCGGAATAATTACAGAAACTGTGTGAAAACTCTTTTTTAAGGCTTCTCACTCCTCTACATCTTTTATGAACCATTTTAAAGCAGGTTGGTAAATGCCTAGAATAAATAAAGAAGTTCACTTAATCAGGAGTAAGTCATTGCTTGCTACTAGGCCCTGCTTGTCACAGTGCTCTGGTGGTCCTTGCAGTGCTTGCTATGGAGGAGATTGCCTCTTGGTAAGGACTAAATTATAGCACATGCAGAGGACCATGAATATTTGACAGCCCATAGGAGGCCTGTATGAGGAGCTCTTTGCCCAGCTTGTCCAGCACCTGAATCTTGTCTTGAGAAGGTCAAAGGTGCTTTTAAAAACAGCCTTTTTCTGTCTGTGGGTCCTAGCATACTGTCCACCAGCAGTGGCAATGAAATCTGAGACAGTATTTTAACATGCCTAGGACAGAGAACAAACCTCATTGACGAAGGTGGTTTGATTAGTTTGCTCAATCATATAAAACTGGAGAGGGTCAAAGGGAGGAGAGGACAAGCAAATGGACAGAGTGGTTGACTGCATCATTTTTATTTAAACAAAAAACTGGGGAAATTGACATGGGTAGCCATGGTTCCAACCCTATCAACAGCAGTACCACAGCATCAGGCTTCCAAGCTGGTCATGGTTATACCCCTAACATTAATGAGCATGTTTAGAACAGATGTTTCTATAACTCAGGTCTTGCAGTCCCAGTTAGCACAGGTCCCACTCAGGCCACAAAGCTCAGTTTTCTTTACCACCAGATCTGTCAGTTTGCCTACAGTTGAGCTTGGGAGTGGATCAATGGTCCGGAATAGTGATTGGGGATTTTGGGAAGCCAGGAGATTTGTTACCAATACCATTGTGTCAGTTCAAGATCCAGTGTACTCTCTGCCAAGAATCATTCTGGACTCCAAAGGCCCTGTTTACTAAGGTGTGCTAGCATTTTTAGTGTGCACTAAATGCTAGAGACACCTATATATTCCTATGGTTGTCTCTAGCATTAGAGTGTGCTAAAAATGTTAGTGCACCTATAGCGCAGCTTAGCAAACAGGGCCCCAAGAGTTTTATTTAATGCAAACCAACTTTACTGGAACTTGTGCAACTGGCAATCAGACTCTTCAATTCTGTTATATAAACTGTCCATCCAAAACTACTTAGGGAATCTTGGCCACTTCATTCCAATCTTTAGGAACATTCCAGACTATACATATTTACGTGTGCTCCTGTCCTTTACCAATCCCGTTGTGACAGTAATAACTTAAAGTTGTTCCTGTTTCTCCTGATATCAATCCAACTCCTTTAGGTACAGACCCTTTATGCTGTTCTTCTTTCAGCAGTGCACTCTGGCCTTGGGCAGGCTTTCCCCGTTCTAGTTCCCTTTACAGGCTGGATTCCCCTTATCCATCTGAAGCTATTTTCTTTCTTAGTTGCCATATATAGGGGCAGCAACTCTCCTGTATTCAACTTGAACTTATCCCTTTCACGGTAGGACCTCTGAACATTCCCAAGGGTCCTGGCCGGGGTACAGGCAACCAAAGATCTTGTGCACCTCCCTACAACTTCCTTTATTAAAGTCCAAACTCCACCCCTGCTGTCACTCTCCACAAGGAAACACTTTGTCTCAGCAATTTATTTCAACACCACTCCCTTGGGCTGGGCTTCCTCCCACCCACGGACATCCCCACTCTCTAGCCCACTGGCAAGGACCTACCCCCCCACCCCCCAGGGCCTCTAGAAACAACTAGCACTACTGACTCAGTAATACCCTAGGAACTCTCTGGGTTTGACCTGGAGTCTCTGATAATTTGTGAAAATTGCTGGGTAGGAAAACACTAAAAATGGAGTGAAGTAGTAGCCAAATGGTTAAGAGCTACAGGCTGAAAAGCGGTTCATGTTCTGTCTGTCAGGTTACCCTCAATGGCTTCCAGTGGACAGATCCATGTCAACATAATGCTTATCAGTAAATTCTATGAATAATGAAATGAATGTACAATGTAGGGCAGTTCTTGGACCTGACAGAGCAGCACTGCATGCACAAGTTCAGATTTCAAGGATACAGTAGGCCACTCATGCAACCAGATAGTCTCAATCTTAAAGCCCACTGTGCAGAGGGACAAATTCTTGCCAGTGTACCTGAAGGTCACCACAGCCTTTGCATTTATCCTTTCAGATACTTTTCGGGGCCAGAACTGGCATTAGCCAGTTAGCCACCTCATGCTGCACTGCTTAGTTTCTAAGGCCTTTTCTCAGAACAGTACTTTCCTGAGCAAGAATAGGAAAAACATGTTCCCTCTGTACTTGGGGCAATTGACTGCACATACATCGCTATAAAACCATCCGCAGGCAAAAACAAAAAAGGAAACATATATCAGAACAGAAAGTCCTTTTATTCTCTAAACATACAGGTGATCTGCAATTCCTCTAGGTGACCATATCTAACCCACCCACACTGTCAACTAACACTCCCCTCCCCCCCCCCCCCCCCCCCCCCCCCCCCCAGAAGCCTCTCTATGCATCCATTAGCCAGCCCTGGAAGCATTAGATACCACCTATGCACTAATGTGCTCATACCATCAAGTATACATGCAATCATATCCTCTCTGATTTTTCCCTACAGGTGATAGAGACTATCCTCTCACACAACCCCTATATCCCATCCCAAGAAGGCAGAAAAACAGAACTATAATAAGGCCTACAGGCAGACTAAGGCTGTGATAGAGAGGACATTTGACATACTGAAGTCTCTCTTAAGGTGCCTGGACAGGTTGGGGGTTGGGATAGAAATGTTCTACATCCCAGCCAAACAACCAAAAAGGAGGAAAAAAAAGCCTCACGAAACCGTGAGCAACAAAAAGAAAACAGTGAGGTAAACCAAGGAGGATAACAAAGAATTCTTTATTGAAGATGCTAAAAAACGACCCAACACGGCTGAGTTTCGGCCCAAAGGCCTGCCTCAGGGGTCTTGATAAATCTACATGAACAACAGACATGAACAAATATTGTCTATTGTCTAAAAATGAATAAATAAATTAAAATGACACATATACATCGTAAAATAATAGAAAAACACATGATGTGACATGTGATGTAATAAAATGTAAATTAATAGTTGAAAACCTTATGAATCTTTGAGGAATCCTATATAATAATTCTCACCACCAATGTTCTAAAGTAGCTGCCTGTGTCCGTGGCTCCTGGAGTTGCTGAGCTAGGCTCCATAGCCAGGCTGACGTCACTCACAGCTGATTCCCAGGCAGGGGGAGGAGTAGGGAAACACGGAGAGCAACTTGCTCCGTGTGTTTCCCTACTCCTCCCCCTGCCTGGGAATCAGCTGTGAGTGTGCCGCTCAAACACCCCCTCGGCGCATCACCCAAGCCCCCCCCCCCCCCCCCCCCGGCACATCAAACACCCCCTTCCCCCCCCCACCCGAAACACATCAACACCCCACCCTCCCAAAGCACATCAACCCCCTCGCCACCCATAGCTGCCACTGGTAACGCTGTCCGGCCGCTGCTGCTTCTCCTGTTGAGCAGCAGCGGCCGCTACGAAAAGAAAAAAAGCAATAAATGTTTTTAAACCTCAAACGCGGCACCATAGACAGCCATCAGGCATTGGCTGTCAGCTCTGCAGCCGCTCCTCCTCTCGCCTCCACGTCACTGCCCCTGGAGTAAGGCCACGGAGGAGCGCAGCGACGTGAGAGGCGAGAGGAGAAGCGGCTGCAGAGCCGACAGCCAATGCCTGATGGCTGTCTACATTGCTGCGTTTCAGGTTTTAAAACATTTATTGCTTTTTTTCTTTTTGTAGCGGCCGCTGCTGCTCAACAGGAGAAGCAGCAGCGGCCGGACAGCGTTACCAGTGACAGCTGCGGGTGATGAGAGGGTTTGATGCACGGGGGGGAGGGGAGGGTTACTGGACATGGGTGGCTGCAGGGGGGGGGGGGCAGGGGTAGGGTTACCATACGTCCAGATTTACCCGGACATGCCCTCTTTTTGAGGACATGTCCGGACGGGTTTTGGCCAGCCTGCCCATTTGTCCGGATTTCTGGACAAATGGGTGGGCTGACGCTGATGTGCGTGCGGGCGGTGGACCTCCCCTCCCCTTACTCATGATCTTCCCTGGTGGTCTAGTGACTTTGGGGCTAAACAGATTGCATGGTTTAAACTATTTATTTATTTTACATTTTTATGTACCGTTAAGAAAAATAATTGAAATGGTGTGCAATTATAATTTGAACACAAGAATCCCACAAGGAAACAGCACAAGACAAAGAAGTGAGAAGCGGAAGAAGAATCAGCAGACTATTTGACTTGTGGTGATACAATGCTTTATTTATACACAAAATGGTCCATAAGATATACCAAATGTTCTTCTCTTTTAAAGGTCTCGTGTTTCAGCCAGTGCCTGCCTCAGGAGTCTTTCTGTAATTAGTTGAGGTAATAATGATAAAACTGCTGCCAAAAGGGTATCTAAAGGTCTTTAAAAAGGCCGTGATGGAACCCACAGTGTACTACTTGGTTTTCTTTTTCTGCAAGTGGAGGAGCTGTTTCAACTTCACATTTTCAAGAGTGAGGGACAGGCAAGTTCTGCAGGACTCCAGAGGACCTGCCTGTCCCTAGTGATAGAAAATACAGTATTGAAGTATTTAACCTCACTGACAGGAATGCAGTTGGAAGACTCCTACACAGCTTAGAGGAATCATTAGTATCAAGCTGTTAGCATGATAATTCTGCATCTAGACTTTGGTAGGGAGGGTCTGATAGAAATATTTATAGCTTCTGCATTGAAGGTTTGGGGCCATTGTGATGTGGATTCAACATTGACTGCATTAACATAACACAATAACCTTTCTTATGGCTTTGGGTTTGAGGCATGGTGCCAACCTTTTTGCACTGCACTTAATATTTTTCTTGATTCTCAGCCAAGTATCAACTCTCTTGAACCATGATTGAACTACAAAACCCACTGCAAGTGGGATTGATATCATGCTCCCAACGGCTTAAAGTTGGTGATGTGACCTGTTTTTTCTTCTTCACAACAGAGTCCTTTGTTGCCAGAAGTTCTTATAGAGTAGGTGCTTGTCATAACTATAAATTTTCCTTGTTATGTGTTAGCCTGAAGTAGAGCAGGCAGAAATAATAACTGTCCTTATACTTATATTCCTGTTACAGAAAGAAGAATTTTAAATCCTAATTTACCAATGGATATATCAAAGAGTTTAGCAAGGCTAAACCGGCTTTGTGAAAAAAAAAATAAAAGGAAAAAGAAGTATCTTGTTTTGTTTTTAATTTTTTTTTCCTAAAGGAAAAAAAAAAAGATATAAAACCATATTGAGCTTTAAACCACAGGGTTAAGAGGATTATTTGAACATTTCCATTCACAAGAATGGAAAAAAGATAACTGATGCACTTCTGCAAGGGCACAATAGGAGCAATTTTATAACAGAGTACCTACTATTAGATGCCCAGAGGGCTTGCAATAGGGACCTATTCTATAAAGTCAAACTATTACATGGATCAAGCAGATTTGATCATGCTATACCTTTGCTTAAACATGAACACTGGCTTCCTCTCTTTGCTCGCATTCATTACACATATCTCACTTTGGTACACAAAGGCCTTGCTTCAGCTTCCCCAAATTACTTATCATCTCTTCTTACTCCATATATACTATCTCATGCATTCTGTTTCTCACAACACTGAGGGGTCCTTTTACCAAGCTGTGGTAAAAAGGGCTCTGTGCTAGCAGTAGGGGCTATTGCCTTTTTACTGCAGCGGGTAAAAAAGGCTGAAAATAGCCATGGCCATGCAGTAAGATTGCCACATGGCCATGTGAGGGGGAGCACTTACTGCCACCCATTGAGGTAGCGGCAAGGGCTCCCACACTAACCCACGCGGTGCTGCCTGATTACCGCTGGGTTAGCACCATGCCGAAAAATACAGGCCGATTGTCCCTAGAATGGGAAATGGTGCATACCTGGGTTGGAACTACTGCCGGTGCCTGCGTTGGACCAGCAGTAGCTCTAGATTAGTTTATGATAAGCCTGTGTTGGGCTTACCGCTGCTTTGTAAAAGGGCCCCTTACTGCTTCACTTACCATCACTAACTCAAATCCGTTTAGACATCACCTGAGAGACAGTATTCTCATATACAGCCCCAAACTTTGGAATAACCTACCACTCGCAATTAGATCAGAACCTTCACATACCCGATTCAAAAATCTCCTAAAATCTTGTTTTTTCTCGTCTACTTTCTCTGATTAGAATCTCCACTTTCTCTCTTTTTTTTTATCTATTGGAAACCACTTCAATGTATTTACTATGAGAGGTGGTATATCACGTTTCAATAAAAAATAAATAAAAATAAAATAAAGGAAAAAGTGCTACTTTCCCTTACAGAATACTAGGATAACCTAGTATATACGTGTTTAACATTTAGGCTAGAGCACTTATGCCAGCCATAGAGTTAGTATAAATGTGAGTACCTAGGTGTGGTAGACCACCACATAATTTACAGCATTCTGTAAGTTATGTGCATAAGAGGGAGCCCCACCTAGTCTCTGCCTTGTGTATGCCTCCCTTGCAAATATGCATTATCTAAGTTACACAGATATTTGTAGAGTAGCACTTAGGCAGCATGCTGGGATATATGTGAATATCAAGCTTATTTTCGAAAGTGATCGCCAGCCATAAATCAGGAGATAGTCGGCGATCTTGCAAAAGCGGCCAAATCAGTATAATCGAAAGCGGCTTTTTTTACAGCATCGCCGCTTTCCCGTCGCCTCGCCGATGAAAGTTCAAGGGGGCGTGTCAGCAGCGTAGCAAAGGCGGGACATGGGCAGGCATTGGCGTGGCTACCAGATGGCCGGATTTCGCAGATAATGGAAAAAAAAACGGCGTTCAGCAGTATTTCGCCGGGTTTACTTGGTCCTTTAATTTTCACGACCAAGCCTCAAAAAGGTGCCCCAACTCACCAGATGACCACCGGAAGGAATCAGGGATGACCTCCCCGTACTCCCCCAGTGGTCACCAACCCCTTCCCACACTAAAACAATAAAACTAAAAACCTTTTTTGCCAGCCTGTATGCCAGCCTCAAATGCCGTACCCACCTCCATGACAGCAGAATGTGTTCTATCCTCTGACAGCCTTTCCCTGGTTGTGATGTGGCTCTCGGGTGAGTGTGACACCTTTTCTGTTAGGTGCACTGCAGAGTCACATCAGCAATGTATTGTGATGGGTGTAGGGTACTGGGCTCTACTCCCATGGTGCTTTTCCCCCTGCTAACTGGGTCAGAGTGTGTCCAGTTTTGTTTCCGTTAGTCCATGAGGTAGTGGCGATTTTTGTCAGCCACTTTTAGATCCCTTTCATGTGTTACCCACGTTAGAGAACTTAGTTATTACCTTGAATGTTGCTGAAAGAGAGCATTGTACACCATTCTGCCAGCTGTGACCTACTGCTAATCTCAGTACCAGGGAGACTCTTTGCCAGTGGAGCACAACCTCTGATCTGCAGTTAACTGTGAGTAAATGTGCTTTTTCAAATAAAGGACTTTTTCAAAGAGATTAGTCTTCAGGTGTTAACTGGTGTGCCAAGGTTATACAGCAGTAACAAGTCCTAGAGGCCTGCGTGTATGCAGGTCCCTGGAGCACTTTTAATGGGTAGCAGTGCACTTAAGGCAGGCGGACCCAGGCCCATCCCCCCTACCTGTAACACTTGTGCTGGTAAATGGGAGCCCTCCAAAACCCACTATACCCACATGTAGTTGCCCCCTTCACCCCTAAGAGCCACGGTAGTGTTGTACATTTGTGGGTAGTGGGTTTTAGGGGGGGGGGGGTTGGGGGGCTCAGCACCCAAAGTAAGGGAGCTATGCATGTGGGAGCTTTTTCTGAAGTCCACCACACTGACCCCTAGGGTGCCCAGTTAGTGTCCTGGCATGTCAGGGGGGGCCAGTGCACTACAAATGCTGGCTCCTCCCATGACCAAATGCCTTGCATTTTGCCGGGTTTGAGATGGCCTGCAGTTTTTTCCATTATCGCTGAAAAACAAAACCGTTATCTCAACGCCCGGTGAACTCTGGCATTTGGCTGGGCTAAACCGTATTATCGAAAAAAAGATGGCTGGCCATCTTTTTCAAAAATACGTTTCCGGCCAGCTGTTGCGCCGCTGCCAAAATAGATCGCCGGCGACGTTCAATTATGCCCCTCCACGTGTACATAACCATCCCCTTCCTCTTTGTATGCAGCAAAAATAGAAACAAAGAAAATAAAGGTAACAGCAATCATTTTTTATTAAACAATCCGCAAATACAAATCAACAGCAATTTGAAACACAGTATACATTTAGCATCTTTCTGATTGTCATTTTTTAAGTTGTGATATCATCAACATGAACAGCATAAACTCCTTACACCTTCATCCTCCATTCCCTTTCTAATCCCCCACTCCCCCTTCTCCCACCCCTTTTCCTTAAACGGAGATTTCAGTCATCAAATTCAACGCTGTTATCCAATATACCATTATAAAAGGAACTTTATAAAAATTAGATAGGACAGGAAAATTCAAAAGGATTCAATCACCCAGAAATTAAAAGTCAAACATATAGGATAAATCAATCAGACCCAGAGGACAGGCAACCTAGGTACCAAAAGCCAAACAAAAAAGTGAGATTTCAGAGCTGATTTAAAACTTTTTAAAGAGAGACTTCCTTATGAAGAAAAACAGGAAAAGAATTCTAAAACCTGGGAGCCAGAAAGAAAAATTCTGAATTCCTAGTTTTATCCAGATGAGCTCCCTTCTCCTGTCCATAACACATACCCACAGCTTCCTTGGGCACTGCACACAATACAACTTCAAGCGGCTCGGGCTGTCCTTCCCAACAGATCACATAGCAAGAGGTGGAGGCAAGTAGCTGCACATCATCAGGGCATGTCCATTTTCTCTGCCATCCTGAACCTGACTGCTTATTTAAAACCAGGTGGGACTCCATACAGCCATGTTTCAAATCATCAACTGGGCCCAGGATGGCAGGTAGAAGGATGTGGACTGATGTACAGCTGCCTCCTCTTGCTCCATGATCAAGAAGGAATAGCCTAAGTTGGAAATGATGTGTCACAAAAAAGGCCTCAGCAAGCTAGGGATATGTGCTATGGGAGGGGTGGGTGAGGGTGCTGGAGAAGGGGGCAAAATCAAGTTGGAAGGCATGTGCTACATAATTCAGATGTGCAGTCAAACCCAGGACAAGAAAAGGAGAACATAGCCTTATGTGCAGCTGTTTTCCACTTCCTCTTGCCAAGTGATTGAGGGGGAGGAGGTTGGACAGCGCCAGCTGGAAAGTATGTGACATGGAGGAGGGAGATCCAAGCAAGCTGAGCATGTGTGCCATAGGGGATGTTGAAGCAATTTGGAAAGAGTCTGCCACAGAGGAATAACTGGAGCAAGTTAAGACAGTGTGCTATTGAGAAGAGGTCCCAGGGCAAGCTGCGGGGTTTGCTATGCAGAGGGGATCCAGAGCAAGTTGAAACAGTGTGCTGTGGTGGGGGGCTCTAAAGCAAGATGGAGAAGAAAGGAGGAAAAGGACCCAAGAGCAAGTTGGGATTGT
The DNA here is from genome assembly GCF_901765095.1 of Microcaecilia unicolor. Lineage (NCBI taxonomy): Eukaryota > Metazoa > Chordata > Amphibia > Gymnophiona > Siphonopidae > Microcaecilia > Microcaecilia unicolor. The sequence goes on from NC_044031.1 coordinate 410,605,565, forward strand.
TTGCCTTGGGGAAAGAGGTTGTGTGCCATGGAGAGGGGGTTCTAGAGCATGTTATGAAGGGATGACCCAGAGCAAGATGAAGGGTTTGTGCTGAGGGGGTTTAAAACAAATTGGGGCAGTGTGCTCGGGGGGGGGGGGGGAGGGTACAGAGAAAGCTGTAGAGATTGGGTGGGGGAGGGTCAAATATATGCTTAAGGAAAAAGAATGAAAACTGAGGCTATGTGCTTGGATGGAGAGATTTTGGGGACAGAGAGCTGAGGGTGGGAGCTGTAGCCTCAGAGAAAGAAAAGGGGAATAGAAAGACGGGTAGGATGGGATAGGAGTGGAGGTGTAACAAGAATTAATTTCAGTTCTTAATATCCATTAAAACGCTACAAAAATGTTACAGTTCTGACTCAGCACAATCAATAATTATGCTACATATATTTCAATAATCCTGACAATTAAACTGATACCATAACAGAGGGAAGGAATTAACTGCAGTGCAGAAAAAGAAAACCAGGAGGTTTCCATTCTGGAGATGGGATAGAGAAAGTTGGGAGCTGAATCTGCCAGTGGAAGAGAAGGGGCTCAAGCAAAGCTAGGGCAAGATAGCTCTGGGGAGGAAGGAACTTAGTAAGTTATATTGCTAGAAAGAAAGAAGCTGGGTAGGAGTCAGATCTTATGATGTGGGAATTCTGTACAAAAAATTGCAAATAAAACATGTAGAATTTTGCCAAGTTTTAAAATGTTGTATTTTATAATTTTCAAAATTTTTGCAGAGAATTTTAATTTTAGTTATGAATTCACTCAGAAGCATCATTTTCTTTGGGAGTGAACACAGTGGACTGGACCTAATCCTTGGAATTGTGCCAAGTACTTGTGTTCTCTATTAACCACTGTAAGAATCGAGATGCTAGGCTTGATGGACCTTTGGTCTTACCCAGTACATATTCTGGCCAGAACATATTGTTTTACTGGAAAAAAAAAAACTTTTTTTTCTGCTTAGGGACATGCAGCATTTTTTTAAGTTAACAGAGTAAAGAAACCATACTGACCTTGATAGTTCTCGTTCCTGGTTCTTGTGAATCCATACACTGGAACTACATGGAACTAAAAAAAATAAATAAATAAAGCAAAAGAATCACATTCTCGGTTAACTACAAATTTCACAAGTATCTCTAATAAAGTGTACAGGTACTTATCTGATATTCTTAGTCTGTATCTTTCATGAAATTTGACACATGTTCACTCTAGAAGTAAATGGTAAATGAAATAATTAGAATTTATAGAAAAGAAAATGTAGCTCTGAGTTCAGAAAGATTACACCAAATCAACAATCTGTGGAGTACAAATTATTATTGGATTAATAAATGAAACTAACAATCTAAATTAATTTTTGGATTTCAAATAATTCACTAACCCCTCACCACAAACTATCTCTGGGGTAACTTTGGGTACTGTAAATTATGAGATTACAGAGGGGTGGAAGTGTTTTTATGAAATCCCTCTCAATTAAGAAGGTTGCTCTTGGTAAGTTTTGGAAACAATATAAATTTTAAAAAAATCATAACATAGGAGGAGACACTTAGGAGTATGTTTACTAAGGTGTGTTAGCATTTTTAACACACCTTTAAATTTAAAGCACGTTAAATACTAACACGCCTATACATTTCTATGGGTTCATTAGCGTTAACACGCGTAAACCATTTACGTGCATTAAAAACGCTAAAGCGCTCATAGCGCACCTTAGTAAACATAGGTGTTAGCACCTATCCCTACAGAAGAGCCCTATTTATTAAAACATGGTATGCTTAGCTGCCAAACTATATGATAACTACAACATCTCTACATTAACATTTGGGATTGTCCGCAACAGTTTCCCCATTCAATTAAGGGTCCTTTTACCAAGCCGCGCTAGAAGGTGGCTAGCACTGAAATTAGCACATGGGTTTGCCGTGTGCTGTGGCCACTTTCTAATGCGGCTAAAAAATGGCAGCAGTTAGGTTTTTTTTTTTAATATTGGCCATGCACTAATTTCTCCATTAGTGTGAGGTCATTAATGCCGAAAGCCCTTACCACTACCTATTTAGGAGGTGGTAAGGGCTCCCGTGCTACTCCTGCATTAATCGGATAGCATGTGGTAATGATTAGCACAAGCACACCTACTTTCTGCCCCCTGGATATGTCTCTCAAGGTAAAAAGTAAAAAATATTTTTTTACCACAGTAGTAGCGTGCGCTGATGACCAAACTACCATGGGACACCTCAGCGTGTCCAGCATAAGTACATAAGTACATAAGTACATAAGTAGTGCCATACTGGGAAAGACCAAAGGTCCATCTAGCCCAGCATCCTGTCACCGACAGTGGCCAATCCAGGTCAAGGGCACCTGGCACGCTCCCCAAACGTAAAAACATTCCAGACAAGTTATACCTAAAAATGCGGAATTTTTCCAAGTCCATTTAATAGCGGTCTATGGACTTGTCCTTTAGGAATCTATCTAACCCCTTTTTAAACTCCGTCAAGCTAACCGCCCGTACCACGTTCTCCGGCAACGAATTCCAGAGTCTAATTACACGTTGGGTGAAGAAAAATTTTCTCCGATTCGTTTTAAATTTACCACACTGTAGCTTCAACTCATGCCCTCTAGTCCTAGTATTTTTGGATAGCGTGAACAGTCGCTTCACATCCACCCGATCCATTCCACTCATTATTTTATACACTTCTATCATATCTCCCCTCAGCCGTCTCTTCTCCAAGCTGAAAAGCCCTAGCCTTCTCAGCCTCTCTTCATAGGAAAGTCGTCCCATCCCCACTATCATTTTCGTCACCCTTCGCTGTATCTTTTCCAATTCTACATCACGGACGTCAAAACATGATGATGTCGAGAGCAGTGGACCTATCAGAGGCGCGAGGGCGGGGCAGAGAGAGATGGTTACAGAGCGACGAACCTAATGATCCTTACGAACCCTTCACTTCAGTGAAGCCATGGCGTCAGCTTCAGAATGTTGAAGGTGCCTTTTATTATAGTAGAGATTATATATTAAGTGATGCAGCAAATTCAGTGGGGGTGTCAGGAAGAAGTGAAATATATAGGGGTCCTTTTACTAAGCTGTGGTAAAAAGTGGCCTTCGATAGTGTAGGTGCGTGTATTGGGTGCATGCTAAGCCACTTTTTACTGTATCTACAAAGTATGGGGTTTTTTTAAGTGCTTGCAGTAAAAATGAAACCAGCACATGCCCAAAACTGGCCTAAGCCCTTAACGCTACCCATTGATCAAGTGGTAAAGGCTCATGTGCTACACATGTGGTGACTGGTTGGAGCACACCAAGTGCCGATTACTGTCGGAACCGGCACGCATAGGAGGAAATAAATAAATAATTGATCCAGGCATTATAGGTGTGCACCAAATCTGAAATTACCGCCAGGAGGGTGCACTGGCCTGGCGGTAGACTCATTTTGGTGCAAGCTGCATGCGCGTAGAGCCTACTGCAGCTTAGTAAAAGGGCCCCTAAATAATATTCAGCACGGAGTTCTAACATTGTTGAAGACTGAACTAAAAAAGTAAGTTTTCAATAAATTGCAAAATAACCCATAATCACTACTATATCTAATTTGTTTAGGAAGAGAATTCCAGATTTTGGTGCATTGATAAGAAAAGTTAGCATTGTGGATTGCTTTGTAAGATACATTTTGCAACTGGGGAAATGTAAAATGAGATGTTCTCTGGATGACACAGAAGTCTTGCGTGGAGGTAAATCAATGAGTTTATTCATATAGGACAGTGACATACCAAATAAAATTTGATGGACCAATGCATATAGCTTGAACAAAATTCTGCTTTTTATAGATAACCAGTGTATATAATGAAGGAGTGAGGCAGCTTTAACAAAGTACAGTGATTTACAAATTAGACGAGCAGCCGTGTTTTGAACAGTTTGTAGTTTTTTACGAAGGCCGCATTTAATTCCAGCATAGATGGAATTACGATAACCAATTTTTGTTAGAACAAAAGATTGGGTTAAGGTACAGAAGACTGGTCTTGTGAAAAATGATCACAATCTCTTTAGTTTCCAAAGCATATGGAAGGAACTAGAGACAACATTCGAGACTTAACTTCTACAGATAAAAACTTTTGAATTCTTTATTTGTTCATTTCACATTTATATTAATAACAGAACATAAATGTATGGAAATATCAGAAATATAATACGGCATTACAAAATACCACATGTAACAGAAGAAAAAACATTTTCATTTTGTCCACAATAAGTTGAATCAAGAACTAAGAAATATAAAACAAATGGAAAAATTACATAAATTTCTAGCAGACGAGAAAGCAAAATATCCACAGCCAATTTTACAGCACTCTCCTTAATTATGGGACTATCTCTATTGGCGGTACAGCTTTTTCTTTTGACTCAATAAATTCAAGTAGTTTTTTAGGACTAAAGAAAAGATAATTTACCGATTGAAAAGAGATACAACATCGACAAGGAAATTTTAAATTAAAGGAGCCACCCAAATTCAAAATTCTAGATTTATAAGTTAAGAATTCCTTCCTTTTCTTTTGAGTAGTTCGCGCTAAATCCGGAAATACTTGAATTTTTTGTCCCAAAAATGTCTCGTTAATGTGTCTGAAGTAAGACTTTAGGATATTGTTACGATCATATTCAAGTACAAATGTGACCAATAATGTCGTCCGGTCAGAGATCAACTCCAGAGAAGACTCCAAAAATTCAGTCAGATTTAAATCTTGAGATGTAGTTGGTTGCTTTTTATCTTGGAGCCCACTGAATACACCCGTTATGTATTTTGTCCGTGTTATAGGGGGATATGCCTCCTCTGGAATTCCCAGAACATCCTTAAAATATTTTTTAAGCATATCTGAAGCATTAATTAGAGGAGATTTCAGAAAGTTGAGAAATCTTAAATTATTTCTACGAACATTATTTTCTAGATATTCTATCTTTCTTTCGTGAACTTCTCGTTCTTTAATCAAAGCTTCCGTTATATGTTGTAATTTAGTAATATCTTCTTGAATTTTCAAGTTCTTAGCACTCTGTTCTTGAAATTAAGCGTTCAATACCTGATCCGCATTTTTTAATTCCGTTATTTCATTTTTAAAGGAAGCATTAATCAAAAGTAGTGTGCTGTTCACGCTCTGGATAGCTTCCCATAGCAAATCCATTGTCACTACACTTGGTCTTAATAATCCTCCGGTACTCACAGTTCCGATCTCCGAGGCAGTCTGCACACTTCCCCGAAGGGGTTCCTGCAGTGGTGATTCCTTGCCCGGGGTTGAACTAGTTATGGGGCCACCTTCCACCAGCGCCGAGGCTCTAGGCTGCTCCAAGGCCTCCAAACGCTGTTCTCCCATAGCTAAAAAATCGCTTCCGGGTTGCGGAGGTGCAGTGAGAGACGGGGGCTAAGCATCGCTCCCTCAGTGCTGCGTTCGGCGCTAGATAGCGCCGGACCAATCGACATGGACATCTGCACTCCAGGGGTTCCAGCCCGAAAGCCCTGCAAAGTTGTCTGGCGAAGGACAGGAGTTGACGGCGGTACTTTGGTGGTAGTTATCGCCGTTTTCCCTTTTCTTTTCCCCATTTTAGGTCGGGGAAAATAGTCGCCCGTCAGGTCGCTTGTGGGCTTTCAAGAGCTGAAAAACCCAGCATCTGCACTTGACGCCATCTTGATTCTCTGCTTTAATTTCTGTTTCTACAGATAAAAACTGATTAATTGTAACCCCTAAGATTATCATTGAGGATACAAGAGGATAGGTTATATTATCAATTGTAAAGTCTTTTGAAAATAGTCAGTTGATAAGGATTTGTTATTAATAAAAATTTAGTCTTCTCAGTATTAAGTTTCAATTAAAAATTAGAAACCCAGGATTCAGTTAATGCGATACCTAATATCTGATTTTGTTAATGATATCATAAAGAGTTTTGGAAAATGGGATGTAAATAGTGATGTCATCAGCATAAATAAAAATAGAAAGAGCATTGCTCTCAAGTAGATTACCAAGAGGAATCATCATGATGTTAAATAAGATGGGAGACAAGGGAGAACCCTGCAGTACTCCACAACTAGAAAGCCAGGATGAAGTGATAGTGCCTAATTTTTTAACTTGGTAAAATCTAGATTTCAAAAACCCTGAGAACCAATCATGGACAGCACCAGAAATACCATAATGGTCAAGAATATTTAAGAAAACATTGTGGTCGACAGTATCAAATGCGCTAAACATATTGAATTTTGGAGTACTATAATTTTATTACCAATACTGAGCTCCCGTCTGAAGCTGGCTAAGAGAGTGGTAAGAACAGTTTTGGTGCTGTAGGAAGGTCTAAATCCAGATTGCGATTTGTGCAGAATAGAACGGCGTTAGAGATATTCTATTAGTTGTTGCGAGACCAGACCTTCCATGACCTTGACAAATATAGGGATTGAGGCTAAAGGTCTGGAAATAATGCTTTGGCTTATTTGGGAATTTTTAGGGATAGGGGTCAGGGTAATATTGCCACCTCTTAGAGGAAATAGACTCAGGAATAACATTAAAGTAAGATAGGAGTGTAGATAATCAAAAAAACTGTGAGGGGGCTTACCTAAGCAGATAGTTGGGACAAATTTGAAGTAGACATTGCGATTTGGCATATTTGCATAATAGCTGTCTGACTTGATCCACTGAAAAAGAATGAAATGCAGACCAAATTCTGTCAGCTTGCAAACAAAAGGATGACTGATCATGTTGATTCAGGGGGGGGTGGGGGGAAGAGCTCCAGTCTGATTTTAATTATTTTCTGTTCAAAATAGTTTGCCAATTGATCTGCAGAAGGCAAGGATTCATTAATTTTAGAAACAGATTGAGTGTTAATTAAGTTGTTAACCAAAGAATATAGGGGTCCTTTTACTAAGGTGCGCTGAAACATGGCCTGCAGTAGTGTAGATGCGTGTTTTGGGTGCACGCAGAAATATTTTTCAGCACACCTACAAAAAATTCTTTTTTTTGCTGAAAATGGATGTGCGGCAAAATCAAAATTGTCGCGCATCCATTTTGGGTCTGAGACCTTACCGCCAGCCATAGACCTAGCGGGTAAAGAATTTGGGCAGTAATGACCTACACGCATCAGATGCCACTTGGCGCGTCCGCTCAGTGTGCCACAAAATAAAAAATATTTTTCAGAAGTGCGTAGTGGACGCACGTCAAAATTGAAATTAATGCAAGGGCCATGCAATAACCGGATGGTAACTCCAAGTTGGTGTGTGTTGGGCGCGCATAGGCACCTATGCGGCTTAGTAAAAGGGGCCCAGACTTTTATTTCACCTATAGACTGAGTAATAAATAGTTTTAGCCTTAATAATCAAGTGCTTATATTCTTTTAAGAGTTTTTTTCCAAAGATTCCGTTGGTCCATGGTTCTAGTTTTAGCCCAGACTCTTGCCATCTGCACTTACACTTAATTTCTAAAAGAGAGTCATTAAACCAGGGAGATAATTTTTTAGTTGTTACTTTTAGTGGAGCCAACTCATCTAGTACTTCTTTACGTGTATCATTCCATTGTTGTATAAAGTCTGTGGAAGAAGATGAGATAAACAAGTTAGTCATTTGATCTTTAGACCAGAAGCTTACTGGATCAATTGTGCCACTCGTAATAAAGGTATTAAGTTTATTTGCTATATTGGGACAACTTATAGCTTCTTTCCAATTAAGTCTGAATATTAGCCTACTATGATCTGACCATGGAATAGGAGACCACTGTGGTTCTGATATAAAAATGTTTGTGGGATCACTAAATTTAGTTGCTAATATATCTAATTGATGACCTTTGGTACAAGAAGACAAATTATTAAAAAGTGAGAATCGCCAAATACCAAGAAAATCAAGAAAATGTTTTGTATTCTGATTATTAGTGTCTTCGAGACTTAAGTTCATGTCTCCAACCAATACAATATTATCGTTATTGACATAAGCATTAGCAATGAACTCATTTAATTCCTCTTCTACTTGAGGGAAAGGGGGAAGAAGAGTCAGGTAATGTCCGTTACGGTCTTTGGTTGTATTGTGTTGCAAGTGACCGGTATTTTTATGTTGGGTCAGTGGGGTATGCTATTCTGAACAGATCTGTCTTTAGTGCTTTCTGAAAACTTAGGTGGTCGAGCGTAGTTTTTACTGCTTTTGACAATACGTTCCATACTTGTGCGCTTAGGTAGGAAAAGCTGGTTACATAGGTGGATTTGTATTTGAGTCCTTTGCTGCTTGGGTAGTGGAGGTTTAGATATGATCATGCAGATTTTGTGGTGTTTCTGGTTGGCAGGTCGATGAGGTCTGTCATGTATCCTGGTGCCTCGCCGTAAATAATTTTATGAACAGTCGTGTAGATTTTGAAAGTGATGCGTAACTTATAGGTATTGATAGGTAAGGGATGTTCTCTGGTTTTGATAGAGGAATTTGGATTAAATTCTGTTTAAAGATGATTCAACTTTGAATCTGTTCTGTTAAATCGATTTGTGGCAAATGTAGAGTTTATGCCCTGATAAACACCTTGAATGAATGCAAACGTAGATGGATTGAGATGGAATCTGTTAGTCACCCATTTTGGATAGGGTCTAATACTATAAATGATAGGAATATTTAGATAAACATCAAAGCATATCATTTTCTGTTTAAGATGATTCAACTTTGAATCTTTTCTGAAATTCTGAAGAACTGTTTTTTTGTTTTCTATAAATTGTATCTCTTTTTTTTTAATTACCACTTTAATGTGTGGATACTTTATTGAGAGACACTGTATATGATCCCCTTGGGCCTAGCAGAATTTGTGTCTCCTCCCCTACTGGAAAATTCTGTACCTTCTGAAGGAGGATTCTTGCTGCTAGAAGGAAGAAACACAGCATGGTTAAACATATAACACAAACACATATACATACAAACCTACATGCATAAGCACATGTACACAAACATTCAAACCCAAATATAAACAAGATAAACAGACAGTTGATAATGTATTTCAAGTGTTAGATAAATTTATTCAAACAGTGTGCCTGGATCTACAACACTTACATAACAAAGAAGTGGTTGTGTGAATTAACAATGCTAATAGAAAGGAATGAAACAGTTTCTATTTTTATTAAACAACCAAGAAGTTACATGCAATTTAACAAACATCAATAGTAACGAACTGGTCATTACTCTCATTCAGATTCACCTAAAAAGAATCCTTACTGGTTGCAGGGGTCCTGGTTATTATGGGGTGAGTCCCTCAATGATCACTCCACCCCTGAAGGGTGGCTGGCATTTGAGTACGGCACCTTTTTTGCTAGACAAAATGCACTGGAAGAAAATGATAAAAACAAGGTTTCCCTTGTTAAAGCTTCAGTTCCATGTCAGTGCTGCTGTTCCTTGCTCCCTTAAATTTTAACTGCCAGACCTTTGCCTATTCTTCTAATGTTTGGAGATCTCTTCTCATGGTTTCTACTCCCTCCGAGGTATTCACTCTATTGGATATCTTTGTCTCATCCACAAAAAGGCAAACTGTTCCTTTTAACCCTTCAGTCATGTCAGTCAGACATACCACTGCTCACCTTCCTCTACTCCAAGTGTATTCCATTTACCACCACCCTCTGTCATCTGTCAGTCAACTAGTTTCCAATCTAGTTCACCACTTGGGTCCTAAGTTCAGTCCTCTCAGCTTATTCAGAAGTCTTCTGTGAGGGACTGTATAGAAGCATAGAAACATGATGGCAGATAAAGGCCAAATGGCCCATCCAGTCTGCCCATCCTCTGTAACCGCTAACTCTTCCATTTCCTAAGCGATCCCACGTACTTAGACCATGCCTTCTTAAATTCAGACACCGTCCTCGACTCCACAACCTCCACCGGGAGGCCATTCCACACTTCCACCACCCATTCATTGAAATAATACTTTCTTAGTAGTAGTAGTAGTAGTAGTAGTTATATTACTCCTAAGGTTATTCCATCTTCACTTCATTGTATCCCCCCTTGTTCTAGAGTTTTCCTTCAGTTGAAAAAGGCTCACTTCCTGTACATTAATGCCCTTGAGATATTTAAACGTCTCTATCATGTCTCTTCTCTCCCTCCTCTCTTCCAGCGTATACATGTTGAGGTTCATAAACCTGTCCCTATATTTTTTTGTGTTCAAGACCGCTTACTAAATTGTAGGCACCCTCTGGACTGACTCCATCCTGTTTATATCCTTCTGTAAGAGCGGTCTCCAGAACTGCACACAGTACTCTAAATGGGGCCTCACCAGAGACTTATACAAGGGCACTATCACCTCCTTTTTCCTGTTGGTCATCCCTCCCTTTATGCACCCAAGCATCCTTCTGGCTTTGACCATCACTTTTTCTACCTGTTTGGAAGCTTTAAGGTCATCAGACACAATCACCCCCAAGTCCCCCTCAGATTTTTGCAACCCAAGTGCATGACCCTGCATTTTTTAGCTTTTAATCTTAGTTGCCAAATCAAAGGCTTTGTAACCTTTAGGCATTTTATTTCCATACTACAACTGCCAGACATGTTGAAAAATCATAAATTATGACATAGCTTAAATCCTATGTGTATTTTTTAGAAATAAAAGACATTGATCTATTACTTTTGCTTGAAAACACTAAGCATATCATAAACCTCATTTTTCATTCCTACAGTAATACAGTTGAATTAGCGCAAATTTAAAATTATGAGCAACAGTACCAATTGTAATAGTTTTAACTTTCATTTCAAAACAACTAATAGTAAATTATGTTATGACAAATGACTCTTTGGGGCTCATTTTCAAAAGAGAAAAATGTCCAAAAAGTGTCATAAAGATTCATTTGGATGGATTTCTTCTCAAAACATCTAAATCGGTATTTTTGAAACCTATTTTGCAGATGTTTATCTATGCATTTCGTCTGCAAATGTGTCCAAATCACAAGGGAGCATGTCAGGGGCATTTCAAAGGCAGGCTTAGGGCGTGCTTAACACTTGGATGTTTTACAGCCATAATGGAACAAAACAAAAACGTCTAGGATGAAAACTTCAATATTTTGGTCTAGACCTGTTTTTAGAACAAATAAGGCACAAAAAGGTGCCCTAAATGACCACTGGAGGGAATCAGGGATGACCTTCCCTTACCTCCCCAGTGGTCACTGACCCCCCACCCCCAAAAATGTGAATAAAAATAGTACTCACTAGCCTCTATGACAGCCTCAGATGTTATAGCCAGGTTCATTAGAGCAGCATGCAGTTCCCTGGAGTAATGTAGTTGTGGGTGCAGTGCACTGTAGATAGGTGGACCCAGGCCCATACCGCCTACTTGTTACACTTGTAGTGGAAACTGTGAGCCCTCCAAAACTCACCAGAAACCCACTGTACCCACATATAGGTGCCCCCTTCACTCATAAGGGCTATTGTAGTGGTGTACAGTTGGGGATACTGGGTTTGGGAGGGCTCAGCAGACAGGATAAAGGAGCAATGGTGATATGTGTACCTGGGAGCATTTATATGAAGTCCACAGCAGTGCCACCTAGGGCACCCTACTGCTCTCCTGCGATGTCTGGGGGCCCAGTCTGCTAAAAATGCTGGCCCCTAATACATCCCAATGGCTTGATTTTTTAAATATTTTTCACGTCCATATTTTTTTTTTTTTTAAATGCCTGAAAAAAACTGTTACAAACAGTATATATATATATTAAAAAAAAGGACTTTTTCCAGTTTCAAAAATGGCCATATTTACCATTTGAATTTTGGGCATTTAGCACAAAGCATCCAAAGTCCAACTTATACATCATATCAAATTGCCCCTCTTTGTTTCCACATCATCTTATCTTTTACTGTGAAGTGTCTACTTTTCTATTTTAATTCCACTCTTTGTACTTCTGTTGCCAGGGTACTAATAACTTGATCTTTCCTTAAGGTGAGTAGGTCTTCAGATTGAGTACATCAATTTGTTTTTCAAAATACTATAGTTTCCATTCTCCCAGAAACATTCACTTTTCATAATTCAGAGAAAGCTCATGGTGAGAGAGAACACTGCTTTCATTTAAATATACTTGATTATGCATTTAATTGCTTATTTGGCAGAAACTGACTCCTTGCTTCATTGGAAACAGACGTGATAACCTGCTTTAAAGACAAGAAGAATCATGGCACAGAGCTAAATCATGGCAGCAATGTAACGGGTCAATTATACCCTTAGGTACCAGTTTATAGAGATTAAAGGTACCACTTATAAATACTGCTTTGATCACTAAATAGGCCATTTATTCCTCATCTTTCTTACTTTTAATCCTGGGAGCAAACAAGATAACACTACAAAAATGCTTATCTTTAAAGAAAAATTACAATAAAAGCTTTTCTTCTTTGCTACATATGTTAAACAACATCTAAATTTTCCCCAGTTTTAATTTGACATATTTAAATTATTTCTGTAAATCATAATCCCCCCAAAAAAAAATTCAGGAAGAGCTCCAGCTGTTAACCAGAGCATCATTTGCTAATGGGCTCAGTTCCCATTCCCCTTTATCCCCCTAGAGGGGCATTTTCAATATGATGTCGAAGTCCAATTGTAGACATTTTGCTGAAAAATTCTCATCCTGAACATAGCAATGTTTCAGACATTTTTGCGCTCAGAACGTATTTCTGTAGGTCCTAGAAAAAGAACGCACAAAACAAGCCATAGGAATGGCTGTGTGCAGTGGCATACAAAGGGCGGCGTGGTGGGTGTGGTCCACCCTGGGTGCACGCTGCAAGGGCATGCACAGAGCATCAGCTTAGCTGTTGGCTCCACTGGTTCCCTGCTCCCTCTGACGTTACTTCCTGTTCCGGAACAGGGAACTGGTGGAGATGACAGCCGCGCGACTGTTCCCTGCACCCCCAGGAGGTAAGAATGATGCACTTGGGGGTGTGGAAGTGATGTGCCGGGGGGGGGGGGGGGAGGGTGATGTGCTGGGGGGGACAGCGGCAATCTGCCCCAGGGGTGCAGCCGACCTAGGAACACCACTGGCTATGTGGCATGATTCTCAGTAAACTGGTCACACAGATATTCTAGCAGAGCAGAGCGGCAGCCTAGTAGTCAGTGCAGTGGCGTTCACATAAAGAGACCCAGGTATGAATCCCATGTTAACACCCTTATTTTGAGTTGTGAGCCCTCCAGAAACACCTACAAACCTACTGTACCTGAATGCACACCACTACAAGAGCCCTTAGGTCTGCAGGTATCTTCTTTCTATAGGTACAGTTAGTATTTTGTGGGTTTTGGAAGGTTCACAATTTCCACAAGTGTACTATTTAGAGTGGGCTATAGACCTGGGTTCCTTTTGCTACAGTCCACTGCACCGGCCACCAGCCTACTCCTGGGACCAGCTTGCTGCTCTAATAGAACATAAGAGTAGTCATACTGGGTCAGACCATTGGCCAACCTAGCCCAGTATCCTGTTTTCCAAACAGTGGCCAAGCCAGGTCACAAGTACCTGGCAGAAACCCAAATCGTGGCAATACTCCATAATACAAATCCCAAGACAATCAGTTGCCTCCCATGTCTGCCTCAATAGCAGACTATGGACTTTTCCTCCAGGAATTTGTCCATACCTTTTTTTAAACCCAGATACACTAACCACTTTTACTATATCCTCCAGCAAAGAGTTCCAGAGCTTAACTATTCGTTGAGTGAAAAAATATTTCCTCCTAGTTGTTTTAAAAGTATTTCCATGTAACTTCCTCTGGAATTAGTAAAAAATTGATTTACTTCTATTCGTTCTACACCACTCAGGATTTTGTAGACCTCAATCATGGGCATGGCCATAATATCTGAAGTTGTCACAGAGCCTGGTATGTATTGTCACTGTCACATCTTTAGGGGGTGGGAGGGGGTCAATGATCACTGGGGAATGAAAGGAGTGGGTCATACCATAATACCCCCAGTGTTCAGTCGGTCAGTTAGGGCATCTTTTTGTGACTTAGTTGTGATTGAAACAGGTCCAGATAAAAAGTCCCAATTTTTTACCTAGATGTTTTTACCTTGTTCCATTATCCTGGGAAAATGTTCCAATTCTAGGCCTGCCCAAATCCTGCTCAAAACAAGCCCCCAACACACCCTCTTGCAATTTAGATTGCGGGGAAAACCATCTCAAATCTGACTTACAAAAATTGCAACTTGAACATTTTCCTCTGAAGAACATCCATCTGCCGCTTTGTGCCTCTTTTGAGACATTTTTCTCTTTTGAAAATGAGCACCGTAGCTATCTCTGTAATTACAGATCCTTCCCATAAAGTCCTGTGAAGGCAGCTCTACAGTCACTTGGCATTCCATGAATGGATGGACACTCTTTTCTCATGCATACCCTAAACGTTATTGTACAGACAGCTGACTTTTCTCCTCTAGGCAAAAGCATGGTGCAACCATGCCCTATTGGTCCTTTACAAAGAACAAGAGGGCCAGTTCAAATGGACTCATTTTGATTAGATCCTTGTGTTTTAAGAGTCTGCAGCGATGCTAGTCCCTCTCCATACTTTCTGATTATTTGGATCCAGATGGTGACAATGATGAAGAAACATTATCTGATATCATAGTATGTCGCTGTTTTACTCACAATTTCCTTTCTCATTCATTTCCAAAATTTCAGCTTGTTTTAGTGCCAATAACTACATAAACACAATCAGTTACCAGTGCTCTCCTCCAGTGCCTAAACTTCAAGTATATTTTCTCTAGTTGCATTTCATAATGGCCATCATCATCATCATCTGCAATACACTTTGTGAATTTATGATACTGGGAAACTGAGATTTCTCCTACCCCTCTGCTACCTTCCTTGAAGAGTGTAAAAGATGGTATGGTAATGGCTGCCTAATTCCCCCAAAAGATGGTATGCTCCTTGAAAACTTTGAATGACATATGATTCCCCCACAGATTCTACATGCCGGGAGGAGTAATTTAGCAATATGTCTAAAGAGTATGCGGCTCAAGTGTGATATAATAGGGATGTATATAACCTCTGATAAAGATGAGTTAGGAGTCTTCTTTGAATTTGCTACCCTACTGGTAAACAGCCAAGGGGAGTATATGTGCTCTTCTAAAAGGCTAAAACCCACAGTCAGTGAACAAAAAGGAGAAGATTTAGGTTATGTTAGTGTTTTGCTAGAAGATTTTGTTTGGCTTTATACCTGTGTTTTTGGCCTTTTTTTTACCTGAAATCTACACTGCAATGAATTGTGCCTTTGTTCAGAGACAGACCCAGAAACCTAGATAAAATATATTCTATCCAGTCAATACTCAGTCTACAGCAGTCAGCATTTTTTAAAATGCTGACTGTTGTGGGCTATATTTGCCCCCAAATATTCAGTGCCAGACCATATCTGGCTACCTGCATTGAAAATCTGGGTCATCATAGGTCACTGTCAATATTTACTACTGGTACCTGAATAACTAACCAGGCATAGTTAGAACTGTTTTTTATGCGGTCCTATTTGCCAGGTTAATTATCTGGGCACTAACACTGAATACTGGCAGTGAAGGCACTAAGCAGATAGTGCTGCAGTGGTCAGACATAATGGAGGTAATTCTATAGGTGCTCCAATTTCACGTGGTAAGAGTGTTTTCTACATTGGCACCTGGATGCCCAGATGCTCTTATAGAATATTAATGTAACCCAGTATTGGAGAACCCAAAGTCTATGCACCTGCAGTTACACAAGCCATAGACCTGGTATATAACTGTGGGTGCCTAAATGAAACAAGGGTGTGTGCTAACTTTGTGTAAGTAACTAGCTTATGTGGCAGCACTATCCATGCCCCTACAATGTTCTGTCCATGTGAACACATCCTTTGCATTTAGCCTTACGCCAACTATGTCACTTATGCAGACCCTTATAGAATAGAATTTAACTGTTTTGCTACCACTTACATATGTAGGTGTACACTTACCCATGAGTGTGCAGGTATTCTGTAATTCATGCTTGTAAGTGGCACTGAAATGTGGGAGCCTGGTATTGAATTACATTCCACATTCAGTAGCACTATCTGGTTAAAGAATGGAGGAGTGGCCTAGTGGTTAGAGCACTGGTCTTGAAATCCAGAGGTTGCTGGTTTAAATCCCACTGCAGCTCCTTGTGATCTTGGGCAAGTCACTTAACCCTCCATTGCCTCAGGTACAAACTTAGATTGTGAGCTCTCCTGGGACAGAGAAACATCCAGTGTACCTGAATGTAATTCACCTTGAGATACTATTGAAAAAGGTGTGAGCAAAAAATCCAAATAAATAAATGTCACTAAATATTATGCCTTGACTGGTCAGCACTACTGAACTAGTTAGGAGCCTCTTCTTCCTGGTTAAATAATGCTGAATATCTACCCCTATGCTCCTATACATTTAAAAAAAAAAACGTCAAAAGCAGATCAAACAGTCAATGTGGTTTAATAGTGAGGTGGGAGAGAGAATGAAAGCCAAAAGGGCATCTTTCAGAAAATGGAAGGTATAAATCCAAATGAGGAAAATAGGGATGAACAGAAGCACCAGCAAGTTATATATAAAACACTAATAAGCTGGTCAGAAGATACCTAGTAACCGCAAAAAAGGTCCAAAAATTTCCACAAAAATCCAACACAGAAAAGAAACAGGTGGAAAAAACAACTTCAAGAGATCAATCCAAGGCAAGAGGTGAGATGCTCCAGAAAAACTTTATTAAGGACCCAACACGGTCCGTGTTTCGGTTTTTAAAAAAACCTTCATCAGGGGTCTATAACATAACAACAAAAGAACAGAAAAACAAAACACATATATAATAAAATGAGAAATGAATGGAAACAAATTAAATCGAATGTATTACAACAAATTTCAATATAATATAAAGATATAACAAAATATTAAAAATATTAAAAATTATTAGAATATTAAAAATATTTAAAAAAATTAGTTATGCCTAATATAGATTAAATATATTACCAAAAACAATACTATTACTATACCATCAGACAAACAACCAAGTAGGTAAAAGATAAAAGGTAAATAGACTCTATGTAATTTAATTGGCAGTATAGGGATCTATTTCCAGTAAAATCTAATAGAACAATACATAGTTGTGCATGATATGTGGTGAATTACTTTCAATAGGAAAGGTGATAATAGTTACCATGTTTCAAATAGTAACATATTAAACAAATGACAAAACATCAATAGCAGAAAATTTCTTAATCCATACATATAAAATAGTAATAAAAATAGTAATAAAAATGAATATACAAATAAAGGTAAGATTAGACATGAAATAAAATTAAACATACCAATCAGTAGTTGCACAGAGGATATACTGACAGACAATGGAGCTCATAAAATGTGGTCTCTATTAAAATTGTATAAATGAGAAAATTATTAAATATTGAAAAGATAATAAATAATTAATAAACGAATTATATCAAAACGTGTAACGACCAATATCATAAGGGTACAAATAGTTATTACTCAAAAAACTTATTAAATATTAAATTTTCAATAACAGCACAGCATAAAATTTAGAAGAGTCATATTTAATAGGAGATGCATGGTTTAAAATAAGTGGTGAATCTTACATCTATACAAAATCGTAAGATAGAAATCAAATGATAGAGAATGTTTTAGAAAATTTTTTAGAAAATTTTTAGAAAATTTTTGTGTATCCAAGTATCTATATAGAAATACATATAAGTAAAAATAAAAATAGATAATTGATTTTAGGCATTACAAAATTTATCAAGAGCCTAGCCATCAGAAAAAACAACAGAACGAAACAAAACAAAAACCGGCCGTCAGATAGGGAAAGGAAAGGGAGTATACATACCATAAAAGACGCTAGAAAAAAGGGGGGAACATGTAAACATGAGTAGTGGTATATCTTATATTCCAAAATGTACGAGCATATAGGGTATAAATGAATGTATGAATATATATATATATCTCTATATATATGCGCATATCCTTAACGATAGGAGCGCCTGAGGTACTAGTAAAAATAAGGTGGTAGCGCGTATAATAGTCAAATTAATCAAAAAATATTGAAAAATGTATATATTGCTAATACTGTGTCATTAAAAACAATGGCGCCGTGTGAAATATAAATAAATATAAATATATATATCTCTGAGTAAAAACGACGTAGGGACTGACAGAAATAAATGACTGAATGAAAACTAACTAGAAATATATCTATAAAACCATATCGGGCAATCGTGATAAGCTAAATAAGATCAGAAAGTGTTGTCTCGTACCGACAAATTCAATATGGAATAATATCAAAAATGGCGTCAAAATACAATCGAACTCAATACCGCTGTGGTGAAACGTGGAATCCATTCATAGGATACATCAAATTTCAAAATAAAGATTGACTTATATACTAACTAGTAGAATGCCAGTGACGGTTATATCAGCTGGTAAATGAAGCAGAAGCCAGCCGTCAGAAGGGGAAGGGGGGGGAAGGGAATATACATACACATACCACAAAAAACGCTAGGGAAAAAGAACGCTAGGGAAAAAGACTGCATTCAAATATAAGTGATAGTATATCTTATGTTCCAAAATATACTGGCGTGTAGGGTATGAATAAATATATGGATGTATGTATATATATATATGTGCACACCTCCTTAACGATAAAAGCGCCTAAGATCCTAACAAAGAGAGGGTGGTGGCGCAAATATTAGTCAAATAAATCAAAAAGAATTGGAAAAATATATATATTGCTAATAATGTGTCAGGCAGTCATAACAGTTTGGTAAAAAATTTTAAAAACAATGACGCTGGGATATACCCAATACTAATATGTAAAATGTGAATAAATATAATTATATATATCTCCCTAACAGAAAACGCCGAAGGTACTAACAGAGATAAATAGCTAAATAAAAACAAACTAAAAATGTATCAATAATGCCATATCAGGCATTCGTGATAAGCTAAGACAAATCAAAAAAAGGAAAACTACCTTACCTTGAATGAATTAGGAATGGTTGCCTCGTACTGACAAATTCAATATGAGATAGTGTCGAAAAAAAGCGCCAAAATACAATCGATCTAAATAGCGCTGTGGTAAATCGTGGAATCCATTGATAGGATACATCAAATTACAAAATGAAGATTGACATATATACTAACTAGTAGAATACCGGTGACGGTTATATCAGCTGGTGAGTGAAATAGATCAGATTACTGAGTAATAAAAACATCGCACAATAATTTAAAAGGACCAATTGACTGAAGTTAATATGACTTGGATAAAATTAATAAAAATGAATAAAAATGCTATGTCCTAATTATATCAACCAATTATATAAAAAGACATTGAGTAAAATGCTCACAGGTCATAGAAATTAAGACAACCAATTGGAAAAAATTAATCCGACTTCAAAACACTCACCAAAAAATATATATGTTTCAGAGGTAGCGATAAATCAAATAATTAAAAAATTATTAAAATGATATAACAGCCCAATATTTGATCTAATGTTTAATCAACCGGTACTTCATTTGATAAATTAAATAAAAGTAATATATAAATATCGAAGCTAATGACCGGCAGAAGATAACACCCGTGAGCTGACTGTTTATATGAAATCTTACAAAAGAGTTTTAAATAAATGACTGGTATATAGTGAAAGAGTCGTTGAAAGACATAAAAAACGTTCAGATTGATAAATAGACTAAAACGTATTATATTACATTAAATGTCTTTCTCAATTGGAAAAGTAAATATAAAAGCTATTAAGGACATGTGAAGAAAAAATAAATAAAAAATAAAAATGAAAAAAGTGAAATAAAAATAAAAATAATGATAATGAGGTGATGCTAGGATTGCCATCTCACTCAAAATTAAAAGTATATTTTGAAAAATATTTTAATACCTAAAACTATAATATGATTACATTATAGGATAAAATAATTTAATAGGAAATAATTATTTTTAAAGAAAAAGGTTTATACTCCATATAAGTATTTAGATACGCATAAACAAAAATAACTAGTCCATCCTAATATAAAAATGTTTTTAAAGATATTTGGATACACATAGAACGAAATTGCTACTATAAAATGATGCTAGTAAAAATGATGTCAATAAAAATAATAGAAAATCGATACTGGTCGTTCCGTAAAGATATGGATAATACTACAAATGTAAAGATGTGTATATATATATATACCGTCTCAAGACTAAAAACATTTTTAAAATGGAATAGCAGAGAAATTTCTCAGAGAAAATGTAAATATTCAATTTCTTTATTGAGACCTTTTGGGGCTACACATTCGGCTTGGTATATTGCACGTTGTTCTGCTCTTAGCAATGCCTGATCAATATTTCCCCCACGAGGATTTGGTTTAATGAGTCGTAACACAAAAAATTTTAAATCATCAGTGCTGTGTTCAGCATCAATCCAGTGTTCAACTAATGGAGCTGATTTGATCTGCCTTCTGATGCAGCTATGGTGTTCAATAATGCGAGTTTTTATTTTCCTTTTAGTCTTGCCAATATAAATCAGATTGCAAGGACATAAAATTACATAAATAACATTCTCAGAATTACAGTCGCTATCAAATCTCAGCTCATATTTTTTACCTGTGGTGGGGTGTATAAATGAATCTAACTGAAGAGAGTGGGCACACACTGTGCAAGAATTACACGGTCTGTGTCCACCAAATTTTTGAGTCACTTTATCTCTAATCATTGGAAGAAAGGATGGAACTAAATGATTTCTTAAATTAGGATTTCTTGAGAGAGCGAAAATTGGAACAATCTCTTTAAAACATGGATGTATCTGAACGATATGCCAGTGTCTTAAAATGATTTTCTTAAAAGAATGGCTAAAGGACGAAAATCTAAGAGCACAGACTAAATTTGGAGTGGAGTGAGATTTGACACCAGTATTTAACAGTTCTTCTCTAGTTCTCATACCAGCCTTTTTAAACCCTTCTGTAATACATCTGCTCGGATAACCTCGTTGTCTAAATCTATTCTTTAGATCTCTAGAATGTTTATAGTAGTCATCTACATCAGCACATATTCTCTTCAATCTTAAAAATTGGCAAAATGGTAGATTATCTTTTAGTGCTCTATTGTGATAGCTTGAATAATGTAGATAGCAGTTTTTATCAGTAGGTTTTCTGTATAACGAAGTGGTTAGCCTATGTGTGTCCTTTTTAATTTTGATGTCTAGAAAAGGAATGCTGTATGTGTCAAACTGCATTTTGAATTTCAAATTAGGATCACATGTATTGATCCATTCATAAAATTGCTGCAATAAACCACTGTCACCCTTCCATAGTATAAAAATATCATCTATGTATCTCTTGTACATTTTAACATGCTGTTTATATGGGTGATCTAATAGGAATAAATCTTCAAATTTGGCCATGTAAAGATTGGCTATGTCGGGGGCCATGGACGCCCCCATAGCTGTGCCTTTGATTTGTAAGTAAAAATTGCCATTAAAGTAAAAATAATTTTTTGTTAAAGCCAGTGTAGCCAAGGCTAGAATAAGCCTGTTAGGAATCCGTATGTCTGTTTGCCTGTCACGTAAGGTTTCTTCAATAACAATTAATGCTTCCAACTGAGGTATGTTAGTGTACAGTGATTCAACATCAAGGGTGACTAATAGTAAATTTTCTAAGTCACCACTATATTCTTCCAACATATTAATGAAGTGGGATGAGTCACGTACATATGATTTAATTTTGGGAATGTATGGTCTAAGAAAATAATCCGTGAATATAGAAAGGGGTTCCAAAACCGAACTATTTGCTGAAATGATAGGCCTACCTGGTGGATCAGTCATAGATTTGTGTATCTTAGGTAGGATATAAATTGTTGGAACAACAGGGTGTTCAGTAATCAAAAATTGTTTTTCTTTTAGTGTTAAAAAGCCCATGTTGTGTGCATAATCAACAATTGCAATTATTTCATTTTTTAGAGTATCTGTAGGGTCATCACCAAGAGGCACATAAAAGGTAGTATCACCTAATTGTCTCATTACTTCTTGTATATAAGATGTTCGATCTAAAATAACAATGCCTCCACCCTTATCAGCTGGTTTTATAACAATATTTGTATTCAATGATAGGGAACGCAATGCTTGATTCTCATCTTTTGTGATAAAAAGGGCGTCTTTTAGTGCTCTTTTCTAATGTTGAGATGTCCCTAAGAACAACATCATAAAATGTTTTAATAGCAGGGTCACAAAGTCCAGGAGGAACCCATTTGGAATTCTTTTTCACGACTGATGGATCAGTTTGAGTAGATTCAGTGGATGAAAAAAATTTTTTAATCTGTAATTTCCTCTGAAACTTAAAAAGAACATAGTTTGATAAATTAAATATAATTTAAATATATTAAATTAAGAACATAGTTCTTAAAGATACAGAAATTGCAGTTTTACAAAAAGGTCTTTCATTCTCTCCCACTTCCACTTATGACGAATTTCAGACGCGTATAGATCTTTTTAAGTTCTTAGGGACATCTCAACATTAGAAAAGAGCACTAAAAGACGCCCTTTTTATCATTTCAGCAAATAGTTCGGTTTTGGAACCCCTTTCTATATTCACGGATTATTTTCTTAGACCATACATTCCCAAAATTAAATCATATGTACGTGACTCATCCCACTTCATTAATATGTTGGAAGAATATAGTGGTGACTTAGAAAATTTACTATTAGTCACCCTTGATGTTGAATCACTGTACACTAACATACCTCAGTTGGAAGCATTAATTGTTATTGAAGAAACCTTACGTGACAGGCAAACAGACATACGGATTCCTAACAGGCTTATTCTAGCCTTGGCTACACTGGCTTTAACAAAAAATTATTTTTACTTTAATGGCAATTTTTACTTACAAATCAAAGGCACAGCTATGGGGGCGTCCATGGCCCCCGACATAGCCAATCTTTACATGGCCAAATTTGAAGATTTATTCCTATTAGATCACCCATATAAACAGCATGTTAAAATGTACAAGAGATACATAGATGATATTTTTATACTATGGAAGGGTGACAGTGGTTTATTGCAGCAATTTTATGAATGGATCAATACATGTGATCCTAATTTGAAATTCAAAATGCAGTTTGACACAGACAGCATTCCTTTTCTAGACATCAAAATTAAAAAGGACACACATAGGCTAACCACTTCGTTATACAGAAAACCTACTGATAAAAACTGCTATCTACATTATTCAAGCTATCACAATAGAGCACTAAAAGATAATCTACCATTTTGCCAATTTTTAAGATTGAAGAGAATATGTGCTGATGTAGATGACTACTATAAACATTCTAGAGATCTAAAGAATAGATTTAGACAACGAGGTTATCCGAGCAGATGTATTACAGAAGGGTTTAAAAAGGCTGGTATGAGAACTAGAGAAGAACTGTTAAATACTGGTGTCAAATCTCACTCCACTCCAAATTTAGTCTGTGCTCTTAGATTTTCGTCCTTTAGCCATTCTTTTAAGAAAATCATTTTAAGACACTGGCATATCGTTCAGATACATCCATGTTTTAAAGAGATTGTTCCAATTTTCGCTCTCTCAAGAAATCCTAATTTAAGAAATCATTTAGTTCCATCCTTTCTTCCAATGATTAGAGATAACGTGACTCAAAAATTTGGTGGACACAGACCGTGTAATTCTTGCACAGTGTGTGCCCACTCTCTTCAGTTAGATTCATTTATACACCCCACCACAGGTAAAAATATGAGCTGAGATTTGATAGCGACTGTAATTCTGAGAATGTTATTTATGTAATTTTATGTCCTTGCAATCTGATTTATATTGGCAAGACTAAAAGGAAAATAAAAACTCGCATTATTGAACACCGTAGCTGCATCAGAAGGCAGATCAAATCAGCTCCATTAGTTGAACACTGGATTGATGCTGAACACAGCACTGATGATTTAAAATTTTTTGTGTTACGACTCATTAAACCAAATCCTCGTGGGGGAAATATTGATCAGGCATTGCTAAGAGCAGAACAACGTGCAATATACCAAGCCGAATGTGTAGCCCCAAAAGGTCTCAATAAAGAAATTGAATATTTACATTTTCTCTGAGAAATTTCTCTGCTATTCCATTTTAAAAATGTTTTTAGTCTTGAGACGGTATATATATATACACATCTTTACATTTGTAGTATTATCCATATCTTTACGGAACGACCAGTATCGATTTTCTATTATTTTTATTGACATCATTTTTACTAGCATCATTTTATAGAAGCAATTTCGTTCTATGTGTATCCAAATATCTTTAAAAACATTTTTATATTAGGATGGACTAGTTATTTTTGTTTATGCGTATCTAAATACTTATATGGAGTATAAACCTTTTTCTTTAAAAATAATTATTTCCTATTAAATTATTTTATCCTATAATGTAATCATATTATAGTTTTAGGTATTAAAATATTTTTCAAAATATACTTTTAATTTTGAGTGAGATGGCAATCCTAGCATCACCTCATTATCATTATTTTTATTTTTATTTCACTTTTTTCATTTTTATTTTTTATTTATTTTTTCTTCACATGTCCTTAATAGCTTTTATATTTACTTTTCCAATTGAGAAAGACATTTAATGTAATATAATACGTTTTAGTCTATTTATCAATCTGAACGTTTTTTATGTCTTTCAACGACTCTTTCACTATATACCAGTCATTTATTTAAAACTCTTTTGTAAGATTTCATATAAACAGTCAGCTCACGGGTGTTATCTTCTGCCGGTCATTAGCTTCGATATTTATATATTACTTTTATTTAATTTATCAAATGAAGTACCGGTTGATTAAACATTAGATCAAATATTGGGCTGTTATATCATTTTAATAATTTTTTAATTATTTGATTTATCGCTACCTCTGAAACATATATATTTTTTGGTGAGTGTTTTGAAGTCGGATTAATTTTTTCCAATTGGTTGTCTTAATTTCTATGACCTGTGAGCATTTTACTCAATGTCTTTTTATATAATTGGTTGATATAATTAGGACATAGCATTTTTATTCATTTTTATTAATTTTATCCAAGTCATATTAACTTCAGTCAATTGGTCCTTTTAAATTATTGTGCGATGTTTTTATTACTCAGTAATCTGATCTATTTCACTCACCAGCTGATATAACCGTCACCGGTATTCTACTAGTTAGTATATATGTCAATCTTCATTTTGTAATTTGATGTATCCTATCAATGGATTCCACGATTTACCACAGCGCTATTTAGATCGATTGTATTTTGGCGCTTTTTTTCGACACTATCTCATATTGAATTTGTCAGTACGAGGCAACCATTCCTAATTCATTCAAGGTAAGGTAGTTTTCCTTTTTTTGATTTGTCTTAGCTTATCACGAATGCCTGATATGGCATTATTGATACATTTTTAGTTTGTTTTATTTAGCTATTTATCTCTGTTAGTACCTTCGGCGTTTTCTGTTAGGGAGATATATATAATTATATTTATTCACATTTTACATATTAGTATTGGGTATATCCCAGCGTCATTGTTTTTAAAATTTTTTACCAAACTGTTATGACTGCCTGACACATTATTAGCAATATATATATTTTTCCAATTCTTTTTGATTTATTTGACTAATATTTGCGCCACCACCCTCTCTTTGTTAGGATCTTAGGCGCTTTTATCGTTAAGGAGGTGTGCACATATATATATATACATACATCCATATATTTATTCATACCCTACACGCCAGTATATTTTGGAACATAAGATATACTATCACTTATATTTGAATGCAGTCTTTTTCCCTAGCGTTCTTTTTCCCTAGCGTTTTTTGTGGTATGTGTATGTATATTCCCTTCCCCCCCCTTCCCCTTCTGACGGCTGGCTTCTGCTTCATTTACCAGCTGATATAACCGTCACTGGCATTCTACTAGTTAGTATATAAGTCAATCTTTATTTTGAAATTTGATGTATCCTATGAATGGATTCCACGTTTCACCACAGCGGTATTGAGTTCGATTGTATTTTGACGCCATTTTTGATATTATTCCATATTGAATTTGTCGGTACGAGACAACACTTTCTGATCTTATTTAGCTTATCACGATTGCCCGATATGGTTTTATAGATATATTTCTAGTTAGTTTTCATTCAGTCATTTATTTCTGTCAGTCCCTACGTCGTTTTTACTCAGAGATATATATATTTATATTTATTTATATTTCACACGGCGCCATTGTTTTTAATGACACAGTATTAGCAATATATACATTTTTCAATATTTTTTGATTAATTTGACTATTATACGCGCTACCACCTTATTTTTACTAGTACCTCAGGCGCTCCTATCGTTAAGGATATGCGCATATATATATAGAGATATATATATATTCATACATTCATTTATACCCTATATGCTCGTACATTTTGGAATATAAGATATACCACTACTCATGTTTACATGTTCCCCCCTTTTTTCTAGCGTCTTTTATGGTATGTATACTCCCTTTCCTTTCCCTATCTGACGGCCGGTTTTTGTTTTGTTTCGTTCTGTTGTTTTTTCTGATGGCTAGGCTCTTGATAAATTTTGTAATGCCTAAAATCAATTATCTATTTTTATTTTTACTTATATGTATTTCTATATAGATACTTGGATACACAAAAATTTTCTAAAAATTTTCTAAAAATTTTCTAAAACATTCTCTATCATTTGATTTCTATCTTACGATTTTGTATAGATGTAAGATTCACCACTTATTTTAAACCATGCATCTCCTATTAAATATGACTCTTCTAAATTTTATGCTGTGCTGTTATTGAAAATTTAATATTTAATAAGTTTTTTGAGTAATAACTATTTGTACCCTTATGATATTGGTCGTTACACGTTTTGATATAATTCGTTTATTAATTATTTATTATCTTTTCAATATTTAATAATTTTCTCATTTATACAATTTTAATAGAGACCACATTTTATGAGCTCCATTGTCTGTCAGTATATCCTCTGTGCAACTACTGATTGGTATGTTTAATTTTATTTCATGTCTAATCTTACCTTTATTTGTATATTCATTTTTATTACTATTTTTATTACTATTTTATATGTATGGATTAAGAAATTTTCTGCTATTGATGTTTTGTCATTTGTTTAATATGTTACTATTTGAAACATGGTAACTATTATCACCTTTCCTATTGAAAGTAATTCACCACATATCATGCACAACTATGTATTGTTCTATTAGATTTTACTGGAAATAGATCCCTATACTGCCAATTAAATTACATAGAGTCTATTTACCTTTTATCTTTTACCTACTTGGTTGTTTGTCTGATGGTATAGTAATAGTATTGTTTTTGGTAATATATTTAATCTATATTAGGCATAACTAATTTTTTTAAATATTTTTAATATTCTAATAATTTTTAATATTTTTAATATTTTGTTATATCTTTATATTATATTGAAATTTGTTGTAATACATTCGATTTAATTTGTTTCCATTCATTTCTCATTTTATTATATATGTGTTTTGTTTTTCTGTTCTTTTGTTGTTATGTTATAGACCCCTGATGAAGGTTTTTTTAAAAACCGAAACACGGACCGTGTTGGGTCCTTAATAAAGTTTTTCTGGAGCATCTCACCTCTTGCCTTGGATTGATCTCTTGAAGTTGTTTTTTCCACCTGTTTCTTTTCTGTGCAGAAGATACCTAGTAACATAGTACATGACAGCAGATAAAGACCTGTACGGTCCATCCAGTCTGCCCAACAAGATAAACTAATTGCTTAAGGTATGATGTGATACTACATATGCATACTTGACCTTGATTTGTCCTTGCCATGTTCAAGGTATAGACCATAGAAGTCTGCCCAGCACTAGCATTATTCTCCAACTACTGAAGTTGTCATCGAAGTTCACTCCAATCCATTCTAATCTCTCCAGTCACAATAGGGACACAGACCATAGAAATCTGCCTTTCAGTGGCCTATCTATCCAGCCACAATTAGAGCACAGACCACAGAAGTCTGCCTGGCACTGGCCTTGTTTTCCAACTACTGAAGCTGAATCTGTCCAGCCATGATCAGGTCACAAACTATAGAAGTCTGGTCAGCACTGGTTTTGATGACTGATTAGTGGTGTTGCTATCGAATCACTACTACGCTACTCAATTACTGGTGTTGCCATCTAATCACCTCTAAGCTTGTTTGGTTTCATGCCTTCCATACAAGATCCCTTTGTGTTTATCTAACACATTTTTGAATTCTGTTACTGTTTTCATCTCCACCACCTACCGTGGGAGGGCATTCCAAGCATCTACTACACTCTCATAAAAATAGTTCCCAACATTATTCCTGAGTCAGCCCCCCTGCAACCTAAATTCATATCCTAACATAACATAACATAAGAGTAGCCATACTGGGTCAGACCAATGGTCCAACTAGCCCACTATCCTGTTTTCCAAACAGTAGCCAAGCCAGGTAAGAAACCCAAATCGTGGCAACACTCCATACTACAAATGCCAGGGCAAGCAGTTGCTTCTCATGTTTGTCTCAATAGCAGACTATGGACATTTTCTCCAGGAATTTGTCCAAACCTTTTTTAAACCTAGATACACTAACTGCTGTTACCACATCCTCCGGCAAAGAGTTCCAGAGCTTAACTATTCATTGAGTGAAAAAATATTTCCTCCTATTTGTTTTAAAAGTATTTTCATGTAACTTCCTCGAGTGTTCCCTAGTCTTTGTACTTTTGGAATGAATAAAAAATTGATTTACTTCTCGCTCTACACCACTCAGGATTTTGTAGACCTCAATCACATCTCCTCTCATTTGTCTCTTTTCCAAGCTGA
This sequence comes from Microcaecilia unicolor, assembly GCF_901765095.1. Taxonomy (NCBI): domain Eukaryota; kingdom Metazoa; phylum Chordata; class Amphibia; order Gymnophiona; family Siphonopidae; genus Microcaecilia; species Microcaecilia unicolor. The sequence continues at coordinate 410,634,378 of NC_044031.1, forward strand.
AGAACCATAACCTCTTTAGCCTTTCCTCATATGAGAAGAGTTCCATCCCCTTCATCATTTTGGTTGCTCTTCTTTAAACCTTTTCTAATTCCGCTATATCTTTTTTGAGAAGGGCAAGTCACAACCTTCCATTGCCCCGGATACAAAAAAAACAAACTTAGATTGTGAGCCCTCTAGGGACAGAAGAGTATCTGCATATAATATGTACAGCACTGTGTACATCTGGTAGTGCTATAGAAATGTGTAGTAGTAGTAAGGTGCGGACGCACCATGTAGTGATACAAAGGCATTATAATATTTTTGGTCTTATTTACCATCCCTTTCCTAATAATTCCTAGCATCCTGATAGCTTTTTGGCCACCGTCGCACACTAAGCATAAGATTTCAGTGTATTATCTACAACGACACCCAGATCTTTTTCTTGAGTGCTGACCCCCATGGTGGACCCTAGCATCAGGTAACTATGATTCAGATTATTCCTTCCAATGTGCATCACCTTGCATTTGTCCACATTAAATTTAATCTGCTATTTGGATACCCAGCCTTCTAATTTCCTAAGGTCTTCCTGCAATATTTCACAGTCTGCACATGTAATGTCAGGGCTGCACTATCCTGGACAAGTGAGATGTACCCAAGCAGACTCACTGGGTGGGAGAAGACCCCTGAATGACAAATGGAGCAGCGGAGTGGCCTAGTGGCTAGAGCACTGCTCTTGACATCCAGAGGTGGCCAGTTCAAATCCCTCTGGTGCTCCTTGTGATCTTGGGCAGATATCCTCCAAAGAAACTGTTCAAGTCAAGTGAGCTCTCAATTCATGAAGTACTCTCTTGTTCCTACAAATATAGGCAGCCTCAAAGGCTGCCTTGATCCAGCATACAACAGAAGACTTGGATGCCACCTAGCCCTTCCTAGGGCCATGGAAGAGAAGAAAAAAGATGCTCTGAGGCAAAACCCATTCATTTTCTGCATATACCCAACAAGAACTCTGCGGATGTCCTGCTTGTGAAGCCTTCTGGCAGAAGAGTCTGAACCCCCATCCACAAAGAAGAGTAGACATGGTTCACACGGGAAAAGATCACCTTAGGGAAGAAAGGAAGGAGCATGTGATTGGACACTGAATCCTCCAAGAAGGAGAGATATGCTTCCTTACAAGACAGAGCCTGAAGTTCTAATATGCTCCTGGCAGATGAAATTGCCACCAGGAGCAGTTTTCAGAATATAAATCCTTATTCCAAGCCAAGCAAAGCTCAACACTAAATTTAAATCCCAAGAATGGAGAGACAGATAGACAGACATAAGGATGCTAGTGAGCAATACCCAAAATGAGCAATATCCCCACGAGCAGCTGGGAAAGTCCTAGGATTTTACCCTAGAAAAAGGAGAGGGTCGCAAGCTGAACTTTAATTGAGTTCAGCGCCAACCACTGATCGAATCCTTGCTGCAGAAACCTAAGGAACTCAGGTATCTGTGTCTTCCAAGAAGGGAATGCCAAATGAACCAACTCTCAAAGGCCTTCCAAACCTGGAAATAAGCCAGGTAAGTGGAAGACTTGTGGGCCTTCATAAGATAGAAATCACTGCAGGCAAAAAACCTTTCCAACTAATCACCATCTCTCAAGGGCCAAACTGTAAGCCAGAAGGGACTTGGATCCTCCATTTCTACTGAACCCTATAACCTCTGGAAAGGGGAAGAAGATAATCTACCAACAGATGAATCAAATCCAGATACTTTGGCCTTCATGGCCAACCTAGGACCACCAGAAGGATCAGAAAGGGATGCCATGCTATCTTGTGCAATACCCAGCCTATCCATGATATCAAAGATTGGATATCCCCACTGGCCCAGTGGGAAGCTGAAAGGCCATTGGCCTCAGCTTCAACTCCACTTGGTTCCAGTAAAGAACAACTGGGAAAGTCCACCTGGATATAATCCTTGCCAGCTATGTAAACCATTGACAAAAAACAGAAGTTTTGCTTCTGCCCAGTGACAAAAGGCTGCAGCTTCTAGGGCCACTACCTGACTCATGAAGCCTCCCTGCTTGTTGATAGAGGTCACCGTAATTGCATTGTCTGCCATCATGGGACTGCTCTTCCTTGCATCAATAGGAGAAACCTCACCAGTGCGAAACTCACTGCTCAGGTCTGCTGGACCAAGAGGCCTCCAAGGGGTCCAACACTGCACCACCCTACCCAAGGAGTGAGCTCCCCAACTGAGGAGACTTACATCAGTGGTCACAACCACCCAGTTGGGCGACTCAAGCAGAATTCCAAACAGAAGGTGCTAGAACTGTCCCACATACTGTGACACACTTTGGGAGGGAGCAGTAGACAGCAGTCAAAATGCTGGCAGACTGCTGTCTACTGTGATAAGAAGGCTTCCTGAAGGGAGTATATATAAGCCTGAGCCTAGGACACCACTACCAGGGTGATGGCCACGGAATCCAAAAGCTGCCCAGGTCCAGAAGTGGAAGTATGTACAGTGAGAGGGGCAATGGTTATCAAAAGCTCTCTAGTGTCCAGTATTCTAGATGATAACTTTATCTGTAAGGGAAAGGTCTGTGAAGGAGGAAAGATTAAAATTGCAGATTCCCATAAGAGATGTAGGGGTGAGCTGGCTAAGATCTCGGAATGAAGTGGGTTTGAGTACAAAATGATATTAAAGGTAGTCCCTATGGGGTGTGAGGGAGGGAGGGTCTTGATGCTAAAGGGGGGTTTGAGGGGGTGGGGTCTGAGGGGTTTAAGGCATAGGAGTCTGGTACCAGGGACTTGAGCTGGGGAGAATCCTGCTCTACAGGTCCAGGCTGTGGGAATAATGCTGCATGTGAGGTGGCTTGCAAGCAGCATTATTCTCTTGCCCATGGATTCAGCAATCTGTGGCACTGGGATCTTGCAGGTTGTTGGATCCTACAGGGCATCAAGATGCAGTAAAAGGTGAACGTTTACCTCTTAATGAATTCCCCTCTAAATTAATTCTTTAAGTCTTTACTGAGGAAGATGTAAGGGCTCTACCCATGCCAGAAAAGTGCTAGGCAGGGTATAAATGTTTAAAATATCTAAAAATAAATACATAAAAGAGAATAGGAAAAAAGAGAAGCAAAATCTAACTATGGGCATATAACTCCTTGGTTGTATATGTGCCTAGGCAGCTGCCTTGAGTATGCCTGGTGTACACAATCATGTTTGTTGGTTTGGGACCAGGACAGCACTGGTAGAGGCCATTAGGCTGAACAAGCAAGGTATCAGACTTTATGCACATGCCACACCAAAGGCTTTTGTCTGAACCAGCACTCTTTATTGAATTCCTCAACTGATAAGGAAATAGTTGTACTTCATATAAGGTAACCAACTATTTACAAAGTATTTCTCCTTTCTCCTCCATTAGCCTAATAAACATTTCCTTTCTCCTATCTCAGGAAGACCTTCCCACCTGAGTGGTGAGGGTCATCAGTGTTGTATTCAGGTTACAGGTTGCTGAAGTTATCATTGCAGTACATAAATTGTTAATACTTAAGAGTTGCACATGGCTGGTGGTAGACTCTGGCTCTGCTAACAGGTATTACTTTTACAGCGGGGATTCTGCTGTATCCTCAGGACACAGGCTAGATGATTAGATTGTATTCTCCTTCTGCTCTGGATAGTATCTGCCCCCTAGAGATTAGGTGTAGGGCACCTGGTTGGAGTAAAAAATAACTTCAGATTACTCCTTTTACTTCCTTTGGACAAGAGAGGCATAGAAGGTCCCTGTTCCTCCACAATAAACAAGCCAGCAGCCTTTTGCTTGCCCTCTGTCACTTTTATAAATTGTCTATTAAATGTTAGCCCATGAGGACATAGCAAGGCTACAACTTTCTTCTATTTGCTGCAGGCTTGGCAAGAAGGGTCTCCCTTAAAGCTAAGATTCAGAGGCGAGAGATGGAACATAAGACACTTGAATGGCATTATATAATCAGGGGGGGGGGGGGGGGTCTGTTGCCACAAGACCTTTCCCCTCCTTCATTTCTTCCACTTTCCAGTAGCTTCTGAACCATTCTACACAGTTTTTTCTCCTTTGGTAAAGTTCTTGTGTCTTCCTGGCAGGTAACAGAAAACACAGAGTTCATGGAAAGGACACCTCTTGGTTAGGACAGAGGGGATGCCTAACTGCTGCTGATGTCAGGCAGATCAAATTCTGCTATTTGCAAATGCACTGTGCCACTGTTGAGAACACTGACACTCTATTGAGACTGGAAACAACACTGAGAATTTAGACAGTCTTTACTGCTGAACGTCTCATGATGTTACAGAAACAGACTACAGAAAGGAAACACAAAAAGGAAAGATCGTTGTTGGAAAGAAAAGGAAAGAAGACAGAGAGAAAAGAAACAGAAAACAGGTCCAGGAAAAGGACTTGGTAAAAGATCATCAATGAGAAAGTAAAACGATACAAGGACCATTCCTATTAGAAAAATAAACTCATCAGACAACAAAAGTACAAATAATAATTTTATTTCACATTATTAGCGATTGGAAAACATCAGCTTTGGGAAGGTGCCTTTGTTGTATCTTTGCATTTTGCATAGTACCGGGCATTATGCACGTCCATTTCACTTTCTTCAGTGCTGGAAGATTCTGGTTTCTTGGGCTTTCCATTTCAGTATTTTTAAGTGTACTTTTGTTTCTAGTTGGTAGTCCCTTATTCTGTAGTTGGTGAAGACCTATCTGTGTTCTGCATCTCAGGTACTCTGCTAGCATATATTTTCTGTACAGGGGAGCTGTAGCAGTCCAGCTTATTTCTCCTGTAGGAAGTGATTGTGTTCTAGGACCTGGTGTAATTTTACAGTGCTGCCTTTTCCTAAATAGGTTTGTTGCTGTTTAAGTCTTTGAGTCTTAGGAGTTAGTGCTGTTATTTGACTGGTAAAGTTCTGCGTGTCTTTTTTGCATGCATTTGTGTTAACGCACAGAGACCCTGATTTGAGAAGCATCTTCACACATAAATAACTGCATTTACTTCAGCCCAGTCTCTCTCTCTCTCTCTCTCTTCCCTCTGCTTCCTGACTCCTCCTTCTGATCCAGCATCTTTCCCCTCTCCACCCAACCAGGCCCCCCCAGTCTGGTCTCTCCCTCGCCCCACTGCAATATAGCATCTCTCTCTCTCCCTCTCCTTCCCCCACTAAGGTCCCAGCCAGTGGCATAGCCAAGGGTGGGCCCAGGCCCATCCACTTTGGGTTCAGGCTCACCCAATAGCAGCACATCTCTAATGTGGCTGGCAGGGATTCCCAAGCCCCACCAGCCGAAAACTCCCAACTGTCCCTCCTGCATACCTTTTAAATAGCAGATCTTTGCCTGCTACAAGCAGCGACTGATACATACTGTTCGCACCGGCCCTGCAGCCTTCCCTCTGATGTATTCCTGCTTATGCAGAAACAGGAAGTTGCATCAGTGGGGCCAACATGAGCAGTGTGTATTAGTTGCTGCTCATTTCCAGTGAAAATCTGCTATTTAAAAGGTATGCGGGGGAGGGGGATGTTTGAGAGACCATATGGCGTGCAGGCAAGAGAGAGAGAGAGACCAAATTACTTGTGGGACAAGGCGGAGTTCTTTTGCCCACCCATCTTGGGCCCAGGCCCACCCAAAATTGGGTGTCTGGCTACGCCCCTGGTCCCAGCATCTCTCCTTCCTCCATCAAGGGTCCAGTGCCTTTTCTTTCCCACTCCCCCTATCCTACAGGTCCAGCATCTCTCCCTCCCCTCCACCAAGGACCCCTTCTCAGCCCCCATGGGTCCTGCATCTCCTCCTCCCCCCCCCCCCACTGCAGGACTGGCATCTCCCCCCCCCCCATAGGACTGGCATTTCTCCCTCCCTGCCAACACAGATATGTCATCTCTCCCGCCCCAGCACCATAGGTCTGGCATCTCTCCCTTCCCCACTGTGGGTCTGACAACTTTCCCCTTCTCCCCATCAAAAGTCTGGCATCTATCCCTTCCTCCCACCAAATATTCAAATAGTCTCTTCTTTCTCTCCCCCCCCCCCCCCCCCCCACCATAGGGGTCTTGTATCTCTCCCTCTCCCCTGTTCTGGCATCAATCCCTCTCACCTAGCACGAGTCTTGCAGATCTCTTTTTCCTCTCCCATGGGTCTGGCATCTCTCTCTTACCCCTGCAGTCCTCCAAACTTACAGTGGGTTGCTGGCAGCAGAAGCACTGAAGACAGGCATCCTTTCACCGGCCCCAGGGCCTTCCCTTTGTCACATCACACCTCTCCTGATCAACTTCTTATGCACAGGATGAGGTAGAGAGAAGGCTTGAGTGCCAACCAGATAGCCAGAGAAGGCCTGTCTTCAGGGCTTCTGTTGCCAGCATCCCCTGTACATTTTGAGGACTGGGGGTGTGGTGGAACAAGAAGATATGCTGGACCTGGAGGAGGGAGGTGAAAGAGAGGGAAAGGAATGGTGAGAGACACCATAGCACAGGGACAGAGGACGGAGATCAAGGAACCTGGTGCCTATGCCTAGAAATAGTTCAATTTACTACTACTACTACTTACTACTTAACATTTCTAAAGCGCTACTAGGGTTACGTAGCTTTAAAGGTCAATAGAATAGGAGGAAACCTTCCCTCCTCCCCACCCAATCTGACCTGACCTCCATGCCATGACAAAAAAAAATCCTGCCTGATCCCATGTGGTGCATCCTTGGATGCAATAAGTGGGGGGGGGGGGGGGGGGGTGAGTCTGCCAAATAAGAGAATTTTTCCATTATTTGGCAGACTGACCAAGCATTGGTCCATCCCAGGATACACTACAAACTGGGTCAGGTGCTGCCATTTTCCAAGATGGTAGCATGGAGGCAGGAGCAAGTGGCCATCACTCCTGCCTCTTGAAGGTTTGCCAGAGAGGGATGCCACTAAACACCAAAGATTTTTTTAAAAATTGGGGGAGGAGGGGTCATGTTGAGGACTGCTAAACTACCAGAAATGTGTGGGGTTTTTAAAAAATATCAGGGTAGGGGAATCAAATTGGGTCAGGAGGAAGGAGGGGATCTGCTAGACTACTAGGGATTTATATTTTTGTTGGAAAAGGGGGATCAGGTTGGGTTGGGGAGCATTAAAATCTCCTCATCTAACCCATCTATGCCACCTCAGAACTGGCAGCATATTTCTCACACTGTGCTCACCCGATAAACATCACCACACAACTTCAAAACCTCTCTATATTGCTGTGGATTAACTAATGTGCTGATGAGTTAATTTCAGCACTTAAACCCTTTCTGTATTGTGTGGTCAGTAACTAGCACATTGACTGCTAGTTAACCATGCACTTCTACCTATAGTAGTTTTCTGCATCAGCCCCTCATCTCAGTCTTACTCATACCTCTCACCTAATCATATCATCGTCACTGCCTTCTCTGCTCAATTTCTTAGACCCCACTATCTCCCCTGCTAATTCCCAAGTCACCACTCTTCCACCTTACTCAATTCCTGAATCTTTACTCACAACACCACCAAAGCATTGAGCCCCCACTTATATGTCCAATACACAGTCAATCTTAAAGTTCAATCCCAGAGTCACTGCCTTAATTGCTCCCTGCTGTTATGCATTCCCATGCCCCCAGTATCTCCCTCATCTCCCCACCCCCATCCAGCATCTATAGCTCCTGCCATAACCCCATATTGACTTCTTCCCTTCTCCAGGATTCACCCATCTACTTCCTTCTCCTACATTCATATATTTTGTCTTTCTTTCTCCTTACCCCAGTGTTTCTCCATCTGCCCCTCCCTCTACACCTTCCTCTGCATATGCCCTTACTTTTTCTTCTCAAAGTATCTGTCCTCCTCTCCCATCTCTTTTCCAGCATCAGACCCTTTCTCCTAACCCATCACAGCATCTGTCAATGTCAGTTCCTTTTCCTAGCACCAGCTTCAACCCCTCTCCAGCATCAACTACAGCCTCTGATCCTAGCACCAACCCCCCAGCTTCAGCTTTAGCCTCAGTTTTTCCCCTTCTGTAGCATCAAACTTCACAGACTTCATCTCAAACACCTGTGTAACCAACTCAAACATACTGCTATTAGGAGACATCAACTTTCACCTAGAAGACCCAAACTCAGCCAACGCACGAGAATGCAAGGGATTCCTCCACTTATGGGATCTCAAATGGTCACACATGCAAGCAACCCATGTCAAAGGGCACACACTTGACCTCATCTCACATAAATTATCCACAGACCAAAACTTAACAATAACTGATATTAAATGGACAGAAACACCATGGACCGACCACTACAAACTAAACCTATCCCTAAATTGGCGGAAGAAGGGCACACACCATATTCAAGAACACACAACCTACAGCACAAGAGACCAAATAGACTCGAAAACATTCTGGCAACAAATATACAATAACGAACGGACAACACAAACGGACTCCATACACTATCTCTCCAACTGGGACAAAAGATGCAGAAACATACTAGATGAAATAGCACCCTTACAAACAAGAACATCACAAAGACATATCTCAATACCATGGTTCAACGATGAAATGAAAAAACTAAAAACACAATCCAGGAAACTCAAAAGAGCTTGGAAAAAAATAAAAGATGAACCCACGCTCAACGTTTGGAAACAAATACAAAGAAAATACAAATACACAATAAGACAGGCCAAAAGGTCATATTACAGAACTAAAATAGGACCAGACTACAAAGACACAAAGAAACTATACCAACTCATAAACAAACTACTAGCCACCACCTTGGTCAGCACAACCAACACAGACATCCCATCTGCAGACAAACTTGCCAAATATTTCAATGAAAAAATTGTAAATCTACGCAACACACTTCCTCTTGACAATACTGACATCGAAAACTTCATCAATGGCCTGGACCCAACCCCTGGAGAATACCCAGTGGACCGAATCTGGTAAAACTTCGCTCTCCTCACCACCGAAACAGTTGCCCATGCGATTTATAAGTTCTCCGACACTCACTGCAAATTGGATACGTGCCCCAGCTACCTAATAAAATCCACCCCCGTCTGCTTCATAGCAGACCTCACATCCCACCTAAACTACTTGCTCCAGCAAGGTCTCTTCCCCAACGAAAATGGCAACATCCTACTCACCCCAATTCCTAAAGACACCAAGAAAAAGTCAAGTGAAATCACCAATTACCGTCCAGTAGCATCTATCCCACTAGCAGTCAAACTGATGGAAAGCATGGTAACCAAACAACTTTGTGATTGCATAAATAAATTCTCAATCTTACATGAAGCACAATCAGGATTTCACCCCTTCTATAACACTGAAATAGTACTCATCACTCTCCTGGCCAAATTCAAGCAGGAAATAGCAACAGGTAAAAGCATACTTCTCCTTCAATTCGACATGTCAAGTGCATTCGACATGGTAAACCATAACATACTACTAAGACTCCTAGATTACTTCAGTATTGGCGGAAACATACTTAGTTGGATCAAGGGTTTCCTAACCACTAGAACATATCAAGTGAAATCAGATTCAAAAATATCATCACCGTGGAAAGCCGAAAGCGGAGTACCTCAAGGATCACCACTATCATCAATCCTTTTCAACCTAATGATGACACCACTAGCCAAGTCATTATCCAACCAAAGCCTCAACCCATTCATCTATGCAGACAACGTCACAATATACATACCTTACAAACATGACCTGACAGAAATCACCAACGAAATCAAGCTCAGCCTAAACATCATGAACTCATGGGCAAAAGCATTTCAACTAAAACTCAATACAGATAAAACACGCTGTCTCATCCTCTCACCCCAGCACAATACGAACAAGCCCACAAATATAAACACCCCTGACTACACCCTCCCTATCTCAGACAGCCTGAAAATCCTTGGCGTCACTATCGACCGTAACCTTAAACTTGAGAGCCAAGTTAACTCTACAACGAAGAAAATGTTCCACTCATTGTGGAAACTCAAACGTGTGAAACCATTCTTCCCGAGGGAAACATTTCACAACCTGATACAATCGATGGTACTAAGCCACACAGACTACTGCAATGGAATTTATGCGGGATGCAAAGAACAACTCATAAAGAAACTTCAGACCGCTCAAAACACAGCAGCCAGGCTCATATTTGGAAAAACATGATTCGATAGCGCCAAACCTCTCCGAGAAAAACTACACTGGCTACCAATCAAAGAATGTACAGCTTTCAAAATCTGCACCCTGGTCCACAAAATTATCTACGGAGAAGCCCTGGGATACATGACAGACCTCATAGACCTACCATTAAGAAACACAATCAGATCAACACGAACATACCTAAATGTCCACTATCCAAGTTGCAAAGGACTCAAATACAAATCAACTTATGCATCCAGCTTCTCCTACATAAGCACACAACTGTGGAACGCACTACTGAAAGCCGTGAAAACAATGTATGACCACTTAAACTTCCGGAAATCACTAAAAACCAAACTGTTCAAAAAGGCATACCCTATCGACCCAACTTAAGTGCCTAAACCCTGCAACACAACGAAACCAAAGCTTGTAATAGACATTGTATAACTCTTCGTCTATACAATTCCCCAATGTGTCTATAACACATGAACCTTATTCGACCACAACAACTCTTTGTATTTGTTTCTGTACCAGAGATGGCGAACGCCTCTACGGTACTATGTAAGCCACATTGAGCCTGCAAATAGGTGGGAAAATGTGGGATACAAATATAACAAATAAATAAATAAAATAAATAAATAAATCTATATCAGCCTCAGCAACCTCCTCCACCCTTTCCCCTTCTTTAATCTACTTAGTTGACATTTCTAGCAGCAGGAGCTTGTGTTTTTTGCTCCCCTCACTCCATGTGCCTTTGTCCAAATCTGCTGGCACTATGGGAAGATTACATTTAAATGTTTAGATGTTTTAAAATCCTCCTGCAGTGAGGACAGAGCCGGATGAAGACACACATAGTGCTGGAAACAAAAACACAAGCTCCTGCTGCTAGAAAGAATAGAACCAGTGAGGCAGGCTGTCAGAACCCTTAAGCCTGGGCATCCTAAGCCAGTCTCACTGGCTTACCCCTTAAGCCAGCCTGCCATGCTATCTGTCACTGCACTAATGTGCTACAGGTTATTCCTCTGTGGTAACTACATAGACAGATGTTGGGAATTCCCCGAACAATTCCTGCACAAGCTTTGCACTAATGTGGGTATTTACCACATGGGACGTGCAAAACTTTATCACACTTTAATAAAATGACCCCTCTTTTTTGAGTACTGAGACAAATTTAGGAGCTTAACTCTCCAAGTTAGAAGCCTAAAACCTTTGAATATTGGCCTTAAAGGTATTAAGCAGAGCTTTTCCTCTTGCACCTGGCATACCTACTATTCAGGATGTGGTTGTGTTGTTTTATGATTCTTGCTCTAACTTGTTAAGAAAACAATTTTAAATTCTTCATCACGATGAAAACATGTTCACGAATAGAGAAATAGACAGAAGTCTCTACAGGTCACTCTTCCCCTTCCCCCCCCCCCAAAAAAAATCACAGAATCCCTAGGACTGTCCATTTTTCTTTGCTTTAATCCCTGGGTTTTAGTTTGGAAAACTAACTTGCCTACAGGGGTATTACAGATAGAAAAATATGTTTAGTTTTAAAAATCTTTTAGCCTGTAGTTCAGATATTGTAATGTTGCACGATTTTATTCTACCTCAGTTGGATTACTGCAACGGTCTTCATTCATCTCTTACAGTCAGGTTATGTTGTACGCTCCAAATTCTTCAGAACACCACTGCTAAACTTCTATTTCATTTAAAGATTGATGGTTCTATTCCTGAATATTTTCTTGGTTTGTTTTCTTTTTCTTCTACTTTCAGACTTTCAAAAGCCAGAGATTCATATCTTTTGATTTTTCCATTGCTTTCTGAAAATCGTTTAAAAAAAAAATTCTGGAGAGCTCAATTTATCAGACTGTCCAACTGTGGTTATCATCTTTACCTCAAGATCTACGAGCTTCTACCTCTTATTATTCCTTTCAGAAAAATCTAAAAACCTATTCAGAAAATTTCTGTCATAATCATTTCATTGTATTATCCTCTTTGAACCATTTATATTGGGAGTTCACAGAATGCAAAACTCATTTTGCATTACATTACATTACAAATGTTAAATGTGGGACATCACTTCCTTGTAATTGGGTGGTTTACAGTTCTCTTTCACATGTATAAGGAAGTTCTTTCATTAAAAATAAGCAAGGGTTAAAAAGTCAACCTCTGAAAAATCCATGTGTGCTATTTCTTTCCTATAATTTTACAGTTATGTTCATTGTCATCTGACACTCTAGATGTGCAACTTTACTGGTTCTATGAAGCTATTGTTTCTATCATCATTATCAAACAATGAGTGTGGGGGTGAGGGGAGAGGAAACACGGAACTCCCATAGCTACAGATGCCCATTTCAGTCACCTCTGTCTGAACTGTGGCATCCTGTTTTATTTCCCCCCTTAAAGGTTAAGGTCCTGCACTTTCTGACGCCAGTACAGCGTGTGTAAGAAAGTGAGAATGCAAGAAAACAGGCCTTTGCTATTGTGGCTTATTTTAAATCGTCTGTAGTTTCTGATTTCATTTACAGTGATGGCCTCATTCACATTGCATTTCATTTTGGTTTTAATTTTTTTGTTTATTTTAGAACTAGCAAGTTCAGTTTTTGTTTCCTTTTTAAATACAATCTGTCAGATGTTTTCTTAATTTCTGATTTGAGAATACGAAACGTTTTTGAGTTCTTCTAAGTTTTCCCTCTTAAGGTTTACATTTGCTGGCAGTTAAAGAATAATAAACCCATATAATCTGTTCAGTTTTTCTGCTCTATGAAATATTGTTAAAGATATATTTCAGTACTCTACCCAGATCAATTTTATGGTCTTCCTTTTTTTTTTTTAGTTAATCATATAGGGGTCTTTTTACTAAGGCACACTAATAATTAGCATAAGCTAAATGCTGCACAGCCCGTTATATACCTATGGGCTGCATTAGCGTACCGTAGTAAAAGGACCCCATAATTTCTCTTACTTTATCCAACACTCAGTCATACCCCAATTCTTTTACTGCCAATTTTTACAATAATCTAAATATCTATCAAATCTAGGGTTCCTATTACAAAGCTGCAGCAAATGCTACGAACTGACTTGGCTTCGCTGCACTTGCCACACCGGGAATCACTACTGTGGCTTGGTAAAAGGAGCCCCTAGTGAGGCTGTTTTCTGAGCATCAAGTTACCTAGGTCCCTATGGCCTTGTTGGCTAGTACCTAGCCAACACTAACCTGCTAGTAATGACCTGTTGATTTCTGGGGTGTTGTAGCTTGTTAGTGCTAATCCATCTACCTCATGGCCTGAGGTGTTGATAGATTGTTCATCCTTTATCTGCATTTTATTTTGTCTTTATCGCTTCACCATATGCCACTTTGAGAGTGACTGCAATGAATGTTGGGGCTGGTATGAGTGCAACTATCAACAGCAAAACTGTTCCCCATTCCTTCTCCAGCACATACATTAGCTTGTTCTGAACTGCATGAAAAGCTTCTCATATGCCTTCAAGTGACTTTTTAATAAAAGTGCAAGGCACTAATAGAACCTCAAAGACATGTTTGGCTATTCACCAAAATAGTGGTTGCTTAGAATAGGCAAAGTATATTTTTGCCAAAATCTTATGTCACATTTTGCTACTGTCAAGCGACTGCTACTTTTATCTTTACAAGTATTAGATAATACTTTTATAATTTTTCTTTTGAATTTTAATTGTCTTCCTGATGACTTTCATGTTAAAAGCCTAGAAGCAAGCCAGTAATAAAAATGGTTTGCCCTATACAATTATAGAAGTGCATCAGAGGCAGCAGTCAGGGCTCCTGCTTTTCACAGCCAGTCAACATACCGGGCAGGCTGATGTTCTCACTGCTTAAGCAGGGGGAATGCCAGCCGGAAAGATAAAGGAATTCAACTGGTAGGGTTCCTTACACCATTACAACCCAGAAAAAGACAGAGCAATGGCAGAAAGATAGGACAAAGCAGAAAGGAGAAAGAAAGGGAAACGGAAAGAAAGGTGAGTGCAAGAGAAAGAAAAGAAGGACAGGGGAGATACAGAAGTAGAAAGCACGATACATTATAGAGAAGAATAAAATAGCTAAGAGACATCTAGTGGTGCATCAATCTTTGCCATTTTTATTCTTCACTACCAGCTCTCCACTGAGCTCTACTGAATGTACCTCTGACCATCAACCCCCCCCACCCCCACCCCCAATGATTTCACGGAATGTTTCTGCTGTTGATACTTCTTCTCCTAAGGGATCCTAATCTTTTACTCTGGTGGTATTAGATTCTGATGTTTCTATAGTTTTTTCCCCATTTGCCTAAAGAAGTTATTTTGTCTTCTGAGGCTCTGTTATCAACTTGCACATTGAGGACCAAGATAATTCTTTAAAGGATGTTTAGCAAACAGTTCAACGAATGGAGGATTTACTGCAATGAACAGTTACCCAGCCTTGTTCATTTACCCAGGATACGGTTACTACATTTACTAATATGGACTCTGATTTACTAAGCCGTTTTTGAATGGGCTATGTTAGTGCTAGCGCATGGACAGTCACTAGTGTTGCTTCATAAACAGACCCCATGGACTCTAATGTTGCCACTTTAGATAAACAGCTATTATGGAGGGTGGCCAATGTAACACTGACTTTTTAAAAAGGTTCCACAGCAGATCCGGCAAATTTTAGACTGGTGAGTCTGACGACGGAGCCGGGCAAAATGGTAGAGACTATTATAAAGAAATAAAATTACAGAGCATATTCAAAAGCATGGATTACTGAGCCAAAGCCAACATGGATTTAGTGAAGGGAAATCTTGCCTCACCAATCTATTACATTTCTTTGAAGGGGTGAACGAACATGTGGATAAAGGTGAACCGGTTGATATTGTGTATCTGGATTTTCAAAAGGCGTTGACAAAGTACCTCATGAAAGACTCCAGAGGAAATTGGAAAGTCATGGGATAGGAGGTAGTGTTCTATTGTGGATTAAAAACTGGATAAGGATAGAAAACAGAGAGAGTAGGCTTAAATGGTCAGTATTCTCAATGGAGAAGGGTAGATAGTGGGGTTCCTCAGGGGTCTGTGCTGGGACTGCTGCTTTTTAACATATTTATAAATGATCTAGAAATGGGAGTAACTAATGAGGTAATTAACTTTGCTGACGACACAGTTCTTCAAAGTTGATAAATTGCAAGAGGATTGTGAAAAATTACAAGAGGACCTTACGAGACTGGGAGACTGGGCATCTAAATGGCAGATGATGTTTAATATGAGCAAGTGCAAAGTGATGCATGTGGGAAAGAGGAACCCAAATTATAGCTATGTAATGCAAGTTTCCACAATACGAGTCACTGACCAGGAAAGGGATCTAGGCGTCATTGTTGATACGTTGAAACCCTCTGCTCAGTGTGCGGCAGCGACTAAGAAAGGAAATAGAATGTTAGGAATTATTAGGAAAGGAATGGAAACAAAAATGAGGATGTCATAATGCCTTTGCATTGCTCCATGGTGTGACCGCACCTCGAATATTGTGTTCAATTCTGGTCACCGCATATTACAAAAGATATAGTGGAATTAAATACTAGGACTAGGGGGAATGCAATGAAGCTAAAAAGTAGTAAAATTAAAACGAATCAGAGAAAATGTTTCTTCACTTAATGTGTAATTAAACTCTGGAATTTGTTGCCAGAGAATGTAGTAAAAGCAGTTAGCTTAGCAGGGTTTTAAAAAAAGTTTGGATGGCTTCCTAAAGAAAAAGTCAATAGACCATTATTAAAATGGACTTGGGGAAACTCCACTGTTTATTTCTAGGATAAGCAGCATAAAATGTACTGTACTTTTTTGGGATCTTGCCAGGTACTTGTGACCTGGATTGGTCACTGTTTTAAACAGGAAGCTGGGCTTGATGGACTTTCAGTCTGTCCCAGTATGGCAATACTTATGTACAAAATCACAAATTTAGGAGTCCTTTTACTAAGTTGCACTAAGCAATTTAACGCAGGCTAACTGCTAAGAAGTTCATTTTATATCTATAGGCTTCTTAGCATTTAGAGCACATTTTATGGAATAATATACCAAAGGACTTACATGCAAAAATGAATTTTAATGAAACTTAGAGGGACATAATCGAAAGGGACGCCCAGGTTTTGCTGAGGATGTCCTCACAAAACATCTCAGTGAAGGGGCAGGGAAACCCGTATTATCGAAACAAGATGGACGTCCATCTTTCGTTTCGATAATACGGTCAGGGACGCCCAAATCCTGAAACTTAGGTCGTCCTTAGAGATGGTCGTCCCTACACTTGGTCATTTCTGATTTTCTGCGATAATGGAAACCAAGGACGCCCATCTCAGAAACGACCAAATGCAAGCCCTTTGGTCATGGGAGGAGCCAGCATTCGTAGTGCACTGGTCCCCCTGTCATGCCAGGACACCAACCGGGCACCCTAAGGGACACTGCAGTGGACTTCATAAATTGCTCCCAGGTACACAGCTCCCTTACCTTGTGTGCTGAGCCCCCCAAATCCCACTACCATATGGGTGAAGGGGGGCACCTAGATGTGGGTACAGTGGGTTTGTAGTGGGTTTTGGAGGGCTCACATTTACCACCACAAGTATAACAGGTAGGGGGGGATGGGCCTGGGTCCGCCTGCCTGAAGTGCACTGCACCCACTAAAACTGCTCCAGGGACCTGCATACTGCTGTGATGGACCTGAGTATGACATTAGTGGCTGGCACGACATATTTTTAAAGATTGTTTTGAGGGTGGGAGGGGGTTAGTGACCACTGGGGGAGTAAGGGCAGGTCATCCCTGATTCTCTCCGGTGGTCATCTGGTCAGTTCGGGCACCTTTTTGTGCCTTGGTTGTAAAAAAAACAGGACCAAGTAAAGTCGTCCAAGTGCTTGTCAGGGACGCCCTTTCTTTTCCATTATGGGTCAAGGACGCCCATGTGTTAGGCACACCCAAGTCCCGCCTTTGCTACTTCGACACGCCCCCGTGAATTTTGATCATCCCCGTGATACAAAGCAGTTGGGGAAGCCCAAAATCGGCTTTCGATTTTACTGATTTGGGCGACCCTATGAGAAGGATGCCCATCTTCTGATTTGTGTCAAAAGATGGGTATCCTTCTCTTTCGAAAATGAGCCTGTTAAGGCTCTCCTTAAAACTTTTTTATTTTTGGCAGGCATTTGATTGTACTGATAAAGAGGACATAAGGAGGGGCATAATCAAAAGGGACGCCTAAGTTTTGTTGAGGACGTCCTCGCAAAACGTCCCGATGGAGGGGCGGGGAAACCCATATTATCGAAACAAGATGGATGTCCATCTTTCATTTCGATAATACGGTCGGGGATGCCCAAATCTTGAAATTTAGGTTGTTTTTAGAGATGGTCGTCCCTAGACTTGGTCGTTTCTGATTTTCGGCAATAATGGAAACCAAGGACGCCCATCTCAGAAACAACCAAATGCAAGCCCTTTGGTCATGGGAGAAGCCAGCATTTGTAGTGCACTGGTCCCCCTGTCATGCCAGGACACCAACCGGGCACCCTAGGGGGCACTGCAGTGGACTTCATAAAATGCTCCACTACCATAGACCTTACAGGTGAAGGGGGGCACCTAGATGTGGGTATAGTGGGTTTGTGGTAGGTTTTGGAGGGGTCGCAGTTTCCTCCACAAACATAACAAGTAGGGAGGGGGTGGGCCTTGGTCTGCCTGCCTGAAGTGCACTGCACCCACTAAAACTGCTCCAGAGACCTGCATACTGCTGTGATGGAGCTGAGTATGACATCTGAGGCTGGCAATCAATATTTTTAAAGATGTTTTTTGAGGGTGGGAGGGGGTTAGTGACCACTGGAGGAGTAATCGGAGGTCATCCCCGATTCTCTTCGGTGATCATCTGGTCATTTCGGCCACCTTTTTGTGCCTTGGTTGTAAGAAAAACAGGACCAGGTAACGTTGTCCAAGTGCTTGTCAGGGACACCCTTTTTTTTCCATTATGGGTTGAGGACATCCATGTGTTAGGCACGCCCAAGTCCTGCCTTCGTCACGCCTCCAATACGCACCCTTGAACTTTGGCTGTCCCTGTGACAGAAAGCAGTTGGGGATGTCCAAAATCGGCTTTCGATTATACCGATTTGGAGGACCCTGTGAAAAGGTCGCCCATCTTCCAATTTGTGTCGTAAGATGGGCGTCCTCTTTCGAAAATGAGCCTGAAGGATATATTAGGATTATCTGTGATGTGAGGACAATATTTTTAATAACTGTTTTTAATAATTACTTTGAGGTGAATGAGTGCCTTGAGAGAATGAAGTCAGGCCTGTTCTTTTAATAATCTGGAGTTCTTTTCTTTTAAAAACAATTATTTTTATATTTGTAAACTGCCTTGATCTGTATAAACCAGGCGGTATATTAAATTTTTATAAGAAACATAAACGTAATTTGTTAGCGCACTTTAAGAAAATGACCCTTTATTCTCTACAGGCTATTTCCACTTCTTCTATTAAAGATGGCTTCATTGGCTACCAGTACAATACAGGGCTAAATTTAAAACTCTATGTCTGATATTCAAGGCCCTGAAAGGAAATGGCCCTGAGTACCTGAAAAATAAGATGATCCTTGACAAGACTATCTCTTCTTCAGGAAGCAGGGGAAAGCTTGGCTCTTCAACCAGGCCTTTACTGGAAGAAGTAACTAACTGGTTAATCTCACTCTCACACACAAGGAGTACTCAGGCTGCATATACTGCAGCAGGACATGTTTATCCATTCCTACCCTAGCTAAGATAACATCTAACCATTTCTCTGACCTCATGTGCAACTTTCTTTAAATCAGTCACCTTACTTTCTAACTCTTCCTACTTTCTTACCCTTCTATATGTTACATCTTTGTTTTATCCTTCACTATCACCATAATGTTCTATTACGTATTGTGTTGACATTGTAAATAGTATACCATATGCCATACTTTGTATTGTTTTTGAATATTTTTACTGCTGTAATTGTCTAATACTCATGTTTGATCTATTCTTACTGTACACTACCTTGAGTGAATTTCTTCAAAAAGGCAGTAAATAAATCCTAATAAATAAAATAAATAAATAAAAGATGCCTTAGGTCTACATGCAAAGATAGAAAGGGTGGAAAATGTATCAAAAGATAGCAATTTATATCTTTTTAAGGTTTCTTTCTACACATTTATTTACACTGGAAATTCTATTAAAGTATTTTAAGAAGGTATATACCTCCAAAGAGTTGTGTTCAGCAGTCTAAAAATGTAGGGGTTCTTTTACTAAGCCACGGTAGCATTTTTAGCTCATGGTAGAAATCAGCTGGCAGTAAACACCAAGACACCCATTATATTTGTATGGCCATCTCGGTGTTTACCATCAGCTGATTTCTACCGCAAGCTAAAAATGCTACCGTGGCTTAGTAAAAGAACCCCTCAGATACCTGCAGAATAGATCATTTTTTTAAGTTATTTTGGGACTCATTGTCAAAGCACTTAGACACAAAAAGTACAATAGGTTACTATCCAGCTTATTTTCGAAAGAGATCGCCGGCCATCTTCCGACACAAATCGGGAGATGGTCGGCCATCTCCTGAACCCGTCCAAATCGGTCTAATTGAAAGCCGATTTTGGCCGGCGCCAACTGCTTTCTGTTGCGGAGCCGGCGAAATTTCAAGGGGGCGTATCAGCAGGGTACAGAAGGCAGGATGGGGGCGGGGCAGGGGCGTGGTTATGAGATGCCCGACTTTGCCCAATAATGAAAAAAAGATGGCTGGCTCTGATGAACATTTTGCCGGCTTCACTTGGTCCATTTATTTTTACGACCAAGCCTCAAAAAAGTGCCCCAATTGACCAGATGACCACCGAAGGGAATTGGGGATCACCTCCCCTTTCTCTCCCAGTGGTCACCAACCCCCTCCCACCCCCAAAAAAAATTTTAAACTTTTTTTGCCAGCCTCTATGCCAGCCTCCAATGTCATACCCAGCTCTCTGACAGCAGTATGCAGGTACCTGGAGCAGTTTTTTTGGGTGCAGTGCACTTCAGGCAGATGGACCCAGGCCCATCCCCCCCTACCTGTTACACTTGTGGTGGTAAATGGGAGCCCTCCAACCACCCCCCAAAACCCACTGTACCCACATGTAGGTGCCCCCTTCACCCCTTAAGGCTATGGTAGTGGTGTAGAGTTGTGGGGAGTGGGATTTGGGGGGCTCAGCACCCAAGGTAAGGGAGCTATGCACCTGGGAGCTATTTTAAATGTTTTTTTTAATTTTTAGAAGTGCCCCCTAGGGTGCCCGGTTGGTGTCCTGGCATGTCAGGGGGACCAGTGCACTACAAATGGTGGCTCCTCCCACATCCAAATACCTTGCATTTCGCCGGGTTTGAGGTGGCCGGGCCCGGTTTCCATTATGGCTGAAATCTGAAGCCGGCCATCTCTAACCCGGCGATCTCAACATTTGATCTGAATGTTGAGATTTAGCCGGCACCAACCGTATTGTCAAAAGAAAAGATGGTTGGCCATCTTTTTCGAAAATATGGTTTGCTCCGCCCCTTTGTGGAGCCGGCCCCGAAGATGGCTGGCCATCTATTTGGCCGGTGCCGTTCGATTATGCCCCTCCACGGTACTTTGTATGTCTAAGTTCTTTGAAAAGGCGCCCCATTAGCTTCTTGGAGTTTTGATCTAACTGGCTTCTTGGAAAATTCACAGGAAAATATTTCCACATGAGAAACTCTTCAGGTTACTTTTGCCTATGAAAGGAATAAGGTTTTAGTTCTCTGAGTGTACTTCCAAAAGGAAACACAAGAGGGGTGGTCAAACTCTGGCCTGTCAGTCAGACCAGACCCACAGCACCAGATTAACATTGCAATGTGGCCTATGGAAACCTTCTTAATATTTGAGCTACCAGTGTTATCACCCAGGATCCTGAATATCAGCATGTCATTAAAAGTTGACATTCAGGGCTCTGATAATGATGTCAGCAGCTGAAGTGACTGGCATACTCCTCCTTTTTTCATTTGCAGTTGCAATGAAATGAAAAAATAACCTGTACTAATGGCAGATGCTACTGAATTTGCCAGCCCCAATTGTGTGTGTGTGGGGGGGGGGGGGGGGAGATACTTTATAAATATTTATATTTAACACCAGCTTACACTAAGATAAGTAGTTAACAAGTTATATTCTCCCCCCGACCACTAATTTCCCTATTTCATTTGATTTGATTTTCTGAACCGCTTTGGTTGTCTGGCTGAAAGGCAGTATATCAAGTCTTAATACACAATAAATGATAAACATGGCTTTTACCAGTAAGAAACTGTTCAAAATCCTCACTAGCCCAATATGTTCTTTGTATATCATTCTACTGCAGCATCCCCTACTGGAATGGCTGCAATGGTTCTTCTTGTCCTTATATAACCCAAAAACCCCTATGGTAGATTAGAGCAGAGCACAACAAATCCTGGGCACCAGGTCAACATGATGCCTAGAAATTGCTCCATAGCACCTTGGATTTCATGCCACTTAATGTTTTGTTGAGCAGCTGAGTAAAAAGCATGTTTCCTACCTCCCCATATGTGATTCAGCTCTCTGTACGCTTAAGCAACATGGAGCAGGAAGTTTGGACTGGCCTTGCAGTTTCACGTCTCTTGAGACTTGAAACTAAAATAAGCCCAAACTTCCTGCACCATGTAGCTCAAGCTTACAGAGAGCCAAATCACAGTTGGAAGGTAGAAAATGCCATTTCTCCAGCAACCGCAGTCTGTAAACGGCAAGGCGAGAGGACTCATAGCATTCAAAATCTATAGCAATTAGGTCACCTTTTCAAAGTGGACTTTTGCCATGATCGAAGAAGCTCTTGCTGACACACAGGAAAAGGACGGAGCTCCACTGAAGCAGAAGTTTTAGAGAAAGGCAAACTTATGTGCTTACTGAATTTAGAACAATACACTACCAATAACTGAGAAGTAATTTGCATCTACTGTAATTCTTCTATGTAGCCCACAAAATCTAAGGTATAACCCCTAGCAATAAGCTTATTATGAATAATTTGAGTTTACTATAATTTGAGAGAGTAAGAACCGTGATACAAGCTCCTCTTATACCACTTCATAACTTCTAGATATATTGCTCATAGGCATTTCATTTTCTGAAAAGGACATATGATGTGAGACCTTTTTTAAGTTTTATCACCAATACAAATAAAAGGAATGTACTTCTGCAACTTTGGCACAAGTACAGCATTAGCCTACCATTAGCATTAACCTTCTATTTCTGGCAAAACTTATAGAGTAGTTTTTTTGAACAACTGAAAACTTTTATGGAAAAAAGGAATTTGTTGAATCCTCGACAGTCAGGATTTTTAAATTACTAATTTTTAAAGAATAGCATACACAAAATCAAAGAAATTCAAGTATCTTATATAAATTATTCCAAAAGAAAAAAAAATAACAAGGCTTTATTATCCAAGATTTCAGTTTCAAGTCCACATTAAAGGGGAAACATATATAAATTTCTCCTATTGTGCTGGGTCTGCAAACATATAACAGGTTTGTTTATAGGTAATAAAAACATTTGCAGGGGAATTTAAGAAAAAAAGAATGCTCTCAGAGAGCGCCTTACTTTTTAGAACAAGAAACTCTTTACGCCTAATTTGAGTAGACGTGTCACATCAGGAAATATTTGAATACATTGACCACAAAAGGCAATATTTTTCTTTTTAAAAGCAAGCTGTTGTTCAGAGGAAAATGAAATCAAGAGGGTGGCTCTAGATTCAATGACATCTTGCAATGTCTCAAGGAATTGAGTAAGATTAAAGGAATCAGTATGCTCAATAATATTTAATTCTCTCTCTGTTTTTTTTCTTCTGAATTCAATTTGTAGGTAAATAAGAACAAGCAGCCCAAGAAATCTCTTCAGCCCTAGTTAAAAACAACTTCCTGCAAATATTTATGTATGAAGTAAAATCTCAGCAGACAAAGATGACACATTGGTAAATTTAAAAAATCTCAGATTTCTAGATCTCATATGAGTTTCTAAGGCTTCCACCTTCTTATATAAAATAGATTATAACTATCTTTAATAGCTGACACACTCATTGCCTATAACGTTGTAATTTGTTGCTCTGCATGGGTCAATGGGTGTTCTATACCTCCAACCCTATTATTTAAATCAGTCAATTTCTCTGAATCTGCTTAGTAAAGTCAGCAAATTGGATGGCTGTCGATTTTAATATTACTTCAGATCTAGTCACTACTGTCCAAATACCAGTCAGAGAAACTTCCGACTGAGATTTTTATTCAGTTGTTAATTCCACTGATTATATTAAACTGGATACTTCCACAGGTAAGGGAACTTGTACAGAATTAACTTATTTAACCAAGATAGCCAGAGGAACCAGAAATGGGAGTACATGTTACATATAGCCCCATTCTGGAACCTAAAACAGTAGGCGTTGGGGGGGTGGGGTGGAACAGCCCCTGAGACTATGAATACAGAGAGCACTTCCCCAGATGACTCATTTACTATTGACACATCTTTAACAACAGTCACCTGTTTATCTATTGAACCCTGAGGCTATTTAACAGTAGTAGAACAGTGCTTGTACTATTTATAGAGGCCTTACCCTTATTTTTTTTCTCTTCACCATAGCTGTGAAGAGAATACCTGCTTTCCCTGACATCAACAGAATAGTCAACTCCCACCAAGAATAATATTAGGTCACAGGAGAATACTCTTCTGTAAATTTGTCATGTCTTTGTTGTGGCTTTGAAGGGGCTTCAAAGGAGCAGGATCTTATAGCTAGCCAACCCCCAGAAATGGCATCTATGGAGTGCCTGCCAAAATTTGCTCCAAAATGCCTCATGTTCTTTGAGAGATTGTCTCAATTTATTGGGAAAAAAAGTGAAGATACATACTTGTAGCAGGTATTCTCCAAGAACAGTATGCCTTATATTCTCACAGATGGGTAATGCAGGTCCGCATTGCCAGTCCGGAGCTTGTAACAAGCTTAAAAATAGTTTTGTAAGCATGAGATGCGTTCCAACTGCGTGTGCACGAGTGTCTTCTTACCCACTGTGAAAGTGCGGGACCAGCAGTACAATATAAAGCATAATAAAAAGGAGACACCTAGTCCGGCTCTGTTTTACTGCTTTTGCGTTAAGCAGTTAGAGTTGATATTCAGTGGTACTGCCTGGTTAAGTGCCATTTTATATTGGCACTCAGCCCGCATAGGAGCCTCTCCTGCATACTTGAACCACACTGAATATTGACCCCATTGCTCACCCACTAAAATGCAACTACTATTGTAGGTATGTATAGAAAACCTGGACACTCTGAGGGGAATGTTTTTGCCTTCAGCAGATGCCTGCTAAATAGCACATGGAGGAGAACATAGAAAGCTGTTTAGCGTGAGCCCACTAAGGCCTTAATTACATCCAGTGCTGCATCATCTGCATATATACACCATTAATTTTAGCATCTATCATATAACATCTTTAGGTGCTGGGTTTAGCAAGCACACTAGGACTCTAGTATGTTGCATAAAATTTAATGCATAGGTCCCTACATGACACTAAAACACACAAAAAAAGCAAAAAATAATTTACCATCCCACACTGTGATAGCACTTATAGATGGGCACTTTTGAAAGAATGTCCAAGTCAGATTTGGAACAACCCACTTATAATGTCCAAAAAAGACGTCATCTCATAGCCATTTTCAAACAAGAAAAACGTTGGGGGGGGGGGGGGGGGGTTCCTGTTCGAAAATATATGAGAATGTCCAAAACGAACAGCCATTTTCCAAAATAAAAGGTCCAAATCATGAACACCAAAAAAACAAACAGGGACAAGGATGGCTGTCTGGCAGCATTTGTACAAAAATGGCCATACAGATATACCTGCAGAGCAGAGGGGCAGCCTAGCAGTCAGTGCAGTGGACTTTAATCCAGGGCGCCCAAGTTCATATTGCACTGCAACTCTGATACTTTAAACAGTGAACCCTCCAGAGATAGGGAACTACCTACTGTACCTGAATGTGCACCACCTCAATAGCCCTCATGCTTGCAGGAGTCGGTACAAAAGGTATATCTCTGTTTCTGGAGGGCTCACAATTTAAAGGTTATAAAAGAGAGTTGAAATAGGATTTGAACCTGGTTCCCCTGGTTTCTTGTCCACTGCACTGATCACTAGGCTACACTTCAGACCTGCTTGCTGCTTTGTGAGCTTTCCCTGCTTGCATTGCAGTAGGAGCAGAGGACTGGAAGGCAGCTCTAGTCAAAGGAAGTGAGAAGGTGATCTGGAGAAGTTTCCATGCTGTAGTCTGTAGAAGTGAAGTTTCTGTATCTGGTGGGAGGCAGAGAATAAATAAACTCCCTCCAACTGTGGGAGAAGCAGTTCCAACACCTGTACTGCAATTCCTTAATCACAATATTGTAATGAATCATACACTGATGATTCATTATAATATTGTGATTAAGGAATTGCACCTTTCAAACTGCCTTCCCCTCTCCTCTACTGATCACAGACACATAGAAAGCATAAACACACACACATAATCACCCATACACAGACATACACAAACATGTATACATAGGTTTGGAGGATTGGAAAGTATTCCATGTGCTGTACTCTACATTTTTTTTTACCCACTTGTCTTGAATAAGCAAATTGCTTACAGCCTGAAGTGTCTCAGTGTGTGCTTACCGCAGCTTAAAAGGGCTTACCATGGGACGTGCTGAGGTGTCCCACATTTGCTAAGCGCGCTATAAAATAATTTTATTTTTACACAGAGGGAGCGTGTCTGGGGCGGATAGTGGGCAGGATTAGCATATGAGCCCTTACCGACACCTATTTTGTAGGCGGTAAGTGCTCGCATGCTAATTTTTGTAAACGGCTATGTGCTAATGACATTAGTGCATGGCCATTACATTAGAAAATGGAAAATTGGCCATTTGCTGGCTGTACTAAAAATGGCCTTAGCATGCGGGAAAGACCCACATAAGGGCATGCTAAAGCCACTTTTTAGTTCAGTTTAGTAAAGGAGCCCTCAGTCTGTATTTATAATTCTTTCATCTTCTAGTTTTCTTTTCACAGAATTATGCTGAGCTAAATGTTTAATTCCAGCTTTTTCACATTTTTTTTGTACTGGGTTAAGATTAATAACTTGCTAAAGCTCCAAAATAGCCTCTAGATCAAGCATACTTACAGCTTCCAAAAGCTTCAGCTCACCATCAGCTTCACTTTAGCCTCTCTTTACTGGTTGTTCTCAGACAAAGAAGCGTTTCAGTATCATTTTCTTTTGATGTGGCCATTAATCTCAATTCTAGTATACTTCTTGTAGTGGTAGGCCCAGAAAGCTGGAGTATCAGAAAAGAAATGCAGAAGTAGGTTGTTTCACCTCCATGGTAGCTGCTATATCATTACAACATCCTGGCTAGCAAAACTGTTCTGATGCTGAGCTGTCAGTTGACGGTAAAAGAAAGAAGGGCTGTTACAGCCTTACTTGACATTGCTATCTCCAACCTTTCTACATGTGCAAAAAGTATAGTAATAGGTCCAGTATGCAAAGCCCATGAGAGCTAAGTAAAATATTTTCCCTTGAATTTAACCATGCTCTGCAACAGAGCAGAAAAGTAATAAATCAAAAATATTCCAGTTCAAATGCAAAGAGACAAGTGGTCAAACCCCAGCAGCCACATCACTGGGTTTCAAAGAACTCACAACCATCTTTCCATACTACCAAATGACATTGACTTCACCTGCATTTTTTTATTACTCACAATACATTTATAAGGACCACCCAGGCAATTCAGTGGTAAGTACTATCCACTGCCTTTAAGAGGACCTGGGTTCAATTCCCACAACAATGATACCTGGTGGCCAGCATTAAGGTCCACATTAGCCAGGTTCCAGAAGAGGTCATGGTTCATGGCCCCTGACTAAGGTCTATAATGGCAATAGCTAGATTGAGTTGGGAACGGCATATAAAGTAAGGGGAAGACCTTACAAAGGCTCATGGCACTGTAGCTCATGAGAAAATACATAAGTATTGCCATACTGGGACAGACCGAAGATCTATCAAGCCCAATAGTTTCCCATGTTTCCAATAGTGGCCAATCCAGGTCACAAGTACCTGGCAAGATCCCAAAACAGTACAATACATGTTATGCTGCTTATCCTAGAATAAGCAGTGGATTTTCTCCAAGTCCATTTTAATAATAGTCTATGGACTTTTCCTTTAGGAAGCCATACAAACCTTTTGTAAACCCTGCTAAGCTAACTGCTTTTACTACATTTTCTGGCAATAAATTCCAGAGTTTAATTACACATTGAGTGAAGAAATATTTTCTCTGGTTTGTTTTAAATTTACTACTTTGTAGTTTCATCGTGTGCCTCCTAGTTCTGGTATTTCTGAAAAGAGTATACATGTGATTCAGGTCTACCAATTCTACTGGTTCTAAATTCAGTTAGAAACGCAAACAGCAGGTGGAAATTGCCAGACTAAAATGAAAAAAAACAAAACAAAGCCAATACACTTTTAAAGTTTTAAACAGCATAGCATTAAATGGCATACTACTTGCTCTAAACCTGAGGTGTTATCTTGATATGTAGCTCTATTAGATAAGCATGGGGCTTAAATCCCCAGAAATTTGAAGTACAGTTTTTGGAGGGTTTGCTCCTTGCCAGTGTGATTTTCCAACTAATGAAGTTTAAGTGCAACACTGTAAAGCACACTACACTGTGACAGTGACACAGAAAGAACTAATCACAGAAGGCAATAATCAGCTCTTTTAAATCATGCATTTTCTCATACAAAAACTATTACAAAACCACAAAATCAAACTGGATATATTTACTGCTGAAGGCAGCGTGGCCATGCCAATACTAGTTCAAAGAATGTAAGGAAGAAGAGAAAAACAATTTGAAAGGATGTGAACCACAAGACTATAGATAGGAACATTATTGCATTCTGTCATTTCCATTCATAGGATCCAACTTTTCAGAATAATTTGTTAAATTCAGCAACAGTTTTCCCTCCCTGGACACAGTGGATTAGTTTACTCAGTATTGGATGTGCTCAGTGCATCCACAAAGCTGGGATAAATGTTCCTTCTGACACTAGCTGAAACAGGAAGAACTTTTCAAAACCATGAGCATAACCAGAGTGGAGGAGTGGCCTAGTAGTTAGAGCACCAGTCTTGCAATCCAGAGGTGGCTGGTTCAAATTCCACTGCTGCTCCTTGGGCAAGTCACTTAATCTGCCATTGTCTCAGGTACAAACTTAGATTGTGAGCCCTCCTGTGACAGAGAAATATCCAGAGTACCTGAATGCAACTCACCTTGAGCTACTACTGAAAAAGGTGTGAGCAAAATCTAAATAAATAAACCTTGAGGCCTAGTCAGGCTACTGTACTTGAGCAGTACCTGCTTGGGGCCAGCTTTCACAAGAGTGGGCAAGGGAAAGAAAACAGATTAACAGAGCAGCAGTTAAATCTGACAATATAACCACCTCTAGAGTATTAATATTAGTTAAGGGTGTTATCATAAAGCTTTGCCTGAAGATGCCTTTAAAATTACAGGCTTTGCTGCAATAAACCAACCCAATAATGATTGTCCTTGGAAAAGATCTGACTTGGAATATTGAAGGCCTTCCATCCATAATTATTTAACACATTTTGCATGAATACAGAGCTATTTTATTTATTTATTTGTTACATTTGTATCCCACATTTTCCCACCTAATTGCAGGCTCAATGTGGCGTACATAGTACCGTAAAGGCGATCGCCAATTCCGGTATGAACAAATACAAAGTGATTTAGTGGTATAATATAGATCATTGTAACAGACATATTAGGGAATTGTAGGGGGGAATAGGTTAAGTTATGCCAGTACGAGCTTTGGTTTCGTTATGTTGCAGTGTTCTGGCATTTAAGTTGGATCAGTAGGGTATGCCGTTTTGAACAGGTTATTTTTTAGTGATTTCCGGAAGTTTAGGTGGTCATACGTTGTTTTCACGGCGTTTGGTAGTACGTTCCATAGTTGTGTGCTTATGTAGAAGAAGCTGGATGCATAAGTTGATTTGTATTTGAGTCCTTTGCAGCTTGGGTAGTGGAGATTTAGGTATGTTTGTGTTGATCTTGTTGTGTTTCTGGTTGGTAGGTCTATGAGGTCTGTCATGTATCCTGGGGCTTCGCCGTAGATAATTTTGTGAACCATGGTGCATATTTTGAATGCGATTCATTCTTTGGAGCCAGTGTAGTTTTTCTCGGAGGAGTTTGGCACTTTCAAATCGTGTTTTTCCAAATAAAAGTCTAGCTGCCATGTTTTGAGCAGTTTGAAGTTTCTTTTATAATTTGTCCATTGCATCCCGCATAGATTCCATTGCAGTAGTCTACATGGCTAAGTATCATTGATTGTATCAAGTTGCGAAATGTGTCCCTAGGGAAGAAAGGTTTCAAGCGTTTGAGTTTCCACATTGAGTGGAACATTTTCTTTGTTGTAGATTTCACTTGGCTCTCTAGCGTGAGGTTTCGGTCGATTTTAACTCCAAGAATTTTCAGGCTGTCTGAGATAGGGAGTGTGTAATCTGGGGTGTTTAAGTCGGTGGGTTTGTTCATGTTGTATTGGGATGAGAGGATGAGACAGTGTGTTTTTTCTGTGTTGAGTTTTAGTTGAAATGCATTCGCCCATGAGTTCATGGTGTTCAAGCTGAGTTTGATTTCATTGGTGATTTCTGTTAGATCATGTTTGAAAGGGATGTATATTGTGACATCATCTGCGTAAATGAATGGGTTGAGGCCTTGGTTGGATAAGGACTTGGCCAGTGGGGTCATCATTAAGTTGAAAAGGATCGGTGATAGTGGTGATCCTTGAGGTACTCCCCAGTCTGCTTTCCATGATGATATGTTCGAGTTTGATTTCACTTGATATGTTCTAGTGGTTAGGAAACCCTTGATCCAACTAAGTACACTTCCACCAATCCCGAAGTAATCTAGGAGTCGTAGTAGTATTTTATGGTTTATCATGTTGAACGCACTAGACATGTTGAATTGGAGGAGAAGTATGCTTTTACCTGTTGCTATTTCCTGTTTGAATTTGGCTAGGAAAGTAATTAGTACTGTTTCAGTGCTGTGAATGGGGTGAAATCCTGATTGTGATTCATGTAGTATTGAGAATTTGTTTATGTAGTCAATAAGTTGTTTGGATACCATGCTTTCCATCAGTTTGACTACCAGTGGGATTGATGATACTGGGCAGTAGTTGGTGATTTCATTTGTTTTTTTTCTTGGTATCTTTTGGTATTGGGGTGAGTAGGATGTTGCCATTTTCCTTAGGGAAGAGACCTTGTTGAAGCATGTAGTTTAAGTGGGATGTGAGGTCTGCCATGAAGTGGTGGGGAGCGGATTTTATTAGGTAGCTGGGGCAGGCATCCAATTTACAGTGAATGTTGGAGAACCTATTTATTGCCTGGGTGACTGTTTCAGCGGTGAGGAGAGCGAAATTTGACCAGATTCGGTCTGCTGGGTATTAACTGAGGGTTGGGTCTAGGCCATCGAAGACCTCTGTTGCCAAGGCAAAGTAGAAAGGCTCCAGGTAGTTAATAAAGGCAACATATAAGGGAGTTTACCAGGTAAGGGTGCTGCTAAGTTCCAAAAATCCCAAGACAGTCTGGAAGGCTGGAAGTTCCGGACCAGACCGGCAAGACTTCTGGAACATGGGAAACAGCAAACAGACAGTCCATCGCAGCCACCAGGTCTGACCACCAGGTGGCGAAATGAATGAGAGCATGAAACATGGGCACAATCGTGACAATTATACTGATAAAGACCTTTGTGAATCTAAATCTTGAGGTAGGGAGGCAGGGATTTGGTGCTATGATGTCATAAATTAGAGTGCCAGTAAAACATACCATGACCAAAGGTGGAAGGCACTTAATACACACTGAGCACAAAAAATAATTTTATATTATAATTTGAAAAATAAAACTTCAAATGATTAGACTGGTATAAAAATTGACTAGGTATATACCAGGTATATATTTAGACCCCTAATTGATTCAGATTAAATTTTAACTGCCAGACTCTTGACCATTCTTCTATGTTCGGAGGTCCCTTCTTAGTTTCTACTCCCACCAGGGTATCCACTCTATTATTATTATTATTATTATTACTTACATTTGTACCCTGCGCTTTCCCACACATAGCAGGTTCAATGCGGCTTACATAGTAAATAGAATTACAAAGTCTTGAAGGAGAATGTTACAAGTTGTAGTAAACATAGTAGTAGTGGGGTTTTGAGGATATGTAAATTGAGCATGGAGAGGTAAACAAAGATAGGATGAGCAAAACGAGAAGAGATTGGGAAGGGTAAGGAGTAGGAAGGATGGAGAGGAAGAGATTGAGGAATGAGCATAAGGAGATTGTGAGACATGGTCAAAGGTATAATAATCGTCGGGGCAGGAATCATGTGGGTGAGCTTAAAAAGTTAAGTTGGGTCATTAGGGTAAGCTTTCTTAAAGAGATGGGTCTTCAACATTTTTCTGAATGGTAGATGGTCGTTGATTGTTCGGATGGATCTTGGCAGAGCGTTCCAAAGCTAGCTGCCCAAAAAGGAGAAACTGGATGCATAGGAGGTCTTGTATTTAATACCTTTTCAGCTGGGAAGGTGTAAATTGAGGTAAGTACGAGAAGACGATGATCTATTTCTGGTTGGGAGGTTGATGAGGTTATTCATGTAGTTAGGGGATTCTCCATATATGATCTTATGAATCAGAGTGTGGACTTTAAAATGTATTCTTTCTCTGATGGGGAGCCAATGAAGCTTCTCTCAAAGAGGTGTTGTGCTATCAAATCTTGACTTGCCAAAGATAAGTCTGGCTGCCGTGTTTTGGGTAGTCTGAAGTTTCTTCAGGATTAGGGTCTTACATCCTAAGAAAACACTGTTGCAGTAATCTGCGTGCTTCAGTACTGTGGATTGTACTAGGTTCCGAAAGGTGTCCAGGGGAAGGTATGATTTCACTCATTTCAAAATTCACATCATATTAAACATTTTTTTGTGATGAATGTAGCATGGTTTTCGAATGATAAATGGTTATCAATCATTACTCCAAGAATTTTTAGGTTGTCAGATATGGAGAGTTTAACGTCTGGAGTGCTAAGAGCAGTTGGGAGAAGTGGAGAGTATTGAGATGAAAGGACTAGACACTGTGTTTTCTCTTTGTTTAATTTCATCTTGAAAGCGTTAGCCCAAGAGGTTAGGGTGGTCATGCCTATATTTATTTTATCAGAGATTTCAGATAGATTGGATTTAAAGGGGATATAGTAACGTCGTCAGTATAGATGAAGGGATTAAGGCCATGTTTGGCTAGTAACTTGGCTAGGGGAATCATCATGAGGTTGAAGAGTATTGGGGAAAGAGGAGATCCCTGCGGTACCCCCACATTCAGATGACCATAGGGAAGATATGTTTGTAGTTCCTTTGACTTGGTAAGATCTTGTGGTAATAAAGCTTTTTATCCAGTTGATGATATTGCCACCGATCCCAAGTTTGTCCAGTAGTTAGGATTGTATGATCAACCATGTCATAAGCGCTGGATAAGTCAAATTGTAGGAGAAGGATACAGTTTTCAAATGCTATTTCTTGTTTGAATTTGGATATTAAGGTAAGAAGAACTGTTTCAGTGCTATGGGCTGAACAAAAGCCCGACTGCAATTCATGCAGGATGGAGAATTTCTGAATATATTCGTTGAGTTGCGAGGTCACTCTGTTTTCCATCAGTTTTGTGATATAAGGGATGGAGGCAATTGGACGGTAGTTGGTAATATCATTTGCAGGTTTTGGGGTTTTTTTTGGTATAGGTGTTAGTAATATATTGCCATGTCTGGTGGGGAAGGAGCCTTGCTGAAGTAGGAAGTTTAAGTGGGTGGTGAGATCTGAAATAAAACATGTTGGGGCGCCTTTCAAAAGATAGTTGGGACATGGTTCAAGTTGGCAATAAGACCTGGAGAGTTTAGAGATGGTTTTAGTGACTTCTTCAGTGGTAAGGAGGGTAAAATTGGTCCAATATTGATTTGCTGGTATTTCATCAAATCCAGGGTCCAATTCGTCAAGAAAGGTGTCTGCAGTAGAATTGTCTTGAGAAATCGATTTGCAA
Source organism: Microcaecilia unicolor (assembly GCF_901765095.1). Lineage (NCBI taxonomy): Eukaryota > Metazoa > Chordata > Amphibia > Gymnophiona > Siphonopidae > Microcaecilia > Microcaecilia unicolor. The sequence continues at coordinate 410,667,584 of NC_044031.1, forward strand.
AGATTGGTGATTTTGTCGTTGAAGTATTTAGCTAATTGGTCAGCAGAAGGACGGTTTGAAGGTGACGTTGTTACTGGATCTGTGTTTAGGAGAGTTTTTATAATTTGAAATTGGTTTTTTTGTATCTGCACCAGTCATGGTAATTTTTTGTGTATAATAGTCTCTTTTGGCACGTTTAATGGCATTTTTGTAGTTCCTTTGTGATTGTTTCCATGCATTAAAGTTAAGGCTATCCTTTGATTTGCTCCATGCTTTTTCAAGTTTTCTGGTTTGTGACTTCAGGTTTTTCAGTAAATCGTTGAACCACGGTGAGGGGTTGCGTTTACGTAAAGTCTTGGAGTGTAGTGGTGCAATTTCGTCCAAAATCATTTTGCATCTATTAGCCCATATAGTAAGGAACAGATCTGAGTTAGGTTGTGTTGCTCAGTTATTAGCGTAGATATGTAGCTGAAATTATCATTATCAATCCATCCTCTGGTGAAGATCGTTATAGGGTCATGTGATTTGGACTGGCCCTTCTTACGCCATTGTAAGGTTAGGAAAGCTTTATAATGGTCGGACCAAGGTGTTGGAGACCAAATAATATTGGATATAATGAAGTTATGGTCAGTGGAGAATTTATAAGAGATAACATCTAGCGAGTGACCTTTGATGTGAGTGGGTTGTGATGGAGGTAGGATAAGGTCACATAGGTCAAGAAGATCCATACATTCTCGGGTGTTGACAGACTTGGAGTCCTCTAGATGTAGGTTTAGGTCACCTATTAAGATTACATTAGGGTTGTTGATGCACGAGTTAGATATAAAGTCCATGAAGGTAGAGTGGTTGTGGATCCAGTTACAAGGGGGTCTGTAAAATAAAATACAAGTTAGGTGATTGCATAGTGTGGGGCTGTGGAGTTTTATTGAGGCAATTTCAAGTTGCGGGGTAAAGCTTTCTGAGATGGGTTCAGAGGAGAAGTTGGATCTAAGGATTAATGCTATACCTCCAATTTTCTCTTTTCTAGGCCAATGTAAGATTTTGTAGCCAGGAGGGCAGAGGTCAAGTATGATGGAATCTTTGGAGTCACGGATCCAAGTTTCTGTGATGAAGAGCAGGTCTAGATTGTCAGACTTAATCCAGTCAGTGATAATTCCAGCTTTATTGACTGCTGATCTGGCATTGATATATCCTACACGGACGGGTAAGTAAGGTTCTGTTGCATGAGATGACGGGCGAATATTTATAATTTGTCTTGTTTTCTGTATATTAGTTTTAGTTGTTTTAAGCGTTTTTGATGTTATAATATTTGTTAAGTTATCTTCAGCTTTTGTTGAGACTGCTACTGTTTTTAGTGATGATTGGTAGAGTGTTGAAGGGTTTTTATGGTTGTGAGCAGTTCGTGAAGAAGTGATTATCTTGGTTGTTCTTTTGTGGTAATGAAGAACTGGTATGATGCTGATTTCCGAAGGTAGGGCTTTGGAGGTTGCATGAATAAGAGCAAGTGAATGAATGACAATGTGTATTTTTAAGAAAATCATTTTAAGAAAATCATAGATAAGGTAGGGGTACATAATTTGTTAATTAGGTGAGGGTGAGGCACAGGAGAGTAGAATTACAGGGATGGATGGACAAGTGTCACTTTGAGTGAGATGAGGGTGTGATTGTCTTGATAGTCTGGATAAGATGGATGTGAAGGATGCGGAGGAATAAAAAGGCCAAAGGATTGGGAAAATGGAACAACGAGAAGACAAAGTGAGTATAAAATTATATACTGTGTATACAGATCAAAACAGACAGTATTAGTGTACAGTTATATACTATCTATACGAATCAGTATCTATTATATATAAAGCATATATGAACTTACATACACAGTAATATATAACAGTATGGTTAATATTGGTAAACAGATATGAGCTGTGTAAATAAATCAGTATATAAAACAGTCTGAGGTGTTCAGTGATCCCTTATTAGCTTAGAATTCAGATTCAACAGATAGAGGTTATTTTAGTTAGTTAGCAGGTTGGTAGAGCCTCAGAAGCAAGCTGCCTATTGTGGGAGGTGCTTTCTGGTATCACCAACCGTCTGCCTGGTTTGAAATTATGTTGTGAAAGATGACGGCTGAGGAAAGCCTTCCCCAAGTGCAGGCTACAATAAATGTTGGCGCTCAGCAGCTCTAATAAGAGTGTAGACTGCTGTAAAAGTAGGAGCTTAATAGTTCTAAAGTAAATGCAGGCTTACAGTGAGAGTGGAAGCTCAGCAGTTTTGATGGGAATACAGGCTCACAGTGAGTGAGAGTTCAGCAGTTCTGATAGAAGAAGAGCCTCAGCTGACACGTTATTGGCTTTCTTCGTGTCATCCGTAAAAAGGCAAACCGTTCCTTCTAACCCTTCAACAATGTCTCTCACAAATATATTAAACAGAATCAATCCTAGCACCGACCCCTGAGGCACTCCACTAATCACCTTCCTTTCTTCCTCTAAAGAAGAAGAGCGCTTCAACAAGAAAGCAGTGAACTAATAAAACAATCTCCAGGGAGAGGGGAACATTAAACTCTCCCATGAGGGAACATCCCAGCGCTTCCCCCTCGCAGCCCACTCTAACCGAAGGAGCGGGAATAGCTACAGGCTGAGTGAAACAAGGCGCAGCCACCACCGTGGTAACCATGGAGGTTGCACCAATGCATGTTTACTGCAGCAAAAAAGTGCTTACCTTAGGACAGCTTACAGCTCAGGTATCTCGCGGTAATTTTTACATGTGTGCATGCTGCCCATGCTGGGGTGGGTCGAGGAGCAGAAAGTAGGCATGTTCTATGCTATTGATTAGTGCAGCTATCCACCTTATAATTGAAAGAGAAAAACGCCTAGATTTCGACCCAAATCGGGAGATAGACGTTTATCTCACAAAAACAAATAAATCGGTATAATAGAAAGCCGATTTTGGACGTTTTCAACTGCACTCCATCGCGGAAGCGTACAAAGTTGACGGGAGCGTGTTGGGGGTGTGGCGAAGGTGGAACTGGGGCGTGGTTATCAGCCGAGGAGAGATGGGCGCCTTTCGCCGATAATGGAAAAAAAGTATGCATTTGTAGCTAGAATTTAGGGCAATTTTCCTGGACCCTGTTTTTTCACGAATAAGGCCCCCAAAAGTGCCCTAAATGACCAGATTACCACCAGAGGGAATTGGGGATGACCTCCCCTGACTCCCCCAGTGGTCACTAACCCCCTCCCACCACAAAAAATGATGTTTCGCAACTTTTTATTTTCACCCTCAAATGTCATACCCACCTCCCTGGCAGCAATATGCAGGTCCCTGGAGCAGTTGTTAGGGGGTGCAGTGGACTTCAGGCAGGTGGACCCAGGCCCATCCCCCCCTACCTGTTACAATTGTGCTGCTTAATGCTTAGTCGTCCAACCCCCCCCAAACTGTACCCACATGTAGGTGCCCCCCTTCATCCCTTAGGGCTATAGTAATGGTGTAGACTTGTGGGCAGTGGGTTTTGAGGGGGATTTGGGGGACTCAACACACAAGGGAAGGGTGCTATGCACCTGGGAGCTCTTTTACCTTTTTTTTGTTTTTGTAAAAGTGCCCCCTAGGGTGCCCGGTTGGTGTCCTGGCATGTGAGGGGGACCAGTGCACTACGACTCATGGCCCCTCCCACGAACAAATGCCTTGGATTTATTCGTTTTTGAGCTGGGCGCTTTATTTTCCATTATCACTGAAAAACAAAAACGCACAGCTCACAAATTGTCAAATAAAACATGGACGTCTATTTTTTTCGAAAATACGGTTCGGTCCGCCCCTTCACGGACCCGTTCTCGGAGATAAACGCCCATGGAGATAGACGTTTTCGTTCAATTATGCCCCTCCACATCACCATTCACTACCTGACTAGCACATGCTAAAGCATGAGTCTTTACTGCCTACAAAATAGGTAGAGGTAGGAGTTGACACGTTAATGGCCATGCGCTAATGGCCATGAATTTAAAAAAATAGAACAGTCAGTCATTTTACCCATGCAGAAATATGGCTTTAGTGCATGGGAAAAGGGCCCCTAACTGATTTAATGATAATCTGTGCAACAAAAGGAAAAGCTACAAGTAGTAAATAAAATTGAAAACAAAAATTTCATACTGGCCACTCTTATTTAAAAAAAAATCTATATTATATTTAATTTCTAAATCTATATATATCTACATCTATGTATGTACGCATGTGTGTGTGTATATGTGTGTGTGTGTATATATATATATACTGTATATATATATATATATATATATATATATATATATATAAAAGAAAATCTATCTATCCATATGAATGATAAATACCCTACCAGACCAGTCCAAAATCAGTGGGTTGTACCAGTCATCTAGACACTGGAGAAAGAAAGTAGTTCCTTGTGACTCGCCCTTAAAGATATTGTGCGGTCATAGAATGTTCAATATTTCAAATAGCCAAGCAATGGTGCTCATGAACAAACTGCTGGTCAGTATGGAATAGGCAATAATAATTGTCACATCATGTAATATGAACAGTAACAATGAAGGCATATATTCTACTGATATACAGATATTTCACTGAGTCAGGAGGTGTATAAAACTGTGCACATTGAAGAATGTTCAAAATCAGAAGGCATGAAATCTGCAAGAAAAAGAGAAATAGGAAAATACACCACATAGGGGAAATAAGATCAATCAGGGTAGGTTCATGGACTAGTTTGGTAGGACTAAAGAAAAGAAAATTATTAGATAAAATGATTTTCCTTGCTCTTTATCCATACTAGACCAGTCCAATTGAAATAATAATGAGAGCAAGAAAAGGTGAAAGCTGGAATTCCTTGAAAAATTTTGTAGTATATTAATCTCATCAAGAGAGAAGTAGAAAGAGAGAGGAAGAAAATGAGCAAAAAGAGACATTAAGTTACTGGAGAACATGAGGTGGAGACGAGTACCCAAGAATATTACAAAATAGAATTATGTCAAGAGACAGAGGTTCAATTGGAGTTCCTCCCAAGGTATCTCTGTAAGGCACAGCCTAAGGGTAATGAAACCAGAAGAAAGGATATGGTATCTCCAACTGAAATTATTTTCCACTCCTGAAGAAAACAGTGGAAGAATAAATACTGAAACTTGAAAGATAATGGAGGTTTCCTTGTATCAAAGGGTCCCATAAATAGAAAAAAAATGCCATAAGCACCATCCTTAAAGCAAGAAAGGAAGGGTAGGCAATGAGAAGAAGAAATTAAACCCCCTGGACTGAGCACAATAGCTGGTAGCTGACTTAGAGCCAAGACTGCCCTGTTCAGACATAGAGGTTGAAATGTTACAACTATGACCATGGATTGGGAAGAAACATCCATAAGTTTGGACACTACAAAGAACAGTAAGCAAAGTGTCATCATAGGAGTACAGCATCTGGGAGAAATACTGATGAGACAGCATACTGCAGCAGATAAGGAACCTAGTAGACCCTTAAGAAGGAATATAGCCCTTCTTTTGACAGCCAGAGAGCATCAGGTAGGAAAGAAAAAGGAGTGAGTGATAGGATACTGGGTTTGATGGCTCTTCAGTCTGTCCCAGTAAGGAAACACTTATGTTCTTATGTTAACCCAAGGTACCAATACACTGGAGACACAAATGTGCAATGTTGCTGGGTAATACTGCTGTGCAATTAAGGCAGAATTACCAAACAGATGATCCACAGAGTCATACAGAATATCTAATCTGTACAGCCTTTGTAATACAAGTAATCAGTGTGGCTGGGTTAAATAGCTGACTGGCTTAAGTGAGTCTATGCTATAGAACTGCCTCCCACATTTATGCTACAGAGTTGCCTGCTGCACCCATAGCATAGAGATGTCTGTTGCAAGCATGTTATAAAGATGTCTGCTACATCCAAGTCATAATGGATACTACAGCTAAGGCTGTCAGTTAGCGTCTGCCATTATACCATACAGGTAGATGTAGAGGTCGCACATAGCTAGCTGCCTCAGAATTGTTATATAAATCGGCTGACGGCGCTATGTCACAGAACTGTATACTGCAGATATACTACACAGATGGCTGATGCAAGTGTTGATGCTGGATAGCAATACAGCTAGGTGTTGCGGCTGTGCAACACATCTGGCTGGTAAAACTGTGTGACACGAGGAAAGTTGCAGGTGTAGAACAAGCTGAGTGACGTAAACAGGAGTAGCTGCCTGACACAATCATAGCTGGCTTCCCAAGCTTCAACACACAGATTCCTGAAAGTCCTCTATATAGGAGCTATGTCCAGCTGAAAGCACAGATTTCCTTCATTATTCTATGTGTTAATTAATTCTGCATATGGAACTTGCTAATGAACATACATTCAATATACACTGCTAGCAAGATAAATTCTCTCAATTTTCTTCTTACCGGAGGAAAGACTTCAGATGCTCTGCATTCACTCCCTGTTTATATTCGCGTGAATGACAGACTGCCTCGTATCTCTTGCAGATGATTTTCTGCTGTAGTAGGATATGGTGCAGGCTTCTCATAAGTCTAAAAACCTCCACGTGGAGGGGCATAATCGAATGTCGCCGGCGAAATAGTTCACCAGCGATCTATTTTGGCCGCGGCACAACAGCTGGTCGGAACCGTATTATCAAAAAAGATGGCCAGCAGTATTTCGCCGGGTTTACTTGCAAGGTCTCTTTTTGTTCACGACCAAGCCTCAAAAAGGTGCCCGAACTGACCAGATGACCACAGGAGGGAATCGGGGATCACCTCCCCTTACTTCCCCAGTGGTCACCAACCCCCTCCCACCCAAAAAAAACCATTTTTTGCCAGCCTCTATGCCAGCCTCAAATGTAATACCCAGCTCCATCACAGCACTATGCAGGTCCCTGGAGCAGTTTTTAGTGGGTACTGCAGTGCACTTCAGGCAGGCGGACCCAGGCCCATCCCCCCCCCCTACCTGTTACATTTGTGGTGGTAAATGAGAGCCCTCCAAAACCCACCACAAACCCACTGTACCCACATCTAGGTGTCCCCCGTTACCCTTTAAGGGCTATGGTAGTGTTGTACAGTTGTGGGTAGTGGGTTTTGGGGGGCTCAGCACACAAGGTAAGGGAGCTATGCACCTGGGAGCAATTTGTGAAGTCCTCTGCAGTGCCCCCTAGGGTGCCCGGTTGGTGCCTGGCATGTGAGGCGGACCAGTGCACTACAAATGCTGGCTCCTCCCACGACCAAATGGCTTGGATTTGGCCGGTTTTGAGATGGGCGTCCTTAGTTTCCATTATCATCTTATTTTCTTTTCCATGTTTTATTTTGTTTGATTTCTATTGATAACCTTAAGAGTGGACTACTACTACTACTACTACTATTTAGCATTTCTATAGCGCTACAAAGCGTACGCAGCGCTGCACAAACATAGAAGAAAGACAGTCCCTGCTCAAAGAGCTTACAATCTAGTAGACAAAAAATAAAGCAAACAAATCAATTAATGTGTAGAGGAAAGAGGAGAGGAGGGTAGGTGGAGGCAAGTGGATACAAGTGGTTATGAGTCAAAAGCAATGTTCAACACATTCCATATGTTGAACAGCACACAAATGTGCTATTATTAAATAGCCATGCAACCTTAAGAAATCTATTCTTTAAATTAACACGGCTACCACACTCCTCTACATATTTATTAATAATTTGAAAATTGGAATGATGAATAAGGTGATAAATTTGCAGATGAAACATAAATATTCAGTTATCAAAATGAATGTGGACCGTGAAAAATTGCGGGAAGAACTTAGGAAACTGGAAGACTGAGCATCCAAATGGCAGATAATAATTGTGATTTAAATATTTTTATTCAGCCATCAACAGCATTTTCAACATACAAAGTTGCAAATAATCAAACTTGTTGTTCACAACTACTAACTATGATCTGCATGACCGATTTTAATTAGAGAACGTTCCCCCCACTTCCCATCCCATCCCTTCCTACTGGTATAGTTTCCACCAATATACACACCATGGATTGCATAAAGCTAATGATGCAAAAACAGAAGAAACAAATCTTTGCAAGGGTATAGAAGGTAGAACAAACAGCGAAGAGAACTAAAAAATAATAAAAAACGCTCCAGGTAAAAATGAAACACTAAAAAATGAAAATTTATTGATTGATGAATACGACTCGACATGTCATGCAAGGTTCCACGTTAGGAGTTACGGACCAAGAAAGGGATCTGGGTGTCGTCGTCGATAACACACTGAAACCTTCTGCTCAGTGTGCTGCTGCGGCTAGGAAAGCGAATAGAATGTTGGGTATTATAAGGAAAGGTATGGAAAACAGGTGTGAGGATGTCATAATGCCGTTGTATCGCTCCATGGTGCGACCGCACCTTCAGTATTGTGTTCAATTCTGGTCGCCGCATCTCAAGAAAGATATAGTAGAATTGGAAAAGGTGCAGCGAAGGGCGACTAAAATGAAGAAAGACTAAGGAGGCTAGGGCTATTCAGCTTGGAGAAGAGACGGCTGAGGGGAGACATGATAGAGGTATATAAAATAATGAGTGGAGTGGAACAGGTGGTTGTGAAGCGTCTGTTCACGCTTTCCAAAAATACTAGGACTAGGGGGCATGCGATTAAACTACAGTGTAGTAAATTTAAAACAAATCTGAGAAAATTTTTCTTCACCCAACGTGTAATTAAACTCTGGAATTCATTGCCGGAAAATGTGGTGAAGGCGGTTAGCTTAGCAGAGTTTAAAAAGGGGTTGGACGGTTTCCTAAAGGACAAGTCCATAAACCGCTACTAAACGGACTTGGAAAAATCCAAAATCCCAGGAATAACATGTATAGAATGTTTGTGCATTTGGGAAGCTTGGCAGGTGCCCTTGGCCTGGATTGGCCGCTGTCGTGGACGGGATGCTGGGCTCGATGGACCCTTGGTCTTTTCCCAGTGTGGCATTACTTATGTACTTATGACACAGCTGTGTTTCGGCCCGATGGGCTTGCATCAGGAATCTAATTACAAAACAGCAAATGAGAGCAATAAGAACAAGCATGTAGAGCAAAATCTATAAAAAAAAACATGAATAAAACAAATAAAATTTTACAAGTTGACACAGTAATGGGTATTAATCTTAGTTATATAAGTTTAAAATAATTATAGTGTTAAAAATGTCACAGTAATACAAATAATGATAAAACCAATGCACGTCCAAATACAAATGGTTATAAAAAAGTATTATAAACATCCCCTTAAGAATGTTTATAATAGTTTTTTGTATTGGAGGATATTCCTATATACAGTATTTATAAGAGGCATATGGAGTAGATCATTTTAAACCCGCTCCCGTAGTAAGATAACTCATTCTTTCTGCTCAATGGGGATGGATATTGTGAACTGGTCACCCTTCCAAGACCTGGCCAGGGCTAAGTTTTAAACTCAACAGGAGATGATCCAGGGAATAGTCTCCAAAATCCTGAGACCAGCTATTCACAGCCACTTCATATGGGTGATCTCCCAGAATCTTCTTATAACTGCTTGATTAACACCTTACCAGTCCTTTTGTCACCACTGGTAGAGGCCAGCATTCAACAAAAGGGTTCTCTTCACAACAGTTACCAGGTTGTGCACATTGGTACCAATGAGTAGAGCTAATATCGTATGTCTTCTTTAGCTCCTCATCTGATAACAAAAAAAGGCTCATCATCTTCCAGAATATCTGACACTTTTCTTAACCCTTTAAGTGCCCACCTTTCGTAAACCTTGTCAGTCATTCAAGGTTCAAAATTCCCATTACCCATCACCAGAAGGTATCGAGAACTATGAGAATGTAGCCCATAACACTTTCTAAAGGCACTCCATGCTCGTGGCATTGGTTGGAGGAGTATGGAATTGCCCAGCTTTGGAAATTTGCGTGTCCCTGCAAGAATCAAATAAGAAGGGTCTAACCCCCCTCCCCCCAAGGAGACCTCCAAGGGTAGTTCACAAAAACGGGTAGTTCCACACAACCAGTCACAAACATATTTTAATTGACTGGCAATGGCATAAGCTCTGAGATCTGGGAGACCCAGACCCAGACCACCATCACCCTTCCCCAAATGTAGACATTTAAAGGCTATTCTTGGTTTTCGCCCACCCCATAAGAACCAACTGACTTGTCTATTCAAGGTGTGAACATCTTTTTGTTTAAACAATAATGGAAGATGTTGGAGGGAATATAGCCACTTAGGCAAAAGAATCATTTTTACTAGTTGGATCCTACCCCATATGGAAAGGGGCAAACTCATCCACTTTTGACACAAATCCTTTGTTACCTGCATCAGCGGGGCCATATTAAGAATGCACAATTAAGAGAGATCTCTCAGGATCTGGAGGCCCAAATAGCGTAGCTGGGGGCCCACAAATTGTAATGGGAAGGTCTCTCGCCACCTCCCCTCCAGTTCCCCCTTCAAACTCAATGCTTCTGACTTCTCAGCATTGATGCGGAGACCCGAGAGACATCCAAATTGATCCAACAATAGGAGAACTAATGGCAATGATCTCTGGTGGTCCGCAATCAATGCCAAGATATCATTAGCAAAAATTGATAATTTTATTTCTTTATTTCCCACTGGTATACCTCCAATACCCTCCTGGCTTAACAGTTTAAATGCCAATGGTTCAGCAGATAAAATTTAATGTGAACAAATGCAAAGTGATGCACATTGGAAAGAATAATCCGAATCATAGTTACCTGATGCTAGAATACACCTTAGGAGTCAGACTCAAGAAGAAAATCTAAGTTTCCTTGTAGACAATACACTGAAATCTTCTGACCAGTGTGTGGTGGCAGACAAAAAAGCAAACAAGATGCTAGGAATTATTAAGAAAAGGATGCAAAATAAGACCGATAGTATTATAATGCCTCTGTATGGCTCCATGCTGTGACCTGACCTTGAGTATTGCATTCAATTCTGGTCAACACATCTCAAAAAAGAAATAGTGGAAGTAGTAAAGGTTCAAAGAAGAGCAACCAAAATGATAAAGGGGACGGAACTTCTCACATACGAGGAAAGGCTAAAGTGGTTAGGGCTCTTCAGCTTGGACAGCTGAGGGGGAATATGGTCTACAAAATCCTGAGTGGTGTAGAACAGGTAAAAGTTAATCAATATGAGGATCAAGATGGCGGCGCTAACGGCTGTGTGAGCCCTGGACTCTGCGGTTCCAGCGAATGTAAAAGCTGACAGAAGTTCTCTTTCCAATTTTAAAAATGGGAAAGAGAAAGGGGAAAACGCAGGCCTCTACCTCCATGGTGCCAACGTCGACTCCAATCTTGAGGCAAACGACGTTGGAGAGCTTCTGAGTCAGGACCCCGGGCGAAAGAATGCCTACTTCGACGGGTTCGACTCCTTCGGGAACCGAGCGCAGCGCTGAGGGAATGACGCTGAGTCCTCCCGATTCCACCCCCCCCTCCACAACCCGGAAGTGTGATGGCGCCGGCAGAACCACAGCAGCTGGGGAATGCAGCCTTGCTGTTTGCGGAAGGAGGATCTTTCGGCGCACAGACTCCTGTGAAGAAAACAACGAGTCGGGGACAGACGCTGGACGCTGCCCCTAGAACCCAGGATCTACCTTCCGAGGATATTGGAGGTATGAAGAGACCAATGAGGGTGACAATGGAGACATTGTGGGAAGCAATCCAGAGGGTGAACAAAACATTACTGGCGGCGCTAACGGCTGTGTGAGCCCTGGACTCTGCGGTTCCAGCGAACGTAAAAGCTGACAGAAGTTCTCTTTCCAATTTTAAAAATGGGAAAGAGAAAGGGGAAAACGCAGGCCTCTACCTCCATGGTGCCAACGTTGACTCCAATCTTGAGGCAAACGACGTTGGAGAGCTTCTGAATCAGGACCCCCGGGCGAAAGAATGCCTACTTCGATGGGTTCGACTCCTTCGGGAACCGAGCGCAGCGCTGAGGGAATGACGCTGAGTCCTCCCGATTCCACCACCCCCCCTCCACAACCCGGAAGTGTGATGGCGCCGGCAGAACCACAGCAGCTGGGGAATGCAGCCTTGCTGTTTGCGGAAGGAGGATCTTTCGGCGCACAGACTCCTGTGAAGGAAACAACGAGTCGGGGACAGACGCTGGACGCTGCCCCTAGAACCCAGGATCTACCTTCCGAGGATATTGGAGGTATGAAGAGACCAATGAGGGTGACAATGGAGACATTGTGGGAAGCAATCCAGAGGGTGAACAAAACATTACTGCAGATGAATGTTTCTCTTACTGGCGAAATTAAGGACTTAAAACAATCCTATCAAACATTGACTAAAGATGTTCAAGAACATAGAGGGCAAATTGAGGTGATTGAAAATGAAGTTAAACAATTAAAGAATTTAACAACTACTTTGATTAAAGATAAAGAAACCCAAGAGAGAAAAATAGAATATCTGGAGAATAATGGGAGGAGAAATAACCTGCGGTTTTTGAATTTTCCCAAGTCACCCTTAATTTCAGCAGTGGATATGCTCAAGAAGTATTTCAGTGAAATATTGGGAATTCCTATGGAGGGATATCCCCCTATAACGAGGACCCAATATATTTCAGGGATAGTGAAACAATTGAATGAACAACCACAGGTAACCCCAAGTTTAAACTTGACTGAGTTTCTTGAAATCTCTCTGGAGCTTGTAACAGAGAGAACCACGCTGATTGCATCATTTGCTCTTGAACTTGATAGAAACAATATTTTGAGACTCTACTTTCGCCATTTAAATGAAATGTTTTTGGGACAAAAAGTTCAAATTTTTCCTGATATGGCAAGAAGCACACAGAAAAGGAGGAAAGAATTTCTCTCTTATAGATCTAGAGTTGTTAAATTGGGTGCTACTTTCTTGTTAAAGTTTCCCTGTAAATGCTTTGTAACTTTTGAAATGAATAATTACATATTTTTCCCCTTTGAAATTGTTAGAATTTATCTCATCTAAAGAAAATGTTACGTCGCCAACTGTTTTGCCTCCCTAATTACAGTGCTGTAACGTCGGCTGTAGATATCCGTAGCCCCTCCCGTTTTAATTTTTGATTTATTATATAGATTTAAATTTCCTAGTGTCTTGATCCACCTATTGGGGACAAATGTAAACTCTTTTTTCCTGTATAATTTAACTTGTTTAGGTTATAGTAATTTGATTACCTTTATTTGATTGCTGATATTTCAAGTTTATATTATTGGATGTAAACAAAAACATTTATAAAAAAAAAAAGTTAATCAATATTTCACTCTTTCAAAAAGTACAAAGACTAGGGAACACTCAAAGAAATTACATGGAAATACTTTTAAAACAAATAGGAGGAAATATTTTTTCACTCAAAGAATAGTTAAGCTCTGGAACTTGTTGCCAGAGGATGTGGTAACAGCAGTTAGCTTATCTGGCTTTACAAAAGTTTGGACCAGTATGGCTATTCTTATGGAATGAGCACAGATGATCTCTAAGACTGCATAAGGGATTGTAGAATATAGTAGCTGGTATGGATACACAGACTTGATAGGCCATAAGGTCTTTTATATGCCATCATTTTCTATGTATCTATGAATGCCCTAGAATACTAAATTAATGCTGATTTCCTTCTGCACTCTCATACAGTGGGAGTGCAGAAGGAAATGAGTCCCATACAGCATCCATCCTGACAAAGTTGCAGTGTTCCCTCTTCCTTTTCTCAGTATGCTAACTGACAAATCCTAAAACAATAAGTGGAAGGTGGGGGAGAGTAGCTGGAAGTGTATCTGTATGTGTGAATGTCTGTTTCCTACATATATGTAGGTAGTTTGGAGCTTCCTAACACTTCTCAGACCTGAGACAATAAACAAGGCTTCACCATAAACAAGTGTTTGCAAGGATGAGAGCCAGGGTCACACTCTCTATTTCGTAACAAAAAGCATTAACCGATATTTCTATACAAGTTAGTTTGAATCTATGGAAAACTGCTATTATCTCTCCCCTTCTGTTCTTTATGTACTGAAAGCTTTATATAGGCCATAAAGAGCAAAAGACTATCACTCACTAGTGGGATATATAATCCTAAACAGGTACAGCCCAAGCAGCTCTGGGCTGATGCTCAGAACTCAGCGCTATGCTACTACTACTACTTATTTCTATAGCGCTACTAGACGTACCCAGCACTGCACACTAAACATGGAATAGACAATCCCTGATCATCAGAGCTTACAATATAATCAAGACAAATAAAGGATAAGGGAATTACTTATGGTGGGAATGATAAAACAGATATGGTTGCTGAACAATTGAATAGGAGTTAAAAGTAGCCTTAAAAAAGGTGGACGTTTAGCCTAGACCTGAAGACGGCTAGAACTGGAACTTGACGTACTGGCTCAGGAAGTCTATTCCAGGCATATGGTGTAGCAAGATAAAAGGAATGGAGTTTGGAATTGACACTGGAGGAGAAGGGTACAGATAAGAGAGATTTACCTGACGAACAGTTCCCAGGAAGGAGTGGAGGGAGACAGAAGAGTAGAGGAAGGAGCTACAGAATGAACGCACTTGTAAGTTAATAAGAGGAGTTTGAACTGTATGTAGAAATGGATTGGGAGCCAATGAAGTGATTTGAGGAGAGGGCTAATATGACACCAGTGGAATATAAGTCGTGCAGCAGAATTTTGAACAAATTGAAGGGGAGAAAGATGGCTTAGTGGGAGGCTTGTGAGAATCAAGTTACAGTAGTCTAAGCGCAAGATGATGAGAATGTGGATAAGGGTTTTGATAGTGTGCTCAGAAAGGAAGGGACAAATTTTGGTGATATTGTAGAAAAAGAAATGACAGGTTTTAGCAGTCTGTTGGATCTGTGCAGAGAAAGAAAGAGGAGTCAAAGATGACCCCAAGGTTACAAGCTGATGAGACAGGGAGGATAAGAGTGTTATCCACAGAAATAGAGAATGGGAGAAGAGAATAGGTGGCTATCTGGAACAGTGGCAGCTTGTCACAACTGTCAGGAATGGTGAGCCCTTGGCCCAAAGCTGGAGCTTTGGCAAATTACCGGGGCTGGCACAGGCAGGAATCAGAACAGACAGGACTAGGATAAACTAACAGACTCAACACAGGCAGGGCAGAGGTAACTAAACACAATGGACTAAACAAGGACCGGATCCAGATGAGGCAAGGAAAAGAAGGCAAAGGGGGCCAGAACTGGAACCCAGACAGGACAAGGCAAAACTCGGAACTGGATTAAAACTGGGACTGGGACCCAGAAATGCAAGACAAGGCAACACATGGAAGTAAGATTAAACCTGGGTCCAGAAAAGGGCAAGACAAGGACAAGGCAAGAACTGGATCTGGACAGGACTAGACTGAAAGAGACAAAACAAAGCACAACTAGACAGGCAAAACAGGGCAGGAGCTAGGCAACAGAATAACAGAAGCAAGACAATTCACAAGGCAGGAACAGAATTCAGGCTTGGCTGGAACAGGATTCAGGATTCTCAAACAGGATTCAGGATTCTCAAACAGGCTTGGCTGGAACAGGATTCAGGATTCTCAAACAGGATTCTCAAACAGGCTTGGCTAGAACAGGATTCTGGAACAGAGTTGGCTTGGCTTGACTGGAACCGGATACTGAAAGGGACTTGGCTTGGCTGGAGCAGGATACTGAAAGGGACTTGGCTTAGCAGGGAACTAGGACAGAACTAGCTCAAACATAGAGCAGGAGCAGAACCTGGCTCAAACACACAGAGGAACAGAACTTGGCAGAAACAGAGCTCAAGAGCCAGGAAGCAAACATGGCAGACAAAGGATTAAGCAGACTAAGGGGAGACAAACAAACAAAGAAGCAATGTGCTTACCAGCACCCACAGCTGGATAGCAATGAAATAATCAGGTATGATGCTGGCTTCTACACACTCGGAATAAACAGACAAGAACCACACACACAGGAAACAAAACAGGAAATACAGAAACAGAGCTTGACTAAACAAAGAGGTTGTTTTAAACACAGAGCTTAACTATAGCAAGAATCAAAAGCAGGGCTAGACTAAAAGCAGGAGCCAAGGGTAGAATCAAACAGATACAGACACCAAGGGCAGGGTGTGGCTCTACAGCCAGGCTTTCAGGAAACAAGATTCAAAAGCAAACTCACAGAAACAAAGGAAAGCATTGAAACACAAGACTCAGAGAAACAAAGCACAGACCTTCAGGAGTAAAACACTCAGGAACAAAGCTAAGCATGGATATGATCTAAACAGGTAACACAAGATTAAGAGACCTCTTGCAAAGGCAACATAGCCAGGAAAGCTGCCTGGGTCCTTATAAAGGAGTAGGCTGATGATGTCACAAGTAGGAAATGAAGCAGAAGCAGGGAGACCAAAGCGAGGCATGGCTAACAGGAAGAACAACAACAGGAAATGAAGCAAAAGCAGGGAGACAAAAGCAAGGCTTGGCTTACAGGGAGAACAACAATAGGAAAAAGGCAGACAAGAGAGGTCACAGAGAAACTGTAGGTCTGAACATAAGGGCACGGCCACAACCGTGACACAGCTCAATACTGCAGAAGAGCAATAAAACTTGCTCCCCAATGCCCAACTATAAAAAGCTGTAAATGTTATATGCACTGTTTGACTGAAAGCAAGGGGGAGGAAAATGCACACCAGACTTTTGTGATAAGCACAGCTCTTGTACGCATGCACCAGGCAAACTTGGAAGCAAAGCACACATCGGCATTGTTCTTTTGCTCCTTTAAATATAAGCTTTTCAAATTTTCTTTCACCTGAAAAGCTTATTTTAAGCACAGAAAACAGGCACCAATGTGTACTTTCACTTTTGGGTTTGGTCTGACTCACATACATTCGTCTCTCAGTACTAGTGCTTGGAAGCTTGCACGAGCTTCATTCTGTTTTCAGAATAAATAAAAACAAGCAGCTTTTAAAGAAAAAAATCACGGGACCTCTTCAAACACCTCAATGTGTGTTCTGAGCTGGTGTTAGGTTCTCAGCGATATGGGTGATTTTGTTTTGTACGCTGTTATCTGAGCATTGGGAGGGAATAGGAAAATTACTTCATTAGCATCTATTTGACTACATTTGCATGCTATTTGCTCCAAACTTTGGCGCACACATTGTCTCCTGTGCTACAGCCCTCTAGCATTCTGTGCTCACTAAAGCCAGCACTAGTCTGGCCCTAATCGCCTCTAGAGCTGGTGTTAGGTTTTGAGCATCGGCTCAGTGCCTCACAGTCATAGTTGCACAGTTGGACAGATGGAAGCTACTGCATCTGACCAGAGTTCTAGAAAGTGGAGGTTAGTAGCCTTTCAATGCCTAGAGTTTTCTATTTTAAGGCTGTCTTAAGGATTCTTCAGCAAGTGTTAGCTCTGAATGGTAAACCAATCACTAAAGAAGAGTCGCTGGCTAGATATTTTTTGTCGAAGGAATCTCCTAGCTTTTCAAGGGAAAGCAAAAAAAAAAATGCAAGCACAAATTCTCATTCATAGAACATCCATTTATTCTCCTTTTTCTTTGTTGTCCTCAGGGAAAACCATCTAATAATGTATTTCAACTATTTAACAATGAAAACAGAACTAGTGCTGTATCACAAAATAAAATCATCAACACACAGTAGAGAAACCAGGCAGCAGCAGGGAAGATGGGATTTGACATCTTGGCCAGAAACCAGACTAAAGGATCTCAAGTTGATGCTCTATAGTCACAATGCAATCTCAGGTCATAAAAAAACTTTGCCCCTGCAAATTGAAAGTGTCTCTTCATAAATAATACTGCTGTGCAACACAGTTATGGTGGTAGTCTCCTTATTGCCCAAGCCCAGTATAAATATTCTGGATCTGCTGTACACCTTCTTATAATTAAGCTTGCTCAAAAGAGCAAGCTTGGGTAGCAAGTAGAATAACTTCAAAGCTAACAAACAGACTTAAAAATTCAGAATGTATAATATACCAGCATAGGTTTTATTAGCTAGGCCTAATATTTTCCTTTGTCATTTCATTAAGATCAGGTCTTTCCTTGCATATTACTGCACCATGTAAAAACAAGGGCTCTCTGTTCTATTTTTTTAATGTACCTACATCTGATGCACATCTTTTATGCAATAATTATGTACATTCAAAGCAAAATAAAAGCAGTTACCACTAAATTATCTATGCTCAGGAAGTAGATTTTATACCAATTTTTCTTACATATAATACAAATTATGTAATTTGTTGTGTAACTGCAAATATATTTTGGGCTAACTAAATGTCAACCAAGAAACTGTAATAAATACTTCTGAGAATATTGTACATTCTATTACAAATGATTATGTTATGGTCAGCTCCATAAAGTGTAAAAATTAGATTACAAATATGTCTTAGAAATATGAGAACAAATATGCCTCTTTTAAAATACAATAAAGAAGATGCATGGCTCTTTTTATGTACTATTGGGTATACTGGCATTGACCTTAGGAAAATCTAAAGTTCAAAGTCATACCATACTAAATATATTAATCCCAGAGGCTAAGATGAAATGTCTTCTTATCTATTAATTTCCTTTTATTGAGTCCTCTGATTTTTCAGTGACATCATCACTAGTATAAGGAGTGGTGCAGCACTAGAACTTACAATTGGCAAAGCAGATCTGAAACATTTGAACAAAATTTATAGCTCACTCGTAAATACCAACATTAAAGATCAAAAGCTCAGATCAACATTATGATGTTTACAGAACAAAATTATATAGCAACTTCGTAGAGCAACTCCATAGATGAACCTCCAGGCTTCCAGCTCTTTCCCCAGAAACACCACTAGGAAAACTCTGAGAAGCCCCCTCTATTTGACAAAATAGTGAGAGGAAATATCTGCAGCTACTGTCTTCCCAGGCAATCTTGCAGGACTCAATGAAAGGAAAGGAAATTAACAGGTAAGAATAAATTTCACTTTCCTTATCATCCTGATAGATTAGTCCACACTAGTGGGATATACCAAAGCTCTAAGGCTGTGGGTGGGAGAAGCTCTGTGCCAACAGTTATTGCAGTGCTGAACAAGACTGAAATACTACCCTAAGGCATGCCAGGGAACCAGGGGTGTAGCCAGACAACAGATTTTAGGTGGGCCTAGACAAGAAGTGAGTGGGCACCAAGTGTTCTCCCTCCTCCCAACCACCACCAAAAAAATATCTCAGCAGGCGGGAAAATGCTTCTTTCTACTTGGCAGTCTGCAGCAGGCATGCGTTAAAAACTGAGAATGCACAGAGGCTGGTATCGTGGAGAGTAGTGTTTTCATTACCATCAGGGGGAAGTCTTCAGCTGGCCGAGCATGGGATTCCCACCAGCTACCGCTAAACATGTGCTACTGTTGGATGAGCCTGAGCCCTAAATGGGTGGGCCCTGGCCCACCCAGGCCCACCTGTGGCTACGCCACTGCAGGGAACTGCTGCCTTGGAGTCTCTGAAGAGAGTCTCTCTGAAGAGATTCCAAAATGTACGGAAGGAACAAGTCATGAGACCAAATTTTTCCATGGTTACAGCTCCAGGCAAGAATGCCAAATCTAGCCACAATATGACAGGGCATGCTCCATGGACCAAGCATAGAAAGTCATGGATAAGAGATGGCTCACAGGTAAGCCCCTGACCATGCAAGAGAACCCATGACTAGCACCAAGGAAAGCCAGGGGAGTCAAATTTCACCAGCTTACAGGAAAATAATGCCAGCATTCTGAGCCCCAGCCACAATGGCCCCATGTGCCCGAGGGAACACCATATAAACAAAAAGGGGGAGGGAATAACCCAGCATGTCCCTGAAGACCCCAACATACTGTCCATAATAAGGAGCTCAATGAGACCCCCTACCATGGGGAGACCCAAACACGGATCTTTCAGGACTGAGATCGTCTAATCAGAGTTCTGGTAACGAGCAGCCAAGCCCCAGTGAGCAAAAGGTTTATAGGTCAAAGCTCAGGAGACAGCAGGGGAAAAGCCCCAACAAGTTCAATATAGGGAAAGGACAATGGACCAATTTAGAGGAACTGATACCGACCAAGGGTCTACTAGCTCTATCAAAAGCTTCTAGAAATAGAATGCTGGATAGCAGCTCTGATTCCATCCCAGGGTCCTTCCCCAGGACTTTCTCAGAGGCTAGGCCTTCTGCCAGCAACTCCCGCACTGTGGCCCAAATTGCACTGTGGCCCACATTGCACTCCTCTCCTCTCAGGCCAACTCACTGTCACTTACCTTTGGAGCACATAGGGCTTAGTCTACCCGACGACATGCCACTCCTGGTTCGCCTGTAGAACCTACCCCACAGATCGGGCAGCATAACTTGACCGGTGCAGATTCTCCCTTCTATGGGTAACTGGGGCACACCACTCGCCCCACCATCATGCTCTCCTCCACCTCCAATTCTACAAGAGTTTGGGGGCAAAGTGTCATCTTCTCTATACAGTCAATTATCTGGTGTTCTACAATCTCCAAAGCATCCATTCATTCCACTAGTTATCCTTCAACTTTTAAAGCATTGGCCAATGCTCCAGGCCCATGTGTATGACCTCCACAGCCTGTGATGCCTGCTTTATCAACTGCTCAATGGAAAGTCACTCCCAATACTCTTTGCAATGTGCTAAAATCTGGAGCACTCTATCCTCTCCCCCTGTGCACGGCTGCCACATCCGCAATCACGCTGACTTAGCACCTCCTTCCCGTCCTTTCCCAGGTACTCACAATTCCGGTGGGATTCTCTCGGCTGCATTTGCATGGTCATTTACTGGGCAAAAATATTCAAATTTGTACCAGGTCCATACCAACAGTCTTACTCCCAGTTTTAATCCACAAATTGTAAATCCCAGGTCTGTAGTCCAGGCACAATAAAAAAAAAACAAATTTGTAATCCACTGGTAATTATGATCTTCTCTTCAGTGTTCTAAGTGCCCCACGTTGGATGCCATTTTTGTGTAACAAAGGTCTCACCCGTGCACTACATAAGAATATAAGAGTAGCCACAATGGGTCAAAACAATGATCTAGCCCAGTATCCTGTTTTCCAAACAGTGGCCAAGCCAGGTCACAAGAACCTGGCAGAAACCCAAATCGTGGCAACATTCCATACTACAAATCCCAGGGCAAGCAATTGCTTCCCATGTCTGTCTCAATAGCAGAATATGGACTTTCCCTCCAGGAATTTGTCCAAACCTTTTTAAAACCCCGATATACTAGCTGCTGTTACCACATCATCTGGGAAATCATCGAGTGAAAAAATATTTCCTCCTATTTGTTTTAAAAGTATTTCCATGTAACTTCCTTAAGTGTCCTCTAGCCTTTGTACATTTGGAACAAGTAAAAAAATCAATTTACTTCTACTCATTCTACACCACTCAGGATTTTGTAGACCTCAATCATATCTCCACCGATCTGTCTCTTTTCCAAGATGAAGAGTCCTAACCTATTTAACCTTTCCTCATACGAGAGGAGTTCCATCCCTTTTATTATTTTGGTCGCTCTTCTTTGAACCTTTTCTAATTCCACTATATCTTTATTGAGATACAGCGACCAGAACTGAACGCAATACTCAAGGTGCAGATGCACCATGGAGCAATACAAAGGCATTATAGTATTTTTGGTCTTAGTCACAATCCCTTTCCTAATAATTCCTTTCAAACTGTGCAGGTCTGGTCACCACATCTCAAAAAAGATATAAAATTAGAAAAGGTACAGAGAAGGGCAACAAAAATGATAAAGGGGATGGGATGACTTCCCAATGGGGAAAAGCTGAAATGGCTAGGGCTCTTCAGCTTGGAGAAAAGATGACTGAGGGGAGATATGATAGAGATATATAAAATAATGAGTGGAGTGGAACGGATAGATGCGAATTGCTTGCTTACTCTTTCCATAAATACTAGGACTAGGGGGCACGCAATGAAGCTACAAAGTAGTAAATATAAAATGAATCTGAGAAAATATTTGTTCACTCAAAGTACAATTAAACTCTGGAATTCATTGCCAGAGAATGTGGTAATAGCAGTTAACTTAGTGGGGTTTTAAAAAGGTTTGGATAGTTTCATAAAAGAAAAGTCCATAAGCCATTATTAAAATGGACTTGGAAAAATCCAATGCTTATTTCTAGGGTAAGCAGCATAAAAAGTATTGTACTGTTTTGGGATCTTTCCAGGTACTTGTGACCTGGATTGCCTACTGTTGGAAACAAGATACTGGGCTTGATGGACCTTCAGTCTTTCCCAGTATGGCAACATTTATGTTCTTATCGTATTGTCAGTTTCTTTGGATTTAGCATCAGCATTCGATTTTGTGATCACGATTTATTATTACAGAGATTGCAGTAAATTGGAATCTCTAACTGCATTAGCTTGGTTTGCTTCATTTTTAAAGTATAGAACTTATTAAGTTTTGATAGGGCAACCATGTTCCAAATCATTTCAATTGAATAGTGGGGAACTACAGGGTTCCTCACTATCACCTAAACGTTTTAATATTTTCTTACCATTATATAAGAATTTGGTCTAAAAGTTTATTCTTACAATTATGATATTTTAATAGTTGCAAAAATGGATCCTGTGAACCCAGATTTAACATATGTTCAAAATTGTTTGCTAGCAGCATCTTATTAGTTACAAGAGCATCAGTCAGTTTTAAATATTAATAAAACTTGTACCTGCTGGATTACAGGAAAAGTGAGGTACCTAACGTTACCCCAATTTTATGGGGAATACCTATCTAGAAGTATAATTATTTAGATTTTTGGGGATCCTTGTGGATTATTAGTTGTCTATTGATGGATATGTTTCTGAGTTGGTTAAAAAAGGATTTTTTTACTCTAATACTATTGCGATCCATGAAATATTTGTTTGATGAAAAAACATTGCATGCTTTGCTTCTTGCACCTTTTATTTCTAAATTGGATTATTGTAATGTAATATATACAGGGATCTCTAGTGCAAACATTGCAAAATACTGCACATAAACTTTTAGATAACAGTAGGAAATTTGATCACATAATACCTCTTTATTTGAAATATCATTGGTTACCGATTATATATAGAATAAAATTTGAAGTACTAACTTAACTTATAAGGTATATTATACATTACAGCCAGGGTATCTAAATTCACCAACAATTGCATATACTTCCTTGTGGGTTTTAAGATCTTTACAGGATCGTAAGCTAGTAGTTCTTCCTTTACGAAGAGCAAGGTTAAACTACCAGGTCTCGAGCTTTCTTTTATTGAGCTCCGTCTCAATGGCAGACTCCCAAGTTATGTTCATCATGAGAAAAATTTTAAGAAGTTTAAAATTTAATTCAAGATGTTTCTTATAGTGTCTTGCAATATGGATTGTGATTTTAATAAACAAGTATATTAGTATTTCTGTGAAATATAAAAATTATGCACTTTATAATTAGTGAGAAAGTTGTCTATATGAACGCATAGGTCTTTCCTATCGCACTATAGAGTCCTTTTTTAAGGTATTTTTAATATGTTTATTGTATTGAACTGTAAACCGCGGTATGTTAAATTTTAAATAAACATAAAATGGGTACTTAAGGAACACAAGGCCACAGCAGAAAAACTGAATGAATTCTTTGCTTTCCGACTCTACTGAAGAGGATGTACAAGATCTACCTAAACATAGTAAACATAGTAGATGACGGCAGAAAAAGACCTGCAGGGTCCATCCAGTCTGCCCAAGAAGATAAATTCATATGTGCTACTTTTTTATTTGTACTTCAGGGCACAGACCGTATAAGTCTGGCCAGCACTATCCCCGCCTCCCAACTACCAGTCCTGCCTCCCACCACCAGCTCTGGCACAGACCGTATAAGTCTGCCCAGCACTATCCCTGCCTCCCACCACTGGCTCTGGCACAGACTGTATAAGTCTGCCCAGCGCTATCCCCGCCGCCCAACCACCAGCCCCGGCACAGACCGTATAAGTCTGCCCAGCACTAGTCTCGCCTCCCAACCACCAGCCCCGGCACAGACCGTATAAGTCTGCCCAGCACTAGTCCCGCCTCCCAACCACCAGCCCCGGCACAGACCGTATAAGTCTGCCCAGCAGTAGCCCCGCCTCCCAACCACCAGCTCTGCCACCCATTCTAGGCTAAGCTCCTGAGGATCCCTTCCTTCTGCACAGGAGTCCTTTATGTTTATCCCACGCATGTTTGAATTCCGTTACTGTTTTCATCTCCACCACCTCCCGCGGGAGGGCATTCCAAGCATCCACCACCCTCTCTGTGAAAAAATACTTCCTGACATTCTTTTTTTTTTTTATAAGTAATTTTTATTAAGGTACCAGAACACCAACAGCATTACATTACAACGCAAATAATTCCAAAGCAAGGGTAACCCTACCAGCAACAAAGTTTTTTGTACATAGAGCAGTTTAATATGCTGTCACCTACTCCTCCGTTAAGCTGCCCCTGCATGTGCCAGTAATCAGTCAGTCAGTGTTCCATACACCCGGTTTTTTTCATTATCTCCCTCCACCCCACATTAGCCCCCCTTCCCCGCTACTTCCCTCCCCCCTCCAACCCCCCGCCCTCTCCCGGAGAACTTTGTGAACCTGGATTCATAGCCACGTAAAGTCGCCACATATCTCTATATGCTTGACCCCTCTGGCCGGAAGATTTAGTGCGCTCCTCTTCCCAGTGCGCCATCTGCGTCATCCTACCCCTCCACTGCTGTACAGTTGGGGGTGCTTCACCGACCCAGTTTGCCAGTATTGATTTCCTGGCCAGCATTAGCGCTACACAGGCAAAGCGCACTTGTGATGGAGATAATCCCTGCCCTCTCAAAGTGTCGTCATCCCCCAGCAGTACCACCCTATAATACCACTCCACCTGCGTTGTCAACAGACGCCCCAATGTCTCCAGTACCCCCGTCCAGAAGGTGCCCAACTTCAAGCACTCCAAGAAGGTGTGCACAAGGGACCCTACTTTGTGTTTGCATCGCACACATGTGTCATCTTCCCATAATCCCATTCGTTTACCTTTCTCCCTCGTTATAAAAACACCATGGAGCAGTCTAAACTGCATTTCTTGTAGGTTTGCACTGGAGGTCATTCTAAACGCCCCCTGGAAGCATTTGGATAGCATTCCCGTAGTAATTTCCTCCCCCAATTGTTCGCTCCACCATCGTGCTAAGCCAGCAAAAAAGGGCGCTTCCTTCTGTTCCCTCCCCACCGCATACCACACTGCCAGTTTATTGGCCGTTTCTGGCATTTGACAAAATAACTTGTCTAGCCGGGAGAAGGTCGGCCCCTGGGACCGTACCGGAGTCAGGGACGCACAGTAATGCCTCCATTGTAAGAAGGGCAGAACATCTGCTTGGGACAAATTCCATTGAACTCTTGCCTGCTCGAATGTAGGGAAAAGCCCGCCTCCCAGTGCTGTAAAATCTCCCACATATCTACATCCATTGCTGGCCCAGATTTTGAAACGCGACCCTCCTTGTCCTGCTGGGAATTGAGGGTTTTCAATTGCTGCAAGGAAGGGTGACACCCCCACCGCTCCCCCCAATACCCTTCTCCACCAAGCCCAGGCCCGACTCAAAGGGTGGAGCAAAAACCCGATACCCCCTTTCCTGTTCCTCCCCCCTTGCAAAAAATTGAATGCCGACTGCTGAAGCTGCTCGTCCTGCCATATAGCCTGCGGCGCAAATTTGGAGTTCCCCGAATGCAATTCATGGATCCAGCGCAGCATAGCCGCCACGTTGTATAAGCGCAAGTCTGGCAAATTTATCCCTCCCTTTGCCCTATCCAGTGTCAGTTTAGCAAAACCTATCCGCGCTCGTCTCCCTGCCCATAGAAAAGTTCCAATGAACCCTTTGTAGTAGGATTCATCCTTCCTCGTGATCCATAAAGGTAACATCTGTATAGGATATAATATCTTTGGCAACATGACCATTTTAACCAGTGCTGCCCTTCCTAGTAAAGAGAGAGGGAGGTCGCGCCACTGATGACACAACTTCCGTAGACTGTCCAATTTGTCCTGGACATTTTTGCGGTATATTACTCTCAAGTCTCTGTGTAGGTACACTCCTAGATATTTTAGAGTGCCCGTGGACCACGCAAGGGGAAAAGAGTGCATCTGCTGGCACTTACAGGGCGACGACACCGGCAGGGCCTCCGACTTATCGAAGTTTATACGCAGCCCAGAGAAGGATCCAAACTGCAAAAGCAGCGTTATTAATCTAGGTACATTCTTGGTGGCATTATCCAAGTATACGAGCATGTCGTCCGCAAACATATTTATTTTAAATTCTTGAACACCCATCTTGATTCCTGTAATCTCCCTGGACTGTCGAATTTTAATGGCAAAGGGTTCAAGCGAGAGCACAAACAGCATTGGCGACAATGGGCACCCCTGCCGAGTGCCCCTTTCTAGAGAGAAGGACTGGGACAGCGTGCCATTAATTAAGATCTGGGCAGTAGGGTTACTATACAGTGCTCGTATGCCCCCTAGAAACTCTCCCATGATGCCAAATTGGGGAAGCACCCAGAACAAGTAATCCCACAGGATCTTGTCAAAGGCTTTCTCCGCATCTAAACTGGTGATAATGGCATCTCCCGGCACCGTCCCCCATTTCTGCAATACCGACAAGGCTCTAAGAACGTTGGATGACGCGTATCGCCCCGGCACAAAGCCTGCTTGATCCGTATGTATTAATGCTGGTAAGACTGCTCCCAGCCTATGCGCCATGATATTCGCAAAAAGCTTTATATCCTGATTCAAGAGTGATATCGGGCGATACGATCCCAACAATTCCATGTCTCTTCCCGGCTTTGGGAGCACCACGATGTGTGCATGAGTCAGCCCTCCACCGTCACCCCCTCCCGCAGTGCACAAATGATGGCACAACTCCTGAAACGGAGAGCACAACTTTTCTCCCAGAATTTTGTACCACTCTGGGCCTAGCCCATCGGGCCCAGGGGCCTTTGCCAATTTCAATCTCTTAATTGCCTGGCAAACCTCCGTTCCGACCACCGGGGCATTTAGTACATCTCGCTGTGCCTGCGTCAACTGAGGGAGGGCAAGATCACGGAAAAAGGACTCCCTCTGCTCTCTATCTATCTCTCCTTTGCTGTATAATGCTTTATAAAATTTTACAAATTCCTCCTGTATGTCCTCTATCGACGTCACCATTCTCCGGTCGGCCGATCTGATCTTGCTGATAATCTTCTTTGCCCCGCGCTGTCGCACCAATGCGGCCAACAACTGCCCTGCCTTATTTCCCCAGCGGAAAAGATTGTATTTGTACATATTAATGTCGTGGGCTGCCCTGGCATTTAAAATATCCTTTATCTGCCTCCTCACCGCCCAATACTCCCGCCTTACTCCCTCCTCCCTAGTGCGAATATGCTGCCCCCTCAGCTGCTGCAATTGATTAGTCAATGTGATCAGTTGCCTATTCCTCTCTCTATTTATTTTCACTGTGTAGGCTAGGATATGACCCCGCATCACTGCTTTCCCGGCTTCCCAATATGTTATGGGGCCCACCGACTCAGGATCGTTCTCTTTTAGGTAGTTATCCCATTTTTGCAACAGGAACGCTCTAAAGTCAAGATCTAAATAAAGGGTTGGGTTCATGCGCCACTGTCGCACCTCCTCCCCTTGACGCCAATGTATCTCAACCCATACCAGACAGTGATCTGAGACAGCTCCATCTACAATATCTGCTTCTCCTACTCTTGATAAAAAAGATGGGTCCAAAAGCAAGTAATCCAGTCTGGAATAGACTCCGTGGACCTGTGAGAAAAAAGTGTATTCATAAGATTCCGGGTGTAATACCCTCCAAATATCTAACAGCCCTAATTCACGCATCAGAAATTGCACCCCCTTGCCTTCCCAAGCAGATGTTCTAGTTTTTGCTGGCTTGCAGTCAATCGAGGGGTCCGCCGTGATATTAAAATCTCCGCCTAATATCAACTGATATCCAGCGATCGAGACCAACTGCGCTAACAGGTTGGAGAAAAAGGAGTGGGAATACACATTGGGTGCATACACAGAGCAAAGGGCGACCCTCTGTCCCGCTACCTCCCCCAGCCACAAAATAAATCGGCCCTCTGGGTCTTGAACTAACTTGTGCATGCTTACATGGAGTTTTTTATGAAATAATATAACCACTCCTCTTTGTCTGCTATTATATGAAGACGAGACCACCTCCCCTACCCATCCCCGTTTCAGCTTTTGGTGTTCAATCTGAGAGAGATGAGTCTCCTGCAGGAATAAAACATCGATGTGCATCTTAGCGCAGTAAGACAGGATCTTGGAACGTTTGACAGGTGAATGAATCCCATCAACATTAAGAGATCCAAATCTTAATTTACTCATTGGTCAACATCACTTTAGGGTTCAAGCAGCCCTTACAGTATCTTGGGGTGATGTCCCAGCTCACCACCTCCCTTCTATTTCTCTGTAGTACAATTTGCCAAATCCAGGATTTTGTTTTCGGTTGGATCCCCATTTCTCCAGGAGCCTCCCCCCCACCCCCTCCCTTCCCATCTTCCCTTCCCTTCCCATCCCCTCCTCCAGCCCTATCCCACCACATTGTTTCCCCACAATCATTCTCATCAAACTGTTCATTTCCCACATTCAGATCCCAAACAACGCACCTTCTAAGTTCCTCTTCCTTCCCCTTCCGTGCAACTCCCTCCCCGCTATCCCCCCTCCTCCCCCCTAGAACAACCAGTGCTGCAACCCTGTTCAAGAAAGCTGCTCCCCTCCCCCATGCACCCCTTATAAGGCACCAACTTTTAAAATTAACATAAAACAGGCTAACTATAACAACTTGAATCGTCCCCCCTTTGCAAAAACATCTACCGCAGTCTTCATAAACACCCCCCCCCCCCTCCCTCATGCGTTTTTATACAGGCCTGTACATATTGATTGTTCGCTGCCCCTTTAACTAGTGCAGTGAGCAGGTGCGAGGGAGTCCCGCACACCTGCCACTGAAGAAAAATTAAAAAAAAAAAAACATGTCTGAGCAGCAAGAGGAGAGGCTGTACACAACATCCGAACATCTGTTGGCCAAACTGCATTGATCCTTTCAAATGAACATATCTCTGGGGCTTGTTCTTGAGTCTCCCAATAAGCTCCACTAGTCCTACTTGATTCTGGCGCCAAAAGTAAGCGTTCCTCTCACCAACGCTCCACTGCTGTAGTAAGTCGGCAAAAAGCCAGAGCTCCCTCCTGGAGAGTACCCCCTTCTGGCCAAACGATCAATGTCCGTGAATAAACTCTCAAGTGATCCAGATCTGCATCCCCCATTAGTTGTCCTCTGTGGTACTGCTTTCTTAAGCTGCCCCTCATTTCAATTGCTCCATGAATGATTGGAGCTCCTCAGGTTTTTCCATGAATAGAACGCGACCCTCATGTAGCACTCTTACCCGGGCTGGGTATTGCAGTGAAAACTTAATTCCCTTATTAAAGAGCTGAGAACAATAAGGAGACAGACGCCGGCGGAGCTCCGACACTCTAGGGGAAAAATCTTGAAACATCAGTAAACTGGTTCCATTATAGACCAAACTCCTGCGCTGGCGATATTTCTCCATCAGCTGGGCCTTGTCCGCATAGTTAAAAATGCGTGCAATTACCGGGCGCGGCCTGCTATGTTGTTCTTTCAGCACTCCCACGCGGTGCACTCTTTCTGCCTTTAGACGCTGTCCCTCCATCACGAGGCCCAGTTCTTTAGGTAGCCACGTTTCAACCAAGTCCCATAAATCTTTTTCTTTTACAATTTCTGGGACCCCCACCAACCTGATGTTATTGCGTCTGCTCCTATTTTCTTGATCTTCAACTCTGTCTTCCAGCACTTTGCACCTTTTGTCCAACGCAATTAGCTGAGTAGACATTCCATTCGCGAGATCCTCCTGCTGAGAAATCCGTTCCTCTGCCTGTTGTATGCGGTTCCCCTGCAATGCCATATTCTCTTTGAGTTCGTCCATAAAAGCATGTAGGGTAGAAAGCTTGTCATCTAATACCGCTGCCATGTGCTTCATAATCTCTTTGATCGCCGCCTCCTGCAGCGCGATCACTGGCGGGGTTTGACTGTTGGTATCTGCAGCCTGCTCTTTCCCGGACGCCATCTTGTCCATAGCGTTCGCTCCGCTTTTTTTTTGTGTCCGCGGAGTCTTCGGCGGCATGCCGGTGCGTCCACACCCAAAGGATCTCCTCCTGCTCCACGTCGGGTCAGTGAGTACTGCGCTTTATTATTCTTCAGTTACCGCGGGTCTAAGTTCGTTAGTGCCGCTGTAAATAGCTGTTTTGTCAAGCCTGGGAGAGGAGAGCAGCCTCGAGACGTCCGTTCAGGTCCCTGCCATCACGTGACCTCTCACTTCCTGACATTCTTCTTGAGTCTGCCCCCTTTCAATCTCATTTCATGCCCTCTCGTTCTACCGCCTTCCCATCTCCGGAAAAGGTTTGTTTGCGGATTAATACCTTTCAAATATTTGAACGTCTGTATCATATCACCCCTCTTTCTCCTTTCCTCCAGGGTATACATGTTCAGGTCAGCAAGTCTCTCCTCATACATCTTGTAACGTAAATCCCATACCATCCTCATAGCTTTTCTTTGCACTGATTCAATTCTTTTTACATCCTTAGCAAGATACGGCCTCCAAAACTGAACACAATACTCCAGGTGGGGCCTCACCAACGACTTGTACAGGGGCATCAACACATCTTTTCTTCTTCTGGACACACCTCTCTCTATACAGCCTAGTAACCTTCTAGCTACAGCCACCGCCTTGTCACACTGTTTCATCGCCTTCAGATCCTCAGATACTATCACCCCAAGATCCCTCTCCCCATCCGTACCTAGCAGACTCTCACCACCTAACACATACGCCTCTCTTGGATTTCAAATGGTTTTCAAGGTTGACAATATGGAGGAACTGAAATCTTAGTGAACCTGGAAGATGTACTGAACCAAACTAACAAGTTTAAAAGAGTAGTAAATCACCTAGACTGGTACTGAAAGAACTCAAGCACAAAGGGGCCATTTTACAAAGGGCTTGCTGCGTGCCAATTCGTAACTACCACTGGGTTACTGCAGGAGCCCAGTGGTAGTTTCCACCCCCAGCGTGCGCCATTTCTGGCATTACAAAAATATTTTGTATTTTTGTAGCATCGGGGCTTACCCAGTGTTAATCCCAGTTACTGCTGGATTAGCACAGTAGCCCTTGCCATCACCTAAATAGGTGGCAGTAAGGGCTACCCCAGAAATGGCAACACACCAAACCCTGTGATTTTCACAGGGCTGTTTTCTTTTAAACAACATCCTTTGCTCGCTGTGGTAAAAGGGCCTCGGTGAGCATCAAAAACACGCGCCAATGCTACCACAGGTCACATTTTTCCACAGCTTGGTAAAAGGGGCCCAAAATTGCTTATCTACTACTAGTGATCTATAACTTGTCAATACAATCATCTGTGATACCTAAAGATTGGTGACTTGTCAATGTAATACCAATTTTTAAATAGGGTTCCAGAGGTGATCCAGGAAATTACAGACCAATAAGCTTGATGTCGGTGCCAGGTAAAATGATGGAAACTATTATAAAGAATAAAATTACCAAACACATTGACAATTTAATGGGATATGGTCAACATGGATTCTGCCTCACCAATTTGCTTCATTTCTTTGAAGTAATAAATCTGGATAAAGGTGAACCAGTTGAACTAGTATATCTAGATTTTCAGAAAGCATTTGACAAAGTCCCTCATGAGAGACTCCTGAGAAAATTAAAAAAACTAATGGGATAGGAGACAATGTTCTGTTGTTGTTTTGGAACTGGTTAAAAGGAAACAAAGGGTAAGGTTAAATGGCTATTTCTCTCAATGAAGAAAGGTGAATACTGGAGTGCCACTGGGATCTGTACTAAGACCAGTGCTATTTAACATATTTATAAATGATCTAGAGATGGAACTGACAAGTGAATAGTTTTGTGTTGTCTGCAAATTTAATCACCTCAAAATTGTTAAATTGCATGCAGACTGTGAGAAATTGCAGGAGGACCTTAGGAAACTTGAAAACTGGTCATCAAAATGGCAGATGAAATTAATGTGGACACATGCAAAGTGATGCACATTGGAAGAATGATTCAAATCATAACTACTTGATGCTAGTTTCCACATTAGAAGTCACCAGCCAAGAAAAAGATTTAGGTGTCATCAAGGACAATATGTTGAAATCTCCTTAGTGTGCGGCAGCAGCCAAAAAGGCAAATAAAATGTTAGGAGTTACTAGGAAAGAGAGAGAAAACAAGACAAAGACCATTATAATGCCTCTGTTTCACTCCATGGTGCAACCTTACCTTGAGTACTGTTTGCAATTCTGATCGTCATATCTCAAAAAAGATGTAGCAAAATTAGAAAAGGTTCAAAGAAGGGTGACCAAAATGATTAAGGGTATGGAACTCCTCTCATATGAGGAAAGGCTTAAGAGGTTAGGGATCTTCATCTTGGGGAAAAGTTGAGAGGGGATATGATAGAGGACTACAAAATCCTGAGTTCAGTAAAACTGGTTGACCTGAATCGATTTACTCTTTCAAAGAGTAAAAAGACAAGGGGACATTATATAAAGTTGAATGGAAATACTTTTAAAACAATTAGGAGAAAATGATTTTTCAGTTAAAGAATATTTAAGCTCTGAAACTCATTGTCAGAAGCAAAGCAGTTACCATGTCTGGGTTTTAAAAAGGTTTGGACAGTTCCTGGAGGAAAAGTCCACAAACTGCAATTAAGGGAGAGCTCAACAAATTATCCACATGGATGAGTAATTCCAGGATTGTAGTTTGCCAATAAGGAGAAGCTATCTGAGACTTGGAGGGAAAATCCGGAGTCTTTTCTTATGCTTCCCCATGAATCCAACTTAGGGGCACTTGGAGTACACCTAACCTGTGACTCCCTTCAAGATGTCATCTTGGTTCCAGGTTTATCTATAGTCATTGCAACAGAAAATTTGCAAAAGCAGGTCAAGAATCTTTCTTTTCCTTTTAGAAACAGTTTTATTCCTTAGAATACTAGGTTGAGAACTCAGATCCAAGATGGTGCAGACATGCCGACCTCTGTAATGTGTTGCTTTTTTTCTTTGTTTTAATTGGAAGCATAAGACATGGAGTGGGGGAGTAGCCTAGTGGTTAGTGCAGTGGGATGAGAATCTGGGGAACTGAGTTCAATTCCCACTGAAGCTCCTTGTGACTCTGGACAAGTCACTTAACCCTCCATTGCCCCAGGTGCAATACTTAGATTGTGAGTCCATTAGGGATAGAGAAAAGTACCTGCATGTAATAAATGTAAACAACTAAAAACATAATGGCATCAGGCTTTCTTCTCTGTCTGTTGTGCCACTTGCAACTGGGCTTATGGATGCTTTTATATTGCATAATAGAACTTTGTTCAGTCCATGGAATTCCCAGCTCAGACACTGTCAGTGGAGGGAGTGTATGACTTGTCCCTTGGGAAGTGATTCTTAGACCAGACCGAACAGCTATCCCCTTGGGGTCTTAGGCGCAAAGTTCCCCGGTGCCTCTCCACTGTCTTCAGAAGATGCTGCAGTATATGAAGGGAGAGGAGCTTCTACTGCTAGTCCAGTGGTGAGTTGAAGAATTGTACAGGAAGTCTCAAGCATGTTAGGCATCTCTGGCAAGGTGGAAAAGGAGCAGAACAGCATAGGCTGCTGTGTCAACTGCCAGGTACGGTTGGATCCGCAAGTGTTCAAGCTCCTGATGGTACTTCAGGTTTGTCTGTGCCTAGTCTCCTTCTGATTCAGTCATCTGCTGTCAATTTAGAAATGATAAGGAATGCAATCTCTGAATTAACTAAGATGTTATTTCCTTATGTTAATGTTCAGTCTCAGGTAGTGCTATAGAAATGATAAATAGTAGTAGTAGTAGAAGGTTAAAGTATTGGAGGACATTGTAACTCAGTTATCTGAGGAGTCAGCAAAACTGTAAACTTATGTTGAACAAATTGACTAGTTGCTAGGCCCAATTAGAGAATTTCAAGGGATACTAATTAAAGATTTATCTGTATTGAGGTCATAGACATGAGTCTTTGGAAAATGTGGTTAAAAGCTGTAATTTACATTTGCTTAATTTTCCATGGTTACCTACGATGTTAGGAAAGGATATGTTTAAAAAATATTTGTCTGATGTTCTGAAAGCTCCTAAAGCTAATTATCCACCTGTGGTGAAGGTGTACTGTTTGGTTCACAAGTGTAAGCATAAAGAACTTTGGATGTGGACGTGGATAGGTTTGATGTTAAGTCATCACTGGAAACTTCTGACTCAGAGCAGTGTATGCATGCAATACTAATGGTGACTTTAGAATTGTTTTCTGATGGAGAATGATTAAAATTGTTCTTTAGGATTCTGAAGCAAATATTTATGAATCGTAAAATATTAATGTTTCCTAATGTGGCAAGAGAAACTCAGAAGAAGTGGAAGCAGTTCCTGATGTTGCATCCAGGAATGTTACAGCTAGGAGCTGAATTTTTTTTTAATGTTTCCTTTTACATAAGAACATAAGCATTACCATACTGAGTCAGACTGTTTCTAACAGTGGCCAAAGCAGCTCACAAGTACCTGGCAACTTCTGACTCAGAATAAATGTATTATAAAATTTTAATTTGTAAAGTACATCTTCTTTGAACCTACTCATTTAATCACCTTCCTGGTGGTTACAAAGAGGAGGGTGTCTAGTATGTATGCCCCTTCTGAGGATCTAATTTTACCCGAAGAGTAATATAGCTTTCATTATCCCCAGATTCTATATGACGTGCCTAGAGATCCATGCCAACATCGACGCAGCTTCTATAACAATGCATATAACTTAACAAGGTCAACAAGCTAATGAGCACTGATAACAGCACTTAACAAGCAATAATGAGCACTAATTGGCACTGATTAGAATTTACGCATGCAACTCACTAAACGTATTCTGTAACAAAGTGCACCAAACTTCTAATGTGTGCAGGCAAAAAGGGGCGGGGAAATGGGCGTTTCATGGCCGTTCTAAAATTTATGCATGTAGTTATAGAATATGGCCCAGTACACCTAAATCTACGCACTGGGATTTACGCCACATTTTTGTTGCTATAAATGGATGCACATAGTTTTAGGTGCTAAGATATCAACTAAGCTTATTCTATATTCCGCCGATTATAGAATACACTTAGTTGGCATTGATTTCAGCACCAATTTTTTAGGCGCCATATATATAGTCTCCCCCTATATGTATAACTCCACAAAGGAAGCTATTTTGTTGATTTCTAACCTTGGTATTTAACCTTCTTTTCTCCCTTTTAGACTTGGATCTTCTAAGAAAGTTGTGGACTTTAGGTATTTCGAGGTTAATTTGATTTTCATATTTTGTATTTTCTTTATTTGCTTATGTCTAGATGGCTTTTCTGTACACATTATTGTACCATGATTTGTAATTTGAAATTGGTAGCTATAAAAATAAAAAAGAAACGATTTTATTCTGTTGTGATGTTTCTGATACTGAATTTCAATGGCCTTTTCTCTAACAGGTCCTGTCTGCCTGTTCTTAGTCTCTTCCTCATTGATCCAACTACCAGATTTCTGGCTCAAAAACTATTTTGATCAAATAGTGATTACTAAAATGAAAAAGCTTTTTTTTTTAACGTTTGTAAGGTGTATCCAAAAAAATGTGATGATAGGCAAACTGTCAGAGCCTAATATTAGATTCAAAATAAGTTAATAATATTAAAAATATAATTATTGCAACAAAACTAAATCCACCAATTAAAATGTATATAAACTATGTAATACCCCATGGAATGGGTATTACTAAAGTAATAGATTTTTCCAGGGCCCTGGGGGGAAGGATACCTCTGCTAGTGGGCTGGAGTGGTAGGATATCCCTGGGTGAGAGGAGGCCCAGCCCATAGGGAGTGGTTTTGGTGTAGAATGCAGGAGAAAAGAGTTGCCCTTGTAGTGAATGACAAGGGGGGGACGAATGACAAAGGGGATAAAGGTTGGAAGTATGCCCAAGAAGGGGTCGTGCTTGCCTGATGGTCCCTTGCCAAAAGACTGGAAGGAGAAAAGGGGATTCCTAAGTGAGGAGTGTGATCACTGACTATAAAGGAGGGTTGCAGCTCATGAAAGTGGCAACAGGGAGATTGGCTGTGCTATGGTTGGGCAAAAGAGAGACCCAAGCTGGGAGCAGGGCATTGGAGCCAGGGAGAGAACAGTTCCGAGACCAGGATAGATCTAGATAGGGGTAGAGGGTCAAACCAGAGGAGGGTCTGAGCTTGCAGAGATTAAATTTGTGTTGAGAGGAGGAAAAACAGCCACGGAGAATAGCACTGCTCTATAGGATAGATATGGATGGATTAATTGTATATATTGTATATATTTGATGCCCATGAGGCATCCCTGTAAATATACCTGAGAGGAGCTGTGGTATAGGAGTTCCCCTGAGGAATGCTAGAAGGATTGGATCTTAGTTAGAGTTTATATGCTGTTTTGACTTCTTAATAAAGGTTTGAAGTACTGCCTGTTGCAGAGTTGGAAGAAACAAACTATTTGAGTTTGCATAAGCCGTGGCTACAGTGTATCTTTGAGCATGAGGGTACAAGTGCCTCTCAAACCCCTGGATTGCTATTCAGGACCATTGACCCACTTCTAAGATCGACTGCAGGCAAACTGGAATAGATGAGTGAGGTGAGAGTGGCCTGAATATGAAACTGAACTAAACTGAAGTGATGTGCTTTGTGGCCCGGGGCCGGAGCTAGTGAAGGGTAGTAGGAAGGCTCAAATTTTGCTCTAAAAGACAGTTATTTTCTGTTCTTTGGTTGCTGGAGAGGTAGCCCTGCTACTGACCTGAATTAGGTGTTAATCAAGGTGTAAGGAAGTAGATTGTTTGCAAAGGTTATTAAGGGCAATCTGATTACTGAGTTAGCTTGAAAAGGTCTGTTTGAAGCAGTCTCCTTAGATTCAAAACTATATAAAGAGGAAAGGTACCACTTAACTTTATTTCTGAGAAATTCTGAGAGAAGAGGCCATTTCTCTGGTAAGTGAACATTATGTTGCTTTGTACTTTGGGAACTTAAAATTTGGGGTTTTAAGAAGGAGTTGTATGTTAGTGATAGGCAGAATAAAAATATAAAAAAGCAAACTTTGTCAACTAATCTCCATACTCTTTCCCCCCTAGTTTTAAAACAAACTTTGTACCACAGCATTAACAGTTAGCCTCTAGCAGACACAGCAGGACCTAGTTTAGTCTTCCACCCACCCACCCCTAGCACAACTCTTCATTTATAATCAGTTATTCTAATTAGGATAACAAGCGAGGAGTGTTAATTACATTTCATTACATTCTAAGAAGAAAACGCTAAATAAATCACACAATATACACATAAACTAAAGACATTTTTATATTACACTAATATCCTTAATACCTCAGCAAGTTTTAAATTATTGAAAAACTCAAAAGTACTAAAATGGAGACAGCAGTCCAGCAGCGAGAGGGTGAGCAATTTAAATATTTCAACTATCTGTGGGAAATGGAGACTGGGGGTGATGCCAGTCCAGATAACTGGACATCAAGATGATCGGCATTTGGATAATCAGCATTTTACTGTAATACCTAACATTCTATTTGTTTTTTTAGCCACCGCTGCAAACTGAGCAGAGTGTTTCAACATATCATCAACGACGATACCTAGATCCATTTCCTGGTCGGTGACTCCTAATTTGGAACTTTGCATTACGTAGCTATAATTTGGGTTCCTCTTTCTCACATGCATCACTTTACACTTGCTCACATTAAGCGTCATCTGCCATTTAGATGCCCAGTCTCTCAGTCTCGTAAGGTCCTCTTGTAATTTTTCATAATCCTCTTGTGATTCAACAACTTTGAATAACTTTGTATTGTCAGCAAATTTAATTACCTCACTAGTTATTCACATATCTAGATCATTTATAAATATGTTAAAAAGCAGAGGTCCCAGCACAGGACCCTGCAGAGTCCCACTATCAACCCTTCGCTATTAAGAATAGTGACCATTAAACCCTACTCTCTGTTTTCTATCTTTTACCCAGTTTTTAATCCACAATAGAACACTTCCTCCTATCCTATGACTTTCCAATAAATTCCTGGTCCAAATTTTCATGAGTTTCACTTACAAAGCAGCTGATTATTGTTTCTGTTCTATGAGCTCTCCTGAAGTCTGCCTGTCTAGGATGCAAAACATTAGTACTTTCCAAAAATGTAAGTAATTGTTTAAGCACCACTTTCTCTAAAACTTTTGCAGGCAAAAATAAATTAGAATTTGGTCTATAATTTTGAACATCAGTAGGATCTGCTTTAGGTCATTTCAAAACTGGAGTCACATAAGAATGTTTCCATAAAGAAAGAACACCACCCAGAGCTAAACTCTGGTTAACCATTGCAACAAGAAAGAAAATAATCCATGCCTTGGCATTTTTAGCCATTTTAAAGGTACTGGGTCATGAAAACTATTAATTTTCTTAGAGCGTCTTTTACTACAGATTAGTTCAAGTTATCTGCAGCAAGGCCCATAGGAATAAAATGGGACCTGCTGTAGATAACTTGAGCTAACCTTTAGTAAAAGATCACCTTAATTTCCCCAACAATTTGGCTTAACAAATTAACGTACAAGCTTCCAAAGTGTGTAACTTGGTAATCAAACATCAATTAAATAATTAATCCCCCCCAAACATATCCTCTATGGCCTGATCTAGTGCCCCCTCTATTACTGAATCATCAACTTTTTCAATTTATTAACTTTCGTTACAAAATTATCTCATAACACATGTGGAGCCAAGCTTGAAACATTTGCTTTACCTAAGTTTTTACATACTAGTGTATAAAACATATAAATTGTGAGTGACCGTACTCACCCGCAAATGCGCAGTAGAGACTTCCCTCTCTGTCCCGCCCCCGCGTCAATACATGATGACGGGGCGGGACAGAGAGGGAAACTGCGCAAAGGGGAGGGAGGGAACCGCCGAGGTCGCTACCGCTCCCCCCGAGGTCGCTACCACTCCTCCCCCCCCACCCCCCGAGGTCGCCGCTACTGCTTCCCCCACACGGAGTCACCGCCGCTGCCCCCCCTCCACCCGGCCCAGGCCCTCTCTTCACTATTGAACTTACAGCGCCAAAAACGCAGCAGGCAGATCAGCTGAGCTCCCGTCGGCCTTCCTTCCCTGCTTGTGTCCCGCCCTCGCCGATGTTACGTCAAGAATGTTATGTCAAGAATTGATTCTTTGGGTTTTTCTCTCTTTTTCAGGTTCTTCTTCCGATAATGCAAGGTAAGTATGAAACGTTTAATATTCTACACTCCTATGAGTAATGTCCCTTTGCAATTTCACTCCAGTTTGTAGATGATGTTAAAGGATACTTTATTTTCCAGCTTTCTTGACTCTTTCTTCTCCTTTCTTTCGGTGGGTACCATTAGTAGGCGGGATGGTGCTGTTCTCTGGCCAGGGTTCAGGAACCAGGAACTTACAGACCTACTATTCTACACTTTAATAAACAAATAAACCCTAAATTCTAACTAAAAAAAATCAGGTGAAATATGACTACTGCAACACTTTCTGTCTAACTTCCCCAGGAAAAAGAACATATAATTCAGAATCCCTATGCTTTCCCTCCCACAGTTAACAAATACAAGGAGTATTGGGAGTAATTTTCCTTAGACCATCTGAGGACATAAAATGACCTGGAATTGAAATAAATAACTCCCAGCAATATTACATATACACTGCCGCCTAAATACAGTGCAGTAAATGTCCTCCTATAGATGATTACTCATTCAAAGTCACTGGGAAATTTTTTTTACTTTTAAATCTCTTTCCCAGACCCTTTATATTTGATAGCATATTTGGGGTACACTATAATCATCACTTATGCTGAAAACCTCAAATATGACACTTTATTAGATTTACCTGTTTCACCAGCTCAACTAAACATTAACAGTCTGGTAAAATTTATTGTCATTGCCTTTCCCCACCACTTCTCAATCAACTCAGTCCTCTCTAAAGCCCCTAAAACGCGACAGGCTTCTTAGTTTAAGTACTAACTCTTATTCATCCACTTCCCACTCATTCATATCGTTAAAATACTCCCAGATCTGTTTTAATACAGATTTTGTATGACAGCTGAGCCCAGATCATTTACACAGGTCTGCTCAGTGTCTCACTCACCTCCCAAATGCCTAAAAGTAACATTTGGAACTCTAACTATGTCATACACAGCACAAGCCCAGCACGAGCCTCTGCACTGCTCACTGTCTCCACACCAGATCCAGAAGAAGCCAGGTAATCTTTTAAAATTTAACCCATAGGGTTACAATAACTAGCCAGTGTTTATGCTGCTTCCTGTTTCCTTCACTTGGATCCTTTCTCCATTCTCTGAAAGATGTTCTTTTGGCGCTAATAGCCTCTTTCATATTATCTTGTAACCACACTTTATGATGGAGACCATTGACCGACTCCATTCTGTTTATATCCTTTTGAAGATATAATCTCCAGAACTGTACACAGTACTACTCTACATGAGATCTCACTAGAAACCTATACAGATGCATTATCACCTCTTTTTTATGCTATTTTTCTCCCTATGCACCCAAGCATTTCCTTTTGCTGTTGACTTTTCTACTTGTTTGACTACTCTCAAACCCGGCTCTTCTTCTGTGCACAGATGTACTTCACCCCCCACACTGTACCTCTCTCTTGGGTTTGTTGTTGTTGTTGTTAGGAAAGATGCATGACCCTGTATTTTTTTTAGCATTAAGATCAAAAACACTCTCCCCATTTGTCAGTATCAGGTCCATGTATGGCCTCATCCCATGTGGGTTCCAATATCAACTGCTGGAACAGTTCTCCCTGTAGAAAATCCAAGATCTCCCTACTTCTAGATGACCCCACAACAGGGATTCCCCAATCAACATCCAACATATTGAAGTCACGAGGCATGACTTGAACAAAGAAGCATTCTCTTTTCTCCTTGAATATCTTCTTGAGCTACTCTTTGAAAGCTGCCATCGAGAAAGGCATGAGCATCACAGTAGAAGTGGTTATACGCACGTCTCTATTTAATTATTGCACAACTTCTACAACGCTCTTCTAAGTACCTTTGGATGTATTAGAACTAGTGTCTGAGGTCCATGGATGCTGCTGTGTCTTTTCCAATTCAGAGGATGAGTTATCCTCATGTTGAGGATGATTAGAGGACACTGGTGAACTTAGTGCCTTGGTGCCATTTTTCAACAAGGGGTTATGTTGAGATTTCTCAGCTTTTATAAATGCTTGGAATCATGTTCCCTCAACTTTGGGCAAGAATCAGATAATAATTGCTCCTCATAGCTTCTATCAATGCTCGATGTTGAGGATGACCAAGACATTCTCGATATCAATGCATCCCCAGCAAACAATGCAGCTCTGGGACCCACTGAGACCAAACTTCTGATATCAACATTAGCAGACTGCATGGAAAAGCTTTTCTCGTTGCTTTTCTCCTCCACAAACACTCCTCTCCTTGACATTTGGGAACACAGACTACAATGAGAGAGATCATGGCCGGGTTCCAGGCATTGCAGGCACCAACTATGAGTATCCATAATGGATACTGCCCTGTTGCACTGTAATCTAAGGCCCCTGCTTGCAAAGCCGTGCTAGCAGCTGCTGATGTGGTAATGCCAACACAGCCCATTCACTTCGACCGGATGGGAGCTGGAGGCCTAATATGGTCTGAATCAAGCTGATAAGAAAAAAGGAAAGAAAACCTACATGACAACAAGAGGACTTACATGCAGCAAAAAGTACTTTAAGAGGAAGAATAGCAATGACATGACCATAATACAACACATCTGACCAGCTCAATAGAAAACTAAGGAGTGATGTGATCCCATGTGACAGTGGAAGACGGGAAGAAGCATGCATGAAAGGTTAAATTTTCTTAAGAGTTCTTTATCCAGTGCTGGGAAAAGTTCCTGCACTGGGATCTGTCAGTTGATGTCATAAATGAGTGAGGATTTCATTGTCTTGCATTTCCTTGGGGAAACCAGGGTTTGATAGCTCCTAACAGTAATCTAACTACACTCAGGATGCAAGACATTCAAGAAATTTGTTTCAAAGACCTGTTTTAGATAAATATATCTTTCTAATTATCAACAGACATATTAGTAGAGGAATCTGAACTATATTGCACAGCAAAATTAAAAAATATCATATTTCACATATTTTTTGTACGTGTCAGCTACCTGTATTTTTAGAATTTTTCCAATATTGCTAGCAAAAAAATGATGGCTTTCTGCTGGATTGAGAAACAAAGTTCAACAGGCAGATTATTATCAGTGCCTCTCTCTATATGTATACACACTAAGCAAGGGCTAGCAACAATAATTCAGTTTCACAATATGAAAACTTGTCATCTGTAGAAGTTACTAAATAAAGCTTCTTTGTGTTTCCTGAACTGCTGCCATCAAAGACAGGAAGTCAAACACAGGCTTGGGAAACTGCGTCAGTATACAGTTAATGTTATTATACATTTCCATTTAGCTAAAGCACAATTTTCAACAATGTTAGGTTTATAATGACTTAAAAGATTATGTAGACATTTAGTCTAAAGACCTAACATCTCAATTAAACTTATTTAGTCAACATGTAAAAACAGGATCACATACATGGTTGTTCTTTCCTTTTGTGAAACACATAATTCCCACTATCAGCTGACTCTGCCAACCCCAAAGTTTCCTTATCAAAGGAAAATATATTCTTTTTTTATCAAACTATAGAAATTGACTAGGGTATTATACTAATCAGGACACTTGACTGGCAGACATGCTGCACCATGAGATTTCTGAGCCCTGCATTGCTGCATCCAGTTCTCTTGAGGCTAGAGTAGGAGACTTGGAGGAGCTGAGGGAGACAGAGAGGTACATAGAGGACGCCTACAGGGATGTTGTAGAGAAGTCCCACCTATAGTCTCGCAGCCCCAGTGCTACCTTGGAGGATAGAGGTCTTCTAAAAGGCGAATCACCCTAGTGAAACTGGAAGTAATCCTGTAGCCAGGACCAGCCCACCAGGGGATGCAATAAGTTCTTACAGCAAGGATGTGCCTCCAGGAGCTACTGCCCAAGAAGGAAGGGTTAGGATGGCTGTTGTAGATGGTGATTCAATTATTGGGCATATAGATAGCTGGGTGGCTGGTGGATGTGAGGATCTCCTGGTCACTTGCCTGCCTGGTGTGAAGGTGCCAGACATTACAAGTCACCTAGATAGGATTTTAGATAGTGTTGAGGAGGAGCTGGCTGTTTTGGTACATGTGCATACTGATAACATAGAAAAATGTGGGAGAGAGGTTCTGGAAGCCAAATTTAGGCTCTTAGGTAGACAGCTCAAATCCAGAACCTCTAGGGTAGCATTTTCAGAAGTACTCCCCGTTCCAAGCACAGGGCCCAAGAGACAGGCAGAGCTCCTGAGTCTAAATGCGTGGATGAGGCGATGGTGGAGGGAGGAGAGTTTTAGATTTATAAGGAACTGGGCAACATTCTGGGGAAGGGGGAGCCTATTCCGGAATGATGGGCTCCATCTTAACCAGGGTGGGACCAAGTTGTTGGCATCAGCATTTAAAAAGGAGGTAGACAGCTTTCAAACTTGAAACTGGGGGGAAGACCAACAGTCATTTAAAGCACATGGTTCGGAACAAGGTATCCTTCAAAGATATTACCAAAACTGGGAAGATAGAGTATCCCGATAGCGATGTTGCGATAGAGACCACAGTAGACCAATAGGCTCATTTTCAAAAGAGAAAAACATCCAAAAAGTGACATGTCAGCATTTGGAAGTTTTTCTCACAAAAACGTCCAAATCAGTATTTTCAAAACCTCTTTTTAGATGTTTTTCTCTGAAGGCCATCAGAAGTACGTCCAAATCTCAAGGGGGGTGTTTCAGGGGCATGTTCAGGGTGGGAC
The DNA here is from genome assembly GCF_901765095.1 of Microcaecilia unicolor. Lineage (NCBI taxonomy): Eukaryota > Metazoa > Chordata > Amphibia > Gymnophiona > Siphonopidae > Microcaecilia > Microcaecilia unicolor. The sequence continues at coordinate 410,711,473 of NC_044031.1, forward strand.
TTGGGCGTTCCTAAGACTTAGACATTTTTCAACCATAATGGAACAAAACCAAACATCCAGGACTAAACCTTAGATGTTTTGAGCTAGACCTGTTTTTATAATGACAAGTTGCAGTGGGAATTGAACCCTCTACCCCAGGCTCAAAGTCCACTGCATTAACCACTAGACTACTCCACTCCATGCAAAAAAGCGAAGTTACTTACCTGTAGCAGGTATTCTCCGAGGAAAGCAGGCTGATTGTTCTCACTGATGGGTGATGTCCACTGCAGCCCCAGGTCTGGAAAATCTTCCTAGCAACAAAGGTTGCTAGAGCCTTCGAGCGCGCGGGCGGGCGTGCGCACCGCGCATGCATGGCCATCTTCCCGCCCGTCACGCGAGAATCCCGCTTCAGTCAACTTATGAAGCAAAACCAAAGAAAGGAACAACTCCAAAGTGGAGGCAGGCGGGTTGGTGAGAACAATCAGCCTGCTGTCCTCGGAGAATACCTGCTACAGGTAAGTAACTTCGCTTTCTCTGAGGACAAGCAGGCTGCTTGTTCTCACTGATGGGGTATCCCTAGCCCCCAGGCTCACTAAAAAGAACAAACAGGGTCAACTGGGCCTCACAATGGCGAGGACATAACAGAGAATGACCTACAAAGAAACTGCTAACTGAGAGTGCAGCCTGGAACAGAATAAAAATGTGCTTGGGGGATGGAGTTGGATTCTAAACCCCGAACAGATTCTGCAGCACCGACTGCCCAAACTGACTGTTGTGTTGGCTATCCTGCTGAAGGCAGTAATGAGATGTGAATGTGTGGACTGATGACCACGTCGCAGCCTTGCAAATCTCTTCTATAGTGGCTGACTTCAAGTGGGCCACTGACGCTGCCATGGCTCTAACACTATGAGCCATGACATGACCCTCAAGAGTCAGCCCAGCTTGGGCGTAAGTGAAGGAAATGCGATCTGCTAGCCAATTGGAAATGGTGCATTTCCCGACAGCCACTCCCCTTCTGTTAGGGTCGAAAGAAACAAACATTTGGGCGGACTGTCTGAAGGGGCTTGTCCACTCCACATAGAAGGCCAATGCTCTCTTGCAGTCCAATGTATGCAACTGACGTTCAGCAGGGCGGGTAAGAGGATGGGAAAAGAATGTTGGCAAGACAATTGACTGGTTCAGATGGAACTCTGACACCACCTTCGGCAAGAACTTAGGGTGAGTGCGGAGGACTACTCTGTTATGATGAAATTTAGTATAGGGAGCATGGGCTACCAAGGCTTGAAGCTCACTGACCCTACGAGCTGAAGTAACAGCCACCAAGAAAATGATCTTCCAGGTCAAATACTTCAGATGGCAGGAATCCAGTGGCTCAAAAGGATCTTTCATCAGCTGGGTGAGGATGATGTTGAGATCCCATGACACCGTAGGAGGTTTGACAGAGGGCTTTGACAAAAGCAAACCTCTCATGAAGAGAACAACTAAAGGCTGTCCAGAGATAGGCTCATCCTCCACAAGATAATGATAAGCACTAATAGCACTAAGATAAACTCTTACGGAGTTGGTCTTAAGACCAGACTCTGACAAGTGCAGAAGGTATTCAAGCAGGGTCTATGTAGGACAAGAGCGAGGATCTAGGGCCTTGCTATCACACCAGACTGCAAACCTCCTCCATTTAAAGAATAACACCTCTTTGTGGAATCTTTCCTGGATGCAAGCAAGACTCGGGAGACACTCTCAGAAAGACCCAAGGAGGCGAAATCTGCGCCCTCAACATCCAGGCCATGAGAGCCAGAGACTGGAGGTTGGGATGCAGAAGTGCCCCCTCATTCTGAGTGTTGGAAAACACTCCAATCTCCATGGTTCTTCGAAAGAAAACTCCAGAAGAAGAGGGAACCAAATCTGACATGGCCAGAAGGGAGCAATCAGAATCATGGTTCCGCGGTCTTCCCTGAGTTTCAGCAAAGTCTTCCCTACTAGAGGTATGGGAGGATACACATACAGAAGGCCTGACCCTCAATGTAGGAGAAAGGCATCTGAGGCTAGCCTGTCGTAGGCCTGAAGTCTGGAACAGAACTGAGGGACCTTGTGATTGATCTGAGTGGCAAAAAGATCCACCGAGGGGGTGTGCCCCACGCTCGGAAGATCTTGCGGACAACTGTCCTGTTGATAGACCACTCGTGAGGTTGCAGAATCCTGCTCAACCTGTCGGCCAGACTATTGTTTACGCCTGCCAGATACGTGGCCTGGAGAAACATGCCGCGACAGCGAGCCCAAAGTCACATCTGGATGGCTTCCCGACACAGGGGGCAAGATCCGGTGCCCCCCTTGCTTGTTGACATAGTACATGGCAACCTGGTTGTCTGTCTGAATTTGGATAATTTGATTGGACAGTCGATCTCTGAAAGCCTTTAGAGCGTACCAGATCGCTCACAACTCCAGGAGATTGATCTGAAGACCTGATTCCTGAAGGGACCAAGCTCCCTGGTTGTGGAGCCCATCTACACAAGCTCCCCACCCCAGAAGAGATGCATCCGTAGTCAGCACTTTTCGAGGCTGAGGAATTTGGAAGGGACGTCCCAAGGTCAAATTGGAGTGAATTGTCCACCATACCAGGGAATTGTGAAAAGCGGTGGACAACTGGACTGCATCTTCTAGATCCCCAGCAGCTTGATACCACTGGGAGGCTAGGGTCCATTGAGCTGATCTCATGTGAAGACGGGCCATGGGAGTCACATGAACTGTGGAGGCCATATGGCCCAGAAGCCTCAACATCTGCCGAGCTGTGATCTGCTGAGATGCTCTGGCCAAGGAAACTAGTGACAGAAGATTGTCTGCCCTCGCTTCTGGGAGGTAGGCATGAGCCGTCTGCGAGTCCAGCAGGGCTCCTATGAATTCTAGTCTCTGAACTGGAAGAAGGTGGGACTTTGGGTAATTTATGACAAACCCCAGTAGCTCCAGGAGTTGAATAGTCATCTGCATGGACTGTAGAGCTCCTGCCTCCAAGGTGTCTTCACCAGCCAATTGTTGAGATAAGGGAACACATGCACTTCCAGCCTACGTAGCGACGCTGCAACGACCGCCAGGCATTTGGTGAACACCCGGGGTGCAGAGGCAAGCCCAAAGGGCAGCACACAATACTGAAAGTGCTACGTTCCCAGACGGAATCGAAGATACTGCCTGTGAGCTGACAGTATCGGGGTGTGTGTATAAGCATCCTTTAAGTCCAGGGAGCATAGCCAGTCGTTTTTCTGAATCATGGGAAGAAGGGTGCCCAGGGAAAGCATCCTGAACTTTTCTCGAATCAGATATTTGTTCAGGGCCCTTAGGTCTAGGATGGGACGCATCCCCCCTGTTTTCTTTTGCACAAGGAAGTACCTGGAATAGAATCCCAGCCCTTCTTGCCCCAGTGGCACGGGCTCAACCGCATTGGCGCTGAGAAGAGTGGAGAGTTCCTCTGCAAGTACCCGCCTGTGCTGGAAGCTGAAGGACTGAGCTCCCAGTGGGCAATTTGGAGGTTTGGAGATCAAATTGAGGGAGTACCCCCGCCGGACTATTTGAAGAACCCACCGATCGGAGGTTACAAGAGGCCACCTTTGGTGAAAAAATTTTAACCTCCCCCCGACCGGTAGATCGTCCGGCACGGACACTTTGATTGCGGCTATGCTCGCCTGGAGCCAGTCAAAAGCCCATCCCTTGCTTTTGCTGGGGAGCTGCAGGGACCTGTCAAGGCGCATGCTGTTGACGCGAACGAGCGTGCTGGGGTTGAGCCTGAGCAGGCTGGCGGGAAGGTGGATTGTACCTATGCTTATTGTAAGCATAGGGAGCATTCCTCCTTCCCCCGTAAAAACATCTTCCTGATGAGGTAGGTGCTGAAGGTGCCCGGCGGGAGAGTTTGTCGAATGTGGTTTCCCGCTGGTGGAGCTGCTCTACCACCTGTTCAACTTTCTCACCAAAAATATTATCCCCTCCGGCAAGGAGCATCCGCAAGCCACTGATGGACTCGATTGTCGAGGTCAGAGGCACGCAGCCATGAGAGTCTGCGCATCACTATACCCTGAGCAGCGGCTCTGGACGCCACATCAAAAGAGTCGTAAGTACCCCTGGACAGGAATTTATGACATGCCTTCAGCTGCCTGACCACCTCCTGAAAAGGCTTGGCCTGCTCCGAAGGGAGCTGATCGACCAAGGCCGCCAGTTGCTTCACATTATTCTGCAAATGAATGCTCGTGTAGAGCTGGTAAGACTGAATTTTGGAGATGTGCTTAGAGGACTGGTAGGCCTTCCTCCCAAAAGAGTCCAAAGTCTGAGCTTCCCGTCCCAGGGGCGCCGAGGCGAAATCTCTCATACTTTTGGCTCTCTTGAGAGCGGATTCCACAACCCCAGAGTCATGAGGCAACTGGGCCCTAATCAATTCCAGGTCCCCATGAATCCGATACTGGGACTCAACCTTCTTAGGAATGGTGGGGTTAGATAATGGTTTCATCCAGTTCCTTAACAATGTCTGTTCGACGACATTATGTAGAGGAACAGTGGGTGACTCCTTAGGTGGCGAAGGATAGTCTAGGACCTCAAACATCTTAGTCCTGGACTCATCCTCAGTTACCACCGGGAAGGGAATGGCTGTAGACATTTCCCGCACAAAGGACGAGAAAGACAAACTCTCAGGGGGAGAAAGCTTTCTCTCTGATGAAGGATTAGGGTCAGAGGGAAGGCCACAAGACTCCTCAGAAGAGAAATATCTTGGGTCTTCCTGTGCCTCCCATGAAGCCTCTCCTTCAGTAGGTCGGAAGGAGTTCTCTGACTGCAGTCTGAAGCTGAGCCTGTCTCGACGCCGAGGAGCTATGTCCCCAATGGCGATGCCGAGAAGTTGACTCCCTTGCCAGCGGTGATGAAGCTCCCTCCATCGATGTCGACGGAGAGTCAACTTGGGTGGCAGCCGAGGCCGACGCTGCAAGCGGCACCAACATCAAGGGCCTCACCACAGGCAGGGAGCCAGCCGCCGCATCTATCAACAGTGCACAAGCACCCCCGGTACCGGAACAGACGGTCGCAGCAGCCCTTCCAGGATCCCTGGAAGAATGGCTCGGAGGCGCTCGTCAAGAGTGTCTGTCGAGAAAGGCTGTGGAATCGGTGCAGGAGTCGAAGCCAGAATCGCCGAGGACAAGGAGGCGGTACCGGGCTGTCCGGAGACCGGCGCATCGACACCTCTTGTATGGAGGGTGAGCGGTCCTCCCAGCATCGATGCTTCATGGGTACCGAATCTCTCGACACCCTGGAGCTCTCGGTACCGTGACGAGAAGGGGACTGATGACGGTGCTTCTTTGCCTTTGCTCGAGGCACGTCACCGGTACCCCTCTGTACCGAGGAAGAGGACGTGGAATCCACACGCCTCCTCGGGGTCGGGTCCGAAAGGGGTCGGTCCCAATGGGACTGTACCGCAGGAGCCCTCGAGGCAGGTGGAGACCCACTCGATGGCTCACTGCTGCCAGCGTGTGATGGTCTCTGGACAGCCAATAACTGCGCTCCTGAGGTCGATGCACTCTCCGGTGCCAACATCGACACCGCCACCGACCACGGTACCGCTGTTGACGTCGAAGTACCGGGCAAAGCTCCAAACAGACGTTCCCGTTGAGCTTCTCTCGACACTTGTGTCCGCTTTTAAGGCTAAGACACAACTTACACACGTCGGGGCGATGTTCAGCCCCAAGGCACTGGATACACCACGTGTGAGGGTCAGTGCCTGAGATTGCCCGGTTGCACCGAGTGTACTTCTTGAAGCCGCTGGCGATCCTCGATGTCATCGACGGAAAAATAGCGGCAGCGAAATCAAAACTCGCGATGGTGCCAAAAGAAGGGTACAAAAAAAGGGAAAAATCCATACGGGCGGCCAAAATGGCCACACACACACAGATGAAAGGAAACCTACTTGAGGGATAAACTAAGAAAAATAAAGGAAACTTTTTTTTTTTAGAAAAAAACGGAACAGCTCAAACGCAAGCCGCACACAAACAAGAACGAGGAAAAATTGGCAAAAAAGCCGGCCAAGGGAAGGCTCTTCTTTCCTGAGGCAACAGAACCGCCATAAACAGCCGCTCCTGACCGCGGAAAAAAGAAGACTGAAGTGGGACTCTTGCACGACGGGCAGGAAGATGGCCCCGCATGCGCGGTGCGCACACCCGCGTGCTCGAAGGCTCTAGCAACCTTTGTTGCTAGGAAGATTTTCTGGACCTGGGGCTGCTGTGGACATCACCCATCAGTGAGAACAAGCAGCCTGCTTGTCCTCAGAGAATGTGCCCTTGCTTACCCAGTGATCACTAACTTCCTCCCGCCTCAAAAAAATGTGATTACAAATATTACTTGCCAGCCTCTATGCCAGCCTCAGACGTTATACTCAGGTCCATTAGAATAGCATGCAGGTCCCTGGAGTAGTCTAGTAGTGGTGCAGTGCACTCCAGACAGGTGGACCCAGGCTTCTACCTCCCTCTACCTGTTACACTTGTGGAGGAAACTATGAGTCCTCCAAAACCTGGTTCTCCCTTCACCTGTAAGGGCTATGGTAGTGGTGTACAGTTGGGGGTAGTGGATTTGGGGGGGGGGGCTCAGCAGACAAGGTAAGGGAGCAATGGTGAGATGTGTACTTGGGAGCATTTTATAAAGTCCACTGCAGTGCCCCCCAAGGATGCCCTATTGCTTTCCTGGGATGTCACTTTTCCACTATTCTACCTGATGCCAAACTTTCTATTTTTTTTATAACATCTGAGCCTTGTGTTTATTGTTTATCAGTAGATTTGGGCTTTGAATTCAGGTCTATAGATAAAAAGGAGGTCTCATTACATATATCTATATATATATATTATATATTACATATAAACAGGGAAAAAACTCATTGTCTCATCCTCTCGTCCAAGCACGCACATGTAACAGACACAATGCTTCCAGTTCTGGGCTCTGCCCTCCCGATTGACAACAGCCTGAGACTTTTGGGAGTGCACCTGGATTCACATCTCCAGCTGGTTGATCATGTACACTTGGTCTCCAAAAAAATGTTCCAGGCCATGTGGAGGCTTCGACGTATCAGATACCTCCTTCCCAGAGACTTGTTCCGTACCCTTGTCCACTGGCTTGTCCTATCCCACCTGGACTATTGTAGTGGTATCTATGTGGGTTGCCAGGCCTCCTTACTGAAAACTTTCCAAACGGCTCAGAACACCGCGGCGAGGCTCATCCTAAACGAGCGGCGTTTTGCACACGCTGACCCCCTACGCTTTAAACTTCATTGGCTACCTGTACAGGAGCGCATTGCTTTTAAGATCTGCTCCCTAACACATAAAATCATCTATGGGGTTGCCCCGGAATACATGTTCCCCTTGATTGACCTTCCGCCTAGAAATGCCAACCCTGCTGCTCGGTCCTATCTTCACCTCCATTTCCCGAATTGTAAGGGAGTCAAGTATAAGAAAATCTTCGCCTCGTCTTTCCGTTACTGGAGTCCCAAATACTGGAACACGTTACCTCGCCACCTTAAAACTCAAGTGGACCATGCCCTTTTTAAGAAGTTGTTAAAGACATTCCTCTTTGCTAAGACTTATCCCTCAATTTACCATGTTGATTAAAACATCCCTTGTCCCTTACCCTACTTAGTTCACTTTGTTAGTTTCTTCCCCCATGTTTACTTCTTTATGCTTGCCTAAGCTGTTAAGTTTGTACTCTTATGTAATTCTCTGTAAGCCACATTGCGCCTGCATGTGTGGGAAAATGTGGGATATAAGTAACAAATAAATATATCTAAATACCAGAGTGCTATTTTTCCATACTTCATAGCAAAAGTGTACATTCCCTAATTACCTGTCCCAATATAACTGAAGCTTTTACCTCCTCAGTGCATGTAAATGGCTTCATCCCTGTGTGGATTCTCTGATGCCGTGTGAGGCTTTCTTTCCAACCAAAGCTTTTACCACATTCAGAACACGTAATGGTTTTACTCCTGTATGTATTCTCTGATGCATTGTGAGGTTTACCTTCTGACCAAAATTTTTACCACACTCTACACATGCAAATGGTTTCTCTCCTGTGTGGACTCTGTGATGCACTTTGAGATTTACATTACAACCAAATCTTATACCACACTCAGAACATGTGAATGGTTTTACTCTATTGTGGATTTTCTTGTGGATTTTGTACATTTTGTATTTGGACGTTTTTTGTTTGAAAATGGACCAAAAAATAAAACGTCCAAATTACAAAACGTTTTTCCAAACAGCATTTGTCAAAAGGAAAAGATAGACTTTTTTTTTCTATAGTAGAAAATGACCTTCTATCCTATTTTGATTTTGGACATTTTACAAAAACTTTGAAATTCAGACTTAGATGTCATATCCAAAAATGCCTCTTGTGCACTTCACTTGCCCAAAGTCACAAGGAGCTGCAATGGGAATAGAACCCATGTTGCCAGTATCAAAGCCTGCTGCACTAACCATTAAGCCACTCCTTCTCTATTTTGGACATTTTGCATTTGGGCAGGTTTTGTTTGAAAATGGACCAAAAAATGGATTTTGAATCACCAGTGGGATTTGAACTAGCCACCTCTGGATTGCAAGACCAGTGCTCTAACCACTAGACCACTCCTCCACTCCCTTGAAATTTGGCCATCCCTGTGGGGGGGGGGCAGTTGAGGATGTCCAAAATGTTTGAAAGAAGGACGTCCACGCCTTCGTTATGCCTCCACTGACACACACATACCTCCCCCCAGGGACCTGCACACTGCACCTCCCCCACAGGGATGGCCAAATTTCAAGGGAGTGGAATGGAGGAGTGGCCTAGTAATTAGAGCACTGGTCTTGCAATCCAGAGGTAGCTGATTCAAATCCCACTGCCGCTATTTGTGATTCAAAATCCACATAAATAAAGGGGGTGTCAGAGGCATGGAAATCTTTCTCACAGAAACATCCACATTTTGGATGTCCTCAGCTGCCGCAGGGACGGAGGCACAGCGAAGGACATCCTTCATCCATAGTCTAAAAAAAGAAAGACAAAAGTTTTTTAAGTTGTTTTTTTCGGGGTGGGAGGTGGTTAGTGACCACTGGGGGAGTCAGGGGAGGTTATCCCTGATTCCCTCTGGTGGTCATCTGGTCATTTAGGGCACATTTTTGTGGCTTGGTCGGAAAAAAAGGACCAAGTAAAGTTGGCCAAGTGCTCGTCAGGGACGCCCTTCTTTTTTTCATTATCGCTTGAGGACGCCCATCTGTTAGGCACGCCCCAGTCCCGCCTTCACTATGCCTCCGACATCCCCCCAGGAACTTTGGTCATCACCACGATGGGAAGCAGTTGGGGACACCCAAAATCGGCTTTTGATTATGCCGATTTGGGCGACCCTGAGAGAAGGACGCCCATCTCCCGATTTGTTTTGAAAGATGGGCGCCCTTCTCTTTCGAAAATAAGCCTAAAAGCTATTCAAAGTTGTTAAATTGCAAGAGGATTGTGAAAAATTACAAGAGGACCTTACAAGACTGGGAGACTAAATGGCAGGTGATGTTTATTATTTATCATTTTTATTGATTTTTCAAACTTAAACAGACAAACTGTTAAGTTAAATACAGCCATCAAGAACATATGTTATTACAGGAATTCCTTTTCTCATAGCTTAACATTAGACCCCTATAGAATGAGAGGGGGTTAGGAATTAGTGAAGATTACATTTAAATTTATTACAAACTTATAAAGAAAAATATGTCGCCGTAATTCTCGCTTGTTTCCAAAAGTCTCTGTTTCGAGTCTAGGAAAGACTTAAGCTGATCAGGCACATAGAATATATACTTTATGTGATTCAAACTTACAACACATTTACATGGGTATGCAAGAAGGAAAGATCCTCCTAATTCTATTATTTTTGACTTCATAGAAAGAAACATTTTTTCTTTTGTTGCGTGATGTTTAACGTGAGCAATTGTAAAGTGATGCATGTGGGAAAGAGGAACCCGCATTATAGCTACACAATATGCAAGGTTCCACATTAGGAGTCACCGACCAGTAAAGGGATCTAGGCGTTGTCACTGATGATACACTGAAACCCTCTGCTCAGAGTGTGGCAGCGAGTAAGAAAGCAAATAGAATATTAGGTATTATTAGGAAAGGAAAACAAAAATGAGAACCTTGTATTGCTCCATGATGCGAACGCATCTCAAATATCATGTTCAATTCTGCTCACCGCATCTTAAAAGAAGATATAGTGGAATTAGAAAAGGTACAGAGAAGGGCAACGAAAATGATAAAGGGGATGGGACGACTTCCCTATGAAGGGCTCTTTAGCTTGGAGAAAAGACAGCTATGATAGAGGTCTATAAAATAATAAGCTGAGTGGAACGGGTAGATGTGAATTGCTTCTTTACTCTTTCCAAAAATACTAGGACTAGTGGGCACGCAATGAAGCTACAAAGTAGTACATTTAAAAAGAATTAGAGAAAATATTTCTTCACTCAACGTGTAATTAAACTCTGGAATTCGTTGCCAGAGAATGTAGTAAAAGCAGTTAGCTTAATGGGGTTTTAAAAAGGTTTGGATAGCTTCCTAAAGGAAAAGTCCATAGACAATTATTAAAATGGACATGGGGAAAATCCACTGCTTATTTCTAGGATAAGAAGCATAAAATGTACTTTTGGGGGGAATACGCCAGGTACATGTGACCTGGATTGGCCACTGTTGGAAACAGGATGCTGGTCTTGAAGAACCTTTGGTCTGTCCCAGTATGACAATACTTATATGTACTTATGTAAATAACTTGGGAGCTATGAGGCTAAGTTATTTAAGTGTTATTAGCTTTCCATGCCAATTGCTTGGAATATACAGACTTTGTGATTTATATGTAAGAATATTCTATAACCTATATGTCCCACTCAAGTGCCTCCCCCTGTGCACACCCCCTTGTATTTATATGCTATGTGACTTGGGTGCTCACATTATAAAATAACACTAACACTGAGTGCACACTTGCACATACACATGTGTTGTGCTGTTTGGAACTGAGGAAAAAGAAAAAGGAGATATCAGATACAGCTAGGTTTTCGTTTGAGAATTTAGTATCTCTGCTGGTGTATTTGGACTATTAAAATAGATTTATCATGTGTCTGGACATTCATATGAAGCACTTAAGTGCTAATATTCTATAATCTTAGTGTGCAAATGGCACACTAAGATTACAGAAGTAGGGGAAATATGACACAACACATACTGCTATACCCATGCACTGACAGAAAGGAATATTTTCGGCTCATTTTATGTCCTTCATTACATGCAAAACAAACTTGTACCCATCACTGTGGCAGTGCTTTATTTCAGGCTTATTAAAATAACCTTTCATCTCTGCCTTTGCACAGTAAAGTGACTGGTCCCACACATTGATTCTGATATGAACCTTTTGATCCCCTTTTAAACAAGATTGTGGCCAAAGTATCCCACACAACAGCTGAACATCAAAGCATCTAATCTATATTGGGGGAAACCCTGTACTAAAGTGATTGGTAACCACTTTTCATAGTACCAGGTCATGAACCTGCATTCACTCTGGCAGTGCTGACATAATTGGCATTAAATAAAACAAAAAAACTTATTACAAGATGCTATCTCTTTTAAGTATAGTATAAATCAGATTGTTGTTGACATATAGGGGTGGATCACCAAGGCTTTTTTCCAATTTTGTATCTATGGGAAAAGGCTTTGATGAATCAGGCCCTTAATGTTTCAAATATATGGTTTTGTGTATTGCTGTGCCAAAACATCAAGCACTCTTTGTTGGAATAAATTAAAGTAACTAAAATGTAACTAGATTTTTGTAAACTATGCTTAGAACCACAGTAGATACACAAGAAAATGCTGAGGTTATTGTGTAGTTTGAAGCAATTCAGTTCATGGGGGCACTCGTGTGGGGGGGGGGGGGGAGCAATATCTTCATCCGTTAAATGAATAGGCTGCAGGTTGGAAAGTTCTTTCTTGCTGTTGTTAAGGACAAACTGCTTGGGACAGGGTGAGGGCTCAGAGACTGGTGGGGAGAAACACGAACAGCAGCTGTGCAGATGTTCCTCTCTCATTCTCTAATACCCTCTTCCCTAACAATTTCAGTACAAGGGAGGTTCAGAGACTGCTGGGAACAGGGTAGGGAGAAAGTATTGGGGTCAGACTGGGAAGAGTGTGTGTGTGAATGCGTGTGTGAATTCACAACCCCGCCAGGGGAACGCTCCTCGAAAAGGGTGGGAAACTGAATTTCAATATGCCCTTGAAAAGAAGGCTGTGTATTCACAGAAAAATGGTGAAAGCCAAATGGATTGAAAGAAACAACTAATCAAGAAAATCAACCTAAACAAATTGATCGGAAAAGAAAATGTGAAGTTAGTGCTAGGTAGGGATCTAGTCTCCACATTTTCTAATTTAAGGGAGTATTAAACTCAATGTAAAAGTCACCCTTTCTCACACACCCTTCACACTCAGCCATTCTCACACACCTCCACACCGTTTGCCCAAGGATTGGTAGCATGGAATATTGCTACTAATTGGGTTTCAGCCAGGTACTTGTGACCTGGATTGGCCTCTGCTGGGAGCTGGATACTGGGCTAGATGGACCACTGGTCTGACCTAGTATGGCTATTCTTATATTCTTATGTACAATACATGGAACAGTACCCTGTCGCCACCCTCTACCACACCCACTGTGAAGCAGGGTCAAGGGGTCCAGGTCCCCAGTCAGCACCACCGGCATATCGTCCTGGAAAGATTTTGGTGCTTTACTGTAAAGTTCATGTACCCAACATATTAATGCTGCAACATTATGCAGCCAGAGATCTGGGACCCCAACCCCCCTGCTCCCAAGTCAAATATAATTTATTGAGACTGATATAGGCCATGCAACCCCTCCAGAGAAATTGTCTAAGAATGCTCCGGTACCTTGCTCATTCTTAAGGGTTATCCAAAAAGGAACCATCTGTAGGGAGTACAAGAGCTTTGGCAGGGCCACCATTTTGAATAAGGCAATTCTTCCCAATAAAGAAAGAGGAAGATCTTTCCACTTATCACACAGCTTCTTGATATGGTCAATTTTATCCCACATATTTAGTTTATAAAGGTATTTAACATCTGCACAAAGAAAAATCACCAAATATTTAAGAACCCCAGGAGCTTGTTTCAAGAGAGTTTGGGATTCAGTAGCTCTAGGAGAGCCACAGCACAAAATTTCAGATTTGTCATAGTTGATTTTCAAATCGGAAAAGGAACCAAATTGGTCTCTGAGTTGGACAACAAGAGGCAAATCTCTAACCTGATCCCCCTCAAAACAGTAACATGTCTCCAAAGAGATGTATTTTTGCTCTGTATTCCCCAAATGAATACCCGAAATAGTTGCAGTTGACTATAAATTAAACTATAAGGGCTCCAAAGTAAGGACAAAAAGCAGCTGAGATGGGGCAGCCCTGTCATGTGCCCCTGTAAAGGGGAAAGAGATCAGTGAGCACCCCACTCAATATAAGCTGTGCCTCAGGGAACTTATATAAGGCCCTCAACCATTGCAAGAAGTCCCCACTTATCCCATACCTTTCCAACATACAATGCATATAATTCCAATTTACCCTCTCAAATGCTTTTTCAGCATCCAGGCTGACCAACACCACCATCTCTCCTATACCTGCTCAAGTCCAAAGCACCAACAAGGCCCGAATAATATTGGTGGACACAAACCATCCCAGAACAAATCCATAAGCACATAATACTAAATGTATATTCTCTTATATATTTCCACCATTCATGATGTATTGTAAGCCACATTGAGCCTGCAAAGAGGTGGGAAAATGTGGGATACAAATGCAATAAATAAATAAGCACCGCCATACTGGGAAAGACCAAGGGTCCATCAAGCCCAGCATCCTGTCTCCGACAGCGGCCAATCCAGGCTTCAAAAACCCGGCAACCCCCCCCCCCCCCAAAAAAAAAAAAAAATTAATAATGTTCAATGGACTTTTCCCTCAGGAATCTGTCCAAACCCCCTTTAAATTCCGTAAGGCCAGCTGCTGTCACTACATTCTCCGGCAATGAGTTGCACAGTCTAACTACACGCTGAGTAAAGAAAATCTTTCTCCTATTTGTTTTAAATCTATCGTATTCTAGCTTCATCTGATACGAATGCACCGATCTGAGGAGGATCAAATTTAGCCAGGACACCAAAACAGGTTACGATTTTAAGGTCTTGATTGATCAGAGAAATGGGATGATATGAACCCACCAACTCTGAGGAGACCTGCGTGAGCCCTATTTTGATACAATCTCATAGCACCCATAGCAAGGCACATAGCGTGTCCACCACTAAATCTGCCATGAGTTTATAAAACTCACTACCAAACCAAACCCATCTGGGCCCGGTGCTGTAGCCAATTTTAATCATTTAATGGCCTGCGGGATCTCCCTCACCACAAGAGGGCACCCCAGCAGAGTAGCCTCCTGGGGCATGTCTTGAGGCAACTCAAGGTGTTCAAACAATCTATTCATCCATTGCATCTTTACCATACAAGTGGTAGAAGTTCAAAAAGGCCCATGCAATGGAAGGGGAATCACGCACAACAGACTCATTCAGACTCATTCACTCGAATCCTAGTAATATTTTTTCTAATTTTGGAGGGTCGAACCAGATAAGGTAACAATTTACCTGTCTTATTCTCCCACTTATATAGTTTATATTTGTACAATAAAAAATTATATCTGGCCTTTTGATTTAAGAGTGAATCCAATTCAGTTCAAATCTTTTGCATTTCCACTTTTTCAGAGTCACTCAGGGTAGTAATATGTCTCTTCCTCCAATATTGAAACTGCGTGATATGGGCCAGAATCTGGGCATCTGATTAGGCATAGCACCTGAGGTGGGTGACAATCAATCTGAGGATGGGCCACCACATTGAAGTCTCCCCCAAGTACCATAGTATACTCTTCTTATTGACCCACTAATTCCAATAGTTTTGAGAAAAAGGCATGGTCATACACGTTCAGGGCATAGATATTCCCTCAAATTAATTTACAGCCTTTTATTACTCCCACAAAAATTACATATCTCCCATTTCTACCTGTAAGTAATTTAGGTACTAAGACATCTAAGCCTTTCTTGGCCAATATCGCCACTCCTCGTGTTCTATTATTAAAAGACTAGGCCCACACCTCTCCCATCCAAGCCTGCCTCAACTTCTTCACCATCTACTCACAGTAGGCATGGAAGCACGCTCAATTCTTGCCATGCCAGACGCCACAGGGATTTTAAATCCCTGTGCTGGTAGACTCATCTGTGGGCTACACCTTGTTTGTTAAAACTGAGTCAGATTTTATTTTATCATTTTACCTTGTTGACAGCTTTTTCTGGTGTTGTCATCAGCACCCTGGGTGTGGGAGCAAGCTTCGCCCACTGCTTCACCATCTACTTGCAGTAGGCATGGGAGCATGCTCAGCCCATCAGATGCCACAGGGATTTTGCCACGGTGTCTTAGCATGTGCCTTTGCGCAGTGACTTGAGCAGTGGAACAAACAGGTAGGATCTGTGACTTTTCTTTGTGTTTTACATTGTATTTTTAAATAATTAATAATGCACTGACTTTTATTTTTGTGTCTAACCCTGTTGGGTCTCTTTCATGGACATTTAGGAAATATAGCAGAACATGATTTAATTATCCCAGTGTGGACTACTATTGTTTGTAGACCTAAACATAGATTACAAGGAGGGGCATAATCAAAAGGGACGCCCAAGTTTTGTTGAGGACGTCCTCGCAAAACGACCCGATGGAGGGGCGGGAAAACCCGTATCATCAAAACAAGATGGACATCCATCTTTTGTTTCGATAATATGGGCGGGGACGCCCAAATCTTGAAATTTAGGTTGTCCTTAGAGATGGTCGTCCCTAGACTTGGTCGTTTCTGATTTTTGGCGATAATGGAAACCAAGGATGCCCATCTCAGAAATGACCAAATGCAAGCCATTTAGTCGTGGGAGGAGCCAGCATTTCTAGTGCACTGGTCCCCCTGACATGCCACGACACCAACCAGGCACCCTAGGGGGCACTGCAGTGGACTTCATAAAATGTTCCCAGGAACATAGCTCCCTTACCTTGTGTGCTGAGCCCCCAACCCCCCCCCCCCCCAAAACCCACTACCTACAACTGTACACCACTACCATAGCCCTTATGGGTGATGGGGGCACCTAGATGTGGGTACAGTGAGTTTGTGATGGGTTTTGGAGGGCTCACTGTTTCCTCCACAAATGTAACAGGTGGGGGGATGGGCCTGGTCTGCCTGCCTGAAGTGCACTGCACCCACTAAAACTGCTCCAGGAACCTGCATACTGCTGTGATGGACCTGAGTATGACATCTGAGGCTGGCATACAGGCTGGCAAAAAAATATTTTTAAAGATGTTTTTTGAGGGTGGGAGGGGGTTAGTGGCCACTGGGGGAGTAAGGGGAGGTCATCCCCGATTCTCTCCAGTGGTCATCTGGTCATTTCGGCCACCTTTTTGTGCCTTGGTCGTAAGAAAAACAGGACCAGGTAAAGAAGTCCAAGTGCTCGTCAGGGACGTCCTTTTTTCCATTATGGGTCGAGGACGTCCATGTGTTAGGCACGCCCAAGTCCCGCCTTCGCTACGCCTGATATGCCCCCTTGAACTTTGGACGTCCCTGCAACGGAAAGCAGTTGGGAACATCCAAAACTGGCTTTTGATTATACCGAATTGGACGACCCTGTGAGAAGGACGCCCATCTTCCGATTTGTGTCAAAAGATGGGCGTCCTTCTCTTTTGAAAATGAGCCTGATAATCATTTTATGCACAGGCAGTTGATTGTTTATCCATTTGTCTACGTGATAATAGGTAACAAGACACTTTTCTTCTCATACCATAATGAGGTTCCTTGTGGACAAGGACAGGTTAATAAGCCCCTCAGGGACTAATAGTATTTTGAAATCTGTTTCTTTAATTTCTATTTTGATTGAATATTGCCCACTAACCTCTGTTCCAGCCTTTTTTATATTAATGCTAGATCTGTAAATAATGAGATTCTTTTATTCCAAGATCTTTCACCTCAGATCCAGGTTTCTTGTTTATTTCAGAGACTTGGATTTCTGAGGATGATAGTCCTGTTATCTCTAATCTCTGTGTACCTGGTTAGAGTATGATTCATTCTTCTAAGAGGGGGGAAAGGGTTAGAGATAATTTTACATAATTTTTAAAAATTAACTCTTGTTTCTTCTGGTGTATCCCCTGGCTTGGAATCTGCATTATGCAAATTCCAGGATGACTCTCATAATGGCCCTAATGTTATAGGAATTCTTTTGATATATCGACTTCCAGGTTCCTGGGTTAAGTCAGAACAGGAATTCTTTGATGTTACTGCTCTAGCTTTATGTCAATTCTCAAGGTTAATTATTTTGGGAGATCTAAATTTGCATTTAGAAGATATCAATGATTCAAATGTTTTAGATTTTAATGCCTTTTTACAATCTTGAGGTCTGCTCCTAATGATGGGGGAACAGACACATGAGAAGGGGCATACTCTTGATTTTCTAGCTAATAGTTCATCTCATTTGGCTGATGCGTGTGCATGGTCAGCAATACCTTGGTCTGATCAGTTTCAACTAGCATTCACACTGCATATCTGATTAGATAAACCTATAGATTCCTAAACTGGTTACCACCAGAGGTAAATCAATACTATTCGCTATTGGTCTGAATACATACTGTTTAAAGGGTTTGTATACTGTTTCAGATTGTTTATGGTTTACTTCTCAGTTATTAGTTAACATGATTTCTAATACACGTTTTGATCACTCTCCCCAATTAAGAGACCAACTTGTTTTTTGCCCTCCTTCTTTTAAAAATATGCGCTTTTGGAGGATTGTGAATTCCATTATTTCTATTATAATCCCTGATTGGAATTCTCTTCCTTTAGTCATTTGCACTGAACAAAATTACTTGAATTTTCGTAAGTTGTTGAAAATGTATCTGTTTGGTAGAGGTTAACTATTGCTTTGTAACTCCATATATTTATAGGTTATTCACTCTATATTATTATGTAATCTTGTGACATAGTTTTTACTGTACACCGTGTTGAACCTAGGTTTGGGGAAAACAGTGGTTAAAAAATATCATATTGACATTGATATTATGTTGTTAATGAATCACCCAACCTTTGCTGGGATCAGGTTTCCGTCTTTGTTTTGGATTCATTTTCCCCACTGACAACAAAGAGGGTAAATATTAGTAGAAATTCACCTTGGTTTAATTCAGATCTTAAAATTTTGAAACAGGGATGTCATAGATATGAGAGGTGTTGGCGCAAAACCAAGAGTACAGATGAGAAACAGATCTGGAAATCTGCTTTTAAACACGATACAAGATGTATAGCTGAAGCTAGAAAGAACTATTATAGTCAAATGATAACTGTGGGATCTATTAACAGCAATAAGTTATTTTCCCTAGTGAAGTCTAACTACTTCAGCAGAGGGTTTCGCTGGGAAACAAATTATTCCACCATCTGCACAGGATTTAGCAGATTTCTTTTCTAAATAAGGTAGTACAAATTTGATCAGATTTTTTGCATTCTGCATCTAATCAGACTGATCTAACACCTGATCCAGCTTTAGAGTCTGGACAGTTACCTCCAAATTCTATAAATGGTGCCTTAAGTTGTGCATGCTAATTTGGCTGCATGACCACTATTACTCAGTAACCTCTATGCAATACCATAATGTATTCTTCTTTACCATGCATGCATGCACCTAATGCAATACCATTTGTGATTCTGTACCCGGAAATGGTGATCGCCATTACGGCATAATGTAAGCCACATTGAGCCTGCAAATTGGTGGGAAAATGTGGGATACAAATGCTACAAATAAATAAATAAATAAATAAATAACTTAACTGATTAACAAGCCAATAAGCACTACTAATTGGTACTTAATAACCAATCAGCAGCACTAATTGGTTTTATTAAAATTTATTCACACAACTTTCTAGGCGTATTCTATAACTTGGTGAGGGTAAATTCTAATGCATGCAGCCAAAAAGGGGGCATGGCCATGGGCGTGGAATGGGCAGGTCATGGGCATTTCAAAAAACTATACACATTATTACAGAATACACCTGATCTGCGCTTAAGGTAGGTGCAGGAATTTAGGCCTGGTTTTAGGTGGCCTAAATGGATGTGCCTAAATTTAGCCACAATAATGGCCACTAAGCATATTCTATAAACTACAAGCTGCATATGGCCTGCACTGGGCCATCCCTCTGACTCGTCTACTGCTGCTGTGGCTGCAGGGCTGAAGATTTTACTGAAGATGGAAAAAGTTTAAACCAGGTGAGAAGGGGAGGGAAGAGAGAGCTGCCAACTGTCTGAGGGGAGAGATGACAGATCACATGCGGGCAGCAATGGGGGGGGGGGGGCGGGGGAATTAAGAGAACCATGGGTGGCCATGGGAGGGGGAAGGGAGAGAGAACCTTAGGTGAGGAGGGAGAGAGGAAGAGGAAACTTTAGGTGGCCATGGGGGGAGGGGAGGGAGAGAGAACCCTGGATGGCCGTGGGGGTAGGGAGGGAGAACCTGGGGTGGCTGTGGGGGGGAAGGGAGGGAGAGAGAGAGAGAACCTGGGGTGGTCATGGGGGGATTGAGAGAGAGGCCCTGGGGTGGCTATGGGGAAGGAGGAAAGGAGAGGGAAAGACTCTGGGTGGCCATGGGGGAGGGAGGGAGAATCTAGGGTAGCTGTGGGGGGAGGGAGAACCTGGGGTGGCTGTGGGAGGGACGGAGGGAGACTCTGGGGTGGCTGTGGGGGGAAGGGAGGGAGGGAGACCCTGGGGTGCCATGGAGGGGAGGGAGGGGGATGGAGAGAAAACCTGGGGTGGCCATGGGGGGGGAGGTGGGGTGGAATTGTGGAAGTTGCTGTATTGAGGTGGGGTAGAAACCTGGAAGTTGCTGTTTGGGTGGGGCGAGGGAGGAATAGTGAATATTGCTGTGGTAGCGGGTGGGGCAGGGGGTAGGACATGGGCATAGTGGGGGGGGGGGGGCACAAAAACAAATGGTCCAGGGCGCTATAACCTCTTGAGCCAGCCCTGCACAAAGTTCAAACCTAGCAAATCCCCTTGTCTAGATATCTTGACCTCAAAATTTTATAAAACATTTTCTGGATTATTAGCGCCTTTCTTAACCTGTGCTTGAGGTGAACTTAACTATCATCTCAAATCCAGGGAAGCACCCACAACTCTGTAGCTCATAGAGACCTCTCTCTCCTCAATCTAGATGTGAAATTCCTGGCTAGTATTCTGGCCAGCAGATTTAATGAGCATGTTACCAGTCTGGTTAGGGAGGACCAATGTGTGTTTATCTTGGGTAGATCTACAGGGGACAAACAATGTGTGGTGGGCGGTACACTTGAATTTGTTTGCCAGGCAAGCCCAGGTGCCCATGGTACTTTTAGCCATTGAGACTGAAAAGGTGTTCAGTCAGGTAGAGTGGACCTTTATGCTGTAAGTACTAGATATCATAGGGTTTGGTCCATGTTTTAGGGCATAGGTTTCCGTGCTGTACTCAGCAGAGAGAGAGAGCGAGAATTAGAATGAATGGGGGTTAATCTGAGTCCCTTCCACAAGCTAGGGGAACTCATCGAGATTGCCCATTTTCCCCTCTCTTATTTGCTCTCTCAGTGGAACCCTTAGTAGCCGGTATACGGCTTGATCTATTAATCAAGGGCATACAGGTAGGCAATGAAGAATTTAAGATCTAATTTTTTTGCAGATGACGTACTTTTGATGGTGGTGGACCCAGAGCATGCCTTTCCCTGTATCCTGCACACTTTGAGTGTCTACAGAACATACTCAGGTTTTAAAACGAATAAATTAGAATTGTTAAATGTCTTCCTGCAGCCTGCTCAGTCCTATAACTCAAAGAAAGTGTTCCTTCTTTGCTGGGCAAAAGGGCATATAAAATATCTGGGAGTCCATATCAGCCTGAGGTATGAAGATCTCTACAGGCTGAATTATGTCAAACTCTTACAGGATCTTTCACTGGATCTAGATAGATGTCATGGACTCACTCACACAAGGTTAGGGCAGATGGCAGTTAGTAAAACGATGGCCCTGCCTTGATCATTATACCTATGCCAGACTATACCTGTACCGCTATATAAGGAAACTATAGACAGTCTCCAGAGCAAGCTATTCTCTTATATCTGGAGGAAAAGGCCCCCTCGGTTATCTAAGAGGGTGTTATTCAAGAAAAAATCAGCAGGGGGTATAGGAGTACCTGACTTTAAAAGGTATTTTTGGGCTGCTTAGATCAGGTCACTTCTCACATGGAGGGCGGGCTCACCAATACCATGGGTGAGAATAAAACAGACCATGTTGGTCTGGGTCACCAGACAGCAGGCACTGTAGTTTCCCAGGCTGGTGCAGAGAAGGACAAAACTTACTAACCCCATTCTCAGGTTTACATTGACACAGTGGGCTAAATTATATGATTGGTAAATGGGGGAGAAGGAATTCTTTGGTCTGGCCCCATTACCCGTTTTGTCTTCCTTTGCCTATGAATGGAACCCTAGTAGACTAAATAGTTGGGAGCATAGGTGAACTTTCCAAATCTGTGAACTGTGTTCTGGAGGGGTGTTTCACACCTTTCAGGAGTCACAGGCAATGTTTCGGATTCCTAATAAGGAATTATTCTATTTGCAGCTGCAACACCTACTTCAGGGAACTTCATTTAAGGATAAAGTAGTGGGCACATTAACTCCCATTGAAGAACTGTTGAGTAAGGGCCTCCGACAATATAAGATGATTTCCTCTTTATACGATCTACTTGAGACTAGTGAGCCATCAGTGCCTAGGCATGTTTCCAACTGGGAGAGAGATTTGGGGTTTTCCTTTACTGAATAGGAGTGGCTGACTATGTACATTTCAGAATACATTTCATCTTTCTGTTTCGGCAAATTTGGCGGAAAATGGGGTAAAGATTTTGGATAGGTGGTACATGTCCCCAGACAGGGTTGCTTGCTTCTCCCCTGCACAAGGAACTCCATGCTGGAGAGGCTGTGGGATAGAGAGTACATACTTCCATATTTGGTGGGAATGTCCTACTATGTAGCAGTTGTGAGACGACTGTGCTAAGCTTGTTTTTCTATCATGTTTCCTATATATTTATTTATTTTTGTTACATTTGTACTCCGCACTTTTTCCCACTCATGGCAGGCTCAATGCGGCAGGCAATGGAGGGTTAAGTGACTTGCCCAGAGTCACAAGGAGCTGCCTGTGCCGTGAATCAAACTCAGTTCCTCAGTTCCCCAGGACCAAAGTCCACCACCCTAACCACTAGGCCACTCCTCCACTATAGAGAGAGAGGCTAGCCCTAACCTCTTTTTACTGCAGCTCTGTTGCAGAGTGGCTCACGGCTGGTTGCAGGACCTCATAGAAATGTGGCATTTACACACACAGGTTGCAGGTGAAAAGTAAAAAACTACATTATGTACACCAAAAAGGCTGTAGTCCGCTCTATTTCACAAGCTTAGTCCTTTAAGAAGAGTCTCTTTTCCTCTCTCACAATATAGTCCTAGTCAATACTCTTCATGGGGCTAACTCCTAGCAAGGCCCAGGCCCAAACACTGTAGTAACAAATGCCATCTCAGGTCCCTTCAGGGCACACATAAAACTTATACTTTTTAAAGAATACTCTGCAAGGTTCTCTCCTACCTTGGCAGTCTTCTATCCATGTATCATTAACTCCTGGAGGCTGATTTAACAGCTTGCAGTTTCCTACCTGAGGAGAACATTTAGCTCTGGCTACTTCTCTTCCCTGGCACTCCCTTCAGGTACTGTAGCCTCAGTTGCTACTCCTTAGACACCTCTTCACTCGGGGCTTCCCTAATCTGTTCTATCTCAGGGCATTTAACCACCTCCCTGCCTGAGTCACTAACTCAGCAGGTGTAACTCCACCTACCCTAAGGTGGTTCAGTCTCAGTGAGGGAGTGATCCTATGGAACCCTGGCCATATACCACCCACTTTCTCACAAGCTCCCATGAACATTTAGTCCCCCAGAACTGGTTTGAGAACTCTTGCCATACATTGCTGTAATGTGCCAAGAGGTGGCAAGGTGCTAACACTCTACAGCCCTCCCTAAGATACCTCATCTGAGGAGTACTTTATGGGAAGTTTACTATCTAAGCAAGTTCACTGCCCAGAAACATAGTAGAATTAAGAAGTTTAATGATATGTGAGTGCTATTTTTGCTATGACACAAGAATGAGCCCAAGTAGTGATTCCACTCATGCTGATAATTATAATTGTGTTTGTGTTTCA
This sequence comes from Microcaecilia unicolor, assembly GCF_901765095.1. NCBI lineage: Eukaryota > Metazoa > Chordata > Amphibia > Gymnophiona > Siphonopidae > Microcaecilia > Microcaecilia unicolor. Next base: position 410,734,793 of record NC_044031.1, read on the forward strand.
CTCGAGCTCTGTCTAGTTTGTTTCAAGTGTGTAAGGATATAAAGTTCTCATAATGTGGTTTCCAAATTGATATGTTTACTTCTGCTTTATGATAGTAATTCTTGGAATGTTCTTTTCATTTCCTTTTGCTTACTGTGGGGGCAGGAGGAATCAGGGGTTTGTTTACCAGTTCTATTGTTTCAATTTGATATGATATGTGCTAGAACTTGCTCACTGTTTATATTGTATTCAAACTATAAAAACAAAGTATCAAAATAAATAAATATGCCAGAGTATTAGAGGTCTATTATGGGCACAAAGCAGGGTTTATTCTTGGAAAAACCTTTACAAAATAGACTTATGTGCCACTTACCATGGGCCTCTTACCATGAGCATGATATGAATGTCATTAGCTTAGTGAATCCAGTTGCTGGTGCTTGTTTTTTTTTTTTCTTCTGTGCCAGTGAGGGCTTGAGCCTATGAACTTTGTCATGTCAAACAGGTCTGAGGTTTTCAGGATGCAGCTGTCTGCCTCCTATGTCGGTTTTTCAATTCTTCTTCCGGCATATAGCTAGAATACACAGATTAGATGTTCAAGGTCAAACCTCTAAGCCATTGCATGGCTTCAGTAGTAGCATGATTTATAGTCAAGTCTGCTTGCAATAGAGTGTGCACTACAGTTGTTTGTGATGTGACCCATTGTCTGGTTTAGACGGTTACAATCACACTTTCATTTATCTTTAAATTTTCACTTCAGGAGGAAATGAGCACATCCAGACAAAGTTCAAAACGACTTATGGAGCATAATTTTTCTTCAAAGGTCTAAACCATACTGAGCTATTATAGGAATTTAACAGATTTGTATTCCACCTATCTACAATACTAAGCAGAATAAACATAAACATCACAGATTTACATTCACAATATAAAAACAAAAGATATAACATAAACCTAGCAATCATAAAACAGAGAAAGCCTAGCTAGACAGAAATTATTTCAATTATTTACAAAAGGTGAGATATTTCATCTCAAACTGAGCATCAGTTGGAGGCAAGTCCCATAACAGAAAAACTGAGCATGAGCAAGATTCTAAAAATCTACTGAGACTGATGGCACTACTGCTGATCCTCTTCTTTCAGCCAATCCTGTGATGGTAAGCATCATCACCTTTAATTAATCATGAGAACTACAAGCGCTTAGATATTCAATGGTCACATTCCTGTTTACATTGAGTTAATTTTTTGATGTCAAACAAGGAATCAGAAACTTATCTCCATGAGTCAAGTAACAGAATAAGAAGCCCTTATTTTTCTTAGCTAACCCATCCGTGAGTGAAAGTAGAAGTCAATCACAGGCGTGCTATGATGCTCCGAATTATAGAGGGGAGCTCTTGTACCACCACAATAAAGAGAACCATGTATAATTCTAGAATCAATGATTATTCATAGGATATAAGGAAACATGAGAAGGAAGTTTCTAATTATCCTACCCTAATTATGCAGCTCATAATGAAAAACGCTTGTATCAGTATATTAACTGTAGAGCAAATTTATATTTTAAAAAATGTATCATGAATTGTACATCCTAAGTTAAAACAGATGTAATTAGAGCTCTTGAAAGTAATTTAGAATAGGACTTTGTTTATACTGAATAGAACTGCAGCAATCAATCACTTACCTCGGGCAGTTCTGCATTTGGCTCAAACTAATGTTTAGTGCTTTAATTACCATATATGCTTTCATGTTCCAGTAGAAAGTATCCATTATGTACTTCAACAAACCAATATGCTTTGGCGTCATACTTAAGGCCAAATAAATTCAAGTGTACCAGGCCAAAGACCAGAGGTATGCATATGCCTCCTTTATTCAACATATATAATTTAGGCTCCAGAAAAGGTGGTATTAGTCTTCAGTACTCAAACATTTTATCTTTGTTAAATACTTTTCTTGCTGTGAACACATTTTGAAGACATTGTTAAGAGCTTTACAGCACTGCTGCTGAAGAAGTTTAAACTTTTCTATGGGTTCTTCACAAGTCCATGGTCACAATCCAAATCCAGGGGGTCCTTAAACTGTTCAAATAGAAGGGTTACATTTGACAGTTCACATCACAGAGTTTTGGCGAGGGGTAATCCCTTCAGTGTCTGATGCTTTCATGATTTCAAATGCTGAGGAAGGTGAAGATGGGGGGAGGGGGTCAGGTTCCCAAAGGCACAGCAGATTGCTAATAATAACATTTCTAGGAAATTGACAACTCAACCACATTCCTGGAAACTCTACCACCCATTTCCCACCCCAGCATCTGCCCCTGGGGAGGGGAGATGAAAGGCAGATGTATGTGCTGTCTACTCTATCCCACTCCATGCACCCATACACTCCTGCTCTCTCTCTCTCTTCATTCCTTCCTTTTCTAACCATTATCACCTTCCTTCTCCATTTCCCCTCTTTTCTTCCCATCCTTTTTTCTTCCACTCCAAACACTCTTCCCTTCCATATTCTCCCTTTCCTTCCCTCCCCTTTCACTCACATGCTATCCCTTTTTTCTTCTTCCCTTTCTTCTCACTTGTGCCCAACTTTCCTTCTTTCTCTCCCTTTTTTATCAGTTCCTTTTCTTCTACCTCCTCTCACCCCCTTCCCCCACCCTACATAGCAGATTCTCCTTGTCTCCTGGTGTTGAAAACCCCACCAGCACTGCAGAAATGATAGTGTCACTGTGTAGGTCTTCTTCCTCTTCTTTTTCTGGGGTACAAATCCTGCCTGCAGTGAAGAATTGGCAAAGTCATCACTCTATCCACATTTGGACCTCAAAAAAGTTAAAAGATCCTCTGTAGGATCAATCTAGCCTTGGGCAGAGACATTTTGTCAAGTCAGAAATTTAAGTGAACCATAGTTTAGGGGCTCTTAACCCTATATATGAGACACCATGAGATCCAGCAGAAGATCACTACTTGATCAACCATAGATACATTTTGGACTAAGCTTTGTTAAAATAGGTCCTTTCATGGCCTCTGCTATTCCCAGTGCTCTTGCAAAGTTAGATAAACCAGTTTGAAAAAAAACTTGTGTTCAAGGAATCAAGAGCTAAACCTTAATCCATTAAGAGCCTTGCCATTTATATACTTGGGATTTCAGATTGCTTATACTGTATATGTACTACATTTCCAAGACAAAATAATAATCATAGTCCCTAGTTTCCTGCAACAGCTCAAAGTAGATTTTGTAGCAAGAGTTAGGAAATTCTGAAGCAAGATTTCTAAAATTTGGTGGAATATTTGCATATTAAATTATCTTAATTTATATTCTTTTCAGAGTTTTATGGGTAGGGGAACTCAGGCATCAATGTTGGAGAGATGAGATATCAGGGATGGGGAAAGGAGTCTGAGGGAGGAGGATAGGGGATGGAAAGAAGAGAGGGATGGAGGATCAAGGTGGAGGGAAGATCAGGTTAGGAAATAAGATCAGGGTTACAGTTGAAGAGAAGAAGGAAAGATCAGGGATAAGGAGAGGGAAATGGAGACCAAGGGGGATCCAGAAGAAGCAAATAGAGGTTCTGGGATACTGGGGAAGGAATCAGAGAGGAAGATGTCCCTCCCTTGGCTCTAGCTCTGCTCCTCCTTATAGCCCTACTCTGGTCCTCTTTCTCTCTTTTCTTTTTTCATCCACAGTCCTTTTTCTTTTTTTTTATCACTATCCCAGGTGCCCTCTCTCGAGCAGTAGCAAAAAAGATCACCATCCAGTACCAGGATGAGGAATGTAAATTCAAATCAGAAAACACCTTTAGCTGGTGCCTTTATGGTTAAAGAAAGGCGGTTTATCAAATCCATGACCCTGTGGGTACAACCAAAGCGGTTTACAAATATATATTATATGCAGGCACTTTCTCTGTCCCTACTGGGCTCGCAATCTGTTTTTTTTTATGTACCTGGGGCAATAGAGGGTTAAGTGACTTGCAGGGTCACAAGGAACTGCAGTGGGAATCAAATCCAGTTCCCCAGGTTCTCAACCCACTGCATTAACCATTAGGCTACTCCTCCATTAATATCAGTACCATCTGAGCACAGTGAACAAGCACATAAGACACGCCACAAACAGGATATACAATGAATTCATTTATAACACCAATGTCTTGGCATGAGCATGCAGGAAATTTAAAGAATCTAGGAAGACAGCAGCTGACTAATGACATAACATCATCAGCATACCCACTACTATGAATGCCAACATATGTGTACATAATAAATAGACCCATTATCCTACAGCTCCTCTTTCATCATACCCCTGATTCCCTCAAACCCTTTTACATAACCCTACTCTCAGACTCAGCCCTACTTCCAGAAACACTGATCCCCAAGGCCCCTCTCACAATCTCCTAGCACCTCTTTCACTTGGAAATTCTCTGTATCTATCTACCTCCTTTGCTATGAGGAGGATTAGGCTATCCAGTAGCACATTTAAGTCCCTCCTCCTCTCCCCTGGTTGATTCACTCCCTCACTGACTCAACAGCAGGAGGACAGCAGCAGCGGGCTTTGGGTCTCTACATCCTTCTTCTCTGCAGAATACCACTAGAGGCTGACTTGCACTTTGTCACCATACTACCACCCAGTTCAAAAAAGCTTAGGTGGCAGAGGAGGAGGATGCAGTCCAAAGCACCTCCACTACTGTCTTTCACCTTTTCCAGCTGTTCAATTAGTGTAAGAGAGATTTAAACAGGGGAGGGCAAGACAGAATTCAGAGTAGCAATGGGCAGCCTCTGCCTCACTGATCTGGCTTGGTCTCAAGTCTCCTGCAACAATTCTGTGAGAAAGGCTGTATTCTGCAGTCTCTCCCACAGCAGACAAAGGACTCTGAGTATTACTAACATTATTAAATGCACATAAATTTATACAATTCAAGCTCTAAAAAATATATATATTGATTACAAATGCCCATTCTATTCTTTCGCCAACATACAAAATAAGGAAAAAGGAAACCAGAATCAAAATAGGCAGGTTTTCACTCATTCTTGAAATACATCTGTGGCATATTTGCTAAGACCAATTCTGCTTTTCCATCCTGTTCATAGACATAAGTGTTTGTACTGAAATATATGCTCTCATATTTCTTCTGGACTAAACTAACAATGTCTAGGCCAACTACTTGAGCCAGTCTACTTGCTAAGATCCTTGTAAAGTAACCAAGAGAACAGCTGCAAGAAAAAAAACCCAATTACAGCCATTTAAAAAATTTATAAATTGGATGTTCTTCAAATAAAATTAAAACATTTTTAAAGTAGTATTTTAATGTAGCATGTGCAGTGTGCAAAAACCTGAGATTACTTCTCTATTTAACTGTCTATATACAGAAGGCTTTATCCAAGAGTTCAAAAAAACTAATTATTCAAGAGGACAGAAAGCTTTAGGATAATTCTATCTTTATATGACAATATTCTTTTCTTTGATCATATTTCATCATGGGTTCAGCCAAGGGAATCTTACCTCACCAGGGGCGTAGCAAGACCTGTCATTTTGGGTGGGCCCAGAGTTGACCTGGCTGGGTCCTTCCCACCCCCAGTGGCATAGCCAGGACCAGTATTTTGGATGGGCCCAGAGTTAACTTAGACACCATGCCACCCCCTCCCCCCCCCCCCGGAGATCTAAAAAAAATGTAGGGTTCTATTTTCCACCTACCTCATCAACATCTCTCCTCCTCAGAGTCTCGGCATCTGCCTGCCCTTCACTGAATCCTGTCCTTCCCCGGTGTACCTTACAGGCATCCACCATGCCTGTAGTGATCCAATATTGCTGCCTACGCCAGCCCCACAGGCTTCCAATGGCTAGATTGTGCCAGACAGGAAGCAGGAAATGACTTCTGCAAGGGCGGGACCCAATAATGGATCACTGCAGGCGCTGGGGACACCTGTAAGCAGTGGTGTGCTGGAGCAGTCTCGCACCGGCTTGCAAGAGCCAGTTGTTAATTTTTTAAAGATCTTCCGAGCCGGTTGTTCAGCACGGCGAGCCGGCTCCGATAAGCGAGGTAAGCATGGCAGGAGGGCCACAAGCCATGCTTACCCCGTTTACCTCACCTCCCATCACTGCCCTCGTTTACCTGCGCCACCCTGGGGGGGGGGGTTTAAATCATTTTTATTACCTCCATCGAAGTGGCCACGTCATTGAAAGCCCTGCCCGTCTCTAGCCTTCCCTTCGTGAGTTCTTTCCCTCAGAGTCCCACCTTCTGATGTCATTTCCTCTTTCCACGAGGGCGGGACTCTGAGGGAACGAACTAGATGGGAAGGCTAGAGACGGGCAGGGCTTTCAATGACGCAGCCGCTTCGACGGAGGTAATTAGCGGAGAGAGGAGAATCGCTGGGTCTGGATGGCTGGGGGGGGCAGGGGAGAGAAGAGAATCACTGGGTCTGGATGGCTGGAGGGGGGGCAGGGGAGAGAAGAGAATCGCTGGGTCTGGGTGGCTGGAGGGGGGCAGGGGAGAGAAGAAAATCGCTGGGTCTGGATGGCTGGAGGGGGGGCAGGGGAGAGAAGAGAATCGCTGGGTATGGATGGAGGGGGGTAGGGGAGAGAAGAGGAGAGTTGCTGGACATGGGTGGATGGAGGGCAGGGGAGAGGAGAGGAGAGTTGCTGGACATGGGTGGATAGAGGGCAGGGCAGGGGGAGAGGAGGGTTGCTGGACATGGGTGGATGGAGGGGAGGGCAGGAGGAGAGGAGGGTTGCTGGACATGGGTTGATGGAGGGCAGGGGAGAGGAGGGTTGCTGGACATGGATGGAAGAGAGGGAAGACTGAGGAAGGAGATGAGATGAGGGAAAAAGGAAGAGAGGAGAAAAACTGCACATGGATGAAGAAAATAGGCAGAAGCTGCATCCACTGGACAGTCAAGTCTGCGGAGGGCCCAGCTTTTACTTACGGATGTAGGACAAGAAATGAAGAAGAAAGGCGGAAAGTAAAGAAATAAATGGAAAGGAAGCCCTGGAAACTGAGTTAAGAGGACAGATAGCAGCAGAATCAGATACTAGGCCAGCATGATCAGAAAAACAAAGTCACCAGACAACAAAGGTAGAAAAGATCGTTTTATTTTCATTATAGTGTTTGGAATATGTCCACTTTGAGAATCAGGTGCTCAACATTAAAAGTTTATATTTATTTACTTATTTATGGCATTTTATCCCACATTAAACATGAATTAGATTGGAACCTGGGATCATTTAATTTTTTTTTCCTGGAGTAATGCATGCCCCCCCCCCCCAGGGTCTCTCCTCGGATATAGCCAGCTCTGCAATTTGGGGCGGGGCACAGAGGTGGACGAGGGGTGCAGAGGTGGATGAGGGGTGCAAAGGTGGACCGGGGAGACAGCCTGTTGTTAAACATTTACCAGCATACCACTGCCTGTAAGGTACACCAGGGAGAGACGTTGTTCAGCGACGGGTGGGCAGATGTCGGGTGCCGCACAGCAGGAGAGCTGTTGATATGGGGTTCTGCTGCTGGTTGGGCCTGAGCCAAGAATGGATGGGCCTGTGCCCACCCAGGCCCACCTGCAGTTATGCCAGTCTGCCTCGCCAATTTGCTTCATTTCTTTGAAGAAGTGAATAAACGTGGATAAAGGTGAACCAGTTGAAGTAGTGTATCTAGATTATCAGAAAGCTTTTGATAAATTTCCTCATGAAAGACTCCTGAGAAAATTAAAGAGTAATGGGCTAGGAGGCAAGGTTCTGGTGTGGATTAGGAATTGGTTATTGGACAGAAAACAGAGGATAGGGTTAAGTGATCATTTCTCTCAATGGAGGAAAGTGAACAGTGGAGTGCCACAGGGATTGGTACTGGGACTGGTGCTATTTAACATATTTATAAATGATATGGAAATTAGCATGATGAGTGAGGTGATGAAATTTGCAGATGATACAAAACTATTCAAGGTTGTTAAAACACGTGTGGGCTATGAAATATTGTAGGAAGACCTTAGGAAACTGGAAGACTGAGCATCCAAATGGCAGATAAAATTTAATGTGGACAAGATGATGCACATTGGAAAGAATAATCTAAATCATAGTTACCTGATGCTAGGGTCCACCTTGGGGGTCAGCACTCAAGAAAAAGATCTAGATATTGTTTTAGAAAATACACTGAAATCTTCTGCTCAGTGTGTGGCGGCGGCCAAAAAACAAACAGGATGCTAGGAATTATTAGGAAAGGGCTGGTGAATAAGACCGAAAATACTATAATGCCTTTGTATCACTACGTGGTGCGACCACACCTTGAGTATTGCGTTCAGTTCTGGTCGCCGTATCTCAAAAGAGATATAGTAAAAATAGAAAAGGTTCAAAGAAGAGCGACCAAAATGATAAAGGGGATGAAACTCTTCTCATATGAGGAAAGGCTAAACAGGTTAGGGCTCTTCAACTTAGAAAAGAGGCGGATGAGAGGAGATATGATTGAGGTCTACAAAATCCTGTCTTTGAACTCGTTCCAAAAGTACAAAGACTAGGGAACACTCAAGGAAGTTCCATGGAGATACTTTAAAAACAAATAGGAGGAAATATTTTTTCACTCACTGAATAGTTTATTTTTTTGTTACATTTGTACCTCACGCTTTCCCACTCATGGCAGGCTCAATGCGGCTTACATATTGTATACAGGTACTTATTTGTACCTGGGGCAATGGAGGGTTAAGTGACTTGCCCAGAGTCTTGCCTGTGCCTGTGCCTGAAATGGGAATCAAACTCAGTTCCTCAGTTCCCCAGGACCAAAGTCCACCACCCTAACCACTAGGCCAGCTCTGGAATTCTGTGCCGGAAAATGTGTTAACAATGGTTAGCGTATCTGGGTTTAAAAAAAGATTTGGGCAAGTTCCTGGAGGAAAAGTCCATAATTTGAGACGGAGAGGTAGCTGCTTGCCCCAGGATTGGTAGCATGGAATGTTGCTAATAATTGGGTTTCTGCCAGGTGCTTGTGACCCAGCTGGGATACTGGGCTAAATAGACTATTGATCTGACCCAGTATGGCTACTGTTATGTTCTTATGTCTTCCCTTCATTCAGTTCTGTTTAGTTATTCCATGTTCATTCCAAAAGTTTGTCTACATTCTATAATCCAGCTTTAAAATTTGGTCATTTAGTAACAACTCAAAAACATGCTTTATTTTTCACAGGCCTTAGTCTCTGGATTTCCTTTTCATCTGAACTTCTATTAATGAAAGGTAGTGCAATCCTTCATTGTAATGGGGATTACTGAGCTGATGGGGGACCCTTCCCTATAGTCATTGGGGGGAAGGAATTGGTAATGGAGATATGAGAAGCCCAGCCCCAACGGGAGTGCTTATGAGAAAGTACTAAAGGAAAGGTTCTTGGTTGTTGAATGACAGTAGGAGAATAGTTTGGAGATTATAAATATTATTGTTGGGGATAGCACAAGGTCTTTGGTTGCCTCTACCACTGCTGGGACCCTTGTGGAGAGGGGGTGTCCTGGATGGGTTCTAGAAACTAAAGCTGACTAAAGTGGAGGTTTCTGCCAATACAAGCATTAACCGTGACGAGAAGGAGTGCTCCAGGTGGGAGGCCAGGGGAACCCAGCCTGGGAGAAAGTACAGGAAAGAGTCTGTTGGAGCCCAAGGTAGTAGACCGGAGAGATACACCTTTGGGGAGAGAGTGGATGGACAGGAAGGTCCGATCCACAGTGGAGATTGTTTCATCCAGAAAGGATGGGTAATGGACAGAAGGAATTGTAAATATGTATATACTGTAGGATCTACAAATTGAACTAGAGGATTTTCACAATATCCTTCAGATGGCTTAGTAACATCCGGTTAGGTAAAATTGACACCCCTTTAGTGGCCCATTGGCAGGCAAAAGGTCATAAGGAATCTGATTTAAAATATATAGTTCTTATTCATATTCAGTTACAGTGGGGGGGGGGGGTGACATAACAGCAAAATCATTGCAGCAGGAACAAAAACTTATCTACACTTGGGATACGGTACAACCTAGGGGACTGAATAAAGAAGTAGAGTGGTTAACGATATAATTTAGATAATTACCATGTGCCATGTCTCATTTAGTTGTGATTAGCTGGGGTTTACGTATATAAAGAGTGTCTCAGACTGGCGCAGGGTTTATGCAGGGAGGAGTTTTTTTTTTTAATATAGTCTTTTATTGTTAACCAAGCATTATATAATCCAACCAAAACAGAAACAAAATTCGCTTGTACAAGCAATCATCCCCATCCCCAACTGTATAGGTTCCCCCCCCCCCTCCCACCATGTAAGGAGGAGTTTGACCTGAGATCGCTCCCGGTAAGCCTCTACGATGTTTGAAAATGTATTGTTTTAGTGAATGCTTTAAGAAGATACAACAGTACGGTGGATATTTAGAATGCCGATAATTATATTATCATATGTTTTCAGCTTTTTACACACAGCTACTGACAATATATTCCCTTGAGAACGCCAATATGGTGAAACGTGGCCAACGTCAGGAATAACGATGAATTGAGAATTTTAATTTCACTTTAGCACAACGGTGAAGGCCTCAACAGCAGCAAACACTGATCCTTCCCCTATCGTCAGGAGACCTACAGATAAGTGGCCTTTTACTACTAGACAGTAGTTATATTTGTAACAGACTATGGTCATTTCACAAATAGGAGGAGGGTAGGAACAGTGCAATGATGGTTGGATGCTGCGGGCCGTTTGCACAACATATGGCATAAGGCACACAAGCAATTTCTGAGCACTGCATATATCAAAATTTAAAAAAATGTATTACATGTCATAGAAATAAATACTGGTGAAATTGTTATTTATTGTTAGTTCATCACATCAGTTTGAATTTACGGAGATCCCTAAAGTATAGCACAAATATAATTTTGCTGCCAATAAAAAAAAGTACACAACCTGTGATAAAGCAATATGTAGTTGATCTGTGCTAATGTTGTGCAAGGTCTGTGCTAAATACGGATACAGGACACCGTCTAGAAATCTCAGTGTAGACAGGATTGCTGCAATCCTGTACTGTCAAGGGAGCCACACAAGACACCTAGCCTCCTATTCTCCAATGAGCTTTTCTGTCTTGTAATTACTGCACAGTCTTACTCCTTTGTGATTGGATCCTGGAGACTACTGCATAGGGAGGTAGATGATGTTTCCAACAAAAAAGAACTACTGTGAAGGGCAAAGTCAGTTGATCTCTGTGTGAAGGAAGGTCTTCTCCCATCTTGGTGAGTTGAGTTCAGAGTCAGACTGATCATCTCCTCCTAATACCTCCAAAGTAAGGTACAACAGTCCCTTTGTTTTCATGGAGACATGAAAGCATAATGCTCACACACTGGTCATGGCCAAAGTCCAGACAGATTAGGGTTACCATATTTTGTGCTCTGAAAAAGAGGACACATGTCACGCCCCCAGCCCCGCCCCTGCCCAGCCCACACCACGCTCCCTGCCCAGCCCACACCACGTCCCTTTCGGATCCTCAGCCCGCCCCTGCCACATATTCCCCTCCCCCCCGGGTCACATATTCCCCTCCCGTCACCTCCCCCCCCCTTGTCACATATTCCCCTCCCCTCCCTTTACTTACTATCTACTGTCCTGGTGGTCTAGTGACCTCTTCGGGGCAGGAAAGAGCCCCCTCTTTCCTGCCCAGAGCGCTGCCTTCCCTTGCATCCTTCTCGGTCTCGGCTGGGGATTTAAAATGTTATCATGGCATGGACCACTGTCGTCAGATTTGTCTTTTCAATATATGGAGAGAGATTTCATAGCTGCCGTAAGTGATAGAGATCATTTTTAAAGGTTGTTTGAATTTGTATGATCAGAATGAGTGATGAGTCTAGCAGTATCCCCAGATTTCTGACCTGTGATTTTACGGGGCAATTCATACTTCTCAAAAGGTATTTTGAAGTCAGGCATTTCTCCATTTGTGTTAGGTACCCAAAGAATCTCTGGTTTGCTTAAGTTCAGGCAGTGTTTGCTGTTGTTTGTGCATTCCTGAGTTGCGACAGCAAGTTGCTGTTTTTTGCGACTACTATATTAGTACTTTGATAATTTACTCTCACTGCTGCCAATCACAGCTGTAGAATGACAGTGCCACAGTTGCTTCCTTATTTTGGAATCATAGACTGTTGTTCCTATGTTCTCCATATATCTGAATTGCTTTGACTCCTACTTACTAAGCCGAAACACAAGACTGCGTCGAGTCTATTGCAAGAGTTCTTTGGATTACACATAAACAAACAAGTACTCAAGTTGGAACTGAGTTGGTTTACTCCCATTTTTTTGCTTTTTTGTTGTCTCTGTTGGTGTGCCTGGGGGCTTTTCTGCTTTTTGTTGACTTTGCCCACTTGTGTGCTTGATCAATATTGTCAATGCAAAATAAGTTAGATAATATTTTTGTTAAGGGGTATTATTCATCTGTTTTGTTGTATTCAGACCCAATAGTTTATTCATGCTTCTTTGAGTTATCAGTAAAAATCCAGCTTCTAATTATGCCAAGGTTTTCTTAATTTTTAACCTCATTCCTTCAATGCAATGACAACCTCAGTCAGGGGTCATGGTATACACACCACAGTTCTCTGTGGAACCAGGTATGCATGCGCCCTGAGCCTGGCCCTCCCCCTAGTTCTATGAACTATTTCTATATCCCTCTCATGCCACCCCTCCCCCATGAACCCTGCCTCCCCAGCAGAAATAATATTTTATATCATTTTTTGTTGATTTAAACTACTTTTTATTTTAATCTCTAAAGATATACATATAACAGCATTCCTCTATACCCCTTCATAACTACTCCCCTATTAATATTCCTTTGAGCTTGTTCTCAAAGTCTTGAGAAGAAAATAACCTTTGTCATAAGCATTTTCTTTGTTTCTATGAATCTGTGTACATTCTTCAAGGGCAGTATTAAAAAGGTTTTGTCTGCTCAGTTTAGGCAAAAGAGTGCTATCCTATATAATAAAAAGCACCTCCAACATTCTGAAGCTGACTACGTCTACGTGGCACTTAAACCTTGAGGCATTCGTGCTCTCCATCTCATGAATTGACGTCAGTACTTCCTGGTACGTCACCAGAGACACTGACCAACCACAGGAATGCAGCACGAGGCACACCAACGGACTGATGCACACTGCCACAGACCTCCCTCTCCTGTCCGATTTCAGACACCCGCCCTCTCCTCTCCGTCTTCGGACCCCCCTCCTCCCTGACCGACTCCCTCCCGAATCGCCATGCCGCTACAAAAAACAAAAACCAAAGCTGGCACTTACCAGCTGATCCCCCCTGCAGTGCAGCACTGACAGTCAGACCCAAGGGAAACGCTGTGGCTCTGAAAACAGCAGCAGTCAGTCAGACAGGAACTAACTCCCTAACTCTCCGCAATTTTCTTTGTTTAAAATAAATTTTATGGTTCACAGATTTTTTTTTTCAAAGTGAGGAGAGAATGAGAGAGCCAAGCAGAGAGCACAGAATCCTGTCAGATGAATGTACAGGGTGAGGCAGGGACCTTGCAGTAAGGTATGCCCCCAAAAGTGACTGAGGGAGGGAGGGCGACCCTGGAACTGGGAGGGATGGAGGGGGAAGGGGGATCCTGCAACTGGGAGGGAGTGGGGGAGAGGGACGACCCTGGGAGGGAGGGAGAAAAACCTTGGAACTGGGAGGGAGGGGGGAGGGACGACCCTGGAACTGGGAGGGAAGCACGGGGCCCTGGCTCACACTCTCATTCTCACAGACACACTTTCTCTCTCACAGACACGCTCGCACCCAGTCTCACTCTCTCTCTGTCACACACACACACACACACACACACACACACACACATTCACTCTCTCTCTCTCTCACACAGGCACTCTCACACACACTCTCTCAAATATACACACTCCGAGGAAAACCTTGCTAGCGCCCGTTTCATTTGTGTCAGAAACGGGCCTTTTTTCCTAGTAGTTTATAAAATGCATCTTGAACTGACCGTTTTTTTTTTTTTAGCAATGAATAGAGTTGTCCAACTTGTCTTATATCTGTCTTCTAAGTAATTTGTTTACCCCATGCAGAGAAGTCTTACAGATTCTGACATTTCAAAAAACCTAATCCTTTAATAACTGACATATGAAGAAATGGTATGAACAATTTGAATTGGGCCTAATCTCAGTCACATCAGAGCTTGCAAAGCGTGCTGAGAGTCAGCATTGTCACCTACATATTCTCAATTGATTACAATCAGCCTGCCTAAGGGTGATCTCTATTGAGAGATTGAATTTCGCTTCTTAAAAGCTCATGATGAAATTCCTTCTTTATTGATAGTTCTATCATGGGAGGGCATCAAATTCAGTTACTCTCCACTGACTGGAATGGAACTGCTAAACACCAGATGAGCAGGTGTCAATTTCATCAAACAAAAATATAAAGCTTGGATTAAAAAAAAATGTCCCTATGTCCCGTCCCGTCCCGACCCCCCCCCCCCCCCCACCACCATCTTTTCTTTCCTTTTATTAATGTTTAAGTTTGTTTCTCTCGGGACTGCAGGATACTTATTAAGTTCCTGTCTGTAAAGTATATTTTACATTTATGCTCCATGGAAAAATAGGATATTCTTTGTCATAGAGATAGGATATTCTTTGTCATAGAGGAGCTAAATGTTCTTATGCTCCTCTAATCAGCTAAAGGAGTATTCATCCATGTCATGATCAGTGATGCAAGTATAGTTACAGAGATCTAGGGGGTTGAGAGCATTCCATTCATAACAGTGATTCAAGTGTTCCATAACAATAACAACTCCTTAATCTTCTATCTCTCTGAGTCTAGTTTGCCAAGGATATCTTTGTTATAGAAATAAAATTGGAAAAAAAACAGGGCTGCACATTTAACGTTGTATTATCACAATAAATGAGTTAAAATTTAACTTGCATTAATACATTTAACGTGATTAAAGTACTACTACTACTACTATTTAGCATTTCTATAGCGCTACAAGGCATACGCAGCGCTGCACAAACATAGAAGAAAGACAGTCCCTGCTCAAAGAGCTTACAATCTAATAGACAAAAAATAAAGTAAGCAAATCAAATCAATTAATGTGTACAGGACGGAGGAGAGGAGGGTAGGTGGAGGCGAGTGGTTACAAGTGGTTACGAGTCAAAAGCAATGTTAAAGAGGTGGGCTTTCAGTCTAGATTTAAAGGTGGCCAAGGATGGGGCAAGACGTAGGGGCTCAGGAAGTTTATTCCAGGCGTAGGGTTCAGCGAGACAGAAGGCACGAAGTCTGGAGTTGGCAGTAGTGGAGAAGGGAACAGATAAGAAGGATTTATCCATGGAGCGAAGTGCACGGGAAGGGGTGTAGGGAAGGACAAGTGTGGAGAGATACTGGGGAGCAGCAGAGTGAGTACATTTATAGGTTAGTAGAAGTTTGAACAGGATGCGAAAACGGATAGGGAGCCAGTGAAGCGACTTGAGGAGAGGGGTAGTATGAGTAAAGTGACCCTGGCGGAGACGGGCAGCAGAGTTTTGAACCGACTGGAGAGGGGAGAGGTGACTAAGTGGGAGGCCAGCAAGAAGCAGATTGCAGTAGTCCAAACAAGAGGTGACAAGGGTGTGGATGAGGGTTTTGGTAGAGTGCTCAGAAAGAAAGGGACGGATTTTATGGATGTTGTAAAGAAAGAAACGACAGGTCTTGGCGATCTGCTGGATATGATCAGAGAAGGAGAGAGAAGAGTCAAAGATAACCCCAAGGTTTCGAGCTGAGGAGACAGGGAGAATGAGACAGCCATCAACAGAAATAGAAAACGGGGGGAGCGGGGAGGTGGGTTTGGGGGGGAAGCATTAGGTACCCCTTTTCCCACATCTCTCCCCCCACCAAGTCTGGCTTCTCTGATTCTTCCTCCTTTCAGCATTTCCATGCATACCTGCACCCCCCACCCCCAGAGTCTGCTTCTCTCTCTTTCTCTTCTCCTTTCTCCTGGTACCTCTGCTTACCTCTCTCCACTGTCCTGTACCCCACTGTCTGCATCTATCTCTCTTTGTCCTTCTCCTGGCACTCCATTTTTTCCTTACCTTTCCCTACACTACTGTACCTCCCTCCCACCCCCCACCCTCGGCAATCTATGCTCTCTTATCTGCCCCTCTGGGTCCTCCAAACTTGCCTATAACACTGCAATACTGAAGGCATGCTGCTTCTCTCACCCACCAGTAGCCTCTTTTTATAGCATCCCATCTGGAAACAGGAAGTTCTGTCAGGAAGCGAGACTTAGGCTTTGGACGGGTGAGAGATGCAGCATGCCCTCAGTGATGCAGCATTAAAGGCAAGTTCAGAGGCCACAAGGGGCCCCAAGGAGCAGGTAAAGGAGCTGAAAGTGAGAGAATGTAGACCACCGGAAGGAGGGGTGTTCGAGAGGGACAAATGTTGAAAATAGGTGATGGAAAAAATAAAACATCAAACAAGGGAAATAGTGCCCAGGCCAGGGAGGGGAGGATAGAGAAGGGGGAAAATGCTGGTTGTGGATGGAGGAAAGGGAAGAGATGGTGCCCATCAGGACCATACTGGCACCCTGAACCAACTTGCTAGGACGGTACCCCTTCCCCACTGCAGAGCTTTTGGTGCCCCCATCACAGGTTCGGCATCTTGCCCCCTCTCCCCGATGTAGTCTCTCTTTCCCTCTCCTCTGCCCCCCCTCTTCCTGGGTCTGGCCTGCTCCCTCACCTCTCTCACTCCCTTGCAGTTCTGTAAAGTTTATGTTAGTTGCCAGCGACAGCAGCAGCATGACAGGCGGTCTTTGGCCAGCCCCTGGGTCTATGACGACACCTAAATCTTTTTCTTGGGTGCTGACCCCCAAGGTGGACCCTAGCATCAGGGAACTATGATTTGGATTATTCTTTCCAATGTGCATCACTTTGCATTTGTCCACGTTAAATTTCATCTGCCATTTGGATGCCCAGTCTTCCAATTTCCTAAGGTCTTCCTGCAATTTTTCAAAGTCCGCATGTGTTTTAACAACTTTGAATAGTTTTCTGTCATCTGTAAATTTAATCACCTCACTCATCGTTCCAATTTCCATATCATTTATAAATATGTTAAATACCACCAGTCCCAGTACTGATCCCTGTGGCACTCCACTAGTCACTCTCCTCCATTGAAATGACCATCTAACCCTACCCTGTTTTCTGTCCAATAACCAATTCTTAATCCATACCAGAACACTGCCTTCTATGACTCTTTAATTTTCTTAGGAGTCTCTCATGCAGAAATTTGTCAAAAGCTTTCTGAAAATCTACATATACTACATCAACCTGCTCACCTTTATCCACTTATTTATTCACACTTTCAAAGAAATGAAGCAAACTGGTGAAACGAGACTTCCCTTGGCAGAACCCATTCTGACTCTGTTCCATGAATCCATGTTTATTTATGTTTTCTCTAATTTTATTCTTTATAATAGTTTCCACTATTTTGCCCTGCACTGAAGTCAGATGTACCGGTCTGTAATTTCCCGGAACACCCCGGAACCCTTTTTAAAAATCAACATTACATTGGCTACCCTCTAATCTTCAGGTACTACAGACAATTTTAATGACAGGTTACATATTACTAACAACAGATCAGCAATTTCATACTTGAGTTCTTTCAGTACCCCTGGAAGGACCCCACAGAGAGTCCCACCTGGGGTTTCCCACTCCACCAGCACCATGTGAGATAGTATCTTATGAAGTTGAAAATATTTCAGGTGCTCCACATTACCATCCAGGATAGGGTCTCTCCTCTGATGGCTCAATCAAAGGGCCTCTAGAGAGGCCCAGGGCCACTAACACTGAGTCAATGAGGAGGGAAAGCTCTTCCCGCTAAAACAGCCAAATGACAGGTGACCTCTCGAGTAGAAGGCCTCTGTCTTAGAATTAGAGCCTGACAGTGACTAGGGTCTAAAAAGTCCCTTATGTCCTCCAAAACAGACAAAAGCTGCAGTCGGGGCCTGGTCTCCCCTGCAGCACTTGGCCCCTTTGCAAGGGGAGCCAGCCTCAACTACCAGATCCTGCTTAACCAGCAGGATTAAGAGGAAGTAAAATATCAGTGCCTCTTGATGTGTATGATTAGGGTTACCATGAACTGGCAGGTATGAATAGCTCCCAGCTGTGTTACAGTACTTGGCAGCTAGCAAGCCCAACCACATGGGCATGCTCAGATCCTGTTGCTTCCCTGTTAGTTCTCACAGGTATGCAATACTATAATGCTGCAAAAACAGCTTTTATTTTTCTTAATTAGCTTTATTTCCTAAGGGAAAGAATGAAGCTAAACCAGGAAAATCAAGCCAATTCTTTTCTTTTTGTTTGTTTGCCTAAAGCTGCAGGGAAGCCTGTGGGAAAGCATTCAAGGTTGCAACGGCAACAAGGGGATGGGGACTTGCACCCCCTATGGCAGGGTCCTACCTTTCACCCAATGGTCACCATCACAAATGGTAGCCTGTAAGCCTGCAGCACCTGAGGAAAAACCCAGCTTGAATTGCTGTTCTACCTTCTTCTCATGTACCTCCTTGAGAGCTGAGCCCCCTGCATAGGCACAGCAGTCTTCTTGGGCTCTGTCCTTTCCTGGTTCTCTTCCTACCTCTCCCTCCGCACCTTTAGTGTTCACTCTGGTGGATCCTCTTCTACTTCTATCCCTCTGCCTGTCGGCGTACCTCAGGGTTCTGTTCTTGGTCCCCTCCTCTTTTCTATATACACTTCTTCCCTTGGTTCATTAATCTCATCCCATGGCTTTTCCTACCACCTCTATGCTGATGACTCCCAAATCTACCTTTCTACCCCTGATATCTCACCTTGCATCCAAACCAAAGTTTCAGCGTGCTTGTCTGACATTGCTGCCTGGATGTCTCAACGCCACCTGAAATTAAATATGACCAAAACCGAGCTTCTCATTTCCCCCCCAAACCCACCTCCCCGCTCCCCCCGTTTTCTATTTCTGTTGATGGCTCTCTCATTCTCCCTGTCTCCTCAGCTCGAAACCTTGGGGTCATCTTTGACTCTTCTCTCTCCTTCTCTGCTCATATCCAGCAGACCGCCAAGACCTGTCGTTTCTTTCTTTACAACATCCGTAAAATCCGCCCCTTTCTTTCCGAGCACTCTACCAAAACCCTCATCCACACCCTTGTCACCTCTCGTTTAGACTACTGCAATCTGCTTCTTGCTGGCCTCCCACTTAGTCACCTCTCCCCTCTCCAGTCGGTTCAAAACTCTGCTGCCCGTCTCATCTTCCACCAGGGTCGCTTTACTCATACTACCCCTCTCCTCAAGACCCTTCACTGGCTCCCTATCCGTTTTCGCATCCTGTTCAAACTTCTTCTACTAACCTATAAATGTATTCACTCTGCTGCTCCCCAGTATCTCTCCACACTCGTCCTTCCCTACACCCCTTCCCGTGCACTCCGCTCCATGGATAAATCCTTCTTATCTGTTCCCTTCTCCACTACTGCCAACTCCAGACTTCGCGCCTTCTGTCTCGCTGCACCCTACGCCTGGAATAAACTTCCTGAGCCCCTACGTCTTGCCCCATCCTTGGCCACCTTTAAATCTAGACTGAAAACCCACCTCTTTAACATTGCTTTTGACTCGTAACCACTCGCCTCCACCTACCCTCCTCTCTTCCTTCCCGTTCACATTAATTGATTTGATTTGCTTACTTTATTTATTTTTTGTCTATTAGATTGTAAGCTCTTTGAGCAGGGACTGTCTTTCTTCTATGTTTGTACAGCGCTGCGTATGCCTTGTAGCGCTATAGAAATGCTAAATAGTAGTAGTAGTAGTAGAAGCGCTGAAAGGAGGTACTTTCAGCATCAAAAAGGTGCAAGAGCAGCCAAGGGGGTGGATGGGGACCCACAGCCCCTGTGACAGGGTCCCACAGGGCTGAGCAGTATGTCTCACCTAATGATCACCATCAGGTGATGACTGAGGGCAGCGGAGCAGTGTTCTGCACTTGACCAGGTCCAGTCCATAAGCACCAGCCTGAACAACCTACCTTCCGCTGGAGGTTTCCAATGAGCACCATTAGGTTATACCAGTGATATCACTGGGAAAGTTCAGTTTCTCTACCTCCATCGGCTGACAGGAAGAAATAGCACCTACTGATTAGGGATGGTACAGCTCAGATGCTAAGAAAATCACAATGTTGATCTTTTTCAACATAGATGTGCATTCCCATTCTGAAATGAGAAGTGCATTTGTATCTTTTGGTTCTGCCCTAGTTACCCCCCCCCAAATCATGCCGCATTGCCAAATACATGTATTATGCTTGTGAACATCTATATCCTGGGATTTAGATATGTATGCAACATACACATCTAAATACCCAGTGTACCTGAATGTATCTCACTTTGAGCTACTACTGAAAAGGTCTGTGCCAGAGCTGGTGGTGGGAGGCGGGGATAGTGCTGGGCAGACTTGTACGGTCTGTGCCAGAGCTGGTGGTTGGGAGGCGGGGATAGTGCTGGGCAGACTTGTACGGTCTGTGCCAGAGCTGGTGGTGGGAGGCGGTGCTGGTGGTTGGGAGGCAGGGATAGTGCTGGGCAGACTTGTACGGTCTGTGCCAGAGCTGTGGTGGGAGGTGGGGCTGGTGGTTGGGAGGCGGGGATAGTGCTGGGCAGACTTGTACGGTCTGTGCCAGAGCCGGTGGTTGGGAGGCGGGGCTGGTGGTTGGGAGGCGGGGATAGTGCTGGACAGACTTGTACGGTCTGTGCCAGAGCTGGTGGTGGGAGGCGGGGCTGGTGGTTGGGAGGCGGGGATAGTGCTGGGCAGACTTGTACGGTCTGTGCCAGAGCTGGTGGTGGGAGGCGGGGCTGGTGGTTGGGAGGCGGGGATATTGCTGGGCTGACTTGTACGGTCTGTGCCAGAGCTGGTGGTGGGAGGCGGGGCTGGTAGCTGGGAGGCGGGGATAGTGCTGGGCAGACTTGTACGGTTTGTGCCAGAGCCGGTGGTTGGGAGGCGGGGCTGGTGGTTGGGAGGCGGGGATAGTGCTGGGCAGACTTGTACGGTCTGTGCCAGAGCTGGTGGTGGGAGGCGGGGCTGGTGGTTGGGAGGCGGGGATATTGCTGGGCAGACTTGTACGGTCTGTGCCAGAGCTGGTGGTGGGAGGCGGGGCTGGTAGCTGGGAGGCGGGGATAGTGCTGGGCAGACTTGTACGGTTTGTGCCAGAGCCGGTGGTTGGGAGGCGGGGCTGGTGGTTGGGAGGCGGGGATAGTGCTGGGCAGACTTGTACGGTCTGTGCCCTGAAAAAGTCAGGTACAGATCAGGGTAAGGTATGCACAAAAGGTGGCACATGTGTTTGTCTTGTTGGGCAGACTGGATGGACCGTGCAGGTCTTTTTCTGCCGTCATCTACTATGTTACTGAAAAGGTGTGAGCAAAAATACAAATAAATAAATAAATGATGGTCTATGCATGTCTATTTCATGAATACACTTTCTAAAATACGGGCCATAGTATGTGACTTCAAAACACTGAAACTGTAAAATATTTTTGCATAAGAGACTGTAATCCACCGACAGAACATGTGCAAGTTTGACAGTAACAGAGTACAGAACCTGCATGGTTATAAAACAATGAGGCTCAGTATATGAACATCTAAAAGAGACAGAGACCAGGTCACAGAAACAAGCCAAAATCTTCATACAAGTGTGACAATGACTTGTAAGTAATGTGAGAATGTTTATAAAATTCCTGCATAAAAGCAAGTGTAATAATGTTCCTGAAATACATGAGAAAATAGAGCAAAAATCTAAGATCAAAATAAATGAATAGATGAAAGAAAGGAAATAAGTGAAATATAGTTAAGGGTGAAAAGAGAGAAGTAGTAAAGAACAGAAAAGTACATTAAAATGTAAAAGCAGAAATTCAAAAAGGGTTTAAAATTTATTTTTGTTTTACCATGAGGGTAAATAAAAACATGGGAGGTGAGGGATGCAATTCTAGAAGGTATACATTAGGAGTCTATTCTATAAAAGAACATCAGTGACTACATTCCTGTATAGAATGCCAGCATAATCAGATAGTAACGTGCCTAACATTTAAGCATGAGCATTTATGCCAGCCATAGCTAGTACAAGTGTAAGCACCTATGTGTGGCATGTTCACATGTAACTCACAGTATTTCGCAAGTTATGCACATAAGTGGGCGCCCCGCCTATGTTCTGTCCGTGTTCAGCCCCTGTGTAGCCCCCCTTGCAAATATGCATTATGCAAGTTAAGTGGGTATTTGCAGATTAGCAATTAGGCAGCATGCTTGTATATAAGTGTGTATATGCTAATACTCCAATTCTAAACATTTACGCACATAATACACATGTAAATGTTAGCACATAGGTTATAGAATTGTCCCTGTAGTTACAAATGTTAGAAAACAAGATTATAGAAGTATCTTAAAACTTGTCCTCTTTACTATGCTTTCTGGGAATGGAGTTTGGTAAACCATTTTCCTCATAATTTAATAGGCTACATTCCTTGACTTTCCATGATGCTGGGCCCCAGACAAAAAGTTAACTGCTGTTTCTGTCTGTAAAAACAACTCTGTACTGCTCCAGTTGTTTATATTTAAGGTCAGTAATTCTTAAAGGAAATCTTGGGACAGATGCCTAGAGACTGGTAGATAAGGCGTGTAATGAATCTAAAAATATAAATAAATGCAAGTATCTGAGGAGTTCATGTAGGGAAAAGTATGTGTGCACAGGAACAGAAGCCAGTGAGTGTATCAAAAATAAGGAACCAATGGATGACTGTGTCTGCTGAAATGGCTGCATATGTTCCATGGTTTATGGCTTATTGCGCTTAATACATTGCCTTTTGCATACACAGCAAAGTGGTTTACAGCAAAACAAAATAGGAGAGAAATTTGAAAGGAACTACAAAACTAATAGGAAAGTGAAAGGAACAGAAGAAAAATGAGAGAAGAAATAAGAGACAGCAAAGAAGAGACACTGTTATTCCAGGGAGTATGGAGGCTACATTCACCATCCAGTGGAGAAGCCACAGCCAGTGATGGCCCACCACAGCCAAGCATACTGACTGAGAGGCCAGGTGGACCAAATCATACAGGTCATCCACTAAGAAGGCTGCTCCAAACCTTAGGCGGGAAATTTCCATGGACTCCGGCAACTGCTGAAGGTAGTGCAGCAGATGGCTGCTTGGACATTGGATGCCCCTACTGAAAAAGCTAAGTGCAACTTCTGCTTCACCCACTTATTGTGCAGCTCTATGAGGGATGAGCTGCCCTGAACAGGGACAACGATCACCTTGGTGACTGCCATAATGAGAGTGTTCACCTTAGGGTATGCTTAGTACTTCTCCACCTCTTCAGGGGTGAAGGAATAAAGGAAGTTGAGGTCACGATCCCCCTTGAAAGCCCTGTCTGGAGCTCTACCACTCTGCCAGAATCATGCAGGTAGAGCCTTATGAAGAGGAAGATGTTTTGGGGGCCTCACAAGGCCCTTCAAGAGAGAATCTCCCTCCAAAGGGTCTGTAACAGGCAACTTGAGCACCCCAAGGGTCTCTGTAACTTCATCAATGAAACGAGAGAGCTCCTCACCACAGAAGAGCCGAAGGAAGGTTCTCCCATGACACCCTGGAGCTGACCAGAACATTGGAGACCCCCCTATCTCTCCTGTGGTGCTTGTTCCCCACAAGGGGGCTCTAGCTGGGAGCATCCAGGTCCTTAGGAGCCCCACCACTGACTGAGGGGCCAGACTCTTCCTGCAGGGCTTGTTTGACCATTTGTATCAAGCTCTGGGGCCAAAAAACCCTCAAGGGATCCCCCTACCAGCAGAGCCAAGCTCCGTAGGAAGGCAAAGCTCCTTACCCCTAAGCCCCGATGGGGTCTGTGAGGGATCCTGCTGCTGTCAAAATGGCCGCTATTCCTGCCGAGGTCATCAGGACCATTGGTCCCAATGCCTTGGAGCAAGGACAAGAGGAGGTAACTCTGGTGGACCCCAACCCCTTTCCAAGGGCCATTTTTAAAGTTGGAAATGGCTCAACCACAGCAGAGATGGTTGTCAGGACAGGAGTGAACCCCAATTGCTCCTGTCCATACTGGTTCCTCTCACAAAATGGCTGCCAGGCCTTAGGAACCTGGGCCCTCTCACTTTGGGTTCAGGCCCCATCCAAAAATGTGGCACCTCTGGAGTGGCTGGCGATGATTCCCAAGCCCCACCAGCTGAAATGGTCCACTGCTTAGGCAGCACAGGAGGGGGCTCGGGCAGAGGACCACTTCAGCTGGTGCGGCTTGGGCATCCCCGCCAACAAAGGTAGGATTTAAAACTTCCGAGTGTGAGAAGAGATGAAAGAAAATGCATGGTCTTCCATTCTACCCCTAATGCTCCCCAAAAATGAACTTCTGCCTACACACCTGCCGGAGACGAATAAACATAGAAAATGGCTAAAGATGAAAAGAGAGGTGCTGAACTTTTTCAGATATATTGGAGAAAGGAGAAAAGATAGGAATGGAATTGCGAGACTGAAAGATAATGAGAATGGCTATATAGAGAGTGATGAAGATAAAGCGAACGTGCTAAACAATTACTTCTCTTCAGTGTTTCACGGAGGAAAATCCTGGTGAAGGACCGCGGTCAGCTACTGAGGGAACATCTGGGAATGGAGTGGATACTGCGCCGTTTACGGAAGAAAGAGTTTATAAACAGCTGGAGAATCTGAAAGTGGGCAAGGCTATGGGGCCGGATGGGATATCCCAGGATACTGAGGGAGCTCAGAGAGGTACTGGCAGGACTTCTTAGAGATTTATTTAATAGATCTTTAGAGACGGGAGAGGTTCCACGGGATTGGAGACAAGCAGATGTGATCCCTCTTCACAAAAGTGGAGACGGAAGAAATTCCCCCTCCCCAACAAGAGATAACTCATCTTCCTGAAGCCCCTCCAGAACTGCTCCCATCCCAAATCCCCGAACTAGGATACCTTCCCCATGAGCCCCCTACCCTTAGACCCCCGGGTCTAACTTTGTCTATTGATGGTTGCTGGGGCAAGAAGAAACCCCACATGCTCATGCCAGCTTCTCATGGTTGCCATAACATCTAATAACATAGTAAGTGACGGCAGATAAAGACCTATATATCCATTCCTTCTAAACAGAATTCTTTTGTGTTTATCCAATGCACGCTTGAATTCCATCACCGTTTTCATCTCCACCACCTCCTGCGGGAGGGCATTCCATGTATCCACCACCCTCTCAGTGAAAAAATACTTCCTGACATTACTCCTGAGTCTGCCCCCCTTCAACCTCAATTCATGTCCTTTAGTTCTACTATCTTCCCATCTCCAGAAAAGGTTTGTTTGCGGATTAATACCTTTCAAATATTTGAACGTCTGTAAGGATTCCAGTACGCCCTGGTCCATTGGCTGACATGATGATGTGACACTAGGAGGCAGAAAAAGCACTCTGTCAGCACTTCACAGTTCATCCTTGTCAGGATGAGATGGTGCCTTATCCAAGACAAGGATTACTTTTCTAGGAAGATTTATCATTCTCAAGATGTTTTCTACTGATGGAACAAATTCCTTGAAAAAACAGTTATGGAAAATGTCTGTCCATCTAGGCATTCCTCTGGTTGCCCTTAGATCCCGGCTGCTGCTGATAAGGATGGCTTCTCTTTGTTAACCAGGGATGGTTAGCCATAAATATGTCAGCCAACTCAGCCACCTTCTCTGGAGTATGGGGCTGGTGACCTTGAACATGTTCCCTCACCTCTAGACGACAATGCTGCAGAAACTGCTCCGGGACCATCAGGTTTTGGCAGTCCTCCAGGGTTTTAACTTCATCTCCACTGAGCCACCGCTGATGCTAGTATCTTAACTGGATCACAAACTTGCTGTGGGTATCATCTGCCCCCTTTTTCAAAGTCCGGAACTTCAGTCTATAGGTCTTGGGGGTAATGGCATAATGGTTCAATGCTTTGCGTACCTTCTCAAACTGGGATCACATCTCCATGGATAGTCCTTAGAATGTCTCAAGTGCTCTACCAGCGAGCTTTCCTCCAAGATAGCACACCCAGTCTTTCTGAGGAATGTCATTGAGGCAGAACATTTTTTCACAGACAGTTAGATTTCCATCTATGTCACCTCTGGTATTATCAAACTGCGAAAACAAGTTGGGCCCGATCCGAGCTATGGACCTTCTCTGACCTTGGCGCAGGGGTTGGGCTGGAGCTTTGGATACAATATATTTCCATCTCCAACTTCATTTTCTGTAGTTGGAATTCCCGTTCATGCTCTTCATGCCGCAGCTGGTCTTGCCGCTGTCGCTCTTCCCGTTCCTCTGGCAGCAGCTGGTGTAGCCGATGTTGTTCTATCATGTAGATTTGCTGGATTTCAGCTGGCATGGCACCTAGCCCTGCAAATGCCCGGGCCATTCTCCACAGGGAGTCTGGTCTCTCCTCAGGAGAACTCTGCACAGGCCGGTCCTGCATTTCCTCCTCACTGAGGCCATCCGATTGCTCTTGTGTTACATCAGGCAGCTCCAGTGTCTGAGGGCTGCTACCAGTCACCATCAGCATGCTGCTAATCTCCTAATATTACAAAAAGAAAAAAACTGAATTCAATGTGCTCTGTGTTGGAGGTTACAGATAAAAAATACCCTGAACCACTCAGTGGATGGTGACCCTCATGCCACACACAGCCTGACAATCCCACCACGCTACCACCAAAAAAGAAGGAAAAAGGTTTGTCACGAAATGCCTAGTCACCTGCTTGGGGTTACCCCATGGCCACTTAGAGGGTCTATCCCCAGCATAGCTCAGGTTCACCTGCACCTGCTGCTTGTGCTCTACACCAGCACCCTCCTCCCACCGACTGGGTCACAACTCTCCTCTGGGCAAGTCTCCCACTCTCAAATTATCCCCAGTGATTTCTAGGTTACTGAGGCCACACTCCAAGTGGTCCCACAGTTCCCACAAAGCACTCACAGACCCACCACACAAACCACCAGGATTCTTTATCAGTCCAGACAAATAGGGTGAACAATTATGTTTATTCTCTTAAAAATATTGAACAGTGGAACAAAATAGTGCAACTGGCAAACAATAACAGGTAACTGAAATATGGATCAATTATAACACTAACTAAACTTCCTGAGCCCCTACGTCTTGCCCCATCCTTGGCCATCTTTAAATCTAGACTGAAAGCCCACCTCTTTAACATTGCTTTTGACTCGTAACCACTTGTAACCACTCGCCTCCACCTACCCTCCTCTCTTCCTTCCCGTTCACATTAATTGATTTGATTTGCTTACTTTATTTTTTGTCTATTAGATTGTAAGCTCTTTGAGCAGGGACTGTCTTTCTTCTATGTTTGTGCAGCGCTGCATATGCCTTGTAGCGCTATAGAAATGTTAAATAGTAGTAGTAGTAGTAGTAACTAAGCACTTGCATATTTCCTAGAAGGTTCCTGGGGAGATCAAGACATATATCTGTTCACAGAGCTTCAGCAAAGAGATCTCTCTTTCGTTCTTCCAGGCTGAAACTGAAGCAAGAGCCAGCATCTGCTGGGTAATTTCAAACTCCAGGCCAATCAGAGCCCAGAACAGTCAAGTTTCAAATAAAAACTAGTTACATCACTACAGGCATTTCCTATTATCTCTGTGCCAAATAAAAGAAAGAGAAGTCAGTCCTCTGTAACAGCTTTATGCATAAACATGTACCATGTTTAAGGGAGACGTATGTGTTAGGCGGGGAGAGTCTGATAGGTACGGATGGGGAGAGGGATCTTGGGGTGATAGTATCTGAAGGCCTAAAGGCG
The DNA here is from genome assembly GCF_901765095.1 of Microcaecilia unicolor. NCBI lineage: Eukaryota > Metazoa > Chordata > Amphibia > Gymnophiona > Siphonopidae > Microcaecilia > Microcaecilia unicolor. Next base: position 410,762,497 of record NC_044031.1, read on the forward strand.
ACGAAACAGTGTGACAAGGCGGTGGCCGTAGCTAGAAGGTTGCTAGGCTGTATAGAGAGAGGTGTGACCAGCAGAAGAAAAGAGGTTTTAATACCCCTGTATAAGACGTTGGTGAGGCCCCACCTAGAGTATTGTGTTCAGTTTTGGAGGCCGTATCTTGCGAAGGATGTTAAAAAAATGGAAGCAGTGCAAAGAAAAGCTACGAAAATGGTATGGGATTTGCGTTACAAAACGTATGAGGAGAGACTTGTTGACCTGAACATGTATACCCTGGAGGAAAGGAGAAACAGAGGTGATATGATACAGACGTTCAAATATTTGAAAGGTATTAATCCGCAAACGAACCTTTTCTGGAGATGGGAAGGCAGTAGAAATAGAGGACAGCGCTGCATACGCCTTGTAGCGCTATAGAAATGCTAAATAGTAGTAGTAGTAGGACATGAAATGAGATTGAAGGGGGGCAGACTCAAGAAAAATGTCAGGGAGTATTTTTTCAAGGAGAGAGTGGTGGATGTTTGGAGAATATCTTTATTAAATGAAAATGGAAAAAACAATATTCAAGACATTGCATCATGCCGTTGTAAAACCAGCCCCACTACACTTTTATACAAAAATACAAAACGTAAACGCCAGGTCAGTAGTAAATAAAACAGAGACTATAACAGACTGGACCTCTACAGACAAACTTGACCTCCTATTCATCACTGAAACTTGGATCCATGACCTTAAAGACCCCATAATCTTAGATTTATGCCCACCAGGATACAAAATCACCCACTGGACAAGAAACGGAAAAAGAGGAGGAGGAATAACCATAATATACAAATCCGAGTTCACCATCACAACCACAGCTGAATCCATTCTGCCACAACTTGAAATTGCCTCAGTAAGAATTAATCACCCAAATTTACAAGAACACCTTAATGCAGTCCTACTCTACAGACCGCCAGGCAACTGGCAAGACTCCCAAACACACTTTATGGACTTCATCTCGAATACTTGCGTCTCTACTTCAAACCTCATCATAATAGGAGACATCAACCTGCACTTTGAAGATCCCACCTCAACAAGCACCAAAGAATGCAAAGAATTCCTACAATTATGGGATCTACATGGACCAAACACGCAACCAACCCACACTAAAGGACACACACTAGACATTATCACTTACAAATTTGATCCCGACTCAAACCTTATACTAACAGAAACAAAATGGACACCCACACCATGGTCAGACCATTATAAAGCAAACATCTTCCTCCAATGGCGAACGAAAGACTTACTTAACAAACAAGAACGAAAAACTTACACCACGAGAGGAAAAATAGACCCGGTAACATTCTGGCAACAGATCTACCACAAGGGATGGACAACCAAGGCAGATACAAACCAATTTCTCATAGAATGGGACAATAGATGCAGATTAATACTAGACAATATTGCCCCAACTCAAACCAGAACCTCACACAGAATGAACTCAATACCGAGGTTCAAGGAAGAACTGAAAAAACTTAAAACACAAGTTAGAAGGTTAGAACGTGCATGGAATAAAAAGAAAGACGACCCCACACTTAACGCCTGGAAACAGCTTCAAAGAAAATAAAAGTATACTATAAGACAAACTAAAAGGTTATATTACAAAACCAAAATTGGACTAAACTACAAGGACACACATAAACTCTTCCAACTCGTGAATCAACTACTAGATATCACACCAGTTACAACCAACAGCTCAGATACACCAGGAGCAGACAATCTCGTGAAATACTTCAACGAGAAGATAGTAAAACTACGACTCAAAATACCTGTCAGCACCATCAATTACGCCAATCTCCTTGACTGTTTAGATCCAGACCCTGGTATATACCCAGCAGACAGAACCTGGACCAAATTTGAGATACTATTGGAGAATCTCATCTCCCAAACGCTCAAAAGATTCGCCAAATCTCATTGCAAACTAGACATTTGCCAAAACAACCTTATGACAAATGCCCCTCAACAATTCATAACAGACCTAACGAATCATGTGAACTACATGTTACAAAATGGACTCTTCCCGAAGGATAAAGGAAACATACTACTCACCCCCATAACCAAAGACGCAAAGAAAAGTGCTAGTGAACTAACCAACTACAGACCAGTAGCATCCATTCCCTTAATAACCAAACTAACGGAAGGAATGGTGACCAAACAACTCACAAATTATTTAAACAAATTCTCAATACTTCACGACTCCCAATCAGGATTTCGGTCTAACCACAGTACTGAAACAGTACTAGTTACTCTTATGACTAAATTCAAACAATTGATCGCAACTGGCAAGAACATACTACTCCTACAATTTGACATGTCCAGCGCCTTCGACATGGTTGATCATGGAATATTACTACATATCCTAGAGTACTTCACAATTGGAGGCAATGTTCTCAATTGGTTCAAGGGATTCCTAACCACACGATCATACCAAGTAACATCCAATTCGACCACATCTGCCACATCGGCCACCTGAATGTGGAGTTCCACAAGGATCCCCCCTCTCACCGACCTTATTCAACTTGGCCAAACTACTATCAAACCAAAACCTCAACCCATACATATACACAGATGACGTAACGATCTACATCTCATTTAAACAAGATTTAAAGAAAATCTCCAATGACATCAACCAGAGTCTACATATCATGCATTCATGGGTAGATGCATTCCAGTTGAAACTCAATGCAGAAAAAACCCAATGCATAATACTCACCTCTCAACATAACACGAACAAATTCACCACCATCAGCACACCAACACTGAAACTTCCAATTTCGGACACCCTAAAAATTCTTGGAGTTACCATTGATCGTCACCTAACACTGGAGAATCACGCGAAAAGCACAACCAAGAAGATGTTCCACTCCATGTGGAAATTAAAAAGAGTAAGACCTTTCTTCCCAAGGACTGTCTTCCGTAACCTGGTACAATCAATGGTACTCAGCCATCTAGACTATTGTAACGCACTCTATGCTGGCTGCAAAGAGCAAATAATCAAGAAACTTCAGACAGCCCAGAACACAGCAGCTAGACTCTTATTCGTCAAAACTAAATATGAAAGTGCTCAACCCCTACGAGAAAAACTACACTGGCTACCACTCAAAGAATGCATCACGTTCAAAATATGTACCCTAGTTCACAAAATCATTCACGGAGATGCCCCAGCCTACAGGTCTGACCTGATAGACCTACCACCCAGGAACACTACAAAATCATCTCGCACATTCCTCAATCTTCACTTTCTCAACTGCAAAGGTCTAAAGTACAAATCAATGCATGTGTCAACTTTTTCCTACTTGAGCACACAATTCTGGAACGCGCTGCCGTGCAATTTAAAAATGATCCACGAACTAACTAACTTCCGCAAACTATTGAAGACTCATCTCTTTAACAAGATATACCACAAAGATCAACAAATGTGAACTCCTACACACATATCCAGAATAGCCCTATGATATTTGCTTACTATACTACTATCATGCTCTATCATTATCATGTTACCCAAGATCCTGCAGTACTAAATATCTATTTTCTTATGTACTTTGTAAAGAGTATGTAGGACAGGCCCCAAAGGAACCCTGGGATAGGCCAGAGTACCCCCGTTATAGGCAGGCATTCCCGAGAAAAAAACTAGAAATAAAGAACTACAACTCCCAGCATGCCCAAAGGGAGACAGGGGATAAGAGAAACTATGTGCATTCCCAGGAGTCTCCAGAGGAGGGCCGCAGGGGAAGGAATAAGGCTGATTCTCCAACCTGGTGGAAGAGGTGGTGGAACAGGTAGGTGGAGAAGGAAGAGCCACTAAAGAGCTTTAATGAAAGAAAGGGTGAGCAGCTGGGAGAAGGGCGGGGCGAGGAGAATATGGATCGGGCTCCTGAGGAGAGTGAGCCTGGCCCTATGGAGTGGACTGAACCGGAGAACACCCTGGAAGAGCCGATGGGCTTTTCAGCTTTGGCTCAGAGAAAGCCAAGGCAGTAGCGGGGCCAAGCCGGGTCAAGTGGGAGGAGGTCAGGTAGGAGTATGACTGACCAAGAGGGTGGGACCCTAGGCTTTGAGCCCGCGCAAAGCCATTACTGTGTGTTTTTGAAAGCCTAGCTGGACTGAGCTATGTTTTTGAACCTTGGCTAGAACTGAACTGTGTTTTGAAAGCCTAGCTGGACTGAGCTGTGTTTTAAAGCTTGGCTAAAATTGAACTGTGTTTTTGAAAGCCTAGCTGGACTGTGCTGTGTTTAAAGCTTGGCTAAAATTGAACTGTGTTTTGAAACCAGGGCTGAATTAAGCCGTGTGTTTTTTTTTCTTTTTACTGCTACTCTCCAGGGGACCGGGAGAGAAAGCAGCGGTTGAAGCCTGCACGCTGTAGCAGTGTTTGTTGTTTTGGGGAAAAGGGGAGCCACACAGGAGTGGGTTTTTGTTTAGTTTGGTTTTGGGTAAGGGCTGCATCCCAGGAGAAAAGAGGACCTTTTACAACTTCCACTATTCATGATGTAATGTAAGCCACATTGAGCCTACAAAGAGGTGGGAAAATGTGGGATACAAATGCAATAAATAAATAAATAAAGCACCAACAATGTTTTTAGACAACCAAACCTTTCTAGAAAAATGGTGCGCCATACTCAATAAATGCAGCCTTGATTTAATGATCTTAATTGCTGAGACTTCAAAATCCAAAAGCAAAACATTACAAGAAACTTTAGAACCTAAATTAGCATCTTTAAATACCATAGATCCCAATTACAAAAACGTACTTAAGGACATTAATACGAAAGTAGACAAATTTAGGAAAGAAACAAAAGATATAAAAAATAGTAAATGTAAAAGGGACAAAGCAGACTACAAAAGAGGACCAATTTATCCATTTTCCAAAGCTAGACCATATTTTCAACATAACCAAAGAATCACTAAACATAATGCGCATAATACCATTAGACCTTTGCCTTCCATAAACCATAATGACAACACCATCATTGAACATAGAAGGAAAAGAGTGAGAAGTGACTCGTGACCTATACACCTCTCCATTAGGTAGCCCTATCACCAATCCACCCAGACCTTCAAGACATTCCACAGAACGGGACACCTCACCAATACCCCTGCGGCCAGCACAAACGGAATCTTTTTTAGAAGAACTTTGGAGGAAAGACACAAGGGACATACCGCAACATCGCCAATATTATCCTCAGGACAAATGTACACAGAGAGGATGGGGCAGAGGAAGAGGCAGAGGCCACAATATACCACCGAGGATGATACAGAAAAGAGGCTATCACCATCATTCCTACCAATGGTAGAAGAATCCATCCCTATTTTCAATATTTTGAATTACTCTCCAACAGAAACTGAAATATGTATCCTCAAAAAGGGGACTATCTTTTGTACCAACCACTGGCTACAACACCTTCCAGACCAGAGTAGACCTCTTTAAATTTAACCGCAAACTTCAAATAATACATGCTTTTTCTAAGGACAATATCACACACCAAGAAATGTCTGTGGTCAAAAAACCATCCACTTGGATCCCACCTGGCCCCATTCATCCCTTGATCACTGCATTCAATTCGTGCGCAGAAAAAAATCTAAAGAAAATCGAGAAAAATAAAAAACCTAGATACTATAACATCTCCACACAGGAGCGCAATGCCATCAAGGAACTGGCCCACAATAAAACCCACAGACAAAGGCAGAGGCATAGTTATTATGGATCGCAATAACTATGTGAAAGAAGTGGAAAGACAACTCGCAGACAGAGAATTTTATATCCCATTAGAAAAGGATCCAACTGATGATATCAAAGCAGATATTGCAGCACTCGTTGATATCGCTTCCAAAATGGGTTTCCTCACAAATAAAGAAAAACAATTCTTACAAGTATCTCAACCAGTTATCCCAACTATCTATATTCTCCCAAAAATCCATAAATCATTAGAGAATCCACCTGGCAAACCCATCATCTCAGGGAACGGCTCTATACTTGAACCCCTGTCCATATTCATTGATTTTTTTCTACACCCTTTTGTACCATTAATTCCATCACAAGTACAAGACACTACTCATATGATCAACATTCTGCAGAAGTACGATGGTCCATTCACAGATACAATTATGGTCACAATGGATATCAAATCCCTATATACCAACATACCACAGTTGGAAGCCATCCACATTGTTGAGAAAATTCTACAGGACAGAAACACCCATAAACGAATACCCAATCACTTGATACTGACCTGTGCCACCATTGCACTCACAAAGAATTATTTTGCGTTTGAAGGAATATATTACCAACAGATAAAGGGCACAGCGATGGGTGCAAGTATGGCTCCTGATTTGGCAAATTTATACGTTGGCAATTTTGAAAAAGAACATCTCACTATTCATCCCTTTCTACATAACATCAAAATTTACCGTAGATACATAGATGATATCTTCATTCTTTGGCAAGGAGATATCGAAACACTATTATATTTTCACAGTGGCGTAGGAAGGGGGTGGGGCGGTGGGGCGGTGGGGCGGTCCGCCCCAGGTGCACGTGCTGGGGGGGTGTCGGCTCGCTGGTTCCCTGCTCTTTCTGCCCCAGAACAGGTTACTTCTTGTTCCGGGGCAGAGAAAGCAGGGAAGCAGCAGAGCCGACGCAGCTCCCAGTGACGTGCACTGGGGGCGGATCGGCCCTCCCGCCTGCCCCCCACTGAAAGGTAGGGTGCGTTTCGGGGGGGGTGCGCTCCGGAGGGGGGGGGTGCGTCATGCCCTGCACCTGGGGGGGTGCGCAGCGGCAACCTGCCCCGGGTGTCAGGCACCCTCGCTACGGCACTGTATTTTCACCATTGGCTCAATTGTACAGATCCAAATCTAAAATTTACCATTGAATGCAACACTGAAGAAATTCACTTTCTAGATCTCCTTTTTACCAAAAATGACTACTTTTTCAAAATCAATATATACAAGAAACCGACAGATCAAAACACCTTCCTACATTACACCAGTTACCATAAACTCCAATCTCAAGAGCAATCTTCCATTGAGTCAATTTCTACGCCCACGTCGTTTATGTTCAGACTATGATGACTTCAAACAACAAGCACAGGTCATGAGCAATAGATTCTCAAGAGGATATCCACAAAAACACATCTCAAGTGGTTTGAACAAAGCACTAGAAAAGGACCATGAAGATCTACTGCAGCCAACCCAGTCAAAGAAGACACCAGATGTGGTTTGTACCCTTAAATATTCCTTCCTATCCAAACACATCACACGCTTCATTCGCAGGCATTGGCATATCCTGGAAGGATTGGATTGTTTCAGGAACAAAGAGTTAGTGATCGCGTATTCCCGCAATAAAAACCTTAAAGGGCATTTGGTTACATCCACGCTACCAGACGCAACAACACCACTTCCGTTTTTTGGGCATCGTAAATGTGGACACTGCAGTGTGTGTACTCATAGTATGGAAACAACAATTTTCATACACCCAATCACAACCAAATCTTATAATTTATCACACACATCGGATTGCACCATGTCATCTGTAATATATATCATTTAGTGTCCATGCCAACTGCTTTACATAGGCAAGACCATTAGGACCATCAAAACAAGAATTATTGAACATCGAAGCTGTATAAAAAGGAAAGTAATATCGGCACCATTAGTTGAACACTGGATCTCAGCGAATCACTCGATCTCTGACATTAAGTTCTTGGTTTTTAGGACATTTACCAGAAAATGGAGAGGCGACGATTTAGATATTCAATTATTACTTGAGGAACAGCAGCTTATTTATGAGTTCCAAACTCTGATCCCTAAGGGTTTAAATAACGAAATTGATTTCCGTCCCTTTATTTGAATAGTTCTAAATTATGCAATACTCAGTTTATTTTAAAATTATCTTCGAATAAATTGATTTTCAATGTTTTTTTATAATAATTTTTATTGACAAGAGAGATGTACACTTACAGTATCCATAAAATCAAACTTTCAATGTTTTTAATGCATTTTATGTTTTTATATTTTCTCTCGATATCTACAGTTTACCAGTTGTTACTCCTGTATACATCTAAATACCTATGCATACCATACTGTTCTACGTCTTCATAACGAATCCATTTTTACCTTATTTTTATATATTTTTTAAATATTTTTTTTTACATAATTCCTCAAATGCATCATTTTTCCACTTTTCCTCCAGTTTGAAGATTGCGTTCACAATCAAGGTTTTCTTTTCAAACGTACTCAAAATACGGTTTTCATTCTTCTTTTTCACACTTTTTTTGTTCACACTCTTTCTTAAGCACCACTTTTTTATTTTTATTTTCATTTTCCCACTATTCTCTTTTGTTTTCTCACCTATACCATTCATCAAGCACCGTTCTTCTTTTTTTCACTGCAATATATTCCTTTTTTCATGTATTCTTTAGCCATGTTATCATCATCACATCTTGTCTCCGGTTTTATTTCTTGGTTATATATTACTCACCCTCTCTTATCCATCTGTTGGTTCTCCTCTCTCTCCCCTTCCTTCCCTTCCCCTCTTCCCTCCCCTTCCCTTCCTTCCCCCCCTCCTTACCATTCCTTTCCCCTGCCCTTCCCTTCTTATTGCTTCCCCCTTCCCCCCTTCCCTTTTTCCAATCCCTTTCTTCCTTCCTCTATTTTCCATTCTTTAGTACTCTACCTATCTCTAGTCAATGTATAGCATTATTATCTTTCCATAAGTATTCATTTCCCAGTACCGTCATCTACATGCAGTCTTTCTTTCACAGTACCGTCATCTTCTTTCATTCACCACGTCATTAAATCAGCTGACAAATCAGGAAGTATCATCTACAGTATCTATAAGCATTCATTTCCCAGTACCATCATCTACATGTAGTCTTTCTTTTCCAATACCATCATCCTCGTTCATTCACCACATCATTGAATCAGCTGACAAATCGAGAAGTATCTCATATCTCCTTCTTCCTTCTACGGGCTATTTTTAGCATAATACTTTGGTTCCCAATGCGGTTTTTCTTATCTTACTGTTCATTTTACATTTCTACTTTTATCTGCAGTTTCTATTGTTACTCGATGTCATTTCCACTGGTTTTGGCGCCCTTTTAGCTTCTTAAGGCACCATCCAGGCAACACAAATCCTTTTATGATTCACGCAGACATTTCGTTTGTTTACACGCAAGTTCTTTCATAAAGGTCTTTGTAAAGGTAAAACACTGTTTCCTTTATTTATTTATTTTTAATTATTTATTTCTAGTTTCAAAATTACACATCTTCTCATAGAAGCATACAGTAACAAAGAAAAAAAGAACTAAAGGAAATGATCACATTCTTGGGACAACTACTTGTCTCAATAGTAGCAACATTTTTACCTTAAACATCGACCACAATATTGGAAATACTTAAATGGATCCAAGATATACTTATAATACATAAAGGAAAATAATAACAAATTGTTACATGCTCCGGGTACTTTCTCAATCTACCATACAGTGTCCGCATGGAAATCTAAATTTTAACAATAACATTCTCAGCTTCTCTAGCATTAATAAAGTCCTCGAGTTGTTTTGGATCAGAAAATTGGTAATTATTTTGTAAATAAATAAAACGACAAATACAAGGAAATTTAAGAGTAAATGTTGCCCCTAGATTTAATACTCTTTGGCGCAGGGCCAAAAAGGCTCTGCGCCTAGCCTGGGTTTCTTTAGCTAAATCTGGAAAAATCCTAATTTTGGCACCAAAAAACATCGAGTCCATATGTTTAAAGAATAACTTTAACACCATCTCCCTATCTATCTCAAGTGCAAAAGTCACCACCGCTGTTGTCCTTTGCGTAACAACTTCTAGAGAGGATTCCAAAAAGGATGTTAGGTTCAGTCCTCCATCCACAACCACCTGGTCTCCTCCAGCTTTAGATGGTATTGAAGTCTGAAGATATATCACTCTTATAATGGGTGGTAGAGCTTCACCCGGCATCCCCAAAACCTCTCTCAAATATCTTTTACCCTTTTCAACCGCAGAGATAACAGGAAATCTGGGGAAATTGACAAGCCTCAAATTAAGTCTCCTCTGCTGGTTTTCAAGATATTCCATCTTCTTTTTAACGAAATTACTGTCCTTAATTGTGACTTTATTCAAGTTCTCCAAATTTGTAATTTTGCTGTCAAATACTTTTATTTCAGACAACTGTTGGGCGTTAATTTGCTCCTGAGTTAACAGGGCTTCCGACAATATCTTAATCTCCACAGCATTTTTTTTGCAAAACTAACTGAAGCGAAGAATGCATTGAGAAAGTTAGATCCCATAGTGATTCAACAGTCACTACAGCTGGTTTCACCGCTACGATATTAAACTCAGGAAGGGGAATGTTGGAAATCCGCTGTAAATTCTCTTTCATTGCTAAAGAAAAAATTTTAAACCCCTGTCCTACCAGGTTTCCTTCACTTCCTCCATGTTCAGCTGGGCTCCTTTCTTCGAGGGTCCCTTCCATTTCAGGCTCCGGGGCTCTCGAATCACTAGCCTCTCGGGCACTTCCTGGTTGTGGTGGCGCTGCGCGGACGTCGGGGCTCAAGGAAGCCCCGTCTACACTGCTGGCCGAGTTATTGAAAACCGGTCGGGTAGCGGGAGAAGATGTAGCCCGGGGTCCCAGCGATACCCCGCAGCTTTCCAGGGTCATCTGCCTCGATAAGACGGCACCAGCAGGGGTAACAGGAGCCTCCCTCACTTTACCACGCCGTTTCCCCATAACTAAGGGAATCCGGCTGCCTTTCTCAGCTCAAACTGAGGTCATGGAGGCGCGTCTGGAGTAACAATCTCAATCCAGCGCCATCTTGGATCCGCCTCCCTGTTTCCTTTATTTTTATTATGCTTTCAGCTAGCATCATATTCCTACGTAATGTTAGTGGCTTCTTTCTACCAGACATTTCATTTTGTTTTTCCTTTTCTTTTCATCCCTTCTTGTTGTTTTATTTTGCATTTTCTCTCTGTTTTTCATTCTGCAATAGAGCCACTTCATAGATTACCACATCAAGTCTCTCCCAACGCACGCATCAGCTGATTTCCGACGTCTGAGGTTAGTACCCCATTTACAAGCCTATGCACATTCTTCAGTGCAACGCTCACCTTTGATAACAATGTGCCTTCCTTCGAGATTTATTTGCTTATTCTGTTTTTTTTTTGTTTCCCCTCATCCTTGTACTCCCCATTGTGGTGTATTTACATATCCATCCGCTATTTACTTTTCCTGCCACATACCCACTATACAGAACACCGTCGAGTGAGGTCAGTACTTATGTAATTAGTTTAAGTATTCCTTTATACCCTGCTAATATGCGTTCATCATGCCACTTAGGCAGTGTCAGTTCCCTGCACACACACACGCATGTGTGTATGTCTTTATTTACAGCATGAGTAAATGCATATGCATGCCAGTTTTTTGTCTTTCAGTTTTTAGACATCTTATCTATATCTTTTCAATTCATTTCATGGTTCCTTGGATGTTTTTCTGTATATGCTTATTTTCACTTGGTTTTCTGTTTGTTCTCCTTCCAGGTTTCTCATGTTCTTTTTTCCTCCCCTTTACTTCACCGTTTCCCCGCTCCCTTCCCCCCCTTTGTTTTCTTTCCGTTCTTCTTTTTTCCCCTTTTTTTATTTTTATTTTTTCCTTCCTTTTTTTCTTTTTTCTCCCTTTTTCCCCCTCTGCTGGCCCTTCATTCCTTCCCCCTCTTTTCCCTTCCCCTTTTCTCTCTCCCCCTGTTGCCCCCTTTTCTCTTCTTTTTCTTCTCCTTTTCCTCCCCTTTTTTTTCCTTCCTTCTTTTTCCTTTTATTTTTTTAATTCTATATATTTATTCATTTTTTATTCTTTATTCTATTTCGCATTTTTTCATTTTCCATCTTATAGTTTCAATTTTCACTCATTTATCGGGAATTTGTTTTCCCCATTTTTGACCCTAATCTTATTAATAAATCCTTATTCATGGACTCAAAATGATATCCCCCTCCCTTTCTCCCTCTTTTTTTCAAAGTTTTTATGGGTTTCATCACTACTGGTTTCATATCCTTTACATTTTTACTAAGACATATCCCTTAGAGAAGACAAACAGACATGTATGATATGCATAGGTTTATCAGTATTATGTGCACAGAGACACATAAATGCATTTAAGCGTATGGATTTTTACAAAAAGATTATTGTCTATCCTGCTTATAATCGAATGAGAAAAACGCCCAAGTTCCGACCTAAATCGGGAGATGGACGTTTATCTCACAAAAACGAATAAAGCGGTATAATCGAAAGCCGATTTTTGGACGTTTTCAACTGTAATCCGTCGCGGATGCGGACAAAGTTGATGGGGGCGTGTCAGAGGTGTGGCGAAGGCGGAACTGGGGCGTGGTTATCTGCCGAACAGAGATGGGCGCATTTCACCGATAATGGGAAAAAAGTATGCGTTTTTAGCTAGAATTTAGGACACTTTTCCTGGACCCTGTTTATTCACGAATAAGGCCCCAAAAAGTGCCCTAAATGACCAGATGACCACTGGAGGGAATCGGGGATGACCTCCCCTGACTCCCCCAGTGGTCACTAACCCCCTCCCACCACAAAAAATGAAGTTTCTCAACTTTTTATTTTCACCCTCAAATGTCATACCCACCTCCCTGGCAGCAGTATGCAGGTCACTGGAGGAGTTGTTAGGGGGTGCAGTGGACTTCAGGCAGGTGGACCCAGGCCCATCCCCCCTACCTGTTACAATTGTGCTGCTTAATGCTTATTAGTCGTCCAACCCCCCCAAACCCACTGTACCCACATGTAGGTGCCCCCTTCACCCCTTAGGGCTATAGTAATGGTGTAGACTTGTGGGCAGTGGGTTTTGAGGGGGATTTGGGGGGCTCAACACACAAGGGAAGGGTGCTATGCACCTGGGAGCTCTTTTACCTTTTTGTTTGGTTTTGTAAAAGTGCCCCCTAGGGTGCCCGGTTGATGTCCTGGCATGTGAGGGGGACCAGTGCACTACGAATCCTGGCCCCTCCCACGAACAAATGCCTTGGATTTATTCGTTTTTGAGCTGGGCGCTTTCATTTTCCATGATCGCTGAAAAACAAAAACGCCCAGCTCACACATTGTTGAATAAAACATGGGCGTCTATTTTTTCCCAAAATACGGTTCGGTCCGCCCCTTCACGGACCCGTTCTCGGAGATAAACGCCCATGGAGATAGGCGTTTTCGTTCAATTATGCCCCTCTATGTATTATATATAGAATACATTTCTTAAATATTGAGCAGATACATTTTATTTATTTATATGCCTTGTATGTTCCATCTCTATTTATGTATATTTTATTTTTTATCTATCTGTAATTAACTGTGACTATCGCTCTACAATTGACACAAGAGTACTTTACATACATTTTTATCGTATGGCTTGTATTTAGCTACTGATGTATACATACTTTTATTTGTTCTTTAACTGTCTATTTATATATGTTTTCGAATATGTTTTTGAATATTTCATTAGCTTTTATTTTGCAATATTTTACATTGTTTTAGCTTTTTAGTATTTGATTCTTTGACTACATATGGTTTGTTTTTATTTAATATTTATTTGTATATATGTGTTTTGTAGACTCCTGATGCAGGCCTAACGGCCGAAACACAATGGTTGCATCGAGTCTTTTATTCATCAATAAACAAGTATTTTTAAGATTCATTTCTCCAGGTCTTGTATTTCCGTGGTCAAACATTCCACTTTCTTCCATACCTGTGTTCTCTCATGGGGCGTTCGAGTTCAGCGGATTTTTTTGAGCACTTACACAGATACATATACATTCACATACATAAGTGCTAGTATTCTGTACATTTAAGCATGCAAATGGTGCTTAAATTTAAATGCCGTGGTATAGAATGAGGAGGAAGGACTTTAAGAACTATGTGTGATACACTTACAAAAGAACAAAGTATCTCTGGATAATAAAAATGGTCAATTCATGAAGTGCAGAACAAAAATTCAAATTCTGCACATGGCATCAGTCTTGGGCATGATGTATAACTGGATCCCTTAAGAACTCATGCAATCAAACCCCGAACCAAAAACCTCACTTTTATCCCACACAAGAGCAAGAGAGCCTTTCTGGAAAGGTAAAATCTGCAGAACATACAATATAAACTGGAACATAGTCCAGTGTCAGAAACCTCACGCTATATGCAACAAATCTTTCTTGGTTTAACTGCCAGCAAGGTTTTCTATTCAGGATAGAAGTTCACCATTGTTTACATTTCTAAAGGATATGTATATAAAAACCTTGGAAACCTCACAGAGGGTCATTGAAGCAAACATTAAAGATTAGTGTGGCTGCCATGTTAGTTCACATTGATACAGAAAAGTGAAAGTCAACAAAATTTTGCACTGACCTGATAAAAAGGAAGAAAGGAATTGCTCTGAAAAGCTAGTGTAAAGAGAAATCTGTGACTACAATGTCTTGCTACTCTAAACAGAAGAACAACACAGATGGCTGTAAGGAACTCACTATGCAAAACAATTTAGAAAAACTTTTTTTTCTTTCCTTCTTTATACAAGCATCTTCAGTTAAGGCTCACTGCATGCATTTGGAGATTTAACTTAAAACAGTCAAAAGGCTTTGTAACTCTAGAAGGTCTTCTGTTTTGTGCCACCCAGCAAGAGTGGAGGACTCCTCCTCTATTTTAGGCCACCCCAGGAGCTACTTTGGTAAGAGGGCGAAGGCAGTCTTGATTTAACCATTTACGCAATATTTTCTCAAGCAAATATAACTTAATGACTGAACTTCAGCAGTCTTGTTTTTATGAAAAACATCACAAGAAACCTTAAAGGCCTAAAGGGCCATTTTACAAAGTTACAGTAAAAGAGGCCCTGCACTAGCCGCAGCGGCCATTTTTGCTGCAGCAGGTGAAAGTAGCCAAAAATGAAATGGACTTGCGATAAGTTCGCACTTGCCATGCGGACATTTCATGGGGGAGCACTTACCGCCACTCATTGAGGTGGCGGTAAGGGCTCCCACTCTAACCTGGCAGTAATCGGGCAGCGTCCCCTGCAGATATATTTTTTCAATATTTCTTCTAGCGCCAGAAATGGTGCACACTGGGGTCTGGAGCCGGCATTAGTTCTGGGTTGCTACTTGGCAACCCTTTAGTAAAAGGGCCCCTAAATGTGATATTCAGCACTTAACCAGCTATGGTGAACCACGTAAAGATAAAACTGACTTGTATGTGGTACTATTTATGCAGTACCTTGGCCGGTTAAGTGATGAATACATCACTTAATTGGCCAAGTGCTGACTCAAATTAGGAACGCTTCCAAAATAGCCGGTTTCACTTTGGGTGTTAACCGGACATTTTCACCATCTCTATCTGATTAGCACCCCTGCAGAATATGTCTGGATAAATTGCTTTGAATATTCACTCCTTTATTTTTTGTATTTTATTTAAATTTCAAACTGCTGGTAGATTTCTGCCTTAGTTCCCCTAGTCCAATTATCTTAGGAGACTTCAATATTCACTCCCAGGACTCTATCTCATCCTTTTCAAAGGACTTTATTATTTTCATATCAGATCATGAACTGATACCATATCCAGCTCATTTTCGAAAGAGAAAGACGCCCATATTTCGAACCAAATCGGGAGATAGGTGTCTTTCTCCCGTGGGTGCCCAAATCGGTATAATCAAAAGCCGATTTTGGGCGGCTTCAACTGCAAACTGTCGCGGAAACGACCAAAGTTGACGGGGGCGTGTTGGAGGTGTGGTGAAGGCGGGACTGGGGCATGGTTATCGGCCGAGGAGAGATGGGCGTCCTCGGCTGATAATTGAAAAAAGAAAGGCGTTCTTAGCGTGAATTTGGGTCACTTTTTTTGGACCCTGTTTTTTCATGAACAAGTCACCAAAAAGTGGCTCAACTGCCCAGATGACCACCGGAGGGCATCGGGGATGACCTCCCCGGACTCCCCCAGTGGTCACTAACCCCCTCCCACCAAAAAGAACCCGCCTTGAAAATCTTTTTTGCCAGCCTCTATGCCAGCCTCAAATGCCATACCCACCTCCATGACAGCAGAATGTGTTCTATCCTGTGACAGTCTTTCCCTGATTCTGATGCGGCTCACGGGTGAGTGTGACACCTTTTCTGTTATGCGCACTGCAGAGTCACATCAGCAATGCATTGTGGTGGGTGTAGGGTATTGGGCTCCGTGATTCCAGTAGCTTGTGTTAAATGCTCACAATGTTGGTAGTTGGTAGGCTCTATTCCCCTGGTGCTTTTCCCCCTGCCTACTGGGTCATAGTGTTTTGTTTCTGGTATCCATGAGGTAGTGGCCATTTTTGTAAGACAGTTTTAGATCCCTTTCATGTGTTAGCCACGTTACGGAACCTAGTTCTTACCTTGAATGTTGCTGAAAGAAGGCATTGTGCAGCATTCTGCCAGCTCTGACCTACTGCTAATCTCAGTACCAGGGAGACTCGTTGCCAGTGGGGCACAACCTCTGATCTGCAGTTAACTGTGAGTAAGCGTGCTTATTCAAATAAAGGACGTTTTCAGTGAGATTAGTCTTCAGGTGTGAACTGCTGTGCCTAGGTTATACACCAGCAACAAGTCCTGTCCCTGGAGCAGTTTTAGTGGGTACTGCAGTGCACTTCAGGCAAGCGGACCCAGGCCCATCCCCCTCCCACCTGTAACACTTGTGCTGGTAAATGGGAGCCCTCCAAAACCTACTGTACCCACATGTAGGTGCCCCCTTCACCCTTAAGAGCTATGGTAGTGTTGTACATTTGTGGGTAGTGGGTTTTGGGGGAGGGGGGTTGTGGGCTCTGCACCCGTGGTAAGGGAGCTATGCATGTGGGAGCAGTTTCTGAAGTCCACCGCACTGACCTCTAGGGTGCCCAGTTGGTGTCCTGGCATGTCAGGGGGGCCAATGTACTACAAATCCTGGCCCCTCCAACGACCAAATGGCTTGGATTAGGACGTTTGTGAGCTGGGCGTTTTTAGTTTCGATTATCGCTAAAAAAACAAACGCCCAGCTCACAAACTACTAAATCCATGGCACATTTGGTCCGTACAAACCGTATTTTTAAACCGAAAGATGGATGCCCATTTTTTTCAAAATTACGGTCTGGTCCACCCCTTCATGTACCCGTTTTCGGAAATAGTCGCCCATGGAGATGGGCGTTCGCGTTCGATTATGCCCCTCCATGTCACCAGTGCTATTCACTCTGGAGGGCATACATTGAATTTAATCCTATTCATTTCCAATCACACCCACTCATTGTATGTTAATTCTGTTCTTCCAGTGCCATGGTGAGGCAATTCGTTTGTCTGCTTTGCACTCTCCCTACACACCACATTGTTTCTCATCCAATAAAACAAAATATTTATTTATTTATTTATTTGGAATTTGATATACCGCCCTTAACTGAGAAGCAAAGCAAGGTGGTTAATAATCAAAAGAAGCTAAAAAGTAAGAAGAAAAGAACTACAAAATTGTGATGGGAAAGATAAGCAAACACATAATGTAAACCAAGCATTCAATTAAAATTCTTCCATCTCCCAGGTATCAGCCACCTTAAGGAGGTGCGCCCCAATCATCCAGCATAGGCCTGTTTAAATAATCAGACTTTTAAACAAACCTTTAAAATTCTTTACGTTTAATTCACTACAAAGCACTAGAGGCAAAGAGTTCTACACATGGAGAATGGTAAAAAAGAAAGCGCTGAAACAAGTTATTTCACGTTGGGCAAATTGAGGTCCATCACTTCAGCCTCTCTTCTTGCTCTTTCCAATCTTGAACTTAGTTCTTTTACTGCTTCAACTCTTTCTGATCAAATTTCCAAATGGAACACCCAACTTCGTAGAAACCTTGATACTATTGCCCCTCTACACACTCCAAAACTCTTAAAACAGTGTCAGATTTGCAGCCCATGGTTCAGAAATAAGCTACTTTTGACTAAAAGGCAGCTCCATCAAACGGAAGAGATAGCGTCGCAAACCATCTAACGCCTATCTCTTTATTTGTAAGAATACTGCCTATTCTTATAAATCGGCCATACTGATGCTAAGAAAAAATACTTTACTGTGAAAACTGTTAAATCACCTAATACATCCATCTTTTACAAAACTCTGAAATCTCTCACCACCTTTTACTCTGTCCATACAGCCCCCATGAAATGCCATCTACTCAGTCTTTATCAATGCATTTTGAGAAGAAAATAGTTACTCTCTGTGGTAGTTTTCAACTGTAGCTATACCCTTCGTTCTCTAGTCTCATTAGGGTTATCTTCCCCCTGTTCACCTTCTGCACTGGTTCTGTGTAGCACTATGACTCAGTTCACCTAGCCATCTCTTACACAGCTTGGTAGAGCTATCAAGCAGCTTAATAACATAACCTCGCTAGATGATCCAATCCCATTAAGCATTATTAAGCGCTCTCTGGACTCCCTACTTCCCTTTATTCATTCAATGGTCTCTCTTAACCTCTCTTTAGGCTCTTATTGGAAAACTGCTACTTTACGGCCTAGAATTAAAGATGACAGTCTTGACTATGGATCTGAATAATTATCGCCCTATCGCCAACCTCCCCTTCACAGCCAAAATTCTAGAATCTATAGTACATACACAATTAGTTGATTTCATCAGTAAGGCACAAATTTTGCACCATAATCAAACTGCTTTTTGCTAACATCATACCACTGAGACTACATTAATAGATATTACCTCTTTCATTTAGCGCTCTCTTGATCAGGTCTAATTTGTACTTCTACTATCCACAGAATTGTCTGCTGCTTTTGATTTAGTCGATCATCACATTCTTTCGCACCACCTTCAGTCTATCGGCATTTCAGGAGAAGTCTTAAACTGGTTTGCTTTATATCTAATAATCGTCAGTATACAGTATTTCATGGCAACTCCCTCTCTACTCCTTATAGTCCAGACTCTGATGTTCTGCAAGGATTAATCTTGTCCGGAACACTAACATATTCTTGGCTCCTCTGTTGGCCTTAGTATAGTCAGTGGCGTAGCTAGGTGGGGTGCAGGGGGAGCGGTTGCTCCCCCAAACAATCTTTAGAATGGTGACTACGCACCAAAGGCGCCTGCTGCTTCATACTGTATTAACTTTTCCTCCCGGCTGCTGCTTTTTGAGTCGGCGGCAGCCTGGAGGAATTGCAAACATCCCTTTCCTGCCCCTCACTGACTGGGTCACTGAAGCCGCTGCCTCCCTGACTTGACTGCAACAAAAAGAAGCCGTGCGCTGATCCATAGCCCTATGCGCGCCAATGCTGCCTCTCTGCCAGTGTCAATTTCCCTCCTCCTTCACCCCCGCCCCAAAGATGTAACTTCCTGTTTGGGAGGAGGGTGTGGACAGCAGAGGAAGGAACCAACAGAGACACCAGTGGCGCGCAAAGGGCTATGGCCCCACATGCGGCTTAATTTTTGTTGCAGTCAAGTTGGGGAGGCAACGGCGTGAGCAAGGAGGTGGAACTCAAAATGTTGAAAGGCAAGTTACTGCTGTATCCATCTTTTACCTTTTCCCTGTCTCTCCCTTTCCTTTCCTTTGCTCTGCTCCACACAGCCGTTAACTTCAAAGCAAGCAAATCTAGGAGGAGCTGCTCCATCCACATTGTTGATTTTAATTGTTGGTAGCATTTTTATTTGATCTTTTTTTACTTATATTTTTAAGCACGCTGGCTTGTGCAGCATAGGGATGTATATACAGAGGAAGTACCGGTTTCATGGGTTAGAGTACTGCTTTATTCTAAATCATGTCATTTGGAGGGGCTGGTTATAGGGACTCCTTGTATTCATGTAGAGATGTTTTTAGGTGCTTAACAATCAGACTTCTATTTAAAAACATTAATTAGGTTGAAACCTGAGAGCATTTAATATATTTTTTCCCTGTGCCTACATCAAAAGATTATGGCATGTGGGAACTTGCTCCTTTTGTTTTGTGGATTGCAGTGGTATATTATAAAAATACACTTACCTTTTTTATTACTACTATTTCACAGAGAGGTATTGAATAATGAGGGAAGGGCATCCTTCATGTAGAAGTGCTGTCCACTCAGTCTAAATATGCTAACATTGTCCAGTTCAGCACACTATTAGCCGCCAAGTTCATACGAGTTAATTATGTTCAGTGAAAAATAAATCTGTTGGCTCAGGCTGCTTCCTACTGAATATTCCATCATTGTTTCATTATTGCTACTAAGCATTATATATTAAGGGCATTTGTTTTAAACTTTGTTTTAATTCGTTTACTTAGTCCTTACATGCATATGGTTTTGCTTTTTAAACTCAATGGTGAAAGAATCCTAAGGGCGGTTGAACAATTAGGTATAAACTGTTGTTTCTGACTTTACTTGTTTTGGACTGCTTCAGTAGAAGTTGTTGTTTTGCAATGTGTGTATGGATGCCTGTTCTGGTGTGTGCATGTGAGAATATTTGAATAGCTGTCTATACTTATGGCTATGATTTCTTGAACAAATGGTATCACTCAAGGACAGACTTTTAAATCCCAGTTGGTATATATGCTAATCTCAACTTTGTCAAATGTTTCAGACGTGTCTATGTACTTGCTCCCATTATATAACTGAATTCTATGGTGATGGCACAAGGAAAGCGAGTTTGATCCAGTGAAGACTAACTCAAAATAACCTGTTCCTTAGTTGGGCTCTAGTATTACCATAGTGAAAATGCGACCATACCATGCCTCTGTGGTTATGTTCCACTAATGTGGTTATGTTCCACTAATAGTTAAATGATTAACTGACTTTCTTGAAAGGATTATATAAACTTTGGATGCATGACTAGGGATACAAACAGACACTTATTTATTCAATATCACAATTCCTCATGTACAGCCACAAAACAACCTTTTAGGGTTGATAATCTTCACAATGAGCTCCTTTAATTATTGACCAGATATAGAGAAGAGTTTTCATTTTTGGCATAGTATATGTTAACACAGGAACAAAATATAAGAAAACCAATGGACTACATTAGGAGCTTATAGCCTGTTTAGTTATGTTTAAACAGAAGAAATCTGCATGAAAGTTGACTTATAAAACCACTTGTCCCTGAAACATGCATCAGAACAGAATAGTCCATGTGTATATACAATGTAAACTTCTACAAAACAGATGATGCGAAGATGTGATTCTATATGCCCCAATGAAAGAAGAGTTTAATTTAATTTTACTTCCATTTAAATTCAATATATTCCATCTTTATAACACCAGCTCTGATACTCTTTGCTGGAGGATGCGGTAACAGCGTTTAGCGTATATAGGTTTAAAAAAAGGTTTGGACAAGTTCCTGCAAGAAAAGTCTATAGTCTACTATTGAGACAGACATGGGACGCAACTGCTTACCCTGGCCACTGTTGGTACCCCTTGATGAGTACCCCCTTGCCAGTCAGGTTTTCATGATATCTACAATAAATATGCATGAAATTGATTTGCAAATTCGTTGTGGACAGCCTAAAAACCTGAATAGCAAGGGGGTAATCCAGGACCACCTAGGGAAACACTGTAATAGGGCCCAGTGTGATATTTGTAGCACCATCTTTTCATAGGTGGGTTATGGCTATTATAGTGTTGTAAGCTTTCAGTATAGGTTTTGGGTGTCATTTTGCAAAGTTTTGTGTTATTTTACAAAGTGTCTGGCCCTATTTGAAAGTAGGCTGTGGGGCAAGTCACACAAAATAAAAAGGCTCAGGACTAGTGGTCTCCACATCCTGTAGAGTCACCACACAAACAAAAGCCCATCTGATTTAAACAGTGTCCAGCACTGGAAGGAGTGTATGTGCTGTTCCTGGGGTGATGGCAGTGACGTAGCCACAGGTGGGCCTCAGGCCCGCCCAACAGTAGCACACATTTAGCGGTAGCTGGTGGGGATCCCAAGCTTGACCAGCTCAAGATTTCCCCCTGATGGTAACAAAAATGCTACTCTCCACAATAATGGCACCTGCGCATGTTCAGTTTTCAGTGCATGCCTGCTGCAGACTGCCAAGATGGAAAGAAGCGTTTTCTCACCAGCTGAGATATTTTTTGGGTGGTAGTTGGGGGGGGGGGGGGGGGGGGAGAACACTTGGTGTCCACCCACTTATTGCCTAGGCCCACCCAAAATCTGTTGTCTGGCTACGCCCCTGGGTGATGGTCACAATTTTAATATTTTTACATGTAGTTAAGAAGACAGGTTGCCTGCCCTGGCCATTCCAGGGATCTCTTCTGCGTCCTGTCTCCTGATGTAACTTCCTGTTTCCTTGTAGGCAGGACGCAAAAGAGACAGCCTGTATTAATCATTGCCTGCCAGAGCTACTGCACCTGAGAACAACACAGGCACTGCTGTCTAGCTGACACCAACCGGCGCCTATTTTATAAAAGTCTTCTCCCCCTGATGTCAAAACCTGGCTACGCCTCTGAGTACAGTCCCTAGGCCTTAATGCATACATTTATGCTGATGATATTCAAGCGCTTATCCCTTTAGATACATGCACTCCCCTTGAGATCTCTGCAGTCAATCAAAAACTTTCTCAGCTTTCAGACTGGCTTAAGGAACACAAATTGGTTCTAAATCCTACTACCATGTTTCCCCGAATATAAGACACTGTCTTATATTAATTTATCCTCCCCAAAACGCGCTAGGTCTTATTTTGGGGGGGGATGTCTTATTTTTCTGGGATCGTGGTCGCCCCCCCCACCCAAGGTCGCCCCCCACCCGAAGTCGCTGGGCCCCCCCCCTCCACCCGCCCTCCATCACTCCGGAACTAACCTTAAACTCCTTTCACCTTCGCAACGCAAGTTCCCAGCAGCAAGCAGCAGCAGGGCAGACCTCTCCTTCCTTCCATGCCCCGCCCTCGCCTGACGTACCGTAACGTCAGGCGAGGGCGGGGCATGGAAGGAAGGAGAGGTCTGCCCTGCTGCTGCTTGCTGCTGGGAACTTGCGTTGTGAAGGTGAAAGGAGTTTAAGGTTAGTTCCGGAGTGACGGAGGGCGGGTGGAGGGGGGGCCCAGCGACCTCAGGTGGGGGGGCGACCTCGGGTGGGGGGGCAGGGGCGGTCTTGTCCGGCTCTCGGCGGCCCTGCTGCAAAAAAAAAGTTTGCTAGGTCTTATTTTCAGGGGGAGGCCTTATATTTATAAATGTAGCAAAATCGCTACTAGGTCTTATTTTCGGAGGATGTCTTTTTTTCAGGGAAACAGGGTAAGTCAAAAGCCATATTCTTTCAACATAGAATGAGTGCTCCTCTGCCTACACCAATTTTTCACACTAATATACCTGTACCCCAAGTGTCAACTGTCCGTATTCTTAGAATACTTATGGATTTTAAACTCGCATTTGTTCCGCAAATATCCCAAGTAGTTAAATGCTCCTTTTACAAACTACAACTTATCTGTTCAGTTCGCTCTCTACTCCTTCCAACAGCACCTAATATATTAGTCCACTCTTTGGTTATTTCACAATTACATTATTATAATTCTTTGTACAAATGTCTTTGAGTTAAAGATATGCACCGCTTACAGATTATTCAAAATACTGCCATTCGTCTCATCTCCAACTCGCATAAATATGACCATGTTACCTCTTATCTCAAAGAAGCTCACTGGCTTCTCATTACTCACCGTAATACCTATAAACTCGTACTGCTTGTTTTTAAAAATCTTGCGAGCTGAACAACCTCTTTATCTTTCCCATCACCTTATTCCTTATAATCCTACGCGCTCATTCAGATCACACACAGCAAAATCAATTAGTGATACCAAGCCATCATGAGGTAACCCATGAGCACACTAGGCATGTTATTTTTAGTGTGCAGGGGCCATATTTTTGGAACTCACTACCTGTTTCTCTTCACCTTCAGACATCACTCGATCAATTAAAACTGACCTTACAACACATCTTTTTAAAGATGCATGTAAATGAGTTTCTCTGTATCTCCAGCAGACATACCGAGAAGTACCTGGAAGACACTTGTAGCTCTCCCTCTTGTTTTTTCCCTCCCCTTCCGTCCTATCAATTATTGTAATTCTCCCCTACCCTAACAGTCATGCCTGACTTTTTTTGTCTACCTTGTTTACTTTCTACTATATTTTAGATTGTAAGCCACCCTGAAGGTGCCCCAAAGGGTGATACAGTAAACCTATAAGAAACTTGAAACATTCACAAGAGCACTACAAGAAAATAAATGAACATAGCACTTACAACAAAGGAAATAATGTCATACACAACTCACTATGAGTAATAAATCAAGTTCTCAGTAAGGAGAAACTGAAAGAAAAATAAAGAAACTACTAGACAAAATCAAAATGGGGTTAAAACCCCTTACATCCAATCCTCTGGAGTCTCCAACCCATCAAAAGCATCACCACTTTCTGCATCTTTAACCTATTCTAGAACTTTAAAAGATAAATAATAAACATTAGTGAAAGGGATCTGATCAGCATTTGCATGCAAGAACACTTCATTCAGATATTTCCTACATAAGATCTCAGGAGAAAGCAATTTCTTAACAAGAAAATTCAAAATTTGTAGATTCCTAGATTTCCCATAATTAGAGAATTATACTTGCAGTGTAAGGACAGGATATCTTTTAAAGCTGTGACACCTTCAAATGACAAAATAGATTTTGAGGCTGCAAAAAACCTATCACAGTACCCAAAGAGAAAGGGAACTTGATATAAGGCCTTTCTGAGGTTTTTGCAACTACATCCAAAGCAGTTTACATAATTCAGGTACTTATTTTGTACCAGGGGCAATGGAGGGTTAAGTGATTTACCCAGAGTCACAAGGAACTGTAGTGGGAATCAAACTC
Source organism: Microcaecilia unicolor (assembly GCF_901765095.1). NCBI lineage: Eukaryota > Metazoa > Chordata > Amphibia > Gymnophiona > Siphonopidae > Microcaecilia > Microcaecilia unicolor. The sequence continues at coordinate 410,787,334 of NC_044031.1, forward strand.
AGTTCCCTAGGCTCAAAGTCCACTGCACTAACCACTAGGCTACTCCTCCACTCAGAACAAAAGAATAGCCATACTGGGTCAGACCAATGGTCTATCTAGCCCAGTATCCTGCTTCTAACAGTGGCCAATCCAGGTCACAAGTACCTGGCAGAAACCCAAATAGCAGCAACATTCCATGCTACCACCCTAGGGCAATCAGTGGCTTCCCCCATGTCTGTCTCAATAGCAGACTATGGATTTTCCCTCCAGGAACTTGTCCAAACCTTTTTAACCCCAGATACAATAACTGCTGTTACCACATCCTATGTTCCAGAGTTCTAGAGCTTAATTATTCGTTGAGTGAAAACATATTTCCTCCTATTTGTTTAAAAAATATTTCCATACAACTTCATTGAGTGTCCCCTAGTCTTTGTACTTTTTGAAAGAATAAAAAAAATCGATTCACTTTTATCTATTCTACACCACTCAGGATTTTTCAAACCTCGATCCCTCCTAAGCTGTCTCTTTTCCAAGCTGAAGAGCCCTAACCTCTTTAGCCTTTCCTCATGAGAGGAGTTTTATCCTCTTTTTCAGTTTAGTTGGTCTTTGAATCTTTTCTAATTCCACTGTATCTTTTTTGAGGTACGGTGACGAGAACAGAACACAATACTCATAGTAACATAGTAGATGATGGCAGATAAAGACCTGTGTGGTCCATCCAATCTGCCTAACAAGATAAACTCATAGCATAAGATATGATGTGATACTACATATACATACTTAATCTTGATTTGTCCTTTGCATTTTCAGGGCACAAACCATAGATGTATGCGCGGCAAGAGCCTTATTCTCCAACTACTCGCAGCCCACTTCAGCCCATCCAGATCTCTCCAGCCACAATCGAGGCACAGACTGAAAAAGTCTGCCCAGCACTAGCCTACTGTCCAGCCATGATTAGGACATACACCATAGAAGTCTGCCCTGCACTGGCCTTGTTCTCCAACTGCTGAAGCTGAATTTGTCCAACCATGATCAGGGAACAGATTATAGAAGTCTGCCCAGCACTGGCTTTGCTTCTCAATTACTGGTGTTGCCATCTAATCACCACAAACATGTTTGGTTCCATGCCTTCCATACTGGATTCCTTTGTGTTTTTTTTCCAGGCATTTTTGAATCTTGTTACTGTTTTCATCTCCACCACCTCCCATGGGAGGACATTCTAGTCATCTACCACCCATTCCATGAAAAAGTACTTCCTGATATTATTCCTGACTCAGCCGCCCTGCAATCTAAATTCATGTCCTCTAGTTCTACCACCTTCCCTCCTCTGGAAAAGGTTTGTTTGTATATTAATACCTTTCAAATACTTGAATGACTGTATCATATCACCCTGGTCTCTCCTTTCCTCCAGGGTGTACATCTTTAGGTCATCAAATCTCTCCTCATACATCTTGTGGTACAAACCCCATACCATTTTTGTCACTTTTCTCTGAACCACTTCAAGACTTTTTACATTTCAAGAAAGATGCGTCCTCCAAAACTGAACATAATACTCCAAGTGGGGCTTTACCAACGACTTGTACAGGGGAATCATCAACTACTTTCTTCTGCTGATTATACCCCTCTTTATGTTTCCAACAGTGGCCAATCTAGGTCACAAATACCTGACAAGATCCCATTTTACACTGCTTATCCCAGAAATAGTGGATTTTCCCCTAGTCCATTTAATAATGGTCTATGGACTTTTCCTTTAGGAAGCCGTCCAAACCTTTTTAAAACTCCACTAAGCTAACCACCTTTACCACATTCTCTGGCAACAAATTCCAGAGTTTAATTACACGTTGAGTGAAGAAACATTTTCTCCGATTTGATTTAAATTTACTACATTGTAGGTTCATCGCATGCCCCTAGTCCCAGTATTTTTTGGAAAGCATAAATAGACGCGTCATATCTACCCATTCAACTCAACTCATTATTTTATAGACCTCTATCATATCTTCCCTCAGCCGCTTTTTCTCCAAGCTGAAGAGCCCTAGCCGCTTTAACCTTTCCTCATAGGAAAGTCGTCCCATCCCCTTTATCATTTTCATCGCCCTTCTCTGCACCTTTTCTAATTCCACTATATCTTTTTGAGATGCGGCGACCAGAATTGAACACAATATTCAAGGTGTGGTCGCACCAGGAGCGATACAAAGGCATTATAACATCCTCATTTTGTTTTCCATTCCTTTCCTAATAATACCTAACATTCTATTTGCTTTCTTAGCTGCAGCAGCACACTGAGCAGAAGGTTTCAACGTATCATCAACAACGACACCTAGATCCCTTTCTTGGTCTGTGACTCCTTTGCATGACGTAGCTATAATTCGGGTTCCTCTTTCGGACATGCATCACTTTGCACTTGCTCACATTAAACATCATCTGCCATTTAGACACCCAGTGGCCCAGTCTCGTAAGGTCCTCTTATAATTTTTCACAATCCTCTCGCAATTTAACCACTCTGAATAACTTTGTGTCATCAGCAAATTTAATTACCTCACTAGTTACTCCCATCTCTAGATCATTTATAAATATGTCAAAAAGCAGTGGTCCCAGCACAGACCCCTGAGGAACCCCACTATCTACCCTTCGCCATTGAGAATACTGACCATTTAAATCTACTTTGTTTTCTATCCTTTAACCAGTTTTTAATCCACAATAGGACACTACCTCCTATCCCATGACTCTCCAATTTCTTCTGGAGCCTTTCATGAGGTACTTTGTCAACGCCTTTTGAAAATCCATACACACAATATCAACCGGTTCGCCTTTATCCACATGTTTGTTCACCCCTTCAAAGAAATGTAATAGATTGACGAGGCAAGATTTCCCTTTACTAAATCCATGTTGACTTTGTCTCATTAATCCATGCTTTTGAATATGCTCTGTAATTTTATTCTTTATAATAGTCTCTACCATTTTGCCCGGCTCCGATGTCAGACTCATCGGTCTATAGTTTCCCGTAACCCCTCTGGAACCTTTTTTAAATATCGGCATTATATGGGCAACACTCCAATCTCCTGGTACCACGCTCGATTTTAAAGATAAATTACATATTACTAACAATAGTTCCGCAAATTCATTTTTCAATTCTATCAGTACTCTGGGATGAATACCATCTGGTCCAGGAGATTTGCTACTCTTCAATTTGTCAAATTGCCCCATTACATCCTCTAGGTTTATAGAGATTTCATTCAGTTTCTCTGACTCATCAGCTTCGAATACCATTTCTGGCACCGGTGGGGACCAGTGCACTACGAATGCTGGCTCCTCCCACAACCAAAGGGCTTGCATTTGGTCGTTTCTGAGATGGGTGTCCTCGGTTTCCATTAACGCCAAAAACCGGGGAAGACCATCTCTAAGGACGACAATCTCTAAGTTCGACCTACATGTTGAGATTTGGGTGTCCCCAACCGTATTATCAAAATGAAAGATGGATGCCCATCTTGTTTCGATAATACGAGTTTCCCTGCCCCTTCACCAGGACGTCCTGCGAGGACATCCTCAGGAAATCTTGGGCGCCCCGTTCGATTATGCCCCTCCACGTGATTTTGCCTCCAACTCATTCTTTTTTTCAAAGTCCCACTTTGCCTTCCTTATCAGTACTTTGCATTTGACTTGACATTCCTTATGCTGTTTATTATTTTCAGTCGGTTCAGGTCACACCACGGAGCAATAAAATGGCACTTTATAATATTCTTGGTCTTATTTTCTATGTTCTTCCTAATAATTCCTAGCATCCTGTTTACTGCACACTGTGCAGAAGATTTAAGCATATTGCCTACAATGACACCTAGATCTTTTTCTTGGGTGCTGGCTCCTAAGGTGGACCCTAGAATCAGGTGTATCACTTTGCATTTGTCTACATCAAATTTCATCTGCCATTTGGATGCCCAGTCTTCCTACAATTTTTCACAGTCTGCATGAGTTAACGACTTTGAATAGTTTTGTGTATCTGTAAATTTAATCACCTCATTTGTCGTTCCAATTTCTAGATAGTTTATAAATATGTTAAATAGCACCAGTCCCAGTACAGGTCCAGGCAACACTCCAGTATTCACCCTCCACCAATGAGAAAAATCATCTCTTTAATATAAGGTTTGTGAAAAGGAACATTAGATTTCAGAGCATTAGGTTATGCAATGAAATCTGAAAGCAAAAATATATGCATAGTGGTGAAAGATTGGAAGGTGTGTTCTCTCCGTGTCACTGCAGAAAGGTGATCGCTGCTATTGCAGTTGTGGACTAGCACTGAAACATTCTTGGAACCCAGAGGACCACTTGTGATATCATCAGGTATGGTGGAAAAAGTTTGAGCATTTAAACCACACTATTTGAGATGTGTGGTGACTGGTATGCAGCCACAGGTGCATGCCTGAGGGGCACCTTTGGAGCCAACCAGAGCCACATTGGCCTGAAAGCCCTGTTGGTTGGTTATTATTGGCTGCACAATGCTAGTGGCAGATATGACTGTGAGTACCAGTTTTGTTTGTAATTAATATGGAAAAACAGAAGACTAAAGCCAAAGGTGTAGCAATAGCTCCCTAATGGCACATGGCCCCATAGACAAACATATCCAGGTTCTACAGGGTGTTGTCTTATCAGTGGATTCTCCTGGTTCCTTATCTGTAATAATGCTTTGTTTCTATCTTTAGGTCAGAGGAACTGCCGCAGCAAAGGTCCATCCTATTTGAATGAGCTGCTTGGGGTTGCTTGAAACAATGCCAATGCAGGATCCTGAAGTAGAAATTGAAACGGGGTGTCTTGCCAAATGAAGGGCATCATTTGTGCATGTGAAGAAAAATGTTTTGCTTCTCATTCTATTGATTGGATATTTTATATTTCCCTGGTAGCTTTTATACAATGATACAACAAAGTATCATTAAACAGTTGTGGATCACTGATTGAAAATGAATATTCACTATTGTGGGACTTGAAATTTTAATTCTTATAAGCACTAGGATAATTTTAGAGATTTCATTATTTATTTCATTATTTATTTATTTATTATTACATTTGTATCCCACATTTTCCTGCATAGCAGTAGGCTCAATGTGGCTTACAGGTTCCGGAGAGAAGAGTACTGTTAGTCTGGTTGTGAACCCTTGAGCCCCGGCCGAGGCCTAGTACAGGTGTTAGGAAAAGGCTGAGGGTGGGCCGAGCAAGCACTACACACTACCCCAGCTACCAAGCCCTATACACACACACAGCAACCAACTTGCACCTCCAGAAAAAGGAAGATAGGGCAATCAGGTGGGCCTCACGGCCTATCGGGAACCCATTTATTCAGAATTCAAGCATGTGGGCCTCACGGCCGAACCGGAACCAACTCATACGTAGGGAAGGGAGAAAGAGACTAAACGAGGGGCCCCCCACAGGGACCGAAGCACCAGCAACACCCTCAGTGCTGGCAATCAAGGAGAAAGGGAAGCATACACAGAAACACGTCAAGCAGTACCCCACCGCACACAACAAAAGTGAGGGACTACAAAATAAAGATACTGTAGGCAGAGACCCTCAGCAGACAGGGAAAGGAAAAGTCCGCAAAACAGAGTGCGGAGCCTAACACACACCCAGCACAGAAAGGGACAGGGCTCTGTACTACACGAGGTAGTTACAACAAAGAAAGGACTGAAACAGTCACAAAGGGAAGACTGCAGTAAACAGACAACTGCCAGAAGCAGAGAAACTCTGCAGGCAAAGGGTTAACCAAGCTCAACACACACACAGCAACCAGAGGCAGGGAACACTGCAGACAACGGATTAATTGGGAGAACAATGAAAGAGTAAACAACCCCCACGGAGAGAAACAAAGGGTCCCAGTCTGCTACAAGGGCTAGACCTGCCAAGCTGAAAACAAACACAGCACAAAGGGAACTTTGAATGAAGGGGAAGAAAAACAAACAAACAAACTAGAACAGGACGAGGAAAGGAACTCACCACACAGCACCACAGCCAAACAGAGAGAGAGTCCCAGGTGTAGTGTAGAGAGGCAATTAGACACATGAAGGTAGCAGCCGGCAGACAGAGACAAAGCAACAGAAACTACAAGCAAGGAAAGGAGTAACAACGCCATGCAAGCACAGAGCTAATAGCTCAGACAGAGCAAAGGTAAGGCTTCAGCAGAATTGGAGTAATGCCAAAGCAGGGGTTGTAGGGAAAGGTAAGCTTAAGTAGATCAGACTGACATCAGCTCAGCCCCTGAAGGACCAATTAGGAGTGATTCCAAGCATTCCCCTGTCTGACTAGCAGAATTCTAACAGAATCATAACAAGTACCAACTCCGGGAATATATACAGAGTGGAAAATAGAGTAACAGTAGGTGCAAGGATGCTGATAAGGTTCTGGAAAAGAGAATACAACTCTGGGACAAATATATATAGTAGCATATAGAGAGAGGTAATCCCAATGAGGCTGATAAGTCTCCGGGGATGGGACTACAGCTTCTAGTGAGCAATACAGAGTAGGATAAGGGTAGAAGTACACTTAAATATACAAGCTTGGCTCCTAGTTGTGAGGGGAGACTGATGATGGGCTTATTGGAGCAAGTAAGTTTAAGTCCAAGAGCTTGTCTTGATGGACGAGCTTAACTTTGGATTGGATGATGGGCTGTGTGCCCTGTAACTGCTGGACAACTTGGGAGAAGTAGAAACTTTGGGAGGCAAGCATGGGGGTAATGGGGGGAGGGTGGGGGTTGAGGGGAACAGAGTCATGGATGTGAAGGGTGGGGACTGAGACCCAGGTAGAAAGATTGGGTGGCTTTGATTTAATTTAAGTATCCTTCTGGGATGCACTGATGAGATTGGTGGGCAAGTTGGAGAGGTGGTCCCTGGGGGCTGGCCTATTTAAGCGAGCCACTTCAGTGTAGCAGGTCTTTCATCCTCCTCTTCGGAGGCGGCTTCCCCACCCTTGCGTAATATGTGGAAGAGTGTGTCAACTAGAGCATCAGCTCTGCGTAGAAGAATGTTGAGGCAAATGAGTCTCCAAAGCTGGAGAAAGTTCCTGTCTTGTCTCTTATGTTGGTGAGCCCTTAGGTCCCCTAAGGCCCTGAAAGACCTTAGAGGACAGCCGTGCAACCCCGAATCTTCACCCGCGGCGGCCACCGTTCACCAAGGGTTGAGCCCCCAGCTGCAGGCTGCTGGAACCACGGGGTTGATGGTTGGCCTGGCTGGCGGTCAGCAAACACAGTCTATGGGTAAAGGCTAGCAAGGGCGGCTAGCAATCCGTGGGTAGAATCAATATAGTCTCTGGATAGTGGCTAGCAAGGGCGGCTAGCAATCCATGGGAACCTCAGCACAGTCTCTGGATAGTGGCTAGCAAGGGCGGCTAGCAATCCGTGGGAACCTCAGCACAGTCTCTGGATGGTGGCTAGCAAGGGCGGCTAGCAATCCGTGGGAACCTCAGCACAGTCTCTGGATGGTGGCTAGCAAGGGCGGCTAGCAATCCGTGGGAACCTCAGCACAGTCTCTGGATAGTGGCTAGCAAGGGCGGCTAGCAATCCATGACACGACTCCACTGGACCTGCTTCAGGAACAGGACCGGAAGCAAAGAGGTCTTAGGTTCCTGGGTTTAAATCTCGCGCCCTTCCGCCCCCCGGGAGAAGAACCCACCAATCCGGCCCCGAGGAATCGGCAGAGCTCCGGGATTGGCTCTGCCCGCACTCCAGGCGGAGTCATCACCCGAGTTCGCCAATCCCGGGCAAGGTGGGAGGAGCTCCGGCACCCTCCCGATCGACGCCCCAGCGACGTCGGTTCCGGCGCCGCCATCTTGGCTGGCGCGAATCTCCTTCCGCCCTTCCCTTTCCCCGAGGCCGGCGTTCGTCCCGGCAGGTCGCCGGTCTCGGCCGGACCCGCGGCAGCGCCGGCTCCTCCGGGCACCCTCTCCTGCCGGCCTCGATTGCCGTGGAGGCCGCTGGCTCCCGCTGCCCACAGCGGGAGCGCAGGTATGGGCACGGGATGTGACAGTATCCTCCCCGGATGCCCCCTCTCCCCCGGGGCTGGGTTTGCAGGGAAACCGGGCGTGGAAAGCTTTGACCAGATCAGGAGCATGTACATTTGCCGCGGGTTCCCAGGAGTTGTCTTCGGGGCCAAAATGCTTCCAGGATAACAAATAGTATAATCTTCATCGCCGCCTCTTCGAGTCTAGAACGTCCTCTACTTCATACTCCGGATCAGGATCCGCTTCCAGAACCTCGGTCTCCTGACGTTGTGGATGCCATCGGGAACCCCAGAAACTCTTCAACAAGGAGCTATGGAAGGCATTATGCACCCGTAGGGTACTCGGTAACCGCAACCGGTACGTCACTGCTCCAATCCGCGATTGGATTGCAAACGGTCCAATGTACCGGGGTCCCAGCCTCCGTGAGGGTACTCGGAGTCTTAGGTATTTTGTGCTTAGCCATACCTTTTGCCCTGGCTGGAATACTGGGGCGGGTCGCCGGCGACGATCCGCGAAGACCTTGTATTTGTCAGCTGTCCTTTGCAACTGTTCTTGTGCCATCTCCCAGACCCTTTGCAGGTCCGTTAGAGTTTGTGTAACCATGGGTGTAGGAGATTCAGAAGGGAATGGTACTGGAAGCCGGGGATGTCGTCCATATACCAGGAAAAAGGGAGAGTCTCCCGAAGCCGAGTGGTCACTGTGGTTATAGGCAAACTCGGCTCATGGAAGCAAGGAGGCCCAGTTATCTTGCCGCTTATTGACGAAAGCCCGCAAAAATCCCTTCAAAGTCTGGTTAATCCGCTCAACCATCCCATTGGTTTGGGGATGGTAGGCCGATGAAAAGTGGGTTTCAACCCCCAAGGCCGTACACAAGGCTCTCCAGAAGTGTGAGGTGAATTGGGGTCCTCGATCACTGATGATCCGAGTGGGCAGCCCATGAAGCCGGAAAATGTGTTGAATGAAGTGTTGGGCTAACGAGGCCACCGATGGTAGCCCCGGCAATGGAACGAAATGGGCCATCCTGGAGAAACGGTCAACCACGACCCAAATCACTGTGTGTCCCCGGGATCTGGGAAGGTCGGTGATGAAATCCATTGACAACTCCCTCCAGGGGGCTGTCGGCACAGACAGCGGTTGCAAGTCCCCCACTGGGTGTCCAATTACTGGTTTGGTCCGGGCGCAGACAGGGCAGGTTGTGACGAATTGGAGAATATCTCGTCTCATTTGAGGCCACCGATACTGTCTAGCAATTAAACGGAGGGTCTTTTGGTATCCGAAATGACCGGCCCAGATGGACGAATGTCCCCATTGCATTACTCTCCTCCGATCGGCGGGTGGAACCACTTCTTTCAGCGGAGCTACCCCCCCCCCCCCCCCCCCGTGGCCGCACTGAGACAGGCCGGGTCCAACATGGGGTGACATTCCTCCGTCTCCTCCGGGACCTCAAATGATCTGGAGAGGGAATCTGCAGGGGTATTCTGAGCCGCTGCCCGAAATACCAGTTGAAAGTGAAACCTGGCAAAAAATAATGACCAACGGGCCTGTCGAGGATTCAGCCGTTGGGCCTCTTGAAGATACAAAAGATTTTTGTGGTCAGTGATCACCGTAAACCGGTGCTCGGCTCCCTCCAGCAGATGCCTCCACTCTTGCAAGGCCAATTTCAATGCCAAGAGTTCTCTATCCCCCACCGTATAGTTGCGTTCCGCTGGGGAGAATTTCCGAGAGAAGAAAGAGCACGGTTGGCGCCGCCCTTTGGGATTAACTTGAGAGAGGACCGCCCCTGCCCCCAAAGCGGACGCGTCCACCTCCACAATAAATGGTCTCTCAGGATCCGGGGCCATCAAGATGGAGGCCGAGTCGAAAGCCTCCTTTACCTGACGGAATGCAGCTTGCGCCTCTGGTGGCCAGTCCTGGACATTCGCGTGTTTCTTTGTGAGCGCCGTCAACGGCGCTGTCAATTGCGAGTACCGAGGGATAAACTGCCGGTAGTAGTTCGCGAATCCCAAGAATCGTTGTAGCACTTTCAATCCCAGCGGCTGAGGCCACTCCCGAATGGTGCGGAGTTTGTCAGGATCCATCCGCAACCCCCCCGGGTAACAGAATGTGTCCCAAAAAAGGCAAAGACCGCTGATGAAAGGCGCACTTACTGAGTTTGGCAAACAAACGATATTGCCGTAGACGCTGCAGCACAGCACGAACATGGCTCGCATGCTCGGCGGGATCCCTGGAGAAAATCAAGATGTCATCCAGGTACACAATCACTGTGGAGTTCAACAGATCCTCGAGTACGAAATTGATGAATCGCTGGAACACTGCAGGGGCGTTGCATAAGCCAAACGGCATTACTCGATACTCAAAATGTCCCTCGTGAGTATTAAATGCAGTTTTCCATTCGTCCCCCTGCCGGATCCGGACCAAGTTGTAAGCCCCCCGCAAGTCCAATTTGGTAAAGATCTGGGCTCCCTGCAGCTTATCAAAGAGTTCTGGGATGAGCGGGAGGGGGAATCGATCCTTCACCGTGATGGCATTTAACCCTCGATAATCAATACAGGGCCTCAGGGAGCCATCCTTTTTGGTCACAAAAAAGAAGCCGGTCCCGGCAGGGGACGTAGAGGGGTGGATGAATCCTTTCTGAAGATTCTCCCGGATATACCCTTGCATAACCTTGGATTCTTCTCGGGACAACGTATACAACCGGCCCCGGGGTGGCATAGTATCCGCCATCAACCTAATGGCACAATCGAAGGACCGATGAGGCGGTAGGACCTCCGCCTCCACCGGGCTGAATACATCTGCAAAGTCTCGATAGTCCATCGGTAGGGTGGCCAGCCCCGCCGGTGCCATCTCAGGCGCAATAGCTAAGGCGGGACAGCTGACGTTCTGGCCCTTCACACAGGTCTCCAGACAGGCCTTACCCCAAGACCGGATCTTCCCCGCGGTCCAATCAATAACGGGACTATGGTGCCGTAACCATGGCACGCCCAGGACCACCGGATGGATGGTCCGTGATAGTACCAGAAATTGCACCTCCTCCCGATGATCCTCCCCCACCTGAAGTTCCAAAAAAGGGGTGATCTCCGCGACCGGCTGCGGTAAAGTAGTTCCCTGAATGGTTGTTATCTGCAGCGCCGGTCGACGGGGAAGCATAGGCCAACCCATCTGTTGCAAAAGCTCTTGGCAAATAAAGTTGCCCCCTGATCCGGAGTCCACCAGGGCCCGGGTCCGGATCATGGTCTCATGCCAACGTAGAGTTACTGGCAGTGTTACCAGGGAACCCGGCAGGGGAGCGGAGTGCCCCAAGACCCCTCCCCTCAAGGCGTCTTGGGGGAAGCGTTTCCCGCCCGTACGGGGCAAGAACGGACAAAATGCCCGGCCTCACCACAATATAGGCAAAGTCCGTCCCACAAGCGCTTCTTCCTGTCTGCAGGGGCCAATCGTTGACGGCCGATCATCATCGGCTTCTCCCCATTTTCCTTATGATCCCGGGTACCACGGCGGGGGGACGGGCCCTTGCCTGTCCGGGACGCTCCCCTCGCCCACTTCTGCCGTTCTGCCCGGGCTCTAGCTCGCTCCTGGAACCGGGTATCCACCCGAATACAGAGCGAAATTAGGGCGTCCAATTGTCCCGGAACCTCCCGTCCCGCCAATTCATCCTTAATCCGCTCTTGCAACCCTTCCAGAAAGATTGCCGCCAGGAACTCCTGGTTCCAACGCAGCTCAGTGGCTAGGGTCCGAAAACGAATGGCATAATCCGCCACCGTCCCTTCGCCCTGCTGAATCCGCAGCATCTCCGATGCCACGAAAGATGGCCTGCCAGGGAGATCGAACACCATGCGGAAGCAGCGCTGGAATTCGGCATAATCGTCCAAGATGGGGTCCTGCTGTTCGTGTAGCGGGGACGCCCATGCCAGGGCCTTCCCCTCGCACAAGCCAAGTACATATCCCACCTTACTTTGGTCTGATGAAAATGCCTCCGGTTGCATCCGGAAGGCCAGGTTGCACTGATTGAGGAAACCCCAGCAGCCTCCGGGGGCTCCATTATATCATGCAGGCTCAGGGAACTGAGGTCCCGTGCGGAACCCTCCCGGACGGGGAGCTGCTGCGGCCCCCTGGACCGCAGCGGCCTGGTTCTGTACCTGAAGCGTCGAAAGCTGAGAGCACACGTTCTGAAGTGCCCCTGACAGGGCGTTCAGCTGCTCCTGCTGCTGCTGAAGTACCTTCGCCAGGTCCCGTAGATCAGGCTGCGTAGGCGAGCTCATGGCTTCCGGTCCCTGTCTTGTCTCTTATGTTGGTGAGCCCTTAGGTCCCCTAAGGCCCCGAAAGACCTTAGAGGACAGCCGTGCAACCCCGAATCTTCACCCGCGGCGGCCACCGTTCACCAAGGGTTGAGCCCTCAGCTGCAGGCGGCCAGCAGGACTGCTGGAACCACGGGGTTGACGGTTGGCCTGGCTGGCGGTCAGCAAACACAGTCTATGGGTAACGGCTAGCAAGGGCGGCTAGCAATCCATGGGTAGAATCAATATAGTCTCTGGATAGTGGCTAGCAAGGGCGGCTAGCAATCCATGGGAACCTCAGCACAGTCTCTGGATAGTGGCTAGCAAGGGCGGCTAGCAATCCGTGGGAACCTCAGCACAGTCTCTGGATGGTGGCTAGCAAGGGCGGCTAGCAATCCGTGGGAACCTCAGCACAGTCTCTGGATAGTGGCTAGCAAGGGCGGCTAGCAATCCGTGGGAACCTCAGCACAGTCTCTGGATAGTGGCTAGCAAGGGCGGCTAGCAATCCGTGGGAACCTCAGCACAGTCTCTGGATAGTGGCTAGCAAGGGCGGCTAGCAATCCATGACACGACTCCACTGGACCTGCTTCAGGAACAGGACCGGAAGCAAAGAGGTCTTAGGTTCCTGGGTTTAAATCTCACGCCCTTCCGCCCCCCGGGAGGAGAACCCACCAATCCGGCCCCGAGGAATCGGCAGAGCTCTGGGATTGGCTCTGCCCGCACTCCAGGCGGAGTCATCACCCGAGTTCGCCAATCCCGGGCGAGGTGGGAGGAGCTCCGGCACCCTCCCGATCGACGCCCCAGCGACGTCGGCTCCGGCGCCACCATCTTGGCTGGCGCGAATCTCCTTCCGCCCTTCCCTTTCCCCGAGGCCGGCGTTCGTCCTGGCAGGTCGCCGGTCTCGGCCGGACCCGCGGCAGCGCTGGCTCCTCCGGGGACCCTCTCCTGCCGGCCTCGATTGCCGTGGAGGCCGCTGGCTCCCGCTGCCCACAGCGGGAGCGCAGGTATGGGCACGGGACGCGACAGTTCCTCTGCCAATGTCAACATATGCGTTGGTCGAGTTTGTGGTGCTCTCGACAGTCAATGCTGAGCCAGTGTGTAGAACCTCTCATGTGACTGTCTCTCCAATGTATCTATGGGATGGGCTGAGGCTTGCAGAAGCACCTGCAAGCCTGAATAGACTGTGTATGCAGTAGCCCTGAGAGCTCCTATTTGAGCTTAGCCCAGATTTCCTCCCGTAGAGTAGGCTTTGGTACCAGCTGAGAAAGCAGTGTGGAGGCAATCTGAGTTACAGCCTCTGCAGGCATAGGAGATCTCAAGGATCTTCAGAGGCTCTCATTGAGAAATAAGTTTTAGAGAAGGAGGAGTAGTCATTGCAGCATGGATGCTTCCTGTGCATCAAATATGTTGATGAAGGTGAGGTGTTGGCACAGTGCCTGGAGGGAGAACGATGGAGATGCTTCTTAGGTTTTTTTTTACCCTGCAGGTCCCTTGATACATGTGGCACCGATGAGAAGGACATAGAGTTCTTAAGTGGTCACGGTACCAAGTCCAATGTTGGACATTCTCGATGTTGTGTCAGTGCACCCAATGTATATGGTGACACTAATGCAGGTTCCACGTCCAGTGCTGAATGACCTGCCATGCTTGATGCCGATGCAAAATGTTCTTCATGCTGGATTCTGCGGGCTTTAAGTGTCCTTGTTTGCATGCGCAGACACCGCACTGTTCGTCCTGGTGCTCCACACTCAAGCACTGAACTACACCAGTTATGTTATGTTATGTTATGTTATGTTATGTTATGTTATGTTATGTTACGTTAACAGGGATTTATCTCTCATCAATTCTCTTGGGTAAGATTCAAGGCGAGTTACATCTACTCAAAAGAGTTGGAGACTGATTAACAATTATCAGGAATTACAGATAAAGAGAAAAGTCAAGTTCAATATAAAATCAAAAGTTTATAATTCCTTTAGTATAGTAAACAAATATGTTTTCAGGGCTTTACAAGATAAAAAATAACTTTTTAACAAACAAAACTCAGAAGGAAGATTATTCCAATAATGAGCTGCAGCACGAAACAAAGATTTGTTATAGGGATCTGTGCCTGAAATGGTCCTATTACATCCAGTCCACTAACTAGCCACTCGACATCCATATTAGCATGGATGGAAAAACAGTCAACAGGAGGTCAAAAGGCTTAATAGCCTGAGGAGCTCGAGTAGTGCCATACCCAAAAATGGTCGAATCCTCCTGGGCACAAGAAAGGCTCAGAAGCCTCAAAGGCTGAAAAAAGAAAAATTGAAAATAATTTAAATGGATTAAAATTAAGAAAGAAAACAAAAAATATGAGAAATAATGTCCCGAAAAAGGGAAGCCACCAAAATAGAATTTTGACACACTGAGCAGAGATTAGAAACCTAACCTCTCTGCTCCTCAGAAAATGCTACACTGCTGGTTCCGCGCTCGAGCAGCAGGCAGGAAGGCATCCGCACATGTGTGGTGGGGGTACTGCCTCAAAGTTTTAAAGTGACAGTGCACTATGGCAGTGTCCACACCAGACTCCATGAATGATGTCACCCTCATGTGAGAATAATAATGCTTGCTTGTCCTCAGAGAAAAGACAAAAGAGAAAACTCCTGTACATTGGACTTACCCCCTTTTCATTTGCTTGGGATGTTCCTTCTTGCATTTACAGCATGACTGGTTTAGTGCTTAGGGGCCCATCCTGCATAGAGCCTGAGTATCTCGGCTATTAGTCTGCTCCTGAGAGGCAAAGCAAAAAGAAAAAGGATCATTTACCTCCAAAACTCTGGCTTTTACGACCTTTGGAAAATTCTAGTTTCTCCTCTGGTTTTCCCTTACAAGGAGCTCAGCTACTGGGACATGTATTACCCCTGAATAGTCAACATATAATATATTTAAACCAATTCTTTCCAGTTATGACTTCAGGGTTACTGCGGATTATTGCAATGCACTATTTTTGGCGATTATAGTTTCCCAGTGTAGAGCCCTACAGGTCATTCAAAATGCAGCCACTAAACTGGTAATGTATCTAAATTCACACATCATGCCTGTTTTGAAACAATTGCATTGGTTGCCAATGGAATTTTGAATTCAGTATCAAATTTGTCATTGATTCATGAAACATTCAGTCCCCTGGTATTTGTCTCAGGCCTCGATGTTGCACCATTTGGGCGTTGGTTGAGATCTGAGACTGCAATGCAAGTGTCAATTCAAAGTTTGGCTGTTACAACTATGCTGAAATGAGGATGGCAGCTTTTTCAGTGAAACTGCCTAGATATCTATGCCTATGTAAGGGGACTGTACAGTTTAAACAATACTTGAAAACACTTTTTTTTTTTTTTTGCAAGCATTACCTGGTGATTAATTGATTTGACTGCTGTCAAGATAGAAGATATGATACTGATGTGCTCAGTAGATGGATTTTTGTATGTCTGTGATTTTGTGTAATTGTTGAGTATATTTTCCCCAAGTCCATCTTAATAATGGCTTATGAACTTTTCTTTTAGGAAGCTATCCAAACCTTTTTTAAACCCTGCTAAGCTAACTGTTTTTACCACATTCTCTGCAATGAATTCCAGAGTTTAATTACACATTGAGTGAAGAAATACTTTCTCCAATTTGTTTTAAATTTACTACTTTGTAGCTCCATTGCATGCCCCCTAGTCCTAGCATTTTTGGAAAAAGTAAACAAGCAATTCACGTCTATCCATCCCACTCCACTCATTATTTTTTAGGCCTCTATCATACCTCCCCTCAGCCATCTTTTCTGCAAGCTGAAGAGCCCTAGCTGCTTTAGCCTTTCCTCATAGGGAAGTCATCCCATCCTCTTCATCATTTTCATCACTCTTCTCTGTACTTTTTCTAATTCCACCATTGGGCTCATTTTCGAAAGAGAAGGATGCCCTTCTCCCAGGGACGTCCAAATCGATATAATCGAAACCCGATTTTGGACGTCTCCAATTGCAGTCCGTCGCAAGGATGGCCAAAGTTCAAGGGGGCATGTCAGAGGTGTAGCGAAGGCAGGACTTGGGCGTGCCTAACACTTGGACGTCCTTGACCCATAATCGAAAGAAACAAGGAAGTCCCTGGCGAACACTTCGACGTTTTCACCCTGACATGTTTTTATTACGAACAAGGCACAAAAAGGTGCCTGAAATGACCAGATGACCACTGAAGGGAATCAGAGATGACCTCCCGTTACTCCTCCAGTGGTCACTAACCCCCCCCCTCCCACCCTCAAAAAACATCTTTAAAAATATGCTGTGCCAGCCTCAGATGTCATACTCAGGGTCATGACAGTGCATGCAGGTCCCTGGAGCAGTTTTAGTGGGTGCAGTGCACTTCAGACAGGCGGACTTAGCCCCATCCTCCCTACCTGTTACGTTTGTGGAGGAAACAGCGAGTCCTCCAAAACCCACCACAAACCTACTGTACCCACATCTAGGTGCCCCCTTCACCTGTAAGGGCTATGGTAGTGGTGTACAGTTGTGAGTGGTGGGTTTTGGGGGGGCTCAGCACACAAGGTAAGGGAGCTAAGTACCTGGGAGCAATTTATGAAGTCCACTGCAGTGCCCCCTAGGGTGCCCAGTTGGTGTCTGGCATGTCAGGGGGACCAGTGCAATACAAATGCTGGCTCCTCCCACGATCTAATGGTTTGCATTTGGCCGCTTTTGACATGGATGTCTTTGGTTTCGAAAATCGCCGAAAGTCAGAAGCGTCCATGTCTAGGGACGGCCAAATCTAGGGACGGCCAAATTTAAGGATTTGGATGTCTCTGACGGTATTTTCAAAACGAAAGATGGACGTCCATCTTTTTTCGAAAATGCGGGATTCCCCACCCCTGGATTTTGCTGTTTTGCAAGGACGTCCAAATTGCAACTTGGACGTCCCTTTCGAAAATGCCCCTCTATATCTTTTATGAGATGTGGTGACCAGAATTGCATATAGTATTTGAGGTGCGGTCTCATAATAGAGCGATACAAAGGCATTATAACATCCTCATTTTTGTTTTCCATTCCTTTCCTAATAATACCTAACATTCTTATTTGCTTTCTTAGCCATCACCACACACTGAACAGAGGGTTTCAACGTTATCATCAACGATGACACCTAGGTCCCTTTCCTGGTCGGTGATCCCTAATGTGAAACCTTGCATCATGTAACTGTAGTTCGGGAGAGGGAAAAGATTTTGAGAAAGATTGCAGAACATTTAGTCTATTTACCTGAAATAGATCGTAAACCATATAATATTGTAAATAAACTTACATCTGAATTATGACTTCTATTGGATGTTTTGAATCATGATTTAGATATGAAGAGAGCTGAGGTGGATGCTATATAGGACAAAATTAGAGAGTGTATAAAAGAATGACTCTCTACGGTATGCAAAGAAGGTATGTGCTGAAATTATAGATGGGTCTTCCTCACATAAGTATGATATACCTTGGCACAATGCACAATTAAAACAATTGCAAAGGACTCTAACAGATGCAAAGGCTGAGCAACTGCAGCAGGGAACTAAAGATTTGCTTGCTCCTCCTTCCTCAACTCAGTCTTCCTTGCACAGTGGGACTGTGTATAAAACATCTCTGAATTATGCAGATCTAGTCAAATGTATCCACTAAGGTTGTTTCCCTCTGCCCAGGGAGGGACTATGTGTCAGTTAATTGGAGTCATACTGAAATTTTTCAGTTAGCCAAATCTTTCCTGAATTCATGGGATAACCCTATGAAATTTAAAGAAACCTGGAAGCAGTTAATAGTGTCCTATGATCCTACTTGTGACCATTCTTCTTAAAATGTTGTTTTTTTTAAATATTTCAGACTATCTGAGAATTACTCATGGTGATAATTAGTCATGGCCTGCTGAAGATCCTGTAAAAGATTATACTAAAAAGGAGGAGATAGGAGGGTATGTGAGTACAAGAAATCAATTGACACTAAATTTAGAAAACTTTTGTGAGCCCATTTCGAGTCCCTTCCGTATGTCTTACCCTCTAATCTAGCTCCCCATTTTACCTCCCCCATTTCTACTATCTCCCACCTCCATCAAAGACCTGCTCCCTTCCTTTATCTGTCACCCAATTCTTAATTTTCTGCCTTTCTCCCCTTACCCCAACATCCATTCCCTGCCTCTTTCCCCATTCTTCTTCTTCCCTTACCCAGCCAACCTCCTTATCCAATATTAATTTACCACTAGTTTTCTCCTTACCTCCAACATTCATCTCTCTGTCCCTCCATCTCTTTCTTGCCCTACATATATCCTTGCTTCTCCCTTCCAATATTTGTCCTCTTCCTTCTCACTCCTGCAGCATCAGCCCACAACCTCTATAAACCAGCCCCAGCATCAGATCCTTCTTCCTACATGATGCCCCTTTTCCCACTCACACCTCCAGTATCTGCTACCACATTCCCTCTCTCTCTCTCTCTCTCCTCCTTATACTTCATCTCTCTCTTACTCTTTTTCTGCCCCCATCCAGCATTTCCCTTCCTCCCTATTCCTCTTCCCCAAATGTGGTCTAGCATCTTCTCCCCCACCCCCATGTGGTCCAACATCTCCTTATTTCTCTTTCCCCTCTCTCAATGCAGTCTAGCATCTCCCTTTTCTTTCCTCTCACACATGGTCCACCATCTCCCTTTTCTTTTTCCTTTCCTCTATGTTGCAGCATCTCTTTCTCTATTTTTCTCCCCTTCTCTTAATCCAGCATCTTAATCTGCTCCTTTACCTTCCCTGAACATAGACCTGCATATCCTCTTTCTCTTTCCCCTTCCTCCCCCATAATCCAGCATGTCCCATCTGTCTTCCCTATCTCCCTTCTCCCCCATGGTCCAGTATCACCTCTTTCTCTTTCCTATCCCCTATGTTCCAGCATCTCCTCTCCTTCTTTTCCACCTTTTTCTAGATCTAGCATCTCTCTTTCTCTTCCTCACCAACCCAGCATCTCCATTCTCTTTTCCTTCCTCTGAACATAGTCTAGCATCTCCCCTTTCTCTTTCTTCTCTCCCATCATCCAGAATTCCCCCTATCTTTCCTCTCCCTATGTTCCAGCATCTCCCCTTTCTCTTTCCATCCCCCTGCCTTTATGATCCAGCATCTTCTCTCTTCCTTATGCTCCCTCTCTAGCTGCCTCTGTACCTCCAGATGTTGCCACTGTCAAGGCAACATTAAAACATACAATACTGGCCACAGAGCCTTTGAGCCTCTGCACTCAGTCATCAGCCATGTCCCGCACTCTCAGAAACAAGAAGTTGGAGTCAAAGGAGGTGGCACATTGCAGTGGTTGAAACAGAAACTTAACATCTGTTTTACTACTGTTGCTGTTGCTGTGGGCCCAGCTGGATGCAGCAACTGCAACGTGGGAAGAATTGGAGGCAGACAAAAAACTGAATGTGCCAGGGCCCATCGGCCCACCCCATTCCAACTCCTCTGAGCTATGTTATCAAAAACTTGCTCCAAACAGAGGTGTCACACACAAGGAGATCATCAAGGTCAGGAGAAAAATTATGTGCCTCAGTTGCTAGAGAATCTATTTCAGTTGTGAACTTTATGGATTTACCTAAGCTAACAAGGGGACACCCCAAAGTATGCAAGGAGAAATTAGATCTTGCCTGCAAATTTGCTTACCTTTAGTCCTTCCAGACCGGCCCAGATTGACTGATGGATTGTGCATGCCTTCCAGAAGGGGGAGACTGAGAATTCAGAATCTACAGAGTGAGCCATTAAGAGCCCTTGCCAGACAGAGAAAGATCCAGTAACGTAACCAAGCAATAGAAGAAAACACGTTCTGTGCCCCTGGGAACCTGGGCAGCCGCGAGCCACAGATGTAAACCAAGTCTGTGTCATATGCCAAGAGTCTCCTAAAAGCAGGAGAGATGCAGGGACCTGTTCAAATTGCATAGGATCATGCTTTTTGTTTTTTTAATTTTAAAGAATTAGAGAACAATAAAGGGACAACACAGCTCTCCCTGAACATACATACAGAAAATCACAGACAGGCTGTGGGCCAGTTCGCAGGGACTAAAGGAAAGCAAATTAGCAAGTAAGATCTAATTTCTCCTTCCTTAGCGTCCCTCCGGACCAGCCCAGATTGACTGATGGGAAGTAACAAACCAGTGAAATTAAGGGCGGGACCCCAGCAACCCCACTATGAGAACATGCTCCCCAAAAACTACATCTTGACGACTCTGCGCATCCAATCTGTAATGCTTAGAGAAGGAGTGCAAAGAAGATCAAGTCACCGCCCTGCAAATCTCCAAGGGCGGCACTAGAAAATGCTCAGCCCAGGAAGCTGCCTGCCCCCTAGTAGAATGAGCCTTCACTCCCTCAGGAACCTGTTTACCTGCCAAAAGATAGGCTGAAGCAATCATTTCCTTGAGCCATCTAGACAGAGTGGGCTTAGAAGCCGCCATGCCCTTCCGAGCACTCCCAATCAACACAAACAAGCGATCCATCTGGTGGAACTCCTCTGTAATCTTCAAATAACATCTGAGAGCTGTCCTGACATCGAGACACTTCAGACGACGCTGCTCCTCTGGACCGCAAGAACAACCCAGGATGGGCAAAACCACGGACTAGGACACATGAAAATGCGACAGGACCTTAGGAAGAAAAGAAGGTACTGGTCGCAATACCACCTGGTCCTTCGCAAATTCCAAAAACGGAAAACAACAAGAAAGGGCCTGTAACTCCGAAACCCTCTGAGCTGAAGCAATAGCAACCAGAAAACCACCTTGAGAGATCCTTCAAAAGTACAGGACTGTAAAGGCTCAAAAGGAGCACAAGAGAGAGCCGATAGGACCAGATTAAGAACCCACAAGGGAAAGACTGACCACAATGGAGGACGAAGCAGACCTGCTCCCTTTAAAAAAATGAACCACATCCGGATGAGAGGCCAAAGACTTTCCCTGGACACGTCCTCTGAAAAAGACAATGCCGCCAGCCACGCCTCAAACACTCTCCAAGTCCTGATATAGTTAAGAGAAGTGGAGTGACGAGGAGCTTGAAGCATAGTGGAAACAACACTTGAGGAATAGCCTCTCTTAGTCAAATGCGCCCGCTCAAGAGTCAAGCCGTAAGACAAAATTGATCCAGATCTGGATGAACCAACGGACCTTGGACCAACAGGCCGGAATCCTCTGCAAACTTGAGAGGAGGATCGACAATCAGATGCCTGAGATTGGCATACCAGGGCCTGTGAGGCCAATCCGGGGCTACTAACACCACTCGACCTCTGTGCGTCTCTATCCTTTGGATTAGCCGACCCAACAGAGGCCACGGAGGAAAGGCGTACAGAAGGTCTGTCGGCCAGGGCTGAAGCAGTGCATCAATCCCTTGAGACCTCAAATCTTTGTGGCGACTGAAATACCTCTGAACTTTCGCATTGGATGCCAAAGCGAAGAGGTCCAGGACTGGGAGACCCCAGCGAAACACCACAGCCCGAAACACTCCATTGCTGAGGGTCCACTCGCCCGGATCTAGAGTGGTGCAACTGAGAAAATCTGCCTGAACATTCTCCACTCCTGCCACATGAGCTGCTGAAAGGGAGTCTAGGTGCGCTTCCGCCCAGCTCATTATTTGAACTGTCTCCCGCTCAACTGATGACTTCTTGTTCCTCCCTGCCAATTGACCAATGCAGACCAAAGCACCCTCCAGAAGACGACAAAACGCTAAGAGTGCCAAACGAATTGCTCTGGTCTCCAAGAGGCTGATCAAATAGCAAGACTCCTCCTGTGACCACAGACCCTGGGCGTACTGGCCCCAACAGTGGGACCCCCACCCGGACAGGCTGGCATCTGTTGTCACTACTACCCACTGAGGAGCTTCTAGAGGCATCCCCTTGGACAAATTGGCCAACCAGAGCCACCAACGCAGAGAGTCCCTCTCTTGCACTGGAAGAGGTAACTTCTTCTGGAGAGAATCTGTCTGAGACAACCACCTGGAGAGCAGGGACTTCTGCAGTGATCTCATGTGTGCTCTGGCCCATGGCACCACCTCTATGGTTGCCGCCATGGATCCCAAGACCTGAGGGTAATCCCGTGCACACAGGAGAGAGGTCTGCAGAAATTGGTGAATCAAGCCCTGCAACTTGAGAATCCTGGCCTGAGTAAGGAACACTCGACCCCTCTGAGTGTTGAAACATACACCCAGATAGTCTAGGGTCTGTGACAGCTGCAGGCGACTCTTCTGTGAGTTGATCACCCATCCAAGGGACTGCAGGAAACAGACAACCTTCTCCGTGATTTGCCGACTCTCCTGGGAAGACTTTGCCCTGATTAGCCAATCGTCTAGATAAGGGTGAACCAGGATCCCATCCTTCCTGAGAGCTGCTGCCACCACCACCATCACCTTGGTGACGGTGTGAGGCGCCATTGCCAGAACGAAAGGGAGTGCCCAAAATTGAAAGTGTCTGCCGAGAATTGTGAAACGCAGAAAACGTTGATGGTAAGGATGAATCAGAATGTGGAGATAGGCTTCAGAAAGGTCCAAAGCTGTCAAAAACTCTCCGGAGCGCACAGCCACTATAACTGAGCGAAGCGTCTCCATACGAAAGGAAGGCACCTTGAGTGCTCGATTGACCGCCTTGAGTTCCAGAATAGGTCTGAAGGAACATTCTTTCTTGGGAACGATGAAATAGATGGAATACCGACCTTGATGAAGTTCTGCCGAAGGAACCGGGCAGATAGCTTGAAGACAGAGAAGATGTTCTAGTGTCTCCCTAACAACTCTCGCCTTGAGACGAGAGCGACAAGGAGACTCCAGAAATGCGTCCCGCAGTGGATGCACAAACTCTAAGGCATACCCTTCCTGAATAACCTCCAGAACCCACTGGTCAGAGGTGATCTGGGCCCACCTCCCGTAGAACTGCATCAAACGTGTGCCTATAGCAACTGGAAGGTGGGCCCCGAGACCTTCATTGGGAAGGGCAATCGGAGGGCTGGAAAGAAGCTGCTGAGACCCTACCTCCTCTATGAGACCCCCGAAAGGACTGATTCCAATGGAAAAAACAGGATCGCTGAGCCGGAGCCATCTTGCTTGATCAAAAACAACGGAAATCACGACCCTGACCTGAAAACAGACCACACCCAGCAGCCTTCGGACGGTCCTCCGGGAGTCTCAGAACCTTGGTCTCCCCTAAACTACTGACCAGCTTATTTAAGTCTTCACCAAATAAGGAAGAACCCCGAAAGGGAAACTTACTGAGCTTAGATTTAGAGGCCGCATCCGCAGACCAGCCCCAAAGCCAAAGGGATCTTCTAAAAGCTACCCCAAAGCTATAGATTGCCAGCAAATCATCCGACGATCTATCTAGAATTCTTTCCAACCACCGAAAACAAGCTCTAGCCACTAAGGAACCACAAATGGCTGCCTGAACTGCTAAGGTCGACACATCAAAGCTGCTCTTCAACAGTGCCTCCATACGCCAGTCCTGCACATCTTTAAGTGCATGCCCCCATCCACAGGAACTGTGTTTCGCTTAGTGACTGCTGGGACCACCGCATCCACCACCGGTGGCTTCAAAAAGGACTTGTCCGCATCAGGAACCGGATAGAGGCGGACCATAGACTTAGCTGGCCTGAAGGCCACGTCAGGGACGTCCCACTGCGCCTGAACAACATCTTTGATTTCCTGATGCATGGGAAAAGTATTACCTGGCTTGCAAACTCCTTTTATTAAGAGGTCCATTTTACGGGGCTCTGGGACGTGAGACTCCTCCTCCTCAAAACGTGAGGTAGAGGAGACCAAAGAAATTAACTCCTGCAGATCTTCCTTAAGAAATACCCTAAGAACAGACTGATCTTCTCCAGGAACAAAGGGATCCGACCCCGAGCCCCCCTGTCCAGCGTCTTCCTCTAAATCAATTGATTGGGAGGCTTCCTGCTCCTCTAAGTCTGGCATCTCTTGATCTGGGTCAGACACAAAGTCTTCCTCCAAAGTAGCAGACTCTCTAGGTCTTTTCGCAGACAAGCTGTTCTACTGCAGACATCTTACCTGCAGGGACAGCAGAGGGCTTAGATTGCTGCAACAGGAAAGCCCTGTACACCTGCAGCATGAATTCTGGGAGGAAACCCCCTACCGACCCTGCAGGGAAGAGAGTAAAGGCATCCGAAGAAGATTGATTTGAAAGGGCCGGCAGAGAAACAGAGCACTCTGCCTGCCCCGTCGGAGCAGGCAAGATGGTGGCGGTTCCCGCCGAAATCGGAACCGCCAAACTCTCTTTCCCTCCCGTCGCATCTCGGCCCCCCGATGAAAGTGCCGACACTACTGCCTCCAAGGAAATTTGCCCGGCTGAATCTTCAATGGCTGTGCAGAACTTGCAGGAGCCGTTTGCGCCTAAACCGCGGCGCTGACAAACAGAGCACCGGCGGAGCTTCTCAGCCATCACAGAGAACTGTGTGCTCTTTTTGTTTTTAAAAGGCAGAAAAAACGCCGAAGGGAAGCAAAGAAGACAGCCTACCAAACAGACACAGGAGAGCCAGTATGCCTGCCTATACTGTACCACAGAGGCAAGAAGATACTATTCACTGACTTAGAAGTGAATTATTAAGACTTCCCTGTGGGTAGTATGTTTGGGTTTTTTGGAGGGGGGGGGTTTAATCGACTGCCTCTCCCTGCCTAGACACTTTTCCCTTGAAGAAGCTAAGTCAATACACAGCACAGCAGATAGAAATGCTGTAGAACGGATAGGGGGGGAGGGAACCGGCCACCCGGGTGTGACACCCCTGAGGCTGGAATAGATCCCCGCGGACCTCAGCCTCAAAGAACAGGTCAGCAAACACCCCAGGGACACAGAAGAAATTCAAGTATTTACAAATACCAAGAAGAAAAATCTTGACAAGAAAAACAGAGAGACTGAAGGGCTCAAGACCATCCACCTGCTGGAGACTGAGATTACTGGATCTTTCTCTGCCTGGCTCACTCTGTAGATTCAGAATTCTCAGTCTCCACCTGCTGGAAGGCGTGCACAACCTATCAGTCAATCTGGGCCAGTCTGGAGAGACGCTAAGCAAATAGTGATTGGACAAAGATAACAATGGAGAATAAGGGACAGGGAAAGGGAAAGGGAATTGGACTTGATATACCACCTTTCTGTGGTTACAATCAAAGTGGTTTACATAAAAATCTCATTCATGCCCTACCTCACCCAAACCAATATCAGGTCAGAAAAAAAGTTTAGATTAAGAGTATGGCCTAAATTATGGATAATGATATGAATAAGTTGGTAAACACTAGGATTGCATATGAAAAATAGAAACTCAGACTCCAGGTTTAATTTTTTATTTGTTACATTTGTATCCCACATTTTCCCACCTTTTGCAGGCTCAGTGTGGCTTACATATAATCGATAACGGTGGTTATTAGCAAGGCCATCTATCTTGAAATTAAAGTCACCTAGAATGATCAAATTCTGAATATACATAGTCAAGACAGAGATCAATTAAAGGAATAAAATCCATAAAAAATGCTTTTTCTCCAGAATCAGATTGCTTTGTCCAGTGGGTTCAAAGCACAAGAAACAAAGGAGAAATCTGTGCAACATTTGCACAACAGAAGAGTGATAATAGGAACATAGAAACATGACAACAGTTAAGGGCCAAATGACCCATCCAGTCTGCCCTGTCACAGTAACTACTAACTCCTTGTTTTCCTAAGGGATTCCATGTGTCTGTCCCATGCTATCTTAAATTCCGACACAGTCTTCGACTCCATGACCTCCACCGGGAGGCCGTTCCACGCGTCCACCACCCTTTCTGTGAAAGAGTATTTTCTTAGATTCTTCCTATTACCTCTTAACTTCATCCTATGCCCTCTCATTCCAGAGTTTTCCATCATTTGCAAAAGGCTCACCGCCTATACATTAACGCCACTGAGGTATTTAAACATCTCTATCATATAATGATGCAGATAAAGGAAAATTCACAAAAACAAAATTATATTCTTACAACATAAAGGCATGAAACCAACCAGAGGCGGACAGCCCCAAAAGGTTCTGTTCAGTGTCTAATTTATTATGTAGCTTACAATTAGGATACAACTGCTTATTATATGGCAATGCATCTTTAAATAAAATCTGTATTATCAAAGCTATGTTTATGCTGGAGCTGACAGTGCTCCTCCATAAATTTTGCATGAAGCTCAGATTAAAAAAAAAAAAAAAAAAAATATATATATATATATATATATATATACTAGTAAAAAAGGCCCCTTTCTTACAGAAATGAAACGAGCGCTAGCAAGGTTTTCCTCGGAGTGTTTAAGTTTGACAGAGTGTGTTTGACAGTGACTGTGTGTGAGAGCAAGAGAGTGAATGTGCGAGTGTGTGTGTGTAACAGAGAGAGAGTGAGACTGTCTCCTCTGTCCCCTGCCCCCCCTCTCCAGCCACTCAGCGATTCATCTCTCTCCCCTGCTCCCCCTCCAGGCACCCAGCGATTCTCCTCTGTCCCCTGCCCCCCCTGTAGCCACCCAGCAATTCTCCTCTCTCCCCTACCCCCCCCCTCCAGCCACCCAGCGATTCTCCTCTCTCCCCTGCCCCCCTCCAGGCACCCAGTGATTCTCCTCTGTCCCCTGGCCCCCCCTCCAGGCACCCAGCAATTCTCCTTTGTCCCCTGGCCCCCCCTCCAGGCACCCAGTGATTCTCCTCTGTCCCCTGGCCCCCTGTAGCCACCCAGTGATTCTCCTCTCTCACCTGCCCCCCTCCAGGCACCCACCGAGTCTCCGTCGCTCCTTTGAAAGCCCTGCCCGTCTGTAACCTTCCCTTCGAGTTTGTTACTTCTGATGTCCTGCCTTCTGACAGGCAGGGCTTTCAAAGGAGTGACAGAGACTCGGTGGGTGCCTGGAGGGAGGGCAGGGGAGAGAGGAGAATCGCTGGGTGACAATGACGGACTGGGCAGGCGGGTTGGACGTTTTTTATAGACCGTTGATTGGTTCCTCGTTTTTGTGACGTTGCGGGACAGTGAGAGCCAATGAAACGCTGAGTCACAGACTTACGAACCCTACACTGCCACGGAGTCAGCTTCAGAACGTTGGAGGTGCTTTTTATTATATAGGATATATATATATATATATATATATATATATATATATATATATATATATATATTCTAATTTAAAAGTTATTTCGAGTATGTGACTAGTAAACCTGGAGGCAGTGAGAGGTGCTGGCCTTAATTTCATTCTAACAGCAGGGTCAAGATTACTATATCTCCTCCTCCCAACCAAAAGCTCCTGAGAATGTAGTGAATTTCAGTAAACTGATTTTACCACAATGCTAAATTAAAGCTGAGGAGTCAGCCAGCATCTCTTCTTTCTAGACAGTCAGTCCGTGAGAACAGTTTCCTCTGACCCATGGATGCACAACTCCTACTCACAGTTCACCATGAAATCATCGTCTATTAATTTCCTAACAGTGCATCACAGAAGGAAAGAACTCTCATACACACATACAGACAAATGTACAGAGGCATAGCAAAACAGAGATTTATGAAACTAATGTAAGCTGTTCTATTTTTGGATCTTTTCACTCCCAATGAGAAAACAGTCTCCTCCATCTGGAGTCAGTGAATTGAGTATATTATGAGAACTTGTAATATGGCTCAGTTAATAACAGAATGATACATGGGCAGGATAGAGGAAACCTGCACACATACAAATTGAACGCAGCAACAAAAAATAGAAACTACATTAAATTATAAAGATAACTAATGTACATTATTTAAAAAAAAAAACATTTCAGTTGACAAATCAGAAGCCAAACCGGAAGAAGACAGATCTGTGATTAATAGAGTGGAGGAGTGGCCTAGTGGTTAGGGTGGTGGACTTTGGTCCTGAGGAACTGAGTTCAATTCCCAGCACAGACAGCTCCTTGTGACTCTGGGCAACTCACTTAACCCTCCATTGCCTGCCACATTGAGCCTGCCATGAGTGGGAAAGTGTGGGGTACAAATGTAACAAAAAAAAAATATATATATAGTACTTGTACTACACACAAATATACACTGCTAAAAGAAAATGGTCCAATTTATGTCCACATTAAACATCATAAGGCTATACTATTTATCATCTATCAATCCAGCATTTATTTTCTACTTATTTATTTAGTAGGATTTATTTACTGCCTTTTTGAAGAAATTTACCCAAGCCAGTATACAGCAAGATGCTCCCAATGGAATAAAAATGTCCATGGTATCCAGTGGTGTGCTGGTAAATTTTTAACAACAGGCTCTCTCCCCGGTCCACCTTGGCGCCCCCCCTCCACCTCGGTGCCCCCCCCCCCCCCCCGTCCACCACTGCACCCCCCACCCACCTCAGCGCCCCCCCCCCAAAAAAAAAAAACTGCAGAGCTGGCTATACCCGGGGGTGGGGGGGCGGCGGCCAATACATTACTCTCTCCAGGAAAAAAAAATTAAATGATCCCAGGTTCCAATCTAATTCATGTTTAATATGGGATAAAATGCCATAAATAAGTAAATAAATATAAACTTTTAACGTTCAGCACCTGATTCTCAAAGTGGACATATTCCAAACACTATAATGAAAATAAAATTATTTTTTTTCTACCTTTGTTGTCTGGTGACTTTGTTTCTCTGATCATGCTGGTCCAGTATCTGATTCTGCTGCTCTCTATCTGTTCCCTTGACTCCGTTTCCAGGGCTTTCTTTCCATTTATTTCTTTTCTTTCCTCCTTTCTTCTTCATTTCTGGTCCTCCGCATACTTGACTGTACAGTGGATCCAGCTTCTGCCTATTTTCTCCATCCATGTGCAGTTTCTCTCCTCACTTCCTTTTCCTTCATCTAATCTCCTTCCTCTATCTTCCCTCCATGTCCAGCATTTCTTCTCTCTCCCTTCCCTCCCCTCCATCCATGTCCAGAATTTCTCTTGCTCTCCCTACCATCCATGTCCTGAAACTCTCCTCTATCCCCTGCCCCTCTCTATCCATCCATACTCAGCAATTCTCTTCTCTCCCCTGCCCCCTCTGCCCATCCATGCCCAGCAATTCTCTCCCCTGCCCATCCATGCCCAGCAATTCTCTCCCCTGCCCCCCTCTGCCCATCCATGCCCAGCAATTCTCTCCCCTGCCCATCCATGCCCAGCAATTCTCTCCCCTGCCTCCCTCTGCCCATCCATGTCCAGCAATTCTCTCCCCTGCCCCTTCTGCCCATCCATGCCCAGCAATTCTCTCCCCTGCCTCCCTCTGCCCATCCATGCCCAGCAGTTCTCTCCCCTGCCCCCCTCTGCCCATCCATGCCCAGCAATTCTCTCCCCTGACCATCCATGCCCAACAGTTCTCTCCCCTGCCCCCCTCTGCCCATCCATGCCCAGCAGTTCTCTCCCCTGCCTCCCTCTGCCCATCCATGCCCAGCAGTTCTCTCCCCTGCCCCCCTCTGCCCATCCATGCCCAGCAGTTCTCCTCCCTCCCCTGCCCTCCCGCTCCCATCCAGGTCTAGCGATGTCCTTCGCCAATCGCCCCCCACCCTCCCCAGCAATTCTCCTCCCTCCCGCTCCCATCCATGTGTAGCGATGTCCTTCGCCCCCCCATCCTCCCCTGCCGCTCCCATCCGTCAGTTTCAATTACCTGCCTCGAAGCGCCGCCTTATTTAAAGCCCTTCTGCCCGTCTCCAGCTGCCTTCCCTGCTTACTTCTCAGGAGTTCGGTTCGCGCCCTTAGTCCCGCCGCAGGAAAAGGAAATGACGTCAGAATGACGTCAGAAGGCTGGACTAAGGGTGCGAACTGAACTCCTGAGAAGCAAGCAGGGAAGGCAGCTGGAGACAAGCAGCAGGGCTTTAAATAAGGCGGTGCTTCAAGGCAGGTAATTGAAACTGACGGATGGGAGCGGCAGGGGAGGATGGGGGGGCGAAGGACATCACTAGACATGGATGGGAGCGGGAGGGGCGGTAAGCATGGCGCCCTCCTGCCATGCTTACTTCGTGCAATGGAGCCGGCTCACCCCGTACAACAACCGGCTCGCAAGAGCTGTCAAAATTTAACAAGCGGCTCTTGCGAGCCGGTGCGAGCCGGCTCCAGCACACCACTGATGGTATCCATTTGCTTCTTGGAAGGTAGGATGTTTAACATCGATGTCGGCTACTCAATG
This sequence comes from Microcaecilia unicolor, assembly GCF_901765095.1. NCBI lineage: Eukaryota > Metazoa > Chordata > Amphibia > Gymnophiona > Siphonopidae > Microcaecilia > Microcaecilia unicolor. The sequence goes on from NC_044031.1 coordinate 410,817,680, forward strand.
TGCTTTAAAGCCAACTGGATAGTCAGTGATAGGTGTCAATCCACCAACTGAATCCTCTACCATGTTACTTCTTCCAAGCCTCCTTTAGCAAACTCACCCAGTCAGTTTCCAGCTATAATCCACTATACTAGTTAACCAGTCCAGGTATCTCAGCTTCCAGCTGTGACATACTGCAAGCCTGAAGTACATATAACCCCAGAACTGCCCCACTATCCCCATACCCCCTCCCCCACTTCACTACTTCACTCTTACATTGGCTTGAGCTCCCAGAATTACCAGCAGGGAATGTCCCTTTGGATTTTGTAATGCTGCTTTTCACTGATCATGTGTCCAATGTACCAACTGAACGTAACAATGTAACAATTGCATTTATTCATAAACTTTTGCAGCCGCTTTGTAACTAACTGGCAGTCATAGACATTTGTGTGAATAGAGCAAGTTGCATATAAAGGAAGGAAAAAGCCTCAAAGAGCACCAGATCGACAGATCTATAGAGCTAAAGGCGATCAAAATGATCTGTTCCTCATCATTGGCTAAAATACCTTCCCAGTGTCCATACCTTGCTGTGTGAGTTGCATCAAAATATCCAAAATGGCAACCAAAATTCCAAAGTGCAAAACATTAAACAAAATGGCTGGAGGGTTAAGCACACCTTCAAGCAGGTGGAGAGTGAGAATATTGAGAGAGCCCATAAGAGCCCTGCTCAGCCCCTGAAAGTCTCAATATACCAGTAACAAAGCAAGAGGAAAGAAGAAAGGCAACCTGACATCTGTGCTCCGCTTGGCAACTACAGGCATGGATACATGCAAAGACAGTGCTGGCATTTGACCAACAAAAGAATCACAGAAATTCAGACAAGAGCAGAAGAATCTGTGCTTGTTTTCGGTTTTGTTGTTGTTTTGATTTTGTTTTACCAGCATTTCACCACAGAGGCAAGAGCAAAACCAGACACCAAAAGAACCAAGCAACTCTGCAAATCCAACAGAAATCCACAAAGAGAGGGATCTGGGCCAGTCCGGAGAGACTAAAGGAAAGCAAGGTAGGACCTAATTTCTCTTTCCTTAGCATCCCTCCAGACTGGCCCAGAATGACTGTTGGAAAGTATCAGAACAGTAAATTAAGGTAGGGACCCAAAAAGCTCTGCAGAAAGAAATTACATCCCAACGCATCTGAACATCCACTCTGTAATGTCGGACAAACAAATGAAAGGAAGACCAGGTGGCCGATTTACAAATATCCACCGGAGACACCAACAGCTGCTCTGCCCAAAACAACTACTACTACTTATCATTTCTATAGCGCTACTAGACGTATGCAGCCTGCCCCCTGGTAGAATGCCTTTAGAACATCTGGCAACAGACCTGCCTTTCAGAATATATACCAAACCAATTGCCTCCTTAATCCACCTGGTAATAGTAGCCTTAGATGCCACCAGACCTTTATGACAACCACCTAGCAAAATGAAAAGATGGTCTGAATGGTGAAACTCCTCCATCCGTCGCACATACTCCTTCAACACCCACTGAACATCCAGCTTACGCAAAGAATGCTGCTCCTCGGACTCCTTGGAAGAACTCAGGGACAGAAGGACTAGAGACTGATTAATATGAAAAGGTGTCAAGACCTTTAGAAGAAAGGAAGGAACACCACCACACAATCCTCAAAGAACTCCAAAAAGGGTGCCTTGCAAGAAAGGGCCTGCAATTCTGACACCTGTCTCACCAAAGAAATGGTGACCAAGAACACTGACTAAAGAGTAAGGTCTTTGAGGGAAATCAAAGCCAGTGGCTCAAAAGGAGGATGAACCAGAGCTCAGAGCACAAGATTAAGATCCCAAGGAGAAAAAGATGCATGTCTAGGATGACTTCCGGATGACTCGCCAAGGGCTTGCCCTTAACATGGCCCCAAAAACAAGCAAGCGCCGCCACCTGAACCTTAAGAGAAGCTAAGGCCAAGCTCTTCTCAAAACCACCCTGCAAAAAAATCAAGACTCTGTGGCACTAAAGCATGCAACAGAACCAACCCCATGGTCATCACACACGGTCTCGAAAATTCTCCAGATCTGAATATACACCAAAGAAGTAGAGTGGCAGCGGGAACACAGAATCATAACAATCACCTTCACCAAAATATCCATGCTTCCTCAACTAAGCCCTCTCAAGAGCTAGGCCATAAGACAAAATTGAGCCAAATTCGGCATGGAAATCAGACCCTGAGATAGAAGACCGACTGACTTGGGAAGCTGAAGCGGCAATCCACACTACTAGACAGCTCAGATCTGCGTACCACGGATGCCATGGCCAATCTGGAGCTACCAGGATCACCAGACCTGCATGCCCTTCTATTCTCTTAATGACCCGTTCTAACAGAGGCCAGGGAGGAAACACGTAGAGAAGGCATGTCGGCCACGTTCAAAGCAAAGCATCCATGGTCACTTCCATCCAACTTGGAGGGTTCAATGGCACTCCTTTTGACAAGTTGGCTGTCTGCAACCACCACCTGAGATCTCGACGCACCAGTGCTGGCAATGGCAACTTAACCCCAAGGGATTCAACTTCATCGACCACTGCAAGAGGAGATACCATTATAGAAACCTCATGTGAGTCCTTGCCCACTGGAATGCCTCAACGGCTGCTGCCATTGATCTCAAAACCTGGATAGACCCAGGCATATGGAATCAGCTGACTCAGCAGCTCCCGAACCTGACTGTAGATTGAGAATGTGTGGCAACAGAAAAAACACTCTGCTCCGAAGAGTGCCTAAGATGACCCCCAGATATTCCAATGACTACGTCAGAACCAAATGACTCTTGAGCAGATTGATCACAAAACCTAAAGATTCCAAGAACTGAACTACCTGAGCAGTCACCTGACCGCTCTCCTGCTATGACTTTGTGCAAATCAACCAGTAATCCAGGTACTGTCACGACTGTGGCCGTGACTCTTCTTTGACTCACCTTATTTCCGATGGTCAGCTTTTGAGCTGGCCACTGTCTGCATTGTTGTTTCTTTCCTGTGTGTTTCAAGCCTCACTTTGGTGTTCAGTGTGTTTCCTGCCTCTGTCCTGTTTATAAGGAAGTGGTGGACTTTTATTTGGGGCCTTTGCAATGCCAAAGGTCTCCAGGTTAGTCCGTATGCAGTGAAGCACTTCTGCCTTGTTCATAGTCTGTGTGCCTGTGGGCACTTCTGTCTTGATATCTTGTTGCTTTGTTCATAGTCTGTGTGCCCGTGGGTACTTCTGTCTTGATTCCTTGTTTAGGGTGCCCTTGGGCACTTCTGCTTCTGTTCTTCTCGGTCTGTTTGTGTGCTAGGTTCTGCCTTCAGCCATAGTTCTGTTGTTTGTCTGTGTGGGTCAGCTTTGTATCCTGCTTGTGTCTGCCCTGTTTGTCTTCAGCTCCAGTTCCCTTCCTGCTTGTGTCTGCCCTGTTTGTCTTCAGCTCCGGTTCCCTTCCTGCTTGTCTCTGCCCTGTTTGCTTTCAACTTCCATTCCAGCCTAGCCTGTTTGAAAATTCTGAATCCTGCTTGAGTATCCTGAATCCTGTTCCTACCAAGCTTGTTTGAGTATCCTGAATCCTGTTCCAATATCCTGAATCCTGTTCCAATATCCTGAATCCTGTTCCTGCCAAGCTTGTTTGAAAATCCTGAATCCTGCTTGAGTATCCTGTATCCTGTTCCTGCCAAGCTTATTTGAGAATCCTGAATCCTGCTTGAGTATCCTGAATCCTGTTCCAGTCAAGCCAAGTCCGGTCCTGCATCCGGTTCCTGTCAAGCCAAGTCCATCCCAGCATCCGGTTCCAGCCAAGCCAAGCTTGTTAGTCCAGTCCTGCTTGGGGGGTTTTGCTTCCTGCTGCTGCTAGACGACAGTAGGCCATGGGCTCATGTTGTTCCAGAGTCCGTGAGTGTTGGTTTAAAACCTGGGATCGTGACAGATTGCAAAGGCCATGAGCTCGGCAAAATCATCCTTCCAGCTGGGCTTCCAGCCCATGACTTTTTTCTCTGTTGGCAATCCGGGTCTCAGCCCGGGTTCCGCTCCTAGTTCTAGTTCGGATTCCAGTCCCAACTCAGTTTTCGCTTTTGGTCATTTTATGACGCTCCAGAATTACCGTAATAAACCTTTTTCTGATCCAGCCTTGAAGAATACTCCCGAAGCTGCAGCTGAGAGAGAGCGTGTCTGGAGGCTTGGGTTCTTTGTAAACCCAGTTTCTGCTATTGATCCTTCTATCAAACTCTTCAAATACCGCTACAAACTTATCTTGGATCCAGCCCTGCGAGATACTCCTGAAGCCGACGCTGAAAGAAGGTGTCTGGCTCTCCTGCAGTCTTTTTGGAGCTCCGGCTCACTTTCTGATTCCAGTCCGAGTCTCAGTCCCGGTTTGGCTCCTGATTCCAGTTCGGGTCCCAGTCCCAGTTCAGCTCCTGATGCCAGTCCGGGTCCCAGTCCCGGTCCAGCTCCTAGTCAGAATTCCAGTTCCAGTCAAGACTCTGATCCAGTCCGGGTTACAGTCCCAGTTCAGCTTCTGATGCCAGTCCGGGTTCCAGTTCCGGTCCAGCTCCTGTTCAGAGTTCCAGTTCCAGTCAAGAATCTGATGCCAGTCCAGGTCCCAGTCCCAGTTCAGCTCCTGATGCCAGTCCGGGTCCCAGTCCTGGACCAGCTCCTGATTCCAGTTTGAGTTCCTGTCAAGATGCTGATTACAGTCTGAGTTCCAGTTCCAGTCAAGACTCTGATTCCAGTCTGGGTCTCAGTCCCGGTTCAGCTCCTGATTCCAGTCCGGGTCCCAGTCCACGTCCGGCTCCTGATTCCAGTCTGGGTCCCAGTCAAGACTCTGATGCCAGTCCGGGTCCTAGTCCCGGCTCGGTTCCAGATTACAGTCCGGGTCCCAGTCCCGGTTCAGCTCCTGATTCCAGTCTGGGTCCCAGTCCCGGGCCAGCTCCTGTTCAGAGTTCCAGTTCCAGTCAAGACTCTGATTCCAGTCTGGGTTCCAGTCCCAGTTCAGTTCCTGATGCCAGTCCAGGTCCCAGTCCCAGTCCAGCTCCTGATTCTACTTCGAGTTTCTGTCCTCAAGTTCCAGATTTGCTTGTTACTTCCAGTCTAGTAATCCATGTTCATGTTTTGAAACCCATCAGTAGGTTTCACCACAGTTACCCTTGAAAACCTGAATCTCCCATGGGGACCACGGAAGCCTTGAGGGGGAGGTACTGTCACAACTGTGGCCATGAGCCCTCTTTGACTCACCTTATTTCCGACGGTCAGCTTTTGAGCTGGCCACTGTCTGCATTGTTGTTTCTTTCCTGTGTGTTTCAAGCCTCACTTTGGTGTTCAGTGTGTTTCCTGCCTCTGTCCTGTAGAGTTTCCACTTCCTGTGTGTTTCAAGCCTCACTTTGGTGTTCAGTGTGTTTCCTACCTCTGTCCTTTAGGGTTTCCACTTCCTGTGTGTTTCAAGCCTCACTTTGGTGTTCAGTGTATTTCCTGCCTCTGTCCTGTTTATAAGGAAGTGGTGGACTTTCATTCGGGGCCTTTGCAATGCCAAAGGTCTCCAGGTTAGTCCTTGTGCAGTGAAGCACTTCTGCCTTGTTCATAGTCTGTGTGCCTGTGGGCACTTCTGTCTTGATTTCTTGTTGCCTTGTTCATAGTCTGTGTGCCTGTGGGCACTTCAGTCTTGATTTCTTGTTGCCTTCTTCATAGTCTGTGTGCCTGTGGGCACTTCTGTCTTGATTTCTTGTTGCTTTGTTCATAGCCTGTGTGCCCATGGGCACTTCTGTCTTGATTCCTTGTTTATGGTGCCTGTGTGCACTTCTGCTTCTGTTCTTCTCAGTCTGTTTGTGTGCTAGGTTCTGCCTTCAGCCATAGTTCTGTTGTTTACCTGTGTGGGTCAGCTTTGTATCCTGCTTGTGTCTGCCCTGTTTGTCTTCAGCTCCAGTTCCCTTCCTGCTTGTGTCTGCCCTGTTTGCTTTCAACTTCCATTCCAGCCTAGCCTGTTTGAAAATTCTGAATCCTGCTTGAGTATCTTGAATCCTGTTCCTACCAAGCTTGTTTGAGTATCCTGAATCCTGTTCCAATATCCTGAATCCTGTTCCTGCCAAGCTTGTTTGAAAATCCTGAATCCTGCTTGAGTATCCTGTATCCTGTTCCTGCCAAGCTTATTTGAGTATCCTGAATCCTGTTCCAGTCAAGCCAAGTCAGGTCCTGCATCCGGTTCCTGTCAAGCCAAGTCCGGTCCTGCATCCAGTTCCTGTCAAGCCAAGTCTGTCCCAGCATCCGGTTCCAGCCAAGCCAAGTTTGTTAATCCAGTCCTGCTTGGGGGTTTTTTGCCTCCTGCTGCCGCTCGACGAGAGTAGGCCAAGGGCTCACGTTGTTCCAGAGTCTGTGACTGTTTGTTTAAAGCCTGGCATCGTGACAGGTACAGGTGAACTAGAATGCCCTGCTTGCGAATGGAAACCACCACTACCACCATAATCTTGGTACGTCTGTAGAGCTGCTGCAAGACCAAACGGCATTGCACAAATCTGAAAATGGTGCCCCAACAAAGCAAAATGAAGGAAATGCTGGTGCATCTGCTAAACGGGATGTGCAGATAGGCCACCATAAAATCCAAAGCCATGAGAAAATCTCCAGAATGCACAGCCACAATGACCAACTTCATCATAGAAGAATTTTCCAGAGTCTGTTGTTCTGTCTGTTTGCCTGTCCTATTTAGATTGTGAGCTCTTTGAGCAGGGACTGTCTTTTCATGTATGGTGTGCAGCGCTGTGTATGCCTTGTAGCGCTATAGAAGTAATAAGTAGTAGTAGTAGTCTCTAAGGGGAGGGTTTTGAGTTGTGGGTGGTGAAGAATCCAGCCCAAGGGGGAGGGTTCCTGAGTAAGTTTCAGAGGAAAATGTTCCAGGTTGTTGAGTGACAACAGTGTGGGAGGAGTTAAGAGTTAATAAATGTTATGAATGGGGAATGCACAAGGTCTTTGGTTGCCTGTACCCCCACCAGGACTCTTAGAGGAGAGGGAAAGTCCTGGATGTGTTCAAGAAATTACTGCTGACCAAAGAGGTAGTTTCTGTTAATTCCAGCATTAACCGTGAGGAGAAGTGCTCCATGTGGGATATAGGGGGTCCCAGCCTGGCAGCAGGCACAGTGAAGAGCTGTTCAAAGTCAAAGGTGGCAGCCTGGAGAGGTACTCCTTTGAAGAAGAGAGATGGACAGACAGGGAGGTCTGTCCAAATGAAAAATCTGCTTGCTGCACAAGTGCTGCAGGCACAGCCTTAGAATGTTTCACTTGAAGGTATGTGTATGGACAGGAGGAGCTGTAAATATGTATATACTTTAGGATTATAAATTGCATTTGAGAAGATGCACCATATCCCTAAATTGCTTTGGATTACAATTTGCATTTTGACATTAAGTGGATTATAATTTCACTGTTTGCTTCAAGAAATAATTGAACTGCCTGTTGCAGAAGTTCAGTAAAGTTTGGCTATTTTTGCATAACTCTCTGGACTGGAGTCTTTTCTGTGAGTGACAGTGAAATTTATTTACTCCCAGACTGGTAAATAAAAAGAGAACAGAGAGTAAAGAGAAATAAAGATCCAGCTCAAAACCCTAAGGCCTTCCGGATTTTTATCTGGCCCGGGCCTGCGCCCAGCTCAGAGAATTAGAAGGACCAAGAGCTTGACTAGGTGTGGAAAAAGAAGTGTTGTCTGATGGATATCTTTGTGGCCCTGTTCTCAGGGTGCCCCAGACCCACAATAAGCTAGCTGATGCCCTGGAACAGTGTGGATGCTGAGACCAGGGTTACACATGTTACAGTTTGTAAATTTATACCTCAGATACATTGCCTTAAATCTTACTCTTTGGGACAGTCCACTCTCGGTATATCTGGTTTGTATCAGAAGCAATGGAAAGTGAAAATGACTTCCCCTACTTCTCTGTTTCTCAGCCCACTGTTCCAGAGCTGCCAAGTTACCCAAATTCTAGGAGAGTAGTCCTATTTTTGAACGTTTATCCTCAATTCAGTGTTCTATTTGTAGTCCCTGATACCACCGATTGAAATCCAGGACTTGGTAATTTGGTAGTAACGAACAAACTATTACTGCTATCATATGTATTCTGTTGACATTGTAAGTAGTATACTATGCCATACTTTGTATTGTTATTTGAATATTTTTACTGTTGTAATTGCCTATTGCTCATGTTTGATTTATTCTTATAGTACACCAACTTGCATGAATTCCTTCAAAAAGGTAGTAAATAAATCCTAATAAATAAATACACACAGCTAAGCTCTGCACTTTTCCCTGCTATGTCTGGAGAGGTAAAATGCATGTGGGGGGGAGGTAGTAGTGAGAAAAGAAGTAAATCTGGGGAGGGGTTCATAGTAGGGCCAGGAGTCCACAAATATTGCCTAGGGCCCAATATAATTTTAATCCAGCCCTGTTATGGCAAAATGTCGTTGTCAATGACAATGAGCTCTGATATGTATGTGACATCACCTTCTGAAATATTAACTCAGTAGAGAACTGGAAATGTGCAGGCTTTGTCATGGTTGAGGGTGGATATACAACTTTCATGAACTTTCCCATTTTTCTATCAGAAAATTTATTTTATTTTATTTGTTACATTTGTACCCCACATTTTCCCACCTGTTTGCAGGCTCAATGTGGCTTACATAGTACCAGAGAGGTGTTTGCCAACTCCGGTGTGAACAAATACAATGTGATTAGTGGCAAGATAAAGTCCATGTGGCAGAAGTCACATTAGGGATCTTAGAGCAGAAGAGTTGTGTTATGTTCATTACGTTCTTTGAATTTCTTGTGTAGCCGAGATCAGGCATTTAAGTTGGATCGGAGGGGTATGCCCTTTTAAACAGGGTGGTTTTTAGTATTTTCCGGAAGTGTAGGTGGTCATGCGTCTTTGTCAAAGCGTTTGGTAACTCGTTCCACAGTTTTGTATGTGATGTTTTTGAAAACAGAACGGAAGCCGAAGAAAAAGCAATGAAAGTGGAACAAAAAGATATGAAGGTACTACTACTACTACTACTATTTAGCATTTCTATAGCGCTACAAGGCATACGCAGCGCTGCACAAACATAGAAGAAAGACAGTCCCTGCTCAAAGAGCTTACAATCTAATAGACAAAAAATAAAGTAAGCAAATCAAATCAATTAATGTGTACAGGACGGAGGAGAGGAGGGTAGGTGGAGGCGAGTGGTTACAAGTGGTTATGAGTCAAAAGCAATGTTAAAGAGGTGGGCTTGGATTTGGTATACTGTCTTTCAGTAATACAACCAAAGTGGTATATAGATAGATATATATACACACACACATATACATGGACAGAGAGAGATAAGGACCCAGCATGGTTAACTTTTTTTTCTTTTGGTTTTGGTTCAGTCTGGGAAGTCTCTCCAGATTATTATTGATTAGGAACTAAACCTACTGAAATTAGAGCTCCCCTCCCACTTGCCTTAAGAAACATAATCCAGCAAAAGGGGGGAGGGGGAGTGACACTCAGACTCCTCTGAGTTATCCTCTTTCAGGGCCTGCATCCAGAAATGCACCCTAAAAATTACCTCAGGTGTGTGGGTTGAGCTGGGAAGAAAGTCTGGTGCTTTGGCATAGTATCTCTGGATGAAGCACTGCTGCCATTCTGAACACTGGGCCTCTAACTCAAGTTCCCTCAGGGCTATCAGCTAAAATAGGAAAACATCCCTCCTCATGGTGTGGATGCAAACTCCCACCTGTTTCCGTTAACCAGTATTGTAGCCTGGAACAATTGCTGGAGAGTTTAAAGCTCTTCTAACGTTTTGAGGTGAGGAAACAACTTCCCATCTAGGGGAAAAGGAGAAAACAGCAGTGAACAAGGATGAGAAGGGGTGGGGGGAGAAGAATTTGGAGTCTGAAAAGTATCATCCCTGCTGTAGGTCCAATTTAATTGTTTTATGCTTTTTTTTTTTTTGTAAGCGACACAGATTAAAACTTGTGGTGCTCTCTGGAACAATCCAGTATGCATCTGCCCAAGCAACAAAAGGTCCCTTTCTGTAATGCACCCAGGCTCAACAACCACTGCAGCGGCAATGATAAGCAAGGGAGCACTCACTACCCTGCATATACCAGGGAATTACCGTATCATGGGAACCCCATACTGCTACCAATTAGAATCAGATCTTACTCTTCTTCAACTATGACCAATAAGAAAGAAACAGAGCATACCCAGAAACCCCAGCTGATGTCTTCCAAGGGTGGGATTTCAGAACAGTGATGCTAACTAAAGAGAAGAAAATTATCAGGTAAGACAAGGTTTCTTCTTTCTTAGCATCAGCATACACTATTCTGAACCAGCAGGATGTACTGAAGCAGACCTAATGGGCAGGGAAGACAAGCCCTCCACCCCGAATGACCACTCTGCCAAAGTCTGAACCCTGGTCAGAACATCCAACCAGTAGTGCTTAGCGAAGGAATGGAGCAATGACCATGTCACCGCCCTGTAAATCTCCTCAGGCGAAACAGCCCAGGCCTCCATTGAAGATGACACCTGAGTCCTGGTCGAGTGGGCCTTCAGTCCTTGAGGCACCAGATAACCCATACAAATATAAGTGGACTCAATAACCACCATAATACACCTTGCAATAGTTTCCTTGAAGGTCGCCTGACACTTACGAGGGCCATGAAAGAACACAAATAGGTGATCAAAGAAATGGAACTTACTAGTCTACTCCAGGTAACAGAGAAGTACCCTCCAGACATCCAGTTTGTGTACCCTCCAGTCTGCAAAAGAAAAAACTTCTGCCCTGAGGGAAGGTAAACATACCTTCTGATTCACATGGGATGGAGACACCACCTTCAGCAGAAAGGATGGGACCGAATGCAAGGACACTGAATCCTCCACAAAGGAGAGATATGGGGCCCAGCATGATAGGGCCTGAATTTCTGAGACCCTCCGAGCAGAGGTGATCACGAACAGAAACACCGTCTTTAGTATGAGGTCCTTGTTGGAAGCCGAGCACAAAGGCCTGAATAGTGCCCCCGACAATGCCCGGAGAACCAAGCTGAGGTCCCACAAATGGTCCTATGCAAGGGTCCATGTAAAGGTCCCTGCAAAGCCAAAGACGTGCCCTTCACCTTCTCCCTAAAGCTAGAAAGCACCACCACTTGGACCCTCATGGAGCTCAAGGCAAGTCCCTGCTCCAGGTCCTGCTGCATGAACCTCAAAATGTCAGGAACCAATGGGCCCATTCTGCACACCAGGAGTCAAAAACCCAACAGACCCTGACATAAGCCAGGAACATGGAGGTCTTCCTGGACCACAGAAGGGTAGCAATCACTGCAGGAGAAAATCCACGCTTCCCTAAGCACCACATTTCATACCGTAAGCCAAAATGGATCCAAATCCTCCATGTCTACCAGCCCCTGCTGAAGGAGCCCCCAATCCCTGGGCAGAGAAAGAGGATCACTTACTACAGGTACTAGAGATCCACATACAAAGGTCAGCAGAGCCAATCCAGCACCACCAGCAAAACTAAATGAGGATGATGTGAAATCCTGCAAAACACTCTGCCCACCTGAGGCCACAGAGGGAACATAGAGAGCAGCACTGCTGCCAGCCAAGGCTGAACCAGGGCATCTATCCCCTGAGGTCCCCCCATCGACTGAAGAAGCGGGCCGCCTTCGATTTAGCTTGTGAGGCAATCAAGTCAAACTGAGGAGGCCCCCAGCAGTCCACTATGGACTAAAAGGCCTACCACCCCAACTCCCACTATCTTGGATCCAGAAGAGAGCAACTGAAAAGGTCTGCTTGCACATTGTTCTTGCCCGCAATATAAGCAAGTGAAAGAGCCTGCAGATGCGCTTCTGCCAAGTCCAAGAGGCTCACTGACTCTGGAGCCACCACCTGACTCTGGGTTCCGCCCTGCCTGTTGATGTACACCTCTGCTGATGAGTCCACTCATCAGGTCCAGGTATGAATGAACCTGAACCCCCAATGGTGCTGAAGATGTGCTGCCACCACCACCACCACCACCACCTTGGAAAATGTGAGTAGTACCATAGCCAGGCCAAAAGGCAAGGTCTGAAACTGAAAATGCTTGCCCATCACACAGAAGTGCAGATATCTCCTATGATGATCCACAACTCTCTCCGGGTGAACGAAGGCTATAGCTAAGCACAACATATCCATCTGAAAGTGTTGGACCCTGAGGCAAGAGTTGACCCTTTTGAGGTCCAAGATGGGATGGAATGAGTCACCTCTCTTCAGGACAACAAAATTAATGGAGTACCGACCCCAGCCATGCTCTGCCAGAGGCACAGGCTCCATCACCCCAAGAATGCATAAGTGCTGCAGAGTGGACGCAACAGCCTGTTGCTTCAGAGCTGAACTGCAGAGCGAAGTCATGAAGGCATCGGTCACCCCGGACAGACTAACTTCAGAGAATACCTCGTGCTCACCACCTCCAGGATCCACTGATCTGTGGTTATATGGGCCCACTCGTCCCAGAAGAGAGACAGCCTGCCTTCCACCGGTACCAACGAGGGGCCCAGCACACCCTCATTGGGCAGAACGGGATGCCACGGCTACACTGGGCCAGGTCTTTTGGGGCCTTGAAAAGAGCCCTGCCTGAAGGACCTACCTGGCTACACCTCTGAGAAGTAGAGTGGCAGGCGGGTCGAAACTGCCCTGACCATCTAGTGCGCCCCTTGAAAGCAGAGGAATGCTGAGAGCCTTTCTGCCACAGCTCAGGGAGCCAGAGAGGCCATGCCTCCCCCATATCCTTCACCAGTTTCTCTTCAAAGAGCAACCTCCCCCTAAAGGGCAGCCGATTCAACAGCTTTTTGGAAGCCACAGAGTAACAATTGAATCTTTATTTAATGAAATCTAGCAAAATAAAATTCAGTGTGATAAAACAATGTTACTCTAACTAGTTGGTTATAAAGCACATAAGTACATAATTATTGCACATTGGGTAAGACCAAAGGTCTAGCAAGCCCAGTATTCTGTTTCCAAAAATGGACAATCCAGGTAGCAAGATCCCTATTTGCAGAAATAAAATTCACAAGACAATAGAAGCATAAATGCCAAGGGTGACCCATCCTAAAGCTAGAGATTTACTGCTGTAATGCTGAAGATTTAAGGCTAATGAGTGAAATTTCTTTTGCGGGCCCCTACCATGTGTAAACCAGCTCTAGCATATTTACATTCCAAAAACGGACATATTCTAATCTATAAATAGAAAATGACCCCCCCCCCCCCCCCCCCCCCCCCCCCCCCCCCCCCCCCCCACACACACACACACACCTTTTCCTATGTTTGTTGTCTGGTAATTTTACTTTTCTAATCGTGTCGGTCCCAGTCTCTGGCTTCTGCTTTCCTCAGTCTTCTCTTAAGTGCCTTGCCAGGGTCTCCTTGTCCATTTGATATTTCTTTTCTCTTCATGCCCACCATCCATCTTCTCTCTTTATCCCTATGCACCCCACTCAGCAACACCCCTGAGTCCTTGCCCCTATCATGCCGCCATGTTGAACATCTCTCCCCTCTGTGCCCCTATTTTTGCTTTGTCCAAGTAAAAATTTAATTCTTACCTGATAAATTTTCTTTCCATTAGTCCCAACAGATCAATCCAGAGACTTGTGGGCTGTGTCCCTCTACCAGCAGGTGGAGATGGAGAGAACCTTCTGAGGTTTGCTATATGTGGACTATGCAGTCAACTGAACCTCAGTATGAACGATGCCAAAGCAGTGGAATGGAAACAATAGAAAACTCTCCTGACATTGTCAGACCAATTGCTCAACATACTTCCACCACTTCTATATTTAGTTATTTATTTATTTTATTTTTAATCAAACAAAGGAACATTCAGAACAACAGAACCCGACAAAAAAACTAACCAACCGCAACAAAACCGCAGACAGTAAACCCAGGGGGGGCCTCTGGATTGATTTGTTGGGACTAATGGAAAGAAAATTATCAGGTAAGAATTAACGTTTCCTTCCATGGCATCCCACAGATCAATCCAGAGACTTATGGGATGTACCCAAGCAGTCCTCAAGTAGGGCGGGACACCCCCAACCCGGCACAAATCACCGACGAGCCAAACACCGCATCTTGACGAGCTGCCACATCCCCCCAATAATGACGAGCAAATGTATGGACCGAAGCCCATGTAGCTGCCCTGCAGATATCTTCCAGAGAAACCAAACTGGACTCTGCATAGGAGGAAGCTTGAGTTCACGTAGAATGAGCACGAACTTGCAAAGGGGCTTACTTGCCACGTATGCCGAAGAAATGGCCTCCCACAACCAATGGGCTATGGTGGCCTTGGATGCCATCAGGCTTATTTTCGAAAGAGAAGAGCGCCCATCTTTCGACACAAATCAGGAGATGGGTGTCCTCTCAGGATCGCCCAAATCGGCATAATCGAAAGCCGATTTTGGGCGTCCCCAACTGTTTCCCGTCACGGGGGCAACCAAAGTTCCCGGGGCCTGTCGGAGGCGTAGCGAAGGCGGAACTGGGACGTGCCTAACAGATGGGTGTCCTAGAGCGATAATGGAAAAACGAAGGGCGTCTCTGACAAACACTTGGACGACTTTACTTGGTCCATTCTTTGTTATGACCAAGCCTCAAAAAGGTGCCTGAACTGACCAGATGACCACCTGAGGAAATTGGGGATGACCTCCACTGACTCCCCCAGTGGTCACTAACCCCTTCCCACCCTCAAAAAAAAAACTTTAAAAACTTTTTTTGCCAGCCTCAAATATCATACTCAGAAGTATGCAGGTCCCTGGGGGTGAAATATGTGTGTGTCAGTGGAGGCATAGCAAAGGCATGGACGTCCTTCTTTCAAACATTTTGGAAGTCCTGAACTTCCCCCCCCCCCCCCCCCCCCCCCCCCCCCCCCCCACACACACACAGGGACGGCTAAATTTCAAAGGAGTGAAGGAGTGACCTAGTGGTTAGAGCACTAGTCTTGCAATCCAGAGGTGGCTGGTTTAAATCCCACTGCTGCTACTTGTGATCCAAAATCCAAATAAATAAATAAAGGGGGTGTCAGAGGCATAGCAAAGGCATGGACATCCTTCTCACAGAAACAACCACATTTTGGATGTCCTCAACTGCCGTCACAGGGACGGAGGCATGGCGAAGGACGACCTTCACCCATACTCTAAAAAAAAAAAAAGACGTCACTGACGAGCAGTTGGACGTTTTCACCTGGACTTGTATTTTTCTAAGGTTGTAGATGGTTATTATACACGCAGCTTGTCTGCATGTATGAAGCCGTCTTTGGCATACGCAGAGCAGCCATACATAATGCTTGGCTGCTCTGCACTGGCTTCCCCTCTTTAGGAAGGAAATCGTGTGCAAATGAGCTAACAGTGAGCAGCTCATTTGCATGCGATTTCCTTTCCGAATCGCTAAGGGATCGGTAAGGAAAGGGCTTTTTCCATTCAGTTAGTGCATCAGATAGTCCACTGCAGTGCCCCCTAGGGTGCCCTGTTGGTGTCCTGGCATGTGATGGGGACCAGTGCACTACGAATGCTGGCTCCTCCCACGACCAAGTGAGTTGGATTTTGTCTTTTTTGAGATGGGCGTCCTCGGTTTCCATTATCGCAAAAAACCGGGGACGACCATCTCTAAGGTCGACCTAAATGTTGAGATTTGGGCGTCCACGACCATATTATCAAAACGAAAGATGGCCGCCCATCTTGTTTTGATAATATGGGTTTCCCCGCCCCTTCGCGGAGACGTCCTGCGAGGACGCCCTCAGGAAAACTTGGGCACCCCGTTCGATTATGCCCCTCCATATGACCCTTCTTACTGCCTCCAAAAAGAATGAAGAGATGGTCAGAAAGACGAAATTCATTCGTCACCTCTAAATACCTGAGCCGTCAAATGCAGGGACTGCCCCAAGTGGAAACGAGAAACCACCTTGGGCAAAAACAAAGGAACTGTCCTAATCGATACCCCCACATCCGTAAAATGCAGGAAAGGGTCTTGCAAGAAAGGGCCTGCAACTCTGAAATTCTCTGAAAATCGCCTTCAAGGTGAGATCCTTAAACATAATCCCTGATAAGGGTTCGAAAGGAGGACGCTGAAGTGTTTTGAGAACTAGATTAAGGTTCCAGGATTGCAGAACTGGCACATGAGGAGGGCGCCCCTCAAGAAACGAATGACACCCGGGTGGGAGGAGATGGACGCCCCCTGAAGCCGACCTCTAAAACATACCAGAGCTGCCACCTGCACCTTAAGAGAACTCAACGAGAGTGATTTTTGTACACCCTCCTGAAGAAACGCGAGGATAACCAATACTGAAGACGAAGCCGCTGACAATCCCGAACTCGCACACCACAAATCGAAGGTACACCAACCCTAGCATAAGCTATCAAGGTGGATTTTTTCCGAGCCTACAGCATTGTAGCGATAACTGCGTCCGGATACCCTTTTCTTCTCAACCTCGCCCTTTCAAGGACCAGGCCATAAGACCAAAGGGGGAGGGATCCTCCATCGTGAATGGCCTCTGCAGCAGGAGACCGTCCTGCGCCGGTAGCAGAAAAGGACGATCGAACAGAAGCCTGATCACATCTGCGTTCCAGGGTCGTCTGGGCCAATCCGCGGCCACTAGGATCACTTGACCGGGATGACTGGCAAAGCGAGCCAGTAACCTGCCCACGATTGGCCAAGGGGGAAGGCATAGAGCAGGCCCCTGGACCAAGGTTGAAGAAGGGCATCGATGTCTTCTGAGCCCAGCTCTCGTCCCCTGCTGAAGAAACAGGGAACCTTCACATTGAATGTGGTGGCCATTAAGTCCATCTCTGGCATCCCCCAATGGGCAGTTATCTGATCGAAGGCCAGAGGGGAGAGCGTCCATTCCCCCAGCTCCAACTGGAGGTGACTGAGAAAGTCTACTTGCACATTCTGTGACCCCGCTATATGAGCCGCTGTCAAGAAAGAGAGATGAGTCTCTGCCCAACGGCAAATCAGAGCCACCTCGCGCGCTAGGGGTGCACTCCTGGTGGGAGGAGGCAACCGCCGTCGCATTGTCCGAAAGAACTCGAACTGGGCAACCGCGGAGAAGAGACAGAAACTCCCAAAGGGCCAGACGAATCGCCCGTAACTCCAAGCGGTTGATGGACCATGACGCCTCCATCGAAGTCCAAATGCCCTGGGCCGTCTATTGCAGGCAATGAGCCCCCCAGCCAGACAGTGACGCATCCATGGTCACTATCTTCTAGTCCGGGGTTGCCAGAGGAATGCCCAACACCAGATTCTTTTGAATAAACCACCAGTGCATGATTGTGTGCAGACGGGCCGAACATGGCGCCCGAACCTCATAATCCTCCGAAAGCGGAGACCAACGGCTCAGAAGGTGTCACTGGAGGGGGCGCATTTGAGCTCTGGCCCACTTTACCACGTCCAAGGTGGAGGCCATGGAACCTACAACTTGTACATAGTCCCAAGCCTGCGGGTTCGGAGTTTGAAACAGCGCTCTAAACTGAGCCTGTAACCGCTGTGCTCAAGCTGAAGGAAGAGAAACTATCCCTGTTTGGGTATCGAAGCATACCCCCAAGTATTCCAGCATTTGGGAAGGCATTAGCTGCACTTCGGGAAGTTTATCACCCAACCAAGTGGCTGAAGCAACCCAAGCACTTTGTCGATCGCCCGTCAACTCTCCTCGAAAGAAGACACCCGCACAAGCCAGTCATCTAGATAGGGATGGATCTGAATCCCTTCCATCCTGAGATAGGCCGCCACTACTACCAGGACCTTAGAAAAGGTCCAAGGCACTGTGACTAGGCTGAAGGGCATCGCTTTGAATTGAAAATGACGACTGAGCACTGCAAAGCAAAGAAAGCGCCTGTGGGGAGGCCAGACTGGAATGTGTAAATAGGTCTCTTTGAGATCAAGAGAGGTCAAAAACTCCCCTGGCTGTACCACTGCAATCATCGATCGGAGGGTTTCCATGCGGAAAAGCTGAACCCGTAAGGACCTGTTGACGCACTTGAGATGTAAGATGGATCGCCAAGAACCGCCCTTTTCTGGCAACACAAAATAAATGGAGAATCGACCGCACCCTCTTTCTGCTGGGGGTACGGGCTGGACGGCACCCAGCCCTTGTAAGTTGAGAAGGGTGTGTCGAACGGCCCGTACCTTGGTGGGACATTTGCAAGGAGATTCCAGAAAAGAGTCTATTATTGGACGAGCCAATTCTAACTTGTTGCCATCTCTGATAACCTCCAAGACCCATTCGTCGGATGTTACCCTGGTCCACTCCACCAGGAATAGGGCCAGTCTGCGCTGAAATAAGAATCTTCATGGCCTCATGCACATGAAAGGAACGAGGTGGCTATTTGGTGCCAGACATAATAGAGGGCACCGGACCTGTTCCCCCTGACAATTCAGGGGGGAAATGGCCAAAACCACAAAAGCCCGAACAATCAGGGAGGGAAGCTCTTCCCTGCGAAAAAGGCGGATCATCCCCCTCCTCAGAGGGCAGGGTGACCTCATCTGCCAAATCCAAAGATTCGGAGGAAGAGCCCGGAGACAAAACCGGGCCATCTGTGTCAGATAGCTCCTCGGGATCCAAAATCTCCAGCCGGGGACGTTTGGCAGGAAAGACTGAGAGGCTGCAGCAACCAAAGTTTTCTGAGGAAGAGACGGGGCTGCCGGAAGAGAAACTCCTGACTTCTTCAAAAGAAAGGCATTGTGCCTTAATAAAACAAAATCTGGGGAAAAAGGAACTGAAAGGGACTCCCCTGCTCCCTGTACATCGCTTCCCCCCATCGGAGCCTGTGCCACAGAAGCACGCTGTGCCTCTTGTCTATCAACCACCACATGTGGAGCAGGTCGCGCCTGAGAGGAAAAAATGGCGCCCGCCAACGCACACTGCACTAACTGCCCCGAGGAAACTACTGAAACTACCCCTGCGCTTCCAACTCACCGAAAGTCTGAGGGGAACTACCGTCACACTGAACACCCACTGCGGGCTGACGGCAGCAGGACTCACACTCCCCCGAAACTGTTCTCCGGCCCCCACACTGGGAAAAGTGCTTAGCCGCCTCAGAAGGCACTGACATGCTCCACAAACGCCTACCCCAAAACTGACTCGGCAGAACGTCTAGTTCCTCCGTATGATTAAACAAAAACAAAGACTCTTACCCTTTTTTTTTTTAAATCAGGAGAGAAAGGAAACACCCGATCAGGCCAACAGCCCCAGGCAATGGAGGAAAGGTAGGGGGAGACCGGGAGGGACTTAGCACCACCAGATGTACACCACAAGCTGCAAACAGCCACTCAACCCCTGTCTGTGCTAAACTAGGCCCAAAGGATACCAGTAGCCAGATCAAACCAGAGCTGCACAGAGATGTCCCTCCACCTGCTAGATAGAGAGAATACATACCGAGGTTCAGCTGCCTGCACAGGTCCACATATAGCAAACCTCGGAGGTTCTCTCTATCTCCACCTCCTGGTAGAGGGACACAACCCACAAGTCTCTGGATTGATCTGTGGGACGCCATGGAACATAACTTTTCTGTGTCCTTATGCCCGCCCGCCCCATAACATCTCTTCCTCTCTCTCCTGTTCCCTGTCAGGTCTTCTCTTCCTTCCTTCTGCCTCCCCCCTCCCCCCAAGGATCCAGCAAGTGTTCATCTCTCTTTCCTTGCTCCTGTTTCATATCCCCTTTGGAGGTCCAGCACTTCTCCCTCTTCCTTCTTTCTCCACCATCATGACATCTCTTTCTCTCTCCCTCCCCTCCACCATCCTGGAATCTGTTCCTCTTACCTCCCCCTGGCACTCTATCTTTCCTTCCCCTGCTCCCCTGCGACCCGGCTTAAGGCTGCTGCCCATAGCTCTGGACAGACACAGCTTCCGGCCAACATGGGGCCTTTCCTCTGCCGCTCCTGCTTACAGAAATTAGAAGCATTGTTAGATGAGGCGGAAGCGGCAGAAGAAAGGCCCCGCAGTGGCTGAAAGCAGCGTCTGTTCAGCTCTACCGGTAGCAGCAGTCTCAAGCAAGTTCAGTGGATCATGGGAGCGATTGGCCATACGTTAGTTTATCTTACAATACATGTGAGTTGGAGAAGAGGTCTAGATTCTTGTATCACATGCCAAATGTATGTTGTCTAGGCATGTCTATGGAAGGGAGACAGCCTCCTGAAAACACAGAGGACTTTATCTTGGAAAATGTGTTAACTGAAAAGAATGAAGCACATATCACTTGTAGTACCTCCTTATGACCTGTAATTTGTACTTGCAGTACTTTGGAAATAATTGTCATGTCTTATCAATTTCCACCAAGGAAGCCTCCTGCTGAACACAATGCAACTCCTTCCCCTTCTGTTTTTAGCATGAGAGCAGCCTTTCAGTACAGGATGGCCAGCAATGGGAAGCACTTTACAAATATAAGCAAGGGTCCATCTTACTGACCTTTACAAAACAATGAACTATTACTGCTTTTACAAAGGAAATTTACATGCTAAAAGGAGTCACCTTTGGGGTATTATGGCACAAAATTATGGATTATATTAGCTGCAACAAGTACATTATGTGGAAATACAATCTGGCTGTCTCTGTTTTTCCTTTTTGAGGGCGAAGGGGCTGAGGGGAAGATTCTTAGTCTATTTAACTCACCTCCTTCTGTTTGCCTTCTATATCTTAATAAGATATTTTTTCTATATCTTAATAAGATATTCAATTCAGTCATCTACCAGCTTCCACTGTACAAACCTCCATATCCCTCAGTTCATTGCTTCCACCCATGGCCAACTCAGGGATCAATGCAGAAAGCAATGCAGTAGAGCGAGAAAATTAGTGAGAAAATGTTCCACATCGATGCAGTAAGCTAAGGAGATGAAAATTCAAAGTGTGCAGAACTTACACAGTGATCAGAGAAAGCGTGCTGAACACATGAACACAAAGGTTTTGCGGTATGGGCAGCTTCATTGTGTGTGTGTGTGTGTGTGTGTGTGTGTGCATGTGCAAAGCAAATGAAAGTGACAGCACACATCTAAACATGAACAAAATGTTATTCTGTACATAAATATTAGCTTCACAACAATTTCTTGTACATAAAAGTTTAACAAAGCTAATATTTATATTTACTTCAATTCGTTTACTTCAATTCTTTGAAGGAGTAAACAAACATGTGGACAAAGGGGAGCCGGTTGATATTGTGTATCTGGATTTTCAAAAGGCATTTGACAAGGTACCTCATGAAAGGCTACAGAGGAAATTGGAGGGTCATGGGATAGGAAAACTAGTTGAAGGATAGGAACAGAGAGTGGGATTAAATGGGCAGTATTCACAATGGAGAAGGGTAGTTAGTGGAGTTCCTCAGGGGTCTGTGCTGGGACCGCTGCTTTTTAACATATTTATAAATGATTTAGAGATGGGAGTAACTAGCGAGGTAATTAAATTTGCTGATGACACAAAGTTATTCAAAGTCGTTAACTCGCGACAGGATTGTGAAAAATTACAGAAGGACCTTACGAGACTGGGAGACTGGGCGGCTAAATGGCAGATGACGTTTAATGTGAGCAAGTGCAAGGTGGTGCATGTGGGAAATAAGAACCCGAATTATAGCTACGTCATGCAAGTTTCCACGTTAGGAGTTACGGACCAAGAAAGAGATCTGGGTGTCGTCGTCGATAATACACTGAAACCTTCTGCTCAGTGTGCTGCTGCGGCTAGGAAAGCGAATAGAATGTTGGGTATCATTAGGAAAGGTATGGAAAACAGGTGTGAGGATGTTATAATGCCGTTGTATCGCTCCATGGTGCGACTGTACCTTGAGTACTGTGTTCAATTCTGGTCGCCGCATCTCAAGAAAGATATAGTAGAATTGGAAAAGGTGCAGCAAAGGGTGAGTAAAATGATAGCGGGGATGGGACGACTTCCCTATGAAGAAAGACTAAGGAGGCTAGGGCTTTTCAGCTTGGAGAAGAGACGGCTGAGGGGAGACATGATAGAGGTATATAAAATATTGAGTGGAGTGGAACAGGTGGATGTGAAGATCTGTTCACGCTTTCCAAAAATAGTAGGACTAGGGGGCATGCGATGAAACTACAGTGTAGTAAATTTAAAACAAATCGGAGAAAATGTTTCTTCACCCAACGTATAATTAAACTCTGGAATTCGTTGCCGGAGAACGTGGTGAAGGTGGTTAGCTTAGCAGAGTTTAAAAAGGGGCTAGATGATTTCCTAAAGGACAAGTCCATAAACCACTACTAAATGGACTTGGGAAAAATCCACAATTCCAGGAATAACATGTATAGGATGTTTGTACGTTTGGGGAAATCGCCAGGTGCCCTTGGCCTGGATTGGCCACTGTCGTGGACAGGATGCTGGGCTCAATGGACCTTTGGCCTTTTCCCAGTGTGGCATTATTTATGTACTTATATATGCAGAACATATGCAGATATTTGCTGGCACTTTTCCTTTCTTTGGACATGCACACAGTGAAGCCGCTATTACCTTTGTGCACATCTATTGCAGGTATATATGGTTGCAGAAAGAAAAAAAAAAAAAGAAAAAAGTGGCAGTAAATCTCAAAAATTGGCATTAAATCCTCCTAACCCTTCTACACTCCCAGAAACCTGGTGGTGAATTTCTTGCATTGTATGTTATAATCCTTTCTTTGTTTCTGTGCATTGCGGAGGAATACTAATGAACTTATTACCATTCTTTTTTAACCTTTAGTTTTGGATTATTAGGTAGGTTATATAACTGTTCCAGATTACCATTCATTTTAATATACTCCATGTGCCCATGTGAGTAAACTGCCACAGTGAACCTCTTTATGAATTGTGGGGCTCGTAATATGCACACAGAACACAGTAGCTTTCTGCACTGGTTCCTCAGTGACAACTGCAACAGAATCTTATTTACCTTTGGCAGAAACCCACACTAGCACATACCAGAGAGTCATCAACCAGTAGCTAAGAAAGCAGTTCCTAGTCTCAAGTCACACTGAAAACTTTCCTTATACCCATCCAGAAAGTTTCACTTTATTTACCATATCTGTTACTCCCTTCCTGTTCAACAAGCAAGCTAAGAAAAGAATGCAACACAGAGCAAGAATGCCACAGAGGCATAAGCTCGGGTCCCAAAGCAACTTTGAGAAAAAGCCAACAGTGGTGCACTCAGGAAAAAGTTCAAAAAGGCCAGCCATACATTACTAAAAAAGCAGGAAGATTTGGAGCCATGTGTGCCAGCTGTGTGGCTTCCTCTGGGCCAGATGTTCATTTAGCTTAGTATACCCTTGCACCACAAAGCAGGAACTTGCTGTCATTCTCCGAGCAGAACAGCTCACTAAATCTGAGGACTGAACACTTGAAATTTTACTTAGAAATTAGGCACATATGAAAAACAAACAAGAAAACTTCAGCAAGATGCTTTTTGAATACTGGAAGTTGAATGGTCAGTGGTGACCAGGATTGTATGTAGTTTTGTTCTGACTAATTTGGAAACAAATCGAATAGCAAAACAAGTGACTATATCTATGAAAAGCAGAAGAAAAATCCAAGCTACCAATATATAATTTATTAACAATCTGCCAATGTCAAGTGGGGTTGCCACTTCACCCCAGGTCAACCAACCAGACTGATCCAATCCAGGTTTTACTCTATTGAATGCATGAATTTGTAGTTCTAATTTTCATAGAGAAATCACAGGAGTAACGCCATGACTGGATTTGTCTATTCAGTTGGCTGGGGATAAGGTAGCATCCCTAGCTTCAAAAATACTTTTAAAAGCATTTGAAAACCTAGATATGTCAAAATAACATTATCTTCATTAAAATGCATGGTTTTGAAATTGTAGTAGGCCTTACAAAAAATACCTTCAGGTCTATCTTGTTTGTTTATGTACCCTAACTACAGCATAGTCTCAATTATCCGACCTTCGCTACTCCAAACATCCAGCAGCATATCTGACAGATCTCCCCCCCCCCCCCCCCCTGTTGATGTCATCATGTTGCCGGTAAGAAGTGCACAACTCCTCTTTCAGTTTTCCAGTGTAGCACAGGGGGACATTTTGCACCTAAGACAATCAGTTTCGACCCCGGGATCCTGATTGAACCGTGAAACAGCACCGTTGTGAACCAGGACCCTACTTTTACTGAAAAACACCATCATTATGAGTCAGGATCCTGCTTTTATTGCAGTGAGTTTTAACTCTCTTTTTCTGCAACATTGTTAATATAGTAGGTAACATAGTAACATAGTAAATGACGGCAGAAAAAGACCTGCATGGTCCATCCAGTCTGCCCAACAAGATAAACTCATATGTGCTACTTTTTGTGTATACCCTACTTTGATTTGTACCTGTCCTCTTCAGGGCACAGACCGTATAAGTCTGCCCAGCACTATCCCCGCCTTCCAACCACCAGCCCCGCCTCCCACCACCGGCTCTGGCACAGACCGTATAAGTCTGCCCAGCACTATCCCCGCCTCCCGCCACCGGCTCTGCCACCCAATCTCGGCTAAGCTGTACTTCAGTACAGTATTTTTATTCTTCCCCTTTAGATCTGTAGATCACTTCTGAAATTTACAGTTAAAAGAGGAAAAAAGTTGTTTTGTCTATAGAGCAGAAACTTTATGCTTTAAAAACAATTCAGAAGGTTGAATATATCCAAAAAATTGCAACAGAACTAGGAGTGGGGAGAGTAACAGTTGACTGGAAAAGGCAACACAGTGAGCTGGAGAAATGGGGCTCAAATTGTGGCTCACCTTTTTCATGGGATACTAGACAAACTATGAAAAAATGTGAATATGAGAAGGTGAGCAAAGCCTTATTCATGTGGTTCAGGGCCTATATTGCAAGAGAAAGCCCTATTTTTTAAAGTAATTCAATGAAGGTGACCCTGATTTTACTGCTAATATTGGGTGGCTTGATCACTGGAAGAAAAGATATGGAATACGCAGGACTTTTTTGAGGGGGTACTTGGGGGTACTGAGTACTGGCACCTTTTCCACTGTCTGCTAAACTTGACCCATGGTTCTCGTATTTTAATGAAAGAGCTCAGGTTCTACATACAAATTCTGCCTTGTCATAGATTCTATGACTGGTTGCAGGGGTTCTGGCTATTGTAGGGTGGGTCCCTTAATGATCACTCCACTCTTGAAGGGTGGCCTGGCATTTGAGTACCGGCACCTTTTTTGCTAGACAAAATGCACTGGGAATAAGGCAGTTCTACATTGCTAGAGAAAAGCTGTCGGTGAATTCTGAGGAATTTGTCACATTCAAAGAGAAATTTCAGCATCTCCTTAAAAAGAAAAGTGTATCAAGGGACCAGATATACAACTGTGATGAAACCAAGTTAAATTTTAAAATGTTACCATCAGGGCTTGAGGCCTCAGCTTCAGGTTATAAACGGAGTAAAAAAACGTGACTATTCTGGTCTGTAGCAATGCAACTGGTAAACATAAATTACCACTGAATTTCATTGTAAAATCAAAATATCATAGGGCCTTTAAAAACATGGCTCTCACTGCACTTCTGGTGTCCAATAGGAACCAGAGGAATGCCTGGATGGACAAACACATTTTCCGTAACTGGTTTTTCAAGGAATTTGTTCCATCAGTAGAAAACTTCTTGAGAATGATAAATTTGCCTAGAAAAATAATCCTTCTCTTGGATAATACACCATCTTATCCTGGCAAGGATGAACTGAGAAGTGCTGACATTAGAGTACTTTTTCTGCCTCCCAGTGTTACATCATCTTGTCAGCCAATGGACCAGGGTTTATTGGAAGCCTTATAGAAAAAATATCACCATAAGCTTCTTACAATATTTGTTTGTGCACTGAATGAAGGGAAAGGAATGAATGAAATTTTAACGAAAGTGAACATCAAAGATGTTATCTACTGGATCACTCAGTCATGGGATGAAATCAAACCTTCAACCCTAAAAAAATCATGGAGAAAGTTAATCCTGAGAATGAAAATGAACAAGGACATGACACTAAACACAGAGCAGCTGAGGAAGATCTTCTTCCTTTGTTACAGGAAATACTGGGCTGTGAGAATGCTTTTGAAGATATCATACAAGAATGGATGCAGGCAGACGAGCAAGAAGAGCTAACTGATAATGATGTGACTGCTCTGGACAACAGGAACAGGAATGGGAATGGAGATGATGGTGATGAAGACACCTCGAGTGAGGCTGAACATAGAATTGTAAAAGTCAGTCATAGTGAAGGCATCAAGGCAATTGAGGTTGCACTGGCATATGTGGAACAACAATTGGAAGTGACAGCTATTAATGTAATATTATTGAGATGCGGGCATGACCTTGCAGCAAGGAAGAGAAGTAAAATGGAAAAACATTAATCACAAAATTTTACAAAACAGTTTTATAATTTATGTTTATCAGTTGCATTGCTACTAGGTATACAGTACACTCACGTACTCTTTCTGTTTTTACAGTTCTGTATTGGTCTTATTTTACAATATAAAACATTGATTATAGTATGTTTTAGCACTCCAATCATGATGCAGAATGTGCAATATTGCTGTTAATATTATTGATAATTGAAAACAGTGCATCTGCAACAGTTCACAAGTGTAATGAATTATATGTGTAAGGGGACCCTTGTTTTACCTTATTAGTACCCATGTTTGCTATGGAGTGTACCATAATAGAATGAGAGCTGAGAGGATTTGGCCATTGCTTAATGTGCACCACCAAAGGAGTGACCAAGATTGATGCAGTCCAGCTAGTGGTCAGTATGTCCATATAAAAATGTAGGGACTTCTGATGAGGAGACAGAGTTAGCAGGTTCTATCTTGTTGCTCTTCAGAAAGAGAGAGACAACTTGGCAATAAAATACTGAAGGAAAAGCAGCCTGTTGCCTAGCTCCAGTAAACAGGCAGTGGTGTAAGTTCAAAAAAGGGGCCCCCAAGCAAAACTCCCCATATCTCTTCCATAGCCTTGGTTTTTTAGGAGACAGAGAGTAGAAAACATTATTTACGTTTATCAATTTGCCACATGGCCTCTCATCTCACAAAAAAATCTGCCTAACAGGTCATCAGAACAGGTTCCCTTGTGCCCAGTGCAACCGCACTGCCTGCACATAGCCTCCTATGGCCCTGGGTAGGTTGTCCAGGAGAGATACATTTACTGCGGCTATGCTCTGCTGGAGGTAGTCAAAAACTTGTTCCTTGCTTAGACTAGGGAGCTGGCTGTCGCTTCTGAGTTCATTTCCCCTGAGGATGGAAGTGCAGAGGCTGGGCCTGTTGCTGAGGAGGAGAGGAAGGGTGAACCTACACCTTTGAGAGTAGTAGGCACTCTTTCAACTCCTGCCCAAAAACCTCTGAGACATGAAGGCTGCAGAAGAAGTAGGCTGAGACAGGGGTTTGATGGTGAAGTCTGCTACCTCTTCCACTCTGTCTTCTAAAACATTGTCTCCTTGGCAAGGGATATCCGTCAGCTTTTATTGATTCACTGGTTCTAGGTCTAAGACATGTAGCCATGACTGTCTCCACATGCAGACATCTATGGGTGAAAGTCTGGTTGCCATATCAAAGGTAACAAAAATGGCTCAACAAGTGCTTTCTGCACTCCTTAGTGGCTATCTGGAAAAGGCATGTGGCCTGCTCAATGGTAGAGTGTCTGAAAACTCTGGCACACTGCTCGCCCAGGACTTCAAGTAGATGCTACTACAACTACTATTTAGCATTTCTATAGCGCTACAAGGCGTACGCAGTGCTGCACAAACATAGAAGAAAGACAGTCCCTGCTCAAAGAGCTTACAATCTAATAGATGCTCATGTACAGATGGTAGAACTGGATGCAGGAAAAGAGTATTGAGCCCTGGAAAACCTTTATTCTAAAAGACTCCAGAGTGTGAGTAGGAGAGGGACCAGAAGGAAGAACACCAGAGGATTTGCCAGTGAACAGAAAGCTCTAAAAAGAGCAAGAGACTATTTTCCTAACCAGTGAACTGCATGCCTTGCAACAAACTCAAGGTTAGCTCAGCTTTCACATCAGACCTCATCTAAGACTGTACCATTTTGCATTCAGAAATACAAATCTTGGACCTATTCCTGTGAGGCTTGCTGACACTTCAGCTCAAGTGAGGAAAAATCCACTTCTCTACCATTGGGAGACTGCCAGACGGCACGGTGAGATTCAGGATTTATTACCTATAGATGGGGATAGTGAGTCCTTAGTTTATCTGAGAAAGATAGGTTACATCAGGACTTTTGGTCTGTGTTTTCAGCTAATACCTGTATTTGGCATAAGATGTGTGATAAGGCTGCAGAAGAAGCAGGTTGAGACAGGGACTTGGAGAAGCCAAGGCATGGGTCTTGAGCTTCTGGCTCTTTTGAGAGTGGATTTGACCACCATAGAATGGTGCAGCAACTGAAGCTTCTCAAATCCTGGAGCCTTCTGGACTTTACATGTGGAGTCTCCCTTCTTAGGTAAAACCTGTACAGAGAGAGGGGTCTCCAAATTCTTTATCTGTGCACCCTTCAGGATGTTGTGAATGGGCAATGTCACAGCTTCCAAAGGAGGGGAATCATCTTAGGCCTTGGCTCATCCTCAACCTCCAACTTAAATAGAATGACCTGCACCATTTCCTTCAAAAAATCTACGAAGGGGAGTTCCTTCAGGGGAGACTTACACCTATCTTGTGGTGGGGAGCAGTCTGAAGGTAGGGTGTGGGACTTCTCCTCTGAGAAGTCCTCTGGTTCTATCTCAAATCTCCAGGAGTGGTCCAATTCAGACTCTGCAAAACATTCCTCATGAGTAGTCTGAGTCTGTGCCTGCATTGGTTGCCCAGGTTCTGGGAGAGAGCACTGAGGTGCAGAGCCTCTCCTGAACTCTGGAGTCATTTCCTCCCCTGTTGGACTGGAGATGAGCACCACATTGGTTGGTGTTGACTCCAATACCCAATGAGGCACCAGTGTCTACGAGCATCCAACAAGCAGGGAATGGGCCTCCAAGATTAGCTGGAGCGGCATCACAGTTGGTGCAAGCACCTTTGATGCCTTGGTGTAGTGCCATTCCAGGATGCACTTAGGTCCTTCTATAGCATGACCTGGAGCTGCTCCTTGAGGGCAGGCATCAGTAAGGATAAATTAGGCCTTACCTGCTAATTTGCTTTCCTTTAGCCCCTCCGGACCTGCCCACAATGTTACTGATAGGTTGTGCACGCCTTCCAGCAGGTGGAGAGAGCCAATAAGAGCCTTTGCCAGCTAGAGAAAGATCCAGTATTATCATAACAAAGCAGAAGGAAAAGTAGTAGAACCTCGGCTGTGCATCCGCGGGCCTCAGCAGCCACCGGCAAAGGCTCAATCGGAGGCCTGGTTAGAACCGAGAGTACGAAATTAAGATCCCAATGAGGAAAACCACTGACCAGGAAGGAGGACTCAAAAAGTTTGTTCCACAGAAAAAAACCCCGGCTACAACCGGATGGCTGATCAAGGCCTTACATAGAACTTGACTAAGAAAAACAGGACAAGGTGACAAGTCATACCTTAAGAGGCCCAAGCCAGACCTTTGTCAAGACCTCACAAGAAATCCAACAACTGCTGAACTGACGTGCGACAGGGAGAGATGGCCAGCTCCTCACACCACACCTCAAGAAATACGCCAAGTCCTAACATAACTTAGGAACCGAAACCGATGCCTCAAGGGAAGCATAGTGACCATCATGCTCACCAAGTACTCTTTCTTTTTGCCAACCATGCCAGTTCAGAGGTCAAGCCTTAAGACAAAATTAAGTCGGATCCGGATAAGACACCGGGCTCTGCCCCAGAAAACCTATCGACTCCAGAAACCGAAGAGGAGAACTAACCAGAAGGCACTAAAGATTATCGGACCTAGGCTTGCAAGGCCAATCCAGCTCCACCAAAAAAAGTACCCGGCATCTGAATGTCTCAATTCCCTGAAAGAGATGGCCTAAGAGAGGCCACAGAGGAAAGACCTAGAGCAGAATGGCCGACCAAAGCCAAAGGAGTGTAACTCCCCTCTGTGCTCTGGGGACTTCGCAGTGACTAATGTAAAGAAGAAGCTTCACATTGAGAACAGACACAAAAAGAACCATCGTTGGAAATCCCCAACGCTCTACCACAGTTTGACCTGCTACTTCACTCAGAGCGCATTCACCGGGATCCAGTGAGTTTCAACTGAGAAAGTCTGCCTGAATGTTCTGAACACCTGCGACATGAGCGGCGGAACGAACCACTCAATGCAATTCCGCCTAATGTTGTAGCTCCACTGTCTCCTGCTTCAACTGACGACACTTCGTCCACCTTTGGTGAATGAAATATATATGCCATCGCTGTGGCGTAGCCTGATGTGATGCAGCCAACTCGCCCGCAAGCCAGTGATGAAATGCCTGGGGAGCTAACTGAAGTGCTCTGGTTTCCAGAAAGCTGATCTAGCAAGAAGTCTCCTGTTGAGACCGTGAGCGCTCCTGACAGTGAGCTCCCCAGCCCCTGAGACTGTAATCTGTTGTGAGAACTATCCCTTTCGGGTGCTCCAAGGACATATCCTGCATCGGCAGGGACAAATTTCATCTGCAGAGAATCCTTCTGCAGTGACTACCTGAAGAGTAGTGACTTTGAAGAGGCCAAACATGAGCCCTTGCCCAGAGCACTGCTTCTATCGCTGGCACCATGGAACCCAGCCTGAAGCGAATCCCTTGTTCTTGGCCTTGAGGACTGCAACAACAGGCGAATCTGAAACTGCAACTTGAGGCTATGGACCAGGAAACAAAGACCTTCACCTAGCTGAGTATAGAAACACCCTCTAGGCCTGAGACGACAGTAGACGGCTCTGCTATGAGTTTACTACCCAACCTAGGGACTAAAAAAGGTGCCAGACTCGGTACATGGCCTAACCACTCTCCTGATATGACTTTGTCCTGAACAGCCAATTGTCCAGGTAAGGATGAAAGAGGATGCCCTCTATTCTGAGAGCTGCCACCACTACTACCATCGCCTTGGTAAGCGTATGAGGGGCACTCGCCAGCCTGAAAAGCAGCAGCCGACACTGGTAGGGCTTGGCCAACACCAGAAGCCGAGAAAACGTAGATGCATGGTCTGAAAAAGAACATGAATATAGGACTCTGTCATGACCAGCACAGACAAAAAACTCTCTGGGTCGACCATTTTACTAAGTGCGCTAAGCAAGGAGCATGAGAATTGGCACATTTTAACTGTTTCTGTCCGAGTAGGTAAGCTTTCACTGAGGTAACATGGAGGTTAGCACCCGCTAATTCACGTGAACTCCACGTTGAGATACTGAATGGGAATTAGGTGGGACTTGGACACAGAAAGAGCAGACCGCCTATTACAGTTAACACGTGATAAGTACGGCACGCTAACTGACCCTTTCGCAGGTAGGCTGGTTCCCTTAGAACTGCCTCAACAGGTGCTGAATTGCCTCCACGCTAATTACAACCAGGAGTATGCACATTAGCGCAGTTTTCAGTGTCACAATTGTTGAGAAGATGCTGGGCACACTCCCAATAACCACCACACAGCCTTTGCATTTAGCTCATTTTCACATCACTACCTCTACTACTACTACTACTTAACATTTCTAGAGCGCTACTAGGGTTACGCAGCGCTGTACAATTTAACAGAGAGAGACAGTCCCTGCTCAAAGAGCTTACAATCTAATAGACAAGTGAACGGTCGGTCCGATAGGGGCAGTCAAATTGGGGCAGTCTGGATTCACTGAACGGTAAGGGTTAGGTGCCGAACGCAGCATTGAA
The DNA here is from genome assembly GCF_901765095.1 of Microcaecilia unicolor. Lineage (NCBI taxonomy): Eukaryota > Metazoa > Chordata > Amphibia > Gymnophiona > Siphonopidae > Microcaecilia > Microcaecilia unicolor. The sequence goes on from NC_044031.1 coordinate 410,849,381, forward strand.
GAGGTGGGCTTTAAGCAAAGACTTGAAGACGGGCAGGGAGGGGGCTTGGCGTAAGGGTTCAGGAAGGTTGTTCCAAGCATAGGGTGAGGCGAGGCAGAATGAGCGGAGCCTGGAGTTGGCGGTGGTGGAGAAGGGTACTGAGAGGAGGGATTTATCCTGTGAACGGAGGTTACGGGCGGGAACGTAAGGGGAGATGAGGGTAGAGAGGTAGTGAGGGGCAGCAGACTGAGTGCATTTGTAGGTAAGAAGGAGAAGCTTGAATTGAATGCGGTATCTGATCGGAAGCCAGTGAAGTGACCTGAGGAGAGGGGTGATATGAGTTCTCTAGCAAGGAGCTAGGCAAATGCCCCCAGAAATGTATAAAATCATTGATTGATACTTTTCAGTAAGGTGCAGAAAAGCACATCCTTCTGGAAACTAATAAGACTCCATCAACAAAACTCCCAAAGGACCATACACACAGCACTAAGCTTAAACTATTTTTTTTTTTTTAATCAAGTCAGGGCATGCCTTGGAAACAGCAGCCTCAGCCCTCTCCGGACTGAGCAATGTGGAGTGTGCTCACAAAATTCAGCAAAGAACAGCCTGCACGTGAGGGCCTGCGCAGGCTAAATGCCTGACTTTAGTCAAACCCTTTACCAAACAAACCTAACCACACTACAAGTACCTAACGGGACACTAAGGTAAAAATCAGGGCAAAGAATAACCTTTTGGAAGACAGCCAAATGTAAAACTAGATTGCACATATTCTTCCATATATATATATATATATTTTTTTTTTTTTTTTAAAGACTGCTTGTAAAGCAGATACAGTAAACGAACCTGTATTTGTAGGTATGCCTCCAATTTCTGTGTGGTACTCATAACTAAAGCACCTGGCAAGAATTTAAAACCTTAACAACAAACAGTACTCCTGTTCTATATAAATTACAAAATCTTTATTAGTGAAAACAAACCAGTGCATTAAAAGAATTACCAAATAGTGTCCCTGCAACTCACTCACACTGCCATCCACACCAGACTTATACCCTGATCACATATGTAAATCCCACAAAGAACATTGAACATAAACCCTAAATTGCAGTTTCTTCAGTCTCTGTGTATCATCAGAGCACAATCTCAATAAAGATCAGTCAGTGAGCCCTAAAAAAACACATGGGCACACAAAACCCATTTCTTAATAATTGTAGCAGATATTGAACATTGCTGATCTTTGTATCCAACAAGTTCTCAAGTGAAGAAAGAAAAAAACTCCACTGCAATATAAAGCCACTGTTCTTATCCCTGTGATTAAAAAAAAACACAGAGAAACACTGGGAATTGCAGAGTCACACAAATCTTCTGTGATCCTCCTGCACACAGTCAAACCTTTAAATTAAAGGCAGCCAAAAAATGCTTCAGGTAAGTGGGAGGCTTCCAGGGATAGGTAAATTAAACCCACATAGTTGGTATACTCCAAAGTTCCTCAATGCGAGACCGCATTTCGTAGCTCTTCCTCAGGGGGAACCACCCCTTATCACCAACGAGACTAATGTCCAGGCAGGGAATCCCAGCCCCACCTCCAAGCTTCCAACAACTTTCAAAAAAAAAAAAGGAGACCTCAGGGAAATACGCCCCCTCTGTACCTTCACAACATCATATTATATCGAATGGAACTTTCAAACGTGAGAACTTCCTCCAGGAAGGGCCTGCTGTCTTCCCCCTCGAGGAAAACAGTCTTGCCTAAGACCTATGACCCAAGCTGCTCTGCAGGCTAATTTAAGGAAGAAATGAAAATTTAACAGACAAATGAAGGGATTCCCAAGAAGACTGACCAAACCAGAAGCAGAGCAGACTGGGCAGAAATCTGAGACGTTCTGGCAGAAGGAAAATAAATATTCAAAATATGAGCCGCGGTGCTCAGAATCCACATCCTCCCTGTAGACACTGCCATCAAGCAGAAGAACTCCTAGAAGTAAAAAACACCAGCAAAGTCATGGCCAGGGACACAGAGGATAACAAAATGGCGGCATTCCCGCCTAAACAAAGCTGACTGAAGTGCCCAAGAATGTCCGAATCGGACCTCCCTGATACCGGCACCACCAGCGCAGATGCTCCCGTCTCTGACTAAATGTCCAGCACTGCGCAGCACTTTGCACAGCTTCTCACTCCGAGACCCTGCCTCTGTCACCCAGAACAGCGGCAGAGCTGCTCTACTATGGCACTGAAACCGGCGCTTTTGTTTGTTTTCAAACCTGTACTGCAGACAAAAGCAGCAAAGGGAAAAGGAAAGGCCAGCCACAAAGGGGAGAAAATTCTCTGAACAGCTGATAGCTTGTAGTTTTTCATGTCTTTTTTTTTTTTTACATATAGTGGCTGCCTCTCCCTGTTGAACAGTTCATCTCCCGAAGAGTCTGAGGCACAATCAAGGACACAAAAGCATCACTCCGATGCTAGGGAGGACATGGATGGAGGGACCCGGCCATCCGAATGTGACACCCACGAGGTTGTACGAGACCCCCCACAGGCCTCAGCCTTCACCAACAGGCAAAATCTCGGATGCACAGCCCGGACCTAATACCCAAACAGAGGAACCCTCTGATAAGTCTTAAAAACAAACCAAACAGAAAGAAACCCTAGAAGAGAGATAGCAAGGAATGAGACTGAAGGGCTCACCACTTTCCACCTGCTGGAGACTGAGAATACTGGATCTTTCTCTAGCTGGCAAGGGCTCTTATTGGCTCTCTCTCTCTCTAGAGTCAAAGTTCTCAGTCTTCACCTGCTGGAAGGCGTGCACAACCCATCAGTCACATTGTTGGCCGGACCGGAGGGATGCTAAGGAATGACAGGTTTGGTGCTAGTGTGGAGAGAACCTTCAAAGATGCTCAGCTATATCAGAGTCAGGAATCCAGCTTTGAGGAGACAGATGCATTGGCACCACTTCCACAGAGGGGGCAGCGGTCCTCTCAATGCTTGTGATCCTTGGATACCAGCAACACCAGTGCCCTGCAGCTCCTGGCACCATGCTTTGAGAAGGACCGATGCTGATGCTTCTTTGCTTTCTCTCAGTGCCCAGCATTAGAATCCTTCAGTGCCAACAAGGACAAAGCAGAATCCATGCAGGTCCTCGGTGCAGGTGTGATAGGCTGGGACCTGGGTGATCTGGGTTTGATTCCCACTGCACTCCCTTGTGATCCTAGGCAAGTCACATAATCCTCCATTGTCCCAGGTACAAAAACTTAGATTATAAATCCATTAAAGATAGAGGGGATGATATTCAGACCAGAGGAGTTAGACTAGCTAACTCCTGCAGTCTGCCCTCAGCCCAGATATTCAATGCCGGCAGTTTCCGGTGACTGGCATTGAATATCTGGGTTATTTTTGGCTGGTTTGAAGATAATCAGCTAAGTCCTTAAACCAACCTAAGATATTCCAGGGTCTGACACAGTCAAATAAGGCTGCTAAACCTGCTTTAAAAATCAGCGGATAGCTGGTTATATCACGCAAAATAACTGGCTAGCTGCTAGCCACTAACCAGGGATATCAGCAGTGGATAGCCAGTTATCCCCTGCTGAATATCGGTGGATAGCCAGTTAAGTACTATTTAACGGGTCAGCAGCCTTTCTGACTAGTTAAATAGTGCTGAATATTAGGTGAAGAGAAAATACCTATATGTAAACTGTTTTGGTTGTATCACAGAAAGGTGTTATATCAAATGCATTACCCATGTTTGTTTCAAATGAATACACATTCCTACAGGGTCAGACTAAAGGTCTATCAAGCCCAGCATTCTGTTTTCAACAGTGATCAATCCAGTTCAAAAGCACCTGGCAGGATCCCAAACAGTAACTCAATTCCATGCTGCTTATCCTCAGGGACAAGCAATGGTTTCCCCCCTAGTGTAGCTTAATAACAGTTTATGTACTTTTTCTGGAGGAACTTGTCCAAACATTTTTGAAATCCAGCCACACTAACTGTGTTTATCATATCCTCCAGCAATGAATTCCAGAACTTAGCTACCTGTTGAGTGATAAAATATTTTCTCTTACTTGTTTTAAATGTACTATTCATTAACCTCATGGCATGCAAAGAATTGCACACAATATTCAAAATGTAGTTGTGCCATGGAGCAGTACAGAGCCATTTTGATATTTATTGTTTTATTCTCTATTCCTAATATTCTGTTTGCTTTTTTTAGTTATCACTGCAAATTAAACAAAAGCTTTCAATGTATTGTCCATGATAATGTGTAGATCCTTTTCCTGGGTGGGTGACTTCTAATGTGGATCCTAGCATCATACAGATGAAACCCCCTCTAAAAGGGAAGGTTTGATGAGAAATCTGAGAGGTAGGAGATCTTTGTTCACAGTAAGGTTTAACAGCAGATTTTCTGTCTGTATTGCATTAAGAAAATAAGAGAGATTTCTGTCATCTTGCCTGAACAGCAGCACTGTAATGTATCCATTTCACAAAATGTCATATAACTGACTAGGCAGAAAAAGAGAGGTGGGCAGCACCTTATGTTAATTAGTCACTAAGGAGAGACAGGCAGACTGATGGGATCACTTTTACACACTTTGGGAATATTATCCACTAAAGGGGATAAAAGTAAGATGGGAGTAGTAATGTAAGTACACAAAGGAAGAATTGCTGAAGCTAATTGGGGGGGGGGGGGGGATGTCAGAGAATTTACTCACCATAATAAAGAAGGAATGTTGACTGAGAGCTAAGATCTGGTGTTCAGGTTTTTGGTATTCAGATATTTTGTGCTTGGCCTTTCGGTTAAGCCAGGAGGTTGCTCTCTATTGGAGAAAACTGGTTACTGTTGGTTGTAGAGCCCTGCTAAAGGTTGGTTTTCTGGACCACAGCAGGGAAAAGTACTCTATGGGCTTCTCCTGAAGATCAGTAGAGAAGAGGTTGATCTCTAAGGGGGAATATGATAGAGGTCTAGAAGATAATGAGTGGAATGGAACGTGTCGATGGGGAGCGTCTGTTTACGCTTTTCAAAAATACTAGGACAAGGGGGCATGCGAAGAAGCTGCAGTGTGGTAAATTTAAAACGAATCGGAGGAAATTTTTCTTTACTCAACGAGTAGTTAAACTCTGGAATTCGCTGCCGGAAAAGGTGGTTAAGGCGGTTAACTTAGCAGACTTCAAAAAAGGGTTGGACGGCTTCCTGGAGGAAAAAGCCATAGAACGTTATTGAATGGACGAGGGAATGCAGTATTTCTAGGATGGGCGGGACAAATTGCTTGTTCTTTTGGCTGCTGTCAGTGACAGGGTGCTGGGCTCGATGGACCCTTGGTCTGTCCCAGCATGGTGATGCTTATATACTTAATGCTGGTTTTCTGGGCCACAGTAGGATGCCTAGAGGCACCTTGGGAAGACTAGTGACATGACCCTTGAAAGGTGATAAGAGCAATCAATCTTTAGGAGCAGCCCTGGGTGAGGTAGAAGGCCTGGGGATCAAATTGCACCCCACATCTAGCAGCTCTTGGGAGTAGGCGGGGCATATCCAAGAACAACACCATCAGTGGTGAGCAAAACACTCATCACTGATGGATGAATGTTTACACCAAATTTGTTGACTTCCCTAATTTCTGTTCACATTCCATCATCTGTTCATTCTGGCCAACAGATGGTAATATATCCCCATCACTATTTTCTTTCCTTTCACATTTGGAATTTCTATTTATAAAGATTCCACAATATATTCTGTTCCCTACATAACTTTTATTGTTTGACTCCATGCCCTCTTTAACATATAGCACCAGTCCTCCACCAATTTGATCCACCCTATCATTGTGATTCTACTGGAACAAAAATAGCTTGACATGAAATAAAGTCAAGAGAGCTTTGGTGAAAGCTTAATCGATCAATGAACTAGATGGTGACCACAAAATTTAAACACTTCAGGTGGCAGACCATCCTTGCCAGCTGCTCTTCCAGATGACAGATGCTTAATGGCTTACAACATTTCATCCTGCAAAAGAGGGGATGCCAGGATGCTGCTTCAGTACACTGAATAATTTCATCACAGTGAAGGTAATTTTCAAAGAATTATCATGACATAGTGCTTTACCACAGAAACAGGCATTTATAAAACTGCCTGTCTAATATGTAGACAAACTTAAATGCATATACACTGTATGCATTTAAAGTTACCCAGACTAAGTGTAAGCATTTCCAGAGGTGAGGTTGAAGAGGAGTTTGCACTTATGTGCATATACGCAGACTACCAGGTAGACAGACCCCTGTTTAAGTGCTTTAGCTAGGCAACAAAAACAGAGGATGTGTCCCATAGCGCAGGGAGAATTCTCTTCTAGGCCGTCACTCCAGTTCTCTTATGGTATCTGATTTCTGCCCTTAGATCTACTCAGTAGGGGTGCTTCATAAATAAGTGTGCTCCACACAGGATCATGTAGTTGAAACTCCAAATTTAGTAGTAACCTACTTGGGGGGGGGGGGGGGGGGGTCAAAGTTCAGGAATACTCATTAATCAGGATGAATAGTAGCAAAAGGAAAACTTGAGGTAGTTATAGCTATATAGTAGTATATGCAACCACTTTATTCTCCTCACGATAGGAAATATTGATTCTCCCTTGCACTCCTCTCACTCACTCCCTTCTACTACTACTACTACTTATCATTTCTATAGCGCTACTAGACGTACGCAGCGCTGTACACTTGAATATGAAGAGACAGTCCCTGCTCAACAGAGCTTACAATCTAATTAGGACAGACAAACAGGACAGACAAGAGATAAGGGAATATTAAAGTGAGGATGATAAGATAAGGGTTCTGAATAAGTGAACAAGAGTTAGGAGTTAAAAGCAACATCAAAAAGGTTGGCTTTTAGCTTAGATTTGAAGACGGCCAGAGATGGAGCTTGACGTACCGGCTCAGGAAGTCTATTCCAGGCATAAGGTGCAGCAAGATAAAAGGAACGGAGTCTGGAGTTAGCAGTGGAGGAGAAGGGTTCAGATAAGAGAGATTTACCCAGTGAACGGAGTTCCCGGGGAGGAATGTAGGGAGAGATGAGAGTGGAGAGGTACTGAGGAGCTGTAGAGTGAATGCACTTATAGGTCAATAAGAGAAGTTTGAAACTTGCCTGTAGAGTTCTAGACTCTACAGGGAAGTTTCTGGCACTCTAGCTATGTTAGTTGGCACAGGATCCCCTTTCTTTATGGGTTGCAGGAATAACTCCAGGGGATTGAGTTCACCTGTAGCTATAATGCTCCTTTGTCCTCAGTTTACATATAAGAAGAACTCCAGGCACCCTTACCCAGTCTTTTTCTTTTGTCTCTCCTTTTTGAGAGTTTAGAAGCCCCACTGGCTTGTGCCTGTCCAGGCCTGCTTGATAGACAAAGGAATCCTTCAATGTGACTGTTTTCACACTGTACCTGAGGTGATGCTAAGCATAAGTCTGTTCCAGGATCTGCTACCTGAATGTGACAGATAAGATGGATTGGCTAAGTTTCAAACCTTCTGGCTGTCATGGCTCTACCAAGTATTCTAACATTTTGACACAGTCAGTACTTAGATATGTAAACCACAAAAACCTCAAAGAGGAGTGAAGTAATTATAACCATACAACCGAAACCCAAAATTCACTAAATATATGCTCAGTATCTTTAAAATATGATATGCAATCACTGTGTGATAAAGATAACACTCCTTATGAACTCTTCAAATCTTATATCAATAAAGTTTTAGATGGTCTGAAAAAAACAGGAGGAAAAAGCCTTAGAAATTGTGCAGGTGTAAATCAATTTAGCACCTGTGTGCTCCAATTATCAGCTCAAAAACATATATATATATATATATATATATATATATACTAGGAAAAAATGCCCGTTTCTGAGTGCAATGAAACGGGCACTAGCAAGGGGCCCCCTCCCTCCTTCCCTCCGAGCTACTTGCCTTGTTCGCTGTGGAGTTTCCGTTTCGGCCCTCGTCGAGTGTCATAGCTCTGCCCTCGACGTCATGACGTTTTGACGCGAGGGCGGTGCAGACACTCCAGTGCACACCGGATATCTCGGGCGCCTCAACTTCCGTGGAGGCTTCAGAACGTTGGGGTTGCCTTTTATATAGAGAGATATGGTTTTTCTTTTCTCAACAGGAGAAGCAGCAGTGGCCGGACAGCGTTACCAGTGGCAGCTGCGGATGGCGAGGGGGTTTGATGCGCTAGGGGGGAGGGTCACTGGACAAAGGTGGCTGCAGGGGGGGGCAGGGGGAGAGGAGGGTCGCTGGACATGGATGGCTGGGGGGGCAGGGGAGAGGGAGGTGGGGAGGGGGTCCTGAGATCAGAGAGGTGGGGGTGGGGAGGGGGACCTTGCGAGAGGGGGGTGGGGCACACATTCACTCACTGTCTCTCACATACACTCTCTGACACACTCTCTGTCTATCATACTCTAGTTCTCTATCACACACACACAGTCTCACACACATAGACACTGTCTCTCACACACTCTCTCTCACACACAAACACACACACACTCTGTCTGTCTCTCATTCTCTCTCTGACACACACATTCCATCTCTCACACACACTCTCTCTCAAACATACACACTCCGAGGAAAACCTTGCTAGCGCCCGTTTCATTTGTGTCAGAAACGGGCCTTTTTTACTAGTTTTTTTTATATAAAAGAAGGTAATGAATAATAAAAAAAAACATATATATGTAGAGATTTTTTGAGCTGATGATCGGAGCAGATAGGTGCTGAATTGATTTACACCTGCACAATTTCTGAGGTTTTTTCCTCCCGTTTTTTCAGATCATCTAAAATGTTTTTGATATAAGATTTGAAGAATTCTTAAGGAGTGTTATCTTTATCACACAGTGACTGCATATCATATTTTTAAGATACTGTGCATATATTTAGTGAATTTTGGGGTTTTGGTTGTATAGTCAGTACTTAGAACAGAAACACCCTTTGAAAACTGGTACACTGTTGTAGTCACGGGGCCCAAAAACTCTTTTTATCACCCCCCCCCCCCCCAAAAAAAAAAAAAAAAACCTCATATCATGTCTGTTTACCACATCTTGGCCCAACATCTCTCCTTTACATCCTGAAGTTGTGCTGGTGCATTTGCTTTAGTGCTGGCATTAGCTGTCTTTGTTTTATACAATCAGACTTAATCGATCCAAACCAGGTAGGTGGCATGCATTGCATCCAGTAGCAGACATGCTTCAATATCCTGGTCATCAAACCACTCCTTATGGTAGATGGTACCAAGCCACAGACTTCCACAGTGTTTTGATATATAGTATTCTTCAGATATATCCATACTTCTGCATAGGAAGTGTGCATAGTACATTGCTTGTACTTGACCTCCAGTGTAGCATTTAGTTTTTCCTGAAGCTGAGTCTCCACTTCTGAACCTCAACTCTTTCTTCACTGTAAAAAGAAAATCAAGGTAATATCTGTGTCATTTGGAGGGGCTGGTTAAAGGGACACACTAGTACTATTATATCCATGCAGAGATTTTTTTTTCTCCTGGAAAGGGCCACTAAACAGACATCATGTAATGAGAATTAGGTGCTCAACATTCAGAGTTTCTATCTATCTATTTATTTACTTATTTATTTTATCCCATATTAAACATGAATTAGATTGAAACCTTGGAGCATTTAAAATCTTTTTTTTCCTGTGCCTACATTAAAAGAAAAAAAGATGGCATTTTGCTTTGTGGAATGCAGTATTATATTATAAAAATGCACTTGCCATTTTTTTTTTAATTATTACTATTTCACAGAGAAGGTATTGATTAATGAGGGAAAGGTTTCCTTCATGTAGAACAGAGTCAGTCTAAATGTGCCAACATTGTTCAGTTCAGCATACTATTAGCAGCCAAGTTCATACAAAATTAATTATGTTCAGTGGAAAATAAATCTGTTGGCTGAGGCTGTTTGCTATGTGAATATTCAATCACTGTTTCATTATTGCTACCAAGTATTACATATTAAGGGGATTTGTTTTAATTCATTTATCCAGTCCTTACATGCACATGTGTTGCTTTTTAAACCTAAAGGTTTCCTATGATAGCATTTTACATATTTGAATTAATTTTTCTGTACAAGTTTTGCTTGATTTGTCTTTATTTGAAATAAAAAAAAAATGTTTAAAACACATCTTGTCAACAAAGGGCGGGGATAGGTGGGACAGGAGGGGGCACTGAACTGGTCTGCACTGGGCCCCACAGTTGCTAAAACCAGCCCTGTTCCTGGGACCAGAACCAGAACTAGAAAAAGTAGCTGACTGGCACTGTGTGGTGGTATGGGGAACCACTACACCCCAGAGAAATCCATGTGAAGGAGAAGGAGATTTATTGGAACAGTGCACATTATCTAGGCTACAACCCTTTACCAGCTAAGGGACTGGTAACATCTCAGGTAGAGGGGATTTTATTTAATTTTTCCCACAAGCTTATGCACGTTGCAGATCACAAACATCTGACTGCTGTGAACTGCCATCAAGCTGGCTGCTATTTTTTCCATCAAGGTATTAATAATTGACCTGTAACATCTGTAAAGGGGACAGTAATTAACATCTTTAAAGGTAAACGTTTTTGTACTAGAGAGCCGAAGGAGGATTGATATAAATAGCTGGCCACCTTTCTATGGACTGCTATGGTGGCTGCTTCATCAATTGAAAGCACAAGTAAAGTTTGATTTTGGTTCAAGTTAACAACTGGTGTGAACTACCTTATTTTTTTGAAGAGCTGTAAGTCTAATGCTGAGCTTGCCCAGCCTGAAAGGACATTCCTGAGCCTGGCCCTGGTCTCAAACAAATTCTTTACGTGCCCTTCATCCCACCATCCTGGGCAGTGACTAGGCAGCCACCTAGATCACATTTTCTACCAGTCCCCCAGCAGTCTCTCTCAATCTCTCAGTACCCAGCCTGTCCCCCAGCACTCTCAAATTTCTCCAGTCCAAATCCAGTTTGCCAGCACTCTCTGCACTTACTCTTTCTCTGTTCCTTGCTCTCAGGGGCTCCAGGTCCACCTCAGCCACATCACCCCTGGGCCTACAGCAGCCAGCAGTAATAACCCAGAGAGGTACCATGGAGCCTTGATTCTTCACCTGCAGTGAAGCTCTACACACATACTGCCCCCTCCGAAGGGTAAATTAGACCTTACCTGCTAATTTGCTTTCCTTTAGTCCCTCCGGACCGGCCCAGAATGTGACTGATGGGTTGTGTACGCCTTCCAGCAGGTAGAGACTGAGAAAAAAAGTTGTGACTCTAGCCAGCCAATAAGAGCCCTTGCCAACTAGAGAAAGATCCAGTAATAAAGTACCAAAGCAGAAGGAAAACCATAATAGAAACACAGAACCTGTGCATCCAAAAATCTGAGCAGCCACCGGCACATTGCCAACAACGGGTGAGTGCCTTCAAACATATCATGGTCCTTCATAGAGGACATTTCAGAAAGATTTTTCTACTTTGTTTTGTTTTTTTACTATATAGATCAAGAAACTAATAATACAGCTCCGAACAAACATCGATATCTGAAGGGAGGGATCTGGGCCGGTCCGGAGGGACTAAAGGAAAGCAAATTAGCAGGTAAGGTCTAATTTACCCTTCCTTAGCGTCCCTCCGGACCGGCCCAGAATGTGACTGATGGGAAGTATCAAAGCAGTGAAAATATGGGAGGAACCAATGCGCGGTCTAAACAACTTGACAATGACCGAGAACGTCCAAACGGAAATGCTCAGAAAAAAGAATGCAGAGATGACCAATACGCCGCCTTACAAATATCTTCTAAAGGCAGCAGACAACCCTCTGCCCACAAGACTGATCTCTTGTACAGTGAGCCTCAAAATGCCCTGGAACAGGTGTCCCAGAAAAAGAATAAACTGAAGCAATCATTACTTAGAACCTTCGAGAAATAGAGAGGCTAGAGGTCCTGAACCCGTTTTGTGTACCTCCAAACAAAAGAAAGAACGATCAAAAGACCGGATGCCATCAGTAAACGTAATATCATGGTACTACACCCGTTTGACACCCAAATACTGCAAAAGCCGCTGCTCTTCAGATCCAGAAAGAGAACCGAAGACAGGCAATAGCACCGGCTGAGAAATATGAAAACCGAGGCACCACCTAAGGAAGAAAGAAAAAGGGCAATCCTGACCACTACTTGAGCGGACCCGAACTGTAAAAACGGAAAACTACCCGACAGTGCCTGCAACTCCGAAAACGTGCCTAACCGAAACAACAGCCACCAAGCATACTGTCTTCATAAACAAGTCCTTCAAGAAGTAAGTCCTTCAAGAAGAGGACAACAAAAGCTCCAAGGGAGTCTTAGCAAGAACAGTAAGCAGAACACAAGAAAAATTGCGAGGCGGGACGAAGAATATTAACCCTCCTCAAAACAAACGGACCACATCCGGATGACTAGCTAGAGACCTCCCTTGGATATGACCACAGAAAAATGGCAAAGCCGGAAACTGCACCTTAAGAGAGGCCAAAGGAAGGACTTTGTCACAGCCCTGCTGCGAAAAATCCAAAATTTGCGGAAGCGAAACACTAAAAAGATATAGGCCAAAGTCTTACCCCTGTACTCAAATATGCTCCTAGTACGCATAACCCTCAACGACATAGAACGTTGACGAGAGCGAAGCCTAAACTCAATGACCTGCTCAGAATAAACTTACTTAACCAGTTTAGCACGAACCAGAGCCAGGCCGTAAGACAGAATCAATCCAAAAGCGGATGAACGACAGAACTCTACAACAAGAAATGTCGCCGGACCGGAAGTCTGAAGAGAAGGTCATCCAGATGACGTCGAAGATCGGCTCACCACGTGCTTGGAGGCCCGTCCGGTTCCACCAAAGACAGACGACCCCTGTGCGTCTGAACCTTCTCACGAAAATGCTTTATCAGAAGCATACCGTAGACCGGCTGAGCAGGATTGTAGAAGATCTCCCACGCCCTGCACTAAGGAATCCTTTCGACAACCGAAGCATAGAGGAAATTTTGCATTGCCAGAGGAAGCAAACCAATCCATTCTAGGAGTCCCCCCAACAATCGACTAACAGCCGAGACGCCACTTCACTTAGCGACCACTCTGTAGAATCGAGTGTGAGACGAGAGGAACAAAATTGCCTGACCATTTAGGATCCCTGCTACTTGAGCCGCTGAAAGAACCAACAGATGGACCTCCATGCATTGAAACAGTAGCACCACCTCTCGCTCCAACGGGAGACTCCCCGTTCCTCCTTAGCAATTGAAAATTGCGACCGCTGTGGCCTTGTACGACCGTACTGGAGATACTCGGCCTCTGAGAAGAAGAAAACACCTCTGGAAATCCAAAAGAATGTTTGTATCATCGAAAAGGTTGATTGAAACCAATGTATTCTGACATGATCAAAAATTGTGAGCAAACTGCCTCTGACAGTGAGCTCCCCAGGCGAGAAGACTGGCAACTGTTGGCACTACAGAACAGCTGGACTGAGCTAGAGGAATACATTTGGACCAATTGGACTCCCGAAGCCACCAACGTAGACTGGTCTTCACTAGGAGCGAAAGAGGCAAAGTTTGATGTGGGAAAAAAAACTTCTGAGATGAGCACCTCGACCAACAGCGAGCTCTGACAATACGTCACTTGAGTCCAGGTCCTGTCACCGCCTAGATTGCTACCAACATAGCTACCAAAACCTGTAGAGAACCTACCGCTGGCGGGCTGGAAATCAGTCCAAAGCGACAAATTTGAGTCTGCAACCTGCTGACTGGAGTCGACAGAAGAGCAGGCAACCCTGCCTCGTGTTGAACCCCAAATACTCTATGAACTGAGAAAGTAGAAGACTGCTTTTCTGCACCTTGACTGCTTTTCTGTACATCGACTACCCAACCTAGGGACTGCAAGGACTGTACCAGCAACCAATCGCCCGAATAAAGATGCACTACAAAGGGCTCCATTGAGAGAACCGCCACCACAACTACCCTGACATTAGTAAAGGCACGAGGAACAGATGCCAACTGAAAATGGTGGAGTAGCCCTGCAAAACAAAAAGAACGAAGGAAACGTTGATGTGCAGGATGAACAGAAATGTGAAAGTAGGCCTCTGTAAGATCGAGAGAGGTCAGAAACTCCTCCGCACTAAATAATAAATGAGCCATAAAGGTACCAACCGATAAGAAAGCACCTAAAGGGCTAGCTTAACCGCCATGAGATCTAAAATTGGATGGAAAGAACCCTCTTTCTTGTGAACTAGAAAGCAAATGGAGAAAAGATCTGACACTGATCCTCCCAAGAGACAGGAGAAATGGCTTGAAAGTGCAGAACCCTGCAGAGAGAAGCTCTGACGGCCCCGGCATTTGCTGCTAACACGGTAAGGAGATTCTGCGGAAAACCACCAGCAAAGGGAGAGCGAATAACGCATACCCTACTTGAATAATCTCCAATACCCACTGAGCCGAAGCAGTCTGGGCCCACCAAGAAGCGCCAACAGGGAGAAGATACTAAACCTGCACAACTTCATTGCTGAGAGCAGGAGTACCAATTAGCATGCGCGTGACCGCAGTAAGACATATAAAAACAGAGGTATGCCAAAATGCTATAACACTTGAAATTGCGCCAATACAGAATCTTACTGGTAGGCGACTTGTTGGGGGCAAAACCCCCCAAAGGAATCAGAATTCAAAGAGGATTAACTGGATAATGCTGCGAAAATCATCACTAAGTAATGAAAGCCAGACATTCAATGGACCGCCTGGGAGCAGAAGTGGCTACTATTGGAGGCGGGAGTCTGAGCATGATGGACCTACTGTCTGTCCAAGAATGACAACCAATTATGCTCTTATATTCCCGTTCAGCTTCTAGCACATGAATCTGATCATACAAAAATAACTACAAGCCCTACCTATGGCTGAAACGAACTGGCTAGTTAGAAGTCAGTGTTAACACTAAAACAGGTAGGAGATAGCTGTGCACACCCCCTAGAAATCTAATGCTGCTGCTGTTTATTGGACCTAGCCCAGCATTGGACTAAGGATATATGAAAATAATTGTGAAGTAAAGCTTGAAAAGACTGCCTTAAAAGCTACGTATTCCAGACCTATTCCACTGAAAGGTGGAAAAAAAGGAGGAGGGGGAGGGGGGAAAGAGAGAACAGAAAAGATGAGCTTGAAACCATCTGAATATATATATAGTGCTCCCCACAAAAGAATCGCTGACAGTGGACAACCAAACTGGCTGTACCCCCAAACTAGCCATCTGTAGAACTGCATGACATTACAGATCTCAGCAGCATAATAATAACATAGCCACAGCATTTATTTATTTATTTATTTATCTGCTGCATTTGCATCACACATTTTCTTACATATTTGCAGGCTCAATGTGGCTGACAGCATTGAGAAGGAAATATAGAAACCATTTTAAAACTGAGGAAGCCATGCAAAACATGCTGCAGAGCAAACCTTGGCTGATAGCATAGATTGAATGGGCAACCAAAAATCTTTTTATTCAGGAAGCTAGAGACATGAGCTTAGCCTACTTATCTAAGATGTTTCCCTTGCTGTTTTGCCAAGAGAGGGCAAAGACAGCAGCTGATTCATGCATTACATCGTGTGCCATGCCTAGAGCTGCATGACCTGCCAGGTAATGAGCTATGTAGTGAATTATATATGTGTCAAAAAACACCCAAAGAGACGTAGGAAGAGTAAAACCCCCCCCTAGCCACATGCTCCCGTCTGAAATACCAAGCACCAGGCTCTCCGCATCAGACAACTGTCTCTCTCGCTGCGTTCCGCAGTTCTCTTCCCTCCTAAATAAAACCATTCAAAATGGCGGCGTTTCCCGCCGAAATCGGCACCGGAGAGGAAGACGTGACCGGCGGCAAAACAATCGAATCGGGCCCCCGCACCAACAGCACTCACGATACACCAAAAACAACCAGCACCCTGGTAGTCCTTCAGAATTGAACAGAAAACGGACCACACAGCAGCCCCTAAATCTCGCCACTGCAACTGAATAGCGATGGAGTTCCCTTACATAGGGAAAACAAAATAAACAAGAAACAGCTGATCAGTTAACAGCTGATTGCTACTGAGCTGCCTTGCTCCTTCTCACTGCCCAGAAACGGCTCTGCTTACACAGCAGACCTGGAGGCTTTCTTTTCTTTTCTTTTTTTTTTAACAGCAGCTGCCTCTCCTTCTTCTAAAGCTTCCCTCCTCGAGGGGCTTTAGGAAACTCTTAAATTGCTTGAGAAAGCAAACAGGCTAGCGGAAGACAAATGAGCCAGCACCAGGGAGGATAGGGGGGGAGTGACTCGGCCTTCCAAGTGCAGCAGCCCCAAGGCTCTGAGGGACCCACAGGGGTTTCAGGCGTCAAATAGCAGGTTTTTTTTTTTTTTTTTCAAACAAATGCACAGGGACACAGAACAAAAAGGATGCCAACACTTAAAAGTTAACCAAAAGAGAAAAAAGTATAGAAAAAAGACTGAGACTGAAGGGCTCACCACCTTCCACCTGCTGGTGACTGAGATTACTGGATCTTTCTCTAGCTGGCAAGGGCTCTTATTGGCTGGCTAGAGTCACAACTTTTTTCTCAGTCTCCACCTGCTGGAAGGCGTACATAACCCATCAGTCACATTCTGGGCCAGTCCGGAGGGACGCTAAGGAAGCAGACATTCTGTATGGGTCAGCACTGGTGACAACTTTAAGCCCCATTAGGAACAAAGAGTAAGTGCAGAGAGTGCTGGCAGACTGGATGTGGACTGGTGAAGTTTGACAGAGAGAGAGAGAGAGAGTACTGGGGGGCAGGCTGGGTGCTAGGAGACTGACTGCCAGATGCACTAAAGTCGTCGTTAGAGCCGTTCCCTACCGAATTCCATAGCGAATGGGTAGGGAACGGCAATGCATCAAAGAAAGGGAATGCAAATGAGCTGCTCGTTGCAGCTCACTTGCATTCTCTAATCCCTCATAAAACGGTCGGAGAATCAGCCGGTAGAGCATGCGCAGAGCAGCCAAGCGTTATGCTGGCTGCTCTGCGGATGCCAAGGACTTCAAAAAATAAAACAAACCAAAAAAAAAAACGATATGCCTATGGACGGCCTTTATGGACGGCCTTTATAGACGGCCTTCGCCCCCCCGCCCCCCGCCCGAGGTTGCCGCCGCCGCTCCCCCCTCCCCCCTGCATTGAAAGAGCTTTCCGCAGCCCCGGGCCCTCCCCGAGGTCGCTGCCGCCGCTGCTCCCCCCCTCTTGAAATGACAGCTTCCCCGCCATCCTCTGCACCCCCGTGACCTCACCCCCACTGCCCCCTAGGTCGTCGCTGCCGCCGCTCCCCCCTCCACCTGCCCCCCTCCGTCTGCCACCGGGCCCTCACAATGCCTCTCACCCCCGTGTGAAGGCGCTGCACCGGCTGCAGCAGCAACAGCTGATCGCCCGAAGCCAAGCGATCAGCTGTTGCCTGCTGCTCTTTCAATGCAGGGGGGAGGGGGAGTGGCGGCGACCTCGGGCGGGGGGGAGGGCGTCGGAAGGGAAAAAAGAAAACAATGCTCGTCAGGGACGTCCTTGAAGGACGTCAATGTTAGGCACAAGACGCGCAGCTTGTCTTTTTTTTTTGCTTTCCGACAGCAGCCCCTGCCTAACGAGAGGTGCAGACCTCACGTTAGGGTTTCCACCGAAAGGGGAATCAGTAAACGTAAGTGCATATTATTATAATAGCCTTGCAATGGTAGTGTAGCTCATTATAATGATTTGCATTCCGTTTTCGTTAGCTGCTACCGTGATCGGGAAATGGCGTTTGGTGCATGCTAAGATTTACTACTTGCTCATTAATGCCTCATTATTGGCTCGTTAAAGGCTCATTAAGTTTAGTGCATCTGGGCCTGAGAGAGACTGCTGCTGGGGGGTCACACTAGTTTCAGGGCATTTTGGGAAGGCATTGAAACTTGCCGGTACTGCTGGCACATACCACCTAAAAAAAGCCCGGGAGCTGGTCAAGTAGTAGTTTGGCCCCTACCATTGGGCTAAGGACAGGAGAATTGTGGCTGAGCCACAGAGGCTGCCCAGTAGCAACTTGTACCCCCAGAAGTGTGACCACAGGAGCCCATGGTTGTTATTAGTTTTAAATTCACTGATAAAAGCCGCCGAATTAAACCTGGTTATTCAGTGCTGAGCCATGTTCAGGCACTGACACTGGGGGCCAGATGCACTAAACTTAACGAGCCAGCAACGTGGTTTTTAAACTGGTTCTAGCCAGTTTAGCGCGCAAGTAGTAAACTGGGATATGCACAAAAGGATTCTCCAAACCATTTTCCTGTCACGGTAGCAGCTAACGAAAACGGAATGCAAATAAGCTAATTACTATTATGGTAAAATCGTTTTTATTGCTGAAAATGCACATCTCTCCAACTTTACAATAACAAGGGCATAATATTCACATTTCAGCAAGCAAGCTTTTTTCTTTTTTTAACATTGTTTAACTACCCTTCTACTCTCTACTCCCCTCCGCCGTCTCCTTTCCTCCCCCCCTCCCCCCGACCCAACCCAGAAGAGCATTCTTTACTTTATCGCGCATCTCTGGATGTCTAGTCTTCTTACATGTATGCTACGCAATGCACTACCATTTCCGACCCCATGCACAAAAGCAGTCCCTACCTTTACTGTGAAAATTTTAACTGGAGGTGTGGACCTGCCGGTTCTTCATTATCGCAAGTAGGAGAAGGGGAGAAACAAGGCAGGGAAGATGGAGCACAAAAAAAAAATAAAAGTATACCAGCTTACACGCAGCTTCTTTGCGTGTATGAAAGCCGTGCCATATGTTTCTTTTTCAAATTAAATTTTACTGGCAGGAAATTGGGGGGGTGCAGTACCGAAATGTAAAGCATAAAAGTAATGGTGACTTACCAAAAATGCAAGGAAGACAAGGGTCCATCAAAGAAACAGTGTCTGTGGGGAAACAGGCTTGGTTCACCCCCAGCTGTTTCTGCTGCTTCCTTCTATTGGCCAGCTGACATCCTAGAAAGCCCATCTCCCTGAAGATGGACTCTCATTGGCTGGCTGCTGCCCAACTTCTCCTCCCTGCAGGGCTTCCCTGATGACATCACTTTAGAGCTGTGAACTGATTGGATTCGAACTTCCTGGTGTCCCCGTGGCCTAGTGGTTAGGGTGGTGGACTTTGGTCCTGGGGAACTGAGGAACTGAGTTTGATTCCCACTTCAGGCACAGGCAGCTCCTTGTGACTCTGGGCAAGTCACTTAACCCTCCATTGCCCCATGTAAGCGGCATTGAACCTGCCATAAGTGGGAAAGCGCGGGGTACAAATGTAACAAACAAACAAACAAAAAAAAAACAATTGGACAGCATCAGCCTGGGATGTCCCGCCCACTAACTACTGGAGGGGGAACACCAGGAAGTTTGGATCCAATCAGTTCACAGCTCTAAAGTGATGTCATCAGGAAAGCCCTCCAGGGAGGAGAAGTTGGGCAGCAGCCAGCCAATGAAAGTCCATCTTCAGGGAGATGGGCTTTCTAGGATGTCAGCTGGCCAATAGAAGGAAGCAGCAGGAACAGCTGGGGGTGAACCAAGACCTTTGTGTATCTGGCTGTGAATATCCAGGTCCTCAGCAGACACAAAAGTGTTGCGTTCCTCACCTGGTTCCAGGCCTGCGCGGCCGATTCGCCGGCGAGGTGCGGTCCGGCAGAGATAGCCGGCTATTTTGGATGTGGTTTCTCCAGGATGGGTCTGTTTCTGTTTCCTATTTCTGGCAGCCGTCATCTTGGTTGGATCAAGGACAGCAGCCATCTTGGCTAGCTCAGGAGGGGGCAGCCATCTTGTATACAAGAACAGGAAGGAAGCCCATATTTGGGTGTTGTGCTACTCTGCTGATGGGGGCAGCCATCTTGGAACAGCTGCACATGGTTGAGCCTAATTCCTGCACTATTTAAATCCCTGTTTCCAGTCCTTCCATGCTTTGGCTTCTATTCGCATAGAGGTTGTGGTCTTCATCTGTGCTACTGTTTTCCTGTGTTCCTGACCTCGGATTGTTTACTGACTTCACGCTGTGTTGCTGCCTGGCCAGTCCTTCGGACTGATTCTTGACTTCATGCTGTGTTGCTGCTAGGGTTACCATATGGCTCCAGAAAAAGGAGGACGGATTGAGCCAGCCGGGTTTTACTTCCATTGCTTTCCATTGAAAGCAATGGAAGTAAAACCCGGCTGGGTCAATTGCTTTCCATTGAAAGCAATGGAAGTAAAACCCAGCTGGCTTAATCCATCCTCCTTTTTCTGGAGCCATATGGTAACCCTAGTTGCTGCCGGCCCAGACTTTGGACTGTTTTCTGTTTTTGCTGCTTGCTCCAGGACTGTGTCTGCGCTCCCGCTTGTCTGGTCAGTGGTTGCGCAACCCCGCTGGTTCCAGAAGTCCTGCCGGCCGCTTGAACCCAGGGGCTTACTCTTGGGGGACAGTGGCTAAGTGCAGGTGAAGCTTGGGGTTGTCTGGCTGCCTGACCGAGCGCGGTGGCACTCCATCTTCGCCGTGCTCAGTCGGGGCACAAGGGCTCACATCCCCAATCATAAAAAAAAGTTATGCAAGTACTCTGAATATTCAGTGTCAGTACCTGCATATCTAAGTGAGAGATGATATTACTGTTTGTGTGGTCTTATCTGCCTAGTTAGGTATGAGGGCATTGGCACTGAATATCACAGGAGCCTGCATACAATCCAGGTCAATCCTGATTTCACCTATGGAGTGCCCCAGCACTAACCAGGCAGTGCTGTGGTGGGAGGAGGGGATATTCAGCAGCATGATCTGGTTAAGTGCCCCTAAATATCCCCTCCCTGCCCACTGATCAGGGTTTAAGTGGCCAGGAGCCTCTCCTGCTACTTAAACCCTTTGAATATCTACCCATATGTTTTTGGGATATAATTTGATTATTTATGTATTTATCTAGATAATTAACTTAATTCATGTATTTTACCATCCAGTCATTACATGGTCTGAATATCAGCATTTCTGTGGTTCTCATTTGGTTCCTGTATGTGCTTCTGGTATCCTCTGAAGATACCTTGCTCTAAACTACATGCTGTTCAATGAGAGACAAGTTCTCCTGCATCATTAACTTTAAATTCTTTACTGGGGGCTTCCAGTGTCATCATTGGGACGATGCCGGCCTAAAACAGTAGCTCTGCTTAAGCCACAATGAAAAGTGGTAGAAATAATGCATTCTTGGTGGCATACCTGTTAAATCTTCCCTTCAGCACTTGGCAAGATGATTTGACAGTGATGGATACAGTCCAAGAAGAAATCTTCAGAGAATAAGGTTTATTTTGCACCAGCGGTCAAAGACGGCCTCGTGGAGACTACCCCGCAGGCAATGGCAGGTATGCAGGAGTAGAGAGTGGCAGTCGCACAGGAATCTGATGATTATTCTGAGGTGGAACTGTATCCAGACTCAGAAGGAGGATTGACTAAAACAACTCTGCATAATATGTTTGTAGGCTTAAAACTGGCTTTATAGAAAGACAGTAAAGATCAGACTTCTGAACTAAAAACACTGTTTGAAGCAGTGGTGTAGCCACGGGGGGGGGGGGGGGACTTGGGGGCCTGGACCCCCTCCAAACCTACATCACCCCATTAAATGGCTGGTGGGAATGCTGAGATCTTGCCAGACAAAGAAATTTGTGATATGAGCTGCTCACCTCCTTCTTGTGCTGTTGCTATAATAGGAAGCCAGTAGCGTGCCTCCAGTTGCCAACTCTGGGACTCCCCGAGCATGATCAGTTCATTCATGTGTGAACTGAGCATGTGCAAGAAGTTCATGCATTGGCGGCTGGAGGCACACCGCCAGCTTCGGATTACAGCAGCAGCACAAGAAGGAGGGGAGCAGCTCATATCCCAAGTTTCTTTGTCTGGCAAGGCTTCAACATTTCCCCCCCCAAAAAAAGGTATTTTTAACACATGCAGGACAAGGACAGGGGGGGAAGAAGGAAGGGACGAGGGAATGTGTTGCCCCCCCAGGGCTCTCCCAAAAGTGGAGGGCTGGCTACACCCCTGGTTTGGAGGGTTACACAGAGACCTGGTGGAACTCAGCCATTGGGTCAAAAAGGCAGAACACCAACTCCAGGAGCATGAAGGGAGTGCTTCAAGACTTTACTGCAAAGAAAACCACATTAAGTGCATCACTGGCATTGCTTCAAGATAAGACTGAAGACTTAGAACATAGGCTGAGGCATCAGAATTTGAGGATCCTGGGAGTACCAAGGGCTGAAGGTGAAGAAGACTGTATAGAACTGGTATAAGATATTTGTTGAACATGATTGCTTTATGGCCAGGAAAATGAAATAAATATTCCTATTATTCAGCATGCCCATCAGGCCCTGGGACCCTGGAAAAATGTTAATCTCCCAAGGGGACAGTATTGTGTGCCTTCATACATTTACTATTAAGGAGAGGATTTTGAATATTACCTATCTATATGTTAACTACCTCTCTGACCTCATGTGCAACTTTCTTTAAATTAGTCACCTTACTTTCTAACTCTTCTTACTCCCTTACCTGTCTATATGTTCCATCTTTGCTTATACCCTTCACTGTTAATTAAAATGTTCTATTATGTATTGTGTTGAAATTGTAAGTAGTATACGTTCATACTTTGTATTGTTATTTGAATATTTTTACTGCTGTAATTTTTCTATTGCTCGTTTGATTTATTTTTATTGTACACCGCCTTGAATTCCTTCAAAAAGGCAGTAAATAAATCCTAATAAATAAACACGGAAGTTGTGCTCAATTTTATATCATGGATCTAAGCTGGAAATATCATCAACCATGTTGTAGAGGCGGCACCAGCCGGACATGAGAGCGGTGACCAGTTTGCTGCAGTGGGAGAGGATTAAGTGCAAGGGGTTGTTTCCTTTTGACCTCCTTTTTATAATCTGGCGAGGGAATTATCATGTGAAATCGATGCAGGAAGAAAATTATCAGGTAAGAATTAATTTTTCCTTCCATAGCGTCCCACAGATCAATCCAGAGACTTCTGGGATGTACCCAAGCAGTCCTCAAGTAGGGCGGGACACCCCCAACCCGGCAGAAATCACCGACGAGCCAAACACCGCATCTTGCCGAGCTGCCACATCCACCCGATAATGACGAGTGAAAGTATGGGCCGAAGCCCATGTAGTGGCTCTGCAAATATCTTCCAGAGAAACCAAATGGACCTCTGCATAGGAGGAAGCCTGAGCTCACGTAGAATGAGCACGAACTTGCGCAGGGGCTTGCTTGCCCAAAGCCAGGTATGCCGCAGTGATGTCCTCCCGCACCCAATGAGTTATAGTGCCCTTTGAAGCCATATGACCCTTCTTACTACCTCCAAAAAGGATGAAGAGATGGTCAGAAAGACGAAATTCATTTGTCACCTCCAAACACCTAAGAAGAGTCTGTCTCACATCGAGCATCGAACAGCCCGGAACTGCTCGAGGTAATCTTCCCAGCAAAAAGCCGGCAAATGCAGGGACTGCTCCAAGTGGAAACGAGAAACCACCTTCGGCAAAAACAAACAAACTGTCCTAATCGATACCCCCACCTCCGTAAAACGCAGGAAGGGGTCTCTGCAAGAAAGAGCCTACAACTCTGAAATTCGCCGATCCGAAGTAATGGCAACTAGGAAAATCGCCTTCAAGGTGAGATCCTTAACTGTAATCCCCGATAAGGGTTCGAAAGGAGGATGCGGAAATGCTTTCAGAACAAGATTAAGGTTCCAGGATGGCAGAACTGGCACGTGAAGAGAACGCAACCAATTTACACCCCTCAAGAAACAAACCACATCAGGGTGGGAGGCGATGGAAGCCCCCTGAAGCCGGCCTCTAAAGCATGCCAGAGCTGCCACCTGCACCTTAAGAAAACTCAACAAGAGAGATTTCTGTACACCCTCCTGAAGAAACGCAAGGATAACCGATACTGAAGCCGAAGCCGCTGAAAAATCCCGAACTCACACACCATGAATCGAAGGTACGCCACACCCTAGCATAAGCTATCAAAGTGGATCTTTTCCAAGCCTGCAGTATCGTAGCGATAACCGCATCCGGATACCCTTTCCTTCTCAACTTCGCCCTTTCAAGACCAAAGGGGGAGGGATCCTCCATCATGACTGGTCCCTGCAGCAGGAGACCGTCCTGTGCCGGTAGCCGGAGAGGACGATCGAACAGGAGCCTAACCATATCTGCATATCAGGGACGTCTGGGCCAATCCGGGGCCACCAGAATCACTTGACCGGGATGACTGGCAATGCGAATCAGTAAACTGCCCACCATTGGCCCAGGGGGAAAGGCATAGAGCAGGCCCCTAGGGCCAAGGTTGAAGAAGGGCATCGATGCCTTCCAAGCCCAGCTCTCTTCCCCTGCTGAAGAAACAGGGAACCTTTGCATTGAATGTGGTGGCCATTAAGTCCATCACCGGCATCCCCCAACGGGCAGTTATCTAATTGAAGGCCAGAGGGGAGAGTGTTCACTCTCCCGGCTCCAACTGGTGGCGACTGAGAAAGTCCGCTTGCACATTCTGTGACCCCGTTATATGAGCCGTCGTCAAGCAAGAGAGATGAGTGTCTGCCCAACGGAAGATCAGAGCCGCCTCGCGTGCTAGTGGTGCACTCCTGGTGCCCACCTGACGGTTCACGTACGCAACTGCCGTTGCATTCTCTGAGAGAACTCGAACTGGGCAACAGCGGAGAAGAGACAGAAACTACCAAAGGGCCAGACAAATCGCCCGCAACTCCAAGCGATTGATGGACCATGACGCCTCTGTCGAGGTTCAAATGCCCTGGGCCGTCTGTTGGAGGCAATGAGCCCCCCAGCCAGACAGCGACGCATCCGTGGTCACGATCTTCCATTCCGAGGTTGCCAGAGGAATGCCCGACAACAGATTCTTTTGAATCAACCACCAGTGCATGATTGTGTGCAGACGGGCCGAACATGGCGCCCGAACCTCGTAATCTTCCGATAGCGGAGATCAACGGCTCAGAAGGTGCCACTGCAGGGGGCGCATGTGAGCTCTGGCCCACTTTACGACATCCAATGTGGAGGCCATGGAACCTACAACTTGTACATAGTCCCAAGCCCGCAGTTCGGAGTTTGGAACAGAGCTCGAAACTGAGCCTGTAACCGCTGTGCTCGAGCTGAAGGAAGAGAAACTATCCCTGTTCGGGTATCAAAGCACACTCCCGAGTATTCCAGCGTCTGGGAAGGCATTAGGCTGCACCCAAACAACGACTGAAGCAACCCAATCACTCTGTCGGTTGCCCGCCGACTCTCCTCGAAAGAAGATGCCCACGCAAGCCAGTCGTCTAGATAAGAATGGACCTGAATCCCTTCCTTCCTGAGATAGGCCGCCACAATGACGAGGACCTTGGAAAAGGTCCGTGTCGCTGTGGCTAGGATGAAGGGCATCGCTTTGAATTGAAAATGACAACTGAGCACTGCAAAGCGAAGAAAACACCTGTGGGGAGGCCAAATTGGAATGTGTAAATAGGCCTCTTTGAGATTGAGAGACATCAAAAACTCCCCTGCCTGTACTGCTGTGATTACCGAGCGGAGGGTTTCCATGCGGAAATGCTGAACCCGTAAGGACCTGTTGACACACTTGAGATCTAGGATGGGTCACCAAGAACCGCCCTTTTTTGGCACCACAAAATAAATGGAGTATGGACCGCACCCTCTTTCTGCAGGGGGTACAGGCTGGACGGCTCCCAGTCATTGTAAGTTGAGGAGGGTGTGATGAACCGCATGCACCTTGGCGGGAGATTTGCAAGGAGATTCCAGAAAAGAGTCTGCTATAGGACGAGCCAATTCTAACTTGTAGCCGTCTCTGATAACCTCCAAGACCCATTCGTCAGATGTTACCCTGGTCCACTCCGCCAGGAATAGGGACAGCCTGCCCCCAATAACCGGGTGGAGATGGACTAGGACCCCATCATTGGGTGGATCTGGCTGCGGGCTGGTTTCTGTTACTGGAGAGGAAGGCCCGCCTGTCACCTTGAAAGGGCTGAGGCCTCTGAGAAAACCTTGCTCTCTGAAAAGAGGTCCCACGACCTGGGCGGTAACGCCGGGTATCCCTAAACTTAGGTCTAGGTCCTGCCGGTTACACAGACTTGGACCTGTCCTCCGGGAGGCGCTGGCCCTTGGAGTCACCAAGGTCCTTCACAATCTGTTCTAGGTCTGTTCCAAGCAAAAGCTTTCCCCTACAAGGAAGCTTTGCTAGCCATGACTGAGAGGCCAAGTCTGCAGCCCAATGCTGCAACCACAGCCAACGATGCGCGGTGACCGCTAGGGAAACCTCCTTCGCCGAAGCCTTCAAAACATCATAAAGGAGATCCGCAAGGAAGGCTAAACTGGACTCTGGCAAAACAGCCATGAGTTCCTCTGGAGAGGAGGCTTTCTGTACCCACGATAAGCATGCTTGCGCCGCACAAGAGCCACAAACTGAGGCTTGCAGGGAAAGGGCCACCACGTCAAAGGACAGCTTCAAGCAAGTCTCCAACTTATGATCCTGAGGTTCCTTCAGCGCTGTGCCACCCTCCACAGGGAGAGTGGTTTTCTTAGTGACCGCCGTGATTAAGGAATCCACCGTAGGGACCTTCAGCAAGTCTAAGTCAGCAGCAGGCAGCGTGTAAAGATGCGACATAGCTCTAGCAACTTTAAGCCCACTGTCCAGCGTATCCCACTTGGCAGAAATAAGGAGTTTCATGGCCTCATGCACATGAAAGGAACGAGGTGGGCATTTGGTGCCAGACATAATAGAGGGCACTGGACCTGTTTCCCCTGATGATTCAGGGGGTGAAATGGCCAAAACCTCAAAAGCCCAAACAATCAGGGAGGAAAGCTCTTCCCTGCAAAAAAGGCGGGCAGCCGTCGGATCATCCCCCTCCTCAGAAGGCAGGGTGACCTCATCTGCTAAATCCAATGATTCTGAGGAAGAGCCTGCAGACAAAACCGGGCCATCTGTGTCAGATAGATCCTCTGGGATCCAAAATCTCCACCTGGGGACATTTTGGCAGGAAAGACTGAGAGGCTGCAGCAACCGAAGTTTACTGAGAAAGAGATGAGGCTGCCTGAAGAGAAGCTCCTGACTTCTTCAGAAGAAAGGCATTGTGCATCAATAAAACAAAATCCGTGGAAAAAGGAACTGAAAGGGACTCCTCTGCTCCCTCTAAATCGCTTCCCTCCATCGAAGCCTGTGCCACAGAAGTGCGCTGTGCCTCCTGTCTGTCAACTGCCATGTGTGGAATGGGTCGCGCCTGAGAGGAGAAAATGGCGCTCGCCGACACGCACTGCACTAACTGCCCTGAGGAAACCGCTGAAACTATCCCCTGCGCTTCCGACTTACCGGACGCCTGAGGGGAACCCCCGTCGCGCTGAGCACCCGCTGCGGGCTGACGGCGGCAGGACTCACACTTCCCAGACGCTGCTCTCCGACCCCCACACCAGGAACAGCGCTTAGCTGCCTCAGAAGGCACTGACATGCTCCACAAACGCCTGCCCCTCAAACAGACTCCGCAATCCATCTAGCTCCTCCGTATGATTAAATAAGAACAAAGGCTCTTAAAGAGATGCTTACCTTTTTTTTTTTTGACTCAGGAAAGGAAACACCCTATCAGGCCAACAGCCCCGGGCGATGGAGGAAAGGTAGGGAGAGACCGGGAGGGACCTAGCATCACCAGGTGTACACCAGAAGCTACAAACAGCCACTCAACCCCTGTCTGTGCTAAACTAGGCTCAAAGGACACCAGTAGCCACATCAAACCAGAGCTGCACAGAGGTGTCTCTCCACCTGCTAGATAGAGAGAATACTGAGGTTTATGTGGCTGCACAGGTCCATATATAGCAAACCTCGGAGGATCTCTCTATCTCCACCTGCTGGTAGAGGGACACAACCACAAGTCTCTGGATTGATCTGTGGGACGTTATGGAAGATTCATTTGATGGACCGAGTGGAGGAGTTGCATAAAAGAATGCATGTTTCTGTACTGTTCATTTGCTTGTTTGATAGTAAAACATTCTATTTTGTTACAATGGATAGAAGACCAGCCTCCAACACTGATTTTGTGGTGGAACCAAATGCATGAACTACTCAGAATGGAGAAGATGTCAGTGGAAGAGGTGGGAGGAAAGGCAAAAAAGAGTTAAAGTGTGACTTTTATTTAACTCAAATTAATAGAGTAATTACAATATGGAACTCTTATATCCCACAAAGTCCCACAGGAGCTCCATATAGTTTACAATAAGAAAAATGCTGGCCATTCCCAGAGAGCTACAATACAAATTCAGCCACACAATAAATCATTATTTATTTATTTATTTTTATTTATTTGTTACATTTGTACCCTACATTTTCCCACCTCTTTGCAGGTTCAATGTGGCTTACATAGTGCCGGAGAGCAGTTGCAGACTCCGGTGTACACAAATACAAAGGTGAAGTTGTGATAGGGTAAGGTAAAATTAGTTCTTACCTGATCATTTTCTTTCCATTAGTCCCAACAGATCAATCCAGAGACTTGTGGGTTATGTCCCTCTACCAGCACTTGGAGATAGAGAGAACTTCAGAGGTTTACTATATGTGGTCATATGCACTCACCTTAACTTCAGTATTGTCGATACCAAAGCAGTGGAAGAAGGATGAAGAAGTCCTCTCCTGCCTGCATAAAGCCCATGTAGGCTCCTCAACCGCTCCTGCGGGAGGATAACTGAAGGTTTCCTTTATGTTTTGATTCGTTTTGTTTTGCCTTTTTCTTGTTGTAGCCAAAAATCAAATGAAGGAATCTGATGAAACTGAGGCAACTAGCAGAAAACACTCAACCCAGAACAACAAAGGGCGGGCCTCTGGATTGATCTGTTGGGACTAATGGAAAGAAAATTATCAGGTAAGAACTAATTTTACCTTTCATAGCGTCCCACAGATCAATCCAGAGACTTGTGGGATGTACCAAAGCTGTCCTCAAGTGGGGCGGGATACTACAACCTCAGCAGACGGGAGCAATAATCCACAGGCCGCGGTTACATGCGCTGCCATGTCAAATCTGGAATGCCTAGCGCTGCCACGCCAAGCCTGCAAAGCCTAGCAAAGCCTGGCAAGGGAAGGACAGCAGATCAAGCGGGCGATCTGCAAAAGCCATCCACGGAAGGACAGAGGACCAAGAGGCCGAACTGCAAAGGGCAGCTATGAAAGCCAGACGGGACACAGAAAAGGAAGTCAACTGTGCTCTGGAAGAAAGCGCTGACACCCACAATGGGAGAGACTGTCCCATACAGAGGCCAGCTGAAGAAATTGCCTCTCTCAGTCAACAGCCACTACAGCACTTGAAGCCAGATTCCCTTTCTTAAGACCAGCCAGACAACAACATGAGGGTATGCCAGGAGGCATTTCTGCTCAGCAGGTCAGGAATCTGATGATCCTACCGCCGTGTGGGTGTTTCGAAGGAGTCGCCACCTTCCTATAAACCTAAGGCTCTCCAGGTTCTGAATATGTCTGCTTCTGATCCTGCCACCACTACATCTGCTAAACTTAAAATGGTGAGCACTAGAAGACCGCTACAGCTTTTAGCAGTGCATAAGGCAATGTAGGAAGTCACTTCTGCTCAGTGGGTCAACCCAGGCACTGCCCCACTATGCAGAGACGTAGCTAGGTAGGGTGCAAGAGGAGCAGCTTCTCCCCTAAAAAGGATTTTGAATAAAATGGCACCTATGCGAAACAGCTCTTCAGCTTCACACTGACGCCTATTCTACAAAAGGTCTGCTCCTCCTGACATCAAAACCGCTATGTTCACATCTGCCAATCTAAAAATGGCGAGCCTTCTTATGGTACCTTCCTATAGTCCTGAGCAAAGCCAGAAGCAAAGAGTTGTCCAACGGAACTCGCTGGTCACTTCCAAATAGTATAGGAGTATATGGTGAACATCCAAGAAGCGGGAAGAGAAAAAAAGTGGAAAGGGATGGAAGTCAGAAACTACTGTATGCAGAAAAGACAGTACTGTGCACCCGTCACCAGTAGAAATTCAGAGGATCTCAAACGGATGAAGTCGGGAGTTCCGAGAACCTACCTGGAATGGATTGCTAAAGAAAACTAGGCTGCCCAGGACGATAGCCCTGGTGTCGTAAAGATAAGGGTGAGCCTGACCCAACCGAAAAGAACTTGTAGACATGTCCTCAGGAAGACACTGAGTCTATAAGTCACCCAGGTCTTCCACAAACTTCATGGAGTCCTCAAACAATAGTTGCCCTGAAAAGTGCGCTGAACCAGCCATCGTTAGAAGCTGCATTCACCACCCAGCAGCGCAACTACATCAAATGACAGGCTGTGACTGCCAAAAAATGTCTGTTTGACACCCGAAACAAATCATAGAAGAAAACTGGCAAATAAGCCAGCCTCGACTCTACATCTGGCAAGTGGGGAGGCGGTTGACCGTCTGCCTTCTGGAAGGGATCCGAAATCTGTTGTCGCCAGCTACGGCCCAGCCTAGCAGCCTACAAGCTGCAGATAGCTACCTTCAGGGAGACAGAACTGAAATATCAGCAGAAAGCTGTGTTGAAAGCACCCCTTGAGACTAAGTTGGCTTGAAGGGAACCACAGAGATGGGAACCAAAGCAGAGAAGTAACCCCTGAAGTGGTCTGATATGGACTCAGGCCCATGGGGGAATGTCCAAAAAAGAGAACCTTGTGTCCATAACTTGAACCTATTCCCATATTCTGGACCTGGTAGAGAAAGTAAAACCTGACTTGGGTTGGCACCTGTTGCTGAGGAGCAAGAAAAAAAGAAAGGACTTCTGAAGCCTATATGGAACAGCACTCCCCGATAAGCCAAGACTTCTGAGGGAAACAACTGACTCTTGGTGACACTGATTACCAATCCTAAGGACTGAAGACGAGTAGGTATCTTGGATGAAGGTTGCAGAGTCTCTTGATAGAGAGAGCTGCAAATCAGCCAGTCACGAGGTATGGATGAACCTGCAATCCATCCTCACGAAGGAAAGCTGCCACCATGACCTTGCAAAAAAGTCCTTGGCAGCATGGAAAGGCTGAATGACATGGTCATAAATCGCTAAGAACCCTCTGCAGCAAGGAGCACTGGGAATATGAAAGTAAGTTTCCTTGAGGTCCAGGGAGGCTAGAAACTCCCTACCAGACAGAACTATTACACACTGCAAGGTTCCCAT
Source organism: Microcaecilia unicolor (assembly GCF_901765095.1). NCBI lineage: Eukaryota > Metazoa > Chordata > Amphibia > Gymnophiona > Siphonopidae > Microcaecilia > Microcaecilia unicolor. The sequence continues at coordinate 410,880,513 of NC_044031.1, forward strand.
TGTGAAAAGCTGAACCGTAAACACCCTAGACTCTTAAGATGTCCAAACTCAGCTGGAAGGAAGCTCCCTGGTTGGAACCACAAAGCAAAGGGAACAACTTCCCATTCCCCAATTGCAACTGGGGACAGACTCGACTGTGCCTAATGGAAGAAACGTTGGCAAGGTGGCAAGAACTGCCTGACAGAGTTTGAGCTTGCATGTAGACTCCAAGAAAAATCTATAGTGAAGTCCAGGTTGTAACTGTGCAATAGAAAAAAATTAAGACACATTTGAGCTGAGGTAATCTTGGTCCACTCCTCCTGAAACCAATACAGGAGTCCTGCCTGAGGAGTGAACCGAGACTCCATCATTGGAAGATGCAGCAGGCATAGGTTTACTTGGAGTTGAAACAGAGCTCATTCTACCGGCAGCCAGGTGGCTTGTCGTAGTGGAAGTGGAAACCCTGAAAATGTTTTTCCTGGCCCCACAAAACCTAAGACAAAACCAAGCAGATTAAAAATCATCCTTAAACTCGTCCCCTGGCAAACTCCGAGACTTGGAAGTCCCTCAGGTCTTTACCCAACTGCCCTAGATCTTCTCCAGTCCCAAGATTACTTCCAAAAGGCAGGTTGCCAAATGTGACTTGGAAGCCACATCAGTGGTCGATGCCTAAGCCAGCGCTAACTTCTTACAGATAGATACAAGAATTGGCTGGTGTGACTGTGCACTATAACTGCTGCGCATTGGAGCTAACAAGTGCGGCTGAGAACCAGAGACATATGGTGTAGCCGAATATGGCTGTTGCACCATTGCGCACTACAGACAGCAAGCTGCAGTGCGTCGTGAAGCAGTACCCCTAGAGCTCTGTGCTACTCTCAGCTGATTGCAATGACTATTAAGCTACCTCTACACTGAAGCAGCTCCTGGACTACTCCTCATGAAATTTTGGTACCCCATACCATGAAAAGATGCCAAAAATACCATAGAAGCAATTAGAGGTACTGGGTACGCTGCAGATACTGGGGTAGCTGAGGCTAGTATGCAAAGGTGTGGCCAGTATCAGTGTGCAAAGAGGTGTGTTAGCCGTGTTAGTCCACTCTTAAAGGTAATCAATAGAAATCAAACAAAATTAAAACATGGAAAAGAAAATAAGATGATACCTTTTTTATTGGACATAACTTAATACATTTCTTGATTAGCTTTCGAAGGTTGCCCTTCTTCATCAGATCATCAGTGTATATAACAGTCCCTCATAGATGGTCTAGCAGGGTGGGTAGGAGATGTGCATGGGGACTTCAAAGCATTCCATAGTCTAGCAGGATATTTGTGGGGAGGGGAGGGGAGGAGACGGTGATAAGCAGTGAAATACAACTTATGGTTTATAGTGGGCTAGAAAACCCAGATCCTTGTTAAGTCCTGTCCATTGGGTGTCAAAATATTCAATCATTCTGATTTCAAAGGTTTTACGTTCCTGTATTGTTTTAAAGTTACCTTTCAGTATTCTCACTGTGAAATCACTGGTACGGTGTCCTGGTTCTGTAAAGTGCTGTCCAACCGGGATTGGGGCCCTATTGGCAGTATTGTTCATATGATGTCTATGTAAATTGAATCTTATCTTAAGCATCTGGCCTGTTTCTCCAATATAACAACCTTCGTTGCATTTTTTACACTGAATGATATATACCACATTGGAAGATGAGCATGTGGAAGATTCCTTTATGTTGAACATCTTTCCTTTGTGCACCGTACCAGTGAGGGACTGTTATATACACTGTCAGCTAACACATTTGCTTATTTCTGATCTTATTTTCTTTTCCATGTTTTAATTTTGTTTGATTTCTATTGATTACCTTTAAGTGTGCAAAGAGAAAGAGAGAAAGAAGGGCAATCTTTAGTACTGTAGAGTTCTGATAACTGTTCCAGTCATGTAAGAACTACTTGGCCAGGCAAGCAATAAAAGAGACTGAAATAAAATATGCCCCACTGGAAATCTAGCTGAGCCCACAGTTTCTAATAGGATGGATAAAACCAGCCTTGAACCTGTAACCTTCAGGCTGAAAGGCCAACCACCCTCCTGAATAAAACTAGTTTGATGAAACAGTACACACAGAGCAAATGTCACCAGAGCAGCACAGAGAGTGCAGGATTACCATGGAAACCGAGAGATACCTGAGAGGCCTGCACTAGCCTCAAATGTAACATTTCTCACAGAAACATGGAGTCAACAGCCCTAAGCCTGACTAACACACTGTACTGCCATTCTCTGAGAAAGGGCAAGAGGGAAAGAGTGAAAAACCTACAGGATCCCTAATCCTGATCCCTTTCTCCCTTCCATAAATGATGTACACACACCCTGAACCTCCTCAAATAGGGTCCAGAAATATTCTAAGTGTATATCACGTAGTTAAGCACAGGCATCTCTACCAGAAGACTTTCAGATAGTCAGGACTTTCCAAGCTGCAACTTAAGGCTCTCGCTGCCACAGAACAGCTGCAGGGGACTAATGGGTCTCCCACCTCAGCCATGGAAAGCTGTGGGAGACTCAAAGCTGTGGGAGACCCAAGGACTCCCACAGGAGTCTGCAAACCTCCCCAGGCCTCCTTTCTTAGAAGTCCTTAAATATGAAGAAACTGGGAGTGATCCACGCCAGTTCCCCAGTCACATTTGTGAAAAGCCCACATATAAAACTGCCTGAATTGCAAGCAGATCAGGCCCCAGGGGAGCGCTGGGGCTTCAGCATTGCCATGTCGAGTGGCAAGAAAGATGGAGCCATCAAGCGTGCACGCACACCAAAGAAAACAACTGCCCTGCGCCCACCAAAATGAGCTGGGAAGAAAGGAGCACACTGCTCCACGGAGTTGGGCTGTACAGTGGAAGTCCAGCACAGGAAACTGCAGCAGCCCAGTGGCTCCCACACTGGGAGCCGCTTTTGCTCTGCTCACTGGCGCAGATAGGATAATGACTACTCACCCTCTCGGGAATCGCTGTCACATGCCAAGTCGGTCCTCACACCATTCAGCCGGTACTGCAAACCGGCATGAGCTTGCCGTGCTGGACAAATCTCAGACTGAGGAGATTTTTAAACAGTGCTCAAACGGCTTTTTTTGTTTGTTTGTTTGTTTAAGGCAGGAGAGGACGCCGGAGCAAAAGAAACCTCAGACTCCTTTTAAAGTCAGGAGAGTGAGAACCACAAACCCCAGTCAGGCAGACAGGAGGGGTTGATGGGGGAGGAAGGGAGGGACCTGGCACCACCAGGTGTGCACCCAAGTCCCAGGACCGGGACACCTCAGAACCCAGAAGCTCAACTAGACCCAGGGGGCCAGGCCAGGAGCCAATCAATCCAGGGCTGCACAGATATGACCATCCACCTGCTAGATAGAGAGAATACTGAAGTTAAGGTGACTGCACATGACCACATATAGTAAACCTCTGAAGTTCTCTCTATCTCCACCTGCTGGTAGAGGGACATAACCCACAAGTCTCTGGATTGATCTGTGGGACGCTATGGAATGTACATGTGGTAGGACCACATAAAGGAAACGTTCAACGTTGGGGTTCAGTGATGGCTATTACGAACTTTGGCGTTGTTGTGTCGCTGAGCTCAGGTAGTTACGTTGGATCTGCGGGGTATGCCTTTTTAAACAGGTGGGTCTTAAGTGTCTTTCTGAAGTGTATATGGTGTATATGGTTTTCAAGTTTTTTGGTAGTACATTCCATAGGTGTGTGCTAATGTAGGAAAAACTGGATGCGTAAGTTGATTTGTATTTGAGTCCTTTGCAGCTTGGGTAGTGTAGATTCAGGTATGTTCGTGTAGATACGGATGAGTTTCTGGCTGGTAGGTCGATTAGGTCTGTCATGTATTCCGGTGCTTCACCGTATATGATTTTGTGGACCATAGTTTTAAGAGCTTTCCTAAATAATCAATTTATAAAACCCTTTAGTGTCCAATGTTCCCGTAATAAGCCATATGGGAATAGATTGATGGGAACATTGGACACTAATGTGTTAAGTAATTGTTCTAATTTTCAAAGGAAGAGTATTCCACCATTTAACTGACTGAAAAGGGGGGGGAAACGTTAAACACAGTTCTGTAAATTACTTCTCTGGGACTGGGATACTGCAATAACAGTGGAAGCCTGTCAGACAAAGCCCTAATTTTTTGTGAAAGATTGACAAGATCTGACAAATATTTCAGAGCAGATCAAACAAAATGAGGAAGGTCGTAACACATAATTTAAAAATAATTTGGGGTCAATGAAGACTTAACAGCAATGAAGTGGCTGAATTAAATATGCATGATCTACAAATAAGTCTAGCTGATGTGTTTTGAAAAGTCTGTAATTTTTTTAACAGGCTTCCAGATAAGCCTACAAATATAGCATTGCTGTAATCCATCTGCAATAAAAATAAAGATTGTGCCATTGTCTGAGGTGAGTAGTTTTCCCCCTGTTTGTGTAGGGGAGGGATCAGTAGGGAGCTCTCCAACTCATGGTATGGGAACAAATGCCCATTGTTTCTGCCAAAATTAATTCAGCCACATCGGCAACAGAGATTTTCCCAAGTGTGTGCTCCTGCTCCTGGGGACAGTCCTGGGTGCTCTTTGCTGCTCTCCACAACACAATGCCATCCCCATTACACACAGTGCAAAAGGAACTGGCTGACATGTTGTGCGTCAAACCTGTAGACACCAAAGTGCTAGCCAGCCAGCATAACGGCAGCTCCAGACAGTGCTGCACCTGCACAGCTGTACATGCACAGCCCTTCTCCAGCCATCAAAAAGACAGAATCAGCTGCCACTGATCCAACTGTAACTGGCCTACTAGCTGCTTGAGCAAGGCTAGGCAAGATTGTTGTACCTCAGCCTGCCATTATGAGCCCTGTTCCCATCTTTTTTTCTTTTTTAACTATCTTCTCTGCCAGGGAAGGAATTACACACCAGCCCCCAATGCTTTTTTCAGAGTCCAAGAGGGAATGAAACTCCCGCCCTTCTCCAACAATGCCCCCTCTTTCCTTAACCCCTCCCCCAGTCTGTGGAAAGAATCTCCCTGGAAGACCCCCCACCAGATGTCCACATAGACCATGCCCAGGTCTACCTGTATCCCTGGTGGTCCAGCAAGGTTGTTGGGGGCAAGAGTGCAGCCCCCTTCCTCCTGCCCAAAATGGTTGCCACAACCTCTCGTGTTAAAGAGGAGACCCACAGTAAAGGGTCTTAAAAGTGAAAGTGGGAATCCTATGAATTATACAAAATTTGATTGGCAGCCAGTGATGTTGTCTCAGAAGTGAGGATACGTGATCATAATGGTGAGCATGAGAAAGAAGATGTATTGCTGTATTCTGCATGGTTTGGAGTTTCTTAAGAGCTAGAATAGGAAGACCGGTATAAATAACATTACAGTGACCTAATTTGGACTCAACAAGGGCAAAAAGCAGAGTAGCACAGCTATCATCATCCAGGAAAGGCTGAATGGAATGGATCAAGCGAAAGAATAGAAGCACGATTTGGTGACTGCCGAAATCTGCGAATGGAAAATAAGAGCCGAGTCAAAGTGAACCCCTAAGTATTTGAGAGTGTAGACCAGTTGAATAGGATTTCCTTGTAAAAAAAAAAAAGGAACAACGGAGGGAAAGGTTTGATGCCCAATGACCCATAACACAACTGTTTTCTTCGGATTTAGAACAAGGTGATGGACGATAAGCCAATTAACAATCTTATCCAAACTCGATTTAATTAAGGAGAGATTGGGGCTTGAGGGGTCCTGTGGAGGGGCTTGAGGGGTCCTGTGGAGAAACCAGTAGGATATCATCAGCATAAATATAACAACTGGTCTGGGATTTTTGAATCAATAGTGCTAGCGGACTGAGAAATATGTTGAAAATGAGGGGAAAAATAGAACCTTGCAGGACACCACATGGTAAAGGAAGAACAGTCAAAGAAGAAGTAGGAAGAGACACATAGAAAGTCCTATTGGTAAGGAACAAAGTGAACCAGGAGAGGACAGAACCAGTATTCCCCAGCGTGGCCAAATGGGAAAGCAGAATAGAGTGACTCACCAGATCAAAAGCTGCAGATAGGTCTAAAGATATCAGCATAAAAGCTTTACCCTGATCAAAAGAAGAGTAGCAATCATTTAACAGAAAAGCAATGGTGGTCTGAGTAGAATGATCTTGACAGAATCCTGACTAAAAAGGATGATGAACATTTGTAGCCTCGACATGCTGACTAAGGGGTAGATGCACTAAACAAATCGTTAATGCCCTCCCTTACTGATTCCTTAGCGAATCGGTAAGAAACGGGCATGCATCAAGGAAATCGCATGCAAATGAGCTGGTCGCTGCTAGCTCATTTGCATGGGATTTCCTTCCAAGCCAATCAGCCAGCCGAGCATGCACAGAGCAGCCAAGCGTTATGCTGGCTGCTCTGCACATGCCAAGGACGTCCTTTATGGACGTCCTTCACTCAAAAAACAACAAAAAAAAGCAGGAGCAGGACTGGCTTTTTTTCAAACTCATCAGGGTGCCCGAAAGGTAAAGAATCATGCTCACACTTCCGATGTTCTCTTATCTTCTGTTGTGGAGAGTGCGAAGCCCTCCTTAGGCACAGCTCCCTCCTCCAGGTCTCTCTAAGCCAATCACAGCGCATTTAGCTGTCACTGGTGTCAGCTAAACACGCTGTGATTGGCTGAGAGGCCGTGGGGGGCATCAATCAGAGCTGCGTTCACATGCTGCTGGGACTCCCAAACCTCCCCCCACCCCCGAAGCAGGCAAGCTGGGAACGAGATGCCTTTCACTGGCTGCGAGTCAGCAGGACTGTTAAAAAAAAAAACAAGTTATAACAGAAAGCCTGTTGAAAAAAAAAAAGACATTAAACATACAGCGGAGACCAGGAGAAATGCTCACACTGCTCACATCTGAATTCTAGATTTACTTCCCCCTCCCCTTCCGTACAAAACTACAATCAGCTTTTAAAAATCACCAGGGAAAGAGAACGTTCTAGCCCACAGCCCCATCCCCATGCTCCTCGAAAAACAGCAAACAACGGAGATCCGACGGAGATACAGAAAGTGAATTGAACACTGGTGCTCAGTAATCTGAAAACAGGCAGTAGAAAATAGATATCAGACAGTGCGGATTTTGTCCAGGGTTGGGAGCAATGGAAGTGGTCTGGGACGCTGGCTGTAACGCTTTTTAGGACCTGATCTAATAATCCAAGCATTGCCGCCGAGCTGAAAGGATCCGGGACTCTGAACTCGTCCTTCCCACTCTGTTGCCGCTGGTGACTGTCTCCCAATCGGGTTCTCCTGTGAGGGAAGAGAAGGGAAATGTCACCCCAGTCTGCCGGTCAGGGTTAAAGGTATTGAAATACGGTGTGTCTGGCTTTTACAAAGCGTCTTCTAATTGGTCTGGTTTTATTCTGTCTTGTTTTACGATCTGATTTCTTTCTTTAATTATTATTTATTTTACCGTATGTTTTACTGTACTGTTGTCTAAGGTGCAGGCTTCCTGAGTAATCTCTCACCCTACTTGCAGGGTTTCTCTTTTTTTTTTCTTCCGATTCCCTCACAGGAGTGCCAATGAGAGGTGCAGACCTCCCGTTAGGTTTTCCATGGTAAGGCAATCAGAAAACGGTAGTGCATCTCATTACAATATGAATTATACACATTATAATACTAATTTGCTCATCTGCATTCCGTTTTCATTAGCTGCTACCTTGACAGGACAATGCCCTTTTGTGCATGTCCCTGTTTACTACTTGCATGTTAAACTGGCTAGAACCAGTTTAAAACCCACTTTGCTGGCTTGTTAAGTTTAGTGCATCTAGCCCTAAGTTATAACAACACAAACCTTTCTAAACGTTTGGCTAAAAAAGATAAGTTTAAAACTGGATGGAAGCTAGAAGCAACAGAATTGTACAGGGATCTACCTTTTAAGATAAGACATAAGCAAAGTATGTTACAGTGAACCAATATGTTAATTTGATGATTGAAAAATTGTCTCTACTACAGAACAAACACAGCACACCACCACAGTTGCTGGCATGTAAACTTATTTATATTGTTAATTTTAAACCACCAGAATATGTAAAGATGTACCCTTAAAACTGCATCTGCCATCGGCAAACAAATGTTTATAGATGGTTGAATTTAATTTCTTAAACTTGGAAATAGGATTGAAGTACATTTAGACAATATTTCTCTTACAAATATATAACCAGCCACACACACATATAATTTTCTGCCATAAATAACCAGTCATACACAAATATCCTGCCATTTTTTAACCCCAGTGTCAAAGTCTCTTTATTGATAAATTACCTGTCATTCAATATTTTAAAATGTAAATAAAGTACTGCATCATGTATTGATTTTATTTCAGGAGCAGTTTTTTCAATACCTTAAAAATGGCAAAAGCTGTATTGTGCAACATTCTCAGAAGGAACAGTCACTTCAGAATACACAATCAAGAGACTGATAGATTGTCTGAGCCATGCAAGAGAGAGCACAAACTGATGGAGCAGATCCTTAGTTTTGAAAAGAAAACAAAAAAAGACAAAGAATGATCTGAAAGCCCAAAAAAAAGACCACTGAAACGAGGATTTAAAAAAATTAATGGATAGCTGAAAAAGGTGGGGATAAAGCGAAGATACTTACCTGTAGCAGGTATTCTCCGAGGACTGCAGGCTTCACATTCTCACAAGTGGGTAGATGATCTGCGACTCCTGAGAATCAGCACATTAGCCAGCAAAGAAAAAATTCCAGAGCCTTCTAGGGCGTACGCCATGTCCCACTGCACATACGTGGAGCGCATTCCCACCCGCAACGTCTCCGCATCTTTTCAGTTAATACAATTGCATAAAAATGAAACAAACTATGAAGAAACAACTCCAAGGGGAGGTGGGCGGGATTGTGAGAATATGAAGCCTGCTATCCTCGGAGAATACCTGCTACAGGTAAGTATCTTCGCTTACTCTGAGGACAAGTAGGCTTACATTCTCACAAGTGGGGTATCCTTAGCATCTAGGATCACCCAAAACAACAAACAATGGTCAATTGGGCCTCACAACAGCGAGGACTAAACGCTGATTAACCAGAAACAAAACGCAACTAGATGAAGGTGCAGCCTGGAACAGAATAAAATAGGCATAGGAGGATAGAGTTGGATTCTAGACCCCAAACAGATTCTGCAACACTGACTGCCCAAACCAACTGTCGCGTCCGGTATCCTGCTTAAGGCAGTAGTGAGATGTGAATGTGTGGACTGAAGACCACGTCGCAACCTTGCAAATCTCTTCAATGGAGGCTGACTTTAAGTGGACCACTGACTCAGCCATGGCTTTAACATTATGAGCCGTGACATGACCCTCTAAAGTCAGCCCAGCTTGGGCATAAGCGAAGGAAATGCAATCTGCTAGTCAATTGGAAATGGTGCATTTACCGATGGCAACTCTCCTTCTGTTGGGACCAAAAGAAACAAACAACTGGGCGGACTGTCTGAAGGGCTTCATCCACTCCATGTAAAAGGCCAACACTCTCTTGCAGTCCAAGGTGTGCAAGCTGCTTTCGCCAGGGTGGGCATGAGGCCAGGGAAAGAATGTTGGCAAGGCAATTGACTAGTTCAGATGAAACTTCGACACCACCTTCGGCAGGAACTTAGGGTGCGTGCGGAGGACTACTCTGTTGTGATGAAACTTAGTATAAGGTGCATCCACTACTAAGGCCTGAAGCCACTGACCCTACGAGTTGAAGTAACAGCCACCAAGAATACGACCTTCCAGGTCAAGTACTTCAGATGGCAGAAAATCAGTGGCTCAAAAGAAGCTTTCATCAGCTGGGTGAGAATGATGTTGACATCCCATGACACTGGTGGAGGTCTGACAGGGGACTTTGACAAAAGCAAATCTCTTATAAAGCAAACAACTAAAGACTGTCCACAGATAGGCTTACCTTCTAAAAGCAAATGATAAGCAGTAATTGCACTAAGGTGAACCTTTACAGAGTTGGTCTTGAGAACAGACTCTGACAAGAGTAGAAGGTATTCAAGCAGAGTCTGTGTAGAACAAGAAAGGAGATCTATGACCTTGCTGTCACACTAGACGGCAAACCTCCTCCGTTTAAAAAAATAATGCCTCTTAGTGGAACCTTTCCTGGAAGCCAGCAAGACTCGGGAGACACCCTCCGACAGACCCAAGGAAGCAAATTCTAGGCTCTCAACATCCAGGCCGTGAGAGCCAGATACTGGAGGTTGGAATGTAGAAGTGACCCCTCGTTCTGTGTGATGAGGGTCGGAAAACAGTCCAATCTCCACGGTTCTTCGGAGGACAATTCCAGAAGAAGAGGGAACCAAATCTGTATCAGCCAGTAGGGTGCAATCAGAATCATGGTTCTGCAGTCTTGCTAGAATTTCAACAAAGTTTTCCCGTTAGAGGTATCAGAGGATATGCATACAGAATACCTGTCCCCCAATGAAGGAGAAAGGCATCTGACGCTAGGTTGTCATGGGCCTGAAGCCTGGAACAGAACTGAGGGACCTTGTGACTGGATTGAGTGGCAAAAAGATCCACCAAGGCGGTGCCCCACACTCGGAAGATCTTGTGGGCTACGCCCATGTTGAGAGACTACTTGTGAGGTTGCATTATCCTGCTCAGTCTGTTGGCCAAGCTGTTGTTTACACCAGCCAGATAAGTGGCTTGGAGAAACATGCCATGACAGTGCACCCAGAGCCACATCTGGATGGCTTCCTGACACAGAGGGCAAGATCCGGTGCCCCCTGCTTGTTGGTTTAATACATCGCAACCTGGTCGTCCATTTGAATCAGGATAATTTGATGGGACAGCCAATCTCTGAAAGCCTTTAGAGCATTCCAGATCACTTGGAGCTCCAGTAGCTTGATCTGAAGATTAATTTCCTGGAAGGACCAAGCTCCTTGAATGTGGAGCCCATCTACATGAGCCCCCCACCCCAGAAGAGATGCATCCGTCATCAGCACTTTTCGTGGCTGAGGAATTTGGAAGGAAGTTCCAAGGTCAGATTGGATCAAATTGTCCACCACTGAAGGGAGTGTACGAGCTCTGTGAACACTTGGATGACATCTTTTAGATTCCCCGTGGCTTGATACCACTGAGAAGCTAGGGTTCATTGAGCAGATCTCATGTGAAGTCGAGCCATTGGTGTAACATAAACTGTGGAGGCCATGTGGCCCAACAATCTCAACATCTGCCAGGCTGTGACCTGCTGAGATGCCTGAACCTTGGGGAGGTTGTCTGCCTGCGCCTCCGGGAGGTAGGCTCAGACATTTCTCGTATCGAGCAGGGCTCCTATGAGCTGTAATTGTTGAACAGGCTGAAGATGGGACTTGGGGTAGTTTATTACGAACCCTAGTAGCTCCAGCACCTGAATAGTCATCTGATGGACTCTCGAGCACTGAGCACTGACAATCGTCAAGATAAGGGAACACATGTACTCCCAGTCTGTGTAGTGATGCAGCAACTACTGCTAAGCATTTTGTAAATACCCTGGGAGCTGACGCGCGGCCAAAAGGCAATACGCATTACTGAAAGTGATGTGTTCCCAACCAAAACTGAAGATACTTCCTGTAAGCTGGAAATATTGGGATGTGAGTGTATGCATCCTTTAAGTCCAGAGAGCATAACCAATCATTTTTCTCAATCAAGGGAAGAAGGGTGCTCAGGGAAACCACCCTGAACTTTTCTCGGACTACGAATTTGTTCAGGGCCCTTAGGTCTAGGATGGGACACATAGAGGGGCATAATCGAACGGCACCGGCCATCTCTATGGGCGACCATATCCGGGGTCAGCGTCATAAGTGGGCGGAGCCAACCGTATTTTCGAAAAAGATGGCCGGCCATCTTTTTCTTCGCTAATACGGTTGGGCCCGGCCAAATGTCAGGGCTCACTGGGTTTGAGATGGCCGGCATCAGTTTTCGGCCATAATGGAAAATAATGCCAGCGATCTCAAACCTGGCGAAATGCAAGGCATTTGGTCATGGGAGGAGCCAGCATTTGTAGTGCACTGGCCCCCCTCACATGCCAGGACACCAACCAGACACCCTAGGGGGCACTTCTAAAAATTTTTAAAAATAAAAATAGCTCCTAGGTGCATAGCTTCCTTCCCTTGGTTGTTTAGCCCCCCAAATCCCACTCCCCACAACTCTACACCATTACCATAGCCCTAAGGGGTGAAGGGGGCACCTACATGTGGGTACAGTGGGTTTTGGGTGGGTTTTTTGAGGGCTCCCATTTACCACCACAAGTGGAACCGGTAGGGGGGGATGGGCCTGGGTCCACCCGCCTGAAGTGCACTGCACCCACTAAAAACTGCTCCAGGGACTTGCATACTGCTATCAGGGAGCTGGGTATGACATTTGAGTCTGGCATAGAGGCTGGAAAAAAAGGGGTTTTTTTTGGGGGGGGGGGGGTTTGGGTGGAAGGGGGCTGGTGACCACTGGAGGAGTAAGGGGAGATCATCCCCGATTCCCTCCGGTGGTCGCTGGAATCCCAACATGATGGGGGACTACTGCTGGTTTTGCAAAGGGAAAATATGACTGGTCACAAACACAAAAGCAGATGCCTGAAGCACTTTTAACAGTACTGGGCCTTGCTAAAGTAAGACTTTTAAACTGGAATACAAGACTTTTTTGAAATTTTGTTATTCCATTACATTTTCATATACTGCACATTTTTAAATAAACATAAACAAAATAAACATGGGAGTGAGGATGGGGGGAGATCAAGGTGAGGGTGTGCCACGGGAGAGTGGGGGAGAGACACAATGATAGCTGAAGAAAGGAGGAGAAAGAATGAGAGGTAGGGATTAATACCTAGAAGAAGGAAGGATAAGATATAGGGGTGTGTGCCTGGGTTGAATGAGAATGAGATGTTGGGGGTATTTCATGTGGGAGAAGACTTTGGGGGCAGTCAGAATTAGAGGCATTCCTGGGAGTTAGAGAGAGACAGAACTGCAGTTTGAGTGAGAGATGAAACTGAGAGGGAAAAAGGCAGGAGAGAATTTCAGGCCTCATGATGGACAAATTATGTGTAAAAACACTAAATAAACTGCTGAATTTTAGAGATTTTTAAAATATTGTGTAGCAAATTTTCAAAAATTATGCACAGAATTCCTCCAGGAGTAGAACATAGTACTATACTGTGTGTTGTCACTTGTGCGATTAATGTGGGTGCACTTACCAGGGGCGTAGCCAGACTATAGATTTTGGGTGGGCCTAGGCAAGAAGTGGATGGGCACCAAGTGCTCTCTCCCACCCCGCCCCACCACCAAAAAAAATATCTCAGCAGGTGAGAAAACGCTAATTTCTACCTTTTCAGTCTGCAGCAGGCATGTGCAGAAAACTGAACATGAGCAGGTGCCGGTTTCGTGGAGAGTACTGTTTTCGTTACCATCAAGGGGAAGTCTTCAGCTGGCTGAGCTTGGGATCCCCACCAGCTACCACCAAATGTGTGCTACTGTTGGGTGGGCCTTAGCCCTAAGTGGGTGGGCCCTGGCCCACCGAGGCCCACCTGTGGCTACGCCACTGGTGCTTACTGCCTCCTCCTTAGGAGAGGGTAAGTGTACCTGCACTAATTATGAATTCTCTTATAATCTTTCTGCATAGTAAATGTATGGGGGATATGCTAGGATGCCACCAACAGTTAGCATTCAAGTTTTACATCTGCTCTGTGTTAATTCTTGCATTTAACATATGGCAAATGCAAACCTTTGCTGCACTTTAGTGAACAGGCTCTAAAGAATCACATTCCTCAGTGCTTGAAAACATTGCTATTGATGCATCGCCAGCTTGAATGGCAGAAGCCAGGCTTGGGACTTGAATTCATGTTTCCTAGATTGTAACATGCAACATTACCACAGATCTACCAAGCTGGCCTAATTTTGTAATGTAAGATGGTACAGTAGTCTCATTTTCCATTAAATATTAACCTTGAAGCACTCCAAGCATTCGTTAAGGGACATTACATTTATTGGTCTGTCCAGGAATAATGCATTTTGCTTTGAATCATGTCCTGTTGTGCCAGAAGGCCATCCCTCTCTTTTATTACAATAAAGATTAAGTCCGGTAAAGTAGTACTTCTTCCTGGCATCCATATATTTTTTTATCTCCACCAAACTGCTGATGGAGCATTCATGCTATACAAGAGGACCTCTGTGCCTTTTTAAAGTGCTTCAAATCTAGATAAATTTATATCTGACAAATTATGGTAAATTAGTTCTTGTTGTTTTAATACAGATGCAAGGAAATGAATTTTTTATCTGCTTCAAGCCTACTAAATGTTTGGAGTGCTCAGAAGTGGTCTTAGAAGTGGTGGTTTTTTTTTTTTTTCATTTGCAGCATTCCTATGGGCTCCTGTACTGCACGGTTTACTCTTGAGGGAATTCTGTGCAAAAAGTGTACACTATTTAAATTTTCCCCATCATGAGCTAGTTGTTTTTAGGGAAATACAGAATTTATTATTGTTTTTGATTTTGTGTTGTTTGAGGAATTTTGGGGCACTTTTACATAGGTGCAATAAAAACTGTGGCCTTAGCGTGCTCTTATGCGGATTTTTCTCGTGTACTAAGTCCTTTTTTACTGCAGCTGTAAAAATTACCTTTTTTAATTTTTTTTATTAATGGCCATGTGCTAATATGACCATTAATGCATGGCCATTTAAAACATTTACCACGAGCACTTACCACTACCCATTTTGTAGACGGTAAGGGTTCACATGCTATCCGTGCACTACCCAGTTAGTGTGTGGTAATGTAGCTGCACTAACTGATTAGCACGGGAACATCTATTCTCTGCCCACTATCAAGCCCCCGCAAAAAAAATTTTAGCACATGGTTAGCGTGCTCATAGTTCCTTAACTTCCCTCCAGACTGGCCCAGCTGAACTGATGGGTTGTGCACGCCTTCCAGCAGGTGAAGACTGAGATCAAAGATTCTTGAAAGAGCCAATAAGAGTCCAGCTCAGCTCTATCAAGTCTCAGTATATCTATCTCCACATTCCTATTCGCCAGGCACATCATCGCTTCCTATGCTTCGCCCTGTTAGGCCAGCATTATCAATTTTCAGCAATGCCTTTCGGTCTAGCCACTGCTCCGTGGACATTCACCAAAGTCATGGTAGTAGTAGCGGTGACTCTTCGCAAGAAAGGCATCTTGGTGCATCCCTCCCTGGATGATGGGTTGATCCGAGGGAAGCTGTATCAGGAAAATTGTCAGACTATGGCGCAGGTTGTCCAATTCTTAGAATCTCTAGGTTGGGTTATCAATTCACTCAAGAGTCGTTTGGTGCTGTTAGAGATGTTGGATTATCTAGGAGTGATGATTGACACTTTTCGGGGTGGGATGTTTCTTCTGAAGTAGTGCATTCTCAAAATCCAGCAGCAGGTGCAGGCTCTCAGCAAGCAGCCGAAGCCTTCGGCTTGGCTTGATCTTCAGGTTCTGGGGTCGATGGCAGTGACTATCAAAGTGGTACAGTGGGCCAGGTCTCACATGAGATGCCTTCAAAATTTACTACTGTCTAGATGGTCTCCTAGAAAGATTCTTTGGAGGACTGGTTGCCTTTACCACGGACGGTTCAACAGGATATTCACTGGTGGCTGCAGTTGAGCATTTTGGCAGCTGGTCAACTGCTGGACTCTCCTCAGTGGACAGAAGTGACCATGGATGCCAGTCTCAAAGGCTGGGGAGCTCTGTGCTAAAGCCATCTGGTTCAAGGACTCTGGTTGGTGGAGGAATCCACTTGTTCCATCAATCTATTGGAGACCAAGGCCATTCGACTTGCCCTGATCCACTTTCAGGAGCTCCTGGGGGGCAAGGCAGTGTGAGTACTGTTGGACAATGCTACTGCAGTGGCATACCTCAACAGACGAGGGGGTGTAAGGAATACCATACTAGCGCAGGAGACCTGGGAAATCATGCACTGGGTGGAGAAGCACCTCCTCAATTTGTCAGCCTCTCATGCAGCAGGGGTCCTCAATGTGCAGGCAGATTTCCTCAGTTGGTGAGCCCTAGATCTGGGGGAATGGTCTCTCAGCGCAAAGGCGTTTGACATGGTAGTTCAGACATGGGGCTACCTGGTGATGGATTTGATGGTGACTCACCAGAATCCCAAGGTTCCACGCTTCTTCTGTTGCAGGAAGGAGCAGTCCTCTAAGGGCTTAGACACGTTACTCTGTCCGTTGCCACCATGTCTTTTGTATGTGTTTCCTCCCTGGCCATTGCTCAGCTGACTCATTCAGCGAATAAAGAGGCATATGAACCTGTTGATCCTAGTGGCTCCTGATTCACTGAGTCGTCCTTAGTATGCAGATCTAAGGCGTCTGCTCGTACAACTCGGCCTTTGGTTTCCAGAGGAAATAGGCCTCTTGTTCCAAGGGCTGGTAGTCATGCCAAATCCAGAACGATTTTCTCTTACGGCTTGGTTCTATAGCAGGCTAGGTTAAGGAAGCATGGCGAATGTCATAGGGACTATGTTACGTTCTCGTCGTCGATCTACTTCGCTAGCTTACATCCAGGTTTGGCAAATTTTTGAGGCTTGGTGTGATGTTTGGGGGGTTTCTCATTACAGGCTTTGGTCCCGCAGGTGCTAAATTTCTTATAAGGTGGTCTGGATAAAAGTTTAGCCTTGGCTTCTCTTAAAGTTCAACTAGCAGCTTTGGCTTCCTTTCGAGGATGAGTGAAGGGTAAACCCTTAAGTAGTCATCCAGATGTCATTCATTTTCTCAGGGGAGTTCATTTTCTCTATCCACCCCGGCGTCCTTCCTTTCCTTTGTGGGATCTTAATCTCGTGCTCTCGGCACTGGCCCAGGCTTCGTTTCAGATCTTACTTTGAAGGCAGTGTTTCTGGTAGCTATTTCTTTGGCAAAACGTGTCGGAGTTACAGGCTTTGTCCTGTAGGGCACCTTTTTTGCAGTTCTTGGCGGATCGTGCATTCTTGAGGCCGGTTCCCTCATTTCTACCAAAGATATTAACGGCTTTTCATGTCAATCAATCTCTGGTCCTACCATCCCTAGGGGCTTCCACAGGGTCAGAGGAGCAGAGATCTTTGTGTAAGCTAGATGTCCCTAGACTGTTGAAGGCAGGTGAACAGAGGACTTTCGATGTTTGGACTGTCTCTTTGTGCTGTATGGAGGTGGTCATAGAAGTTTGGCGGCATCTAAAGCTACATTAGCCAGATGGATCAAGGAGATGATTACCTTGGCATATATTCTGAAGAACAGACCATTCTGGATGGAATTAAAGCTCATTCTATAATGGGACAGGCGGCATCTTGGGCAGAGTTTTCCTTGGTGTCTCCGGTGGATATTTACAAAGCAGCCACGTGGTCCTCTTTGCAGTCTTTTGTCAAGAATTACAGAGTAGATGTTCAGGCGCGTTGAGATGTAATTTTTGGTCAGCGGGTGTTGATGGCGGGTCAATCCCGTAATATGCTGTTTTGTTACTTCCTATCAGTTCAGCTGAGCCGGTCCGGAGGGATGCTAAGAGAGGTGCAATTAGGTCCTACCTGCTCATTTGCTTTCCTCTGGACCAGCCCAGGGCCCTCCCTGGACAGCTGTAATTATTTAAGATTTGGTTTGATATATTACTACTTTCTTTGAACCAAAATTTTTAAAAAGCCATAAGGAGAAATTAGATCTTACCTGCTAATTTGCTTTCCTTTAGTCCCTCCAAACCGGACCAGGATTGGACTGATGGGTTGTGCTCGCCTACCAGCAGGTGGAGATTGAGAAAAAACTCTGACTCTAGAGAGCCAATAGGAGCCCTGGCCATGTGACCTTAGCCTCAGTATTTGAATAACAAAGCAGGAAAGAAAGAAAGAAAGAAAGAAAGAAAGAAGAAAGAAAGAAAGAAAGAAAGAAAGAAAGAAAGAAAGAAAGAAAGAAAGAAAGAAAGAAAGAAAGAAAGAAAGAAAGAAAGAAAGAAAGAAAGAAAGACCTTCTGTGCCGTATGGAATCCTAGCAGCCACAAATTCCTTGGCAAAACCGAGTACAAGAGCTCACCAGCAACTCTCACCAGAGAAGTGGCATGGCCCATTCATATCAGAGCTCACCAGCAACTCTCACCAGAGAAGTGGCATGGCCCATTCATATTAGAGCTCACCAGCAACTCTCACCAGAGAAGTGGTATGACTCACTTAAGGTTTTATATATATTCCATCAACTGAGCTCACCAGCAACTCTCACCAGAAAAGTGGTATGGCATATTTAAGGTTTTATATATATTCCAGCAACTGAGCTCAGCAGCAACTCTCACCAGAGAAGTGTTATGGCATATGTAAGGTTTTATATATATATTCCAGCAACTGAGCTCACCAGCAACCACCAGAGAAGTGGTATAGATCACATAAAGTTTTATATACATAGTAGCATATGTAAGGTTTTATATATATATTCTAGCAACTGAGCTCACCAGCAACCACCAGAGAAGTGGTATGGACCACATAAAGTTTTATATACATAGCATCTAAGCATCTGTTTTGTTTTGTTTTTTTTAATCGTTCCACGAATCGTAAAGGAATGAATACACTTCCTACTTAATAAAAGAATCTAAATAGCTGAGAGAGCATGGGAGGGGCCTGGTCTGGTCCGGAGGGACTAAAGGAAAGCAAATTAGCAGGTAAGATCTAATTTCTCCTTCCTTAGCGTCCCTCCGGACCGGACCAGGATTGGACAGATGGGAAGTACCAAAGCAGTAATCTGAAGGGAGGGACCCTATGAAAACTGCATAGAAATATTCATGCTGCATAGGCCGCCTCCTGGCAACAACTAACATGTAGTGTGTCTCAATGAGCAAAAGAATGAAGCCAAGACCATAAGTACATAAGTACATAAGTAATGCCATACTGGGAAAAGACCAAGGGTCCATCGAGCCCAGCATCTTGTCCACGACAGCGGCCAATCCAGGCCAAGGGCACCTGGCAAGCTTCCCAAACGTACAAACATTCTATACATGTTATTCCTGGGATTTTGGATTTTTCCAAGTCTGTTTAGTAGCGGTTTATGGACTTGTCCTTTAGGAAACCGTCCAACCCCTTTTTAAACTCTGCTAAGCTAACCGCCTTCATCACATTTTCCGACAATGAATTCCAGAATTTAATTACACGTTGGGTGAAGAAAACTTTTCTCCGATTTGTTTTAAATTTACTACACTGTATTTTAATCGCATGCCCCCTAGTCCTACTATTTTTGGAAAGCGTGAACAGACGCTTCACATCCACCTGTTCCACTCCACTCATTATTTTATATACCTCTATCATGTCTCCCCTCAGCCGTCTCTTCTCCAAGCTGAATAGCCCTAGCCTCCTTAGTCTTTCTTCATAGGGAAGTCGTCTCATCCCCGCTATCATTTTAGTCGCCCTTCGCTGCACCTTTTCCAATTCTACTATATCTTTCTTGAGATGCGGCGACCAGAGTTGCCACCTTACCAATGTGCACCAAGAGCACCAAAAATCACTGTAGTAAGAATAAAGGCCGCTTCTGAAGTTGTGGAATATGTTGTAATACTCTGTGGAACTGCCCTCTTAGAAACAACCAAACCCTTATGCCTACTGGCTAGAAGGACAAAACGAATAAGAAAAAACCGATTGGGAAAGGTGAAAACGCAAAACTACAGCAGGCTGAAAAGAAGTAACCAACTGTAGAAGTACTCCACACTGCTTGAAGAGGAAAACTTTATAGAAAAAGCTGTGGCTACTAGAAAACAGTGGTTTAAGAGAAAGACCTTAAAGAAAAAACAATGGCTACTAGAAAACAGTGCTTTAAGAGGAAAACCTTAAAGGACACTAGAAGAAAACAGCCCAAAAAGAGGACCTACGAGAGCTGAAAGATTAAGATTGTGATTTGAATTTCGGCCTGTCGGGCGAAGGAGACTAAGATCCTTAAAGTAAACGAGAACTTCCAAAAAGACGAGGCCGTATCGGACCTCAGAAACAGAAAAAAGCTGCAATCTGCAGGAGAAGAAAAAAGAGTAATCCTTTATGAAAACCAACAAACAATGAACCAAGAACACATAAGAGAGACGAGGCTCAACAACGCAACTGCCGCAGAGAAAGAACTACTGAAGCGTAAAATGCGCTCTTAAGTAATGAAAAACCCACAAAAGAACCAAACCATATGACCAAATAAAGCCTGGTATGGATGAAAGATGGAATTTTTTTTTCAGACATATGACAACGCCTAGTGAGTTGACGGAAGAAACGCATATAGAAGGTTGAAAGAACCCCTGCTAAACGATGACGTCTATCCCTGTCTCCGTCAAGACTGTTGCTGGACGGAAGAAGCAAGAAATGTTTGAGCCTGAAGACAAAAAAGAGATAGCCCTGAAGTGTCGCAGTGAGGTAGTAACGCTGAAAAGATGAGAGTCCATTCACTTGAATGCAAGGTGAGAGAACTAAGAAAAAATTACTTGTAACGTTTCGACTGCCGCCACATGGGCGGCTGAAAAGGCAGTTAAGCGAATGTCCACCCATGACAAGAGCCTCACTGACTACAAACTCAAGAGTATACTCTTAGTTCCTCCTTGGCGAATGACATAACCCATTACCATGGCAAAGGCCAACATAGCTCTCCCCGCCTTGCTTGTCAGTAGGGTAACAAAATTCACCCGAAGGTAAACGAATTGCTGTGGTCCCCCAGAAAATAAACGTATACAAACAAGCTTCTGCCAAAAAGTGTACTGCATGAAGCATCCCTATAACAGGTTCGTGTGATAACTAGATGATACTTAAATAGTGCAATTGATGACCCTGATATTCCCAATAGGATGAAGGAAAATTCCTTCTTGGGAACTAGAAAGTAAAATTGTACTCTGCAGAATAGAGCGAGGAAATGGCCGAAGGCCCAAGGTCACCAAGAAAAATATAAACTGGGATGCTTGCAGAGGAGACAAAAGACTCTGCGCCAACCTGACTAAACAAAGAGAGAAAATTAGAGATATCTGATGAGAGATCAAATGAGAGGCCTGGCTACATTCACCACCCAACCTAGAGCCTGTAAGAAATGCACCACCCTGTGCGTGATCTGAGAACTCTGCTGATAAGACTTTCTCCAATTAGCCAGTCGTCTAGGTAAGGATGAAACGAGGACCCCTTGTTTCATGAGCGGTGCTGCTACTACGACCCTAACTTAGGAGAAAGTGCACGTAGCTGCCGCAAGACCGAAGAGCAGGGCACGAAACTGGAAATGTCAACCTAGAATCATAAAGCGCCAGAATCTGCAATGAACGTGCTGAATAGGAATATGTAAATAAGCCTCTGACATATCCAAGGTTGTGAAATACTCTCCTCGCCGAACTGTCACTATGACTGACCGAGGAGTCTCCATACAAAAAGTTGTGACCCTGAGAGCACGATGAACATCCTTTTAGATGTAAAATAGAACGGAAGGGAGAGTACTGCTGAAAATGACCGGTTAATGCTTTAGACGCTGGAGACCCTTTGCGAGGACCTGACAACAATACAAAAAGGTGATCAGAGGTCCTGAAAGCATTTGACATCTACAGATACTGCAACAGAGCCCTGCGCACATCCAGAAGGTGCAACTGCCCAAAAGATTCCGGAAACTCCTCCCTAGTAAAGGAGGGCAGAAAAATAGGCTGGTTTAGGTGAAACGATGAAACCACCTTAGGCAGGAAGGAAGGCACAGTACGTACCGTTACTCCGGACTCCGAAAATTGCAGAAATAGGTCTCGACAGGACAGCGCCTGGAGCTCAGACACCCATCTCGCTGATGTGATGGCCACCAGGAAGACTGCCTTTAAAGTCATATCCTTCTCAGAAGCCCGCCGCAGCGGCTCAAAGGGCGAACCCTGCAGATCCTTCAATACCAGCCCCAGGTTCCAAGCCGGACAAGGTGCCCGCACGGGAAGACGGAGCCGAAGCACCCCTCTAAGAAACCGTGCAATGTCTGGATGCGCAGCTAAGGAGAGGCCAGCGACCTTCCCTCGAAAGCATGCCAATGCTGCCACTTGCACCCGCAGGGAATTATAGCCTTTTTGTTCACCATCCTGCAAAAAGTCAAGAATCGGAGAGACAGAAGCCCGCATGGGTGTGATCGCCTTTGGAACACACCAAGCCTCAAACTGGCGCCAAATCCAGGCATACGCAATGGAAGTGTCGACCCTTGTTGGGACTTGAGGAAACAGCACCGCCTATTGAGCTGGAACGGGCACACAGGGTGAGGCGCGCACTCCCAGATAATAAGCCTCAAGATATCGTAGTGTGCTTTTCTAGATATATGGACAAGGAAAATATCTTGCAAAAAGCGTGGGAGCTTCCAGCTTTAAAATATCAGGATGACTCGGTTACAATCTATCAAGGTTTGTCAGCCTATACCTTGCCTAAGCAACGGGAATTTAAACCAATTTTGGACATCCTCAGAAAGGAGCAGATTAAATATCACTGGCTATTCCCATTTGCTCTCAGCTGCCCGCTCAAAGGTGCTGTACATAGCATCAAGGGCCTAGAAGAAGCATGGCAACTGTTGCGGGAGGCAGGTTTGGTGACACATACTTCGTCGGAACCTATGGAAGGGCCCGCGGAGGCCTCCCCTAAAGCTCGGCATTGGACCAGAATCGTAAATAAAGGGAAAAGTCTCCAGCAACACTTCTCCAGCGACACTCGGATGCTAAGACATGAGCCTTTTGGGACTGGTGATGGTCGGCAGAGACATACAAGTTGATGACACCAGCTAAGCTAGGTAGTTAGACCCAAGCGAGGGAAGGGAGAAGATGGATTCTCTGGGATGTGACTATAAGCTTTTCAGTTGGGCATGATAAAGGGGGCTAAAGAGGTGGGGGGGGGGGTTCAGCTGATGGGGTGGGGGAAGCCTTATGGGGGGCGGGGGTTCTATGAATGGGAGTATGCAAGTAAGTGGGATAAACAATCCGGAGGGGTCAGTTAATAGGGAGGGAGGGATTGGGGTATCTGTTTGGGGGTGATGTCATTTCTCTTGTTAGGGTTTTTCCTGCTGGGTCTATCTCTCTTGGATTGGGGCGGTGGGATTCGGGGGAAGAGAAAGGGGGACTGGATTAAGGGGTGGAAGGAAGGGGTAGAGCAGAGTTGACCGGGGGGGGGGAGGGGGGTGTTTACTATTACTTTGGGGAGAGATTGGTTAGGGGGAGAGGCTTTAGGGAGGTGGGAGGGAAGGGGCTGTTTAATTTTTGTGTTAGTGTTCAGGGGGATCGAACTGACACGCTTGGGTTGCTATCTGTTAATATGTCAGTTGCTGTGACTGTATTGACTTTAAATGTGAATGGTCTCAACTCACCGAGAAAACATTCGGTACTGTTTCACTATTTGTTGAACAAGAAGGCTCAGTTGGTCTTTTCACAGGAAACCCATTTTAAAAGATCCCATGAGTATTTGCTGTATCATAAAGTGTACTCCCAAATACTGTTTGCTTCGGATTCTTCCGGGGCAAAGAAAAGAGGGGTGGCCATTTTGATACATAAGGATCTGAATGCACAAATTCAAAAAGTTAGGCGAGATCCCCAGGGGAGGTACCTACTAGCTCAGATACAACTCGAGGTGAATTTGACCTTGGCTAATGTTTATGCGCCTAATCTTGGCCAAAACAAATTTTTGATAGATCTAAGGGCCCAAATAGGGGGCTTCACTCAGAGCCCCTTGATATGTGCTAGGGATTTTAATGCCTGTTTGAATCCTAAGGTGGATGCGACGGGACAGAGTGCTAGAGGGGATAAACTAGTTACGAAAGTGTTTAATCTTTTTGTTCAGGAACTGGGGCTGTATGATGCTTGGAGAGAGATCAATGGTACCTTGAGGGACTATACTTACTTCTCATTTCCTCATGGACAATACTCTCATATTGACTATGTATTGTTAGATGTCACTTTTCGGGGCCAAACGGGGAAGGCCTCTATAGGGAATCTTACTCTTTTTGATCACGCCCCTTGTCAAGTGGAGATTTTAAATATATGTGCTGAAAGGGGGGACCGCTTTTGGAACCTTAATACTACTCTATTGAAAGATGCAGCTATAGTGCGGGAATATAGAGAAGTATTGAAGGACTACCTGGCTAATAATCTGGACTGAGGACCATCTTTACAGGTGGTATGGGATGCATTGAAGGCAGTTACGAGAGGTTTGAAACATGCAGCTTTAAAGAAACAGAAAAGCGTGTCTCTTAAGGGTTTTTTCGCTCAACGTACAGCTCAGTTAGAAGGGGAGCATAAGATGAGTGGATCCCCAAAGGTGTTGGAGAAGTTGCGCAAGGCTCGGCTGTGTCTTGAGAGCCTGTATCAGGAGGATGTTCAATATGCTATGGATAGGGTGAAACAGCGCTATTACAAATATTCAGGTAAAGCTAGCTCCATCTTGGCATGCAAACTTTGGAAGGCTAGGGCGGACAGAATGATAGGGAAGATCAAAGATACTAAGGGACATATGTTGTCTAAGTCCTCTCTTATCAGGACACGCTTTAAGGACTTTTTGAAAGGTTTATATACTCGTGATGAGGCTATACAGGAATCGGATATAGACTCCTATTTAGGGTTGTCCACATTGCCTTGTCTCTCAGAGCTCCAGAGGGAGCAACTGGAAGCAGTGATATCTCCAGATGAAGTGCAGAAAGCTATTAGGTTAATGGCCACGGGGAAATCGCCTGGGTTGGATGGTCTCCCGCTGGAATTTTATAAAACTTTTGCGATGGAGCTTGCTCCTCTATTAGCGGAAATTTTTAATAGCACTAGAAGGGGGGACCATTGCCTTCTTCAATGTTAGAGGCTTGGATTACTGTTCTTTTAAAAGAAGGGAAGGATAGTACAGATTGCCAGTCCTACCGTCCCATCTCAGTATTGAATGTGGATGTTAAGCTCTTGGCAAAGGTCCTGGCAGTACGTTTAGGGGGAGTGTTACCTACTTTGATATACCATGATCAGGTAGGGTTTGTATCTAAGAGACAAGCGGCGGATAATATTCGTAAAGTTGTAAATTTAAATTATATATCCTCAAAGTCAAATAGGCAAGCCTTTCTGCTGGGAATAGATGCTGAAAAAGCCTTCGATAGGGTTCACTGGGGCTTTTTAAAGTGCTGATCACTATGGGTATAGGATCCATATTTATGAATTGGATTTCAGCGCTGTATTCCAACCCCGTAGCATGTGTTCGTATTAATGGGGGATACTCGGCTAGGTTCTCTCTCATCAGAGGCACAAGACAGGGGTGTCCCTTGTCTCCATTACTATTTGCCCTAGTGATGGAACCTTTGGCACTGGCAGTGAGGAGTAACCCTGATATCAGAGGAGTAAGGGTGGGAGACATAGAGCACAAAATTAGTTTGTTTGTGGATGATGTACTTACAAATCCTATTACTACCTTGCCTAACCTGCTGTCAGTTATACAGGCATATTCCCAAGTCTCGGGGTTTAAAGTGAATATGAGTAAAACGGAGGCCCTCAATTTAACTATACCCCCTTCTATATTGGGGCAGCTCCAGCAGTCCTTCCTATTTCGGTGGGCGAATGATAGCATACAATATTTAGGGGCTTGGGTGACTTCTGACTATTCGCAACTATATGCAGCTAACTATCCCAAATTAGTATTGACTATAAAAAAAGGACTTAGAGCGATGGAAACAGCAAAGCTTGTCATGGTTTGATCGTATCTCCACTATCAAAATGAATGTGTTACCCAGATTGCTGTACCTGTTCCAAGTGCTGACAGTTAAGGTGCCTCAGAAGGTTATTGAGGAATTTCAAGGGGTAGTGATCAAATTTATTTGGGGAGGGGGGGGGGAAGAAACCGAGGTTGTTTCGTAGGGTTCTTTTTCGGGATGCTGCATGGGGGGGGCTGGGGGTTCCGGACTTGTGGAACTATTACCGAGCAGCTCAGGGACACTCGGCGATTGAGTGGTTTCAAAACAATCCTGATAAACTATGGGTACAAATTGAACAAAAGCAGGTTGGCCAGGTGTTATTGAAATACTTAATGTGGCTCCCACATAGACATAGATTTTTGCAAGCCAGGGTTTCACCTATCATTACGCATACTTTTCAGATTTTGGACTCCCTGAGTCCAGTAAGGGACTGTCAGTTTTCCCGCTATTAGCCCATATGCAATAATCCTGAATTTCCATCCGGAATGGTTCCCTCAATATATAGAACTTGGGAGCGGATGGGATTAAATAGGTGGGGGTTACTTTACAGCAAGGATGCATTGATCTCTTTCTCAGTATTAGCAAGGGAGTTTGACCTACCCCAGTCTCATTATTATGCCTATATTCAGTTGGTGCACATGTTATCATCCACTCGGTTCAAAGCTAGGTTTAAGGGGGATCTTACCTTTTTGGAGGATGCATGTGAAGACTTTAGGTCTACAAAATTCTTGGTTAGTACGCTTTATGGCACTTATGGGATCTAAGGGTACCTGAGAGGAGACACAGAGCTCGGTGGGAGGAGGAGCTGGGGGTTACATATACTCATGAGGAATTGGATGATATTGAAAAATCAGTGGATAAGGTAGCAATTGCTTCCAATGTTAAGGAAAACAATGTTAAAATTATTTATAGATGATATCTTACTCCTGACCGTCTGCAGCGGTGGTTTCCTCAGACATCTGCTCAGTGTTAGAGAGGTTGTGAGACCCAGGGGACCATGGGTCACATTTGGTGGTCATGTCCCAAGGCAATGGCATTTTTGGAAGGCTATTCGCTTTCATATACTGTGGATTACAGGCTTGAAGGTTCTGAATAGAGCAAACCCTGGGCTTAAGAAACATCAGATCATCCTGGTTTGTCATTTGATAAAAGTGGCCAAGATCACCCTCGCTTCAGTTTGAAAAGCAAGAGGAACTCCACCTCTGTCTAGGTGGAAGTCAAGATTGTATACAGTGTACAAATTTGAAAAATTGACAGCTATCAGATGTAACTCTCTGAAAACATAGGAAAAGATTTGGGGGTCTGTGCGTAACTTAAGTTATGTCGGGTGAGTGAGACTTGGACTGAATATACACTTGTGAAGTTCACCCTCTGACTTATTTTTTTTCTTTCGTGGGGGTTATGAGCGGGGAGAAAAACTTTACAAAATGGAGGTATTATGTATAATGGGACTCTTATGTGTATATGAAAGTTATATCTCTTTGTTTGTATTTGCGTACTGTTTCAATAAAGACCTCATTGAAATTGTATATTATGGGTACAGTTATGAACTATGAAATATGAACCATGGTTAATGCCTGTAAGAGCTAAGGCTTAACAGAACATATAGGCTGATAGGCCTAAGTATTTGAGTGTCTCTTAGTTGACCTCTTTACTGAATCAGAGCTCATGGTCTGCTAGCTCCTAAGTAAACACTATAAACTTAGTTGTGCACCCTAGAGCAGAGTCAAAGGGGCAAAGGCCATAAATTGTGAGGCCCAGGAACTTATGATCTGATAAGACATTCCTACATGCAAACTGGCCTGGGAACGGTGCAATTAAGGATGAACAGAAGAATGTGTGATTTAGTGACGGAGATAGATGATGTGAACAGAAAACAGAATGATCTCT
This sequence comes from Microcaecilia unicolor, assembly GCF_901765095.1. NCBI lineage: Eukaryota > Metazoa > Chordata > Amphibia > Gymnophiona > Siphonopidae > Microcaecilia > Microcaecilia unicolor. The sequence goes on from NC_044031.1 coordinate 410,908,012, forward strand.
CAGGAAAAATAAGTGCTAAAGTAATGTAAAACACAAGTGTATAACAGTAGTCGTCTTAGTTTTGTACTTTGGAGTGATAGATACAGAGAGCATGGGTATGCAGCAGTTCTGTCCTCCCATGAGAAACTAGCATTTCTATTTGATCTGGCTAAGAAATTAAAGAATTGCCTTTCTCATATGCTGGCCCTCATAGTCTTTTATCTCTCTCTAAATTGCGGGTGGTTGGTGAGTACTAATTTGAGAGGTGATACAAGCAGCCTTTTATTCCTAAAAACAAAATTAAAAAAAAAAAAGATGCATCCACTACGAAGGCTTGAAGCACTGAATATCTGGGGTTATTTCAGCCCATGGCTGTGAGCAGTTGAATATTACCCCCAAAATATATATGTAGAGGGCACACAAAATCTACCTGTCAAAAACAGCTTGGCAATTATCTCTATTGCCTTTGCCAGTAATAGGTGAACTTTTCATCAGGACAGCTCTTGCAGTTTCTAGAACCAGGGCTGTCCCTCCTGCCTGAGTGACATAAAGGAAATTCTGTGAGATATATATATCAAACCCAGGGGAAAAAAATTGTCTTTGGCTTCAGATCCCCCAGCCACTTGGTGGATAAAGTTAGAATAGCTTTTTTGCTGTCCTAACTTTGGGGACTTTTACTAAGCAGTGGTAGGGCTAATGCTCGGGTAGCATGCGTCAAATTGGCACTACCATGCCCAGTGGTAATTCCAAAGTTGGTGTGTGCTGTTGTCACGATTGTGACTTTTTCTTGGTTTGTGCTTCTCTCGCCCTCTGGTGGCCAGAACCGGTGGCTTCCATAGACTTTCCAGACTCCCTTTTCAGTCCAGTCCAGATATTTTAGCCCTCCAGTCTTGCAGCTAGCCTCACCCTTAGCTGCCTTGAGATTGCTGCAGCTGAGCTCAGCTGCTGATGGGCTTATTAGCCACCTGGAAACTTTCTAGTTTGCCTTTGCAAACGCCAAAGGTCTCTGACACTTGTCTAGCTGACGCAATAGCTAGCAGAAAAACCATCTTGAGAGTTAAGTCCTTAAGAGAACAAGAAGACAAAGGCTCGAAAGGAGGACCTGCAAGGACCGACAGCACTAAATTCAAATTCCACGAAGGAAACATGTCTCTGAGTGGGGGGCAAAGAAGACCAAGTCCCTTCAGAAAATGGGACACATCTGGAAGACTAGCTAGAGACTTCCCCTGAATCCTACCCCGAAAGCAGGATAACGCTGCCACCTGTACCTTAAGGGAAGCTAAGGCCAAACCCTTCGCAAAACCTCTTGCAAAAAATCCAATATCTCCACCACAGAAGCATGAAGAGGAGCTAAGACTCATTCAGTACACCAGGCTTCAAAAATGCGCCAAATCCTGATATAGCTCAAGGAAGTGGAGCGGCGATGCGAGCGGAGCATGGTGGAAATAACCCGAGAAAAGTAGCTCCTAACCCTTATTCACTTTGTTCAGAACCCTTATTTTATCATCCTCACTTTAATATTCCCTTATCTCTTGTTTGTTCTGTCTGTCTGTCCTAATTAGATTGTAAGCTCTGTCGAGCAGGGACTGTCTCTTCATGTTCAAGTGTACAGCGCTGCGTACGTCTATTAGTGCTTTAGAAATGATAAGTAGTAGTAGCCACTAAGGAACTGTAAATAGCTGCTTGAACCACTAAGGAAGAAACATCAAAGCTACTCTTCAAAAGAGCCTCCACCCAATGATCCTGTACATCCCTAAGCGCTGTACCTCCATCAACGCTGACAAACTAAACACCTACGGAGCTTCTCAGACATCGCGCCTCCGCTGTAGCGTCTTTTTTTTTTTTTTTTACAATGCGCCTTACACACAAACAAAGCCAAAAATACTAGGCTGCCCTGAGAAACGACGAAGCTGCTCTGCTCGTTCACGCTGCTGGGCTAAAGGCTGCTATATTTTATTTTATTTTTTTAACTCACACAGTGGCTGCCTCTCCCTAAGCTGAAGCACCCTTCCTCCGAAGGGGTAAAGCTCTTCCCTACTGAAAGAAGCAGCCAAAGTCAGTGGGAGCACAGGAGGGAGGAAAGAGGAGGATGGACCCGGTACCCCTGAGTTTACACCCCAGAGCACAAGAGACGCGGTGCCCAGAAGAAAATCCTATATTTTTAAATAGAGAATTAACAAAGAGAGGAGACTAAGGGCTCACCTCCTTCCACCTGCTGGAGACTGAGATTACTGAGGCTAGGGTCACGTGGTCAGGGCTCCTATTGGCTCCTAGAGTCAGAACTTCTCCATCTCCACCTGCTGGAAGGGGTGCACAACCCATCAGTCCAATCCTGGGCCGGTCCGGAGGGAAGCTAAGGAATACCCAATTATATGTTGTCAAATACACTATAACTGCTAGGGAACAAAGCTTGGCTCTGTTCTTCCCCAAGTAATAAATATCTAACTAATGGGAAGAGGGTCTATGGCTACCCAACCGACTGAACCTGGAGAGGATAGGAGGACTTTGCTTTTACAGAGCCAACAAAAAGCTACTGTAATTGCACATGAGGAACCAACTCTACACTTCGCCTGCACAGAAGTAATGGAAGAAAGAGTAATAACAGAAAGCCTGTTATAACCAAAAGGACAAAGAACCCCCACAGAACTGAGCCCATCAAGGAAACGGATCACCTACATGGACTACGTCTGCAAGCTCAGGGAGCCTTTTTGCCAATATAAGAGGGGTTACAGAGCAGCTCTAGAGAAGGAGAAGCACAGAGAGAAACAGGCAGATACTTTATCCTGAACTGCTTCACCAAAGCAGAAGGTTCATAGGAAAACCATCTAAAGCTGAGTGAGGAGATCAACTTTATTCTTATGACTGTAAACAGTTTGCATAGCACTGTATATTTCCCTGTATCATCCAATTTAAAACCTTTAGTTGGAGGTCTGGAAACACTGGCCTTGAATGAATTACAGGATGACAGGAGTGTATTCAACAAGTAGTTTTCATAGTGCCTATCAGCTTCCTGCTTGCTAGTCCTGACTACAACCTCACAAACAGTTCTAAAAATATATTCAAAGTAAGCCACTTCTGAAATACCAACATACATATTTATGTGGTAGAACATAAGCATTTGTTAGCCATTTCAAAAACATTAATATTTATTATACCAAAGCAGTCACCGAGTCTAATATTCCTTGCCAGTTTCATATTCGGAGGGACAGCAATCACTGGGGGATTATGAAGGTGACCGCCGCTAATCCCTCCAGTGGAGTGCTGCACAAAATAAGGACTTTTTGGAAACTTAGACATCTCTGGTAGCAAGTGTAAACCCTGACAGTCATCTTTTTAGACACAAATACGCATTCCCCTTTAAAATTATAGAATACATATCTATTTTGTGCCCCCCCCCCAACATACCTAAAACATGCCTAGACCATGCCCACCTTGCCATGTGGCCATTTTTCAATTTTAGATGTTTATGCAATATAAATGTCTAAATGCCAGTATGTGCACATCTAAAAGGCAAATAGTACTTCTAAATAAGCACCATAAATCAAAACATAGATATAGATATACAAATATCTAATTGTTGCCTATGCCATTCCCGTACAAGGAAACAATGAATATTATATAGCCCTATGTACTAAGCATTTTCCCACAGACATAAGATGGGGAAAACTCTTAAGCACATCACATCTTATAGACTTAATGAGTGCTATCAATTCAATGCTGTTTATATTCACCAAGGTTAAAATGGAAAAATATCCATGCTAATTTAAAATCTTATTTATCTCAAAAGCACAATGCACTTAAATTCACTTTGTGACAATAGATTTTCAAATGTAAGCATGAAGCAGTTCCACAATTTTTATTTCAACCAAAATCAGAAACATTTTGGCATGTTAATGTTCAACTAATTTATAATCTATGTCCTTAGTTTACTATGAAAGCTCAAGGACAGAGTTAAAAATTCTGGAAAAAAATTCTCTGGCACAATCTTTCCAGATCCTGTGGCAATTAAGCAGTATACTTGACTACAATTTCACACCTTTCAAAATGCACTAAAATACATAGTTATTAATTTATGAATTAACACTTATTGATCATCTAACCTAAAAGACTCAAATTAATATTCAAGATGCATCAGTTTATAACATCAAAAAATAAAAAGCATACAACATTCATTATACCTTCATCTTGTGCAACCTTGGGACTTTATCATGACTGAAAGAAGCCACAAATCAGTGGTTTGTATATAGACTGAGAAGACAAGAACTATTAGAATGACTGAGGTTTCCATATGTGGTCTTCTTATAACACAGTTTTTAAGGATCTATTCTAGATTGAGCTATTAGCATTCACCTCCAGTCCACCAAGGTTGGGTGTTTAGGATATTTTTAATGAATATGAATCAGATACAAGTGCACACATTGGTGGTAATATACATGCAAATCTCTTATACATGTTTATTACAGATATCCTGAAAACCTGAAGAGAATTGCCAGTGAATACTGCTCAGCAGTTTTTAAAATTAATCCTGTGAACATAGCTTATCTACATAAAAGTGAGTCATTTCTCCAATGAGTTTTAAAGGTAACACATGAACTTCTGCACAGACGCCATTCTGTAAATAAAAGTTGGGTATATTTCCTGCACAACAGAATAGCATTTATATCTTATAGTATTTTAAAGCATTAAAACAAAGTCCAGCAGCATTCTGTTCTTCTGTAGAGCTCTCCCAAGTGGAAACAGATTTATTTCAAATGCTTAAGTGTACTATGATCAGAGACTGAAAGCTACCTTAAGACTAAACTTTTGGAAGTTGGTGAACAGAAAAAGCCAATTCGTCAGCCAAGTCAGATGTGTCCAGGAGCTAATTCCAACGAAGTTTTTAAAGCATTCACAGTATGTATGAGTGGTGTAGCAATGGGTGAGCCTGGTGCCACAGACCCACCCAGCGGCGGCACCCCACATCAACATCTCTCCTCCTCCATGGCGTCCCAGCATCTGCCCACCCATCGCTGAAACCCATCCCCTCCCTGCAGTGATTCATTATTGCTGTCTGTGCCAACCCCACAGGCTTCCATCGGCCAGGTCCCGCCAGATAGGAAAAAGGAACTGATGCCAGTGAAAGTGGGACCCATCCAATGGAAGCTTGCGGGACTGGCACAGGCAATAATGAATCACTGCAAGCACTGGGGATGCAGGGCAGGGTACATGAAAAACAACTATGATTTTTTTTATATCTCCGGGGGGGGGGGGGGGGGTGAGGCAGGGCGTGGCATGGAAGGTCCCATCTAAGTTAACTCTGGGCCCCTCCAAAATGCTGGGTCTGACTATGCCTCTGAAGTGATTGACTTTTGTTCTTGCATCATTTAAGACAATAATATAGACCTGAATGCATAAGATTATTTTCGGACCAAACATACCAAACACCAACAGCATCAACATTCATCTTGCTAATAACATAAATGAGTAGCAAAGACACAGATTTCACCACTATCCTCTTTATTAAATCACAACTGAAAAATTATCTTAGTTCCTTTTATATGGTTGAAAGTTATTATAAAGAATTGCATTTACCTCTACTAGCAGTGAGCCTCCATAATCATAACTTTGATATCTTTCTCTTTTCTTTCTTTCTTTCTTATTTAGTTTTCATGACTGATAAGTATTTATTGCATTTAAAACTTCAGATGGCCAGGTTAAAATGTACGACTAACTTTAGCAATAGCATCTCTACTTGTTCATGGCTAGGCTGGAGAGAAATAACTACAAATCCTAACAGATCGTAAAGCTACAGCACAGAGATGGGAAACAACAATAACATAATAAATCTACTGAAAGAAAAAAAATAATTTCAGCAGTTTGTAGGAAGCAAGAGTGCATAAACCTTGAACATGCAGTTCCTAATTAAACAGAAACATACCTGCATCTAACTGAACAACTTTGCTAGCAGAAAGTGATATATTTCAGTCATTCTTGTTATCCTCCATGTTTTCTTCAAACTGTCCCCAAATACTCCAGTGTTCTTGTAATACCATTTGTACATCCAAGTGAAGAGACAAGGCATGTTTAATCCATTTGAGTTACACATTGTGAACAGCTACTGAAATATCCACTTATATTCCACCATCCTAATGAAAACATGGAAAGGTTATCCAGCAATGGCAAGGTATTACATCCCTTTCAGCAAAATGCTTTTGCAGGTCTAATGTTTCTCCGAAAATGACACTGAACCTGTAGAAATAAAATGAGTAAGAGTTAGCATGGAAAGTGCAAGCAATATGTCCACAAGAAACTATATAAGGCACTAGCTGAAGATATAAATATACAATGTGAATTCCATCTACTACTATTTTTATTATACATAATTTCAAATGAACATGTGCATATATATGGTAATGTAGTTACTTATTACAAGATGAGCGATAACCAACCAACCAAGTGTCTTCAGGATATTTAAATATATTTTTATGTTATTTGTATATAAGCGTTTGTGCTGTTTGTTCTCAATCTTTGTTGTAAACCATCTCAAGCTAATTTTGTTTTATATAACAACTGTGTTTACCATTACCATTGTTTAAATATTATCAAATAATTCATTTCAGGTTTTGTACTAGGTGGCAGAAACTTGTGTTTCTTTGTTATCAAAGGTAATAAATAGAAATAAAACATCAAAGTAATCTAGGTTATCCTGATGACAGGATCAATTTCTAAACCCAGTTCTTGCTCTTGGAGAAGCTGTGCAGGCAGTGTTTACCACACCACCCAGGAAGAAGACAGTCACAAGTAATTGTGCAACAGTCAGGAACACTTAGTACTAGCCATGTTCAGAATGCACACATACTAGATTCTGGAGGGAGCCAAGATACATTGTCCCTGTCCAAGGATTGTATCTGTGACAGAGAGTTTGGATGAGGGGAAAAAAGGCTAAAAATCTGTGAGTGGGAGGAGGGGAGCTGGGGCAAAGCCCAGGTTGCTGAAATTGGGATTGTAGCCCAGTTGGAGCTAGTTCTGGTTGAGTCACAAGCCCACTGGAACAGAAGGAAGTAGGCACACAAAAGAAAAGCAGTAATAGCACAGGTCAGAAAGGTGTGAAAAGGATGTTGAATCTACTCATCTTTCCAAATATTTTCTAAAGGTTAGTCACAAAAACATTGTAGTGCTCAATGTTTATGTATATTTGCATTTATTAATGAAAATGAATAAAAATGTTTGAACTAAAGCATAGTTACATAATCATCCACCTCAATCTGAAAAGAAAAAAATTCCAAAACCAAATTTCACTTATTAATAAGGAATGATAAAATATTCTGACAAAGAAAAGTTTATAACAGGATAGACAGTTTGTTTAGTTTTAGGAGAAACTGATAACAATGAGCAAGGCATGTAAATGTTATAAAGGTAGCCAAACAAACAAAATCTAAAGCAAAATCCACACACAAAGGATACAAAACAGATCGTTTTGGTTTGTATAAAAATAAGCAAAACAATAAAAGTTTTTGACACAGACTTCATAACATGCTTTGCTGCCTATATGCAACATCACAAAGGAAAGTCAATCAGGAACATCCAGTGTGCCCATCCAATGCTCAGTAACGGTCTTATTTTTCATACATAGCAGAAGAATCAGAGCCGTTTGTCCAAGAAGGGCAAACAAAAAAAAAAAGTTTTAAACTGTATCTTAACAAACATTTGGACCTGAGAAAGATATAGATTCATACAAGCACTTAAGCTCCAAATGCAAGGGTGCTGAGTACCTGGCTTCTTTCAGCCGAGCCTGGGATTTGAGAGTATTGTAGTTTGAATTCCGGAACAATGGAAGTAAGCAAACACCCGTCTGGAGGCTGCCACATTCTCTGCAAGCACAAGGTCTGCAACGCCCGAGAATCAACCGAATGATCAAGGTAGAACAAATACCTCCCCTTACCTAGGATTTTGCCCATCTCCATCCCCTCTTGACTTCAAGAAGACAGAAAGCCAATGAGACCACTTGCAAGTCTCTGACTCCCCATCAACGGAACCAAGTCACTCTCTTGTCTTTTGTTTCTCTTCCTCCCACTTTGCTACTGTTATTTCTGATGCTCCCAAAAAGTTGCAATCAGTTAATGATAATAGCCTAATAAAAACGTTCCTCACCTCCAACCCTTCTTTTCCATTAGTTTATCTTTTTATACGAAGTTCTTAGCAAGCAGCACACCTTCCTTTAAAAACAAATGTTAAAAAACTATTTTAAAATGTACTTATGAAAGAACAATGGGGAAATACTGAATTGTATTACGCAATGATGACTTCCCGGCTCGCATTCCACCTGATCACCTTCCAAGTTTAAAGCAAATATTATACACGTTCAGCAACAAACAACAAAAAGAAAACGAGACAGAAAAAAAAAAAAAACCTTCACCTTTTCCAGATTGCGGTAGACATCCTTTGGAGTGACTTTCCGACGAGTTGGACGTCCTAGTGGGCGGCAGTCGCTCCAAGATGCCCCCAGAACGCGGAGAAAGGATGAGGGATGGAGCTGTGGAGTTGAGCGGAGTTTTTTTTTTTCCTTTTGTTCAAGTTCTCAGAGCGAAGAGACAAAGAGCCAGCGAGCTGCGACGACAGCAGGTTTCTATCTCACACGCAAGCCCTCCCTTCACCCAAAGGAACACACAGACCCGCCTATACCTCACCCACCCAGCACTTCAACTTTCATCTTCTACCGCCAATCGCCGCACGCGGCCGGAGGGGGACGGGAGAGCAGAGGGGGGAGGTGAAGGGGCGCTGGCACGCGGCAGCTAAGGCTCTTTCCAGTCCCAGGCTGATTGCTGACTGGTCGAGCGAGGGACGCACAAGCTTAGGGCACCGCACGCGGGTCCCAGGGCCGCTAGAAAAGCGCGCCAGCAGGCACGCGCGGGGTTTAAACTGCCGCGCAGGTTTCCCGAGAACGCAGCCTCCCCTGACTCCGCAAGTGTGGCCCCAGAACCAGTTTGAGAGCAACTGAACAAGGTGGGGGGGGGGGGGGGTAGGGGATTATGCGGGGGGTGGGGGGTGGGGGGTGTAGAAGGGTCTGAGGAGATTAGAGTCAGTGGGGGAGGGGATGGTGAAGAACATAACTGTTGAGTTTAATTATCTGAGGGTGGGGAGGAACTGTAGGCAGGGCTTTGTTCTCAGGGGCCCCTGCTCCATCCAAGTGGGCAGGGCAGTGGCTGGCCAAAGCGATACCCTCCATCCATGTCTTGACTCATTCCTATCCCCCCTCCTCCCCCCCCCCCCCCCACACACACACACACACACACACACTTCAGTTTAGCACCCTTAGCAGTTGCCCTTCTTGCCAATCCTTTGGGAGTGGCTCTCTGTGGCACAGCTGATTGCAGGCTGAGTGTTGCACAGAAAAGATATCCAATTGGGCAGAGTAGGCATCCTTTGATTCCAAAATAACCTGCATTTTGAGAGGGGAACTGCATCGCCACATTCATCAAGCACCATCAGGATTGCGCTTAGAGGGGATGTGAATAGGGTGGGATCGTGGCCCCAGGCCCTGTGTCTTGGAAAGCCCCACCTACTGTCTACCATCTGATGTCATTTCCTTCTTCAAAAGTGGCAGTGGATCAGAAATTGCAATAGTCTGCACAAGAGCAAAGTCATTGGCAATCAGTAGTGGCTCAACCGGTTCAGAAGGTCCAGACAAACCATGCCCATCTCCTTAACCCTTTCTTTTCAGTTTCTTTTGATTCTACCCCCTACTTTTTAGCCTGGCAAGGGGCCAACTCCTACTGATTGGCCCCAGGTCATGCTCTTGGCCTTCTAGAGTTACTCCTACTCCCCACAACAGAAAGGGACCTCCTCTCCCACACACCCACGACATCACCTCACCTGGTCTAAGGCTAGCCCTACCTATGAACCAAAGCACTGAATTCTTTTTTTTGTTCTGATTTTTTAAAATTGAGTTAAATATACCTAACATAACTTGGTCATAACACTTACGTACAGTCACAAACAAAAAGCCCTGAATTTTTGGAGTACTGAGCAGCATGTTTGCATATAGCCTTTATTCCAAAACTTTGATCCAGGTTGAGTTGCCCAATAGCGATAAATGAAATTCAAAGAGGAAAAAATTGCTCAGCTGCTGTTTCCAGCAGACACAACTTATTTTTCTGGATCTTCTTGACAGTATGTCTAACTATGCTTCTTCTCATTGATAGTATTTAAGACAAAGCCACAAAAATTTTGAAATAAAATAAAAGCTGTCAAGATGGCAATGCCCTTTTTTCTTCCAAAAATGAAAGGCAGCTCAGTCTTGGGCCTCTCATTTTTTGAGATATTCATTCCTCAAGTATAAGGGCATCCCTAAGTACTGACTATAGAATTGCATGGGGACAGAAATTTCACCCACCCCCGCTGGAATCTAACCCATACCCACTAAGATCCATTCCATCTTCACCCTTCCCCTCAATTAATATTCTCTGTCCCTACCCATACCCATACCCACACCCACAAGTGTCAACACTATTACTTACTCTCTCGCAGCCCTCTGTTTCCTCCCGACCCTAACAGTCTTCTGTGTTTTTTTGGGTGATATTCATTATTTTATCAATGAGTGTTCTGAGCCTCAGTCTGATGTTCTGGCTACCTTCCTGGGCATTAACTGTGTCCATCCCCATGGAAATCCCACAGCAACTTCTTCCATCCCTGTGGAAATCCCTCAACAACTTCTTCCATTGCCATGGGAATCCTGTGAGTTCCACAGGATTCCCTCAATCCCCATTCCTGTGCAGCTCTCTACTGTTTGCACACAGGGTCAGTGCCCTGATACTGATTATTGCCAGCTCCCTTCTCGCTATCTCCTGGATCACCTATTGCCATCTAATACTGAAAAGCTCTAAGTGAGTTTATGCTTCCTTGCAATCTCATAAGAACAGCACAGAATTTCAAGCATCCCACAGCTCAGACCTCACTGAAAACTATGCAGTGCTGGGAGACGACAGCAGTTTCAGGGGTAGCATTGACATGAAGTGAGAGTTAACAAGTGAAAGAGTGGAGCGAGAGGGGACTGAAAGCCTGACGAGTGATAGGAGGATCAATTGAATGGCATTAGCAATTGATCGCATGCTGAGAAGTGGGGGTGCCTGGATAACATTTGGGGGGATGAGGATGCATCTGATGGTTGGCTGTGGGTAGAGGGAGTGTGGGAATGTGTAGTTTGAACTTGAGAAGTGGTCAGAGAGTGTTTTCTGTGAAAGAAGAGATCAGGCCTGTGCAATACTACATTTGATATTCTGCTGTGTCCTTTACACTACTAGGTAGTGAGGTCTGCAATGGTAGTGCTGTCACCATAAAGTACCAATGATAGTCCTCAAAACACTGTGGGATACTGTAGCTTGACCTTAAGAAGTGATCAGAGAGAGTTTTCTGTGAGAGTGGAGGTCAGGACCAGGGCCGTGCCTAGGGTCTCTGGTGCCCCCCTGCAGACTACCAGTTGCCCCCCCCCCCCCTCCTTACACACACGGAGCTCACAGCTGCATGTCTCTCTTGGCCAAACCTGCTCTCACTCTGTTCCCGGGCAGATTTCTAACAAGAGCTGATCATCCAATCAGAGAGCTCTATTTGAATGCTGATTAACATACAGACACTGTAATGGGAATTTTTAGTCAAAAACACTAGATAAACCCTTCGTTTTTGGATCAAATTTCACAGTTTTGATCAAAGCCATGCCCTAACATTAAGGCTGTAAACATTTCCATCAATTTTTACCCATAAATATGCACATGAGAACCTCCCAAAAACGGACTCATTTGCATATGATTTAAACAAATCTGAGCATATGACAACCAAGTACAGACACCCAGCACCTGAATTGTGCAATTAGATTTAATGCAAATACTTTAAAACTTAAAAAAAAGCAATCAGATTTTCACTTACCAGCTCTTCCTCTTTGAAACTACTGTTGAAACCATCAGCCAATGAAATGGCTTTTAGCTGTAGATATCCCAGAATACCTGATAATTATGCACACATCATGCCCTCCTCTCGGTGTACATGATGCTCAGAAAAAAAAAAACTTTGAACCACTTACAGATTTTAACAATTACACTATTTATTTTTTTATTTCTCCCCAGTCTCACTTGCACACCTCCCTCCAAACCTGTTCTCTTTAATTTGAATGTTGTCCACTTCTAGCTCACCCCAAATGAGAAGTTGTTCACACACCAAGGACATATATAGAAACTCATTGTACTCTTTTAAGTAACTTCAGCAGAGGTGTCTACCTCAGCACTGCTGGGGTGCCTTCACTCTCTGATGCAGAGGGGGAAGGGGAGAGAGGAGAATCACAACTACAGATAAAAGATTCTGCAAGTGAATGGAGGTCCGGCAGTCCAGCACCCTCCAGACGTCCGTATTGGCATGGCCCTGGTCAGGACTGTGCAATGTTTCCTTTGATATTAAGTGCTGTTTCCCGTATCGTGCAGCTGCTCTGGATTACTAGCTGGTAGCTTCTGTCCCAGATTCTTCTGGTGACAGTGGAGCCAGGGGTGTGCTGGTAGCCGTGTTGGGGCTAGTTTTAGATGATACTCAGTGGTCTTGAGTTCCTCATCTGCCAGCTAGGGTGATATCCAGTGACCCTGGTTCCCTACCTCCCCTGGCTGTCTTTCTAGCAGGGTGATGGTTAATTGTGGCATGGAGTAACTTGTCTCCTCTATGGGGTTCTTCTCTTCTGTGCTGGTAGGTATATCTGAATTTCTGCCTCTGAGGTAAGCCTTTATTTATTCCTGTCACTAGTGAAGAAGGTTGTTTATAAAAAAAAAAAAAAAAAAAAGGAAACTGTTTTTCCCTCCTTTTCTGCTTCTGAGGTAAACCTTTTTTAATTCCTGTCACTAGTGAGGAAGGTTGTTTAAAAAAAAAAAGAAGAAGAAACTTTGTTTTTCCTTCTTTCTCTTGCCTGTTACCAGATTTATTTTCCCGCCTTTGCCAATGTATTCTAGGGGGCCGCATGACACAGGGCCTCATTTTCAAAACACTTAGACTTGCAAAGTTCCATAGGTTACTATGTAATTTTGTAAGTCAAAGTGCTTTGAAAATACCCCTGATAGCTATAATTCGGGTTCCTCTTTCCCACATGCATCACTTTGCACTTACTCACATTAAACGTCTTCTGCCATTTAGATGCCCAGTCTCATAGTCTCGTAAAGTCAGTTTGTAATTTTTCACAATCCTTCCGCGATTTAACGACTTTGAATAACTTTGTGTCATCAGCAAATTTAATTACCTCACTAGTTACTCCCATCTCTAGGTCATTTATAAATATGTTAAAAAGCAGCGGTCCCAGCACCGAGCCCTGAGGAAACCCCACTAACTACCCTTCTCCATTGAGAATACTGACCATTTAACCCTACTCTCTGTTTTCTATCTTTTAACCAGTTTTTAATCCACAATAGAACACTACCTCCTATCCCATGACTCTCCAATTTCCTCTGGAGTCTTTCATGAGGTACTTTGTCAAACGCCTTCTGAACATCCAGATACACAATATCACCGGCTCCCCTTTATCCACATGTTTGTTCACCCCTTCAAAGAAATGTAGTAGATTGGTGAGGCAAGATTTCCCTTCACTAAATCCATGTTGACTTTGTCTCATTAATCCATGCTTTTGAATATGCTCTGTAATTTTGTTCTTAATAATAGTCTCTACCATTTTGCCCGACACCGACATCAGACTCACCGGTCTATAATTTCCCGGATCTCCTCTGGAACCTTTTTTAAAAATCGGCGTTACATTGACCGCCCTCCAATCTTCCGGTACCATGCTTGATTTTAAGGATAAATTACATATTTCTAACAATAGCTCCACAAGCTCATTTTTCAGTTCTATCAGTACTCTGGGATGAATACCATCCGGTCCAGGAGATTTGCTACTCTTCAGTTTGTAGAACTGCCCCATTACATCCTCTGACTCGTCAGCTTCGAATACCATTTCTGGCACCGGTATCCTACCCAAATCTTCCTCGGTGAAGACCGAAGCAAAGAATTCATTTCATCTCTCCGCTATGGCTTTGTCTTCCCTGATTGCCCCTTTTACTCCTCGGACATCTAGCAGTCCAACTGATTCTTTTGCCGGCTTCCTGCTTTTAATATACCTAAAAAAATGTTTACTATCCAGCTTATTATCAAAAAATAAAAACGCCTATATTTCGACCCAAATCGGGAGATGGGCGTTTTTCTCGCAAAGGCGCCCAAATCGGTATAATCGAAAGCAGATTTTGGGCGTTTCCAACTGCACTCCATCATGGAAATGAATAAAGTTGATGGGGGCGTGTTGGAGGTGTGGTGGAGGCGGGACTGGGGGCGTGGTTATCAACTGAGGAGAGATGGGCGTCTTTAGCTGATAATCGAAAAAAAAAAGGCATTTTGACCGCGATTTTGGGTCACTTTTTTTGGACCCTTTTTTCTCACGAACAAGTCCCAAAAAAGTGCCCCAACTGCCCAGATGACCACTGGAGGGAATCGGGGATGACCTCCCCGGACTCCCCCAGTGGTCACTAACCCCTCCCACCAAAAAAAACCCACTTAAAAAAATTTTTTTCCAGCCTGTATGCCAGCTTCAAATGCTGTACCCACCTCCATGACAGCAGAATGTGTTCGATCCTCTCACAGCCTTTCCCTGGGTCAGATGTGGCTCTCGGGTGCACTACAGGGTCACATCAGCATTGCATTGTGGTGGGTGTAGGGTATTGGGCTCCATGATTTCATTAGCTTGTGTTACAGTCTCACGATGTTGGTAGTTGGTAGGCTCTTCTCCCATGGTGCTTTTCCCCCTGCCTACTGGGTCAGAGTGTGCCCTGTTGTGTTTCCTGTTGTAGTCCATGCGGTAGTGGCCATTTTTGTAAGCCAGTTTTAGTTCCCTTTCCTGTGTTAGCCACGTTAGAGAACTTAGTTCTTACCTTGAATGTGGCTGAAAGAGGGCATTGTACAGCATTCTGCCAGCTCTGACCTACTGATAATCTCAGTACCAGGGAGACTTGTTGCCAGTGGGGCACAACCTCTGATCTGCAGTTAACTGTGAGTAAAGGCGGTTATTCCAATAAAGGACGTTTTCGGAGAGATTAGTCTTCAGGTGTCAACTGGTGTGCCAATGTTATACAGCAGCAACAAGTCCTAGAGGCCTACGTGTATGCAGGTCCCTGGAGCACTTTTAGTGGGTACCGCAGTGTACTTCAGCCACATGGCCCTAAGCCCATCCCCCCCCTCCACCTGTAACACTTGTGCTGGTAAATGGGAGGCCTCCAAAACCCACTGTACCCACATGTAGGTGCCCCCTTCACCCCTAAGAGCTATGGTAGTGTTGTACATTTGTGGGTAGTGGGTTTTGGGGGAGGGGGGTTGGGTGCTCAGCACCCGTGGTAAGGGAGCTATGCATGTGGGAGCGTTGTCTGAAGTCCACTACACTGACTTCTAGGGTGCCCAGTTGGTGTCCTGGCATGTCAGGGGGGCGAGTGTACTACGAATCATGGCCCCTCTCACGACCAAATGGCTCGGATTAGGACGTTTTTGAGCTGGGCGTTTCTAGTTTCCATTATCGCTAAAAAAACAAACGCCCAGCTCAAAAACGTCCATTTTTTTGAAAATATGGTTCGGCCCGCCCCTTCACGGACCCGTTCTCGGAGATAAACGCCCATGGAGATAGGCGTTTGTGTTCAATTATGCCCCTCCATATGTTTTTGCCTCCAACGCAATCTTTTTTTCGAAGTCCCTCTTAGCTTTCCTTATCAGCGCTTTGCATTTGACTTGACATTCCTTATGCCATTTCTTATTATTTTCAGTCGGTTCCTTCTTCCATTTTCTGAAGGATTTTCTTTTGGCTCTAATAGCTTCCTTCACCTCACTATTTAACCACGCTGGCTGTCGTTTGGTCTTCCGTCCTCCTTTTTTAATATGCGGAATATATTTGACCTTGGCTTCCAGGATGGTGTTTTTGAACAGCATCCACGCCTGATGTAAATTTTTGACCCTCGCAGTCGCTCCTCTAAGTTTTCTTTTCACCGTTCTTCTCATTTTATCATAATCTACTTTTTTAAAGTTAAACGCTAACGTATTTGATTTCCTATGTATACTTACTTCAAAGCTAATATCAAATCCGATCATATTATGATCACTGTTATCAAGCGGCCCCAGCACCATTACTTCCCGCACCAGATCATGCGCTGCACTAAGGACTAGGTCTAGAATTTTTCCTTCTGTCGTTGGCTCCTGTACCAGGTGCTCCATAAAGCTGTCCTTGATTTCATCAAGGAATTTTACCTCCCTAGCGTGTCCCAATGTTACATTTACCCAGTCTATTCCCAGCACAGCTCAGGTCCGCCTGCACCTGCCACTTGTGCTCTACACTAGCACCCTCCTCCCACCAACTGGGTCCGAACCGCTTCTGGGTGAGTCTTCTGCTCTCAAATGATCCCAAGTGATTTCTAGGTTACTAGTGCCACAGTCCCAATAATCCCACAGTTCCCAGGAAGCACTCACAGACCCAACACACAAACCACAGGATTCTTTATCAGTCCAAACAGAGAGGCAATAAACCAAATATTGTTTATTGTCTTTTAAAAATTGAACAGTGGATCAAAATAGTGCAAATAGCAAACAATAACAGGTAACTGAAATATGAACTGCTACTACTAATCATCTCTATAGTTCTACTAGACATACACAGCACTGTATACATTATATACAGGTACTTCCTCTGTCCCTGGGGTCATAATCATTTGCATACTTCCTAGAAAGTACCTGGCGAAATCAGGACACATAATTCACCGAGCCTCAGCTAAGAGATCTGTCTCTCTTTTCTCCCGGCCTAAGACTGAAGCAACAGCCAGTACAACTGGGTAATTTTTCAAACTCCAGGCCAATCAGAGCCCAGTCAACAAGATTTAAAAGTATACTGCTACTTGCTTTCTGCTTGTGTTAAAGGAAAAGAACATTCAGTTCCCTGTAATAGCTTTACAGCAAAGAAACACCACCTGCTGGCCAAATAGTAGAAATACACTTTGGAACATAATCAATGCAGAAAAATATCCAATACATTTTACAGACTTAAAACACACTGCTTCTTCTCACTTTTATTTTCCATCATCATCAGGCTGCTTTTAGGCCTTGACTTCTGTCAGGCACTTTCCCTTTCTTTTTCCATGCCTTGCCCCTTTTTTCAGGCACCATCGCGTTGTTTAATTTAACTGACAAAGTTTTTCTTTCCATGTCCATGAAAGTTCCCAGTGGCTTCAAGCGCTGTACCTGGTGCAGTTGGACAATCTCTGGAAAAGACACCCATTTTTGGTGTCTGTAGTGTCCTGGGCCTGACCATAGCCCCACTAACTGTGTTCTCTGTCTTCGCATGAAGAAGAGGACTCAGCTTTCCAGAGAGGCTCAGTGAGAGAGGAGTTTTGGAGCCAAGTTTGGTTCCTTGATGTTGGCATCAGAATTTAGGTCGGAGGCGTCAGTATCGAAGTCGAGCGTCACACCGGCATTGGGAGCATCGGTAAGCATGGCTGCTGCTAGACTCTTAGATGCTGGGAGCAGTGAAGCATCAATTGGTCTTCACCTGCCTCGAGACCTTCTGCTGTGCAGGGCCCCTGGGACCCATCCATCATTGGACCTGATCCCGAGGCAACATGCGGATTCGACGTCATCCTCATCAGTAAGGAGGAGCCTTAGTGACACTCTTTGGGTGAAGGCCAAAAAGCATCGTCATCGGTCCCCCTCAACACATGGTGCCAAGAGCTCTGGGGCATCGAAGGATTCAGCACCGGGAGGACCGCTCCCCCTCCATACAGGAGGTTCCAAATGCACTGGTTTCCTAGCAGCCAACACCAATTCCCTCGTTGATCCCAGAAGTTCTGCAAACTGAGTCTGAGACAGCACCCTAGCTTTTCCCAGTGTCGACCCTCAATAAGTACATCCTGGCCTTGCTCTCTGAGCTGTTGGATGGCCTCATACAACGGTGTGCATCGGCATCAGAGTTGCTTGCGCCTACCCTGCCTCTCATTGCGGCCCTGCTTAGCCCTCAGCCTGCGGTGCGGCCTCTGACACCAATACTGCATACGCACCAGTGTCGACTGCCACCCAAGCTGGCACTTCCTCAACGTCAGTGGAGGAAGCTTCACTGGAGTCAAGGCGGGAGCTGGCTTCTCAATGCCATTCTCAAGGATGTGGTTCATCTGCATCAAGGCAGGTTTGATCTAGACACTCCCATCAGGAGGTATTGTCTGACACCAAGGAGGAGCGCTCATGGGATTCAGAGGAGGATCCAAGGTATTTTTCCTCGGACGAGTCCTATGGAATTCCCTCTGAACCCTCCCCTCCACCTGAAAGGAGAAAATGTCCTCAGGAGAGCCTTTTATTTCCATCTTTTGTAAAGGAAATGACTGATGCCATTCCATTTCCTTTGGAAGTTCAGGATGAGCCCAGGGCCAAGATGCTTGAGGTCCTGGACTACACATCTCCTCCTAAGGAGGCTGTGACTGCACCTCTACATGAGGTACTCAGTGAAGTCCTCTTCAGGAACTGGGAGTCCCCTCTGTCGGTCCCTGTCATGCCCAGGAAGACTGACACCCAGTATCGGCTCCACAGTGCACCTGGTTTTGATAGGCCTCAGTTGTCTCACAATTCCATGGTGGTGGAATCCACTCTCAAAAGAGCCAGGAGTTCCAGGGACTATGCCTCGATGCTCCCAGGTAGAGAAGCTGGAACCCTGGATTCTTTTTGGAGGAAGATGTACCAGGCTTCAATACTCATTTCCCATTTACAATCTTACCAGCTCTTCACGAGCGTCAACTCGCGAACCTTGGTGTGCAAGTTGTCCAATCTGGCTGACATGCTCCCTCCGGAGCAGGCCGAGTCAGTTAAACAGTTGATCATGCAGCAGAAGGCATATCAAAAGTTCTTCACCAGGGGCACATACGACACTTTTGATGTGGCATCCAGGATTTCTGCCCAATTTATACCAATGCACAGATTCTCATGGCTTCGTGTTTCTGACATGGAACGTTCTGTTCAGCAGTGGTTGGTGGATGCCCCATGTCAGGGGGATAACCTTTTTGGAGAGAACTTTGAGGAGGTCGCAGACCAAATCAAAAAACACACTGATACCATCTCTTCTTTCTCTGTCGGGCGCCTTCTATGTCAGTCTCCTCAGCTAGGAGGACTTTTGGCAAGCCAAGGAGAAGTTCCTATTACTATCCTAGGCGTAGGTACAACCCTTCGGCTCACCAGCCTGCTCAGGCTCAACCCCAGCGCGCTCTTTTATGTCAACAGTATGTATCTTAGGCCTCTGCTGCTCCCCAGGCAAAGCAAGGGACGAACGTTTGACTGGCTCCAGCAGAGCATAGCCACAGTAAAAGTGACCATTCCGGATGACTTGCTGTTCGGGAAGAGGTTGAAGTTTTTCACCAAAGGTAGCCTCTTATAACCTCCAACCGGTGGGGTCTTCAAATAGTCCTTCTCAGATACACCCTCAATTGGTATCTCAAACCTCCAAATTGCCCACCGAGAGCTCATTCGTTCAGCTCTCATCACAGGCAGGTACTTGCAGAGGAACTCTCTACCCTTCTTACCAAAACGATGGAAGGTCTAGTAACACAGCAACTAACTGAATACTTGACAAAATTCTCAATTCTTCATAAATCCCAATCAGGTTTCAGACCACAACACAGTACTGAAATGGTCGTAACCACCCTGATAACAAAATTCAGAAGCATAATATGCCAAGGAGAAAACATATTACTACTACAATTCGACATTTTAAGTGCATTTAACCTAGTAGACCACACCGCACTATTGACACTGCTTGACAACATAGGAATCAGTGATGCAGTGGCAGTATGGTTCAGTGGCTTCTGAAAGACCAGATCCTACATTGCAAACATGTCCAACGAAACATCAGCCTCATGGATCTCTGAGTGCAGGGTACCACAGGGATCGCCAATACCACCAACACTGTTCAATGTAATGATGGCACCATTTAGAAAAAAACTGGAATTAATGGGTTTCAACTCATTTATATATGCAGATGACGTCACCATCTTCAGACTTTTCCAAAACAATATCGCAAAATAAAAAAAAGAATTGACATGGAAGAATGGGCAACAACTTTCAAACTCAAACTAAACAGAGACAAAACCAAATTCCTAGTACTATCCAGCCAACACAACCCCACTTCCTACCAAAAATTCACAATCAACCAACAAACATACTACATTGAAACACAATTTAAAATTCTAAGAATCATTCTCAACAAACACTTAACACTGGGCAATCAAATATCAGAAGTAACATCAAAATGCTTCAGAACACTATGGAAACTGAGAAGAATAAGAGACTATTTCCCTAGACAATCTTTCAGAATACTGGTCCAATCAACAATACTATCGCAACTAGACTACTGCAATGCAGCATACATGGAGTGCAATAAAAACACACTAAAATGACTGCAAACACTCCAAAACACGGCAGCAAGACTGATTTTTAAGAAATTGAAATATGAAAGAGCAACCTCGCTGCTTGAAACACCACATTGAGGGGCATTTTCGAAAGGTCATCCAAATATGAATGAGGACGCCCTCACAAAGTCGTCCAAAATCAGGTAGATATAATCAAAAAATAGTATGGATGTCCTTAGACATTCCATTATCGCAGCGCAAAACTCCCAAATCAGAGACGCTCAAAGTATAGTAAAAAGGATGCCCATCTTCCAGAACCGCCAAAGGATGTCCCCAACATTCACTGTACTTGCCAACAAAGGTCCTTCAGTGATTCTACGAGAAAGACGTCCTTATTACTATGCTACTTGTGTACAAGTCGTTGGTGAGGCCCCACCTGGAGTATTGTGTTCAGTTTTGGAGGCCGTATCTTGCTAAGGATGTAAAAAGAATTGAAGCGGTGCAAAGAAAAGCTACGAGGATGGTATGGGATTTACATTACAAGACGTATGAGGAGAGACTTGCGGACCTGGACATGTATACCCTGGAGGAAAGGAGAAACAGGGGTGATATGATACAGACGTTCAAATATTTGAAAGGTATTAATCCGCAAACGAACCTTTTCCGGAGATTGGAAGGCGGTAGAACGAGAGGGCATGAAATGAGATTGAAGGGGGGCAGACTTAAGAAAAATGTCAGGAAGTATTTTTTCACGGAGAGGGTGGTGGATGCTTGGAATGCCCTCCCGCGGGAGGTGGAGAGGAAAACGGTAACGGAATTCAAACATGCGTGGGATAAACATAAAGGAATCCTGTTCAGAAGGAAGGGATCCTCAGGAGCTTAGCCTTGAATGGGTGGCAGAGACGGTTGGGAGGCGGGGCTAGTGCTGGGCAGACTTATACGGTCTGTGACAGGGCTGGTGGTTGGGAGGCGGGGATAGTGCTGGGTAGACTTATACGGTCTGTGCCAGAGCCGGTGGTGGGAGGCGGGGCTGGTGGTTGGGAGGCGGGGATAGTACTGGGCGGACTTATACGGTCTGTGCCCTAAAAAAGACAGGTACAAATTAAGGTAAGGTAGACACAAAAAACTAGCCCATATGAGTTTATCTTGTTGGGCAGACTGGATGGACCGTGCAGGTCTTTTTCTGCCGTCATCTACTATGTTTACTTTGGACTTCTCTGATGTACCTGGTTGTTCCACAAGTACAGCGTATGTAGTTGCACACATCCAGGTATGGGAAATATAAGGAGCATTCATAAGTGCAAAGTCCAGTAACAAAAGCATGTTTCTCACAGAACTGCAGAAGGACGTCCATCTTACTAGGCTGAAGGACGGCGGGCCTGTAAGAGGGACATCCTTCGGCAGTTCTGTGAGAAACATGTCCTTTTTACTGGACTTTGTACTTATGAATGTTCCTTATATTTCCCGTACCTGGATGTGCGCAACTACATGTGCTATACTTGCAGGACATGGAGCTATGGAAAATATAAGGAACATATATATGTAAGCCACGCCCCCTCCTGAGAATTAAACCTCCAAACAAGTAAATCTGAGTGCCTTCCTAGTGTAGTCAGGCCAGACACCCAGAAAATTTCTCAGGAATAGGGTGAGGAATACAAAATAATTTGAGCGAGATGGAAATGATTCTTAAAGATTTTTTTATTTAAAACTTCAGCTCAAGTAATAAAAATTCACCAATGACTATCTACACATTTTTAACACCTAAACTGCTATGTGTAATTTTCTTATGCACCCTAGTTTCAATTACTTAAAAACATTCACAAGTTTTAGTGACAGCAACTTCTAACATTTGTTTCTTAATTCCCTTCCCCAGATTTCCTTGCCTGACTAAAGTACCTTGTCAATATCAGATAAGTACACCATAAATTTTCCTAACAAAAAAAAAAAAAATCAAACATGCATGCAATTAAAACAGGTTAATGAAGATTCAATGTCAAGAATTGATTCTTTGTTTATTCTTCTTTTCAGGTTCTTCTCCAGACGAATCCAAGGTAAGTATACACTTTGTAGTATTGTCATACTTTTCATTCCCTTTTACTTTAGTGGGATTCAAAAGGATACTTTTGCTAGATCTTGTTGTGCCAGTTTTTCTTCTTTCTTCCCTCTGCGAAAGGTGGGTACCATTTGATGAGCTGCAGCGTTGATCCCTGGCCAGGGAGCAGGAACTGGAACTGTACCTACTATCCTAAGCTTTTAAAGAAATCAATAATAGAAAACCCTAAACCCTAACTGATAAGCAATAGCCCATCTCCACCAAACTCTAAGCACTTCTCTGACTAGCTGTCCCTTTATAAAAAAAAATGTATAATTAGGTTTCCCTATTCTGTTCCTCCCACAGGTAATTTAAAACACCAAGTGAATGTGAAGTTCTACCTCTAACAACTGGAAGCATGAACTCCCTTAATAGTAATGCTGCTTCCAATCTCTTTTTCTCCGAGGACAAGCAGGCTGCTTGTTTTCACTGATGGGTGACGTCCACGGCAGCCCCTCCAATCGGAACTTCACTAGCAAAGGCCTTTGCTACTCCTCGCGCGCCCATGCTCACCGCGTTCGTCAGTCTTCTTTTGTCCGCGCTCGGTTCGGTCGTGTTACACCGTTCACGCCCCTTAAGTTGACCCTCGCGCGTCTTTTTGACTTTTCGCTACTAAAAAAAAAAAAAAAAAGGATTTCGGAAGAAGGCCTTTCAGTCTTTTTCCCTTTCCTGTATTTCCAGTTTTTGCCCCGTTAAGTTTTCTTTCGTCTTCGGGGTAGGCCCTTTTGAGGCCTCGGGTTGAATTTTTTTCTCCCCCTCTTTTTGGTGCCTTGCCGCAATTACGAGTTTTGATTTCGCCGGCGTGATTTTTCCGCCCATGTCATCAAAGTCTCCCAGCGGCTTCAAGAAGTGCACCCAGTGCGCCCGGGTAATCTCGCTCACTGACAGGCACGTGTCGTGTCTTCAGTGTCTGGGGGCTGGGCACCGCCCGCAGGCCTGCAGTCTTTGCGCCCTTTTACAGAAAAGGACTCAGGTAGCGAGATTGGCCCAGTGGAACATTTTGTTCTCGGGCTCTTCGTCGGCATCGGCACCGGGAGTATCGAGTGCGTCGACGTCGACAGCGTCAAGACCTCCGCCCTTGGCCGCGACTGCATCGAGTGCATCGAGGCGTCAACCCTCTGCGTCGTCGGGGCCGAGACATCGGAAGGCTGCGTCGGTGGTATCGGGACCTCCACTAATGCTGATGTCGTCGGACGGTGGTGCTTCGACTGGAGTGCAGGTGAGGGCTGTCCATTCCCCTGCTGGTGGCGGTGAGCCTTCGGGTGGGTCTCCCCCTACCCTGAGGGCTCCTGTGGTACAGCCCCCCCCCCCCCCCCGAGACCGACCCTCTTCGGCCTCAGCCCCGAGGAAGCGACGGCTGAATTCTACGTCCTCCTCGTCGGTACCGGGAAGCTCCTGTGACATGCTTCGTTTGAAAAAGTCAAAGAAGCATCGACACCGGTCTCCTTCCCGTGTGGGTACCGAGAGCTCTGGGTCACCGAGGGAGTCGGCACCCAGTAGGCATCGGCACCGGGAGGACCGCTCACCCTCTGTTCAGGAGGTGTCGATGCGCTCCACCTTGGACAGCCTGGAACAGCCTCCACGCCCGGAACAGACTCTGACATCGACACCTGCATCGGCTTCCATGTCTTTCTCCACAGCCGCTCTGCACGAGAGTCTCCGGGCCGTTCTCCCAGAGATCCTGGGAGAGCTGTTGCACCCTTCCCCTCCGGTACCGGGGGTGCTTGCGCCACCGGTACCGTCGAGTGAGGCGCCGGCTGGCCCTTTGCCCGGGGTGAGGTCTCCGACATCGGTGCCGCTTGCGGTACCGACTGCGGTCGCCTCCCAGGAAGGCTCCACGACGACGTCGGCGGAGGGAGCTTCGCCGGTGTGGGCGAGGGAGTCTACCTCTCGACGCTCCCACTGTGGCCGTGGTTCCACGGAGTCGAGCCGGGCACGGCTTCAGACACAGGTCCGTGAACTTGTGTCTGATACCGATGGTGAGGTACTGTGTGCTACCCTTTGGGCTCGCCTCTGCGCCCAGAGTGTTCACGAAGTGCTTGGCTGTAGTAGCAGCGGCACTTCGCAGGCTGGGTGTACACGTGTTCCCATATCTCGACGATTGGCTGGTGAAGAACACATCCGAGGCAGGAGCTCTACAGTCCATGCAGATGACTATTCGCCTCCTGGAGCTACTGGGGTTTGTGATAAATTATCCAAAGTCCCATCTTCTCCCAGTACAGAGACTCGAATTCATAGGAGCTCTGCTGGATTCTCGGACGGCTCGTGCCTATCTCCCAGAGGCGAGAGCCAACAACTTGTTGTCCCTCGTCTCGCGGGTGCGAGCGTCCCAGCAGATCACACCTCGGCAGATGTTGAGATTGCTGGGCCACATGGCCTCCACAGTTCATGTGACTCCCATGGCCCGCCTTCACATGAGATCTGCTCAATGGACCCTTGCTTCCCAGTGGTTTCAGGCTGCTGAGGATCTAGAAGACGTGATCCACCTGTCCACGAGTTTTCTCAAATCCCTGTATTGGTGGACAATTTGGTCCAATTTGACTCTGGGATGTCCTTTCCAAATTCCTCAGCCACAAAAAGTGCTGACTACGGATGCGTCTCTCCTGGGGTGGGGAGCTCATGGTGATGGGCTTCACACCCAGGGAAGCTGGTCCCTCCAGGAACGCGATCTGCAGATCAATCTTCTGGAGTTGCGAGCGGTCTG
This sequence comes from Microcaecilia unicolor, assembly GCF_901765095.1. NCBI lineage: Eukaryota > Metazoa > Chordata > Amphibia > Gymnophiona > Siphonopidae > Microcaecilia > Microcaecilia unicolor. The sequence continues at coordinate 410,933,186 of NC_044031.1, forward strand.
GAACGCTCTGAAGGCTTTCAGAGATCGGCTGTCCCACCAAATTATCCAAATTCAGACAGACAACCAGGTTGCCATGTATTACATCAACAAGCAGGGGGGCACCGGATCTCGCCCCCTGTGTCAGGAAGCCGTCAGCATGTGGCTCTGGGCTCGCCGTCACGGCATGGTGCTCCAAGCCACATATCTGGCAGGCGTAAACAACAGTCTGGCCGACAGACTGAGCAGGATTATGCAACCTCACGAGTGGTCGCTCAATTCCCGAGTAGTGCGCCAGATCTTCCAGGTGTGGGGCACCCCCTTGGTAGATCTCTTTGCATCTCGAGCCAACCACAAAGTCCCTCAATTCTGTTCCAGGCTTCAGGCCCACGGCAGACTGGCATCGGATGCCTTCCTCCTGGACTGGGGGGAAGGTCTGCTGTATGCTTATCCTCCCATACCTCTGGTGGGGAAGACTTTGTTGAAACTCAAGCAAGACCGAGGCACCATGATTCTGATTGCTCCTTTTTGGCCGCGTCAGATCTGGTTCCCTCTTCTTCTGGAGTTGTCCTCCGAAGAACCGTGGAGATTGGAGTGTTTTCCGACCCTCATCACACAGGACGAAGGGGCGCTTCTGCATCCCAACCTCCGGTCTCTGGCTCTCACAGCCTGGATGTTGAGAGCGTAGACTTTGCCTCTTTGGGCCTGTCAGAGGGTGTCTCCCGCATCTTGCTTGCTTCCAGGAAAGATTCCACTAAGAGGAGTTACTTCTTTCTATGGAGGAGGTTTGCCATCTGGTGTGACAGCAAGGCCCTAGATCCTCGCTCTTGTCCTACACAGACCCTGCTTGAATACCTTCTGCACTTGTCTGAGTCTGGTCTCAAGACCAACTCTGTAAGGGTTCACCTTAGTGTAATTAGTGCATACCATTACCGTGTGGAAGGTAAGCCGATCTCAGGACAGCCTTTAGTTCGCTTCATGAGAGGTTTGCTTTTGTCAAAGCCCCCTGTCAAACCTCCTACAGTGTCATGGGATCTCAATGTCGTTCTCACCCAGCTGATGAAACTTCCTTTTGAGCCACTGAATTCCTGCCATCTGAAGTACTTGACCTGGAAGGTCATTTTCTTGGTGGCAGTTACTTCAGCTCGTAGAGTCAGTGAGCTTCAGGCCCTGGTAGCCCAGGCCCCTTACACCAAATTTCATCATAACAGAGTAGTCCTCCGCACTCACCCTAAGTTCTTGCCAAAGGTTGTGTCGGAGTTCCATCTGAACCAGTCGATTGTCTTGCCAACATTCTTCCCCCGTCCTCATTCCTGCCCTGCTGAACGTCAGCTGCACACATTGGACTGCAAAAGAGCATTGGCCTTCTATCTGGAGCGGGCACAGCCCAACAGACAGTCCACCCAATTGTTTGTTTCTTTTGATCCCAACAGGAGGGGAGTGGCTGTGGGGAAACGCACCATATCCAATTGGCTAGCAGATTGCATTTCCTTCACTTACGCCCAGGCTGGGCTGGCTCTTGAGGGTCATGTCACGGCTCATAATGTTAGAGCCATGGCAGCATCGGTAGCCCACTTGAAGTCAGCCACTATTGAAGAGATTTGCAAAGCTGCGACGTGGTCATCTGTCCACACATTCACATCTCATTACTGCCTGCAGCAGGATACCCGACGCAACAGTTGGTTCGGGCAGTCAGTGCTTCAGAATCTGTTTGGGGTTTAGAATCCAACTCCACCCCCCTAGGCCCATGTTTATTCTGTTCCAGGCTACACTCTCAGTTAGTTGGATAAAATTGTTAGGTCAATCTCAGTTATGTCCTCGCCGTTGCGAGGCCCAATTGACCATGTTTGTTGTTTTGAGTGAGCCTGGGGGCTAGGGATACCCCATCAGTGAGAACAAGCAGCCTGCTTGTCCTCGGAGAAAGCGAATGCTACATACCTGTAGAAGGTATTCTCCGAGGACAGCAGGCTGATTGTTCTCACAAACCCGCCCGCCTCCCCTTTGGAGTTGTGTCTTCCCTTGTCTTTGTCTTGCTACATATGAGACTGACGAACACGAGCCGGTTCGGGTGGGAAGACGGCCGCGCATGCGCGGTGCGCATGGGCGCGCGAGGACTAGCAAAGGCCTTTGCTAGTGAAGTTCCGATTGGAGGGGCTGCCGTAGACGTCACCCATCAGTGAGAACAATCAGCCTGCTGTCCTCGGAGAATACCTTCTACAGGTATGTAGCATTCACTTTATACACACTGTCACCTCTAAACAGTGTGCAAATAATTTTCCTTCAAAGGATTGTGCTTCACAATTCCAATGAGCCCTCCCACCTTAAACACCTCTTATCAAATCAATCAGACTTGATAAAACATTAGTACTCTGGTACAACCAGCACTTGTATTAAATATATGGAGTAGGCACTTTATCAAACCAAAATCCTGATTTGTCAGCTTATGAGTAACACTACTATACTGACAGGATTTATTGTCAATTCATATTTTGTTCCCCCAAATAGTCAAATAACCCAGTCTCTCACTAAAGCCCTTAATCCGCGTCTGGCTTTTTGATTTAAGTAATTACAATCAGGCACTCACTTCACATTCATCAATCACCTTTCCTACCCTCTCAAATCTGTTTTTCCAACATATTTTCTCTAAAGCTGGAGTCAGACAGTTAACATACGTCTGCTCTGCTCTCTCCTTACCTCCCAACTGCCTAACAGTAACATTTGGAACTCTGTCTAAGTCATACACAGCTCAAGCCCAGCACAAGCCTCTGCACTGCTCACTGTCTCCACACCAGATCCAGAAGGAGCTAGGTAATCTTTTAAACTTTAACCCATAGGGTTACACATATTTTATTGTGTATATATGAAGAGGTTCGCACACTTGATAATGATCCATATAAGGAAGGTTCCGTGCGTGTGAACACGTATTCATCCAGATAAGGCTCCGCACGCGTGACGATAGTCCCTGCACGTCATAGACGTCCACGTGCTGACCCGTCCATATATGGGACGGTCGTCCACATATGGAAGTGTACACGTAGGGACGTCCATCATGCATTGGCGTCCGTATAAGGCGATGCACGTTTTCCAACGGTTATTCCATGGTGCAGCTGTGCCTGAGGCACCGTCGCAGGCTATTTATGTACCACCACCATCTGATCCCCAGGACTGTGTCTATTCGAGCATGGACACGTATAAGAGAGACGTTGGAAAGGTAACTGCTTTTTTTCACACACACACCCCCACCGATCCTGGGCTATCAGGTCCTGTAGCACCATATTTAAGAGCTCCCTCAGCAATGTAAGCACTACCTGCATTCAAGGGTAATCAGTGATATGTGCACATGCACATTCATTAATAGAATCTATGTACTAGAAAGGAAAACCATTCCCACAGCCTTACAATACTGCACACAAACAGTACTCTCTGTCCTCATGTCCACCTCAATGACATCACCTGTACCAATGTAGTGTCGTCCCCCCCCCCCCCCCCAAATCATCAGTGTTGTGTGTCTACAATTTGCCTGCCAATTGGATTTGTGTTGTGAAGGAAAGAAGGGCCATCCCCTGACTCCTGGTGTACAAAATTGTATCTTGCAGACGTTTTGGTATACGCAGGGATTTAGAGTCCCTGAAGCGGAGGTAACTGCTGGATACGGAGGACAACCCTGGCCTTATCCAGAGCGTGCAACGGCACCTCAGGGCTCGACGTAAGTATTATAAACAGGGCACCTGTAGTCCTTTGTAAATGTATTTATTGAATCATGCAAATTTCATGTTCAGTTTCCTCGTGGCTAATAGGCAACTAGTAAGTCATAACACCTCTGTCCCAGATCAAGGCCTGAGGTTGCAGCTACCCTCCCATGAGTGTGGCTGCCTGCTTCAATGGGGGACAGTGAGGGAGCATTTACTTTACAAATGCACCAAAATAAATAAATAAACACAACGCGATTGCTTGCAAACCCCAGAAATGGCGGTTTACACGACTGTGCCTGTAATTCAGAAACTCTCCTAGCTGAAGCAATAGCCACCAGAAACAGTACCTTGAGAGTGAGATGCTTCAAAGTACAGGAAGACAAAGGCTGAAATGGCGTACAACCATATTAAGATCCCACAGGGGAAAAATAAAACGAGAGGGTGGCCTCAGAAGCCGCACCCTTCGCAGGAAACGAAGAACATCAGGATGAGAAACGAGTGGCTTGCCCTGCACCTGGCCTTGAAAACAGGACCGAGCCGCTAACTGCACCTTGAGAGAGGATAAAGCCAAACCCTTCTCTAAACCTTGCTGCAAAAAATCCAAAATGTGTACTACGGAAGCCCGAAAAGGTAAAACATTCAAATTTTCACACCAGTCCTCAAAAACTCTCCAAGTCCTAATATAATTGAGAGACGTGGAACGACGCTTAGATCACAGCATAGTAGACACTACACCGGCCGAGTAACCCCTCCTAGACAACCTTGCCCTTTCAAGAGCCAAGCTGTAAGACAAAATTGATCGGGCTCCGGATGCACCACTGGACCCTGGACCAACAGGAAACCGGAAAGGAGACTCGAGAAGCAGATTGCGAAGATCGGCGTACCAAGGCCTGCGCGGCCAATCCGGAGCTATGACAATCACCCGACCCCTGTGTGCCTCTATCTTTTGAATCAGATGACCCGAGGGGCCACAGGGGAAAAGCATACAACAGACCGTCCGGCCACGGTTGATGAAGAGCATCGATCCCCAGAGCTTTTTCCAGCGACTGAAAAACAAGGGATCCTTCACATTGGATGCTGAGGCAAAAAGATCCATGACTGGATACCCCTAGCAACTCAACACCAACTGGAACGCCTCATCACTGAGAGCCCATTCCCCAGGGTCTAGAATGTTGCGACTGAGGAAATCTGCCTGAACATTTTCTGCTCCCGCTACATGAGCTTCTGAGAGAGCCTGAAGATGCACCTCTGCCCAACTCATGAGCTGCTCCGTCTCCTGTTCTAACTTGAGACTCTTTGTGCCTCCTTGATGATTTACATAAGCCACCGTCATGGCGTTGTCTGACATTATGCGCACTGCTCAGCCTTCCAAGAGAGGACGAAAGGCCAGAAGAGCCAAACAATTGCCCTGGTCTCCAAAAGATTGATCGGATAAGTGGCCTCCTCCGGTGACCACAAGCCCTGCGCATACTCGCTCTGACAGTGGGCACCCCAGCCCTTCAGACTGGCATCTGTCATCACCACTAGCCACTGCGGAGCCTCGAGTGGCATTTCCTTGGTCAAATTGGGTGTCCGAAGCCACCACCGAAGACTGCCACGTTCCACCTGAAAAGGAGTGCTCTCTGCAACGATCTCATATGGGCCCTTGCCCAAGGAACAGCTTCTATTGTCGCCGCCATGGAACCCAGGACTTGAAGGTAGATCTGGAGGAACTGACGGATAAGAGATTGCAACTTGAGGATGCGAGACTGAGGAAGGAACACCCAGTCCTGCCTCGTGTCGAAACACCCCCTCCCCAGATACTCCAGCGTCTGAGAAGGCTGCAGACGACTCTTGAGTGCATTGACCACCCAACCCAGGGATTCCAGAAACTGGACCACCCGTTCTGTGTTTCACAAGCTCTCCTGGAAAGATTTTGCTCGAATAAGCCAATCGTCCAGATAAGGGTGGACTAAAATCCCTTCTTTCCGAAGCGCCGCCGCCACTATCACCATCACCTTGGTGAAGGTCCGAGGAGCCGTAGCTAAGCCAAAGGGAAGTGCCCGAAACTGGAAGTGTTGACTGAGAATTGCAAAACGGAGAAATCTCTGATGCAGAGGCCGGATCGGGATATGCAAGTAGGCTTCAGTAAGATCCAGGGCTGTCAGATACTCTCCAGCCCGGACCACAATGGTAACAGAATGGAGAGTCTCCATTCAGAAGGTGGAGACCCTGAGCGACCGATTGACCACTTTGAGGTCCAGAATGGGACGAAAAGAACCCTCCTTTTTGGGAAACACAAAGTAAATGGAGTACTGGTCCTGCCTGAGTTCCTTTGAAGGAACGGGACAAACAGCATGAAGAGAGATGAGCCTTTCTAGAGTATTCCGGACGATAGTCGCTTTTACCTGAGACCAGCATGGAGATTCCAGAAATGCGTCGGGAAGTGGACACGCGAATTCTAAGGCATACCCTTCTTGAATAACCTCTAGTACCCACTGGTTGGAGGTAAGCTGGGCCCACCTCTGGAAAAACTGCATCAAATGCGCTCCTACCAGAACCAGAGGCTGGGCCCTGACACCCTCATTGAGAGGGACGAGAGGGGGACTGAAGGTAAGCTCCTGAGTCAATGCCTCCTCTATGGCCCCCACGAAAGGACTGATTCCTCTTGAAAAAACGAGAACGCTGCACCGGGGCTGCTTTACCCAACCGAAAACGCTGGAAATCATGCCCACGCCCCCGGCTTGACGATGCCCCTCAGCTCGGGGCTCTAGGACGATCTTCCAGTAGCCTGGGAACCTTGGTTTCTCCAAGACTGCGGACCAACTTTTCTAGGTCCTCCCCGAACAACAGAGAGCCTCTAAAAGGAAACTTACTAAGCTTTGACTTAGACGCTGCATCCGCAGACCAGCCTGTAAGCCAGAGCGACCTCCTAGCCACTACTCACAAGGCCATAGACTTGGCCGAGGCCCTTAACAAATCATACATTGAATCCGCTAGAAACGCAGAGCCCATCTCCAGCTTAGCCACCTCTGCATCAATGGATGTCAAGTCATCCAAAGATCTATCCAGGACCTTTTCCAACCATCTGAAGCAAGCCCTGGCCACCAGAGAACCACAAATGGCTGCCTGCACCACCAGGGCGGATACATCAAAACTCCTCTTCAGCAACGCCTCCAAGCGCCGATCTTGGACGTCCTTAAGCACAATGCCACCATCCACCGGCACTGTATTGCGCTTAGTGACCGCCGAAACCACAGCTTGCAGAATAGGAGGCTTCAAGAGATCCCTATCAGCCTCCGGAACAGGATAAAGTCGAATCATCGACTTAGCGGGCCTAAAAACTGAATCTGGAGCATCCTACTGCGCTTGTATGACATCACTAATGTCCTGATGCATGGGAAAAGTTTTACTTGGTTTGCGGACTCCTTTCAACAATAGATCCACTTTGTGAGGAGGCTCAGCAACCGAAGGCTCGTCCTCCTCAAAATGCAATGTAGAGGATACCGAGGAGATTAACTCCTGCAGATCCTCCTTGTGGAAAATGCACAATACGGAAGTGTCCTCACCTGGGACAAAAGGGTCTGTCCCTGGAACCCCCAGGACGGATCCCTTCAATTGAGCTACTACTGAAAAATGTGTGAGCAAATCTAAAATAAATAAATTAAATCTGTCTAAGCGACATCAGAATGCTCCAAGAGGGTCAAATCCACCTCGGGATCAGACTCCACATCTTACTCCCGTTCCCAAGACCTCCGAGGTCTCTTAGAAGGTAAAAACTGCCTGTTTTCCAAGTCTACCTGAGAAGAAGGCCCTGTGCGCCTGACTTCCGAAGGAGAAAAGCTTTATACTTCTGAATTACAAATTCTGGGGAAAAACCACACTCAGAATTGGGAGACAGAAGAGAAAATTCTTTGGGCAGCCCCCGCCCCCCCCCCCCCCCCCCCCCCCCCCCCCCCCGCCAGAACCAAGGGCTGAGAAACAGACTTCTCCCCTGAATCTGCCGACGGAGACAAAATGGCGTCTGTTCCAGGGGCGTAGCCAGACAGCAGATTTTGGGTGGGCCTAGGCAAGAAGTGGGCGGGCACCAAATGTTCTCTCCCCCACCCCCACATCAAAACAATATCTCAGCTGGTGGGAAAATGCTTCTCTCCAGTCTCCACCTTGGTAGTCTGCAGCAGGCATTCGCTGAAAACTGAGCATGCGAAGGTGCCAGTATTGTGGAGAGCAGCATTTTCATTACCATGTGCTACTGCTGGATGGGCCTGAGCCCTAAGTGGGTGGGCCCCCACCCAGGCCCACCTGTGGCTACGCCACTGGTCTGTTCCCGCCAAAACCGGAAAGACCAGAGTTTCCTTACTGACTGCAGAAACTATCCCTCCTGACGAACTCGGCACGGGAGCGGGACCTGCCTCGGCAGTGTCATCAATCGCGGTGCAGAATTTACATCTTCTGTTTCACCCAACACCGCGGCGCTGACACACAGAACACCATCGCAGCTTCTCAGCCATGCCGGCCGGACAGACTACGATGCGTAACAGGCCTGCTAAACTCCACCCACGGAGGACTTAATTAAATATTTAACCCAGCATCGAACAGCACTAAGGAGAAAAGCATGCAGTGCTAGCAAAGCCCAGAGAGCCGCTTTGCTTGAGAACTGCCTCTTTTTTTTTTTTTTAAGAAACTTGGCTGCCTCTCCCTGAAACTCTAAGATCTCTTCCCTTGAAGAGACTGAGCTTTTTTTTTTTTTTAAACTGCTCCAGATTACATATAGTTCCCAAAGGGAACTGGGGATGGAGGAAGGTGGGGGAAGGGACCCTGCCCCCCAGGTGTAACACTCCCGAGGCACAAAGAGACCACCTCAGACCTCTGCCTTACTAACCAGGCTCCAAGAAACTCTAGTGCACAGAAGGAACCTAATTTTTTTTTTTAACAGAGAAGAAATGAAGGACTAAAGAAGTGAGAGACTGAAAAGGACTCACCACCTTCCACCTGCTGGAGACTGAGGATACTGGATCTTTCTACGTCTGGCAAGGGCTATTAGCTCTCGCTGATGTATCAGAATTCTCAGTCTCCACCTGCTGGAAGGCGTGCACAACCCATCAGTCATTTGCTGGGCCGGTCCGGAGGGATGCTAAGGAAAAGGTCTTTTGAGACTGAGATAAATAATGAAACTTTATACGAATTAGGGCACAAAATAGCCGTAGGGAAAGCCCAAAAGCCCAAAAATGAAAACTATGCATAGACGCTGTGAGGAGTTGCAAGCAACGTGTTCTTTCCTCACTGCGGATGAAGAGAGACTGATGGTCCCATGCTCTCGCGATGGGTGGGAAGGAACTTGCACATGTGCGGTGGGAGCACTGTCATGAGCTCTTAAAGAGATAGAACACTGATAATTATCTTGCCTGCTTGTCCTCAGAAAATACAAATTGACCATGTTGCTATACTAGTTTTGTTATATCATGCTATTATCATATGTAAATGTGGTCACTACTGCCCTATGGTGCCTGTATGAATATACTCACAATTTCGATATCCAAATTGAGATCTCTATTATGTATACAGTGGGGGAAATAAGTATTTGATCCCTTGCTGATTTTGTAAGTTTGCCCACTGACAAAGACATGAGCAGCCCATAATTGAAGGGTAGGTTATTGGTAACAGTGAGAGATAGCACATCACAAATTAAATCCGGAAAATCACATTGTGGAAAGTATATGAATTTATTTGCATTCTGCAGAGGGAAATAAGTATTTAATCCCTCTGGCAAACAAGACCTAATACTTGGTGGCAAAACCCTTGTTGGCAAGCACAGCGGTCAGACGTCTTCTGTAGTTGATGATGAGGTTTGCACACATGTCAGGAGGAATTTTGGTCCACTCCTCTTTGCAGATCATCTCTAAATCATTAAGAGTTCTGGGCTGTCGCTTGGCAACTCGCAGCTTCAGCTCCCTCCATAAGTTTTCAATGGGATTAAGGTCTGGTGACTGGCTAGGCCACTCCATGACCCTAATGTGCTTCTTCCTGAGCCACTCCTTTGTTGCCTTGGCTGTATGTTTTGGGTCATTGTCGTGCTGGAAGACCCAGCCACGACCCATTTTTAAGGCCCTGGCGGAGGGAAGGAGGTTGTCACTCAGAATTGTACGGTACATGGCCCCATCCATTCTCCCATTGATGCGGTGAAGTAGTCCTGTGCCCTTAGCAGAGAAACACCCCCAAAACATAACATTTCCACCTCCATGCTTGACAGTGGGGACGGTGTTCTTTGGGTCATAGGCAGCATTTCTCTTCCTCCAAACACGGCGAGTTGAGTTCATGCCAAAGAGCTCAATTTTTGTCTCATCTGACCACAGCACCTTCTCCCAATCACTCTCGGCATCATCCAGGTGTTCACTGGCAAACTTCAGACGGGCCGTCACATGTGCCTTCCGGAGCAGGGGGACCTTGCGGGCACTGCAGGATTGCAATCCGTTATGTCGTAATGTGTTACCAATGGTTTTCGTGGTGACAGTGGTCCCAGCTGCCTTGAGATCATTGACAAGTTCCCCCCTTGTAGTTGTAGGCTGATTTCTAACCTTCCTCATGATCAAGGATACCCCACGAGGTGAGATTTTGCGTGGAGCCCCAGATCTTTGTCGATTGACAGTCATTTTGTACTTCTTCCATTTTCTTACTATGGCACCAACAGTTGTCTCCTTCTCGCCCAGCGTCTTACTGATGGTTTTGTAGCCCATTCCAGCCTTGTGCAGGTGTATGATCTTGTCCCTGACATCCTTAGACAGCTCCTTGCTCTTGGCCATTTTGTAGAGGTTAGAGTCTGACTGATTCACTGAGTCTGTGGACAGGTGTCTTTCATACAGGTGACCATTGCCGACAGCTGTCTGTCATGCAGGTAACGAGTTGATTTGGAGCATCTACCTGGTCTGTAGGGGCCAGATCTCTTACTGGTTGGTGGGGGATCAAATACTTATTTCCCTCTGCAGAATGCAAATAAATTCATATACTTTCCACAATGTGATTTTCCGGATTTAATTTGTGATGTGCTATCTCTCACTGTTACCAATAACCTACCCTTCAATTATGGGCTGCTCATGTCTTTGTCAGTGGGCAAACTTACAAAATCAGCAAGGGATCAAATACTTATTTCCCCCACTGTATATTCATTCTGTTCCTTTATAGATGTATGTGTCATCACCATTACTAGTAAATTTTATGTTTTATATTTGTATGTTTTTATTCTCGTTTTAAGATTTTATGTTTTAATTATTAAATTTGTACATTAAATTTTATGTTTTTAGACCCCTGAGGAAGCTCTTACTCCCTTGTTTGGGCTGGTCATTTGGACTTGGTTTCTTCCACCCTTGGTCTGCTTTGTTTGTGTTCTACATAAAACCAGGGACCTTTAAAATCACTCAGTTTTGTTTTCTGTCTGTTTCTGATGCCACAATACTACTTTACACAGTCTCTCAGTTACCTGGAGAATTTTACAAGTAAAACTTCTTGAAAATACAAGGGTGGAAGTAACTCACTTTCAGCACATTTTTAAATCTTTAAAAATTAATCGTATTATTTTGAGCCCAAAAACATGCATCCAAATGTGGCTGCATGGAAATATTTTGACTTAAGAAAATTAAATTTGATGAAACCCCTGGTGTTGCATTGTCTTTTGCAACCTTTTACTGACCCCATATAAAGCTGTCTAACACGTTTCATTGTTGCAAGAAGGCCTTCCTCATATTGGTCTTTAGGCCCATTCTCTGAGGGGCATGTGTGTCTCAAATATTTTGCCAGTGAATATTTTGTAGTGAATATCTTAAAATCTAAATTATGAAACTAAATGAGGCAACACATGTTTGAAAGTGGGACAGATATATTTGATATCTGACAGAACAGCTCTCTTGTCTTCAGACTTTTATTTTTTCAAATAGTAAGATAACTATATGCATGCACCATTCCAAAAGAAAGGGGAAGCTATAAAATACTTAGCAACGAGGCAGAGGTATATAGTGTGATCAAATAATACATGAATGATCAAGGTTATCTACAGAGTAAGTGTGGCAAAAATAATATAAAAGAGGAAATGGCATAACCTGCCAGAAGTAACATGCAACTGATAAGGTCAACGTGTTCCTCTTTTAAAAAATCTCTTTCTATAATGCAGGTCTTATCAAAGTTTCTAAAGTTTGGTGGTGTGTGTGTGTGTGGGGGGGGGGGGGGGGGGGGAGGTTGCTGGTGAGCTCCAAGCTAGATAGCAGCTCAGGCACTGAGCTCCTGATGACTAACCTTTAAAATATTTAATCTGTCTACATCCACAGCTGATTTAACCATAGAAATATCTTTCTAACAAAGTGATCAATATATCATCTGGAAAAAATAGTAGAAGACATAGAAGTGATCCTGTTTTGCCACAAAAAAGAGGGTAAATCTGAAGATGGGGCTTCCTCTGCCACACTGGATGAGCTACACGCTATGAAAGACTTTCTGTCAGAGACAAAGGAAGATACTAATGACATAAAAGAAGATCTAGCAGAACTGATAAATGAAATAACTATTTAAAATCAGAATTGAATCTATGGAAATAATGGAAACCATGGATGAAGAAAATATTAGAGGTCTACAATGTTACGTCAAGCACACTGTGCAACTTGAGAGAGATATCGAAGATGCTAACAACTGTGTTAGGAGAAACAACATCACATCGTTGGCATTCTTAAGAGGGTCAAAATCCTATCAAATTTCTTGAACAATGCATACCTTCCATTTTAGATTTACAATTCAACAAACAATTTGAAATTAAGAGGGCCCATCTGGTCCCCTCCCACTGGCAGATATAAGATAAATATCCGAGGTCCTTTGTCCTGAAAATTCTCCGATACACGCAGGTAGTCAATATAATGCAGAGAGCACGTTTGAGCACTCCTGCTAAATACAAAGGCAATACTATTCAATTTTTACCAGATTTTAAGAAAAATACAGTGAAGGCTTGTAAACAACTCTTAGCTTACCAACCAAAATTCAAGGAAATCAATGCTCATTTTGGTATGTTTTATCCTGCGTGCATGTGGGTCACAATTAACAACCGTACTAAAGACTTTACAGATCCCAATTCCTTAGCCTCATTTATTGAAAAATTGTCACCCAGTTCAGTTGAGGTAACCTGATTCTAAATTAACACATATTGGCTATCATTCACTCTAGTGCTGTGCCAAGGAATTATTTCTGCACCTTTTTTCATTTGATCATGCAACCTTGCCTTATTTCTATTTTATTTAGCAAATTTGCTAGTGTGGCTATGCCTGTATATTGGTTACTTCAGCTTTCTTTCAAATGGAGCCATTTTCTTTTTTATCTACTCATACTGTTAAGATAACTTGTTGTATATTGTAACCAGGCGCCTCTCTTGTGCAGCCAAGGATAGAACAATCTCCTCCAGCCACAGGCTCCCGGTACAATGAATAAATAGATGTCCACCAGTAACTTCAATCTTAAGGACTTTTATTCCATGCAGGTTTCTAGTACACATTTCCAACAGCAGCATAGCACATACCAGGATTCAATACAGGCTTCAGTCTGGGCTCTTTATCCAGTGCACAATAAACAGTAATTCAATTCCCAAGGCAAACAGTTCTTTCAGTTCATCATCACAGTTCAGTCACCAAGCAGCAGTTTCTACCTTCTATCCTCTTTACGTTCAGGAGAGTTCAATATTTTAGGGACTCCTTCTACCCAAGGGTTTTCCTCTGCATCAGCTTCACAGTGAATTCAATACTTTTGGGACTTCCTCTCACCCAAGGAATTTCAGCCTGCTTCAGTACTTTAGGGACCTCCCTGCCCAAGGATTTTCAGCCTGCAACTGCCTCTCACCTTCCTTGCTGCTCTCCCTGAACTGAACTAATGAGACTCCTTCCCACCTGCCTAATCAATCCCTGGCTTCTGCCTCCACACCCAATCATTCTCAATTCATTAGCTTCTCTACACACCCATACCAGCTGAGTTAGCATGAGCCTAATGAGGAGCTCCTGCACACAGGGTTTCCTAGCTCTTTTCCCCCTAGTGGCAGTCAATCTACACCTCCTGTTAGTTTACACCCATGTCCTCCCTTATTGCAGCTAGGAGTCCAGTCCGGGTTTTCCATCTCACCCCCGGCTCCTTGCCTGCAATGCCTTCTGGGACTTGTAGTTCAGACTGAAGCTGCCTTAACCCAACTATCCTGGATGTGACTTTATCACATACCCCCCACTTATGAAATTGCGAGTCCCTTTGGGACCTTCCCAGGGACTCGCAATTCTAGACAGAACCCTTCATCCTTTCTTTTTACGCCTCCCTAGGCCTCGGCGTCTAATTTCTTCGCCCACTTTCCTGACGCCTTTACCACTATGGGATTCTGGCGTACTTTCCTCAGGCCCAATTCCCTTATCACATCAGGGGCACTCCTAGTCCTACCCCTCTCCTGGCTACAACCCTGGGCTGTACTTCTTCACCTACTAGGCCCAGATTGGTATTTGTGGGTTGTGTATAGGGTCCTAAGTCTCCTTTTCCCTGGGACTTTTAAGTGTCTCCTATCCCTCCCTTTTGGTATAGGATAACCACTCTTCATACAAGGCTCTCCCCAGCCTCTGGGTGATCTAGCATCCCCCTGGCACCCTCCCTGAGCCGGTGTCCCCTGCCTAGGAGCTCTTTCCTCACCTGACTCTGACATGCGGTGTCTGGGCCCTAGGATCAACCCTTTCTTTTGAGGCCTGAGCCTTTCCCTCCATTGGGCAGCCTCATCCCTTTTCTGCTTGCCCTTCTGGGGTTTCTCAAATTCCTTAACCTTTACACTACCTCTTTCTGGGGTTTTAACAGTACCCTTCTGTCTCTCCCTATCCTGATCATTACTCAGGGATAGGAGTTTACTTACTTTAACCTCTCCTAGGTCCTTCTTTCCCTCAAGCTTTTTCTGGAGGTCCACAATGCAGGCCTGGGCTTCCTGAAGCTCTTTTAGTCTTCTCTGCCCCTCCTGGAAGAGGACATCTACCGCTAGGGTCAACACCCTGCACCTCTCCTCCAGGGCCACCCTGCAGTTTTCTGCCCTTTCTGTGGTTCCTTGGCCTGCAGCCTCTCAACAGCCCACTCAGCTGCCCCCTGAGCTTGAACCTGTTGCAACTCTTTTATCTGAGTTTCCAACTCAAGGTTCCTCTGAGTAAGGTATCTTACCCTTTCCTGAGCTGCCTGCACCTCCACCAATAACCCATCTATCCTTTGGGTGTATCCCTTGTGCAGGTCTTCTATCTGGATTACCTTCTCCCTATTAAGCTCACTCAGGCCCCTGGCCTCAGCTTGGGTCTGCTGCAATGCCACAGTTAACTGAGCCACTACTTCCGTATATCCCTGCTGCACTTCCCTCAGCTGGCTTTCCTGTTGGCCCTTTAATTCTCCAAGCCAAGCCTTTACCTGGGTTAAACTCCCCCTCAGCACTCCTATGGCTGTTTGCTGTAGTTTACCCATCTCCTTAACACTTTCCTGCCTTTTGGCCAACTCCACTTCCTTCTGCCTCACCTCCTGCTTGGCTTCTTCTAATTCTGCCTTTACAGAAGTGACAAGCTTATTTTCCCTTTGCTTCTGGAGTAGTATCAAGGCTTGCTGTTCCCTTATATTTTCCCTTAGGGCCTCCTGCTCTTTTTGCCATTCTTGGCGAGCATTCTGGAACTCAGCTTTAACTAGGTCTATCCTCTGCTCCTGGTCTTGTTGCAACTTGTCTGTGAGGTCCCTTATCTCTTGCTCATGTGTGGACTGCAGCTTAGCTAATTGGGTCTCAGTTTTGGCTTGGGTCCCTTCCAGGGTAGCTGTAAGATGGACTACTTCTGCTTCCTTTTCTAGCCTACCTTCTGTGTGCAGCTCAGCCCTAACCGTGGCTAGCAGTGCCTCACAGCCTTCCTTCTGCTTAAGGGACTCTGCCAGTTTGGCCTCTAAGGCATGCAATGAAGCAGCCATTTCTTTCTTACAAGCTGCCTCAAATAGGACCCATCTTTGCTCATTCTCCCTTAGACTATTCTCCATTACCATATGGGACTCCTCTTGCTGCTGAATATTGCCCACTAAATTTACCATCAGTCCCTCATTAAGTTCCAGGACCTCCCTCAGACGTTGCTCAGAGTGCCTATAGAGTTTCCCCGGTTTACCTAGGGCCTGTAACTCCCATTCTTTTAGGGATTTCAACAGCGGGTTCTCATTCTCCTTTTGGAGTTTCCGATCCAACTCCAGGCTATCTTCAGGAAATTCCATTAATCCCATTTCCCAGTATTTCCCCCTTGGGGCCCCACCACATAGAAATACTGCCAGTTTTTCACTGTAGCATGGGCAGCCTACTCTTTCTTCAGCTGTCGCACCCCCCTGTTCACAGTGTACCTGGACTTCCCCTACACCATTAGGACTACTTTTTATCCTGTCACCTGGGAAGTCCTCACCTGGGCCTACCCCCCCTTTCACTTTCCTAGAGGGTTTACCCTTTTTGTCAGGACTACCACTATCCTGCAACTGGGGTTTTCCTTCCTTGTCCAGGCATCCCTCCTCCCTCTTGGCATTTTTCAGGTTTGTGGCCTCCCCTCTCCCTGGGACATTGAGTGCTCTCCCTGCAGCGGGTTCCTCCTGACCCTCTTCCCTGCAGACACCTCTTTCCCCTTGGGTTCCCGGCTTAACCATGAAGTCTGCCCCCGAGGAATGGGTCACCTCCGGACTCCCATGGCCTTTGGGCTTCCTCTTGCCTGCCATGTCACTTAACCCCCCCCCCCCCCCCCAACTGACTGTAGGATTTCCCTCCTCCCAGTCTCCCAGTTCATCCTCTGAACTGCATACTGCCAGACACCACTCTCCAACATGGCCCATTTCCCCACATTGGTAACACTCTGGCTCAATCACTTCCCTTCTCCTCGGGGTCCAGTCCTCCCACGACACCCCTTCAGGCTTACACAATGTCCCAACAGTCTCTAAACACAGTCCCCCTCCCAGAACCTGGACCATGGTGTCCAACTCTGCCATATCCATTCCTTCTGCTGGCGACTTGGGCTGTGGCTCCCCGGGCCTCCGGACGTCTCTCCCCAGTCTGAACCGTCTCCGCCTTCCCATGGCTCTGACGTCCTCCTCGACCGTCTGTTGGGATGCAGCCTGTAACACAAGACAAATATCCAAGTGCGGACTGTCTGTTTCCCCAGTCCTACACTTGCGCTACTTCTTAACCTCGTACCCGAATTCACATCAACCAAGCCTTTCTACAGTTTACTGGAACTGCCCTTCTCAGTTAGGATCCTCCCTCGCCTCCCCCTAGGTATCCTTTACCTGGGCAGGCGAGTAATGCGCCTTCATCAGCGTTGGCCCCCTCAACGGGCTTCAGGAACCTCCAGGACACCACCACCTTCACCCTGTAAAGCCAAAAAAAAAAAAAGAAAGAGACCCAAGTGCGATATCTTTACACGAGTCCCCTATCCAAGCCAGCCTAGTCCACTCCTGGTCTTCCCCACTTCTCTTTATCCAGCTTTGGCCCCCCCAGGTACCTCTTACCTGAGGCATCCAGGATTTAAGCATTCAGGCCACCATGACCAGACTCTCCAGCTTGCATGGATCCATGTTCAGTCCCTTCTGGGAAAGTGCCATTTGTAACCAGGCGCCTCTCTTGTGCAGCCAAGGATAGAACAATCTCCTCCAGCCACAGGCTCCCGGTACAATGAATAAATAGATGTCCACCAGTAACTTCAATCTTAAGGACTTTTATTCCATGCAGGTTTCTAGTACACAATTCCAACAGCAGCATAGCACATACCAGGATTCAATACAGGCTTCAGTCTGGGCTCTTTATCCAGTGCACAATAAACAGTAATTCAATTCCCAAGGCAAACAGTTCTTTCAGTTCATCATCACAGTTCAGTCACCAAGCAGCAGTTTCTACCTTCTATCCTCTTTACCTTCAGGAGAGTTCAATATTTTAGGGACTCCTTCTACCCAAGAGTTTTCCCCTGCATCAGCTTCACAGTGAATTCAATACTTTTGGGACTTCCTCTCATCACAGCCTGCTTCAGTACTTTAGGGACCTCCCTGCCCAAGGATTTTCAGCCTGCAACTGCCTCTCACCTTCCTTGCTGCTCTCCCTGAACTGAACTAATGAGACTCCTTCCCACCTGCCTAATCAATCCCTGGCTTCTGCCTTCACACCCAATCATTCTCCATTCATTAGCTTCTCTACACACCCATACCAGCTGAGTTGAGCATCAGCCTAATGAGGAGCTCCTGCACACAGGGTTTCCTAGCTCTTTTCCCCCTAGTGGCAGCCAATCTACACCTCCTGTTAGCTTACACCCATGTCCTCCCTTATTGCAGCTAGGAGTCCAGTCCGGGTTTTCCATCTCACCCCCGGCTCCTTGCCTGCAATGCCTTCTGGGACTTGTAGTTCAGACTGAAGCTGCCTTAACCCAACTATCCTGGATGTGACTTTATCACAATATGTCATGATTGCATTTAGTGTGGCATATTATTTAGTTCTATAGTGATAGTGTCTATGACAGATGACTCACTTTTTCAATCATGTTTTGTTATAGTGAGTCAATGCCTGATAGCTATGCTCTATTGGTCTCATCATCTCATGGTTGGTACATTATGTAAGTTATTCATGTTGCATAATGTTTTGTTATATATGGATACCTTTGTTTTTAACCAATCAGTGATCTTATCCTTGCTCCTATTTCAGTGAACTGCTTAACTGCTCTTGAAAGTAATGGGTCTACTCCTTTCTTTTTCTGGTATAAATGTTAAGTACATAAGTACATAAGTAGTGCCATACTGGGAAAGACCAAAGGTCCATCTAGCCCAGCATCCTGTCACCGACAGTGGCCAATCCAGGTCAAGGGCACCTGGCACGCTCCCCAAATGTAAAAACATTCCAGACAAGTTATACCTAAAATGTTACTTGTATCTCCCTTAATGTTAAGCACCGTTCTAATATAGGTACACTCTCATTTACTGGTTGTAATCTGCATACAATGCACATTCTTCAACAACTATTATATTATATGTACTCAATCTTTATTAAATAATTCTACCTCATAATTTTTCAAGATTATTCTTCACATTGCTACTCATGTCTATTAAAAGTTGTAACACATACCAACATCCACAACACAAGCACTCAACCTCTCTCGCACACAACAATCTTACCTACAGCAGGAGGGGGGAGAAAAGGAGGGACCTGGCACCACCAGGTTTGCACTTGCTCACGAAGAGCCCTCAACCCCAGGTACTCAACAAAACCTAAACAATTAGGCTTGGAGACCTAGCCAGAGCTGCTGCTGTGTGACCACACACCTGCTGAATCAGAGAACATACTGGGGAATTTCCGGCAGCACATTGACCACATATAGGGAGGCAAAAGATTGCTCTCTATCTCCACCTGCTGGTAGATGGACACAACCCACCAGTCTATGGATTGATCGGCTTGATGATAGGGAATAGTAGAAAGATTGATCTATCTCGGTTCTGGGTGGTGACTCTACGCTAATAACTCCAACTTAGTATAGAGATGTCCTCAGAGATAATTAACTCACCCAAGTAAGGCACTATATGAAAGCGCCTTTAAGGGTGAATGGGTGTCTCAATCACAGAACTTCTCTATTAATATTTGTTATCAAAAACATTTTTTTCAAAATCAAAGCACCCAAGTGTAAACTTGACATCAATCACTAACGAAACCTTCACAAATCTCCGAACCAATTAAATCAGTCTTAATACTGGCTCTTATAAAACCTCATGAACATAAAAAAGTTACAAATGTGCTCCAAATTTCAAAAACTACTAGTATAATGATTGTGCTGATATATGTGATCTACTAATAATGCACCACAAGGTGCTATTCACACAATCATATAGTAGAAAATTAAGAAAAATAGGCACTTAACGTATATGTAATGTAGTAGTCAAGTCAATCCTCAGTAAACGCAATCCACATAAGTCTTCCGCCTCCTCTAGTAGCTGTGAAAAATCCTTGTGGGTTTCCTTTGTATGCACTATGACATCTGATCCACTGTTTGTCTCGCACAACCAATAAAGCGTAAACTTCCAAGAGACAGACCTGACTCAGTTCAATGTCCTTCAACACAATCCACCTTGCTTGACTGCTACCACGTAATATCCTTCAAAAAGAATCATAATGGGTAAAGAGCAGAACAGCTTGAGGAAACTGACTTTTGGTGCTGAGATTTCCTTTTTTTTTTAACTCAACCACAGCTTAAAAGAATTTCAGGGAGGACATGGGGGGAGAGACCCAGTCACCCGAGTTTGACACCCCTGAGGCACTAAGAGACCCCCACGGTCCTCTGCCTCTAAATAACAGGCTTTAAATATATATATATATATATATATATATATATATATATATATATATATATATATATATATATATATATATATATATCCGGGTGCACAGAAGAAATAAATTAAAACCAACTAAAAGAATTAAAGCAAGAAATAGAAAAAATATAAAGAATATAATATAATATAACATAAATATAATATAAAGAATGAGACTGAAGGGCTCACCACCTTCCACCTGCTGGAAACTGAGATTACTGGATCTTTCTCTTGTTGCCAAGGGCTCTTATTGGCTCTCTCTAGAGTCACAGTTTTTTTCTCAGTCTCCACCTGCTGGAAGGCGTGCACAACCCATCAGTCACATTCTGTGCCGGTCCGGATACAGCTCCATTACAGTTTCTTAAAATCTCTCATTTAAACTATGTATCTTGGCTTGCTGATGAACTAAAATTTAAAAAGCATAAGCTTAGGCAGACACCTTGGAGAAATTGTCCGCGTAGACCCACTTTGGAAGACTGTAATTTACAGTTGCAACTCTATCACACTGATAGAATTGAAGCTTAGAAATTATACTTTAATAAAAGAATAGAAGCTCCATCATCAGCAAAGGAGTTACTTGTCATAGTCTGAAAATTTACATCATCTAATATGCAAAAGCATAAGATTTCTTCAAAGGATATTACTAATGGTTTTTGTTTGGAACTACAGAATTTAGTTTCTTAATTTGATACTGTGTCTTTACCAGTACAAACATATAAGCCTGTGAATGAATTGAATTATTGGTTTGAATTTTCAGTCATTTCTGAATCTCAACAAGAAAATATTTAGGTCACGATGAGTAATTCTTTTTGAAAATTAGATATTATTCATCTGTCAGTAATAAAAGCTTTGAGAACTTCCTTTTTATCTTTCTATACTCAAATGGTGAGTGTGTCACTGAAAAAGGGAGTTATACCCCTTAATTTGAAAATAGTAGCTTTTAGATCCTTGATTAAGAATTCCAAATTGGACCAAACTGTTATTGACAATACCGCCCAATCTCCTCATTGCCTTTTTTAGCAAAGGTACATAAGTATTGCCATACTGGGAAAGACCAAAGGTCCATCAAGCCCAGCATCCTGTTTCCAACAGTGGCCAATCCAGGTCACAAATACCTGGCAAGATCCCAAAAATATACAAAACATTTTATACTGCTTATCCCAGAAATAGTGGATTTTCCCCAGTCCATTTAATAAAGGTCTATGGACTTTTTCTTTAGGAAGCCGTCCAAACCTTTTTTTAAACTCCGCTAAGATAACCGCCTTTACCACATTCTCTGGCAACGAATTCCAGAGTTTAATTACACATTGAGTGAAGAAATATTTTCTCCGATTCGTTTTAAATTTACTACATTGTAGCTTCATTGCATGCCCCCTAGTGTCAGGCTTCCTGTGAAGCCACTGGGTTAGTGAGCCCTTGGACCCCTGCCGAGGAGCAACAGCGGCAGGAGAATCACCCAAAACACAAGGCAAGGCAGACCTCTGACAGAAAACCGCTGGACTTCACCTGCACTTGACCGCCTTTCCCCAGGAGTTGAGCCCCTGCGTGCAGGCGGCCGGCAGGACTTACCAGACAGGGCAGGAACAGGATACCAACAAGGAGACAAGCCAGGTCTTGGGCAGGCAACAGACAGTAGCATAAACCAAGAGATAAGCCGGGTCTTGGGCAAGCAGCAGACAGTAGAATAAACCAGGAGATAAGCCTGGTCTTGGGCAGGCAGCGGACAGTAGAGTAAACCAGGAGATAAGCTGGGTCTTGGGCAGGCAGCAGACAGTAGAATAAACCAGGAGATAAGCAGGGTCAAAGCTGAAACTGGAAAATAGCACAGACGCACTGCAACAACTCTCGCCGAGGGAAACTCCTCTGAGGACCTCTGTTGCAAGGCAAACTAGAAAGCATCCAGGTGGCTAATGAAGGCAAAGTACAAGGGAGGTCACCAGGTACGGATACTGCTTAGTTCCAAAAACTCCCAAGACAGTCCGGAGGGCTGGAAGATCCGGACCGGACCGGAGTGCCTTCTGGAGCATGGGAAACAGCCAGCAGTCAATCCATAGCAGCCACCAGGTCTAGCCACCAGGTGGCAAGATGAATGAGAGCATGAAACATGGGCCAAATCGTAACACCTAGTCCTAGTATTTTTGGAAAGCGTGAACAGACGCTTCACATCTACCCGTTCAACTCCACTCATTATTTTATAGACCTCTATCATATCTCCCCTCAGCTGCCTTTTCTCCTAACCGCTTTAGCCTTTCCTCATAGGGAAGTCATCCCATCTCCTTTATCATTTTCGTCGCCCTTCTCTGCACCTTTTCTAATTCTACTATATCATTTTTGAGATGCGGCGACCAGAATTGAACACAATATTTGAGGTGCGGTCGCACCATGGGGCGATACAAAGGCATTATAGCATTCTCATTTTTGTTTCCATTCCTTTCCTAATAATACCTAACATTCTATTTGCTTTCTTAGCCACAGCAGCACACTGAGCAGAAGGTTTCAACGTATCATCAACGACGACACCTAGATCCCTTTCTTGGTCCATGACTCCTAACGTGGAACCTTGCATGACATAGCTATAATTCGGGTTCCTCTTTCCCACATGCATCACTTTGCACTTGCTCACATTAAACGTCACCTGCCATTTAGACGCCCAGTCTCCCAGTCTCGTAAGGTCCTCTTGTAATTTTTCACAATCCTCCCGCGATTTAATGACTTTGAATAACTTTGTGTCATCAGCAAATTTAATTACCTCACTAGTTACTCCCATCTCTAGGTCATTTATAAATATGTTAAAAAGCAGCGGTCCCAGCACAGAGCCCTGGGGAACCCCACTAACTACCCTTCTCCATTGAGAATACTGACCATTTAACCCTACTCTGTTTTCTATCTTTTAACCAGTTTTTAATCCACAATAGAACACTACCTCCTATCCCATGACTCTCCAGTTTCCTCTGGAGTCTTTCATGATGTACTTTGTCAAATGCCTTCTGAAAATCCAGATACACAATATCAACCGGCTCCCCTTTATCCACATGTTTGTTCACCCCTTCAAAGAAATGTAGTAGATTGGTGAGGCAAGATTTCCCTTCACTAAATCCATGTTTACTTTGTCTCATTAATTCATGCTTTTGAATTTGCTCTGTATTTTTGGAATCCGGAGGAAGCTACTTGGTCCATCAATCGGTTGGAACTGAGAGCGATTCGGCTAACATTGCAGGCCTTTCACGTGGAGCTGGTGGGGAAACCGGTTCGAGTTCTCTCCGACAATGCAACAGCGGTGGCCTATATCAACCCCCGGGGGGCACCAAGAGTGTTCCGCTGGCCAAGGAGGCGACGTTACTTTGCCATTGGGCGGAGGAACACTTGCCTCAGTTGGCGGCTCATATAGGTGGATCACTGAACATTGAAGCAGATTTTCTGAGTTGGCATGTTTTGGATCTACCTGCGCGTTGGGGGTTGTTGCGCCAGGGGCCTATCGTTATGGAGGATCCATCCCCATTTGGTCTTACGGCGAGTTTGAGGAAAAAGGGTTATCCGGACAGAGTGATTGCCACTATGCTGTGAGCTAGAAAACGTTCCACCTCTACGGCGTACGCAAGGGTGTGGCGAAACTTTGAGTCTTGGTGTTCGGCAGCAGGGCTATCTCCTTTTTCGGCTTTGGTAGCTTCAATCCTGACTTTTTTGCAGGATGGTCTCGAGAAATGCCTGTCTTTGAACTCTCTGAAGGTTCAGGTGGCAGCTTTGGCATGCTTTAAGGGTTGTTTGCGGGGGTCTACTCTTGCCTCTCACCCTGATATTGTTCATTTTCTTCGAGGGGTAAATCATCTGCACCCACCGAGGAACTCAGTATTTCCTACTTGGAACTTTAATTTGGTGCTGTGGGCTTTGAAACAGCCTCCCTTTGAGCCTCTGTCTCTTTTGTTGGTGAAAGATTTGACATTGAGGACCTTTTTTTTTGGTCGCTATTTCTTCAGGAAGGAGAGTTTCTGAGTTGCAGGCTTTGTCCTGTAGGGATCCATTTCTTACTTTTACAGAGGCAGGGGTGACACTGCGGACAGTTCCTTCGTTTTTGTCCAAGACTGTGTCGCATTTTCATATGAATCAACAGATTTGTCTTCCCTCTTTTCGGAGGGAGGATCATCCATCGAAGTTTTGCACTCTCAGGTATCTCGATGTGAAGGGAGCTATCGTCAGATATTTGGAGGTTACAAATGATTTCCGTTGCTCGGGTCATCTGTTTGTGCTTTTTGCGGGTCGTAAAAAGGGGCAGCAAGCTTCTAAGGCTATGGTGGCATGCTGGTTGAAGGAAGCTATTTCTTCAGCATACATCGATTTGGGAAAGGATCCACCTGAGCAGCTAAGAGCGCATTCCACTAGAGCGGAAGCAACTTCTATGGCGGAGTTGAGGTTGGTGTCCTTAGAGGAGATTTTTAGATCGGCGACTTGGTCGTCGGTACATACCTTTTCCAAGCACTATTGATTGGACGTAGCAGCAAGAGCTGATGTTGCTTTCGGTGCTTCGGTTCTCAAACTGGGATCTCTAGGGCCCGCCCTACTTAAGAACTGCCTGGGTACATCCCACCAGTCTCTGGATTGATCTATGGGATGCTATGAAAGGTAAAATTATGTTTCTTACCTGATAATTTTCTTTCCATTAGTCCCGACAGATCGATCCAGAGGCCCTCCCTGGAATTTTCTGCTTATCTTGTTTGTTGGTTTCTAGTTCAGGTTTGCAGTTGGTGTTTCAGTTTGTTCATTGTTGTTTGTCAAGATTTGGAGCAAATCTCTTTTATTCCTTTGAGCTGCATGAGTTCCTCCCGCATTTGCGGTAGGGTTTGATTAATTTGTCTGAAGACAGGAGAATAACTCTATGGTTGGGCGTTGAAGGTCTACGTGTCTTTGGTATCAACAATACTGAGGTACGCCGGACCTCCAGCTCCCTTTTGCTGGGGAGGGGGGTGTCGGCTTGGCTTGGCGTTTCTGTGAGGGCTGCTGCATTGGGGGGAATGGGGGCCTGCTAGCATACAAATGCATGCTGGACAGGCCTCACCATTCCTCCCCAATGGTCTGCAAATGCTAACACCAGCTCTGAGCTGGCATAGGGTTTGCCGCAGCCAGCGTGCCAATCTTTGGCGCGCTGGTCATGGACCATTGGGGATGAATATGTTTAGCCCTGTTTTGCATGCATTTGCTTGCTAGTTGCATTCAGAGTCTGCAAGCGCATTGTTTCACGTGCTCTGGGGCTCTGATCATGGGGCGGTGAAATGCAGGCGCTAGTATGCCCCTAACAGCCACTAGCGCCTGCATTTGTTTCTGATCATCGGCCCATGAGTGTCCCCTAGTCGATTCACTTTTACCTGTTCTATACTAGGCAGGATTTTTTAGTCCTCAATCATATCCCTCCTCAGCCATCTCTTTTCCCAGCTAAAGAGCCCTAATCCCTTAAGCCTTTCCTCATATGAGAGGTGTTCCATCCCTTTTATCATTTTGTTTGCCCTTATTTGAACCTTTTCTAATTCCACTATATCTTTTTTGAGAACAGTGACTAGAATTGCACACAAACTACAATGCACAAGATGAGGTCACATCATGGAGCGATACAGAGGCATTATAATATTCTTTGTCTTATTTTCCATCCTTTTCCTAAAATTTCCTGGCATCCTGTTTGCTTTTTTGGCCACCGTCACACACTGGGCAGAAGATTTCAGCGTATTGTCTATGATGACACCTAAATATTTTTCTCCGAGGACAAGCAGGTTGCTTGTTCTCACTGATGGGTTGACATCTGACAGCAGCCCCAGGTCCGGAATTCTTCCTAGCAACAAAGTTTGCTAGAGCCCTCGTGCACACGAGTGCGCGCATCGCGCATGCATGGCCGTCTTCCTGCCCGTCGCGCGAACGTGCCCCTCAGTCTCTTTTTTTCCGTGGTCAGGGCGGCTGTTTTACGGTCGCTCTGCGCCTCAGAAGAGAGCCCTTTGCGATTTTTCGCCTTTTTTCTCTTGTCCCTTCGTTTTTCACGAGTCCACTCGCTTGTTCTTAAAAAAAAAAAGTTAGACGACTTCACCTTCCTATTCTAGTTTGTCGGAAGTTTTTTTGTTTTCGTTTTGTGTGCGGCCCTGTTAGCCGCCCTTGCGGGGTTTTGTTTTTCCCCTTTTTTGGCGCCATCGCGTCTTTTGAGTTTGCCGCCACGATTTTTCCGTCGATGTCATCGAAGATCGCCAGCGGCTTCAAGAAGTGCACTCGGTGCAGCCAGACAATCTCAGTCAGTGATCCACACGCTTTGTGTATTCAGTGTCTTGGGGTGAGTCATCGCCCCAACACTTGTACTTTGTGCCGCGGTCTTAAAAAGCGGACTCAAGCGTCAAGATTAGCTCAGTGGGACTGCCTGTTCCACGCTTCGCCCGGTTCGTCGACATTGGCATTGGTAGTGGTACCGAGATCGGTATTTAAATATGTTAAATAGCACTGATCCCAGTACAGATCCTTGCGGCATTCCACTATTCATCCTCCAGTTCCTAATCCACAACAGAACATGACCTCCTATCCTATAGCTTTTTAATTTTCTCAGGAATCCTTCAGGAGCAAGTTTGACAAAAGCTTTCTGAAAATCAACCAGCTCACCTTTAGCCATGTTTATTCATGTCTTCAAAGAAATGAAGCAAATTGGCTGAGTCCATGCTGACTCCGTCCCATTAAACCATGTTTGTCCATGTGTTCAGTAATTTTATTCATTATAATAGTTTCCACTATTTTGCCTGGCACTGAAATCAGACTTACCAGTCTATAATTTCCCCGATCACCCTTGGAATCCTTTTTAAAATTTGCCATTGCATTGGTCACCCTCCCATCTTCAGGCACTACAGACAATTTTAACTAACAGCAGATCAGCAATTTCGTGCCCAGACCATGCTCCCTTGCCAGATGTACCATCTTCAGTTTTGGACATTCATATCTTGGCTTTGTAAAATTGGGATTTAGACATCCATGCCGTATGGAAGTTTAAGTGCCAGATTAGGAACGTCTAAAATACAACTAGTGCTTCTAAAATAACCAATATAGGTACCCATGTGTCTTTATAAAATAGGAACCTTCTTGCCCTTCCAACCTAGGCAGTTTGTTGTAAAATTACCCCCATAAAATATAAAGAAATTATTAATCTGAAAACTAAAATCATGCATAACATTTATGGAGCTTATATTCAAAAGCCCTTATGCAGCCAGGACTGGGAGGGCACGGATAGTGTAAACCTTTTGGCTATATAAGTCACTATAGGGGGATAGTTACTAATGTGGACTAAGGAAATAATGCACAATTTTGCCCTGTAATGCACGTTAAGCAGCAAAATTGTGTGCTATTTTACCATAACGCACATTAGTTTAACATACCACAGACTGCATAATAGTGGGATGGAAAACACCTTATTATTAGACAAATTGAATAAACACACCTTGCACTGGGATGCTAACACACAATCCAATGTTCCTGGCCATCATTTTAAAGGGACCAGTACTATAAACAAGATGGATGGTCCACCATCCCCCAATCAATACGCTTTCCCAAGACACCCACAACCGCTCAGACATTCTTCCCCCTGAAGACTCAGGCTAGAACCAAAGGTTTAAGCCCCCTCCCATCCCTATTGATCCTCCACAAGACCTCATTCCCCCATAGGCCCCCTGGACCTACATGCAGCATTCATCGGTGGTCCTTGGATGGTATTATAAGAGTGATCCACAATCGCTCCTTTTCCTACTGGCTCTGGGTTTCAAAATGGCAGCGGTGACCCTACACAATAAGTGCAAATGCTGTGCAGTAACTGTTGGAGATATACTCAGCCTGATCTCTGCAGATACTGCACTGAGAAATTCTTTAGTGCACAGACTATTCACAATAAAGAGTGGTTAAGAGGAGACAGTATGTGCAGCCATGCTAGCTGCACAAATAACAGCATGTAGTAGGTACTATGCATTAATTATAATGTGCAGTCCACCCCCATTCTCCACCCATAACCCACCCAGTTTCCACCACCTAACACAGTATGCAGTTAACATGCAAATTGGTGTGTGCTATCATGCCACTATGGTAACAGTTATTGCGCTTGTGCAGTAACAGCACATGCTAATTCATGTGTTAACTGCATAATATACTTTAGTAAAACTTCCCCTTAATCTTTTATAAATGGAATAAAATCATTTTTTCAGGTATGTTAGCTCAGAAAAGAAGATGACCATGGAGAGCTATATAAGGCAGAAAAAAAACTAAATTACAGGGTTCTAGCAATTATGCTTAAAGAATAAAGGAATCCTTTCATTATGGTACTGAAGCACTGTCTCAAGCTGCAGAGAGCACATTCCTGGCCAACAGGCATAGACAGCAACTCATGTCACCAGATGTGTGAAAACAGACTACTCCATTGTCTGTGCTGTAAATTTGGTATGTGAGAAAGGAGAGCTGGTTAACCTAGAGGAGGATGAGTGGGTGAAAAGGACAGAACTGTCAACCTGGGCCCAGCATACATTTACATTAAGGTTTCTTTCTCAGGGTACAGGTCAGTGAGAGACAGTCAGTTCTGTTCTGTTGAATGTTTCATGATGAAAGCAGGAATGATACAGAATAGGGTATATGGAAGCTGTATGGGGTATATGTTTCCTTTGGTTCCCAGTCTGCTGCAATCACAAAACCAATGTACACACAGGATTCACAGCTTTCAAACATGGCTGCACAACTGAGTTCAGACCTATACAGGATCTGTCGAGAGGTGGACTGATTGAATGCAGAAGTACAATTACAATTAAAATATGAGTAAAGTGGTGTGGTAGCTGTGTGAAATCTGTAGTTAAAAAAAAAAAAACCATAAACAACACAACCAGTTTTAGGGAACAATGTTCATTTAAAACATGTGTGATGGCCTTGACAAGATTTTTGCAAGGTCACAGAAGCCTGAGCTGTCAGAAAATGAAGGTGACGCTGGCAATCAAGTAAGGTCTGCAATATTGGAACAAGAACAAAATAAGTAAAGTAGATGGGCCTTCTGGTCTTTATGAGGATGATTTTCAAAGGCATTTCCATGCAGAAAACAGGGCTTCCTGTGTGGAAATGAACTTTTGGAAAGTTGCCTACCCTGTGCGGGCAAAACTAGGAGCACAGTGCCACTATATACACATTTTCTTTTTCTGCTGAGAAAGCATGGATTAATGGGCCAGGGATAAAATAGGGAAGGTACCTGCACAAATAGCAGTTATAAATTTATACACTTTTTCCCAGTCAATTTCCTTTTTGAAACTTGGTGTAAAATCTACAGGTACAAAGTAACTCATAGTCTTTACACTTGTGTAGACAGTTTGAAGACATATTCCACATTGCTGTTGCCTCTCTTTTACTGACCAATTCTGCTACTATCATTATTAATTCTACCTTTTCTACTGTAATATTAATTCTAGCTTCTGAAAAGATCCGCATTACAAACAGGATTCAAAAAACTTAAAAGTTATTAAGCAACTTGTTTTGGTTTGTCCATGATCAACACGATATCTAAGTTATAGAAATAGTAACAGGTAAAACTATCATCATAGTGATAATTAAATCTCTAAAGATGACTTTATTTAAAACTGAAAAAAAAAAACCCTCACCTACAGACACTTCTCAGAAAAGCCGGCTTCTAATAGAAGGCAAAACTGGCAGTTTAAAGTGACAAATTCTGAAGAAATCTGATCTTGAAAACCTTGAATGCCACCCTCAAGCTGGCAGTAAGTTTCCAGCATTTAGTTCTGTGCTGTTCTCTAAGTATTGGAAGGTAATACCAAATTACTTCATTAACATCCATTTAATGGATGGCGTGGAGTGAAGGAGTGGCCTAGTGGTTAGAGCACTGGTCTTGCAATCCAGAGGTGGCCATCTCAAATCCCACTGCTGCTCCTTGTGATCCTGGGCAAGTCACTTAACCCTCTATTGCTTCAGGTACAAAATTAGATTGTGAGCACTCCTGGGACAGAGCAATATCCAGTGTACCTGAATGTAACTCAGCTTGAGCTACTACTGAAAAAGTTGTGAGCAAAATATAAATAAATTCGAGTACATTTAAATACAATTTGCAGCTATCTTTGATGCACACATTGTTTCCCACACTAGAGCCCTTTACACATTCTACATACATCCGGTGCTAATTACCTATAATGCCAGCATCAGGTTTTGAGCATTGGCCCCCTTGTACCTGAGTCAGGAAGGATTAAGTGACTTGCTCAAGATTATAAGGATCCACAAAGGGATGTGAACCAACCTTTGCTCTATTAGGCTACACCTCCACTCCATTTGAGTACTCTCTTATCTTACCATTAAGAGCAAGCCTATGAGAAGAAAAGCAAAGTGGCCCAAGGAGTAGGATGAAATCTCAAGAACAGCTTCCTGTGTATTTCCTCCTCATCCCATCTCTTTCCCTGCACCTAAAAGTACATGTGCTCTAAAATCGATGTGCATTCTTCTAACCACTGACTGGAGCACAATTTTCAGTTCAGAGAATTTACCCATATTGCATCCACTGTATCTGTACTCTTTCAGTGGCTTCCATCAAAATGGAAGATATTTCTTTGCAAATGAAAAACCAGCATAGAATTATGACACAATCTTTCTAGGCACACTGTTGGAAAAACTCACTCAGTGATGAGCTACCCTTGAAATCTGCATATTCATGTGTGTTCGCACTGGCACTGCCGTTTACATCTCATTAAGCAAAGTACAGCCTCGGTATCATATGGTACTATTCTAGTGATCTTGTGTGATATTAATACTAATAAAGCAGATTTGTTCTAAATTTTCATTAAATAATCATTCTCTTAATGCTGAAGGCATTTGTTTTGGGGGACAATTTCACTAAATGGATTAGTTTTGCACATACATGACAGGAATGAACCTCACTCCTTTGCTACGTGGTTACAACCGTCGTTTTTGCTCAGAAAGATTCCTATAATGCCCTTGCTGAGAAATAGTCAGGTACACAGAACATGCAAGACATTTTCTGCTGGTACCAGAGAGAGACAAGATCAGGCTGCAGATATCAGGAAACACTCCTACAGCAGCTGAGATGTTACTCACAAGGTTATTGTCCATATCCAGAATTTCAGGCAGCAGAAAATAACTATTCTGTTTAGCTTTAACCTCTTCCAGCCCATGCAGTACATAAGAAACAGGAAGGGAGGGAGTGGAGGAGTGGCCTGGGTGGTGGACTTTGGTCCTGGGGAACGGAGTTCAATTCCCACTTCAGACACAGGCAGCTCCTTGTGACTCTGGGCAAGTCACTTAACCTTCCATTGCCTCAGGTACAAATAAGTACCTGTATACAATATGTAAGCCACATTGAGCCTGCCATGAGCGGGAAAGCGTGGGGTACAAATGTAACAAAAAAATAAAAATAAGACTGGAGTGGGCAGAGCACACAGAACAGGGGAAAGGGGGCACTTGGAGCAGAGAACAGAAAGCAAGCTTTCTTACATATAACACAGATTTCCCATAGACAGCAGGGGAATGAAGCCACGCTATAGGGTGACATCATTGTTCGCTCCCATGGGTGGAGCTCTCTAATAGTGTAGGGAACTCCATTTAAAAGCTTCGTTATGGGGGCAGGCCCTGGAGTTCCCACTCTTGCTTCTCAATCTGTATGCTGTTGGCTTTATTATTGGAAAGAGGGCAGCACAGAGATGTAGCTGCATTCCCCCATTATCTATGAAGAAACCCAGTTAAAGTAAGCAACTTTTTCACCATTTACATGTAGGGGGAAAACAGACACACCATATTTAAGTCTATTAATTTGGATTTTACTCACACCTTTTCAGTAGCAGCTCAAGGTGAGTTACATTGTTACACTAGAAACAGAACATGATGCCAGATAAGGGCCAAATGTCCCAGTCAGTCTGCCCATTACCCAGCCTCAGTAACCACTAACTC
This sequence comes from Microcaecilia unicolor, assembly GCF_901765095.1. Lineage (NCBI taxonomy): Eukaryota > Metazoa > Chordata > Amphibia > Gymnophiona > Siphonopidae > Microcaecilia > Microcaecilia unicolor. The sequence continues at coordinate 410,965,141 of NC_044031.1, forward strand.
TTCCTTTCCTAAGGGATCCCACATGCCTGTCCCCACGCTTTCTTAGTTTGACACAGTCCTCGTCTCCACGATCTCCACCATAAGGCAATTTCACGCATCCACCACCCTTTCGGTAAAAGAGTATTTTCTTAGATTCGTCCTAAATCTATTTCCTCTTAACTTCATCATATGACCCCTCATTCCAGAGTTTTCCTTCACTTGAAAAAGGCTTGCCTCCTGTATATTGACGCCACTGAGGTATTTAAATGTCTCTATCATATCTTCTCTCTTCCAGTATATACATGTTGAGGTTCCTAAGCCTGACCCTATATGTTTCAGTATGTTTCTATATGTTTTATGACAGAGACTGCTTACTAATTTTGTAGCTCCATCCTGCTTATATCTTTCTGTAGGGGCAGTCTCCATCATGGCACACAGTACTCTAAATGGGGCTTCACCAGAAACTTATACAAGGTCACTATCACCTTTTTTTCCTGGCTTTGACCTTCACCTTTTCTACCTGTCTGGCCATCTTAAGGTCATCAGACACAATCACCCCCAAGTCCCACTCTTCTTTCATACACAGAAGCACTTCACCCCCAGTATTTCCCTGTCCCTGGAGGGCTCACAATCTTAAATTTGATCTTAAGGCAATGGAGGATTAAGTGACTTGCCCAACATCACAAGGAACAACAGTGGGATTTGAGCCCACCACCTCTAGATATCAAGACCAGTGCTCTAGCCACTAGGCCACTCAGCAGCCTAGTGAAATGTGTAAAAATGTGAAATGTGTAAAAATATCTGCACATCTGGCAAGCTAAAAAGCTTTAAGTTTCTGTAATTACTTCATTTTGTCAGTGAGTAACTTTATTGCATTCTCTAGTGCCATGGCCAAACTTTTTCCCCTTTTTGCTAAATTGTAAAATGCATGAGATGCTGTCACTTCCTGCCATTAAACCTTAACTAGCAACCCAGTTTCATCTGCAGTCATCTCTTCTTACACACAGTGGTATGTTGAGGATTGTTTGTATAAATCTGACAGCCTCTGTGTGTAGACGAACCTTTCATCAAAGAGAGATACAGCACAAATAGGACTAGCAAATTCTACAATCCTAATGATGAGGTGCAAGCCTGAGCTCAGAATGGATTTTTCAGAGGCAGATTTCAGCCATCCTTTTGACCAGACTTAGGATGTGCATTTGTAAACATGCATTCAGTTCTTTAATGCACCTTTATTCAGCATGTGGAAAATCAATTTTACATCTACTAACCTGCAAATCAATGCACACCCCTGTGTATTAATAAAGTGAAGTACAGACATAAGTAAAAGTCAAGAACAAATCCCATAAAAGGCTGGCTAAAAATTGTTTGGGGCAGCAGAAGACCAACAGCTAGCTCGAAGTGCAATAAACTGAGAACCTAACAATTGAAATTTGAAACAGTATAAATGAGAAAACTATGTATTTACCCCCCCCCCCCCCCCAAATCCTGCCAAAACTCTCAAAAGTAAAATTTTAGTAAATTGACCTCTGCCATGATAAAAGCTGAAATCTTTATACATAAGCCATTAAACTCCTGCTATAAAGACATTTTCAAATATGCTAAAGTAGCAACTCTGGGTAGCTGTATCAGCATCCCTAGTTGATCACATTTTTATTAACTGGTCAGGTAGGGCACAGTAAGGTATCAAGAACTGACTGATATAAAATAATTAAAAACTACATAACCTGAAGTGAATTAGGCATCTCCCAGTGCACCAATATAAGATGTGTGGTAGTATACCTCCTCTGATCCTTCCCTCTTGAAGACACAAGGATTTGCAGGTCAGTAAGAGCAGACCAAGGAGGTTTGATTGAGAACAGGAGATGGCCCGACATCAAAACGTTGAAGCCACTTAGGTTAGTCTGCGTTTCCTGTTCCCCACACAGCTGCAAATCCTGGCCTCTGAGCTGCTGCATCCATGTTGTCTTTCTTTATTGTTGGTAGCATTTTTATTTCTCACTTATTTTTTCAAACATGCCAGCTTGTGCAGCATACGGACATACACAGCAGAAGTATAATAACAGAATAACTTTTCATAGGTAGAGTAGTTATTTGTTATGAATCGTAATCAGTGTGTCATTTGTAGCGGCTGGTTATAGGGACACCCTAGCCTGTGTTATATTCATGCGGAGATTTTTTTTTCTCCTGGTAAAGGGCAACTAAAACAGATATGTTATGAAAATCAGGTGCTCAGAGTTTCTACTTATTTACTAATTTATGGCAGTTATGTCCCACATTAAACATGAATAGGTTGAAACCTGGGAGCATTTGAAACTTTTTTTTCCTGTGTCTGGATCAAAAGAGGAAGATGGTTTGTGGGAACTTGCTCCTTTGTTTTGTGGAATACAGTAGTATATTAATAATAATGGGTTTAATTTTTTTTATTACTGCTATTTAAAAGAAAGATATTAAATAATGAAGGCAGAGCTACTTTCATGCAGAAGTCTAGATTCAGTCTAAACATGCCAGCATTTTCCAGTTCTGATATATATTTATTTCTTCTTCAAGTCAGTTTTCAACAGCATTTGCTTAGTTATTAACCAAATGCAAACAATTATGTTAATTTTTTGATGTTACTGGATTCCATTATTCTGTCTCACTATTTCCAGTTTTGGCACAGTGTAAGTCATCACAAAGACAACATATAAGAAAACCAATGGACTGTATTAGGGGCTTATAGCCCATTTAGTTATGTTTACACAAATGAGAGATCTGCATGAAAGAAAATATTTTTATTATTTTGACTTATGAAAAGCACTTGGCCCTGTAACATGCTCAAAACAGAATAATCCATTTGTACAAATGAGATGAGGAGAAGATGTATGTGATGCCATGTGTCCCAATGAAAGAAGAGTTTAATTTTACTTCCAATCTTTATAACACCAGGCTTCTCAAGGCAGATTACAACAGTTAAGATGAACCCACCAGTAAACAAAGTATCCTCAATTAAATTTGGCCATGTAGTGCTGTATTATAACAATGTAGAAAAATGAACACAAAATACAGCCTTAATTTGTGCTGTTGCCACCGGCTACAATAATTTTTGAAGCTACTTTAGTGATATTCAATTTTTCACTATCTACATATGGGACACTCAAAATAAATTAAAAAGCTGTCAAAGTAGTTTAAAAAAAAAAAAAAAGCTTTTGCCCTCCAGCATTTAAGGCACTGCCTATCCAACTGGAACAGCTTTTGATTTTTTACAGATGTACCACACATAGGTAGTCCCTTATTTTTAATAATCTTTTACTATTGCTTTCAATGCTGTTTGCTATTGTTTTGGGTGTACTTGTGACTCTGCCTACTGGCTTCAACCCATATAATGGGCTAGATAGGCTCATAGGGTCTCCTGTTCTCAATCTAACCCTCCTTGGAGCAGACTTTGGGGGGGGAGGGGAACATACTGCTGTTGCAATTGCAGCATGGGTCATGGGGCAATAACACTGGGATGTTGAACAATAGCAGCAGGGATTAGGCAAAGAAATAGAAAGACAAGAGCCTGAGGGAAGACAGAAACCAAGGAAGGGACAAATTTTGGCCACAATTAGTCCCTGTATATAACTAAGAAAAAAATAGAATGAATCCCAGTATTACAGTCAAACAAACCAAAAGAAGAAATAATATTTGTGTAAGTGATTGTATAAAAATATTACCTGCATTAATTTGTAGTAAAGTTTTTCAATTTAGGTCACATGTCTTTATCAGTGCTATGTCTGAGGCTTCCTTAGAAGTACTCATTTCTTTCTTCTCCTTTGTAACTTCCACATCATTTAAGGCTTTTTATGATACTCATGAATATTCAAACCTTTGAAACCTATTGCTTGTTTCAGATTAAAGAAGCAGGTAGTAAAGTAGAATTGGAAAAACTAGAGAAATCACACAACATCCCCAAAATGTTCAAGCCCATAATGTAGAGCAATGGCAGCAGAATGTTGATTAAACCCACTTACCTTCCCCCAGGGCCTTGATTTTCCTACCTAGATTAAAATCTAAATCTACTTCCAGGGTGGGAAGATAGATACAAGATAACCGTTTAACCTATTACTCTGTCCTTATTTACAGACAATCTAGACTTTCCAGAAATACTGAATTTCAAATGGCCTTTAACACATGTAAAAAAAAAAAAAAAAAAAAAGTATATCTAATCTTTCTGTAGAACAAGTTTGCTCTGGTTGCTGCTAACAGGGCTTACACAGCCTGATCTTGTAACACTTATGCTAGACAAGAAATTGAATAGATCTTTCACCTCCAAGATGCAAGGTATAGGAAATAGCAGACTGTAGATGGAGCCCAAAATGGTCCATCCAGTCCCTTCAAGTATACTAACTAGTGGTGAGAGCATCAGTCTTGATATCCAGATGTGGCTGGTTCAATTCCTACTGCTGCTCCTTGGGATCTTAGGCAAGTCATTTAACCCTCCATTGCCTCAGATACAAACTTTGATTGTGAGCCCTCCAGAGACAGGGAAATACTCAGTATAGGTGAATGTAACTCACCTTGAGCTACTAATGAAAAGGTTTGAGCAAAATCCAAATAAATAATTAGGGTTTTAGTAATTGCTACTACCTGCAGGCTACTCCCCATCTCCATGCTTTGCTTATAGCTGCTGCTCTGAGCAGTTACCCCTCCATCCCTTAAGATGTGCAAAAGTAATTTAATTATTTTGAAAAGAAATGTAAATACTTGGTTTCTGGAGTCAAAATGGGTGGGGGTGGGGGGGGGGACTCTTGCCTGGACATAGGACAAGCAACGTTTCAAGGCATTATTATGGCAATCTTAAAATAAGCAGTTAATGTCCTCTTTTCCAGGAATGATATCAGGAAGAGAAACAGTCTCAAGTAGGGGTACTAGAATTCAACAGGAAGCTCTGACTTTTCAAGCAAGAGATTGCTTGGATTGTACTAATATTCCTAGAAGGCATGCAGCTAGCTCCCTCCCTTTCTTACATGCTCACTACAAGGCTCTGGTCTGCCAAATTATTTTAGCAGCCAAAAAATAGTACGTGTTCAGCATAAATATTCTACTCCTGGTAGAGTCTGCACAGTAATTTCTATCAGTAAGACAACTGTTTAATGACCAACCACCTGGGCAAAAAATGAGAGAGAAACAATTCAGTTTTTAGGGTTCAGTTCCAGCTGATTTTATTTCCTTCTCGAAAAAGAGGTTATTTACAGAAGGTATATCAATCTGACAGGCAGTGAACTTGACATGATTAGCTGGCATGATATATTCCCCGAACTTTTGTTGTGGAGTGATCTTAGACAAAAAAAATTCTACACAGCATATTGCACAGGATGAATGACAATAACAAAAGTAGAAAAAATCCTTTTAACTCGACTACCTTGAGGCAGACGTCCTAGTGCCTGTCATTAAAATACATACACACTCTTTTGCTTATAATACAGACTTAAATGTACAAAGATGTTTTCGCTTTTTATCTTAAAAACACAACAGCTATAAACCTGAATACATATGCTATCATGCCATAAGAGACTAAAACAATTATACTTAGCGACAAGTAGAAAGGATTAAATAGTCAAATACAGGAATGAAAAACGCAGTACATAGTGTCGCGAACTCAAATCGGCATTTAGATAGATCCAGTGGTTTAAAACGGCACGTTTTTTTTTTTGTTTGTTTATAACAAAAGTGCAAACAAGATGTATTTTCAAGTTAAAGCTACAGTATCCCTTTGTTATTGTTTTTCTTTGCTGTATGTGCACCAGTTAACTTTATTAAAGCGTCCTGGACAATATGTAGGCTATAGGTACTGATACATTGTCAGCATTACAGTGTATTGAATACCCTCAGTTATACAGTGAGTATTTTAAAAGGCAAGCAATGTGCACCGGTGAATTAAGGGACGCTGTCACTTTAAGAAGCCTGCAGATTGTGTGTAAACATGGAAAAATAGGGGCCGATTGTTATTCTTTGTGAGATTAACCAGCCGCCCTGTTGGTATAATCAGGAAATCCAAAAAACAGCGATTTACACCGATTAAACACCCCCTTTATATATTTTTTACAAAAATACACTGAGAAAATAATCAAACGTTTTCATCTCTCTTCTCTCGTTTTAAAAGTGTCAAAAGTCTACATTTAAATATAAAAATTAAAAGTTAAAACTCTAGCCCTTCAGTGAAGGAGACAAAAATTGGGTGTGGGTACACGAGAACTACTAAAATTCAAAATAAAAGGGATAAAGTAAAAAAAAAAAAAGTTCGGTCAATATAAATATGTCCACATATAAAATGGCATCTTATTACATTTACAAAAAGGAAAAAAAAACAGTACGAGGATGGAACATCGGTGAGAAAAACAGTCTTTTCATTTACACCTAAGGAATAAGATACGTACTCTGAGAAAAAATTTGGTCCTGAATTATTTAAGTCCAGCACAGATTTGAGTTGCGTTTGAATCCTTTAAAGAGTTAAGAATGAAAAAAAGCTGGTGATTTTTTTTAATATATATATAGGAATCAAACATAGCGCCATCTATCAGCTTTATATTATCCTAACACTATAACTGTTCAACAGTCTTACAGAAACCTTTAGAAAGATAGACAGGATAACATGCTACTGTATATTAACCCACCAGTGAAATAATCCAACACCATCACGATTCTGAGCCAGGAAAAAAAAAAAAACTTGGAAAAACTGGTTTGTGAAAGAATCGCCATCAATTCCCTGTACCACAAATACCTAAATTGGCATATTGTAAAACTGTCTCCTTTAAAAGTTTAGTGTCCTTAAAAGTCCAACATCTCATTGACATCACAAGAAGCTGACAAAAGCGCGCGTTCGTGCAAATCCATTTGTTAAATTCTGAAGTTTCCATCTTCTCTTCCCCACTGATGTATTTCCAGTTAAAAACTGACTGGGCCATTCCATCTTCTCCAAATCACGATGTCAGTCTCTCTTTAAGAAAAACAAGTAGCTCAACCTCTTCCCCACCCCCTACCTGTGCATAAAAATCAAACTGCGATTTTCAAAGGGGGGTAAGTCAGGCTGCTTTATTTTCTCATTTGCAAGTCCTGATCTCCAAGGACGCTTTTCAAGAAAAAGAAAAACACCACCCAGTGCATTAGAAAAAGCAGCCAACCCTCTTAGTACTGGTTTTCTTGGCCATCTTCGGGCGATCGAGATGGGGAAGCAGCCATCCTCCGCCCCTCTTTCCCCCCTCTGCAGATGCATCTCGCATCTTTTTTTTTGAACCCCCTTGTACTGCCGACGTGTCTGCAAAACACCGGAGCTGGGGTGCTCAGGTCTCTGCCCAAGGAACGAGGGGGAGCAAAGACTCTTCATCCACTGGAAAGATGATTCCCTTTCATCTTGTATTTACGTTTGAACAAAAGCCAGAACAGAGTCACAGTTCCCAAAACCAAAACAAAAGCACACAGGAAACAGTCTCTTATCTTTCCCTTTCTCGTCTAGAGGATTATTTCCCCCCCACCCTCGTTTTCTCCCTCTCTTCAGGTCTGAGCAGTTCAGTAAGTGAACACCAGGTTGGAAATGCTGGACTCCAGCCAGTCCCCCGAAATCATCTCACTTACCTCGGGCGTGCAATAGTCCGGAAACTCAAAATGCGAGGCGGAACCCGCCTCGAAATTAAAATCCAGGTCCCTGTCCAAGGCAGAGGAGCCAAAGCTACCCAGAGACATGCTCTCAAAGCCCGGGCTGGGATTCAGGTCCAGCAGGTCGTCTTCTAGTTCTTCATCCGAGGAGGCGGTGGAGGAGGAGGAGTGCGAAGAGATGTAGGAGGAGGAGGAAGAATGCGAGGTGGAGGGCGCCGGAGAGGACGCCCGCAGACTGCCCTCGCCCCCACCGCCGCTGCTGCTGTAGCCAGAGGGCGAGCCGGGCGAGGCGGCGCAGTCTTCGTAAAGGCTGAGCGGGTCGCTGGCCTCGGTGGAGCTGCTGAGGGTCGGGCTGGCCGGGACCGCCATGGGGGAGCAGCCTTGGCCACCGAACAAGTATACCCGCCGAAGCTTCTTCTCCGCCACCGTCGGGGCGAGCTTGCTGCTGCTGTTGCTGCTGGAGGAGGTAGTCCGGGACTTGTAGAGGGAGTGGTGGTCGGCGGCGCCCGGGGGCAGGCACGGCTGCTCTGCTGAGGTTTTGGAGCCCAGTATGAGCTTGGCGTGCGGCTTGCTAGATGCTTTGCTGCTACCACCGCCGCTTTTTTTGGAAGCCGATTTGGCGCAGCCAGCCAGTTTTTCCCCTTTCTCCCCCGGCGCCTTGGAGTTTCCCGATTTCACCTTCTTCCTCGGCCGGTACTTGTAGTCGGGGTAATCAGCCATGTGCTTGAGCCGCAGCCGCTCCGCCTCCTGGATGAAGGGGATCTTGTCGGTGTCTTTGAGCAGCTTCCAGCGCTTGCCCAGCCGCTTGGAGATCTCGGCGTTGTGCATATCCGGCGACTGCTCCATGATCTTCCTCCGCTCGATCTGCGACCACACCATGAAGGCGTTCATCGGGCGCTTGATGTGGCCGCTGGGGGTCTTGCACCAGCTGGGGTTGTCGGCTTTACCCCCGGTGGAGGCGGTGGAGCCCGGGGTCGGGGAGGACGCCATGCCTAGCTCGATAGCGGCGCCCGAGTCCGAGCTCTCGCCGGCCAGGAACGCCTCTGTGTTCTCGGCGTTGTTAGTCTGCTGCACCATAGTGCTGCTGCTGCTGCTGCCACCACCGCCGTCCTGATCCGAGCAAGTCCCGGGCTGCAGTGTGCTCGAATGGGAAAACCAACTGCAACCACAATTAAAAACGAGGTTGAACCCCGTGAAAAGTCCAAAGCGCCGATGTAGAGTCCTTGGCGCTGCGACTGAAGTATGTGCAGTTCCCAGACGAGCTCTCACTTCATGCACGCTGCTTGGAGTAACGGCTGGCTTTTTATATATTTATTGATATTTCTTGCAGACAAGGGGGTATGCAGTAACCACGGTCAAGTGCAGAGAGTGATTTCTTATTTTTAGTCTCTAAAGCAGTCGCCGGTCATCCACTTTTTTTTTTTAATTTCCGCTCGTCACTTACAAATACATTCCCTGCTGCAGCTGACTCCAGTTCATAAGTGTCTTCCTTCAAATGCACTGGGAAGCATTTTCCAAATGTAGTCGCTTAACTGTACAAAAATAGTATGTGTCTGCCTCCTTGACTTGTTCAAGATGCTAATAATTTAACAGTTTGTGGAAATGGTTTTATGAGATAGCAAAAAAAAAAATATGTATAAAAAGTCACACGTACAGCTGGAATTTCAATGTACGTTTTCCAAGGAGCCCAGGCGCTAGCCTACATACAAAGACCCCGTTCTTCTGCTTCTTCCATGAATGCCCCAACAGTAAAAGCCCCAGGCTTAGAATCTGGCCTTTTCCCCCTCCCGACACACTGACTCGCTTTCTGCAGCTTTGAACGGACCTCAATTCCGCCTCGCGCCCCTTTATCCCTTCCCAGGGCCAGCGTCAGCCAATCAGCCACTGTATCCAACGCGTCCTCGTGCCAAACACCGCCCCACTGCCTCCAATTGGCTTGGAACCCGATGCAATAATAATCACCGCGTGCAATGAGAAGCTCCAAATCTGACCTCATTCCATTTACCCAGCAAACTTTTAAAAGGGGCAGAAGTGCGGCTGAGATTTCTTATTTTCCGTGCGAGCGTCTGTTACGTGTGTGAACTGGATAATAATGCACGAAATTATTGAGGGGCGGGAGAGATGTATTTTCTATTTATTATGCAAGGTTAAAAAAAAAAAACGGGGACTAGTTTCCTGCAAAAATGCTTAATTATTTTTTTCAGGTCCAGGAGCTCAGAAGTAGCCATCGGTACGCGAATAAAATATTTCTTATAAAATACTGAATAATAATAATATAAAGAACAGATCAAGGTTGACGGAGAACGGTAAGAAAACACGGCGCAGCCCTTGCCATCATAACTAGTCTTATATATTCTTTGTACAGCTATCGCATGCGATGAGCGCACTCATACTACCTTAAACAATGTGCTCTCCTGTTGAACCTCATTCCCTACCATTGTAGCAATAACTGGCACTATCAATTATATAGTCTGTGGCAACCTGATAAGGATGGGTTCGTGTTTCGCGGCTCTTGTAGTCAAAGCTGAAACTGGGCTAGCCTCCTGCCTCTTGAAGCCCAGGCTGTTTGTTTTCTGTTATGACTGCGGGTGCTATTTTTTGTTTGTTTTTAATGTATTTCATTTACGTATCGCATCGCCCCATTTCTTTTTCAAAATCTACAGCGATTCCACCACCTTCACGGAAAAAAATCTAAGCATTACGCTATTATCTTTATTATTATTTTAATGTGGATCTCTGTTCCTGCCTGCCCTTTTCGGGAGGATGGGAGAACACATGTGGCTGCTTCGTCTCCGCTGAAACGGGTAGACTAGAGACAGAAAAACGAGCGACTGCTTTCCAATTCCAGCAGCGGCTGGCAGGCGAGGCGAGGGGGGCGGAGCTGCCTCTAATCCCGGGCCGCCTTATTTTCCGAGCCAGCCAGGTCCCACCTCCCGGAGGGCGGGAGCTCGCCAGCTCAAGCCCCGCCGTCTGGACCGTGGCTGCAGTCGGCTGGGGGGCAGGGAGGGATGCTGGAAAAAGAAGAGCCAGACGGAACACGTGGCTGAGGTCATGCTGGGTGCTCTCGCTGCCCCACATCCAGGCACGTTCTGGCTGAGCTGCAGCGATTACTCCTCCGCAGTGGGGGAGGTATGTGTGTCTAGATGCCTGCTCAGATCCACGGTTCTTAGCTTTGGGCCGTCTTACATTACTGGATTGTTTTATAGAAAATAATAAAATGACGTCTTCCCTAGTGTTTTGTCCTCATCCCAATTTTTTTCTTCCTGATGCGTAGAAATAAGGTGGAACGGTGTTTAGAAAGTAAACAGCGAAGCGTGGTTTGAAAAACAAAACAAAAACAGATCAGCGTTTAGTTGGAACCGAGCCTTCTCCCCCTCCTGTCACCGGGCCGGCTGGCAGCTGATTGAATACAGTACAGAGCTGAATTTACTGCGGTGCTGGGCGGGGGCGGGGGAGAGTTCAGCTGAGGTTGCGGCTGGCGGCTGGGGTTTAGCGAGAGGCGGGAAAGGACGCTGGGTGGCAGCGCTGAGCCTCCTCTGCGCATATCTGCATGAGGGGATACGGGGACACGAGAGCCCGGACTTAACCTCGCACTATAAATTGCAGGATCGGAACCTGACGTGAACTTTCGAACCAGTATTACAATGCTTTACTGTACAATTCCAGTTGTTTACTTCCCCTTCGCGGTTCAGGTTATTTTCGGTAAACAGGCAGTGAGCTGCAGCGTTTCGGATGATTTTCCAGGGTTTAACCCCCCCCCCCCCCCACACACACACACAAACACACACTCTGTATGTGTACATTCAAGAATCTAACAAACATCTATCTATACATTTATATATATATATATATATATATATATATACACACGCACACATACACGTGTGTATGTATGTTTAAACACATTCATATATATTTACACAACTGCTTTGATTGTACCACTGAAAAATAGTATATCAAATCCACATCCTTTTATGCTATACATAAAGATATACACACATATTTATTTATCACATTTATATCCTGCCTTATATCCAAGGTGGGTTACAATAAAAACATACATAGTATAGAACAATACAACAAAAATGTAAAATCATTACATCTTGAAAGAAAATCTAACACTGAACTGCTAGCTTAGAAGAAGAGTCCATAACCAATCTGAGATCAATCATCTCCAAAATATATCACAAAATGTTTTTAAAAATTTCTTATATTTTTATCTCTCAGAACATAATCTCAGATACCCTATATAAGGGGTTCCCATGGATAGAAATATATATATAGAGAGAGAGATGCACACATACACCTTTATTTATAGCAGTTGAATTCACAGGAATTATCTTGTCTGTGCCCCCTCCACCTTGAATAAATTATTTAAGTTCAAGTAAAATAATTTGTGTGACCAGATCTTTTCTTTTTCTTGAAGTGGGGTTTACTAGTGTTCAGCTTTTTTTTTTTTTTGAAAAAGCAGCTGCTAATTTTCTCCAAGTCCCTGAAGACACTTTTAGGGTCCTTTTACAAAGGCTCGCTGAAAAATGGCTTGCAGTAGTGTAGGCATGGATTTTGGCTGCACGCCAATCCATTTTTTAGCGCGCCTGTAAAAAACGTTCTTTTTTGCCGAAAATGGACATGTGGAAAAATCAAAATTGCCACGCGTCCATTTTGGGTTTGAGACCTTACCGTCAGCCATTGACCTACAGGTAAAGAATCCAGGTAGTAATGGCCTACTCGCGTCAAATGCACTTGGTGCGCGGCTGTTATGCATGCCAGAAAATAAAAAATATTTTCAGATGCACATAGCAGATGCGCACCAAAACTGAAATTACCGCAAGGGCCACACAGTAACCGGGTGGTAACTCCAATTTGGCGTACGTTCGGCCTACGTAGCTTTGTAAAAGGGGCCCTTTGTCACTCCTGCTTTAAAAAAAAATTTTTAGCTCCTAAACCTTAGGCATTCTGGTATTTGCAGTCCTTACCTTTTCGGTTTTGGCTTTGGTTTAGCTAAAACCAAGAGGCAAACTTAAGGCACAGATTCAGTTTTGGTTGCTCTCTTCTCTTTAGCCTTTCCTAATATGAGAGGAGTCCATCCCCTTAATCATTTTGGTTGCCTTTCCCTGTGTCTTTTTTTTTTTTTATGTAGTGACCAGAATTGCACACAGTACTCAAAGGTGCATGCAGTACGGAAGCATTATGATATTCTTTGTTTTATTCTCTATTTCTTTCCTAATAATTCCTAACATCCACATGCTAAACAGAAAATTTCAGTGTATACATGATGACATCTAGATCTCTTTCCTGGGTGCTCACACTTAATGTGGAACCTGGCATTAGGTAACTGTAATTTGGGTTATTCTTCTCAGTGTGCATCACTTTGCCCTTGTCCATATTAAATTTCATGAATTGGGCGGCTAGATGGCAGATGACGTTTAATGTGAGCAAGTGCAAGGTGATGCATGTGGGAAAAAAGAACCCGAATTATTGCTACGTCATGCAAGGTTCCACGTTAGGAGTTACGGACCAAGAAAGGGATCTGGGTGTCATCGTCGATAATACACTGAAACCTTCTGCTCAGTGTGCTGCTGCGGCTCGGAATGCAAATAGAATGTTGGGTATTATTAGGAAAGGTATGGAAAACAGGTGTGAGGATGTTATAATGCCGTTGTATCGCTCCATGGTGCGACCGCACCTTGAGTATTGTGTTCAATTCTGATCGCTGCATCTCAAGAAAGATATAGTGGAATTGGAAAAGGTGCAGCGAAGGGCGACTAAAATGATAGCGGGGATGGGACGACTTCCCTATGAAGAAAGACTAAGGAGGCTAGGGCTATTCAGCTTGGAGAAGAGACGGCTGAGGGGAGACATGATAGAGGTATATAAAAGAATGAGTGGAGTGGAACAAGTGGATGTGAAGCGTCTGTTCACGCTTTCCAAAAATACTAGGACTATGGGGCATGCGATGAAACTACAGTGTAGTAAATTTAAAACAAATCGGAGAAAATGTTTCTTCACCCAACGCGTAATTAAACTCTGGAATTCGTTACCGGAGAATGTGGTGAAGGCGGTTAGCTTGGCAGAGTTTAAAAAGGGGTTAGACGGTTTCCTAAAGGACAAGTCCATAAACCACTACTAAATGAACTTGGGAAAAATCCACAATTCCAGGAATAACATGTATAGAATGTTTGTACGTTTGGGAAGCTTGCCAGGTGCCCTTGGCCTGGATTGGCCGCTGTCGTGGACAGGATGCTGGGCTCGATGGACCCTTGGTCTTTTCCCAGTGTGGCATTACTTATGTACTTATTTGGATGCCTATTCTTCCAGTCTCCCAAGCTCCTCCTGCAATTTCTCAGTCTTCATGCAATTTAACAACTTTAAGCACTTTTTATCACAGTAAAATTGATCATTTTTACTTGTCATTCCCATCCCTGGTGGGCCAGCAGGGTGGAGGGAAAGAAGTTCTCCTTTGCTCCTGTTCTGACAGGCTCCAGCAACAAAATGGTGCATACTGACCTCTAGCAGTTAGTCTTAGAGGTCAGTGTGCCCTTATAGAGGTAAATTGCCCTTATATGGAACACTGATCCTGTAGCAGTAGCACTGCAAGACTACTGCTAGGGGTCAGCAGCCACCATTTTGTTACCAGAGCCCAATGGGATAGGAGTGGAGGGGAAGGGGCCTTGCCCTGTCCCACCAACCCACCAGGAATAACCCCTGGGTAAATCCTGGGGGTTCTCAGACGGGGTCGTATGATTGGGTGAGGGGAGGGTAACCTTGCTATTAGGGGAGGGGGTTTGGGAGAGAGTGAAGCTAATCCCCAAATTCTGTATAGGGTGCATGAACTAATTAACTGCATTGAATTGATGTTTACAATCAATTCAGTTAATTGACATTAATTAAAAGTTGTGTACGCTTCTGCCCACGCCTTATTCTATAACCCATCGCTCTTAAAACTCCTGGCATGCAACTCAAAGGGGGACATAGCCAGGGGAGTGGCAGGGACATTCCTAAAAGTTGTACACAAGGTTATAGAATACCCCCATTTCCACGCCAAATGCGCAGTGTTGGGTGCTGACATTTACACCAGGTTTCATCTGGTATAAATGCAGGCGCCCAACTTTTGGCATGGAAATAGGCTGTAAGCGCTTTTCTATAAATGGCACTGAACCTGGTGTTCTGTTTGTAGAACAGCACTTTGCGCTGTTTTTTTCCAGTGCTGAAATCTCAGTACCATTTACTGAATTTCCCCATGAGTGTCAATGTAGTGTTCAGGGAGAAAGACCTCGGCGGACTGGATCAGCAGTGATCTTTCTTGGGAATCAAATTGGATGGTGGCCAATCTTGGGGTGCTGATCTTGTAGGGGAATCATAGCAGATGGGGTAACCTTGGAGGGCTGATCTTGGAGAGGAGGATCAGAGAAAACAGAGGGGAAGATCACCCAACGTGTAATTAGACTCTGGAATTCGTTGCCGGAGAACGTGGTACGGGCGGTTAGCTTGACGGAGTTTAAAAAGGGGTTAGATAGATTCCTAAAGGACAAGTCCATAGACCGCTATTAAATGGACTTGGAAAAATTCCGCATTTTTAGGTATAACTTGTCTGGAATGTTTTTACGTTTGGGGAGCGTGCCAGGTGCCCTTGACCTGGATTGGCCACTGTCGGTGACAGGATGCTGGGCTAGATGGACCTTTGGTCTTTCCCAGTATGGCACTACTTATGTACTTATGTACTTAGCTACTGCAGCCGTGCTATGGGACTGTTGATAGTGCAGCTGCACTTGCTGCCTTCTCTTGAGATGGTTGTAATTGCAATTCCCTTTTGGCATTTGCAACAGGTAGTGTGTGTGGTACTGCGCCTTCTACTAGCTGTCACCGATGGCTGTTCCTGTGATCTCTCCCTGTCATGCCCACATACTACTCCCTACCTGAGTTAAGCAGCTAGCAAGGTATTTTTTTTTTTACTGTACTGGCTGTTTTAACATGCATTAACTAGAAGCATGAGTCTGCACTAATGTCTAATGTATGGTAAAACCCATGCTAGCTGCTTAACATGGCCTAGTAAATGAGCCCCTTTATTGGCTTACCCAGCTCTCTTGGCTGGTACTCATGGTTTACTTGCTGCTGGGTCCCATGGCCATCTGCTTGCTGTTTTGCATTCAGCTGTATACAGTTGCTACTGCAAAGGTAATTTTAAAATATGTTTAGTAATTAAAAAAATAAAGGTAATAAAGTAGCTTTGCAGGCTTTGTGATTTTTGTTTTATTAAAACCCACTGTGTTTCTTTCACTTCTGCTTCACCCTGGAAGAATCTCCTCACCAATGAAAATCCAGTCATGTTTATATCAATACTAGTAAAAAAAAAAAGGCCTGTTTCTGACACAAATGAAACGGGCGCTAGCAAGGTTTTCCTCGGCTCCCCTGCAGCTACCCGTGTCCAGCGACCCTTCTTTTTTTCTCCTGCCCCCCCCCCCTCCAGCCACCATGTCCAGCGACCCTCCTCTCTCCCCTGCCCCCCTCCAGCGACCCTCTTCTGGACATGGATCAGCTGTGAGGCATGTTTCCCCCCCCCCCCCCCCCCCCCCCCCCGGGTTCTGAAGTTGACATCATAATGGCTACGGTGATGTCAGCCTGATCTACGGAGCCGTCCTGACCAACTCGGAATGAGCCACGGTCCCGGGCAGCAAGTCAGAACGTTGGAGGTGAGAATTATTATATAGGATTAATTATCTTCTGGTCAATAGAACAGAAAGCAGATGTAGCTAAAATAATAGCCCAGATAAACAGATCAGCCATGCTATGGAGTTCTAGGAGTGAGATTCTAGGCTAGTCCTAGATTTCTGACAGACTCATTTTAATCTATAACTGGACCTGCAGCACTGATTTCAGTGGATAGAATTGAGGTCTACAAATATCACATTTCTTTGGGGTGAACTTTGAAAACCAGACGGGCCAAAAAGTCTCCCTCTTAGAATTGGGTAACTTAGAAGTTGGATAAATTATGTAAACTCATGTATAATACACAGATAATAGAGATTAATTACAACAGTGAAATAAAATTGAAACTAGGATCCAGGTCAGAAAGATACAAAGTATCCAGTTTAAATGTCTACTTCGTTTTCTTTTTCAGAAGAGCCCCTTGGTTCATTCTGGACTTGCCATATAGTTAGTTTATGATAGTGCTGTAAGATATGTACAACAAGCAAAAGGGAATGATTCCTCATTTATGTTTAAATCTTCTTTATTCGGTTACAACACAGTAATACTACAGACCTCACTCCAAAAATTATCTACTTACAGACATTTGCGCATCTTGCTTCTATATTTCAACAAACATTTTTGTGTTATTTTTCTCCCGCTCTCTTTCCTTCCCCTAATCCCCCCTCTATCCCTTCCCAATAACCCTGACCTATCTATAAGCACACACTTTCCAATATAAAGTCTATCACTATTATACCTACTATTACATCTTCTACCCCACTGGTCCTCCCCCCTCCCCTCCCCTTTTCAAACCTCCCCCCCCCCCCCCCCCAATCCCCTTCTCTTAAGGTATAGGTTCTCATACATTTAACAAATAGCTCCTAGCTGCTGATGTTAGAGTGTTCCAGAAGGGCGCTCATATTAGTTGCAGTTCCTCTCCTGCACTAGTGTTCATATCTAATGATTCCTAATTTAATGAGAGTGATGTGTTTCTAGTACCCGTGGCTGTCTTCTTCTTCTTTCCCATGACTTCTTACAAGTTCCCGTGGCTCTCTCTGTATATGTGGCCAGTTCTTCCTGAAGGTTCCCTGACTTTCCATGGCTGTTCCCATGGCTCTTCCTCTCCTGATTTACTTGTCTGTCTCTTCGCTGGGTCTGTTACCAACTTTTCCACCCCACTGATTGCTGAATCTCTCTTCCAGTCTCTTTGGTACCTGCAAATCACATTGCCAGTTTCAGTTTATGAGAGGCTTCTACTCTTAATTAGTATTCACTGGATATGGATTTAAGCCACACATTTCATCTGTAAGAGAAATATGCACATGCATATGTTGGACACAAGGTAAAAACGTACAACTTGTTGAATTGGGACAAGCAGCAGCAGCACCAACACTATGGACCCAGAAACTTTTTGAAGTGGAGCAAATAGCTTCTATGAGTGCATAATAGACGCTGTCCAGTGTTGTCTACATCAGTCAGTGCACATACATCAAGCCCCACCATCTATCTATCTTTCTTTCTTTCCTTCATTCCTTCCTTGTTCAAAGAGTACTGTGTACATGGGGGCCCCCAAAGCTGATGTTTGTGTTGAGCCCAAATATTTCTTATCCTCCCCACCACTATTTTATGCCTATTTTTAAAAATCATTCAAAATACCAGTTCACACAAATATAACAAACAAGCTTAGTACCCTTCTCAACAGCCCATTTATCAAATGAATGGGCCCTTCTACTAAAGGGTGTTAAGCCCTAACATGCACTTAGAGTGGGAGAAACAGGCTGCCGCAAAACACATGAAATCATTTTGCAGAATTTTGCCTGTTTCTGCATACTAATCACTCTTTTTTTTTTTTTTTTGAACTATTTATAGGAGGGGGCATGACATGGGAATGGGCATAGCATTGTCCACTAGCGCATTATGATTAACATGGGACCACTTAGCAGCACCTCCTTAGGCAGTAAGTGCGACAAAAAACACACGCTTGTAAAGTGTCATGTTAAATGTGGGCTTAGCTCACTGGAAAGTCCCATGTTAAAATGTACTAAGGGGTCCTTTTCCTATGCTGCACTAAAAAGTGGCCGGTGCTATTGTCAGCACATGGGTTTTCCATGCACTGCAGCCACTTTTAGCATGGCGGTAAACTGACTGCCTTGCCATATTTTTTTTCTAATGGCCATACATTAATTTCCCCATTAGCACATGGCCATTACCACAGGAGCCATTACCGCCACCTGTTTAGGAGACGGTAAGAGCTCCTGCGCTACTCCCGTGCTAATCGGGTAGCACATGGTAATATGCCTGTGATACCCGATTAGAGCAGGCATGCCTACTGCGCTGAAAAAAATATGTTCCAGTGCGGGATTTGTGCACACTAAGCGGAAAACTACTGTAGGATACCTTAGTGAGTCCCACTGTAGTACTCTTTTAGTGAGTGGTAGACCCACATTAAGCCTAGCGCCCCTAAGCCCAGATTCTAGCATGTTTTAGTAGAATGGCCCCAACATTAGTAAAGGGTGATAGGACCAGTCTAAACAGCTAAAATAAACTTTAAAACTTGGCATCATTTCATCATTGGTCCCATTCAAATTTAAATCTAACACCTATAGAAAATGTAAACATTTCTCCATAAAAATTATTTTTTGAAACTGTATCAATGCTTTTTTTTAAAATTATGTTAAAAATGCTGTGAAGATCCACTCCTTCAAAAACAGCAGCATAAACCCAAGCCTCACATGATACTGTTTCTAGCAATTACACTCTGCTTCAAGGGGCCATTATAATTTGTTTCATGTAACCTTCCATAAGCAGATTTTACTAGTGCTCAAATATCTATGAGTTTGTTTGTTTGTTTGTTTGTTTTTTGGGGGGGGGGGGTTCTATCACTTCAATAAGAATGAAACATGGTGTCAGAGTGTTTCAGATATCAGCTCCAATCAGAGCACTGCAATTGTATCCAATTACCTCTTTGCATAAATCATCATCCATTCAAAATCTTTGTTCGAACACTTTGGATAAACAGTTGATAAAAATCCAAAAATGCACTCTGACATTAAGCAAATGATATCGATCACCACCTAGCAAACTCAGAGTAAGAGAGTTGACACATACCTGCCAATGAACAACCAGTACCAAGGCAGATCTTAGTTCATCTAATTGCAGTCTGTTTTGTTCTGCCCACATATATCAATATGATGTACAGTTTGCATTGGTCTTAGCTGTAATCATATAATTATTTGAAGATAATCTCCACCAAAACCCCTCAATGGTAGAAGAACACCATAACATAGATGCATAAGAATAGCCATAGTGGGTCCCACTGGAACACCGAGCCTCTCCATTGTTGCCTTCCTCAGCACAGGAATTGTAGCAGGTGTGAAAGGAAACTCCTGCACCTTCCTACTCCACTTGCACTTATCGTCCCTGGCCGAAAACACTCTGAGCTGATGTAACACCTGAGGTCCGAAGCAACAACAGGTGCATCTAGCCTCTAAGACAACACCTTGGATCAAATCTAGCCCAGTATCCTGCTTTTAATAGAGGCCAATCCAGGTCTCAGATACCTGTCAGAAATCCAAAGACTAGTAACATTCCATGCTACCGATCCCAGGTTAAGCAGTGGCTTCCCCCATGTCAAACTCAGCACAGTAGCTCATCTAGATTCAGACCATGCTGAAACACAATGGGGCCCTTTTACCAAGCAGCAGTAAAAAGATGGCCCGCTATGGTGTTGGTGTATGGGATTGCTGCTCGCTGAGGCCACCTTTTACTGCAGTAGGAAAAACAGCATTTTCTCAATAGAAGCAGTAAATGGCCATGTGCTACTTAAAAATTTGGTGCGTGGCCATTTACTGCCGGAGCTCTTACCGCCTCCTATTACAGCCCATCTGCATTAGAAAATAAAGGTTATTTTCTAGCTCCAGAAATGGTATGTGGCAAAACTGGAACTACTAGCCCAGTAGTAAGGCTGATTTGCCATGTGCTACCCCGGCGGTAGCCCTACCACCAGTTAGTAAAAGGGCTGCTATAATAAGAGTTTTTTCAAAACAATCATGAAATGACAAAACTAATATTTTTGAAGAATAGAATTATCCAGTTGATATTCAGCCTGCAGCTGTCAGTAGTTTTTTAAACACTGAACGTTAGTCAGAATTATTTTCAGATATTAAATGTTGGACCATGTCAGGGCCAATAAAAACCAGAAAACCAGTCCCACAAAAGTCAAAATGGAAAGGAAAACGGGTGGGAATGAACAATGACATGAGGCAGGATAAAAGTATCAATCCTTTATTCATAATATCCACCAATATTTGCTTGAAATCAGCACACTAGAAGAAAAACAGCAGGCTCCACCTGTCTGGACAGCAGCACTGAATACCAGGAGCTAATTAATTTCAAGCTGGCTGTCAGAGCTTATATGGGTCCTGGCCAGTGTTCAGCTAGGGCCCTCCAATCTTAAGGTACTATGGACAATTTTAATGACAGGCTACAGACCACTAACAGCAGATCAGCAATTGCATGTTTCAGTTCCTTCAGCACCCTAGGGTGCATACCATCCGGTACAAGTGATTTCTTACTCTTTAATTTGCAATTTGGCTCAGCATGTCTTCCAGGTTCACCAAAATTAATGTTTGGATCTGGAATATTACAGTGTCCCTTTGGACTTACCTCCCTCCCCCCACCCCCACCTTACCTGATATTTCCTTATCAGCATAATAAACATACCTTGATGTCAAATAAACAGACATCAATCAAATTGGAGGTAAAGTAGGCTGCAGCTTTTGTTTATTGATAACAGTCTTAACCAATAACATTAACATATTAATCCCTCACCTGAGCTGACTTTATGTCAGTAAACATGAACAAGCCTTAAACGCACAACTTCACGCCCCTATTGTGCAGGGAGGGCGGGTGGGTAAGGTACCTCCATGGAGCAGAATAAAAGACCCTGTTTCTCAGAGGTGGCTGACTTTAAATCACCTCAACCTGACCCAGCCCCCCTTGTTCCTATCCACCAATCCGTCAGGGACGCCCTTCTTTTTTCCATTATCGGTTGAGGATGCCCATGTGTTAGGCATGCCCCAGTCCCGCCTTCGCTATGCTTCCGATGCCTCCATGAATTTTGGTTGTCCCCGTGATGGAAAGCAGTTGAGGACGCCCAGAATTGGCTTTCGATTATGCTGATTTGGGTGACCCTGGGAGAAGTACGCCCATCTCCCGATTTGTGTCGAAAGATGGGCGCCCTTCTCTTTCGAAAATAAGCCTGTCTTTCTAGAGCTTTCCCCAAACATTCCCCCCTCACCCAGCATTCTTGCCTCATCGCCATGGGCTCCCGTGACCCAGTGCAACCAAAGGTCATGCTTTCGGGTCCAGCTCAAAGTTACGCTTGTCCTTGAAGACAAGCTTTTAGACAACTACCTCTTTCAGTTCTTCTGCATCATCATGCTTGAAAACCATTTCTGGTAGAGGTAGGTCTCTTATATCTTCTTCCTTAAAGTCCAAATCATAGAATTCAGTCTCTCTGCTATGGCGTTTTTAGCACGTGCTAAATGCTAGATGCCCATAGGAAAATATGGGTGTCTCTAGCACACACTTATTTTTAGGAATGGAAAACAAAAATTAGGATGTTATAATGCCTTTGTATCGCTCCATGGTGCGACCGCACCTCAAATATTGTGTTCAATTCTGGTCGCTGTATCTCAAAAAAGATATAGTGGAATTAGAAAAGGTGCAGAGAAGGGCGATGAAAATGATAAAGGGGATGGGATGACTTCCCTATGAGGAAAGGCTAAAGCGGCTATTAGGGCCGGTCTTAGACCGAGGCGGCCGCATAGGGCCTCGCGCTTAAGGGGGCCCCGCGCGGCGCCCCTCAGTCAGCCTCCTCCTCTCCATCCCGGCACTCGCGGTATTTAAATTTACCTGGCTCCAGCCTCCAACGTCATAGCAGCTGCACAGTGTCAGTGAAAGCGCTGCCTAACATCTCTAACATTCCCTTCGCTCGTTCGTTCCCTCTCAGTGTCCCGCCCTCAAGGAAATGACATCAGAAGAAGGCAGGGCACTGAGGTAACGAACGAGCCAAGGGAAGGCTGGTGAAGAGACGTCAGACAGTGCTTTGACTGATGCTGTGCAGCTGCAACGGAGGTAAATTTAAATTTTACTAGAAGAATTGAAACAGAATAGAGAAGAGGGCGGGCAGGTGGAGATGGGCGCGGGAGGGATGGGGAGAGTTGATCGATGGACATGGATGGGAGGGCAGGGCCCAGGGAGAGAGGATTAATTGCTGGACATGGAGGGGAGGGAGGAGAATTGCTGGATATGGATAGATGGAGGAGGGAAGGGGAGAGAGGAGCATCGATGGACAAGGATGGACATGGATGGGAGGGAAGGGCCCAGGGAGAGAGGAGAAATTGCTGGACATGGAGGGGAGGGCAGGGGAGAGAGGAGAAATGTTGGGCAGGAATGGAGGGAAGGAAAGACAAAGGAAGGAGATGCACATGGATGGAGGGGAAGGGAGAGAGGAGTAATGCTGGACATGGATGTAGGGGAGAGGAGGAAAGTAGATGCACATGGATGGAGGGGAGTGAGGAGAAATGCTGGATATGGATGGAGGGAAAATTGCTGAATTTAAGGGCTGGATCGGAACACTTTGAAGGCAGATGCTGAAACTGGAGAAAGGATAGGGACAGGGCTACAGATGGTAGACAGGACACATAAGGACACAGGAGGATAGTAGACATGGTGAGAGAAAAAATATCAAATGGAAATAAGACACTGCATAAAACAGAAGACACTGGGACCAAAGTGAATAGAAAAACTAAATGATCAGATAACAAAGGTAGAGAAAAGTATTTTATTCAGAATTTATTAATTGGAATATGTCAGCTTTTGGAAATGTGCATCTGTGATATTTTGCATGTAAGTTTCAATTTTTCTAGTATTGCTGCATGCTGAGTTTGACTTCTTGAGGTAACTTTCCAGTTCAGTATTTTGACTTCATATCTGTTGTGTCATGTGTTTTTCATGTGTGATCAAGGTGCAGTATCCTGCTAGCGTGTAGTATTTGCAGCCCTTTTTGTTTTGTTTTTTTCACGAGGTAGTGTATTGGTGTTTTAGAGCTTGGTGTAATTACAGTTCTGCCTTTCCACGCATAAGGTTGTAACTTGTCCCATCCTTGGAATTAGTGCTGTTATGGTTTGGTAAGGTTATGAGTGTGTTTTTGCACAAGTTTGTGTATAGTGTTTTGCAGTGGAGAGATTGTGTGTCCGCACCTCTGACCCCCCCCCCCCCCCCCCCCGGGGGTTATGAGAATTGGAACTACTAATTGTAGTGGACTTGAACTGAATAATTTCTGGGGGGGGGGGGGGTTCATGATAGCATTGTGCTTATTATTTCAATCAGTTTTTCTCTACAAGTTTAGCTTCATTTGTCTTTATTTGAAATTTCATAAATAAAAAATTTTCTAAAAATTTAATAATCTTATCAATGGGGTGGAGCTGGGGTGGGGGCAGGGCTAGGATGGGGCCCCACCAAATTGGTCTGCACAGGGCCCCGTACTTGCTAAGACTAGCCCTGGCGGCTAGGGATCTTCAGCTTGGAGAAAAGACGGCTGAGGGGAGAGGTTTATAAAATAATGAGTGGAGTTGAACGGGTAGATGTGAAGCATCTGTTCACGCTTTCCAAAAGTACTAGGACTAGGGGGCATGCGATGAAGCTACAATGTAGTAAATTTAAAACAAATCGGAGAAAATCTTTCTTCACTCAACTTGTAATTAAACTCTGGAATTCATTGCCAGAGAATGTGGTAAAGGCGGTTAGCTTAGCGGAGTTTAAAAAAGGTTAGGATGGCTTCCTAAAGGAAAAGTCCATAGACCGTTATTAAATGGACTTGGGGAAAATCCACTATTTCTGGGATAAGCAGTATAAAATGTTTTGTACGTTTTTGGGATCTTGCCAGGTATTTGTGACCTGGATTGGCCACTGTTGGAAACAGGATGCTGGGCTTGATGGACCTTTGCTCTTTCCCAGTATGGCAATACTTATGTACTTATGTAAAGTGCGCCAAAACCACTACTGCAGTTTATTAAAAGGCCCACTTAATGTTTTAACCATGCTGGCTGTCATTTGCTCTTCTTTCCACCTTTGTAAATATATGGAATACATCTGGTCTGGGTTTCCATGATGGTATTTTAAAAAAATGTCCATGCCTGATTTAAAGTCCTAACCATTGCAGCCAATCCTTTTAGCTTCTTTTTAACCAAGTAAATCCTGTCTAATTGGCTAGATGACTACATTTCCTTCATATGTGCCTGAGGATATGTGACTTCAAATGGTCATATCAAGGATCACAATTTCAGAGCCATGATCATGTTCTTAACCCACAAGAGTGGGATCCATGGAGAAGATTGGAAGGCTGTGATTGGACTTCAGTTCATGCATTCACATCTCGTTGTTTGGAAAGGGTTTCCCTATGAGACAATATGCTTGGATAATTCATTCCAAGGAATTTCTTGGAGATTTACTGCTAATTTTCAGAAATGCAGTGAGTGCTGCGATAACCTTAACCGGCATGGATGCCTAAGGTGGTTCTCCTCACCAGCTTTACCGTTATTTGGTCCGTAGCATCCCAAAATAAGTTTCTGATCAGCTGTTAACTTGTGCTGAAGACCTCGCACAGATGGCTTAAAAAATCTTCTCACCCCCCTGCTTCGAAGCGCAATAAATCGGACGTTGCTCCGGTTTCTGATAAGGCCCTTCAGACGCCATTGCCTTCTGGGAAACAGGAGTCCATTGCAGATGATTTGAAAAATATCCAACTATATCTAGACCCATATTTTAAGAGCCTGTTTGAGTAGTTACGTGGGGAGGTGACTGCTGAGACCCCAATGCTCAGAACTTAATGCCAGTATTAGAGCTGATTAGCACTAGACTAGCGCCAGCGTTAATCTGTGCAGAATGCTCAGAGGGCTTTAGTACAGGAAACAATGTACGTGCCAAAGATGGCCAGAAATTGTATTTAAATATAGTCAGACAGATGTTAATAAGATTATTTGCTATTCCCTCCCAATGCTCAGAGAACAGTGCATAAACAAATCCTTCTCTTAATGCTGAAAAGCTACCACCTGGAGGGGTCTCACAGTGAGCATATAATTTGAATGCCATTAGCTTTTATTTATTCATTGGGATTTATTACCCGCCTTTATGAAAAGATTCACCCAAGGTGGTGTACAGCAGGTACAGTTGAACATAAAACTTACTATTTTAGCAGCATAACAATAGTAAAATAACTAAGAATAAACATAAATACAATAAATGAGGTAAACTTGAAAACAGTAATTTGAAGCCTAATAATAGAACAGTAAATTGAAGCTTAATAATGGAACTGTGAAACAGTATCAAAAATATACACATTTAATGGCACTGGAATTCAAATACCAGAGATATAATACAATTTTAGCATAATACTAATGATACACCTAATAAGCATGCATTAGAACATTCAACTAGCATAGATACCTGTATGGTGCTAAAGATTTTCTACAATACAGCTTACCACGTAGCTGAGGGGCCACATGCAGATATATAGTTGGGGACAAGATGCGTAGAACAGAGTCAGTTGGGATAATTTGATGGTTAGTTAAACTCAAGGCAAGTTGATTGTATAGTTAAGCTTGAGATAAAGAACTGATCTAAGTTACAGTATGTTTACCAAGCTAGTCCAGGTGCAGAGTATAATCAGTCACCCTGTGTATTAAAACTTGGGAGAAGAGCCAGTCTTTCACCTGCTTCCTGAAGTAGAGGTAGTCTCGAGTTATACGTAGCCCCTGGGGGCTACTTCTGAGAAGGCTCGCTGGCGGGTATCACATCGTACAATTTCTTTTGATGAGGATACAGATAGTGATGATCCTTGAGAGGGCCTTAGAGATCTTAAAGGTGTGTAAAGGGCTAATTTATTCTTTGAGCATTGTTGGACCATTTTTCTGTGCCATTAGTACGGTATCAACCAGGGGCTGTTTGCTTTAATGCCAGAGCTTTGAGCTTACTCTAGGATGAGTGATCATCTATGCTTGGTAAAGGCAGCATTGCTGTGGAGTTTGGATTAAGGTTGCTGGAAGGATGCACATACCTTTATGACTACTGATAAAAGTGACTGGCTCATGATCCACAGATGTCTCAGCCACATTCTCAAGTAGGTCAAGCCCAAGCCTACAACCAGAAGGTGGTACAACGAACCTTCAAGCCAGGGGGGGGGGGGGGGGGAGAGATGGATATCTACCCCAGAATATTCAGATGGTGGCGGTCAACGTTTTTTAAAACAATGATCATTGCCAGCTAAATTATACCCCGATATTCAGTGTCAGGCAATGTCCCTCAAACCTACCGTAGATTAAGGCTTGATCCACGAGACTTTTTCAGGCAGAGCTTGGTGGCCTCACCAGGTTTCTTTAGTCTCTGCACGATGAGCATATATTCCCAGACTGAGTTCTCCTTCCCAAACCTCCTGAACCGCATCTAGGATTCCCCTAGGTCTCCTCACATATAACAGTTCAAATGGAGAGAATCCTGTCGAACTCTGGGGTACCACCTGGATTGCGAACAGTATATATGAGAATAGGAAATCCCAGTTATTTCCATCTTTGGCAACAAGCCTTTTCAGCATCTGTTTCAGAGTTTTATTAAAGCGTTCCACCAGACCATCTGTCTGTGGATGATAAACTGATGTCCTCAAGGTCTTCACTTTTAGCAAGGCACACATTTGCTTCATGACGCGGGACAGATTTTTAGCAATGCAATGCTCTACTAGTGGTTCCTTATGGACTAGTCTTCGAATGTTTGATCTGTGTTCTAGAATCCTCATCTTCAACGGTCTGGTAGTCATCCCTATATAGGTCTTCATGCATGGACAGCTGATGGAGTAAACAACATAGGCAATTAGTAAAGTGACATAATTTATGTAGCTTATTAGTCCTAGGCTGTCTCTAAATTAGAAGTCTATCCTATGCCAAGGGTGGATGAACTCATTGAGTGGCTAGAAGGAGCTCAATTCATTTTGACCTTGGACCTAACCAAGAGATACTGGTAGGTAATTCTCACCCCAGCTGACAAGGAGAAGACAGCCTTTTTAACATCCTAGCATTTATTCCAGTTCATGGTGCTACCATATGGCCTTCATGGAGCTCCAGCTAACTTTTAGCACCTTGTGGATCACCTACTTAAACCCTAAGGCAACTACACAGCTGCCTACTTAGACAACATTGTCATCTACAGTAAGGATTGGAGGGTCCATCTCATCCAAGAAGAAGCAGTACTGGATAGTCTGTGGACCACTGGGCTAACAGCGAATCCCAAAAAGTGCTTCCTGGGTGGGCAAGAAGTCCAGTTTGTGGGGTACTCAGTCGGGGAAGAACAAGTGAGACTCCAGATCTGGAAGGTAGAGGCTATCACCCATGTGCCAGTACCCCAGACAATCAAGTGTGAGTCTTCCTTGGATTCATTGGTTATTATCAGGGTTTGCTGATAAAGCAGAACCAGTAACATGCCTATTGCAGAAGAAAACTCCAAAGAAGATATATTGGACTGAAAAGCTGGATGGTGATTTTCAAACTCTGAAGAGAAATATCTGTTCAGAACCGGTGTTGTTCAGCCCAGATTTCAACCGACTCTTCATTGTGCAGATCGATTCCTCAGAGGTTGGATTTGGGGCAGTTCTGGCCCAGGAAATAGACAGGGAAGACCACCCAGTGGCATACATTAGATGGAAGCTGTTCCTGAGAGAGAAGAATTATGCAATTATTGAGAAGGAGGCTCTAGCTGTCAAGTGGGCCATAGAAACCTTCAGTACTATCTGTTGGGGTGACACTTTCTGTTGGTCACTGACCACCAACCTATTCAATGGATGGCTTGACAAATAGATTCCAATGCATGGTTCCTAAGTCTTCAGCCCTTTAGCTATCAGGTGAGACATGGAGTGGGCCAAGAGCATGCTAATGTGAACTTTTTGTCCTGGCCAATGAACCCTCATATGGCAGGTGCTTAACCTGATATGGTTGAGCTGAGGGGGAGGATATGTGAGGGGGTTTATAGAACTCTGCCCCTCACCTTTAAACACAATCCCTTAGACAGCCTGAGATACCTTAAGAGCACTAGTCCCACCTGGAAGTAAGCTGGGAGGAGGGGTAAAACCAGGAAGTTAAAATCGTCCATAGTACCTGAAGATTGGAGGGTGGCCAATGTGATGTCGATTTTTAGAAAGGGTTCTAGGGGTGATCCGGGACATTATAGACCAGTAAGCCTGACGTCGGTGCCGGGCAAAATAGTGGAAACTATTATAAAGAATAAAATTATAGAACATGTACACAAACATAGTTTAATGGGACAGAGTCAGCATGGGTTCAGCTGAGGGAAGTCTTGCCTCACCAATTTGCTTCATTTCTTTGAAAGTGTGAATAAACATGTGGATAAAGGTGAGCCGGTTGATGTAGTGTTATCTAGATTTTCAGAAAGCTTTTGATAAAGTTCCCCATGAGAAACTCCTGAGAAAATTAAAGAGACATGGGATAGGAGGCAAGGTTCTGGTGTGGATTAGGAATTGGACAGAATACAGAGTGTAGGGTTAAATGATCATGTCTCTCAATAGAGGAGAGTGAACAGTGGAGTGCCGCAGGGATCTGTACTGGGACCAGCACTATTTAACATATTTAAAAATGATATGAAAATCAGATTGATGAGTGAGGTAATGAAATTTGCAGATGATACAAAATTATTCAAGGTTGTTAAAACACATTCGGGTTGTGAAATATCGCAGGAAAACCTTAGGAAATTGGAAGTCTGGGTGTCCAAATGGCAGATGAAATTTAATGTGGATAAATGCAAGGTGATGCACATTGGAAAGAATAATCCGAATCACAGTTATCTGATGCTAGGGTCCACCTTGGAGGTCAGGGCTCAAGAAAAAGATCTGGGTGTCATTGTAGATAATACGTTGAAATCTTCTGCTCAGTGTGTGGCAGCAGCTAAAAAAGCAAACAGTATACTAGGAATTATTAGGAAAGGGATGGTGAATAACACCAAAAATACTATAATGCCTTTGTATTGCTCCATGGTGCGTCCGCACCTTGAGTATTGCATTCAGTTCTGGTCACCGTATCTCAAGAACGATATAGTGGACTTAGAAATGGTTCAAAGAAGAGCGACTAAAATGATAAAGTGGATGGAACTCCTCTTGTTTAAGGAAAGGCTAAAGAGGTTAGGGCTCTTCAGCTTGGAAAAGAGACAGATGAGGGGAGATACAATTTAAGGTCTACAAAATCCTGAGTGGTGTAGAACGAGTAGAATTAAATCGATTTTTTACTCATTCCAAAAGTACAAAGACTAGGGGACACTCGAGGAAATTACATGGAAATACTTTTAAAACAAATAGGAGGAAATATTTTTTCACTCAACGAATAGTTAAGCTCTGGAACTCTTTGCCGGAGGAGGTGGTAATAGCGGTTAGCGTATCTGGTTTAAAAAAGATTTGGACACATTCCTGGAGGAAAAGTCCATAGTCTGCTATTGAGACAGACATGGGAAGCAACTTCTTGCTCTGGGATTTGTAGTATGGAGTGTTGCCACGATTTGGGTTTCTGCCAGGTACTTGTGAACTGACTTGGCCACTGTTTGGAAAACAGGATACTGGGCTAGAAGGACCATTGGTCTGACCTAGTATGGCTACTGATATGTTCTTATGTAAGTTTCTTAGATAGGGCTTGACTGAGGTTAAGGGGGCCCAGAGATAAGATGGGATCAAAGCCCCAGTGTACGCCACCACCTATGATTAAGAATTGTGACCTGGCTGAGGTAAGCTGCTTTTTCTTCTTGTTTGAGACTGACAAGCCTTGCCCTGAGGAGAAAAAACGAGAAAGACTCACAGCTTGTGTTTGGGAAGGGGCCACCCTACCATCCACAGACTGTGTTCAAGTCTTGCCAGCTTGAGTCCTGCATAAAACTGCGTATTACTACCTACCACTACTACTTATCATTTCAATAGCGCTACTAGATGTACGCAACACTGTATGCTGGATATGAAGAAAGAGTCCCTTCTCGACAGAGCTTTCAAGCTGACTAGGATAGACAAACAGGACAAATAAGAGATAAGGAAATTACTACGGAGGTAATGATAAAACATGGGTACTGAACAAATGAGTAAAGGTTAGGAGTTAAAAGCAGCATCAAAAAGGTGGGCTTTTAGCCTAGATTTGAAGATAGCCAGAAATGGAGCTTGACTTACCAACAGGGCATGGTTGAGCTGAGGGGGAGGGTATGTGATGGAGTTTATATGAAGTTGCTAGTTCTCCTTAGCAACATTCTCTAAGAGCCACATTAAGAAGCCAGTACAGACAAGAGAGGGCATGGTGACAGGGCAGAGCAGGGAGAGTGTGGTTCAGGCAGTCAGAAAAAACTCATGAGCACAGTCAAGCCAGAGAGGACCAGGCAAGAGGGAAGCAACTCTATAGCATTTGACTCCACTACATGTGTTAGCGATCAGAAGCTTGGCTAAGGTAGGCTATACTTTATCTTGAATCTAATAAGAATCCTGTTTCTTGAGGCCTTGCTGAAGCTAGGCCAGGATTTATGCAACAGGCATGTATAAAGATTGCACCTGAAACCCAAGAGACTTTATTTCCAATTTACTGTATCTATGAAGTATATTTTGCATGTTTTTGTTTACTTGTAACCTTCTGAGTAGTTGTGTAAGCTCCAAGCCCAAAGCCTCACTCATCCTACTACAAGGTGCCACATAAGTGTATGTAGGCACACTGTTCTAGAATTACCCACTAGATCAGGGGTGGGCAATCTCGGTCTTTGAGGATCGCAACCCAGTCAGATTTTCAGGATTTCCGCAATGGATATGCATGAGATCTATTTGCAGTGCTTTTTTTGTGCCAGTACGTGCCGGTACAGCGTACCAGCACCTTTTTCCTGAGGTCTGACTCACTTGCCCGCTCCCTTCCGTTCCTGCTCCTGCGCTCCAAAATCTTTTACCTGAAGTCACGATTCTCCTCTCTCCCCTGCCGTCCCCTCCATGTCCAGCAATTCTCTCTCCCCTCCCCTGCCCTCCCCTCCATGTCCAGCATGTTGCCTCCCTCCCTTGCCCTCCCCTCTCCAAGTCGCGGCGAGCCAGAAGTGAAGGCAGCGCAGCAGTGCTAACTGAGGCAGGCACGCAGGCAGGTTCATCTCCTCTCACGTTGCTTCCCTCTCAGCGCTTCCCGCCTTGTTAAGCCAATTAAATAATGCATGTTGTTTTAGAATATACCTGGATTTTGGCGCAGATCTCTAGGCGTGCTATATAGAATCTGGGGGAATGGGCATATTTGCGCATTTAGACCCAAGTTTTAGATGCAATTTATCTGCTCTTAGGTTTTACTGATTTTTTAGCCCTCTAGTTTGAGGGCAGACCAGGAAGTGATATTAAAAAAAAACCCTTCCCAGCATGCTTCTTTTCTTTCTGTGGCTTTAGCAGAAGACTTCATGTTGATGCTGCTGCAAGAGTTGGTAAGTTTATTTTAATAAGTAAATTGCCACTTTTTAAAGTGTTTGCTTTGTAAATGGAGCATTTTGCCTTTTAGCTGTTGTTTTCAGTTGTGCTGAACCTTAGAAGTAATTGTTTATTTAATTTTGCTAAACATTTTACTTGTTTTTTACAGGAGGCATTTAGGTTTTCAGTTGGTATTTCAAGCTGTGTCTTGTATTAGATTAAGTGTTCATTGATTCCCTTTAGCACTACTGAGCACTTTTACATGCACCTTTTTACAACTGATTTTTTTTATATGCTCTTTGAAAACAGCCTATCACATATGCATAATGATATATTTGGAGTGTTTGTTTTTTAAATAGAGCCTTTTAGTTGCTGTCATAGGAGCCAACTTTTCAAAATTATTGGGGGGTGCTAAGCCCAGTGGAAATAACCCCTCCCTGGACACATACATGGAATTTTCTCAATATTGGGGGTGCTCAAGCACCCACAGAGTCCGCTCCTATGGTTGCTGTTGTTTTTAGTTGTGCTAGACCTTTGAAGTAATTGTTTTGTCATATTTTGCCAAGCATTTTATTTGTTCACTTTTTTTTAAGGAAGCACTTAGGCTTTTAGGGCCCCTTTTCCCAAGCTGTGGTAAAAGAGGCCCTGCGGTAGCGTCAGCATGTGGATTCACCATGCGTTGAGGTCCCCTTTTACTGCAGCAGGTAAAAGGCTTTTTTTTTTTTTTTTTAAAGGGAAATGGCCTTGTGGTAAGTGAACCATTTGCTGCATAGCCATTTCCTGGGAGAGCCCTTACCGCTACCCATTTAGTGTGCCTTTAGCACGGCTTAGTAAACAGAGCCCTGAGGGGGCCTTTTGCTAAGGTGCACCGAAAAATGGCCTGTGCTGGTGTAGACAAGTGTATTGGACACACACAGATCCATTTTTCAGCGCCTTTTTTTGCTGAAAATGAACATGCAACAAAATAAAAATTGCCGCACATCCATTTTGGGCCTGAGACTTTACCGCCACCCATTGACATAGAGGTAAGGTCTCACATGTTAACTGGGCGGTAATGGTCTATGTATATACAATGCTGATTACCGCCTGGTTACCGCCACATGGGGAACAATTTCTGGCTCGCTTATTGGACGTGTGTAAAAAATGAAATTACTGCCAGGGCTATGCAGTAGCTGGGCAGTAGTTCAATACTGACACACGCAGGACACACATAGGCGCCTACGCAGCTTAGTAAAGGGCCCCTAAGAGTCTAAAATATACAGTTTCAAAATGCTTGCAAATTCTATGCAATTTTCTCATCAACAAAAAAGACCATTTAATAATAGAATGAGGGCCCTGTTTACTAAACCATCCTATAGGCACGCTAACGTTTTTAGCGCACACTAATGCTAGAGACACCCATAGGAATATTTGTACATCCAGAGATAGGGACCGATCAATTATGATTCCTAAAATCATTATTGAGGATGAAAGAGCATATTTAGGGCCCTGTTTACTAAGGTGCACTAGCGTTTTTAATGCACGCTAAAAATTAGAGTGCGCTGATGCTAGAGACATCCTTAGGAATATATGGTTGTCTCTAGTGTTAGCAGTGGCATTCCTTGGTCAGCTGCGACCCGGGGCGGATCGCTGCTGCGCACCCCCCCCCCCCCTCAGGTGCGGCATAGTCCATCCCCCCTGGGTGCGGCATCCTCCCCCCGGTGCATCACCTCCAAGCCCCCCCCTCCCCCCGGGTGCATTCCTCTTACCTGCTGGGGTGCTGGGAGCGGCCGTGTAGCTGGTGGCTCCGCTGGTTCCCTGCTCCCTCTGCCCCCGAACAGGAAGTAACAGCAGAGGGAGCAGGGAACCAGCAGAGCCAACAGCCACAAGGCTGCTCCCTGCACCCCTCCTGCAGCGTGCACCCGGGGCGGACCGCCTCCACCGCCCCCCCGCCCATGGTACGCCACTGAGTATTAGTGCGCGCTGAAAATTCTAGCACACCTACAGAGCGGCTTAATAAACAGGGCCCTTAGAATTATTTAGAGTAAGAGAAGTGTTGAAAGTTGGAACTTCATTTTTACTAATTAGCATAATTATTGTTTTATCATTGTTTAATTTCAATTGGTGTTGTGCCATCTAATCTCAGATTAATTGTATTCCTGTATGTATAGTCTCTCTTGTTTCATCAGATGTCCCCTGGACCAGCACCGTAATGTCATTTACATGCATAAAAATTAAGAACCCCATTTTCTCTAGAACAAATCCCAAGCAACTACTACTACTACTACTACTTAGCATTTCTATAGCACTGCCAGGGTTACGCAGCACTGTACAAGTTTAAACATGGGGAAGGACAGTCCCTGCTCAAGAGAGCTTACAATCTAAAGGTAACAAACTATGTAGTAAGTGTAGGTATCATGAATGGAGAAGGTGGTTAGGCGCCAAAAGCAAGGGAGAAGAGATGGGCTTTGAGTAAGGACTTGAAAATGGGCAGGGAGGGCGCATGGCATATGGGCTCGGGAAGTCTGTTCCAGGCATAAGGTGATGCGAGGCAGAAGGGGCGGAGTCTGGAGTTAGCGGTGGTGGAGAAGGGTACAGATAGGAGTGATTTGTTCTGAGAGCGGAGGTTAAGGGTGGGAACATACGGGGAGAGGAGGGTAGAGAGGTAATGGGGGGCTGCAGATTGAGTGCACTTGAAGGTCAATAGGAGAAGCTTGAACTGTATACGATAGCGGATCGGGAGCCAGTGAAGCGACTTGAGGAGAGGGGTGATATGAGAGTATCGGTTCACGCGGTAGATGAGACGTGCGGCGGAATTTTGGACAGATTGAAGGGGGGATAGGTGGCTAAGCGGGAGGCCAGCGAGGAGAAGGTTGCAATAGTCAAGACGAGAGGTAATGAGCGAGTGGACGAGGGTTCGGGTGGTCTGTTCAGAGAGGAATATATATATTAAAAAGGGTAGGGGAGAGTGGTGACCCCTGAGGGATACCCGATGGAATATCTCAACCTTCAGATATCACATTATTCAACTTAACTTTCTATATTCTAGATAGAAGACCACAGAACCAATTCAAAACTTTACCAGAGATACCTATTTCATCCAGTATGCTCAGTAAAATCCCATGATCCACTTGGTCAAATTCCAACGATAAATCAAATTGCATAATCATAACTTAGCCACCCTTACTTAATATAGATCTAGCAGTATCTAAAATAGATCTAGCAGTATGTAAAATAGAACCAACCACTGTCTCAGCATAGGCGCCCTGTATAAGAGGCTTGGGGAGGCTAAGCCTCCCCAGGCCAATCGTGGACTTCCATTGGCTGCTGCTGCTGCCCTCACAAACGCAGCACTTTTGCCAGGCAGCTCTCCCTCCTTCCTTCCCGCTCTCGGCCCTCCCCCACGTTTTAACCTTTAACTTTCCGTTGCAGCGACGTCAACGTCAATGAAGAAAAAGGCACTACAGGCTTGTCTCGGGCTCTAGCTTCTCCCTTCTCTCATCACATAGTGTCCCACCCTCGTGGAAACAGGAAATGCATCATCGTGAGGGCGGGGCACTGTGTGAAGAGAGAAGGGAGAAGCTGGAGCCGGAGACGAGCCTGTAGTACCTTTTTTTTCATTGATGTCGGCGTCGTTGCAACCGTCAAAAGAGGATTCTACCTTTCAAGCTGGATCTAACTTAGAAGTAGGGACTACAGAATTTTCCTCTCTCTCTAGACACAGGGTACACATCTGAGACTCATGGTCTCTAGCTTTATCCTTGCTTTCCCACCACTAATGATGTTCTTTGTTTGCTGAATACATATATCTCTACTACCTCCAATAGGTGACAGCTCAACGTATCCACCACTGTCTCCATGCATTGCCACATAGTACTTTTTCCTCATATCACATTCTTAGCAACTGTGCCACTGTTCTTCTTTCTCCTTTTCCTCATCATCCCTGGTTTGTTATTATATGCTTTAGATTTTGATTTCTATTAATGGTGGGCCAAAAGGTCAAATTCCATATTGTTGATGGTCTGCATTTTCCGTATGGTGGTATATTGCTACTACTACTACTACTACTACTTATCATTTCTAAAGCGCTACTAGACGTACGCAGCGCTGGTGTATTAGGGTCTGCCCAGTGTAATATTTATGGTACAGTAAGGTTCTGAGTGTGTTTTTGCACAAAGTTGTGCATAGTGTTTTGCAGTTGAGCAATTGTGGTTAGTATATGCTTTGAGCAACCACTTTATTCTTTGACATATGATACATATCTAATAATTAAATTTAATAAAAGCTATTGTGATTATTTTATTTTTACTTATTTTTTTTCTGTGTGTTGTCAGACAATTATGGATGTAAGCCCCGCCCCTGGCCCCGCCCTAACCCCACCCCCTTTAGCCTCCCCAAACAGTTGGGCCACCAACCGCCTATGTGTCTCAGTATTAAAATTAGCATGGAAACCCAACTGAGAGCTATGAAAAATATTGAAACGGTCCAAATAAGATGTCAACTGGGCGGCGACCACCCCCTCAATGATCTTGACAAACAAGGGGATGGACATAACAAGTCTATAATTCAATAATGATTTCATTAGGTCTTTAATAATAGGGTAAACTTTAAAAAATATATAGGAAAACCCTAGCTAATTAACATATGCATCTTCTTACAAATTACTTAAACTAAGGTATATAGAACATCAACAAAAAATTATGTACCAAATTATTCATTCATAAACATTACATTTAAATTGAAAAGTTCTCTGTTCACACATCAGTCATTATAAAAGTGACTGGCTGAGTAGAGAACCATCATCACACTCCTGGCGTTCTCAGAGCGCGGGGAACCGGTACGCCAGTACCCCTCATGCATTCAGTAAAGCACAAATTGTGTAATGCAAAATCTCAATGATAACACACAATAGAAGGAATGAAGTATTACTGTCAGGCTTATTTTGGAAAGAGAAGGACGCCCATCTTTCGACACAAATCGGAAGATGGGCGTCCTTCTCACAGGGTTGTGCAAATCGGCATAATCGAAAGCCGATTTTGGGCGTCCTCAACTGCTTTCCGTCGCGGGGATGACCAAAGTTCCCGGGGCCTGTCGGAGGGGTAGCGAAGGCGGGACTTGGGCGTGCCTAACACATGGGCATCCTTGACCCATAATGGAAAAAAAAGGGCGTCCCTGACGAGTATTTGGACGACTTTACCTGGTCCAGTTTTTCTTATGACCAAGGCATAAAAAGGTGCCCGAACTGACCAGATGACCACCGGAGGGAATCGGGGATGACCTCCCCTTACTCCCCCATTGGTCACTAACCCTCTCCCTCAAAAAAGAACTTTAAAAATATTTTGTGCCAGCCTCTATGCCAGCTTCAAATGTCATACTCAGGTCCATCGCAGCAATATGCAGGTCCCTGGAGCAGTTTTAGTGGGTGCAGTGCACTTCAGGCAGGTGAACCCAGGCCCATCCCCCTACCTGTTACACTTGTAGTGGTAAATGTGAACCCCTCAAAACCCACCAGAAACCCACTGTACCCACATCTAGGTGCCCCCTTCACCCATAAGGGCTATGGTAGTGGTGTACAGTTGTGGGTAGTGGGTTTGGGGGGGGGGGGCTCAGCACACAAGGTAAGGGAGCTGTGTACCTGGGAGCTTTTTCTGAAGTCCACTGCAGTGCTCCCTGCATGTCAGGGGGACCAGTGCACTACAAATGCTGGCTCCTTCCATGACCAAAGGGCTTGCATTTGGTCGTTTCTGAGATGGGCGTCCTTAGTTTTCATTATTGCTGAAAATCAGAAACGACCAAGTCTAAGGACGACCATCTCTAGGGATGACCTAAATGTCAAGATTTGGGCGTCCCTGACCGTATTATTGAAACGAAAGATAGCCACCCATCTT
Source organism: Microcaecilia unicolor (assembly GCF_901765095.1). Lineage (NCBI taxonomy): Eukaryota > Metazoa > Chordata > Amphibia > Gymnophiona > Siphonopidae > Microcaecilia > Microcaecilia unicolor. The sequence continues at coordinate 411,002,800 of NC_044031.1, forward strand.
GTTTCAGTAATACGGGTTTCCCCGCCCCTTTGCCGGGACATCCTGCAAGTAAGTCTTCAGGAAAACTTGGGCGCCCCTTTCGATTATGCCCCTCTGTGTGACCCAAACACTACCTTATTAATTATGTGAGACAATAAATCCTAGAATTCCTCTATTCAATTATACAACCCTTTACGATTTTATCCAAAGCGTTATATTCAATTTATAATATGATGACATATCTACATAGTTCGTTATTCTTTTTCCACAGTACATATAGTCCAACCTTCAAAAGTTACTGATAATTTTCCAACTGATTCAATTTTAAGTACTTATCTACAAGATCTCAAGATGTTACTGAGGCCGCCTACGGTTTCGAGGCTGGAACTATGCTCAGTTCGAGTAGTGCTCCCCCAAATTCATAATAAAAAAGAAGAAAAATTACAAAAATGAAGACAATGAAAAACTCAAGAAAATAGTCCCAACTTGTATATCTTCGGGGTGTAGGTGCGTGTTTTGGATGCACGCTGGTCCATTTCCTGACCGCGCCTGGAATAACTTTTATTTTCGGCCGTGCATATTGGATGAGCGCCAAGTGCCATTTAGGACATTACTGCCCAGTTACTGCATGAGATTTTACTGCTAGGTCAATAGCTAGCAGTAAGGTCGCAGGCCCAAAATGGACGCACAGGAATTTTGATTTTACCGCATGTAGATTTTCGTCAAAAATTTTAAAAAGGCATTTTTTATAGGTGAGCTGAAAAATTATTCTGCGTGCACCCAAAACCCGCGCCTACACTACCGCAAGCCATTTTTCAGTGCACCTCAGTAAACCCTAAGGGGGTCTTTTACGAAATCTGGAACTACCGCCAGGCTACCACAGCAGTTCCCACCCCCAGCACACAACACTTCCAGAGCTACAAAAATATTTTAATTTTTGTAGCATCGGTGTTTACCCGATAGTAATTGGACAGTGCCGCATGCTGCCCAGTTACCGCTGGGTTAGCACGGGAGCACTTACTGCCACCACAATGGGTGGCGGTAAATGCTTCCCCCGAAATGGACGCATGACAAGTAGTTTTCTTGTCACACAGTCATTTCTTAAAAAAACAAAAAGATAGCATTTTACTCGCTGTGGTAAAAGAGGGCCTTAGCGCGCATCAAAACACATGCTGATGCCAGCACAGGCCCCATTATACCACAACCTGGTAAAACGACCCCTAAGTTTGAAATAAACGAAGTTATAGTATGTCTCCGTTAATTCATTAAATTTTTGGAATAATTTCTTTACATTTAAAGCAGATGTCCCTATTAATCTAAGATGTCCCTATATACTAAGGTGCACCCCAAAGTGGCCTGTGCTGGTGTAGGTGCGTGTTTTCAATGCACGCTGGTGCATTTCCTGAATGCGCCTGAAAAGGGATTTTTTAATGTGCCAGAAAATGGACGCGCAGCAAAATGAAAATCAGCGTGTGTCCATTTTCGGCCTCAGACCTTAACGCCACCCGTTGACTTAGCGATAAGGTCTCACAGGCTAACTGGACAGTAAGCGTGCAGCATGCGCCAACTGCCAATTACTGCCAGTTAAGGGCCTTGCAGAAGAAAATAGAAAATACGTTCTACTGCGTGTTTTGGGCATGCACCAAAAATGGAAATACCGTCCAGGGCATGCGGTTGCTAGGTGGTAGTGCCAATTTGACGTGCATTGGATGCACATATGCACCTTTATAAAAGTGCTCCTTAGTGTAGTACTCTTTTCTAGTGTCTTTTATATATATAATTTATTTTTATTTATAATCTTTTATTTTACAAGGGTCACTTGCAAACAGTAATACAGAGATGACTGTAATCTAATACAATACGAAGAAAACAAAAAAAAACCCTACGATTAAGAAAAATATATTCATCTACAATCGATCACTTTCTTAGACCACAAAAAGAAGGAAAAGCAGGGAGGAGAAAGGTTTTATAAATGAGGAGATATTATATTAATACATCAATTAAAGAAAATGGCCTGGTCAGTTCACATTCTTCTAGTCTTAATCAGAAATCTTATTCTATAACTTCTGGGTTATCCGGAATCTTCTTCTTATCTAGAAAAACTCGAAGCTGATCTGGTTCAAAAAAAGACGTATTTTGTCCCTGTAAAGTTTATCAAACATTTACATGGATATACTAATGAAAATGTTGCTCCGATTTTTTTTGTTTCTTTTCTTAAAGCCAAGAATCTCTCTTCTATCATGTGTTGATTTCGTGATGTCGTGGAAGAGCCAAATCCTTTGTCCACAAAATTTTTTAAAAGAATTTTTGAAGTATAATTTCATAATCGAATTAACATCTTGCTCAAACACAAAAGACATGATTAAAGTTCTTCTTTTAATTTTTGTTTATATTGTGATACTGCCTGTTTCTATAGTTGTTGTTGTATGCTACTATGTTTATTCCAATTACATTCTAATTTTCTACAAATTTGTTTCAATTTTAGAAAATTCTGAGTAAACCATTTATTACTTTGTCTATCCTTTTTTACCTTCCTAAAACTAGGGGACAACTCGTTCAAAATAGCCTCTCCATAGTTGTTCTAATTATAAATAAAAATTATGTATTTATTAGGATTTATTTACCGCCTTTTTGAAAGAATTCACTGAAGGCAGAGTTCATTGATTCCCTTTAGCACTATTCAGCACTATTATGACAGCTGAGAGGTCTGTATTTTATCCTATCAAGCTTCATGTTTGCTTTTTAAATGGAGGATTTTGCCTTTTAGCTGCTGTTTTCAGTTGTGTTGAAGATTACGTAAGTACATAAGTATTGCCATACTGGGACAGACTGAAGGTTCATCAAGCCCAACATCCTGCTTCCAACAGTGGCCAGTCCAGGTCACAAGTACCCTGGCAAGATCCCAAGAAAGTACAATACATTTTATGCTGCTTATCTTAGAAATAAGCAGTAGATTTTTCCCAAGTCCATTTTAATAATGACTTATGGACTTTTATTTTAGGAAGCTATCCAAACCTTTTGTAAACCCCACTAAGCTAATGAAGTAGTTGCTTCCTCTAATCTTGCTAAGCATTTTATTTATTTATTTACTTATTTATTTCAAAGGGAGCACCTAGGCTTTTAGCTGCTATTTTAAGTTGTGTCATATTAAAAGTAAACGTTCCCTGGTTTCTTGTAGTACTGCTGAGCATTTTCATGATAGCAGGGAGGTGTGAATTTTATTAACCTCCTAACTAGGGGCCCTGTTTACTAAGCCGCGTTATAGGCACATTAGCATTTTTAATGCGCATTAACCATATACGCGCGTTAACTGTGTATGCACCTACAATATCCCTATAGGTGCCTACACAGTTAGCATGTGCGCTAATTGTAGGCGCGTTAAAAATGCTAACGCGCCTTAGTAAACAGGGCCCTAGGTATGTATGGTCTATGGATATTGTTAAAGTGTTGCTTTTGAGGCTATAGAGATTATTGTAAATAAATCATTTGCTGATGGTAAAATGCCTGCTGATTTGAAAATAGCTAGAGATCACTCTTGAAAAGGATCCTAGTGCTGTGGATATATGAGTGTCTCTAGCGTTAGCAGGCGCTAATTTTTAGTGCACACTAAAAACACTAGCACACCTAAAGCGCGACTTAGTACATAAGTATTGCCATACTGGGAAAGAACAAAGGTCCATCAAGCCCAGCATCCTGTTTCCAACAGTGGCCAATCCAGGTCACAAATACCTGGCAAGATCCCCAAAAAGTACAAAACATTTTATACTGCTTATCCCAGAAATAGTGGATTTTCCCCAAGTCCATTTAATAACGGTCTATGGACTTTTCCTTTAGGAAGCCGTCCAAACCTTTTTTTAAACTCCACTAAGCTAACTGCCGTTACCACATTCTCTGGCAACGAATTCCAGAGTTTAATTGCATGTTGAATGAAGAAAAATTTCTCCGATTTGTTTTAAATTTACTATATTGTAGCTTCATCGCATGCCCCCTAGACCTAGTATTTTTGAAAAGCGTAAACAGACGCTTCACATCTACCCGTTCAACTCCACCAATTATTTTATAAGCAGGGCCCTTAGTCTCATAGACCGGCGCGCAGCGTATTCTATAACCTGCATAGAAATTTAGACTTATTCTATAAAGTACGGCAAAATTAAGATCTACTTTAAGGAATACGCTTAAGTGAATTTCATTTTGGCACCAAATTTTTAGGCGTGATATATAGAATCTAGTCCTATACCCACAGATATACCATTATGTGTTTTCTGATAAATGCATGTATATGTTTTATTTATGTACACAAACGTTTTTCAGTTTATTTGGAAGTCCTATGTAAGTGCATATAATTTGATCACTGGATTCCTCCATTTTATGTACTGATAACTTTATTAATTTTATTCACATGTTTATTTATTATTATTTGCAAATTCTGGGGGTCTTTTACTAAGGCTCGCTGGCATTTTTAGTGCACGCTAAACGCCAAAGATGCCAATGCATTCCTATGGACATCTTTAGCGTTCAGCACATGCCTATTTTTAACGTGCACTAAAAACATCAGTGCGCCTAAGTAAAAGACCCCCTCTTTTAGCACTGACCCCTGAGGCAGCCCATGAGTGGGCAAAACGTGGACCGCATTGGGTGTTTGTTTCAATAAGGAACTATTTTTCATGGAACCTAGTGTGTGATCTGCTGTATTTCTTTTCTCTATTCTGACATGTACACTTCAACTAACACATTTCAGCTGCCTTCTCTCTATTTTTACAGTGTTATTTATGAGGCAGCATAACAGTCTGTAACGAATGAAGCTTGATCAATTCTAAAATGTGAAAAAACATACCAGGAAATGTTAAAATATTTTTGCACCCATTTTTAGACTTAAATGAGTGCCTAGCTCTTTTAATCACAAGTCTCCGTGCTGGTCTGTAAATATCATTTGGACAAGGTCGCGCTCCATAAACCTGCAAATGGGCCAAAGCTAATCTTACCTTCACTTATTTCCACAAGTTGCCTTGAAAGTAATTGTATTGCATAGCAGTAATGAAAAAAGTGTGAAAAAAGTAAATTTAATTAATGATAAAATTAGGCTGATATTCAAAAGAAATTATGCATACACGGGCAGCTACTGAATGTTTAACTTCTCTGTGTATTTTCAAACCTTATACGGATAGTATCATACCAAACATCTGAGAAAATAGCCTGACATACATGTACAAGAAAGGGTCAGGTTTGGGGTGCATGGGCGAGTAGGCTAAATAATTATCCATTCAGCAATAGTCAGCTGCTATATGGATAATTTATAAGGTCAATATTCAGCTATCACAGTCAGCATTTCTTTTAAATGTTAACCAGAACAGTTAAATAAAACATTGGATGGGGTCTCATGATGCACTGCTGCTGAGTAGACGCCTGATGCTTCTGCTCTACTCCCAAAAGCTCATCTCTAGAATTTAACTATATTGTATTAAATATCCCTAAACCCCTTGTTTGACCCTCGTAATGGCAGATACCTGGATCATATCAAGAGCTTTATTAACCTGTGCAGTAGTGTGTTATGCCATTAAAAACTCTACACTCTGCACAAGATCAAGCTGACAGCAACAGTAAGATAATGGCAGCGGATCAGGCTCCATCACCTGTAATATCTCTGCAAGAAAACGCTATGCGGGAGCTCACCAAGCACTTGACAGCAGTGCTGGATGACAAATTAGTAAGATTGCATGCGTCAATTTGAAGATGTTAAAGAAACCTTGGAATGCCAAGCCAATCAACTACAAATTATAGAAGAACTAGTAAGAAGGCCTGTTTCTGAGGCAAGTGAAACGGGCGCTAGCAAGGCCCTTTCCTTCCCATCCCCCTCCCCTTTTTCCTGGTCTTACCCTCCATGCTTCAGGGTCGTGGCCCCCCCCCCCCCCCCCGCCTCACTCCCTCCGTTTGTCTTGGCTAGCTGGCTCCTTCGCTGCCTCCGACCTTCAGGCTGCCTGCCTCACGCCTTGCGTTCGTCCGACATTTGTGGTTTTGGGCGAACAGCTGACTCCCCGTTGCCCGACGGCCCTGCAGGCGAAACGGTGCCCTCGCGTCAAACGTGATGACGTCGAGGGCGGAGCGATGCGATTGGTAGAATGTCATTTCTCCGCCCTCGACGTCATCACGTTTGGCGCAAGGGCGGAGCAAACAGTCATGGGGGAAAATTCCGATCTCTGCCACCTCAAAAAACAGAAGTTGCAGCTTCATTAGAACGTTGAGGTAGCGAATTATGTGTGGAAGGGGCGTGGCTGCGGGCGGGTCTATCAGTGACAGTGAGTGGTGCATTAGTGATAGTGAGAGGTGAGTGGTGACAGCCTAAGTGCAGGGCTTTAGTGTTTCCCTGCCACAGAGTGAGCTTCAGAATATTTGAGGTGAGAATTATTTGTATAGATAGATGAGTTACCCGGCAGGAAGGACAAGTGGATGATAGTGAGGTGCAATTGCATGATCTATCAACAAAATATCAGCAACTTCTAGGCAAAGTAGATGACCATGAAAATCTAGGGCAAAGGAAGAACCTCAGATTAGTAGATATGCCTGGAAATGTTAAGGATCATGAACTTTGGAAGGTCATGGAAACAAGGTTACCAATGTCTTTAGGCCTGGAGTTGACACAGACCCCAGTGAAGATCGAGAACATAGGAAGGTGAGGTAGGTCATCGCCTGATTTCAGAACTATGTTGATAAGCATATTCTGCCCCGATATTCAGCTGGTGGTGGGTGGCGCTCTGACTGCCTGCTGCTGGCGTTTAACCTGGATATTCAATGTTGGGTCGTTTCTGGTGATCGGCATTAATATACGGGTTTTTCAATGTTGGCTAGCAAATGACCAGTTAAGTAAATATTCAGACTTAAACAACCATGGCTTAGCAGGCAAAGACAGGTCTGCTTTTATGCTACTGAAAATGACCAGTTGTTCGCCAAGACGTGAGTTAACTGGTTGGTGGCCATTCCCGGATGTTTAACTGGGGCTGAATATTGGCCATATTATGAATAAAAAGAGTGGAGTGGTTCAAGCAGATAATACTCTGTACTTTTCCACCCTAGAGGAACTGAAGTGGTTCCTGGAGCGTGACTGCGTATAGCCCTGCCACTGCGACTCAGGTTACATGTTGTGTTCTGGGGCTTGGGGTGCGCTATAATATCCAATACATCTTGGACTCTCACTGTTTACAATAATTGTGCCCGTTACTCCCATATTCCAAGTTTTTTCATTGCACATGTAAGAAGTAAATTGAAAAGAGCGGAGGGGAGGAAAGAAGCATAAATGACAAAGGATCTCCTGCAAGTATGGTATCTGCCTTTATTTGAGGATTGGGCTTATGAAACATATTTTGCAGCAACACCTCTGTGAACTTTTAGCCACTTGCAGGCAAGTACCGGGATGGCTAGAAAAGAATGCTTTATTCTGGCCTCAGCCTGTGGTTGAGGTGCTTAGTGTGTGTGAGGGGGGGGGGGGGGGGGGGGGGGGAGGGAATGTCATTGCATTACGGTGTCTACCACTGTTGAATCTTTGCTTCATTCCTGCATGTAGGGCCCCCTTGATCACCAGGGATATCTAAGGTAGGCCCAAGGGGGCCTACATGGGGTGGGAGTGATGGGCTCAGGAGCTTCCTGTGTTTGGGAATGGGGGCTCAGGTGCTTGGTCAGGGGGTTTCCTGTCTTTGGGGGAGGGGGATCCAGATTGTGGGGGAAGGAGAGGGCACTCAGAGATGGTGAGGGCACCTATATCCCTTATGTTGGTCCCAGCTGAATATTGGCCGGTGATGTTATGGACAGGGAATAGATGTGGAAGTGTTAGCCAGCTAGCACATTCTGATTAGTGTGTGCTAACTGCATAACGTGGGACTTAACACTCCCACGTTATTTTTTCCAAAGTCCTGCAACTTTCACATACTGGGTCTTTCTGAAAGTTCAATCACCTTTGTGGAGCAACTTTTACCTCGTATACTACCGCTTCACTTCAGCAACCTCTCAAATTCAAACAGGTACACAGAGTGCTATCACACAGGATTCTGTTCACCGTATAGCCAAGACCAATAGTAGTAGTAGTAGTTTTGAAACCAAGAATGCGCAACATGAGAGAAAAAGCAGCCGCAGGGGCAGGCCATGTGGCAGAGTGACAGTGCTGGAGGAAGACCTCTTCTGCTGGTGGGGCCTCGGGATCCCCACCAGCCAAGTTATTTGCGGTTGTGGCAGGGGGGAGGGGCAGCAAACTTGGGAGGGTTGCAGCAGCGGTGACAATCCTGGGGGAGGGCGGCGATCCTGGGGCTGGGCCTGGCTCAGTCTCTCGGTGGCCCTGCCCTTATCCTCTCTTTTTTTTCAACGCCCTCGAAGCCCTCTGAGAATCTTCTTCTACAGAAGGATTTAAATTATCTAATCTAGAAATTAAACTATCCCTTTATGCTGATAATTTATAACCATACACTACAACACCCTCCATCCCAGCAATGCTTGATCTTATTAACCAATTTTCCATAATACCTGAATATAAGATAAGATAAAAACAGGATGTTTTCTACTTCATGACAATATTGACTCATCCGAAGTTACTAAATTCTCTTTTAAATGACAATCTGCTTTAAAATATCTAAAGGTCTTTTTACTAAGCCACAGTAAAAAGTGACCAGTGGTAGTGTGGGTGTGTGTTTTGGTGCATGCTGAGCCATTTTATTAATGGCCGGGAAATGGGTGTGCTCTGAAATTAAAACTAGTGCGTGCCTATTTATGGCCTGAGCCCTTACTGCCACCCGTTGAACTAACAGTAAGTACCCACACTGTAACCATGTAGCATGTGCCAGCTGCTGATTACCACCGGAAACCACACCCAGCTTTAGAAAATTATTTTCTACCGTAGGATTCGGTGTGCGCCAAACACAGAATTACCACTGGGCATAGCCTGGCAGTAGTGCTGATTTGGCACATGCTACCTGCTCGTTAGCCCTCCTGCATCTTAGTAAAAGGGATCCTTAGGTATTCAACTAGGTCGCACACTAGAATTGAATATGACCTCTCTTCTAAAAAATTTTAAAGATGTCACATTTCATTGGTACACACTTTATTTATCTTGGTGGGATTGTTTAGAATCCATTAAAATGGAAAGTTCTCCATTGAAAATCATTCACACTTCTTACATAAACAGTGGCTTCTCCAACCCGGTTAGCCACAATGATTTTCAGTGTAAACTTGGAGAACTATGTGATTACAGTTACATGTTAGATTTTTCTACAGCTGTGCCATCTGTCTTCCTAAGTGGACCCTGAAGCAGCTAGAATCAGCATTTAGCATAGCAAAACGCTGGCCAACGTCGGTCGAGGAAGAGGAGGCTGTAGCAACCATCTGGATGAAACGCCAATTAAGAAGCTAAGTCATTTGCTGAATATCTTCTTTTTGGATTATGCACATGTTGATAGGCACGGAGCAGTAACCCATATCGGGATACAGACAATAACAATTGAGGTTTAAGAGTTAGGACATACCAGCGAGGTTCCCAGTACTTTACCTCTTTAGTGCTCCATTTTTCTTTAGTTTTTCACTTGGAACTTTGGGGTCGTTTTTTGGCCTATGATGAGGAATGAATCCTCTTAAAACCGAGTGATTGGTCGCCAGGATCGATTGTTGCTTGTGAGGTCATTTTGATCCAAACACCTTGAGGCTTTTTTCCCCCCTTAAATTTTCAACGTTACAAGTGTGATAACATTGTGTGGCCAGTTTATCATTCTCCCTTTTTACAAAAAGCAATGGGAGTTATTGAGTTTAGTATTCTTAAATACAACATTGTTTATTTTTTTCACTGTTGTATAATGTTTGATAAATCAATGAAAAGATTTGAACTCAATATAACAGATGTGCTTGGAAAAGGAGTCTGATGCTGGGGCTAGAGGAAGAGGGCTGGGGCTGACACAGGGACTGAAAATAAGGGGGCCCCACACGGCGCGCCTCAACTCTGCCTCGCCGCCAGACCGCCGCTGCTCGCCTGCCTTCTACCCATGTCCAACGAAAATGGGAGAAAGGGTTTTAACATTGCGGCTGGGACTCTATTGCTGAGGGAAGGGAAAGGATTTGGATTTAGCTCAAGCCTTTTTCAGTTGTGACTCAAGGTAAGCTACATTCAAGTATAGTAGATATGTTCTTGTTCCTGGAGGCTTACAGTCTGAGGTAGGGAGGTTGATGCTGGGGCTTGGGCTGACACAGGGGTGAGGAATGGAACAAGGGGGTAGATTCTAAAGGGTGGCGGTGGGAAAATGGGTCTAGAAGCTGATGTTGGGGATGGGAGAAGGATCTGGGGGCTGATACCAGGTTAGGGATGGTAGAAGGGGGCTATGCTGGCACATGATAAGTGTAGAATAGAAGGGGACTGAAGCCTTGAGTTTGATAAAAGAGTGCTAAATCCAGGAGAAAGGTCTGTTGCTGGAAAATTGTTTTTTTGGTCTTCGAATGGAATCCAACTAAAAAGCCACAAACACTTTCACAGTATGAATGCACCGATAAACCCCTGTTTTTTTTACCCTGGAAAAGCACTTATTTGCCTCAAAAATAAACACCTAAAATTCAAAATGACTCTCTAGAATCAGAAGTCTTAATTATATTACAGCATAGGGCATAAAGTTACATGGGTTACTAGGGGCTCCTTTTACAAAGTCACAGTAGTGATTCCCGGCACAGCAAATGTGACGAATCCCATTCAGTTCCTAAGGGCTTTGTCGCATTTGCCATGTGGGAGTCACTACCTTGGCTTAGTAAAAGGAGCCCTATGTAAGTTTGTTAATCTATATGCTTTGGAAACGAACACCTTTATCATCACATTATCCGTTGTGTTCAAATATAGCAGTACGTGTGTTTGAAAACCAGTTCTACAAAGGAAAATATTCATAATGTGCACATACTGGGAGCCCTAAATAGCCTGTACCAGAAGGATTACACTGTAGTCCTGAGTGTTTTAACACAATGATGGCTCTTCAAATGTTTTTAAAAATTTGCAGTGTTGGTCGTCATCCTGATCTGAACAGAGAGGATGTTCCATTCCCTGAGGCCTGCAATAGAAAAAGTACATTGTCTCATCTCCTCAAAGTGTACCTTCCTCAAGGATGATATAATAAGATACATGGCGCCTTCTACCTTAGCAGCCTAGTTGATTTATAATATTTTCAAAACATCAGCTAAATATAGCAGTGCATAATGCACTCAACAGGTAACCAATGTTTAAATTGACTAGTTATGGAGTAATGTGCTGGAATCAGGAAGTATTGGTAATTAGATGGGCAGAGGCATTTTGCACTATTTGAAGAGACTGAAATAATGAAGATGGAAGACCAAGTCAAGATAACTGAATTGCAATAATCCAATATTGACAGAATCATGCACTGTAAAACCATTTTAAAATCTTCCTCGTGGATCATGCTTTTTAATTTACTCAATAAACCTAGTCTAAAGAAGGTATCATTGACTACAAAATGCAATTGAGATTTCATTGACAGAGCAGAATCAAGATTAATACCTAAGCTATAAATCCAATGTATGAGTTTTATCATTTGTCCACTTAGGGTAATCTCTGTCGGATTTTGTGATGAGTTGATCAACTGATCATCTTTATTTCTGTTTTTGCAACATTCAACGCAAGTCTATTGTCCTTATGCCGTACAGTTATGTTTGAGAAACCTTGTTGTAACCTCTCTAAACCTTTTTCTGGAGAACTATCAAATTAAAAAAAAATTGGATGTCTTCTGCATAAATTCTATTATGCACATTCAGAGCTTTCAATTTCCAACAAAGTGGCACTACAGTAAATAAATTTTGAATAGTACTGCTAAGAAAGAGGATCCCTAGTGCACTCCAGTGACAAGCTCCCTTGGTAGAGTGAACTTGAAGGGCATAATTGAACGGGGCTGGCCATCTATATGGGCGGCCATCTCTAAGGCTGGCCCCGTAAAGCGGCATACCCGACCGTATTATCGAAACAAGATGGCTGGCCATCGTTCGTTTCGATAATACGGTCGGGGCCGGCCAAATCTCAACATGTGGACCGGTGCGTTAGAGATTGCCACCATTGGTTTCCTGCCAATAATGGAAACTAATGGTGGCCATCTCAAACCCGTCCAAATCCAAGCCGTTTGGTCGTGGGAGGAGCCAGCATTTATAGTGCAGTGGTCCCCCTCACATGCCAGACACCAACCGGGCACCCTAGGGGGCACTGCAGTGGACTTCACAAATTGCTCCCAGGTGCATAGCTCCCTTACCTTGTGTGCTGAGCCCCCCCAAAATCCCCAAACCCACTACCCACAAATGTACAACACTACCATAGCCCTTATGGGTAAAGGGGGGGCACCTACATGTGGGTACAGTAGCTCCCTTACCTTGGGTGCTGAGCCCTCCAAAACCCACTCCCCACAACTGTACAACACTACCATAGCCCTTAGGGATGAAGGGGGCACCTAGATATGGATACAGTAGGTTTCGGGTGGGTTTTGGAGGGCTCATATTTATCACCACAAGTGTAACAGGTAGGGGGGGATGGACCTGGGTCTGCCTGCCTGAAGTCCACTGCAGTACCCACTAAAAACTGCTCCAGGGACCTGCATAGTGCTGTGATGGAGCTGGGTATGACATTTGAGGCTGGCATAGAAGCTGGCACAAAAATGTTAAATTTTTTTTTTTTTGGGGGGGGGGGGGTTGGTGACCACTGGGGGAGTAAGGGGAGGTGATCCCCGATTCCCTCCGGTGGTCATCTGGTCAGTTGGGGGACTTTTTTGAGGCTTGGTCCTAAAAATAAATGGACCAAGTGAAGCCGGCCAAGTGCTCGTCAGAGCCGGCCTTCTTTTTTCCATTATCGGCTGAAGCTGGCCATCTTGTAACTATGCCCTTGTCCCTCCTTCCGTACCCTACTGAAACGCTCCCTTTAACTTTGGCCAGCCCTGGCTTCTGTCTCCAAGAAATCACTCAGTTGCTGCTTCAGTACCCATGATTGAGATACCAGGCTATCAACTATTTTGGTAGGACAAGGTAGGGACAAGTTAGGGAGAAGGATGATATATGTTGAAGAAAAATTTAGGGGTCCTTTTACTAAGGCGTGCTGAAAAATGGCTTGCGGTAGTGTAGGCGCAGGTTTGAGGTGCGCGCTGATCCATTTTTTAGCACACCTGTAAAAAAGGCCCTTTTTTGCCGAAAATGGACGTGCAGCAAAATCAAAATTGCCGCGCATCCACTTTGGGTCTGAGACATTATCGCCAGTCATTGACATAGTGGTAAAGACTCACATGGATTGTGCGGTAATGACCTACACGCGCCAAATGCCACTTGGCGCGCATCTGTTACGTGAGCCCGAAAATAAAAAAATATTTTTCAGACATATGTATCTGACACGTGCCAAAAATGAAATTACCGCAAGAGCCATGCGTTGGGCGCACGTAGACGCTTACGCGGCTTAGTAAAAGGACCCCTTAAAGCAATAGAATTGCAAGACTTACAGAATAAGGAGGAGGAACAGTAGGTTAATCTGGGAAGAGGGAATGGAACATCTGTTTACAGCGGTGACATCCAGGTGTCCTTCACAGGCAGAAGATGTAGACAGAGATTTTATTGAAAACATTCACAATATATCAAAAGGGGAAGTACTACTAATAAGTGATTTCAACACAGTAAGACAGTGATTGGGACATCCCTGTAGTGGTGTCATCTGAAAGTAGAGAGATCCTAGATTCTCTAAAGAGAAAACTGTTCCAGTAGTTGGTAATAGAACTCACATGAAAGGGGGCCATATTAGGCGTAGTGCTTACAACTGGAGACAGTGTTTCTGATGTTATAGTGGGTGATCATCTGGTATCTAGTGATCACTAGATGGTGTGGTTCAATATGAAGGATGATAAAGTAACTTCCAAACCGGGAGTAAATAGTAAGGAATTCTTTATTGAAGCACCAGGAAAATGACTTGACACGAGGCCATGTTTGAGCAGTCGCAGTCGCCTGCTTCAGGGGTCACAGGTTAACACTTCATTCATAAAAAATACAAAACATAATAAGTATATAAAAACAATTATATATATCTAAATTAAAATGAGCATAAAGAATATGTTTGTAAAAATGTACATTCTACTATACAAAAAGCAATAGTATGAAACAAATAATGTGGACTGCACCAATAAAACACTGATTAACAGGTTAAACATTATAATCAAAGACTGTGTATAAACTGATAAGATTGGATTTCATTTTCCTGGTGCGTCAATAAAGAATTCCTTATTATTTTCTCCCAGTTTGGAAGTTACTATTGTCATCCTCTACTCTTTTGCCGTACCTATTGGATTTCCATAGAGGGAGTTTCCTGTTTCTTCCTTGAACCCTGTTTGTGGTTCAATATGAAGACATACATGAACATTCTAGACCCAACCCCACCCCCCCAAGCCTAACAGGTCAGTATTCAGCCAATAGCAGGAGAGAACATTTGTGTAGAAATTGGCTGATTGTTTACACACCAGTAAATCTTCCTCTGTGGATACTGCCTTTACCTCCATCCACAGTAACTTTAAGAGTCTAGCTGCAAAGAAACAACACCAGGGATCTTCCAATGTGGCATGGGTGTCATCCGAGACTCCCAGACCTAACACACAGTTATCCTCAACACATTCACATAGGCTTGAAATTAAAGTAAATTCAAAGAGACCCTGTAAAGTTCTGGCAAATGTAGGTATTTAGGGCACTGCCTCTAAGCACATACAGCATCAAGACTCTTGTTATACTGCCATTTAACAAAATTTATCAGAGACCACTGCCTCTGTGTTCCCTGGCGTTTTCACTGACTTACAAAAATGCTATTTAACCACTTATTGCTACTCTGTTAAGTTTCACCCACAGAATATGCTGCATTCAGAGACTAAATACAATCATTGTGCAAACTTGAAGCTAAAATAGAATGCATTAGAATCATGAGAAAAGCTGTGTACATTGTACATTACATAAAACATATGATTCAAAAAAAATCTCAGTGAAGCAGATTTGTTTTCATTTCACAAAAGAGGGGTTATACAATGACTTCCAGAAGAGGCAGAGCTACAGTATACATACCATGGTCATGGAAATAATTAAAATTAAAAAATGGGAAGACGTAAGAGCAAAAGACTAGATGCAAATACATTCTGTCCGCCCAGGAGATTGTAAGACCCCTTGCCATCATGTATGCTTTTATTGCTTTCCTTTTTCAAGCAAGTTTCATAATGAAGTGATTGTGTTCCATTTACTTCACCGTGTCTGCTCATCTTATTTGTTTGCCATTTGTCTGAATACATTTGTCAGACATGCACACGAGTGAGTCTGGATTTTTTTGCTGTGCAATTTCTCTTTGTTTTGGGGAGTGGGGGAAGAAAGAAGGAGGTTGCAACTATATGAGATAACCAACCAGCTCATTTTCAAAAGTGATCGTCAGCCATCTTCCGACACAAATCGGGAGATGGCCGGCGATCTCCTGAACCCGGCGAAATCGGTATAATCGAAAACCGATTTTGGCCGGGTTCAACTGCTTTCTGTTGCTGCGCCGGCGAAACATCAAGGGGGCATGTCGGTAGGGTACTGAAGGCGGGATGGGGGCGTGCTCACGAAATGGCCGGCTTCGCCCAATAATGAAAAAAAAAGCCAGGCTTATAGAGCATTTCGCCGGCTGTACTTGGTCCCTTTTTTTTCATGACCAAGCTTCAAAAAGGAGCCCCAACTCACCAAATGACCACCGGAGGGAATCGGGGATGACCGCCCCTTACTCTCCCAGTGGTCACCAACCCCCTCCCACCCAAAAACAATTAAAAAACATTTTTTTTGCCAGCCTTAAATGTCATACCCAGCTCCATGACAACAGTATGCAGGTCCCTGGAGCAGTTTTTAGTGGGTGCAATGCACTTCAGACAGGTGGACCCAGGCCCATCCCCCCCTACCTGTTACACTTGTGGTGGTAAATGGGGGCCCTCCAAACCCCCCCAAAACCCACTGTACCCACATGTAAGTGCCTTCTTCACCCATAAGGGCTATGGTAATGGTGTAGAGTTGTGAGGAGTGGGTTTGGGGGGGATTTGGGGGGCTCAGCACCCAAGGTAAGGGAGCTATGCACCTGGGAGCTATTTTTATTTTTTAATTTTTAGAAGTGCTCCCTAGGGTGCCCGGTTGGTGTACTGGCATGTCAGGGGGACCAGTGCACTACAAATGCTGGCTCCGCCTACAACCAAATGCCTTGGATTTGGCCGGGTTTCCATTATGCCCGAAAACCGATGCCTGCCATCTCAAACCTGGCAAACTCTGACATTTGGCCGGGCGCAACCGTATTAGTGAAAAAAAAGATGGCCGGCCATCTTTTTTGAAAATACGGTTGGCTCCGCCCACTTACGGCACCAGCCCCGAAGATGGCCAGCCAGCTATTTGGCCAGCGCCGTTCAATTATGCCCCTCCATGTGACCTATGTATTTGCACTACTATTTTCATAAAAAATAAAAAGCATAAAACATGAAGATGATCATTTTTCCATTTTAATTCATATTTGATATTAATGTTTCAAGTTTTTGAAGACTTTTCCTACTACATCACTTTTACATTAATATAGAAGCATAGAGTATGTAAAGCATGAGTGCAGGGAAAAATGGTGTTCATAGCTGTACAACTTTTATTTCTGAAAAAAGTTAAAAAATGTTAGAAATAATAAAATATAGGGGATAAGAATGAGCGTCAAACAGGTAAGTGAATGGAGAAGGGATTTTAGATTGAGCTCATACCAGTTGGGAAGTTGCTGTTTTTGGCAATGTAGAAAATACGTGTTCTTCATTAGTTTCTTCACAGTGATCAGCAACCTGCAATTCTTGATGCCCACAGAGGAATTCTTTCCTCTTGGAATATGTCTGTGTTACAAAACAGACTACCTTTGATGACCTGATTCAGAAGTTTAGGCCTACAAATGTTTTGAACCAGAGATGTTGCATTTACTTCTGCTGAACAGAGGTATACTACAATAAATAGAAGCAGAAAAATAAAGGCAGATAAAGACCATATGGCCTATCCAGTCTGCTCTTAAATCTCCATGATTCCAAGTGATGATCCTCATGATGAGAGATCTATTAGAAAGGGAAGAAGAAAAAGAACAAGCATTACAACCACATCCATCGATAGGCCAGCCTGCTGACTCACTGCCAATCCTGTGCTGTGCTGTGCTCTGCCATGCAGAATATACCCAATTTGACCTCTCAGATGGGTCTTCTGTTCCCTCTGGTAGCTGACCTATCATAACTCACTTTCCTACTCTTAAGTCATCAATAACAAGTCAAAATAAATTAGTTAATCCAAAATATATTTTCTATGTACCCAATGGATTTCAATATTGTAATGAAATCTATGAGATACCTCACTTAACCCTATAGGCGACATACAAAGAAGCTGGTAGTCATTCTGCAGGGATGACTAAGAGGGGCATAATCGAACGGGGCGCCCTTAGGGATGAAGGGGGGCACCTACATGTGGGTACAGTGGGTTTCTGGTGGGTTTTGGAGGGCTCACATTTACCACCACAAGTGTAACAGGTGGGGGGGGGGGATGGGCCTGGGTCCACCTGCCTGAAGTACACTGCACCCACTACAACTGCACCAGGTACCTGCATATTGCTGCGATGGACCTGAGTATGGCATTTGAGGCTGGCATAGAGGCTGGCAAAAAAGTATTTTTAAAGATTTTTTTTTGAGGGTGGGAGGGAGTTAGTGACCACTGGGGGAGTAAGGGGAGGTCATCCTCGATTCCCTCCGGTGGTCATCTGGTCAGTTTGGGCACCTTTTTGATGCTTAGTCATGAAAAAATTGGACCAAGTAAAGTCGCCCAAGTGTTCGTAAGGGACACCCTTCTTTTTTCCATTATCGGCCGAGGATGCCCATCTCCTAAAGCACACCCAAGTCCTGCCTTCGCTACACTGCCGACACGCTCCCGTGAACTTTGGTTGTCCCCACGACGGAAAGCAGTTGAGGGCGCCCAAAATCGGCTTTCAATTATGCCGATTTGGGTGATCTTGCGAGAAGGATGCCCATCTCCCAATTTGTGTCAGAAGATGGGCGCCCTTCTCTTTCGAAAATTCACCTGTAAGGGACCAGTATTGTAGATATGTCTGCTCACTCATTTCTTTAAACAGTACTAATTTAGTAGGAGACTAGAAAAAAGGCTGGAGAATGGGAGGGTGCAGAGTAGGAGAGTAACCTAAACCTGGGACAAGTGGATCCTGGGTTTAAGAATACTGAAGGAAACTATGGGGCAACTGGACACTGCTGGAGAGTACAAGCAGCTGCACAGGGACCAACCAGGACTGTAAGGGTCAGATCCACACTGCAGGGGAGAGCCAGTTCCTGACTCCAGCAGTCACAGAACCATTGGAGGTCAGGGCAAATGACACTCTAGGTGAGAATCATATCCTCTGCCCCCCCTCCCCTCCATTCCATATCATAGATTACTAGGGAGGGAGTGCACACCAATTTTGACCTGGAACAAGAGGAAGCATCCTCCTTCCTTCCCTCCCTCACCCCCTCAAGTTTCTTATTTCCTCTGCCTCCCTAGCAATATATATGATATGAAGTCTTTGTGTTACAGTAGCACAGTAGATAGTGGCTCATAAGACTGAAATGACCCATCTAGTCTGCCCAGGAAGGAGGCTAGGGTTGTAACTCTTGCTCCATGTGGATTACCGCCCCACTAATGCCTAGGAGATGGGATGGGAAAAAGATAAGAGTGTGAAATTGGAGGAAAAATCATTATGGCAAGTGTAGCAGGGAAGGTGCAAGAGTGTGGAATATCCTATAACACTTTTGTCTACCAAGACACTCATTCATACACACATACAGTTCCCAGCTCTGTCCTTAGACTGAAGTATTTGAGGAGCAAGCTAGATACAGAAGTGACATTTCCACATATTGTAGGTACTCTATAAGTTGGATGCTCACATTTACACATGCAAATCTTTAGAATGCTAGCATTTACGTGTGTATTAAAATAAATACACACGTAAATTTATAACCCACACTATCCAAAGTACTAGGCAGGGAACAATAAAAAAAATTATATACACAATAAAATCATATTGTAGTATGACATACACCACAAAACAACCTTGCATACAGCATGTAACAATTGAACTGCTAATTATTAATTTTGATGTGTTCTTTAGTTTAAGTACATTAAAATACAACATATAGACTGAAATCATCAAAAAGTCATTGTGAACATGTAGGCTTTAAGCTGTTCTCCTGAACTGTAAAAACTGATAGTACAATGCAACTCAAAGGCAGAGTATTCCATAAGAGTGGACCAGCAATATAAGATGTTGTGGGCCAGATTCTATACATGTCACTGAAAAATCTGCATGGAAAAAAATAGCCGCTAAGCATAATTCTATAAAGGCTGTGTGCCATTTACAGAATTAAGCTTAGCAACAGTTTATGTGTCATTTATAGAATGTGGCTAAATTTCTGCGCTATTTGCAGAATATGCCTAGTCAGTTTCCATGCTGTTTATGGAATCTGCCTAGATTTCAACCATGTTTACAGAATTACTAAAATATCGGCGCTGATCTTACGTCAGTGTGTAATGACATCATGATGTTATATGTGCAGGGACAGTGAGAAAAATGGCATCCAGATGTTGGCAGCCACACTTTCCTTTACAGAATAGGCTTGTAGTGCAAACCCTCTGGCCACCTAAATGGGGGAATTGCTCTCATAACGCTCAACCTTACAGCCAGTCTTCATTGCTTTTAAAATAACTATAAAGTACACTATAAGAAAAACTTCTAAGGGCTTTCCAGGCATAAAAAAACCTCCAGCCAATTTCAACCACCTAGTAAAACAACCATTAAGATTATTTGATAGCATCATTCAGCCAATTCTTCTACATGGGAGTAGAATTTGCAGTCTGCACAGGGTAGGACAGAATCTCACTATATTCCTTGCACCTCAAATTCTGTAACAAACTCTTTTATTCCAAACCACAGACCTAGGACATTTCCCCTTATAAGTCACCACACAAACAGGTCTAGAATTGCATGGCAGAATTGCATGGCAACTTCAGTGTGCATGACTCTGTGACATATATGAGTATGTCTTGTAGTTGAGCATAGGAAGTTGGTAGATAAGGTGTGAAAAGGGCTGTGTATATTGGAAAAAGGTGTGGAAAAGGGTCAGGGTTGGCCTTACCAGTTGTGGAACCTTGTGCAGACCAGTTTGGGAGGGGTCCTCCTGGTGTTTTGGTATGTTCCCCTGTCTCCAACCTCTCCTCCCACCTTAAAATAGCATTTCTCCATAGAGGATTCAGGGCAACAGCAGCAATTTGCATAGGTCATCTGCTGCTAACCTCGTAGCCTGCTCTCTACTGTGTCCCAGGAAGTTACATCAGAAGAGGGTGAGACGCAGCAGAGAGCAGGCTCTGGTGTCAGCAACAGATGGCCTATGCAAATCGTTGCTGCTGCACTGAGCCTTCTATAGATAAAAGCTGTTTTATGGTGGGGAAAAGTTTGGAGACAGGGGGATATGCTGAGGAAGTGCCCCAATATGCCGAGACAGTGCCCCTAGGAGTGTAGGGCACTTTGCGGTCACCCCTGTCACCTCTGCTTAAGTCTGGCCCTGGGAGGGGTGTATAGGTGACATTTTTGTGTGTTTCTGTGTGTATGAAAGGTGTATTTGGTGGGGAAAGGCATTATAGGATATCCCATATTCTCTTGCACTTTGCCCACTCCACCTGACCCCATGATATTCCCAATCCCCCGTTCTCGATTTTCTCTACCTCCTCCCATATACTCTTTCAGTCACCTTCCATTTCCATCTCCCTCTCCTCATTCCTCTCCCAAATCATCCTCTCCCCCATCATATTCATCCCTGTGCTCTTTCCAGCCCACTCATCAACCCCAATGTTCTCTCTCCACCCCCTCTGGGTCCCTACTTATCATGCTACAAATTCTCCTCCTCTAACCAACTCCCATGTTCTTTCCCTCCAGTTCACTCATCGCCCTATTCATTCACCTCCCTACTGTCTACTCTCTCTTGCCCCCATTCACTCCATGAATTCTCCTGCACATACCCTGTCCTTCCACTCGCACCCATATCTCATGCTTTGTGTCCACCCACTCTTTCCTTCACTTACCCCCACCCATGAACCTTTCCTGAAATTCCTCCTCATCTGTGTCCATGCTTTCTCTCCCTCCTGGGTCCACTGCTGTCATAAGCAGCAGAGGAAAGGTCAGAGGAAAGAGCAGCTGCAGCTGCCAAGGGCTACACACTGTGGGACGCCTAAGCAACTCCACTTGCACTTTGGCTCGTGCAAGACTCTTCTGGAGCTTCGCACAGCAGTTCCTGGAGATCCCTGCTGGTACTTTTACTTTGTGTGGCTCTTCCACAATTTCAGCTAGTGAGGTCTAATGGTTCTTCTTTTTCACCAACTCAAAGAACAATGGTGAGGGCATCCAGGGCGGATACCTTGTCTCACTGCACTGATGAGACCACTCAGCTTGGGCTACCCAAAGGTCAGTATACCAGGGCTGGGCATGATACTTGGCAAGGGATGGCTAACAAAAAGCAAAGGTCCAAGAAAGCAAAGGGGCAGACGGTCTGCAAACTCCAAGATGGAAAATCAAAGCAGATCGTGATGAAAAAATGATTAAAAAGATATATATATATATATATATATATATATATATATAACTGCTGTTTGTATCAACTATAAATGATCATGATTAAGTAAACATTGCTCCTTAATCATGATCATTTATAGTTGATACTGTACAAACAGCAGTTCTATATATATATATATATATATATATATATATATATATATATATATATATATCTTTTTTAATTATTTTTAATTATTTATTATATATGTGTGACATATTTGTGGAATGTTCTCTTATTTATGATAAATTAATTACACCTTTTATTATATGTGTGAGATATATTTGTGTTATTTATTTAATGTAAACGTACATCATTATTATATATTTATAATCATTTATTATACGTGTGGGATATTTGTGTTACATTTATTTCATGTTACATTTACTTTAGGTATTTGGTATGCAGTATACAAACACATATATATGTAATGTGTGTATAATAATTACTATTTTTTGTCATATCTGTATTGTGTTTTAAAACGTCATTTTATCTGTTTTATAGCCCCTGAAGCAGCCCTGCTGGGCGAAACACGGCCTGTGTCGGGCTGTACTGTATATAA
The DNA here is from genome assembly GCF_901765095.1 of Microcaecilia unicolor. Lineage (NCBI taxonomy): Eukaryota > Metazoa > Chordata > Amphibia > Gymnophiona > Siphonopidae > Microcaecilia > Microcaecilia unicolor. Next base: position 411,025,018 of record NC_044031.1, read on the forward strand.
ATTTTAATATATCTATTAAGAAATTACATTTTTTCATCACGATCTGCTTTGTTAACAAAAAGCAAAGACTCAAAGCAGCAAAACAGGGTTCCATATGTTGAAAGGCCGGGAACTGGCTAGTCTCAGAGCAGCAGGGTTTATGACAAAACAGGGTTGCTGTGTACTACCTGGCCTATTAACCAAAGGGGGAAAAATCTGTCTACTGTAAGATCACTGTTTATGAGAAAGAGCATGATTAATGACTGGGAAAGGGATGAGATGGGTTCATGAGATCTCTAGGAGTCATGGTATGATGGAAGTAATAAACTCCTGAGGCAGCAGTAGCCCGGACAATGAGATTCGGGTTTCAAAATGTGCTCCTGTGACTGGAACCAGTGCAAAACAGCTCCTTTATAATTTTATTTAATTCTCCTACACTAGTTTTCACCCCAATACTGGCACAATGCCCCAAACAAAATAAACAATAGGAAGCTGCAAATGTTAAAAACAAAAGACCCCCCCAAATTGAGAGTTTAGCTTACCAACACATTGCTTTCCAACATGGGCAAAGCACCTGTTGGAGGTTTCAGGTTGAAGAAAAGGAGCCAGATGGTAAGTGAGGATCTAAGGCACATGCTGCTTTGAAATTATTGCTGCAGGGTTTCACAAAACAGGATAAACTTTCAAAGCTGTTTGCTTAATAAAGTAAGCTCTAAAAACAGAAAAGCAATTCCCTCCAGTATTGCTATCAGAAAAATAAATGCAGTACATTGTGTACTATAAAACTGAAATACTCATGTCAAGGTGCAGTCATTAGTACATAAGTACATAAGTGTTGCCATACTGGAACAGACCGAAAGTCCATCAAGCCCAGTATCCTGTTTCCAACAGTGGCCAATTCAGGTCACAAGTACCTGGCAAGATACAAAAAGAGTGCAATACATTTTATACTGCTTATCTTAGAAATAAGCAGTAGATTTTCCCAAGTCCATTTTAATAATGGCTTAGGACTTTTCTTTTAGAAAGCTAACCAAACCTTTTTTTAAACCCCACTAAGCTAACTGCATTTATCACATTCTCTGGCAACAAATTCCAGAGTTTAATTACACATTGAGTGAAGAAATGTTTTCTCCGATTCGTTTTAAATGTATTACTTTGTAGCTTCATTGAATGTCCCCTAGTCCTATTATTTTTGGAAAGAGTAAACAAGTGATTCACTTCTACTCATTCCACTCCACTCATTATTTTATATACCTCTATCATATCTCCCCTCAGCCGTCCTTTCTCCAAGCTGAAGTGCACAAGCCATTTCAGCCTTTCCTCTTGGGGAAGTCGTCCCATCCTCTTTATCATTTTCGTTGCCCTTCTCTGTACCTTTTCTAATTCCACTTCTTTTTTGAGATGTGGTGACCAGAATTACACACAGTATTCAAGATACAAAGGAATTATAACATCCTCATTTTTATTTTCTATTCCTTTCCTAATAATACCTAACATTCTATTTGCTTTCTTTGCCGCCTCAGCACACTTAGCCGAGGGTTTCAAAGTATCATTATTATTATTAGCATTTGTTTTCCTGGTCGGTGACTCCTGACACAGAACCTTGCATCACATAGCTATTGTTCAGATTCCTCTTTCCCACATGCATCATTTTGTACTTCTTCACATTAAATATCATCTGCCATTTGGATGCCCAGTCTCCCAGTCTCATAAGGTCGTCTTTCAATTTTTCACAATCGTCTTGCTATTTAACAATTTTGAATAACCACGTGTCCTTGGCAAATTTAATTACCTCACTAGTTATTCCCATATCTAGATCATTTATACATTTTTTAAAAAGCAGCAGTCCCAACACAGACCCTTGCAGAACCCCACTATCTACCCTTCTCCATTGAGAATATTGACCATGTAACCCTACTTTCTGTTTTCTATCTTTTAACCAGTTTGTAATCCACAATAGAACACTACCTCCTATCCCATGACTTTCCAATTTCCTCTGGAGTCTTTCATGTGGTACTTTGTCAAATGCTTTTTGAAAATATAGATACACAATATTGAGTGGCTCTTTATCCATATGTTTGTTCATCACATGGTTTCCAGTACCATCTCTATGCTGATGACACCCAGCTTTACCTCTCCACTCCCGACATCACAGTCGAAACCCAGGCCAAAGTTTCAGCCTGCCTTTCAGACATCGCTGCCTGGATGTCCAACCGGCATCTGAAACTGAACATGGCAAAGACTGAGCTCCTTGTCTTTCCACCCAAACCCTCTTCTCCTCTTCCCCCACTTTCCGTCTCTGTTGACAACGCCCTCATCCTCCCCGTCTCTTCAGCCCGCAATCTCGGAGTCATTTTCGACTCCTCCCTCTCCTTCTCTGCCCATATCCAGCAGACAGCTAAGACCTGCCGCTTCTTCCTCTTTAATATTAGCAAAATTCACCCATTCCTCTCTGAACAGACCACCCGAACCCTCGTCCACGCGCTCATTACCTCTCGTCTTGACTATTGCAACCTTCTCGCTGGCCTCCCGCTTAGCCACCTATCCCCCCTTCAATCTGTCCAAAATTCCGCCGCACGTCTTATCTACCGCATGAGCCGATACTCTCATATCACCCCTCTCCTCAAGTCGCTTCACTGGCTCCAGATCCGTTACCGTATACAGTTCAAGCTTCTCCTTTTAACCTTCAAATGCACTCAATCTGCAGCCCCCCAGTACCTCTCTACACTCCTCTCCCCATATGTTCCCACCCGTAACCTCTGCTCTCAGGACAAATCACTCCTATCTGTACCCTTCTCCACCACCGCTAACTCCAGACTCCGCCCCTTCTGCCTCGCATCACCTTATGCCTGGAACAGACTTCCCGAGCCCATACGCCATGCGCCCTCCCTGCCCATTTTCAAGTCCTTACTCAAAGCCCATCTCTTCTCCCTTGCTTTTGGTGCCTAACCACCTTCCCCACTCATGATACATACACTGACTACATAGTTTACCTTTAGATTGTAAGCTCTCTTGAGCAGGGACTGTACTTCCCCATGTTTAAACTTGTACAGCGCTGCGTAACCCTGGCAGTGCTATAGAAATGCTAAGTAGTAGTAGTAGTTAAAGAAATGTAGTAGATTGGTGAGGTAAGATTTCCCTTCACTAAATCCATGTTGGCTTTGTCTCATTAATCCATGCTTTTAAATATGCTCTGTAATTTTATTCTTTATCATAGTCTCTACCATTTTGGCCAGCACCGACATCAGGCTCTTCCTGGATCACCTCTGGAACCCTTTTAAAAAATTGGTGTTACATTGGCCACCCTCCAATCTTCCAGTACCATGCTTGATTTTAAAGATAAATTGCATATTACAATAGGTCTGCAAGTTAATTTTTCAATTCTTCAATGCTCTGGAATTTATACCATCCAGTCCTGGCGATTTGCTACTCTTCAATTTGTCAAATTGCCCCATTACATCTTCCAGGTTTACAGATTTGATTCAGTTTCTCTGGCTCGTCAGCATTGAATACCATTTCTGGCACTGGTATTTCTCCCACATCTTGGTGAAGACTGAAGCAAATAATTCATTTAATCCCTCTGCTATGGCCTTGTCTTCCCTGAGTGTCCCTTTTACCCATTGGTCATCTAGCGGTCCAACCAATTCTTTTGCTGGATTCTTACTTTTAATATACCTAAAAAAAAAAATTTTACTATTTTTTTTTCTCCAGCGCAATCTTCTTTTCATACTCTCTTTGCCTTCCTTGTTCGCAGTTTGCATTTGAGTGTCCATTCTTTATGCAGTTTTCTATTATTTTCACTTGGATCAGACTTCCATGTTCTGAAGAATTTTCTTTTCAGTCTAATAGCTTCCTTCACCTCACTTTTTAACCATGCCAGCTGTCGTTTGGTCTTCCTTCCTCCTTTTTTAATACATGGAATATATTTGGCCTGGGCTTCCAGAATGGTATTTATGAACAGTATCCATGCCAGATGTAAATTTTTGACCTCTGCATTTTTTTCACCGTTCTTCTCATTTTATCATAGTCTCCTTTTTAAAAGTTAAATGCTAATGTATTGGATTTCCTTTGTGTACTTACTCCAGAGCTTATATCAAATCTGATTATGTTATGATCACTGTTCATAAAGAGGCCCCAGTACCATTACCTCCGTCACCAGATCATTCGCTCCACTAAGGACTAGGTCTAGAATTTTTCCTACTCTTGTTGGCTCCTGAGCCAGCTGCTCCATAAAGCAGTCCTTGATTCCATCAAGGAATGTCACCTTGCTAGCATGTACTGATGTTACATTTATCCAGTCAATATCGGGGTAATTGAAATCACCCATTATTAATCCCCTGGTTTGTTAGCCTCCCTAATTTCTGTTAACATTTCTACATCTGTTTCTTCATCCTGGCCAGGTGGGCGAAAGTATGCTCCTATCACTATCCTTTTCCCCTTTACACATGGAATTTCAATCCATAGGGATTCCAAGATGTGTTTTGTTTCCTGCAGAATTTTCAATCTATTTGATTCAAGGCTCTCCTTAATATACAATGCTACCCCTCCACCAACTCAATCAACCCCATCACTGCGATATAATTTATATCCTGGTGTGACAGTGTCCCACTGATTATCCTCCTTCCACCAGGTGTCAGAAATGCCTACTATATCTATTTTTTAATTTAGTACAATCTATTCTAACTCTCCCATTTTATTTCTTAGGCTTCTGGCATTCTCATATAGACATTTCAAACTATATTTGTTGTTCCTATTTACATCTTGATTAGCAGTTGACAGTGATAATGTGCAATCTTGAAAATCTGTCTGCTTTTTATTTAAAGTCACTTCGCTTGCAATAAAGAATTGATTCTTTATAGACATCTCCTCCGGTTTTTAGAAGAGCCTACCTTTCCTACTTCTGCAACCTTTTACGTAGGAACCAGTGTACCTCTACCCCTTTGGGGTGGTTTTCTTTGCTTGTTTTATTTAAAGTCACTTGGTCTACTATGCTCTCTATTGCAACCTCACTATTGGGATTCCCTATCTTCCCTGTTTTGGTGATATCTTTAAAAGATACCTTATTCTGAACCATGCGCTTTTGAGTGACTATCAGCTTTCCCCCAGTTTCTAGTTTAAAAGCTGCTCTATCTCCCTTTTACATGCCGATGCCAGCAGCCTGGTCCCACCCTGGTTAAGGTGGAGCCCATTCTTTTGGAATAGGCTCCCCCTTCCCCAGAATGCTGCCTAGTTCCTAACAAATCTAAAACCCTTTTCCCTGCACCATCATCTCATCCATGCATTGAGACTCTGGAGCTCTGCCTGTTTCTTGTGCCCTGCACTTGGAACGGAGATCTCTGCCTGTTTCTTGGGCCCTGTATGTGGAACGGGGAGCATTTCTGAAAATGCTACCCTGGAGGATCTGGATTTCAGCTTTCTACCTAGGAGCCTAAATTTGGCTTCCAGAACCTCCCTCCCATATTTTCCTATGTCATTGGTACCTACATGTACCAAGGCAGTCAGCTTCTCCCCAGCACTATCTAAAATCCTATCTAGGTGATGTGAGAGATCCACCATCTTCGCACCAGGCAGGCTGGTCTACTTTCACCAGCCATCCATCTATGTATATGCCTAATAATCGAATCACCAACTACAACAGCCATCCTAACCCTTCCCTCATAGGCAGAAAATCCTGGAGACACATGCTCAGTATGAGAGCATATTGCATCCCCTGGTGGGCTGGTCCTGGCTACAGGATTATTTCCAACTTCACCAGGGTGATGCTCTCCATTAGGAGGCCTCCCTCCTCCAAGGCAGCACAGGGGCTTCCAGACTGGAAGTGGGACGTCTCTACAACATCCCTGTAGGCCTCCTCTATGTAACTCTTTGTCTTCCTCAGCTCCTCCAAGTTTGCTACTCTAGCCTGAAGAGAATGGACTCGCTCTCTGAGAGCTAGGAGCTCTTTGCATTGAGCACACACATATAACCTGTCTTCAACTGGGAGATAATCATACATGTGATACTCAGTGCAAAAGACTGGATAGCACCCCTCTCACTGCTGGACTGCTCTCTGCATCTTAGTATTATAGAGTTGTTTAATTGAAACTTCTTCAGGTACTAGGAATATTAGATGAATATAAGGAACCTTAAGATTATATAGTATAATGTGTAATTTATTTAGTGTTTCCTTCCCAGAAACTAATTAAATGTAATTAAAACTAATTAAAATATAATTAAAATTGTAAAGAAAACACTCCTCTTATTATCGTAATTAGAATAATGACTATAAATGAAGGGTTGTGCTAGGGATGGTTGGGAGCTGGGGAGGGGGTGGGAATAAAAATTTTACTATGTTCTGCTGTGCCTGTTAGAGGCTATCTGCTAATGCTGTGGTACAAAGTTCAAGTTTTAAAACTAGGGGGGGGGGGGGAGGGAATAGAGACTAGTTGATAAAGTTTGCTTTTTCTTTTCTTTTTGATTTATTCTGCCTATCAATAACATACAATTCCTCCTTTAAACCCCAATCTTTAAGTCCTCAAATCACAGAGCAAAATAATGTTCTCTTACCAGAGAAATGTCCTCTTCTCTCAGAACTCCGCAGTCCTTGTCTTCAGCTTCAATGCATTCATAGTTGTGCATGACCCAACTCACGGGTGGGTGCTGTACTCACTTTTAACATCTTCATATCCATGTTGCAGTTCTTTTATAACAATGCAAGATCATAGGTATGCTTGGAGGAGAGCTTACACCAAGAAGGACTGAATCATATATTGCAGAGAAATATGCAAACTATTGCCCTTAAGAACATAAGAATATAAGCGTTGCTATACTGGGACAGACCAAAAGTCCATCAAGCCCATAATCCTGTTTCCAACAATGGCCAATCCAGGTCACAAGTACCTGGCAAGATCCCTTTTCATCTAGAGGGTCAGTCAAGTAAAAGAGAGCATGAGAGAAATACTTATCTGGGAGAGGCATGAGATGTTGAAAGAGAGATGCACTATGCATGCACCTTACACATCTGCTATGTAATGGTTGTCTTGCATAAGGGGCTAGGGCCATGCTGGCAAGAGATTGACAGCTGGAACAGGGAGCACTGCAACCACGGAACCTTGCAGTTGGTTGAGATGTCCACAGACGCACTGAGTCTGCTCTTTGCTACTTCTTGCTCCTCTACCTGGATGCTGGGAGTAGGAACTAGGGCAGAGATTAAATGGGTATGCTAGGTGAGCAGTGCCTTGCTTGCTCCTCTAGCTATAGACCCCTTGTCCCACCAACCAGCATGATTTGTTTGAGAATAAAAATTAAATATTCTTCTTGCTTCCTTAGAGAAATACCCACATCAGCAGATCCTATTCTAAAATACTAGGAGAACTTCAGATATCCCAACCTGGACATCTTAATTCCAACTTGTACTTCCTTTCTAATATTAGCCTCTTAATGATGGATCCTCAGGGCTGTGTGGTGGTTAAGAAGACTGGTCAGGCATTCAAGGTATGTGTTACTTCAAGATAGTAATTCAGGCAATCAATAAGTTCAACCTAGACTATTATAACTCCCTTTATTAAGGTCTACCAAAAAAAAAAAGACAACAACAACAAAACCTGTTGGTTCAGAATACTGTTGCTAAGATGATTATGATAAAAGCAAGGTGAGAGGGGGTTACTCCTCTCCTGGTGGCTTTACACTGTCTTCTTTTAGATTTAACAATAGATCATTTAACAATTTAAGATCATTTGATTTTTAGACTTATTAATGGATAGGCCCTTCATTATCTGGGTTCTCAGTTCCAATTGTACTTTCATCAGAAGTTTTGCAATCAAGTCAGAAAACGAATTTTCTATCAGTTCATAATTCTTGCAAACAATTCAGGATAGGCATTATTGGGTTCAACCCTAGGACTCTGGAACTTAAAGTATCATCAGATTATATAAGTTTTAGATGCAAACTGAAGACATTTTTTCTGAAAAGATGAGAAGATTTTGATTTGTTTTTAAGATTTTCAGTAAGATACTTTTGTGCATTTATGATCCTGTTAATACTTTTATACTAGTTGGTATTTTATAAGGGTCCATTTATGTGTGTAAATTAGTATTGTTACCAGCAAAAGTGGCTTATAAAATGACCCTCTTAAAGTGTAGAGTATATTGTGTAGATAATACATTTTGAAATGTATTTTTCAAACAGCAGAATGTGATAAAAGTACAAAGATCTACTTTTGCATGGTGCTGCATTTTCAACAGAAGACACAGTTCATCATCCACTCCTTTGTTCCTGAGGGTAGTCTGCAGCAAAGACACTATTTGAGTAGGAGTCCTTCCTTAAACAATCTGCACCATCTTTTCACCTTCTGTGTTACTATAAGGCTCATTTTAGAAAGAGGACGCCCATCTTTCGACACAAATCGGAAGATGGGCGTCCTTCTCACAGAGTCGCCCAAATTGGCATAATCGAAAGCCAATTTTCGGCGTCCCCAACTGCTTTCCATCTCGGGGATGACCAAAGTTCACAGGGGCATGTTGGAGGTGTAGCGAAGGTGGGACTTGGGCGTGCCTAACACATAGGCATCCTCGACCCATAATGGAAAAAAAAGGGCGTCCCTGACGAGCACTTGGACGACTTTACCTAGTCCTGTTTTTCTTACGACCAAGCCACAAAAAGGTACCCAAACTGACCAGATGACCACCAGAGAGAATCGGGGATCACATCCCCTTACTCTCCTAATGGTCACTAACCCCCTCCCACCCTCAAAAAACATCTTTAAAAATATTTTGTGCCAGCCTCTATACCAGACTCAAATGTCATACTCAGGTCCATCACAGCAGTATGTAGGTCCCTGGAGCAGTTTTAGTGGGTGCAGTGCACTTCAGGCAGGCAGACCCAGGCCCATCCCCCACTACCTGTTACACTTGTGGTGGTAAATGTGAGCCCTCCAAAACCCACCAGAAACTCACTGTACTCACATCTAGATGCCCCCCTTTACCCGTATGGGCTATGGTAGTGGTGTACAGTTGGGGGTAGTGGGGTTTGGGGGGGGGTTGGGGGCTCAGCACACAAAGCAAGGGAGCTATGTACAAGGGAGCAATTTATGAAGTCCACTGCAGTGTCCCCTAGGGTGCCCGGTTGGTGTCCTGGCATGTGAGGGGGACCAGTGCACTATGAATGCTGGCTCCTCCTATGACCAAAGGGCTTGCATTTGGTCATTTCTGAGATGGGTGTCCTTGGTTTCCATAATCGCCAAAAATCAGAAACTACCAAGCCTAGGGATGACCATCTCTAAGGATGACCTAAATGTCAAGATTTGGGCGTCCCCGACCGTATTATCGAAACGAAAGATAGACGTCCATCTTGTTTCGATAATATGCATTTCCCCGCCCCTTCACCGGGACGTTTTGCGAGGACATCCTCAGCAAAGCTTGGGCGTCCCTTTCGATTATGCCCCTCTTTATGTAATGTATGATCCTTTGCACAGTACTGCAATAGATGTGGGTCTTTTCTCCCTTCCAAGGCAGTGTGATTACAGGGCATTTGTTGATTTGGTAACCCACATGGAATTTATTTAGAGGCTTTGAGATGGATAGATGAAGGACTTAGTTCAGTCCACAGGCATGCTTGGCAGCATCTGACTACCTTAGACATGTTGATGCAGGGCCTGAATTGTTCTCTAGTCCACTATTGTGACAGCAAAAATCCCCTACTCTTTTCAGGAGAAGAGAGTTTAGTGGTCATGTTCTTTCTCTGGCAGTGGCGTGCCAAGGGCGGGGCAGTGGGGGCGGTCCGCCCCAGATGTCAGCACGGGGGGGGGGGGGGTGCTCTGCTCCCACTGCTCCTGACCCAAAGACCACTGGCACCTTCAGTCCCCAGTCCCCACCTGCATACCCTCAGCTCCCACAACAGCCCCTTTCTCTCTGCCACCCAGCCCCCTGCATTTTAAAAACCTCAGAATCGGCGGTGCAGCGCCTCATGTCTGAAAGAAGCAGATCACTTCGTCTTCGGGCCTTCCCTCTCTGTGTCCCGCCCTCACGGAAATTACAGCAGAGGAGGGCGGGACACAATGAGGGAAGGCCCAAGAACGAGGCGATCTGCTTCTGTCACAGGTAGATGCGAGGCGCTGCACTGCAGATTCCGAGATTTTTAAAATGCAAGGGGCTGGGTGGCAGAGAGAAGGGGGCTGTCAAGGGAGCTGAGGTTAGGCAGATGGGGACTGGGTCAGGGGGCTCAGATGGGAGAAGGGGGCTACAGCTGGAACTAGGGTCTGAGAAGGGGGCAGGAGGGAGAATGGGGCCATGCCTGGGGTAGAGGCAGGTGAGTCTGGGGCTGATGAGAGAATGGGCTGGGGCTGAAAAGGGGGGCCATAATGCAAGGCAGGTGGATTAAGGGGGCTGGAACTGGGGGCTGAAAAAGAGGGTAGGTGGGATAAGGGGGCTAGTACTGGAACTGGGGGCTGAAAAGGGGTAGGGGCTGAAACTGTGGGGACTAGGGGCTGAAAAGGGGACAGGGAGAAAATGGCTGGGGCTGAAGCTCGGGACTGGTGGGAGAAAAGGGCTGGGGCTGAAACTAGGAGCTGAAATTGGGGACTGGTGGGATAGTGGGGCTAGAACTGGGGGCTAAAAAAGGGGGCAGGTGGAGAAGTGGACTGGGGCTAGAACTGGGGGCAGGTGGAATAATGGGGCTGGAACTGGGGGCTGAAAAGAGGGGGCAGAGAGAGAGGGAGGGGACAGATCCTGGATGGGAGAGAGAGGGAGGGCAGACCCTGGATGCTGGATGGATGGATGGGCGAGAGAGGGCAAATGGTGGATGGAAGAGGCAGAGAGAAAGGACAGACTGGATGGAAGGGGGAGAGAGAGAAGACAGTGGTTGGAAGGGGATGATGGCAGACAGGGGTAGATAGTGGATAGAAGGGGCAGAGATAGAGAGCAGACACTAGATGGAAGGGAGAGAGAGGTCAAATAGTGGTTGGAAGGGGCAGAGAGAGAGAGAGGGCAGATGGTGGATGGAGGGGATAGGAGAGAGAGGACAGACACTGGATGGCAGGGGCAGGGAGAGAGCGAAGGCAGACACTGGATGGCAGGGAGAGAGCGAAGGCAGATGCTGGATGGAAGGGAGAGTGAAGAAAAGATGAGGAAAGCAGAAACCAGAGACAGCAAACTGTAAATAAAATATTTTTGTTTTTTTGCTTTAGGATAAAGTAGTATTGTAGCTGTGTTAATAGATGTTTATAATAGAACATGGAAATAAGGTTTTTATTTGACTAATTTTAATACATTTTGACTAACTTTTGGAGAACAAAACCCCCTTCCTCAGGTCAGGATAGGATATTGTATCAGCAGTATTCAGTATTGACCTGAGAAAGGAGGTTTTGGCCTCTGAAAGCTAAATGTACTAGTCCAATAAAATGGTATTATTTTATTTTCTATATTTGTTTTATTTCTATTTGTTAATTTGTAAAGTGGTGATTGGTATTTGTTAGATTTTTCAAATTTGCATCTGCTGTCTTTATATTTTGCACAGTACTACGGGACATTTTCTGTTTCTGTGGTGTGTTGCATTGTGTGCAGAATCTGGCATCTTGGCATAGGAGCCAACTTTTCAAAATGATTGGGGGTGTTTAATTTTTTTTTTTACAGGTGGTGCATTTGTCCCCCTCCCCTCGCCCCCCTCTCCTCAGAGTTCCAGGCCCCCTCCCTCTCCTCAGAGTTCCAGCCCCCCTCTCCTCAGAGTTCCAGACCCCATTCCCTCCCTCCCTCCCTCCCTCCTTCCTCAGAGTTCCAGACCCTCCTTCCTCCCTCCGAGTTCCAGCCCCTCCCTCCCTCTGACTCAAGTTCCAGCCTGACCTCTTCTCCCACTCCCACAACAGTCCTTCGCCTGCCCCTCGCCTTCCTGCATGCCGCCCATAACTTAAAAGTCATCTTACCGGGGTCCCAGCAGCAGCAGTAATGAAAGGCGAGCACGAGCAGGCTCAGCGAGTCAGCATTAAGTTCAGCCTGCCTTCCATTCTCGTTGCTCTCAGCTTTGCCTTTGGTCCCGCCCTCATTTCCTGTTTCCGCAAGGGAGGGACCAGAGGCAGAGCTGAGAGCAACGAGAAGGGAAGGCAGGCTGAAGCGCCGACTCACAGAGCCTGCTCGTGCTCGCCTTTCACTACTGCTGCCGCCAGGATGACTTTTAAGTTATGGGCGGCATGCAGGAAGGCAAGGGGCAGGCGAAGGACTGTTGTGGGAGTGGGAGAAGAGGTCGGGCAGCGGGCTGGCTCCTGAGGAACTTCCGGTTCCGGCGGGGAAATATTGGGGGTGCTCGAGCACCCACAGCACCCATGGAGTCGGCGCCAATGCATCTTGGGGGTTCAGTTTAATTTTTGTCTAAATAGAAAGTTTATGGTTTCTTATTCTATAGTGGATTAGGGTGTATCGATGTCTGTGAAAAAGACATGACTTTCAGTTGGCATTGACTGTGCAGGATCAATGATCTGTACTATGCTGGCTGGTTTCGTTTTACAATAGGTGAATTGATGTTCTAGTGCTCATTGCAGTATTTAAGATGCTTTCCTTTTCCTTGTGTGACTCTTAGAAATTATTGCTTATGGTATGGGAGAATTGCTTTATGGGTCCCGAGTGTTTTGTATTCTTGGTATGCCTAGTACTGGATTTTGGAGGCGGTGTTAAAAAATGACTGGCCCTGGGTGTCAAATACCCTAGGTACGCCACTGTTCTCTGGTGAACACTTCACCAGTGAAACTGGAACTTATCCCATGAGAGTTTCTGTAATCATAAGAACATAACATAAGAACATAAGAGTAGCTATACTGGGTCAGACCAATGGTCCATCTAGCCCAGTATCCTGTTTTCCAAACACTGGCCAAGCCAGGTCACAAGTAAACCTATGCAACACACTACCACAGAACACCACTGACATAGAGAAATTCATTGAATGCCTCGACCCAGCCCTCGATGAACACCCAGCGGACCGAACCTGGACAAACTTTGCCCTCCTCACCCCCGAAACAGTCACCCAGGCGATAAACAGATTTGACAAGACTCATTGTAAATTGGACCCTGCCCCAGCTACTTAATAAAATCCGCTCCTCAACACTTCATAATAGATCTCACATCCCACCTAAACTACCTGCTTCAACACGGCCTCTTCCCCAAAGAAAACGGAAATATCCTACTTACCCCTATACCGAAAGATACAAAGAAAAAAATCAAACTAAATCACCAACTACCGACCGGTAGCATCCATCCCACTGGTAATCAAACTGATGGAAAGCATGGTAACCAAACAACTTACCGACTACCTAAACAAATTTTCAAACCTATATCAATCAAAATCTGGATTTTGCTCTAACCACAGCACCGAAACAGTACTAATTACCCTCCTAACCAAATTCAAACAAGAAATCGCAGCAGGCAACAGCCTACTTCTCCTACAATTCGACATGTCAAGCGCGTTCGATATGGTTAACCATAAAATACCACTAAACATCTTAGACTACTTCGGGATTGGTGGAAGTGTACTCAGCAGGATCAAGGGCTTCCTAACCACCAGAACTTATCAAGTCAAATCAAAATCGAACATATCACCACCATGGAATACAGACTGCGGCGTACCTCAAGGATCACCACTATCACCGATCCTATTCAACCTAATGATGACCCCACTAGCCACATCCCATTCCAACCAAGGACTTAACCCCTACATTTACGCAGACGATGTCATGATATACATCCCCTTCAAACACAACCCAATAGAAATCATCAACGATACCAAACTCAGCCTGCAAATCATAAACACATGGGCAGATGCATTCCAACTGAACCTAAATGCAGAGAAAACACACTGTCTCATCCTCACATCCCAATACAATACCAACAAACCCAACAATATTAAAACCCCAGACTACACCCTCCCTGTTTCTGACAACTTAAAAATTCTTGGAGTTACCATTGACCGAAACCTCACGCTAGAAACCCAATCGAAAAATACAACAAGGAAAATGTTCCAATCAGTGTGGAAACTCAAACGAATAAAACCTTTCTTCCCGAGGGCAATATTCTGCGAATTGGTACAATCAATGGTACTAACATCACCTAGACTATTATTATTATTATTTATTACATTTGTATTGTAATGCAATCTACGCGGGATGTAAAGAACAAATCATAAAGAAACTCCAAACTGCTCAAAACACCGCAGCCAGACTGATTTTTGGAAAAACGAAATACGCAAAACCCCTACGCGAAAAACTACATTGGCTCCTGATCAAAGAATGGATTGCCTTCAAAATCTGTACTCTAGTGCATAAAATCATCTATGGTGAGACCCCGGGATACATGACAGACCTCATTGACCTTCCAGCCAGAAACACTACAAGATCAACACGCACATACCTAAACCTACACCACCCAAGCTGCAAAAGAATTAAATACAAATCAACCTATGCATATAGCTTCTCCTTTATAAGCACATAACTATGGAACGCACTACTAAACACCTTGAAAACAATGCACGACCTATCAAACTTTCGGAAATCACTAAAAACTAACATTCAAAAAGGCATACCCTGCTGACCCTACTTAAATGCCTCGATCCCACAACACAATGAAACTAAGACTCGAACTGATCACAACTCAACCCTTCCTTCTTATTCCCTGATGTGTCTATCCTACATGAACCTTTTACATTGTCACTCTGTATCTGCTACACCAGAACTGGCGATCGCCATCACGGTTATTATGTAAGCCACATTGAGCCTGCAAATAGGTGGGCAAATGTGGGATACAAATGCAATAAATAAATAAATACCTGGCAGAAACCCAAACTGTGTCAACATTCCATACTACAAATCCCAGGGCAAGCAGTTGCTTCCCATGTCTGCCTCAATAGCAGACTGTGGACTTTTCCTCCAGGAATTTATCCAAACCCAAATACGCTAACCGCTGTTACCACATCCTCCAGCAAAGAGTTCCAGAACTTAACTATTCGTTGTGTGAAAAAATATTTCCTCCTATTTGTTTTAAAAGTATTTCCATGTAACTTCCTTGAGTGTCTCCTAGTCTTTGTACTTTTGGAACAAGTGAAAAATCGATTTACTTCTACTTGTTGTACACCACTCAGGATTTTGTAGACCTCAATCATATCTCCCCTCATCCGTCTCTTTTCCAAGCTGAAGAGCCCTACCCTCTTTAACCTTTCCTCATATTAGAGGAGTTCCAACCCCTTTATCATTTTGGTCGCTCTTCTTTGAACCTTTTCTAATTCCGCTATAGGTTTTTTGAGATATGGCGACCAGAACTGAACGCAATACTCAAGGTTCGGTTACACCATGGAGCAATACAAAGGCATTATAGTATTTTCGGTCTTATTCACCATCCCTTTCTAAAGACCAGCTCATGCTCTTTTCATAAGAAGCATCATCAACGATAAATGTGATTATCAAGTATACGTATCAAGACTCCAAAGTCAGGTACGTATGTGCCGAAACATGGTTCTATGTTGAGTAAGTTTTAATAAACAGCTATAATTCCATTCCAGCATCCTGAGTCCATTTTAGAAGAACCTGATCCAGTTCCCACTCCTTATTCCTTGATTCTATCCACCTCGTGGAATCGTTGTGTTCTTTCCACTTTTTGTGGTTGTTTTGCACTAGAAGTCAAAAATCCTTTAAACCAGTTCAGCTCTTTCTGTCTTATCCCAAAGTTACTTAGTACGCCAATAGTAACTGATGATCCATGACATCAAAAGCACTGGATAGATCAAATTGAAGAATGAAAGGGCTCTTACCTTCTGCAAATAGTACACCCAAGACTGCTTTCTGACCTATGCAAATGAGGCCTCACAACTCTCTACATATGGTGTTGCATCCTGCTACATTCCCATGGGCTGTTCCATGAAGAGGAGGAGAGAGAGGAAGGGCTGAAACTAGAACTGGGGTGGGGAGGATTGGTAAAGGAGGAGGGATAGGTGATGGGGGAAGATTGAACCCTTCTCTTAGGCCCCTCCCCACCTAGCACACATTCCCTTTCTCACATATTCACGTACTGCAATGCAAATCCTGTTTTCCTCTCTGTCTCATACCCTTACACCTATCCATTCTTTCACACACATCTAGCCCTTAGCGTTTACCCTCACTTCCATCCACACCTCTACCACACAGCAAGCCAGTCACACCCAGCTCCTACGTCCTCCAGCTAACCCTCATCCACAAGCCAGACAGCCCACCAGCAAGCTAGCTGGTGATTTCCTAACCCCCACCCCCCTTAGCTAGCAGGTCAGTCACCCGTCCAGCCTCTATACCCTCCAGGTAGCTCTCACTACATATGCCAGTCAATCTCCCCTTCCCCTGCTCCACTAAGCCAGTCAGCCACCTGCCAGCTAGCCCTCACCACCCAGAAAGTCAATCAGCCACCCACCCACCCCCTAGTCTCTACCCACCCCATAGTCTCTACCTCTGCATGCCAGTCAGCATTCTCCCTATTGCCCCCTCACCCATCTAGAGATGCCTGAAAATGAAAGGAAAATAACAATGCACTATATGATTATACTGCTAGCTTGCATGATGTTCCAATTAATCTAGAGCTGCTGGATAGGATTTCTCTTTATGTTATCACTCACCTAGCAGTTTGTGGCCATCACTGGAACAGGAATTTCTTCTTCTCTGGCTCTTTGTGAGCTTGAGCTCTGTGGTGCAGGAGCTCACATTTTGGCCTCCAATGTGAAAGTTCTTGCACCACATGGCACAGACATATGCAGAGCCACTTAAAGCAAAATTCTATATATGGTGCCGAACATTAAGCATCACGTCTTACGAGTTTTCTGTGCAGAAAAGCGTTCTAATGGATGCAAGGCACTGAAACGGGGCAGAAATGGCAGATCTGTGTGAAAATTCATGTGCCCATTTATAGGACAGTGCCTACGTATTTCCATGCGGGTTTGCAAATGGGACGTGGCCATGGGAGGGGCATGGGTGGGTCATGGGCATTCCCTTAAAAAGTGCGCAGTGTTATAGAGTAGAGCGGATCCACGCCCAGCTTCCACACTAGGATTTACACTTGGTTTCAGTTTGTATAACTCCTTGCACCCAAAGTTGGGTGTGGATCTTGGCGCTATCCGCTATTCTTTACAGGGCGCTGATCTGGAAATGCCTGTTGTAGAATACCATACAGTGCCGATTTTTTTTTTTTGGCACTGAATTTTGAGTGCTATTTACTGAATCCAGTCCTTAGTGTAGACAAGAAGAAGTTGTTGCTTCAGCAGCAGTGACTGCAAAAAACAACCAACTACAACAATAACAACAACAACAACAAAAAGAACATAAGAATTGTCATACTGGGTCAGATCAAAGGTCTATCAAGTCCAACATCCCATTTCTAATGGTAGCCAATCCAGGTCACAAGTACCTGGCAGGACTCTAAAAAAGATTCCATGCTACTTACCCCTAGGTATAAGCAGTGGCTTTCTCCAGATCTATCTTAATAATGGTTTATGGACTTTTCCTCCAGGAATTTTGTTTTTGAAATCATCTTTATTAACAACGTAAGAATCCACAATTCATGATCAAGAAGGTTCTGTTTTGGGTATAACCATTATGCAACCCACAAAACCCGCATACCCCTCTCCCAAAACTAACACAACAACCCCTCAAACTTGGTGTTTTCTTATCTAAGTCTAAAGGGCACCCTGAGGGTGGGTCCAAACAACATCAAGAGTTGAAAGTCCAACTCTGAACTCGGTGAGGCATGATGGCCCAGAAAGGCTCCCAGAAATGGCGCGCACTAGAGCTGGGAACTACCGCTGGGCTCTTGTGGTAGCCCAGGGGTAGCTCTGGAGTGGTGCAAGGCAAGTCAATTGGTGTACACCAACCCTTTAGTAAAAGGGCCCCATAATGCATTGGTTTTGTCAAAAAAACTCATTAAGCTGTAACAGGAAAGTCCTGTCTGTCAATTTGGCTCAAATGTAATGCTAGAGACTAGATGATAAACAGCGGAGTTCAGAATTACATGCACATACAGTTACAATTCTTATATTCCACTTTAACCCTATATAGGGGCCTTTTTACTAATGGCTATCTGCTCTTCCACTTATTAATAACAACTGTAATTTTTGAGGTATTGTCTCGGCCTCTTCCCTGTTTTTAGTACTCGACCTCTAAACTGCTTAGAACTAACAAAGGTACAAGCTGTCTAGAAATCTCAAATAAAGTAAAATAAGCTGTGGTAAAAAGTGGCCTGCGCTAGTTTGGAAGTGTGAAAATAGCACACGCTGGGCCATTTTTTACCATGCTGGGTAAAAAGGCTTTTTTTAATGAGGCAGTAAATGGCCGTGCACTAATATTAAAAGTAGCATGCAGCTATTTAATGCCTGAGCACTTACCGCCACCTATTTACTTGGCGGTAAAGGCTCACGCGCTACTCGTGCAGTAATCAGTCAGCGCACGGCACTGTGGCCGCACTGCCGATTGCCGCCAGGAATGCCCCTGCAGTACAAAGTAGAAAATTATTTTCTACCACAGGAAAGAGCGCTACCCTGGTGATAGTGTCGATTTAGGACGTTCTACCCGCACATTAGCCCTACTGCGGCTTAGTAAAAGGGCCTCATAGTTCTAAGCAGATTACAGCAAGAGTACTAGATCACATATCTAGGATCATATATCTAAAATTATACATAAATGTATTCATTATTAACAGTACACAAAATGTACTTCTGAAATAGATAAGTTTTAATCGCTTTATTAAAGTCAAAATTGGATGAAGATCTAATACTATTTGGAAGCGACAACCAAAGAGTTGCCGCTGGATAAGAGAATACTGTTTGAAATCATTTCCAGTATTGCACACCCTTAGGACTAAGAAATGCTAACATGCTTCTACTGGAAGCCAATGAGTAGTTAAATACAATGGAGTAATATGGGTAGAGATTTTCAAAGAAAAAATCAAGCAAATCACAGTATTTTGTATTGTTTATAGTCGCTTCAAGAAGCTCTTCGACACCCCCAAGGAAACTATGTTGCCATAATCCAATTTTCCCAGAACTAATGACTGAACAACTAATTTAAACTGCTCCTGACTAAGACATTTTCTAATTCTTCTTGATTTCTGCATTACCCAGAAAAATCCCTTTCTTAAGTGATTTATTTGTTCCTCCAAAGTTTACTTGCAGTCAATAATAAGGGCTTCTTTTACTAAACAGTGCTATCGATTCCCGCACGGCAAATGAAAGGAAGCCCATTCAGTTCCTATGAGCTTCCTCTCATTTACTGCGCTAGGAATTGCTAGCACAGTTTTGTAAAAGAGGCCCTAAGATTTTAATTGATCTTTCCAAGGTATATGTTATCTACTATAAGTATAGGCTTATCAACTTTAACGTTATTGCCAATCAACAAAAATTTAGTCTTCTCCTTATTAAGTTGCAAACAATTCTTCCTTATCCAGGCACCAATAAAAGACACATACATCTCAAGAAAGATATAGTAGAACTAGAAAAGGTGCAGCGAAAGGCGACAAAAATGATAGCGGGGATGGGATGGCTTCCCTATGAAGAAAGACTAAGGAGGCTAGGGCTTTTCAGCTTGGAGAAGAGACGGCTGAGGGGAGACATGATAGAGGTATATAAAATAATGAGTGGGGTGGAACAGGTGGATGTGAAGCATCTGTTCACGCTTTCCAAAAATACTAGGACTAGGGGGCATACGATGAAACTACAGTGTAGTAAATTTAAAACAAATAGGAGAAAATGTTACTTCACCCAACGCGTAATTAAACCCTGGAATCCGTTGCCAGAGAACGTAGTGAAGGCAGTTAGCTTGGCAGAGTTTAAAAAGGGGTTGGATGGTTTCCTAAAGGACAAGTCCATAGACTGCTACTAAATGGACTTGGGAAAAATCCACAATTTCGGGAATAACTTGTATAAAATATTTGTACGTTTGGGTAGCTTGCCAGGTGACCTTGACCTGGATTGGCCACTGTCGGGGACAGAATGCTGGGCTCGATGGACCTTTCGTCTTTTCCCAGTATGGCATTACTTATGTACTTATGGACACTGAGATACTTTTAGTAAGATATCCACTAAATTTGACTGGACCGTGAACAAAATCGTATGTCATCGGCATATGTATATAAGCCTGGTAGCCAAACTTTTCATTTGAATACCCCAGTGATGACCATACATTAAATAAAAGCAGTGATAATGGAGAGCCTTGAGAGACCCCACAACCAAGTGACCAACTTTGTGAAAGCTCACCTCGCATTTTGACCAAATAAGATCTGTGAGAAAGGAAACCTTTGAACCAATCCAATACTGTCTAATTTTTGTAAAAGTTTATCATGAACATCTAAATCAAATGTGCTTGACAAATACCCATCTGCATTATTAAAACATGATCACCATAACTAATAATTTGCTTAACTTGTGTGATCAATGTACATAACAATGTACTTTAAAGAATTACCCTGTGAATTTCATCTGCCATTTGGGTGCCCAGTCTTCTAGTCTTCCACAATCCTAATGCAATTTAATTATACTTTGAATAATTTTGCATTGTCTGCAAATTTGATTACTTCACTCATGGTTCCCATTTCCTGAACATATATAAATGTGTTAAAAAGCACCAGTCCCAGTACAGATTCCTCTGATCTCCACTATTCACCTTTCTCTATTGAGAGAATTGTCTATTTACTCCTTCTTTCTTTTCTATCTTTTAACCAGTTCCCAATCCACAATAGGACATTGCCTCCTATCTCATGGCTTTATGATTTTCTCGGAAGTCTGTCATTAGGGACTTTGTCAAAACCTCTATGAAAATCTAGATAAATTATATCAACGGGCTCAGCTTAATTCACTTGATTATTCACGCCTTCAAAAAATGTAGCAGATCAGTGAGGCAAGATTTCCCTTGGCTAAATCCATGTTGACACTATCCCATTATACCATTTCTATCTATGTGTTCAGCATAAAAATCCCAGACACCAGATGAAAAATTCTAGTCACCATGGCAACCAGGCACCTGGGATTTGTCCAGTCCTGCCATAATGTATAATAACATCACTGCCCCCACCTCTCCCCTCAAGGTATGAGAAGGCAGGAAGGATCAGTTCTTGCCATGCAGTGAAGAATTGGTCTAAATAGCCTCTCTCCCCAACCTGCCCCTCATTTCTGACAATGGAGCTGTTCCTCAATGGACATTTGGTGGACAGCTATTCAGATTCCTATGAAACTTGCAATAAACTCAAGGAGAGGAATTTTATAATCTACTTTCTTGTACAAAGTGCTGATTTACACACATAAATGGCTCTTACAAAAAGTACGCCACACCTAAAAGTAGGCATGGTGTAAACCAGCATGCACTTGTAAACTGAACATGCTCAGGACTGAATTTGGGTGGAGCAAGGGCAGTTGCAATTTATGCGCACATTTTATAAAAAAAAAAAATATATATATATATATTACACTTGCTCTCAAACAGGCATAAACTTTGTGCTTTCAATATAGGCATGATTTCTGCAGGATTTGTGCTAGTATTTTATAATGACAGGTGGAGTGCCACTTTAGAAGGGGAATCAAACTCAGAATATGGATGTCCAAGTCAGTACATCACATATGAATGTCTATTTCACATATAGTTTAGAACAGGAGCTGCTGAAATACAGCATGCTCTAAAATTCATGAGAAATAATCCATGTGCTGGAAATGGAACATCCATTTTTCAAACTGAAATGCCCAAATTATGAACAGAGAAAACAAGGGACTTGAACATCTTTGTGATAGCATAGGAACCTCCATGTTATAAATTGGTCACATGGACATCCATGCAGAGCAAAGGAGTAGTCTAATGGTTAGAGCAATGGCCTGAGAACCAGAGAATACTGGTACAATAGGTATTTTCCCATCCTGTGTGGGCTCACAAAACACACACACAAAGAGCTGAACTAGAATTTGAACCTGCATCCCATGGTTCTCAGTCTACTGCACTAACCATTAGGCTACTCCTCAGATCTGCATGGAATTCTATTACGAATATCCATAGTAGCTCAAGCAATCAAAGAGCCTGCTATCCCTTGCCAGTTTCACATTTGCGGCAGGAGGTGGGCAGCAACTACTAGGAGATTAGAGAAACAACTTGCCTTTAATCCCTCAATTAAACAGCTGCTCAATCAGAGTACATTTCTGTAACCTGGACATGCCAACTATGAGGAAAAAATAATAACATCCATCTTTTTAGACATGGATGTCCCTTCCCGTTCTGAGATCGGAGTTGGACCCCTTCCTAGTCTTGCCCATAACGCGATCAGATCACACCCCCTTGCCTTATGGATGTACTGCAGTTTTAGACACAGAGAAAATCCACCAAAGTGGAGGAACACTGAAATCCCATGAAGCATGCAAAGCGGTAAGAACAGTGGGACATGGACCAGACTCTCCAGGGACAAATCACAAAGACTTCAAATTCTTAATAACAAAAGTTTTATTGATAGAAGACTCGACACAGCACTGTATTTTGACCAGAAGGCCTGCCTCAGGAGTCTTTCTCTATTATCTCTGGAAAGTGAAACAATCCAATGGTAAGTCTGCTAATCAACTTAGAAAACAAGTGGTCTTAAAAAAGAGAGTTGAAAAAGTAGTAACAAGAGATAATTGTGCTTTCAAACTGAGTAGCAAATTGCTTCCCACTATTCTTACTGCAGTTTTAGACATCTATATCCTGGCTTTATAAAATTGAGAGTTGAACATCCATGAAATATGGACGTCTAAATGCCAGTTTTCAAGCGTCCAAAACAACAATAGAGCTTTTAAAACAACCACCATAGCCATCTATGTGTCTGTACAAAATAGTTGCTTGCCTTCTCTGAAGTGGAGGAGTAGCCTAGTGGTTAGTGCAGCAGACCTTGATCCTAGGAACTGGGTTCAATTCCCACTGCAGCTCCTTGTGACTCTGGGCAAGTCACTTAACCCCCCCATTGCCCCAGGTACAAATAAGTACCTGTATATACCATGTAAACCACTTTGAATGTAGTTGCAAAAACCACCGAAAGGCAGTATATCAAGCCCCTTTCCCTATTATCCTAGGCATCCTGTTGTAAAATTACTCTCAAGTAGTCTAATGTGAATCATATTTTGTTTTGGAAATTCTCTGTTAAAAACACATACAAGGGTAATGTTATTGACTTACATTTTACATGCTAATAAATACTTGCCAAATGAGAAGTGTTTGTCCTTCTTAGGTAGGCATTCATACTGTACATACAGCTGCTTCTGTATCACTAGTAATAGAAAAAGGTGTAATGGGTTATATACTAGTTCCTCTTGTGTAGTATTGATATATCTGCCACGTTCAGGCAGTGCCTGCAATTAATCTTAATATGCAGGTGTTCTTAACAGAGACAGGATGTTTGAATTTACTTCACATTATGTAGTCTGTTCTTAATTTTGATTAATTGCTATCAGGGCCAATAAATCCTTAGGATGGGACATCAGGAAACTGTAAAACATATTATACATGTTACAGAATGTAAGAGAGAGACATATTGGAAGCATTATTGCAGTTATTATACCTCTAGGACATATAATTTTGCTTTATGGTATGGATGCTCAAACAAGCTTAATGGTGCATTAGAAATGAACTGTAAAATGATAGGAAATATAATGTTCCATTATATTTTTGGAGTTAACATAACAACAAGAAATTTCAATTTTTCAGGTAGCATCTTTACTATCTCTGATAATTGTTTATAAGACTATCCACAAATTACAACACTTTTGTTGGCCAGAATAATTTCCAGGATAGGACACATGCTAACAAAACTTATTTTGCCAGTCTTTGCAAATAATTGTTCAAAACTCTTTATTATCAACAAAAAACCTCCCAAAACGCCCTGTCACAGGCCTCTTGGCTGGCCAATACCGCAATCACCACTAAACTCCGCCCCTTCTGTCTCGCCTCACCCCACGCCTGGAACAAACTCCCTGAGCCCATACGCCGTGCCCCCTCCCTACCCATCTTCAAATCAATGCTCAAAGCCCACCTCTTCAATATCGCCTTCGGCACCTAACCACTTCACCTCTTCTCAGGAAAACTTATCTACCCCAACTTGACATTTCGTCCTTTAGATTGTAAGCTCTTCCGAGCAGGGACCGTCCTTAATTGTTAATTTGTACAGCGCTGCGTAACCCTAGTAGCGCTCTAGAAATGTTAAGTAGTAGTAGTAGTAGTAAACTGCTCGGGGCAGGACATTTTTGCTGCCATTGCACCGTGGTGGTGCCTGATTTAATATACTGTGACAAAGCAAGCTTAACTCAAGAAACACGGTTCCTGAAGCAGGTACTGTGCTCTGAAACACAGTCTGTGTCGAACCTGCTTGCACATTCATTGTTATCATCAATATATTAACTTCAACATTACTTTACGACTCTCAATTGGATTGGAAGGCTTATCATGCACCCCTACTTTTTCCTGTTTGGACTTCATATGTAGGTTTGTGTAACCCAGGGTACAAATGAGCAGGGTACAAATTTTTGCTGCCCCTACATTTTCCTTGATAATGCCTGATTTAATATACTGTGGCAAAGCAAGCTTCACTCAAGATACATGACTTCTGAAGCAGGTACTGTGTTCTGAAACATGGGACTGTGTCGAGTCTGCTTGCACATCCATTGAAAACATCAGTACAATACCTTCAGTATTACTTTATGACTCTCAATTGGATTTGAAGACTTTTCTTGGTGTCATAATGGAGACTTCAAATACTTTAATTATCTTGTCAAACGATTATCAATTCAGCCAATCAGCACCCCAGATTCAAATCAGCATCGTCCATTCAAGCGCAACGTTCAGTCCTCTCAGTGTTACTGATTCTAGATGGAAAATCCAAAATTGTTCATTGAAATGTAGTCGATGTTTAAAATTGCTACCCGCCCACCCTTGTATTACTCAGTTACACGCCATCTCAGATCTGAAGCAGAATATCCTTTGTCCATCCAGTTCTGGACCATGAGAGCTTGTAGATTTTTAAAAATATATTATTTATGTTCATTTAGACAAAGTTTTATAGGGCGACTACGGTGTCCTACATAAATAAGCGCACAAGGGCACATTATTAGATAGAGTCTAGTGATTTTGTATATGGAAATACACTTTTTTTCTGACTTAATTTTTTTAAGGACGAGGAAAAGACCTCAAACCCCCCTACCACTTACTTATGATTTTTCAGTGGCTTTAACCAAATTGAATCCCATAACACCAGTTTTGTATTTACTTCCCAAAGTTCACAAAAACATTGAACAACCACCAGGATGTCCGATTCTTTCTTCCCGTGGATCTCTATTAGAACCTCTATCGATGTTCGTCAATTTTTTCATTAAAAAAGAGGTTGAAAAACATCCCGTCTATGTCAGAGACTCAACTCATTTCTTCAATATCCTTAATGAGATGAAATCTGAAAGTCAAACATTTCTAATTGTAACATTAGACGTTACATCATTGTACACATGAATACCGCAAGACGATGCACTCACAGTACTCAGACAAATTTTAGACAAATGTGAGAGACCACACAAAGTCCCAACAGAATTTATTATTGCATTGGCAAGACTGGCAATGAAAGAAAATTTTTTCCTATTCAATGGTCAATTATATCATCAATTATCCGGGGTTGCAATGGGCGCTCCTTCCGTTGCTTGTCTATTTATGAATGACTTTGAAAGACAATGGATTTTCAAATCACCATTTTTGGAATATATTCATTCATGGCACCGGTATATTGATGATGTTTTTCTACTATGGAAGGGAAACATTTCTGAATTAAAGTCTTTTGTTCTCTGGGTAAATTCTTGTAACCCTGTAATTCAATTTACATATAACTTTTTGTTTGAAAAAATCAATTACTTGGATGTAGATATTATACACCAACATGGAAGATTGATCACAAAGGTGCATCAAAAAACAATAAGCAAAAATACTTTTTTACATTCCACAAGCTGTCATCCCAAACACTGTAAAGATGCATTACCATTTCCCCAACTTTTACGATTCAGGATAATCTGCAGCAATAAAGATGACTTTAAACATCAAAAAAATTAATTCAATAATTTAAAGGACGTGGATACAAAGATAATCTTTTGACAAAAGCATATAAACATGCAAAATTTAATGATAAGAACTGGCTATTAAAAAAATCAGACAATACAACAGACACAGAGAATATTCTTACGTTTATTAGCAAATATAACAATGCCAGTCTGAAAATCTCAAAGATTGTCAAAGAACAATGGCAAATAATGCAATCGCATGATATGTTTAAAAACATCTCCTTAAGAATGTCATATTCAAGAGGAAGAAATCTAAAGGAGATTTAAGTCTTTCAAATTTACTCACAAACAAGACAGAGTCTAAAAATACAGTTTTAGGACACTTTAAATGTGGACAATGTAAAAATTGTGATGTCATGTTACAGTGTAAATCTTTCAAAAAAACCATCCGACAAAAAAACATATAATTTAAAACATTTCAGCAATTGCAATAGCATTTATGCCGTTTATGGAATCTTTTGTCCCTGTGGTAAATTACATGTAGGGAAAACTACAAGACGTTTTAAGATCAGACTTAATGAACACCGAAGTAACATCAAAAGAAGTAGAACTTGAAATCCGAACAAAGATGGATACACTGGTTGAATACGTTGGAACCGCGTGGCCTGAATAATAATATTGAATGGAAGGTATTTTTCAGTTAATTTGTGTGGTTCACAAATATTTAAATCTCTGATTAATTACATCTCCCGAATGATTTCAGCAAAGCAGACAAGCAATTATCAAGTTAGCAGTTAATCTGATCGTCATGCAATAAGACCTTTTCTGATTGGTTTATCCATATCAATCCATGGAGTGAAATATTGTGAGTAATCAGGTACCCATGGTTTGTAGCAGTACCGAGCCAAAGGCAAACAGGATACAATGTAAGTCAAAAGTGTAGCATGCTTGATCCATTTGTTAAATGGGTTATATCTTTGAGTTCTAAAAACAAATGTTGATTTATTAGAAAACTTACCGGTTTGTTTCCCTTAAAAATTAAGTATATGACATACATTTTTCAGGTAATCAAAAAATCAATGTCATCCTTGTCGACGCACAGCCCTTGAGAAAGCTTATAAAGCAAAACGGATGTGGCCGCCGTCGGGCAACAGATAAGTGCTCGACTTTGTTTTGCTTGAAAATTACTGCTCATAGTACATAAGACAAAAATTGTCCAAAATTAGAAACAAATGAAAGAATGGTTTCGGAATGTAACAGAAATCATTGAAATTCACGAAAGTGAAAGCACTGAAGCTCTTAAAAGAATGAAGCATTGTAGTTCTTAAAATTATCAAAAAATAAAAGTTGAAATACATTTTAGAAAAAAGACAAATAAAAATTCAAATAATGATTAAAAAAACGAGGGTCTTTTGACCAGTGATGAATACCACGCCCCTGGTTAAAGCCGCTGAAAAATCATAAGTAAGCGGTAGGGCGTTTTGAGGTCTTTTCCTTGTCCTTAAAAAAATCAGGTCAGAAAAAAAGTGTATTTCCATATACAAAATCACTAGACTCTTCCTATTGATTGTAGGGTAACCATGAGATTTAGAGTTTTTGTGTTTTTTTTCCTCTTATTGTTCACATTATTAGATAGACCACATTATTACTGCTACAAGTTGTATTCGAACGGGCATGGATCACCATTCCTAATCTATCATCCCTCCAGGCAGAGCCTGTAATAGTAAGAGCACACCACTGGCATCTATCACATGCTACATGTTGAAAAAAAGTATCTTCTACAGGCAGCTTGTAATAGTGTTGAGCTGCAAGATGCTCACCAATGGTCTTTCTACATTTGTAGGCTATAGTAGGAAATTCATCAAAAGTTGGACTCAGCTGAAGAACATGCCAATGATGCCTTATTGCTTGCACAAAACATGAGCTCAATGATGAAAAAGGAGTACACAAATTAATTTATCTTCCTCTGAAGCCCTTGCTTGGTTTTGAATCAAAAGTTCCATCTATGCGAATCTAGCTCACAAGTAGGTTTGCTTAATAGCTTTTTCCATGTATCCTTCTTCCCGAAATCTTTTTTTAAGTTCTTCTGCATGCTTCGTGAATTCCACCAAAGTACAGTAGGACGCCGATTATCTAAACTCCAATTATCCAGATTGCTTCTGTTCCTTATCATTTCCATTTGTAATCATAATCTCTGTATTATACTTATCACATTAGCAGGCTTATTTTCGAAAGAGAAGAGCACCCATCTTCCGACACAAATCGGGAGATGGGCGTCCTTCTCTCAGGGTCGCCCAAATCGGCATAATCGAAAGCCGATTTTGGGCATCCTCAACTGCTTCCCGTCGCGGGGACGACCAAAGTTCACAGGGGAGTGTCTGCACTGTAGCGAAGGCGGGACTGGGGCGTGATTAGGAAATGGGCATCCTCGGCCGATAATGGAAAAAAGAAGGGCGTTTTTGACAAGAGCTTGGCTGACTTTACTTGGTCCATTTTTTCTTGCCGTGAAAAGGTGCCCTAACTGACCAGATGACCACCGGAGGGAATCGGGGATGACCTCCCCTTACTCCCCCAGTGGTCACCAACCCCCTCCCACCCCAAAAAAAAACTTAAAATTTTTTTTTTGCCAGCCTCTATGCCAGCCTGAAATGTCATACCCAGCTCCATGACAGCAGTATGCAGGTCCCTGGAGCAGTTTTAGTGGGTGCAGTGCACTTCAGACAGGCGGACCCAGGCCCATCCCCCCCATTACACTTGTGGTGGTAAATGTGAGCCCTCCAAAACACAACCGAAACCCACTGTACCCACATGAAGGTGCCCCCCCCCTTCACCCCTTCACCCCTTAGGGCTATGGTAATGGTGTACAGTTGTAAGGAGTGGGGTTGGGGGGGGTTGGGGGGCTCAGCACCCAATGTAAGGGAGCTTTGCACCTGGGAGCAATTTGTGGAGTCCACTGCAGTGCCCCCTAGGGTGCCCGGTTGGTGTCCTTGCATGTCAGGGGGACCAGTGCACTACAAATTCTGGCTCCTCCCATGACCAAAGGGCTTGGATTTGGTCGTTTTTGAGATGGGTGTCCTCGGTTTCCATTATGGCCAAAAACCGGGGACGACCATCTCTAAGGTCGACCTAAATGTTGAGATTTGGGTGTCCCTGACTGTATTATCAAAATGAAAGATGGACGCCCATCTTGTTTCGATAATACGGGTTTCCTCGCCCCTTCGCCGAGACGTCCTTAGAGATGGGCGCCCTTAGAGATAGTCATCCCCATTCGATTATGCCTCTCTATGTCTGACATACAGTAAAAAAAAATTATATAACATCATAAATAGCTTGATATTTTTTCCAATTTATAACTGAAAACAAAAAAACAGTGCTTAACATGTAACTCTCAAAGTATATTCTCATTTCAAAAAGGAATGTCCAATTATCTAGATTTATGATTATCCAGACCACCCCCTGCAGAGGATAGTCCAGATAATTGGTGTTTTACTGTAGTACACAGCCTACCAATGTGAAGAAATTGACATATAGGCAAATTAAACTTCAAACGATAGAGATGAAAACTATCAAAATGCAGTAAACTATTCCATCCCACTGGCTTATGAAAAAAGTCACGATGATCTTACCACAATCTTTTATAATCCACATATCCAAAAATTCAATTTTCTTTAAATGGTAGAACATAGCCAACTGTAAATGTGGGTCTAAAATATTTAACCACTGAACGAAAAGCTGTAATTCAATTTCAGTGTCTGTCTACAAAAAAAAAAAGGGAACATCCTCTAAAAACCACTGCCATAAAAGAATCTTTTTAAAAACTAGTGCAGGATACAAAAATTCAGATTTAAAACGGGCCTCATATAAAGTAGCAACCGATGAAGCTAGTGTATCACCCATGGACACTCCTGATATTTCCTGATAAAATTTACCAGGATATCAAAGGTAATTTTTCATAATAACCAGGTGTGCCAAATGTAACAAAAAAATCAGATTTACTACAAGCTGAATGGGTATGATGTTCCAAACTGGCAGCTATAACCTCCAAAAGATCTAGTTTGCAATATCTTTGTATATAAAGAAAGTATATCCAGAGTCAACAACCAAGTGGAATCAAGTATATTATCCACAGATTCAAAGATCCACAACAAATGAATGGAATATTTTAGGTAAGATGGGCTTAATGCAGGAGCACTTAGTGTCTCCTAAATAGGAGGCAGTAAGAAGTCATAGGCGTAGTTTGGGGGGCCCAGGTGGACATTGCCCCCCCCCCCATGAACTGCGTGTATTGTAGGGGTAAGGAAGCACCTACAGCTTAACCATACCTTCTCCTGCATCCTTCCCATCAACAACACTCCCTCTCCACACAGGTATGGCACCTCTCTAGCTCCCCCATATGCAAATGTGTGGCAGGCTACCAGCACAAGCAGTATTTAAAACAGGCTGCCTCTGGGTCAGCCCCACCATGGTCTTTCCTGTGAAATGTCCCCGCCTCTCTGATGCAGCTTCCTGTGGGCAGGACGCAACACAGGAAAGTCCCTGGCAGGGCTGACCTGGAGGCAACCAGTTTTCCTATGATGTCAGCTGGGGGGGTTGAGAAACAAGCAGACAGCCAATCGACTGACCAAAGCCCTTATGATGTCAACTGGGGGGGGGGGGGGACTTTCAGCAAGAAGGAAATTCTTAAGCGAAAATCATCGGGGGGGGGGGGGGCAGCCTGAGAGAAGGCAAGTAAGCTGCAGGAGGAAGGCGGAGCCAGAATCAGAGCACTGCAGGGAAAAGGATACAGGGGGAAAGTGGAGCCAGCAAGTACTGCAGGGGAATGGAGAGAGTACAACAGCGGGATTTCCTGGGCATGCACAGATCATGGACATTTACCGAGAGACTGTTCTGAGCATGTACTAGGCACTTTCCCTACCGAGCTGCTTTCTAAATTTATGTGAATCTCATTTGCAAGCAATTTCCATTGAGCATCACTCGCTATTTCAAAATCAGTAAATTCTACCGTAGATCTAAACAATTATGGTTTTTAACAGGGATTTTAGAGCATCGGCCCCTTAGATTGTGAGCCCACTAGGAACAGAGAAAGTATCTACATATAATAAATGCAAACTGCTTTGGTTGTACCATAAAAAGGCAGTATATCAGGGGGGTGGAGCAAGATGGCGGCAGCAACACCATACCGCGAGTGACCTTGAGAAGTTTGCTGGAGATAAAACCTTTCTCAATTTTTTTTCCTCTAGATTAGAAATATTTTCTACTTACTTCTATCCTATGATGCCTTATACAAAGAGAAAGGCGTTTATTAGAACCGGAGCCCAGCCAGTTCTTACATCTATACCGACCCAACAAACGATCGGATTTCTCGCAAGAACCAATTTGATAGCGTTGGGAGGTCCTGCTGAGCTACAAGCGCAAGGAGAAGCTGAGCTCCAGGGACAAGACATTTCGTTGTCCCCCCCCCCCCCCCCGACGCGTTCTCCACTGCCGCAACCGGCTGGGGCCAGCCATAGAGGTGAACCACAATCCCGCGAAGACGGAGGAGCGGTGTCTCAACTGGGCCCTATTGCAGAGTCTCCAGCCGAGGTCCTTTTACCATCTAAGGCTCAAACAGCGCCGGTAACGCTTGAGGCAATATGAGGGATACTCCAGACTGTCTTGCCATCAACAAGTAAGATAAAATCTCTTGTGAATAATGTTCAGACTTTATCTTCTGCTTTTGCCACGATGAAAAGTGATGTTACAGATAAGATAAACCATTTATCTGATGAAAATATTAAGTTGAAGGAAACCACTGTAAAACTGATACAAGATAACACTCTGATACATAGTAGATTGGAATATTTTGAAAATTTTAATAGGAGGTTGAACCTCTGTTTATTGAACTTTCCTAGGACTCCAATCTACACTACACTGGAAATTTTTAAAAGATATCTAATAGAGATAAAATATATTACCCTCCAGTAAAAAAGGTGAAAGAAGATGAACAAAACATTCAACAGGAGCAACGTGATCTTAATGTATCAGATCTATTAGAATCTTCATTAACAGAAAAAACTGAGTGCCAAACTCTCTTGGTATCATTTATATTTCACCAAGACTTGGAATCTGTTAGGAAACTTGCATTGAGGAACTTACAAACCCCATTTTATGGGAAAAAATCTGGGTGTTCCCAGATGTTACTAAGCAGACTCAAGTTAGGAGAAAAGAGTTTTTGGCACTGCGATCTGCAACTTTAGCCCTGGGAGCTTCATTCAACCTGAATTACCCGTGTAAATGTAACATCTAATACTTAGGGGTTAAATATATTTTTTTAATTCCTGAACATTTAAAACAATTGATTACTCAGAAAAAGATAATTTAATACATGCTGAGACTAGGCAGTAATGATTAGCCTTGAGCATTAGATCAGAGAGACAGAATAGGAATAAATGGTTTAATTTTGCTAAGCTGTGCTTATTTAAAATACGTTTTTGAATCTCATCTCCTGAGTATGTGAAGGCTCCAACCCCCACTCTTATTGTGGTCTAATACAAGTTGTATCATTTTTCTTTTATTTTCCTGTGGATTTACCACTTTGAATTTATGTACTGTTTTTCTTGCTCAAGATGTAAAATGCTTGTAAAACTTGAAACTGATAAATAATTTAAAAAAAAAAGGCAGTATATCAAAATCATAATCCTTCAAAAAATCTTGGATCACAAGGGAAGTTCCTGCTCTTTGTAATTGAAATTCTGTCTTTTTGAATCAGCTTTCCCTGAATAGTGTTTGTCACACTTTGGTTATTTGCGGACTACTAAGCTCATGTATATTTCTTATTGAATGCTTTTCAAAGTTATTGTTTGTGGAGCATATTTTCTGTAGAATATATTTGTGTTTATTTTGAAAAAAGGGAGAGCACTCTCATATGTGATAATTCAATGGCTACAAGGGCAGACGTTTGTCCTGTTAAGTCAGTTGCTTGCAGAAAGAAGAAAGAGAGAGAGGGGGGGGGGGGGAGTTACCAACACGGGCTACTGTTAATTCAGGTTATTTTACCACGTTGAGTTAGTGCAGCGTCTCATTGCATAAAAATGGGATCATGTGCTAAAATAACCTGACTTGTGGTAGCCATGTTGATAACTTCCCCTCCCCCCCCCCCCAGAGCGATGTTGGGGTGGGGAGACCTGAGCACTGCTGTCTATGGAAGTTTGTCTATTTTCCCCACCTTCTGTGCATTGTCCTCCAGTCAGGAGGAAGAATTGGGAGCATCACTTGTTACCTGCTGTTCTCTCCTCTTCCAGTTTTCCTCTGCAGTCAGAACTACAAAAAGCCCTATTTGTGGGAGTTTTGAAATATATTTAAATTATGATTGGGAAGGGGGAGTCCAATGCACTTGTTTGCCTAATGCCCACTGAAGGGTTAATCCTGCCTTGTGTATGGGAATACAGAACCTGTCCAAAGCATATATATTTTTTTGTTACATATGTACCCTGCGCTTTCCCACTCATGGCAGGCTCAATGCGGCTTACATGGGGCAATGGAGGGTTAAGTGACTTGCCCAGAGTCACAAGGAATTGCCCATGCCTGAAGTGGGAATCAAACTCAGTTCCTCAGGGCCAAAGTCCGCCACCCTAACCACTAGGCCACTCCTCCACTGTTGCTACTATTTGAGATTCTACATGGAATGTTGCTATTCCACTAGCAACATTCCATGTAGAAGTCGGCCCTTGCAGATCACCAATGTGGCCGCACAGGCTTCTGCTTCTGTGAGTCCTGCACGTGCAGGACGTCAGACTCACAGAAGCAGAAGCCTGCGCAGCCTTCTACATGGAATGTTGCTAGTGGAATAGCAACATTCCATGTAGAATCTCCAATAGTATCTATTTTATTTTTGTTACATTTGTACCCAGCGCTTTCCCACTCATGGCAGGCTCAATGCGGCTTACATGGGGCAATGGAGGGTTAAGTGACTTGCCCAGAGTAACAAGGAGCTGCCTGTGCCTGAAGTGGGAATTGAACTCAGTTCCTCAGGACCAAAGTCCACCACCCTAACCACTAGGCCACTCCATATATGTTTTTTTTTGTCATGAAATGATAGCTTAGCAGTACCAGAAACAAACTTTTGTCTCCCAAAATGTGTGTATAGACTTACTGCTGTTATTTCTCCCCACACAAATGATGTATCTTTACTAGATCTAGGAGTATCAGAATGCATAAACAAGACTGTATTCAGTAGTAAAATTAGAAAGTGCATGTGTTTTGCTGTCAGACTTAATAAAGCATAGCTATGACATCAGCCTCCCCTGGGGAAGCAGCAGCAGCCTGAACTGATCATCTGGGTCACTTCCTGTTTGTGACTTTGGTTGGCTGCTGTCTGTTTATTAACTGACTGTTTCTAATTTTACTGTTGAATGCTAATTTTGTCCCTTAAAGGCTGTGTTTGAACTCTAGCTCCTGAAGTAAATCTATCGTACTTTATTAATCTGATGCAGGAAAAGAAAAGATAGTTAATTAATCAGAGGATATGAAGAATAATTTATTGTATCCTCAGATATCACAGATCCAGTTCACAGGTTTTTAGAACGTTCATTACCCATTACCAACTAGCCATTTTAATTTAATTTTTGGATGTTTAGCCCACTTTTCCAAATAATTCTGTTAGGGCAGGGGTATGCAGCCTTCAAAACAGAAGAACCATTTCAGTTTTTCTTTCTCTCTCTTTTTTTTTTGTCCACAACATCCTCATTTCCCTAGCATTCACTGTCTCTCAACCCCCCCCCCCCCCCATCCCTGGTAGCCATTGTCTCTCAGTCCCAGCCCTCATCCCCTATAATCACTCTGTCAGTCCCCCATTCCCAAGAGTTTCTCTTATTCCCCTCACCATGCCTAGTGGTTAGCTTCTCTGACTGTCCATCATCCCCAGCAGTCATGCTGTCACTGTTTCCCCCATTCTCAGTTGCCTCTTGATGCTCTCATCAGCAGCAATCACTCTGTAATTCCATTCGAAACAATCTCTTTCCTTTTCCCTGTCCACAGTACAGTGAGGCTCTACTATCCCTCTGTCTTATGACGATCCCATTCTGCCAGACTGGTAAGATCCAGATCCAAAAGACCTCTGGAATGGATGCAAGCTGGAGGGAATAAAGGGGAAGGAGAAAGACTCAAGGAGGCAGTATGATCTACAATAGAGATACTGTGGACAGAACTGTCCCAGCCACTAGGCATCTGACTAGGGTAGCAGGCTTGAGGAGGCAGCAATGCAGTGCTGGCAGAGCCAACAATGGCACCTCTTTAAAGCCATAAGGTCAATCATGTCCCACTCCTTCCAACAGGATCATAGCCAGTTTTAAACCCACAAGTGCATGGATGCTGAAGTCTGGCTCCTGTAGTGGGTGGCAGCAGCAGCGGTGGCAGTGGGAGATGATGGCTATTTTGGGAGGGCTAGAAAGGAGAATGATGCTGCACATCTGAGGGAGGAAAATAGAAATGCTGGACACCTCTGGAGGGTGAAGGGACATATGCTGGACAAGAGAGAGGGTATAGAGAATGGGAGATGCTGGTCTATGGGTGGGGTGGGGCAGGACCGAAAGGCTGATGGTTCACCAAGGGCAGCACGTATCTTTGGATCGGCCCTGACTGCGGGGGAGAGGGGAAGATAACTTGGGATCTTTGTTTGGGGGGATGCCTCAAGGAAAATGCTTTCATATGAGAAGGGATGCTATGCTATAGGGGGAGATATATTTCTACAGAATGGGAACTGGGGACTGATACAATTCATCATGAGAGAAAATTGGTAGGGGATCTTATCATATGCCTTGGATTTAACAAGAAGGAGACTATCACACTGAAAAGTGCAGCAGAGGTTTACACCCTAATTCTATATATGGCACTCCAAATTTCGTGTGCAAATATGGGCGCACTCCCAGTTTGCATGTGCAATGTAATTGATAAATGAGCCAATTAGCGCTGATAATTGTGTGCTAATAAGCTATTATTGGTGCTAACTGGCATTAACTAAAATTTGCATGTGCATCTTTAGGTGCTTGGATCCATGCGTAAATGTTTGTAGTGAAAGCCACAGCATTTTTATGAGAGACTGATCCCAGAATCTAGCTTGCTATGTTTTAACAGTTACACCAGTCAGGCTATTTTTGGAATTTTATATCAGCTGGTGACCCACTACCCCTGACGCAGTCATTTTATACTGGCGAAACATGGCCATGTCGGGCATTTAATGTTAAATTTCTGGGAGCTTTTAATCTATTAATTAAAACTGTGTTTTCTACAAGGTCTTCCTGGTTGTTTTATCTTCCATCTTAGGTAAAGCGATTGGAAAAATAGTGTTGAAACAACTAGAGGAATATATTGAGCAAGTAAATGGACTCGCATCCTATCAATTTTGTTTTAGAAGGCTCACAGTGTGGAAACACTATTAACCTCAACTGTTGATAAGCTGTGAAGAGGAATGGATGATAGGCAACCGTTTTGTCATGTTTTGTTGGCTGTTTCTTCAGCATTTGATACTGTCAATTTTGAGGTTTTATTATAGAAATTATCATATTTCAGGGAAGCGTGTTAGTGTGGTTTCACTCATATTTGACTGACAGGTCTATGCAAGTGCCAATAGGGGATGAAGTGTCAGCTAGATATTCGGTATCGATGGGTGTGCCACAAGGTTTGGCGCTTTCTGCTTTATTGTTTAATCTCTCTATGTCATCTTTAGGTGATTTATTTGCTGATATGCCAGTTAGTCACAGAATGCATGCAGATGATGTTTAATTTATTTTCCCTGTTTTAGTGTGGCTGAAAAAGTGAAACAATATATGGATTATGCGGGGAACAGGATGAAAAGGCACAAGTTAATGTTGAGTTTAATGAAGACAGAAATTCTGTTGATTGGTGGTAACAGAACCAATCCCTTGTATGAGGTAAAATGTGATTGAGATGGGCTTTTACAGCAGACAGTGAGAAGTTTGGGTTTGATTCTTGATTTCTGCTTGTCATTTCGCGCTCAGATAGGGCAAGTTGTGAAGACTTGTTTTTTTTTTTTTTTAAATTGTGTACAATTGTAAAACTAAGATCAATGATTAGTGCTTACGAGTTTTGAATAGTAGTGCAATCTTTAATTTTGAGTAAATTGGACTATTGTAATATGCTATATCTGGGTGTTGCGAAATTGTGAATTAGAGCTCTACCAGCTATTCAAAATGCACCAGCTAGAATGATAACTGGTGGTAACAGATACGAAAATGCGACACCACAGTTAAAACAACATTGGTTACCAGTTGTGTATTGGATACAGTATAAAGTTTTGATACAAATATACCAATGTTTATTTTCATCAGCACCTTGGTATTTGAAACAGGTGATTCAGTTTTATAAGTCACCGTGGCAATTGAGATCTGATACTGAAAGGAAGGCAGTTGTGCCAGATTTGAATAGAATTCGCTATGTTGAAACTTCATTAAGTTCACTTTCTATTGTCGGACACTATTGTGGAATAATCTTCCTGGGCATGTTTGGTTTTGCAACAGTTCATAATTTCTTAGCAGTCCAGCAATGGAGAACTTTTGCATTAATGAATCAAAGCTCTAACCGGCCCAAGAAACAAAATCCTAAGCTGGGAATGAATAAAGGATCCAGATTCACAGGACAGGGTTGATCCAGTCCTGGGTTTATCCCGTTGCATGCAGGGACCTGTAGCTCTGTTTTCCCCATCATATACCCTAAGAAAAGCAAGACTACAAGTCCCAGTATGCCCTGGGGTAAACCTAGGACTGGATCAACCCTGTTCTGCAAATCTGGATACAGTTAGCCTTAGGAATGAACCCTAGGTTTTCTAATTGATTTCTAACCACTAAGCTATTAGGCCACACTGTGTAAACTGTCTTTGGTTCTATCTTTGGCCTTAAGCAAACAGCAATCAACCACAAATTTAACAGAAATGAATGGAGTGCATGTCTAAGAGAAAGCACACACTACAGGAGAATATTGGGTTATTCTCTGGTGGTTGGTTGATGACTACATTTTCATCCATCATAATGCAAACCATATTTCTGTTCATAATAAATTATGCAATTCTTGACACTGAATAAACAGTTATATTAATTGAAAAGTAACAAAATATGTAAATTTACTTTAACTTGAATTAATTGGATTAATTTAATTGAGCATCTCTAATTGTTTTCATCAGATTATGACTGCTCATTAAATTAAGTCTTAGATGTTTTATTTAAAGAAAGGCATTAATTTATTTTGCATATCATACTAAGTATATATGTACATGTTAATGCAATGTTATCTTTAAACCATTGGAATTTAAATAGAATTATGTCTATAAAATAAGTCCAATATATATTCAAATAACATAGAAACAGAGAAAATGACAACCGATGAAGACCATATGGCCTATCTAAATTATTAAGTGCAGAAATGAGCATTATCATTAATTTATCATAGCAAATGTATTTTGTACTTAGATATCAACTAATATATTCCATTCATATTTCCGCAATATTTATGCATTACAGATGGAAAAATATATTTCCTTTTGTTTTTCAGGCAAGTCATTAGCTTTCAATCTACTTAAATATGGTATAGTGCAATTTATAAGAAGCAAAGAATACAGAAGGAGTTAAAACAAGAGTGTTTATAAAGGAACATCATTTGCTGTGGCTACATGGGGACCCATGCTCTGAATCTCAACTGCTACCAAAATGTATATCCTGCAATACACTTGTTCACTTTTAAACTTTTTTTTCCCATGCTAGATATAGGGAGTGAACCTGTACTGACATTAAACCCCATTCTCTCACTGCTCAAATTCAGCCTGCAGCAATCAGCAATTTTTTTGTTTTTAAACCCTGACTACCATGGGCTGATTTAGACCCCGATATTTAGTGTTGGGCCATATCCAGCCATCGGTGCTGAATATCCAGGAAATTGGCGGCGGCTCAAAGTTATTTAGTTACCACTGGTAATCATCGCCTGTACCCAAGTAGCTATCCAACCAGGTTAGCATTGCTATTTATATGGTCTGACTGCCTGGGTAGTTATCCAGGCACTGGCACTTAATATCTGCAGTGTCTGCATAACTTTGGCTTTATCTTTGCTCCGCTCCACTAGACTGCCCCAGCAACAGGTAGTGCTATGGCAGTCTGTGATAAATGGGAAGGCCTTCCCCAGGCTCCAGTAACATCTCCACCAAGGGTCAGAATCTTCCCACTCCTTCCTTCCCCCATCTCTCCCACTGGTTGAATCACGAGGCTTTCTATTCCAGGTCTCCCAGTCTGTCAGTGCATTTAAACCCATTCTATGTGCCTTTTGAGGAAGACACTAAAAGTAATCCTCCCAAATTATAAGAAATCTTCTTTTGTCCTTTGTGGATCCTTTAGTCCCTTGATGTTGAAATTGCATTAGTGTGTAGAGTTTATTCTGCCATATCAACTGCAATGGGTTCTCCTTCTGAATCCAACACTCTCCAAGTCAGTGCTGTTGACTATCTGCAGTGGACCTGGTCAATGATAGATAACCTGGAGGAGCCTCCCCTTCCCAGTTAACTTCCAGTAATACCAACTGGCTAAGGTTTAATTTTCGATTTCAATCTCTTTTTTTTCAATCAGCAACAGTCCATGCAGCAAACACATCAATGCCTATTGAATATGTCCTATCAGTTTCAAGCCATTTTTAGGTTTTGGTTTTTATTAAATCCCTTCCCCCTCACTCTTTTTGATTCTCCCCATCCCTCATAAGAACATAAGCACTGCCATCAAGCCCAGTATCCTGTTTCTAACAGTGGCCAATCCAGGTCACAAGAACCTGGCAAGATTCCAGAACAGTAACACAGATTTTATGCTGCTTATCCTAGAAATAAGCAGTGGATTTTCCCAAGTGCATCTTAATAATGGCTTACGGATTTTTATTTTAGGAAATTATCCAAACCTTTTTTAAACCCTGCTAAGCTAACTTCTTTTACCACATTCTCTGGCAATGAATTCCACAGTTTAATTAAAAATTGTGTGAAGAAATATTTTCTCTGGTTTGTTTTAAATTTACTACTTTGTTACTTCCTGTTCCGGGGTAGAGAAGAAGCATGGAACAACGGAGGACAGGCGCGCGCGGCACCCCCCCCCCCCCCCGGCGGCGTGCACCCAGGACGGACCGCACCCACCGCCCCCCCTAGGAACGCCACTGCTTATATGGAACTCATATGAGGAAAGTCTAAAGAGGTTAGAGCTCTTCAACATAAAGACGAGACAGCTGAGGAAAGACATGATAGAGGTCTATGAAACCCTGAGTGGAGTGCAACCAATAAATACAAATCAGTTGTTTACTCTTTGAAAAGGTACAAAGACTAGGGGACACACCATGAAGTTACTAAGTAGTACTTTTAAAACAAATTGGAGAATATATTTTATCGCTCATTGCACAGTTAAGTTCTGGAACTTGTTGCTGAAGGGATATGATAAAAACAATTAGCATAGCTGGGTTTAAAAAAGGTTTGGACAAATTCCTGGAAGAAAAATTCATAAACCATTTTTAATGTAGACCTGGGGAAAGCCACTGCTTATCCCTGGGGGTAATTAGCATGGAATCTTACTACTATTTGGAATCCTGCCAGATACTTGTGACCTA
Organism: Microcaecilia unicolor; assembly: GCF_901765095.1. Classification (NCBI taxonomy): domain Eukaryota; kingdom Metazoa; phylum Chordata; class Amphibia; order Gymnophiona; family Siphonopidae; genus Microcaecilia; species Microcaecilia unicolor. Next base: position 411,065,602 of record NC_044031.1, read on the forward strand.
GATTGGCCACTGTTTGAAACAGGATACTGGGCCTTTGGTCTGACCCAGCGTAGCAATTCTTCCGTTCTTATGATTAGTTTACTTGCATGTATACACGTTTTTGCAGTTCAATTTTATGCTATCATTGTAAATTACTTTTAGTGCTTTTTGAGCAAAGAAAGTGGTTAAAACATTGATCTAAACTACTTCAGTTAGAACAAATGCACTTGCATGAACTTTTCATTTTAAGTAAAATTGTCTTGTGAATATAGTACTCCCAAAAGCTGCTGAATTCAGGTACAAAAACCAGAATACCTTATTTTTGTCACGACTGTGGTAATGATCCCACTTTCAGTCTCACCTTGTCTCCCGGTGGTCAGCTTCAGAGGTGGCTTCAGTCTGTATATTCCTTGCATTGTTGCCTCTGCTACTACTCCTTCTGTGTTTCAAGCCTCACTCTGGTATTCTGTGGGCTTCAAGCCTCACTCTGGTGTTCTGTGTGTTTCAAGCCTATTTCCTGTAGTTATGACATCATCAGTGAAGTCCTCATAAGGAAGGTGAGGACATTCATTCAGGGCCTTTGCAACTCCAAAGGTCTCCAGATTTGTCGTTGTGCTTGTATAGCACTTCTGCCTCATTTCCTATCCTGTGTGCCAGTGTGGGCACTTCTGCCTAGTTTCTTTTGTTAGTTAGTGTGCCTGTGTGGCACTTCTGCCTTGGTTCTTCTGTTTGTCCATGTGCTAGGGTTAGCACTTCTGTCTTGGTTATTCTCAGTTTGTTCTGTTCTTTGTATCTGAGTGGCTGTGTGGCACAGCCTTGCTCTTCTGTGTGGCTTCCCTCTACTCTTGTGGCCCGTATGGCCCAGCCTTGTGTTCTGCCTAATCTGCCTTGCCTAATGTTCTCCCTAGTCTGTCTTGCCTAGAGTTCTGCCTAGTCTTCCTTGCCTAGTGCTCTGCCTAGTCTGCCTTGCCTAGAGTTCTGCCTAGTCTGCTTCTGCCTGTGTGTACGTGCCTTCTCTTTTGCCTTCTGCTGTTGTGTGTGGGTTCCAGTTCGGCCTTTTGGCCCATATGAGAGGGCTCTGGTGTGCACCGGTTCCAGTTCAGCTTGTGGCCTGTTTGAGTGTCTTTCCTCTAGCTTTGTTTGGCTCTGCTCTTGTGTACCTCATTCCTGCCTGTGTGCTTCTTGCACTTCTAGTCTGTTCCAGTCCTGCCTAGTCAAGCTCAGTTCCTGTGTACCCCATTCCTGCCTGTGTGCTTATTGCACTGCTAGTCTGCTCCAGTCCTGCCTGTTTTGTCCAGTCCTGGTTGGAAGGTTCGCCTGCTGCTGCTGTTCATCGGCAGCGGCCCAAGAGCTCATATTTTTCCCTGAGTTCATGACAGTTGGAAAGGCCCCGAGGCTGTGACGGTTTGCAGAGGCCCAGAGGCTGTGACCATGACAATTTTATTCCCCACACCTCCTTTCTAATTTTTATTGACACTGTTCTAAATGAACAGACTTGAATAATATAAGAATTTAGAGGTGAGTAGTAGACAGAGGGTTGAGATTCTAGTTAAAAGGCACAGGTTGCTGGAACTGGATTAAGTATGGGAATTTATATGCTCATCTACTCAAAGTGATGAGAACCAGAGAGGAAGACACTGTGAGGCTCATTTTCGAAATAGAAAAACATCCCGAAAAAACAGCACAAAGTGGAAGATGGACTTTTTTATTTATTTTTTTAAACATCCAAATCACTATTTTCAAAACTCATTTTAAAGATGTTTTTCTATGCAGTTGATCTAAATCTGAAGGGGGCGTGCATCCGGCTGGGGGGGTTCCTTCGCGGGGGTGTCCTTTCACCGAAGGGGGGATCTGTGCTGCATCGGGGGGGCGCTGCGCATCGGCGATCCGCCCCGGGTGCCAGGCCCCCTAGGAACGCCACTGCATATAAGAGCCATTCAAACCACTCCAGAGACCTTCAGGGCTAAATACATGTCAGGGCTGGTGTTAGACATGCAGGGGGCACAGGGCAGATTGAAGCAGGCTTGAGGATCCCTGGGGCATGGGGGCCTAGGTCAATTGCACTCTTTGCAACCCACTAACGGTGGCCTTGACACATTGGGAAGGAAATTTCCAAAAAAATGTATCCAAGTAAATGGGCTATTTAACAATTGTTCCCCAATGTGTGTACTTGTACCCGCATTAAGTGGAGACATTATCAGGAGTGAGGTTAGGATGGGGGACTGAAACAAAACACGTACTCTAATATTCTAAAATGACACACATTGTTTAAGTCAGAAAAAATACCTGCAGGCAAGTGAGATACAGGTGTCCTTGATCACTTTTACTTTAGCAGTTTTCAAAGTGATTGTAAGCAGGTGCATTTTTTATTTTCTTTGTTTCAACTTTAAACAATAATTCCAAGTAAAACATACTTGTACAGAAAATCAGCCACCACAAAATGTAATTAGAGGAAATTAAAATTACTAATACAAACATAAATGGTAACTAATCCAGTCCACAAACTGAGGGAAACAAGAGATAATCAAATAACTGGCAAACAAGTGTTTAATCACTATAACTAAGAAATTAACCCTAAAGGGAGGACCTATTTAATTTCCAGTAAGATAGCTAATACAATCACTATTGGGGGTCCTCTAACCTGGTAGAAGAGCCCTGACCAGTAACCACAGATTTGTTACTCAAAAACAGTGAGAGGGTTTAAAAAAAACAACAAAAAAAGATAACTTTGAGATTGATATTTCACTACACACTTACAAGAAAATTAAAAAAAAAAAAAACATACCACCCAAGGCTAAACCCCTCAAATGCATTAAAAGAAACCAACATCTATATTTTTGTGTAGCTTTAGCAACATCAGGCAATATTTGAACCTTTAAATGTACTTAAAGTATAATTTCAACAGCCAGTCACTATCATAATCCAATTTTAACATCACCAAGAGAGTGGAAGGTACAACAGCACCTTCCTTAGAAGATTCTAAAAAAGGTATTAGGTCCAAACTATCCTGAGATATAAGGGATAGAACATCTGCCCCTTCACCTCGCGCTTTCCTCTTGAAAGATGGCAAATAGAAAACTCTGGAAACTGGAGGCAAAGACTGTGAGGGGACCTTCAAAACCTCCAACATGTATCACTTAAACATTTCATCAATAAATATTCTAGGGAAATCAAATGAAGATTTCTTCTACGTACCATATTCACCAAATTCTCAATTTTAAATTCCAAACTAGTAGTGCTTTTTGACAATGAGACAAAAAGACTTCTCAAAGATTTGCTTTCAGTGTCCAAAGTTTGAATAGAATTCTGTACAACAGATAAGTGAGATTCCTGAGAGTTCATTCATTGTTCAAAATCTGTAATTCTAACATGATCAGAAGCCATCTGAGTAGATATCTATCGGCCTAAAGCTAAATAGTTTTCCATATTTCTTCAATAGTACAAGCTGTAGGTCTTACCAGTGAAAAAACAGATATAGATCTGGTCTGAGCTTCCAATACTCCCAATAGAGATTTAAACCCCTCCTTCGTTGTCGTAACTCCTTGGGTAACAATCTCACCGCCAGCTAATCTTCCTGCCCTATTCCTGCCACTCCATTGTTGACCTGTGGCTCCAGCAAGGAATCTCAGCTGCAGGCTGCATATTGATAGAACCAGTGCATCAGAGCTCGCTGCAGCTCCCTTGATGGCCCTTTCTCTCTGACTGGCTGAATCCAGTGGCAGCTCTCACTGCTCAGGGGTCAGCGAAATGCTTTTGTCCAGTAGCAGGGAAGGAGCTGCTTCTTCTTCTCCTGCTCTCAGTGGACCCCTGGCAGATGACATAGCTGCAAAATCCTCCAATCTAATCTGTATCAGACAAGGAGTTGAGGTAACCACTGCAGAGGCTGCAACTTTCCAGTGGCATTTCTTAGGCATTGTGAGGAAAATCAGAGGAGTGACTTCATGTCTTGCCTCTAGGGCGCCATCTTGCCTCCCCCCAATATGAGCGCTGAAGCAAAATCCATGGGCACAAAATACCAATGGACATTGTAGCAATGAGGACAGTGTGAAAATGGCTGTCTTAATCACTAAGGTATGAGGAAAGTTGGATCTAAGGAGATGAAGACAAGGAAGAAAGTGCACAGAATTTTAACTTTTCCAGTTTAAGGAAAGGCTAAAAGAAATTGGATTCTTCACCTGTCAAACAAAAAAAAAAAATCACATGAACCTTACTCTTAGATGTTTATAGATGGCCAGGTGCATGGGATATATCTTATCTTTTCCTGCTGCATGGCAGCTGCTGCATTTGGTTTCTGTTAATAAGTTACTCCATATCTGGCATATGTATTTGCACTCTCTGTTCTGTGTGGCATTCATGATACCTGAGGTGGATTGAAATGATTTTTAAACTAACATCGTTTAAGATATGCTAACAATACACACGTTTAATTAATTGCAAGGTTCGGCCTTCATACTATATTAAAATACATCCTTAAAGATTTGTGGTTATAGATCACATACACTTAGCATGTGTCCACAAAATACTAACATAGTGTTATACATGAATGATTAATTTGCAAAGAAAATAATAAAAATAAACATTTTAATTAAGTCATTGTTTACATCATGGAAATTGAAAATATATAGTTTTATTTATAAGAACATAAGAATAGCCATACTGGGTCAGACCAATTGTCCATCTAACTCAGTATCCTGCTTCCAACAGTGGCCAATCCAGATCACAAGTACCTGGCAGAAACACAATTAGTAGCAAGATTCCATGATACCAATCCCGGGGCAAGCAGTGGCTTTCCTCATGTACATCTCAAAAACAGACTATGGACTTCTCCTTCAGGAACTTGTCCAAATCTTTATTAAACCCAGAGTTCCAGAGCTTTGAGTGAAAAAAATATTTCCTCCTATTTGTTTTAAAAGTACTTCTATGTCATTTCATTGAGTGTCCCCTGGTCTTTGTACTTTTTGAAAGAGTGAAAAATCGATTCACTTCTACCCATTCTACACCACTCAGGATTTTGTAGACCTCAGTCAAATCCCCTTTCAACCCACCTCTTTTCCAAGCTGAAGATCCCTAATCTCTTTAGCCTTTCCTCATATGGGAGGAATTCCATCCCCTTTATCATGCACATCCTTTATCCTGCTCTCTCATTAAGCACACCTGGCTTACTTTAAGTATTGTTGAAACATCTCTACTTGGATTCCCTGTACTGTTTCAATGGTATCCTTCAAGGATACTCCACACTGAACCATGTGCTTCTGGGTGACTGTCGGCTTCCTCCCCCCTCCCCCTCCCCTCCCCCTCCCCTCCCCCCCAATTCTAGTTTAAAAGCTGCTCTATCTCCTTTTTAAAAGTTAGCGCCAGCAGTCTGGTTCCATCCCTAAGGTGGAGCCCATCCATTCGGAACAGTCTCCCTCTTTTCCAGAATGTCACCCAGTTCCTAACAAATCAAAATCCCTCATCCCTGCACCATCGTCTCAACCACACATTGAGACTTCTGAGCTCTGCCTGTCTTTTGGGTCCTGCGTGTGGAATGGGGAGCATTTCTGAAAATGCAACCCTGGAGGATCTGGACTTCAGCTTTCTACCTAAGAGCCTCCCTCCCACATTTTTCTATGTCCTTGTTACCCGGCTCCTCCCCAGCTCTATTTAAGATCCTGTCTAGGTGACACATGAGGTCTGCCACCTTCGCACCAGGCAGGCAAGTAACCAGGCAATCCTCACGTCCACAAGCCACCCAGCTATCTATATGCCTAATGATAGAATCACCAACTACAACAGCTGTCCTAACCCTTCCCTCCTGGGTAGAACTTGGAGACATATCCTCAGTGCGAGAGGATAGTACTAGCTGGTTTAAAGCATGTAAAATTAACTGATTAACCATTGTAAATGTATCTTGTTACTGCCTCCTCATCTTTCGTCTTTGTATTTCCTACATAGGCATTTCCCAAAGAAATGAGTAGAACTTTCTTGAATGTTAGCCATTAAAAGTATGCAGTCCTTCCTTCTCAGATCTGGTGCTAAAAACTATTTTATGACTGTTACAAATAGCTGTTAGAAAAGTTGGAAAGGAATTACAATATTTGTACTAGACAAATAGCAGAAATCTTAAGAATGCAATTTCACTGAGTCAGCAGATCTTCAGCAGCACATGGTATTGCCTGATCCATGTCTAGCTCTCTGGATTTAGGATGAATGTTGTTAAATTTAAGGCAGTCAAAATTCAAAGGACCACCCTCATTCTGAGTCTATCGACTTTGAGTCTCTTGTCCCAGATTAAGGAGCATCTAGATTTCAGTGAGTTCAGAACAGTTAAAAGCAGTGAGCAACAAATATATCTCCAAAATAATATCACTACACAACTCTTCCATAGCATCGGCCATGAAAGAACATCCTACAACAACATGAGAAACAGAGACAAATAGATGGTGAAGGTTTATCATGAAGAAGAACAAAATAAGAGGGATTGCTGTGCAGGGAAAGAGGTGACAGAGTGGTTAGAACCTTGACCTGGTGGAGCTGGGGCTGGGGAGTTCAGATCTAGTCATAGGTGCCTGTCCCAACCCAACCTGCCTGCATTTTGCACTTGGCTCCTTGTTGGACACAGAGCAAGTGGCAGAGTGGTTAGACCCCATGGCCTTCATCAGGGTAGAGGTTCTCATAACTGACATGCAGCACAAAACCCTGCCATGTTTGCAGAAAATCAGGTCTGCGTAACAGTCATTTCCATCTTAATGCATAAGTTAAGTATTGCAAAAGCATGTTTAGAAATTTAGGTCTGTGAACAAAGTTTCTAATAAAAGTGTGCTCTAAAAATGTCTAGAGCAATGAGGAATGGTTTAGTACTGCACTAAAACAGCATTTTGGTGCTTTAAGTACACCATACATTCTGAGGATCCATGGAAACCCAAGTGAGACTAGGAAACATTCCAATACACACTTCAATTGTTATTTGAAAAATATATTTCTCTGGGATTAATGCATCATGCCTAATGGGCCTCTCTAAACTGGGAAGAAATTACATCACAACAATCATAAACATAACTTGGGTACAGTACTTTGTATACTTACATGCTTAATGACTTCAGTGTTGCTGTTGTAGGCAGCTGTGAGTCTCTCCCTTCTGTACCATAGGTACAATCTTCTGTGGCCTGAGAGGACAAAATAGTGTTTGGCATTCTTCTTGCTGCCATTATTACTAATAATGTCCCTATGGATATAACATCATGACGTTTTTCAACATCAGCATCAAATCCGCCCTGATAACTTTCTGAATAAAATGGTAAATGTAGGCGAATTGTATACATAGTAGGGAAATGTAAGCAAATTCTATATACAGTGAGGTGAAGGAAGCTATTAGAGCTAAACGAAAATCCTTCAGAAAATGGAAGAGGGATCCAACTGAAAATAATAAGAAACAGCATAAGTAATGGCATGTCAAATGGAAAGTGCTAACAAGAAAGACAAAGAGGGACTTTGAAATAAAGATTGCGTTGGAGGCAAAAACACATAGTAAAAACGTTTTAAAAAAATATTAAAAGCAAGCAGCTGGCAAAAGAATCAGTTGGACCACTAGATAACTGAGTCATAGTGGAGAGATTAAATGAATTATTTGCCTCGATCTTCACTGAAGAAGATTTGGGAGAGACACCTGCGCCAGAAATGGTATTCAAAGTTGATGAGTCACAGAAACTAAATGAAATTTCTATAAACCTGGAAGATGTAATGAGGCAATTTGACAAATTGAAAAGTAGCAAATTGCCTGGACCAGATGGTATTCATCCCAGAATACTGATAGAATTGAAAAATCTTTCAAATCTAGCATGGTACCATAAGATTGGAGGGTGGCCAATGTAAGGCCAATTTTTAAAAAAGGTTCCATAGGTGATCTGGGAAATTATAGACCGGTGAGCCTGATGTCAGTGACAGGCAAAATAGTACAGACTATTATAAAGAACAAAATTCCAGAGCATATTAAAAGCATGGATTAATGAGATAAAGCCAACATAGATTTAGTGAAGGGAAATCTTGCCTCACCAATCTTTTACATTTCTTTGAAGGGTTGAAAAAAACATGTGGATAAGGGTGAGCCGGTTGATATTATGTATCTGGATTTTCAAAAGGCATTTCACAAAGTGCCTCATGAAAAACTCCAGAGGAAATGGGAGAGTCATGGGATAGGAGGTAGTGTTCTATTGTGGATTAAAAACTGGTTAAAAGAAAACAGAGAATAGGGTTAAACAGTCAGTATTCTCAATGGAGAAGGGTAGTGGGGTTCCCCAGGGGTCTGTTTTGGGACTGCTGCTTTTTAACATATTTATAAATGATCTAGAGATGGGAGTAATTAGTGAGGTAATTAAATTTGCTGATGACACAAAATTATTCAAATCTGTTAAATCGTAAGAGGATTGTGAAAAATTACTAGAGGACTTATGACCTGGGCGTCCAAGTGGCTGATTATGTTTAATGTCAGCAAGTGCAAAGTAATGCATATGGGAAAGAGGAACCTGAACTATACTTACAAGATGCAAGGTTCACAGTAGGAGTCACCGACCAAGAAATGGATCTAGGTGTCATCTTTGATGAATTGTTGAAACCCTCTGCTCAGTGGCAGTGGTGGCTTAGAAAGCAAATAGAATGTTAGGTATCATTAGGAAAGGAATGGAAAACAAAAATTAGGACATTATAATGCCTTTGTATTGCTCCATGGTTCGACCACACCTTGAATACTGTGTGCAATTCTGGTCACTGCATCTCAAAAAAGATATAGTGGAATTAGAAAAGGAACAGAGAAGGACTATGAAAACAATAAAGGGGATGGGATGACTTCCCTATAAGGAAAGGCTAAAGCGGCTAGGGCTCTTCAGCTTGGAGAAAAGATGGCTGAGGGGAGATATGATAGAGGTATATAAAATGATTAGTGGAGCGGAACGGGTAGACATGACTCGTTTGTTTACTCTTTCCAAAAATATTAGGACTAGGGGGTGTGCACTGAAGCTACAAAGTAGTAAATTTAAAATGAATTGGAGAAAATATTTCTTCACTCAACATGTAATTAACCTCTGGAATTCATTGCCAGAGAATGTGGTAAAAGCAGTTAGCTTACTGTGATTTAAAAAGGCTTGGATAGCTTCCTAAAAGAAAAGTCCATAAACCATTATTAAAATGGACTCAGGGAAAATCCACTGCTTATTTCTAGGATAAGCAGCATAAAATGTATTATACTGTTTTGGGATCTTGCCAGGTACTTGCACCTGGATTGGCCACTGTTGGAAACATGATGCTGGGCTTGATGGACCTTCAGTCTGCCCTAGTATGGCAACATATGTTCTTATGTTCTATTTCTTTATCGTACACCTAGACTACAAAAATTACTTAAGAAAGATTCCTGTGGTACTGTGACATTGACATCAACCAGGAAATTGTAGAATACAGAATGAGTGTTCCTGTCTTTGGTAACAGTCCATCACCTGTAGCAGCATCCTAAGAGCTTAGAAGGACAGCCCAAGAGGGAGAAAGAGAAAATGGCACAGATGTCAGATGCTTCATTGAGAGAGACTTTTATGTAGATGATGGTTTAAAGTCCTTATAGCTGCACTAACCTCTGTAGCACTGAAGAAATTCCATAACCTCACCTCTCCCACTACCTATTTCTGGCCAAAACAAAGCTGGCTTGCTAAATTGTACAAACAGAAATCTGAGAGTCCCAATCCTCACCTTAGTCTGCACTAACTTATTCCACCTTATCCTGACACCTTTCCGTTTTCATTTAAAATGCATTATGGCTTTCCTTAGCATATTCAAATCCCTCTGTCAAAGCTAGAAGAGAAACACATGGAGTTTGAAAGGGTCGTCATTTTTAAAAGAGCACCCCTACGCATCAATGAGCAGTGAAAGATCCTTCCAGACTTCCAAATGCCTCATCATTTGCTCTACACCACTCTGAATATTTAATCTGTACAATTATTCCTCTTGCTCCCACATAAAGGAGAAGGTTGGAGTATTATAAGATCTTCAAGTCCCAACCCTCCATAACCTTCTCATCTAATGGCCCTGCTACCAACTTTGCCAAATTTATTTGCAACCCTGCAAAGAATTCAGATTCTAAGAAAAGCTACACTGTTGATGGTGTGGCCTGTCTTGCATTTCAAGTAAACAAGAGGATATCATCCATAAAAAGAGAGTATTTTATTTGTCTACTTGTATACTCTGAAAAGCTTCAATTTACCAAAGCTTAACAGCCATCTGCTCCAAAAGTAACACAAAAACAAATGGCGACAAACAACCAATGACAGGCATAAATGTTCAATGATATGTGCGTAATTTATAGTATTCTATAAGTTATTCATGTAAGGGGTAGACACATCTATGCTTGCCCACATGTATACCCCATTGCAGTTACATGGTATTTTACTGAATTATCTTGGTATTTTTGTGCTTATGGCACATGTAACCACACATATGCAGTTAGAGAATTACCTTTTTCAATTTTAAGCCTTATGGGGACAGGACAATACCTATTGTACCTGAGTGTTAACTTACTTTGAAACAAAAACATGAGCCAAATCCAAAGGATCCACACACTGGAAGTCTCATACTGTATATCTCTCCTATCTACCTCACAAAATTCCCTGCCATTCCTATTTTCTCCAATACCCAAATGACTTTGTCAAAATCTTTCTCAGCATTCAGACTTAATATTATCTCCTCTCCCTTCTCCAATGTCCTAGAACTTGTGGCCACTAATAACTTGCATGCATTGACAGCCCTGTACCAGCCTGCAACAGAATGCTGAATCATTTCTGGGCACACTCTCTTGATAAAGCTTTGGGTAAAATGGGACCCCGTTGGGAATACAAGATGTGTGCTTAAAGTCTTGATCATATGAACTATGCTTGATGCACTATAATAGTGCTTTTTATTTATAAGAAAAAGTACTAAAAATGAAGATGTGATATATAATAAAGTGACTTTATATATAAGGGGGTTTTTTGTCCAATGATGATTGCAAGTCTTGATGGTGACTAAGTTTATATGTGTAAACACTGAAGCACCACTGGCAATTTACCTGGCTTTTTTTCCTCTATTTTTTCATGTATGTAACATATATTGAGGGGCATTTTCAAAAGAAACGTCCAAGTTGCGATTTGGACGTCTTTGAAAACGTCGAAATCCAGTGGCGGGGAAACCCGTATTTTTGAAAAAAGATGATCGTCCATCTTTCGTTTCGAAAATACCACCAGAGACGTCCAAATCCTTAAATTTGGACATCCCTAAATTTGGACATCCTTGGATCTGGATGTTTCTGACTTTCGGTGATTTTCGAAACCAAAGACATTCATGTCAAAATGTCCAAATTCAAGCCATTTGGACGTGGGAGGAGCCAGCATTTGTAGTGCACTGGTCACCCTGACATGCCAGGACACCAACCGGGCACCCTAGGGGGCACTGCAGTGGACTTCTTAAATTGCTCCTTGTGTGCTGAGCCCCCCCCCCCCCCGAAACTCACTACCCACAACGGTACACCACTACCATATTCCTTACGAGTGAAGGGGGCACCTATAAATGGGTACAGTGGGTTTCGGGTGGGTTTTGGAGAGCTCGTTGTTTCCTCCACAAATGTAACAGGTAGGGGGGTATGGGCCTGGGTCCGCCTGTCTGAAGTGCACTGCAGTACCCACTAAAACTGCTCCAGGGACCTGCACGCGCTGTCATGGACCTGAGTATGACATCTGAAGCTGTCATAGAGGCTGGCACGAAATATTTTTAAAGATGTTTTTTGCGGGTGGGAGGGGGTTAGTGACCACTAGGGGATTAACGGGAGGTCATCCCCGATTCCCTCCAGTGGTTATCTGGTCATTTCGGGCACCTTTTTGTGCCTTATTCTTAAAAAAAACATGTCCGGGTGAAAACGTCCAAGTGTTCATCAGGGACGTCCTTGATTTTTCCGATTATGGGTCAAAGTGTTAGGCACGCCCAAGTCCCGCCTCCAACATGCCCCCTTGAAATTTGGACGTCCTTACGACGGACTGCAGTTGGAGACATCCAAAATCGGGTTTCGATTATACTGATTTGGACGTCTCTGTGAGAAGGACGTCCATCTTCCGTTTTATGTCGAAAGATGGGCATCCTTCTCTTTCGAAAATGAGCCTAATAGTGTTCATTTAACCCACAATATTTGGTTATGTGTATAGGTTGGACATTGTTTATATCAGATTGCATTGCCTGTAACAGTTTACAGTGATTGTGCCCTTAAGAAAGGCAGGAAGTGCCCTTTGACTACAAAGCTTAGTCTTCCTGCAGTGCTCTGTGATAGGCTCCTCCTCAGCACATGTCCCCGTTCTTTATGCCTTATAGGACTTTTTCTATTGGCTGGTCCTTGGCCCTGTGTATACTAGGCTAGTAGCCTGCCCCTTCTCTCTCTAGTGGGTTGCAAGAGAGTATGCAGCATGCTTTTCTAAGAACTGTAAGCTGAGTTGCTGTACCTTGTTGTATGCTCCCCCTTCCAGCTACTGTTTTTACCTGTTTAAAGTATTAACAGCATCTACTCTTTTAGCTTGGTGCTGAAATCTCCTGGCTCCCATAGTATACAGGGTGAGTTGGTAAAGAACAGACTCTCAATTCTGCAAGGCAGAGACTCTTGTCCAGCACATCTAACTGTAAGTTCTTTCATTTTGTTTGAATTTGTATTAAAGAAGATTTTGGTTCAAGAGTTCTGAGTCTTGTGATGTTCTATATTCTGGTTAAGTGCCTGCTAATCCTTGAATAGAGAGAGCCTATCAGGAGACAGAGCAGAACACTCCACAACCTTCTCCCCTACTCTTAAGAGCATAAGAATAGCCATACTGGGTCAGACCAATGGTCCATCTAGCCCAATATCCTGCTTTTACCAGTGGCCAATCCAGATCACAAGTACCTAGCAGAAACCCAAATAGTAGCAACAATCCATGCTACCAATCCCATGATAAGCAGTCGCTTCCCTGTGTTTATCTCCTCCCCATTGCTCCCTATCCCACCTGTTCCATCTCCCACCCTTATTCCCTTCCAATGCTTATCCCCTTCATCCGCGCATTCCCTCCTCCCAAGTTTCCACCATTTGCACTCAATCACATTCCATCCACACTCCTAGGTACCCTTCCCTCAGCCACCCTCTTCCTTATTATCCAAAGAGCCCTTGCTGACACCATTACCCCACTGCAACCACTGATTCTAGCCTTCTTTTCCCTTTTCCCCATTCCTGATCACAACCTAGCTTTGATATATCATAGTCCTCTACAGTTGGCAAACTTTTATCTAAAGAACACTGGCTCTCTGTTATTTACTGTAGTCAGTTTAAATTGTTAATTTTACCATAGAGACCCTTTAATAGGGATATTCCATTGTATTTGGCTGACTACCTTATCTCACTTTCAGATGGGTTTTCTGTGAGGTCACAGAATTGTAATTTGTATCTTCTGCCTTATCTTGTACAGGCACATCTTGAACCATCACGCCAGTCTATGTTTTTATTTCTTGTACCACTGCTATGGAATTCTCTTCTGGCCTACTTTCATATAGAGACCTCTTGTGAGAAATGTAAGACAGGACAAAGCCATTTATGTGGAGGAGTGGCCTAGTGGTTAGGGTGGTGGACTTTGGTCCTGAGGAACTGAGTTCGATTCCCACTTCAGGCACAGGCAGCTCCTTGTGACTCTGGGCAAGTCACTCAACCCTCCATTGCCCCATGTAAGCTGCATTGAGCCTGCCATGAGTGGGAAAGCGCGGGGTACAAATGTAACAAAAAATTTTTTTTCAAAAAAATCTTATAGGATTCTATCCATGTAGACTTCTGTGTCTTCTGTGTTTTGTTTCTGTTCTTGGATTGTTGTTGATGTGTTTTGTTTTGTGCGGTAGGGTATATGTCAGTTTCTTATTTGTTTTTTGTCTTGATTTTTGTCTATTGTCATTTATGTGTGACTATCCTAATTTATTATAATTTGTAAAAGTAGCTATTTTTATCAATTTTATTTTATTGTAAACCATTTGTATTTTGTTCATTGTTATTGATGTATGATTTTATTTTTATTGTAAACCACTTTGGTGTAACATAAAAGGCAGTATAGCAAGTATTTAATACATCAAACCAAATTTAACTAAACTAACAAGAGTTTAACCTGGTGAGGAAAAACAACAGGAAGCTTGAGTGAAGAAGGAAGGGAGGGAGGAACAAAAACAATGCTGCTTTCTTGACTACTTTAATGTCTTTACTTACTCCCCTCCCCCCCCCCCCCCATTCCCTCCCTTGCTTAAGTAATGCAGCCACTCCCTTATAAACTTCCCCTCCTCAAACATCCACCACTCCTTCCTAGACTTGTGTGTACCATGCTTGTCCTGTGTGGTTTGCAGGAATGAGATAGTCAGGTTCAAAGGATCATCTCCCCACTCCAGAGGCCTCTGCACAGGGCGCTTCAGTTTTACTATCCTCATTATTCTAGGTCATACAATTACTCACCCAAGTCTATCCCTTTATTAGTCAGTCAAATAAACTTTTGCAGTGGTCCATTATTATCCTGTTTCTCTGAGCCATCCCTCAAGCTGGTCCATTGTGGACTCCTTTCACTAGTCATGAGCAGACTCTACCCAGTACATTCTTTCCTTTTACCTGCTTGTCCCACGAGAGAGGCATGGACTCATGATGGATTATCTTTAAAGATTATCTGTAAGTCCAAAACTGTAGTTCTATTTTATTCAGGTCAAACCCATTGCATATAATTAAGTCTATTGTTTCTGCCCTCACTCAGTCGGATTCTTACTTAGTTTTGCTTTCTACCTCCAGACTATTGAGCTGGCCTATATAGCTCCTTGCCTCATTCTTTGTAGTCAGATGCTGTATTTCTCAAGTCCACTTCACCTATAGTTTTGCAGGGATCAGCTCTACAGGACCATATTTCTCTGCTGTACATACACTCTGGTTCAATTACACATCATGAGTTTATGCTCACTGTAGATCATTTTCTTCTCCTTCTGAAATGATCACATAAGGGCTATAAGGATATAAGCAACAATATGACACTACAACACAGTACTTACAATCTGCTTTTATCCAAACTGAGTGGTTCTATGAGGATTACAGATAAAACATTTCCAGGGATTTACAATTTTAAAAAGTAAGCTTACATAGTCTGAGGTGTGTTTTCAAAGCACAGACTTACAAAGTTCCGTGGTAACCTATGGAACTTTGTAAGTCTAAGTGCTTTGAAAATGAGCCCTATTTCTGAAAAGAAACATTTTCAGCTTCTTTTGAAACTGTAAATAATTGGTTTTCAACCTAACAATGATGGTTAGAGTGCTGTAACAGAAAAGAGGCTTGAAAACTGAAAATCTGTGAAAACATTCTCTTCAGATGCACTCCTTTCACCTAGAGGAGCTGCAAGGTCAGATGCTTATGAGTATGTTGGTTTCTGTTCAAGGAAGAGAGAGTCAAAAGATGACTCATATCAGCTTGGACCGAGCCACATACAATCCTAAAGACTAGTGTACATAGCTTGAATGTTATACAAGCTTGTATTGGGAGCCAGTGTAACTTAACAAAGAGAGGGGTAGCTTGATCAAATTTCTTGGCATTACAAAGTAGTCAGGTCACTGTATTTGTAGAGTCTATAGGCCATTTTGCAATCTGTCTAAGCAATCTATATATGCTCTTACTCCACTATTCTTTAGGATCCGCATTCTCCCTCTCTAGTGCAGCTATTGCTCATTAATTTGGCTCAGTCTGTACTCCTAGGCTGCCACACTCTGCTCCTCTTCATGCTGTGTTATATTTTAGCATATTAATGAGATGATCTGTATGCAATGCAGCTTGTTACTATTATTTTTATCCACATTAAGGTATATACTACAGGAAAACTGCAGCTACCCCAAATTCTATATAAAGCACAAATTAGATTTAATTAAATGTATGCACGGGTCTATAAAAGGGGCATGGCCATGGGCAGATCAGGGGCATTCCTTTAATTTATACATACTATTATAGAATAAAGGGGATCCATGCCTAATTTAGATGTGGGAATTTACACCAAGGTTTCATTGGTGTAAATGGTCATGCCTAAGTGTAGTCGCGGTTCCTGACGCTCAATGCTATTCTATAAACATTGCCTAACTTTAGTTTTAAACAATTTTATTGATGACCTATCACAAACAATACAATATTCATACGCTATGTTCAAGATACATCAGGAAACAAATGAACAACTTGTAATCATAACATAGAGGTAGCCATCACTTTTCTAAACATTGCCTAACTTTAAGCTCTGTTTATAGAATAGTGCTTAATTCTGTTTTTTTTCAGTGCCAACGTTTTAGGCACTGTGACACCCCAAGCGGGGGTTGGGTGTGGCCGGTGAAATAATACTGCCAGACAAAAGGGTGGAACACAAAAATAAGTATTTTATTTAAAGGGGTTCTCTGGTCTGTTTCTTCACAGGGCCTGAGACATAGGGTGGAAAGCCCTCTGCAGTTCAGCATCCAGGGACTTAGGAAGGCCTCTGGCAGCAGGCCAAACACAGTCCACAGCTTCCAGGGTTGCCACGCCCCAAACACAGCCTACAAATTCTTGTGTTCCTCCAAGATCCAGGTCTGGCTCCAGCCAGACCTCAAAGCAAAACTTGCACAGTTCAATTCAATAGAAACATTGGCTTACCTCAGCCAGGTCTCGATTATGGAATGGGTGCTTCAGTGGCATACAGTGGGCATTCATGGTTTCCCTCCCTGGGCCTCCTTAACTTCTGCCTGGCCCTGTCTTTTGAACTTCCCAGTAGTGACTCCGCCCCTCCCCGCTTACTTCCTTTTGAGGCGAGATCTGCACTCTTAAGGCAACCCAGGCTAATTAAAGAGGGACTTTTCTTAATGGTGAGTGGCAATGTCCTATAAACCCCGTCACAGGCACCATTTATAGGATTCATTCCAATGTGTTAATAATCTAATTTATGATTTTCTATGGCGTTTGCTTTATCATGGAAATATATTGACCCCTAGGTTTGTACTAAAGGCAAAGGAAAATGAAATGACTAGGGCCTGGTCACAGCAACAGTGGGATTTGAACCCTGACTTCCATTGTTCACTGTCCACTTCTGTAACTACTATGATATTCCTTTACCATTTTGCAAATATTAAGTTGCGAACACAATCGTCAAGAAATTAAAAACAAAATATTGAAACCAGACACAATAAGACATTTCTGCTCTGTAATAAAAAGGAATACATTTTGGTCTTGGAGTTATACTGGTTCATACAAAATTCTAGCATAATCACTGTATAATTTTTTTTCTTGTCTCTACGGTGCATATTAATGTGAAATGATGTTCAGTGTGATATACAACAACATGCATAAGTCCTGACTGTAGCAAATCCTGTACCTGAATTAATGTGTATTCTACATCTGCCTCAGGCAACATTGCAAATGCTGAACCTGCTTTCACCACAGAAAAAGTGATGATTTTGAATGAATTTTATATGTTTTCTTTCTTCTCTCACATAGTAATGGAAAAATAATAGCTTTTATTACAACAAGGCATTATTACATAACATCACAGAATCTAACTAAATGATATTAGAAATTGCTGTACAATATGGATTTTCATATTTTTTTATTCTCTTCTAGGAGAAATATGCATTAAAACCACCTTTCCTCATCTTTCCTTATTGCATCTTCATTAGAGCTGGAAAACTCAAAGAGATGTGTATGTTGCCTAATCAGAGCTAAGAACACAAAGGGGTGCTGACTGGCTTTGATTTTCCTATATATCATTAGCATGCCATGGAGAGGGTCAAAGTGCACAGCAAAAGCAGTCCAGAAAAATAAGCACAATGGGCTCTAAATTGCAATTTCTTGGAGTTTGGAACTGCTGCGGTCATTTACCGATTAATTGAAGAGCGGACTACTGTTGTATTAAGCTACAATATCTATATCTTGAGCAACAATTCATGCACTTAGTGTTGCTCAGTGGAATTGACCCCTGAAGCATGCGTTGGTGTCACAAAATGCCTAACCACCTGCCTGGGGCTACCCCGTGGCCACCTAGATGGTTATCCCCAGCACAACCCTGGTCCGCCTGCACCTGCCGCTGGTGCTCTATACTAGCCCTCTCCTCCCAAAGAATGGGTCCCAACCACCTCTGGGCGAGTCTCCTGCTCTCAAATTATTCCCAGTGATTCCTAGGTTACTAGGGCCACACTCACAGTGTTCCCACAGACCCAACACACAAACCACCAGGATTCTTAGTCAGTCCAGACAAGTAGAGGCAATAAACTAAAAATGTTTATTGTCATGAAAAATTAGAACAATGAACAGAAAAGATGCAAACAATAACAGGTAACTGAAATATGGACCAATTATAACACTATCTAAACATTTGTTTGCTATCTAAATAGTACTTGTGGAGTTCAGGACACATAGCTGCTCACAGGTTATCAAATATAACTGTTCACAGGACCTCAGCAAAGAGATCCAATTCCCCTGATACACCCCCCCCCCCCCCATCCAATCCTCCTCAATGCAATTAACATATTTGTATCAAACACATAATTAAAAACATCCAATAAAAACATAAAATTACAAACTAAAAACATACAGGCCAATATTCAACAAGACTTACATGTTTAGTGAATTTTCAGTAGCATTATATAGACATCTCTGCCAAAAATCTCTCTAAACCAGTGTTTTCAACCAGTGTGCCGTGGCACACTGGTGTGCCGCAGCTGCTCTCCAGGTGTGTCACGGACAGGGGCAGACTGATTGTTCAGGCAACTGAGCACTGCCTGAGGACCCAGATCACCAGGGGGCCTTGTGCTTGGAACCTCTCTTCTGCTTCAGTACACTCCCACGTATAAAGGAAGTTGCATTAGAAGAGTGAGGGTTGCAGCAGAAGAGAGGCTTCAAGCAGGCTGTAAGCAGCAGCACTAAATTATTGCCGCTGCCATGGATCCTCCTTGCAGACACAGTTTAAGATAAACCGGGGGTCTGGAGAGAAAGAGCGAGGGAGAGATGTTGCACCTGAGGGTGGAGGGGGAAGGGAAGAAAGAGAAAAATGCTGGAGGGAAGGGAAGGGAGAGAATAAAAAGAAAAATGCTTGGCCTGTGGGAGGGGGAAGGAAGAAAGAATAAAAAAATACTGGTCCTGGGGAGTGGAGGGGAGTTAGGGCAGTGGCATAGCTAAGTGAGGCCAGGGAGAGCCTGGGCCCCTGTAGATTTGGCCCTAGACCCCCCTGCCGATGACCCACCCGACCCCCCCCTCCAACGCCAACCCGCCGTCGCCATCGCCTGTCTTTGCTGGTGGGGGACCCCAACCCCTGCCAGCCGAGGTCCTCTTCTTTTCCCAAAAGGCTTCCTTCTCTGACGTCCTGCACGTACAACGTGCAGGACGTCAGAAACAGAAGGAAGCCTTTTGCGAGAAGAAGAGGACCTCAGCTGGTGGGGGTTGGGGTCCCCCGCCAGCAAAGGTAGGCAACGGCGGGTTGGCGGTGGGAGGGGGGGTCGAGAGGGTCGTGGGGGAAGCAAAGTTGGCAATGGCGGGGCGGGGCGCCGCCGCCAGGGGGGGCTAAAATGTGCCCCCTCACCTCGGACTCTGGACCCCCCTCCCGCCGAAATCTGGCTACACCCCTGAGTTAGGTGACAAAAAGAGAAAAGCCATGGACCAGAGGGGCAGAGGGGGGATAAACGATGAACCGGATGGGCAGATAGGACAGAAGTGATGGACCCAAGAAGAGAAGGGGAGAAGTGATGAACCTGAGGGGAATGAGGGAAGAAAGAGAGAGAAAAGATGGACTCAAGGAGGGTGGGATGGTGGATCTAATGGATGGAGGGAAGAAAGTGAGAAATGATGGACCTGAAGGTGGAGGGGAAGGAGAAAGATGTTGGGCCACAGGAGCAGGAAAGGAGGGAAGAGAGAGGAAGAGATATTGGATCACAGGGGTGGGTAGGGAAGGATGGGTTAGAAATGATACAGGGAGATGCTGGGGGGGGGTGGAGGAGGGAGAGGAAAGGATGCTGGCCAACAAATGGGGGATGGAGGGAAGGAAGATGGAAGAGAGAAACTGGGAATGAGGAAACCATGAGGGAGAGGTCATGGGGGGGTTGTCAAGGAGATGATTGAGAGGACAATAATATGTACAGAGGGTAAAAATAAGGTAATGAGGAGTAGAGGGAAGCTAGAAGAAATTAGGAGGCAGGGGGAGGACTGAGATGGGAACTGGCAGAGCTTAGGGGTGAGAGAAGCAGATGAAAAGTTGATAAGTAGTTGAAAAGTTAAAAAAAAAAAAAAAAAGTAGAAGGAGAACTGTGGGGGTAAGAAAGCAGTTCAAATCTGAGTTGACAGAGAGGTAGAAAAAGAAAGGGAGGAAAGAGTTGAAAAAAAAGATCAATATGTCAGAAACATAGAATAAGAGAATGGAACAAGACAGGAAGAGAGAAGAGAAATGAGAAATGGTCAGCAGCCCCTGGAAAGAGATCAGAGGACAGACAGGAAAGCAGAAAATAAAAATTAGGATCAACATGATGGGAAAAATGTCCAGACAACAAAGGTAGAAAAAAGGTGTTTCATTTTCAATTTATTAACTAGATTATGATAGTTTAGGAAATGTACATCTTGGATGTCTTTGTATTATGTTCAGTATAAGACAAAATGCATATCTGTTTTTATTTCTCCCATGCTGTGGTACATGCCTAGTTTGACTTCTTGGAGTTCCCAGTTCAATTTTTGTCTTTATATCTTTAATTTGATATCACATTCTGCATTTAGTGAGGGTGTGTTTCTGCATGTGACTGAGGTATGGTATTCTGTGGGCATGTAGCATCTGTGTAGCAATCTGTAGCTGTCCCACTTGTTCTATTTAACCAGTTTGAGGAGGTGTTTTGGTGTTTTTGGGCCCAGTGTAATATTTATAGTGCAGCCTATTCATATGTAGGGTTCTTACTATTTGAATCAAAGAAATTAGTGCTACTGTTGTATGACATTTGTACATGTATGTTAGGATTTTTTTTTTCACAATGTACTTAGTAGTGGAGAGTTTTATTTTGCTGTGGTTCAAATGACATGAGAATAAGAATATTGTTTGAATGGTACCTTCCATGTTTATGAATGCATGCTATTTGTGGCTAATTTTGTTATCTTTGAAGTGTTTTGTTGCCTTTTTGCCAACTTGTGTCTTCAATAAAAGTATTCAACTATAAAGATAACACAATGATTAAAAATGCAATTATTGAACTTTAAACACAATCTTAATACTTTTGTTAAATGATAACATATATATCCTTAAAAACCTAAATGGTGTTGCTTGACAATTTTTGTGCCTTGTCCGTATGCTGCAAGGCAAAAAAGGTTGAAAATCACTGCTCTAAACCCTCAGGATAGTGCTGAGGCATACTCACAGAAATTGTACCGTGTAATTTATTGGTTTCATATTTTGTTTCTGTATCTGAGCTTTCTGAAGTATAGAAATCTAATGAATGAAATGAGACAGGTTTAATCAATAGAAAAGGAAATGAAAAAGGAAATGATAGTACCTTTGTATAGAAAAGAGTGGAAGTACTGGAACTTATAACTCTTATATGTGATGATCATCTGTTTTCTAAGCAGCCACCTTGTGAACAGAAATCGTATGACATAACTTCTGCTCTTAAGCTGCTACTAAGAAAGGAGAACACCATCAAGAGCAGGAGCTGTAAGTTCCAGAAGCAGATATAGTTCCCCCTAAGGTAATGGAATAACATTCACTGTCAAGGGAGGGGAGTTAGCTGGCAGAAAAACTACCTAAGATGCCTCCCTGGCTCACTAGCTCGAGTACAGACTCAGGAAAAAAAAGGAGGTTCTCAAGTGTAAAGGATTAGACTGTCTAAATTCCCCAAACCCAAGTCCTAGCCTTGCTACAGTGTGTTGTGGCTGGATTGATCCTGGGCAGAATTAGGTATAAATTAAAAATTGCAAGTGACACACTTTATAAGAAAAAGAACAAAACTTTAATACAGCCAACACTCATGAACAAAATCAAAGTAGTTGAACAATTACAGAAAGGATATCAAGTTAATGCACATAAACAGATATAAGCAATCTATATAAATAAAAATGTAAATGTTCGTTTGTTCAAAATCTTAAATCTCCGAAAGTTCTTCACCGATTGCTTTCAAATTTGGACACAACGTTGCATTCAAGTACGCGCATCCTTTTATATACCTACTATTATATAGATGTCACAGCTGTCGTACTCGCGGACCGGAAGCAGTGCGACGAGTAATTGCAAATCAAACTGAGGAAGAACAGCCATCAGCGAATGAGCGAAACACACAAAGGATGGCTCAAATACGTGCCGAGGAAGCAGCAGAGCGACGTGCAGCCAGACTTGATGATGCACAGTTGCGAGCACGGCGATCGCGTTCTGCAGCTTCAGATCTGCTTTGTTCTCAACAGAATCAACGCGACAGGCTGAGAGTGGCTTAAATCTCCGAAAGTTCTTCACTGATTGCTTTGTAATTTCGACACAACGTTGCATTCGAATACGTGCGTGTTTTTATATACCTACAATTGCAAATCAAACTGAGGAAGAACGGGCATCAGTGAACGAGTGAAACAAACAAAGAATGGCTCAAATACGTGCCGAGGAAACAGCACAGCAAAAAACATCACTCGAGGCTCTTGATCGATCATTGCAAGATTTGCGTGGAAACATCAGACCATTTCGGAACACATTAATATTGCTTGCAGGAGATTTCAGGCAAACATTACCTGTAGTTCCTCGATTGACACCAGCGGATGAAATAAATGCTTGCCTAAAATACTCTACTTTGTGGCAACACATAAAGACTTTAAACTTAACTACAAATATGCGTGTCCAGCTGCAAAACGATCATTCAGCTCAGATATTCTCACATCAATTGCTGAAAATTGGGAACGGAAAGGTGCCGGTTGATCTGACCTCAGGACGAATTTCATTGCCTCATAACTTCTGCAATTTAGTGACCTCAAAAGAACAATTGGTTGAAAAAGTATTTCCCAATATTCAAACCAATTATAAGAATCACGATTCGCTGAGTGAACGAGCTATTCTTGCGGCCAAGAACAAAGACGGCTACGAACTGAACAATATTATTCAGTCTAACATTCAAAGTGAGCCACTCACATACAAGTCCGTCAACACTGTTCTGGAAGCAGATGAAGCGCTTAATTATCCAACACACTTTTTCAATTCACTCGATCTGCCAGGGATGCTACCGCACGTACTGCAATTGAAAATCGGTGTGCCAATTATCATGTTGCGAAATATCAACCAGCCAAAGCTTTGCAACTGCACGTGGATTGCAGTAAAAAAATTAATGAGAAATGTCGTACAAGCAACAATCTTGACAGGACCTTTCAAAGGTGAACATGTCCTCATTCCTCGCATTCCTATGATTCCAACAGATATGCCATTTCAATTTAACAGGTTGCAATTCCCAATTCGATTGGCGTTTGCAGTCACCATCAACAAAGCTCAGAGCCACTCTTTACAATTCACCCGTTTACATCTACACACGGATTGCTTCTCACATGGACAATTATAGGTTGCATGTTCTATAGTCGGCAAACCAGACAATCTCTATCTCTGCACACACAATGGAACAACAAAAAATATTGTATACCCACAAGCATTGTGAAATTAAACATATTAGAAACATGCGCTTCCTCTTTTCTTTCTTTTCCATTTAACCAGACTGAGCCACAGCAACGCGTGGCCGGGTAGAGCTAGTATAAAATATAGAAGGTTCAGAGGGGTTTTTTTTCATCAAAATAGTATGGTGTGTGTCCACCAGTGTAGCAGCATAGTCATACCCCCAAATGTTAGGTGGATCTACCGCCAAAATGGGTAGGTACAATGTCCCTTTTTTCTTTGGGTAAAACTAGAAAGGGCTCTCTCTCTCTCTCTCTCTCTCTCTCTCTCTCTCTGCAACTGCCTTCTCCTCTCACCTCCTGGTCAAAATGAAAGGAAGAAAACATTTTCCTACCATTGTACTGACCTCACACCTGATTGGCTCATTCAAAGCATTGAGGGAAGGATGGAGGAAAAAGCCAACTCTCAGCAGATTGTGGCTTTCTGGGGAATTGTATTCTTTCTGCATTGTTTTCATAACCCAGCAACAGCAAATGTGGTGGATGCATTTTATATCCAAATAAGCACATAACACAGAGCCTAGGGGCAATGCAGGTGTCACTTGCTCAGGCCAAACCAGTGCCATAGCCAGGATTGAATGGCCCCCTATAATACCGTTGCTTCCAAGGTAGTGGGGACCGGGGAGAGGGGGAGGCACAAAGATGCACATTTCCTAAATCTCTAAATTATATAGGAGAAAATAAACTCGAAAATGAAATATCAACCTATCAAAAGGAGTTTACTTATAAAATCATATACAGAGATGGTATGCAGGTGTCCCTCTGGATTGATAAATACTGTTAACAAAATGAACCTCAAACCTCCTAGCAGGGAATCATACAAAGTTATTGCTAAACCCCTGCTTAAAATAGGAGTAGAGTACTATCATGGGTTCTATTTAAGAGAGTCAAGAGAGAAAAAATCCCAACGTAAAAACTCATAAAACATGAGAAAACCGATGGGATAAAAAACTCAATCCCTCTCTCAAAAATTCTATATCAATCTTACAAATGGACACCTATCATCTAACCATCCTGAAAAACTGACAAAAGCCAGTAAAGGACTGTCTAAAGAGAACCCTCAAAACAAGGATACACCCTGAGATATGCTAAGGTACTATTTGTTGTATAATAGAGCAAAACAGTGGTAAATATAAAACTTTTTTTAACATTTTAACATTTTAAACCATCTTGAAACTTTGCTTATACATTCTGCAACAAGTAGAAACCCACTCAGGCTTAACCCCAGATATCACAAGTATGGAATACTTAGCTTTAACCAGGTGTAACACCCACAGGCGAAAGACTATAACCAAAAATCCCACTCTAAGGGACTCCGGAGTCCTATATGGTTGCTGCAGCGGCGAAAAAACACCAGCCCCTCGACAAAAGCGCCTTGTTTCGCCAACCTCGTGGCTGCCTCAGGAAGAGCGCTACAAAACCATCTAGATAAACCAAATTAACACTGAAAACTAAATCGTCAGCTGTATGGAACCTTAAAGATGGTGCAGGAACGAGAACTCTGAGGAGAATGAAGCTTATAATACACCCCCCGAATAGAAACGGGGTGACGTTACAGCATGACGTATCAAAACGTAATGACGTCACAGCGTACATACATAGAAAACGTCATGACGTCACGACGTATCCAATCATAATACTCAAATAACGAAGAGAATCACACCCCCCTAAGAATACACTCAATATCAATAAAAGGCATTCCATTCAATATTTCTATTTAACCCACGAGGGGCTACTGTATCAAGAGTGTAGATCCAGTGTTGTTCTCTACGCCACAGAATTGTTTTTAAATCCCCCCCTCTCTTACCCATATAAATTTGATCAATGATCATGCATTGAAGCTGATTAAACTGATGTTAAGCTTGCTCACAGTGTCTAGTCATAGGAGCTTCCATTTTACAGTTGGTAATACAATGTCTGTGCTCAATAACCCTGGTTTTAAATTGACGAGTAGTATGTCCCACATAAAGCAAGTTACATGGGCATCTAAAAAGATACACCACATTTTTAGATTCACACGAAGTTGTATGTCTTAACTTAAAAGACTTTC
Source organism: Microcaecilia unicolor (assembly GCF_901765095.1). Lineage (NCBI taxonomy): Eukaryota > Metazoa > Chordata > Amphibia > Gymnophiona > Siphonopidae > Microcaecilia > Microcaecilia unicolor. Next base: position 411,091,299 of record NC_044031.1, read on the forward strand.
CATTTGTAGATTTAAATTCTGAACATTCACATGTAATGGAACAGATAGAACAATGCCCGCATTTTTTGTGTTGACCCTCCGTTTGTCTGATATCAGACCATACATCTGCAAAACTCAGTTGGTCTTGTAGATTTTGATTGCGAACATAAGTGAGTCTAAGATGATGATCCTGCAACGCTTCCTGGGTAAGCATAACATTCCAATGTTTCCTAAGTATGGCTGAAATTTGAGAAGATCTATTTGTGAATTTCAAAACACACGACATGATCTTATCATTGTTCTTAGATCCACCTGGCTGGTCATCTTGAATCAAGAGATCCCTATGTTGGCATAAGGCTCTTTTATATGATTGTTTAATAAGTTTATTTGGGTATCCTCTATCCTGAAACCTGCCACGAAGTTTCTCTGCTGATTCTCTAAATGTTTGTGTAGTGTCACAAATTCTGCGATACCGCAAAAACTGCGAATAAGGTAAACTGCGTTTTAAATGGTAGGGGTGCATACTGTCAAATCTTAATAGGGAATTCCTGTCTGTTGGTTTTACAAAGACATCTGTCTTCAACATGCCACCATCTTTCTTGACTAAAACATCCAAGAAATTAATACTTTTAACATGAAAATTACTTTCAAACTTAATAGTAGCGTGGCATGTATTAAGATTAGTAACAAAATTTTGCAATTGTTGTTCAGAGCCCTGCCATATTAAAAACACATCATCTATATATCGCCCCCAGTATTGTACCAAGGCAAATCCTGGGTGGGAATATATGTACTGATCTTCAAACTGCCCCATAAAGATGTTAGCAACAGAGGGGGCAAACGACGCTCCCATGGCTATCCCAGATTTTTGTAGATACAACTCATTTTCAAAAATAAAATGGTTATTATAGAGAGCCAGTTGAGTAAGATGGATAAGAAAATCCGTGGGAACCACATGTGGACAAGGGCGTTCTTCAAGAGCTTTCCTTACTGCCTCTAGGGCTTCCCTTTGTGGTATAGAAGTATACAACGAGCACACATCAAGAGTCACCAACAGACTATCATGGTTGATGTTCAGTCCACTCACCACTTGTAAAAAATGAGAGGTATCTCTGATATATGCCGGTATATTTTGCACAAGGGGCCGCAAAAAATAGTCCACATACTTGCAGGCACGTTCAAGTAAAGAATTTCTAGAGGATACAATAGGTCTTCCAGGAGGAGCTTGCAACCTTTTGTGGATCTTTGGAACTGTGTAGAAAATAGGAATGACCGGATGGACAGGACACAAAAATAAACTTTCTCTCTTAGTGAGGAAACCTTGTTGTACAGCTTCCTTGATTATTGTCTGTATGTTCATTATTAGACAATAAGTAGGGTCCTCCATAAGTTTACTATAGATATTGCCATCCGATAGTTGTTGCCGAATTTCCACCAAATAGTCCATTTTATCTTGGACTACTATCGCACCCCCTTTGTCTGCTTTACGTATCACAATTGATTGTTCACTCTTTAGTTTGCGCAGAGCACAAAATTCTTGGCGTGACATATTACCTCTACCATAAAACTGAGTATCCTCAAGTTTTTGTATATCCTGCAGAACCAATTGCTTAAATATCACCAGAGCAGAATTCAATGGACCAGGAGGGATCCAAGTACTTCTTGCTAAACAGTCTGAATATGATCCCTTAGAATCTTGACTATTATGGAAAAATAATTTCAACTGTAATGCTCTTAAAAATTTTTCAAAGTCCACTCTAAATTGAAATGGAACATGTCGATTAGTGGGGACAAAAGATAACCCACGAGCTAAGACATTCTCTTCTATTGGAGTCAAAGAATAACTTGAGAGATTGATTACAGCGAGTCGTCTCTCCGTCGGGATCTCGTTCCTCTGTAACTCGATTCCCCTCGATTGCGGGCTCTCCAACTGTTCCGTCCTCGTTGGTTTCCACGTCTGGTGGAGATTCCCCGATGTGGTTCCCCATCCGTTTTTTCTTCTCTATCTTCCTCACCACTAGAGGTATTTGATGACAATTGGAATCCTACATGTTTACCTTTTTCAAGAGTCTTATTAATATTTGTTGGTTTCTGCCAACTGTAAACATATCCCTCGCTGTAATCTTTCTGGTCCCTTTGTATTTTTTTGATTTCCTAAATCTGACATATTTCAATTAATACATTCAGAAAAAAATTCTTTCTACTTTTGTTGTTAGAACATTGCTCTGGTCCTGGTGTCTCTCTTCTGCTTTTCTCTGTTTTTTCATAATTCTCTTAAATGTCTCCTGTTCTTTTGATGTTTCTTCTCTATGTCCAGCATTTATCTTTTCTGTGGGTCCCTATCTGTCCTGTCCAGCATCAGCCCTCTATGCCCCTGTCCCTATTCTCCCCCTCATGTTCTGCATCTATCATTTGTGTCCCTTTCCCTCCCTTTGTGTTCAGTTTTGCCCCACTGTATCCCTGTCCCCATGACCACCATCTCTTCTATTTCCTTGTCCATCCCCATGTCCAGCTTTTCTCTTCCCTTCCTCATGCACCTCACCCTGACCCCTCCCTCCCTCTATTGATTCATCATCTGTCCCCCCCCCCCCCCCCTCTCCTCTGGTCCAGTCTCTCTGTCTGCTCCCTCCTCCACTTCAGCATCTGCTCCCTCCCTTTGCTCCAGGTTTCTCTCTCTCTCTCTCTCTCTCTCTCTGTCTCTCTCTTTCTTCCTTCTGCTCCCCTCAAGTCTAGCACCTCTCCCCTTCTGCCTTCCTCCCAGCCAGTTTGGCATTTCTCCACCCCCCTGCCTTTGTATGGCATCGCTCCCCCCGCCCCCCCCCCCCAGACTTCCACACTGTAGCAGGTATTGCAACAGAAACAACCTCAAAGCTACCACACTGGCCAGTGGGACCTTTGTTCTGCCACTTCCCACCTACAGGAAGTTGCATCAGAGAGGTGGGACATGGCAGGGGAAATGCCCTGCCTGCCAGTGTGGCAGCTTTCAGGCTGACTCTGCGTGATCCCTGCTGCAGGATTTGGAGACCCAACTGGGGAGGGGACGAAGCCAGACCTGGGCGTGGGGGGTGGGGGATCAAGTGTGTGCAGCTTTAGGTGGTCTCTAGCATTGAGTGGCCCTGGGCATGTTGCCTGACTCACTCAATAGTAGTATATCCCTGAGCTAAAACATAATGATATTTGCCAGTTGGGCCACCAGAAGGAGAATCAAAATATCTGCCATTTGGAGACAGAAGGGTTGCATGCAGTTTGCAAGACACTGACTGGCCACTGCTGATCTACAATTTCAGAGCTTCAAGTTTACTCAAAGACTTTCTATCTCACTCATCAAATAAATGTCTGAGCGGCTTACAATCTAATTATAAAGTAGAGAGGGATAAGAAATGAATATCAACAACAAATTTTGGGAACGGGAAAGAATTACATTTTCAATGGGAGAAGAAGGGGAGGCTTCTGTGGCCTATGTGTCCTACAGACCTCTATGCTGTTGTTTGCCCTATCTTCTCCTGTCCCCAAATATTCAATCCCAAAGCCATACCTTAAGATATTCCTGTAATCACAATAGTATGGCACAGGGCTTCCCAAACCTGTCTTGGTGACCTCAAAGCCAGTCAGATTTTCAGGAAAGCCAAGACGAATATGCAGGAGATCTATTTCAAGTTTGTTTGCTTTTATTTGATATATTGCCTTCCAGACAAACCATCAAGGTGGTTTGCATTACAAATAATAATAGAAATTAGAAAAAGATGAAGAAGTAGAATGAAAGTTACATATCACAAAAGATGAAGAAGAAGGAAATAGGGAAGTGCACTGCCATTGTGCAGCAAACCCAACACATTGTAAATTCCAGGTCTCCAATTTATACACATTGATCTCATGCAAATTCATATCCCCCGATATTCAAAACCATTTAACCAGCCAGGAATGACACCTGGCCAGTTAAATGGTACTTAGCCAGCTATCTGGCGATATTCAACTAGCTGTCTCCTGCTGTATATCACCAGTTAGTGGCCAGTGGCTAGTCAGTTATATCACGTGATATAACCAGTTATCCGTCAATTTGTGGCCATATGTATACCTGGAATATTTTTGGCCGGTTTGAATTTAATTGGCCAGCACCGAAAATCGGCTCAGACGGTTAAGTTCAAACTGAGCAAGAATAAATCGGATATTGAATGCCGGTCACCGGAACTTGTTCGGCATTGAATAGCTGGCATTACCGCAGTCTGGATATCTCCCCTATAGTGTAGGAATATTCATTAAGCCCTGAGCTTAGTATCACTGCACCTAGGGGCTCTTTTACCATGCATTAGACATTAGCAGGAAGCCATGTTAACAATTACTGTGTGTTAAAATTAGGGCAGTGTAAACACTTGTGATGGGCAGGTTGGAGGCATGGCCACTGTTGGTACAGTGCCCTGGCTGTCATGACTGCCAATAGTATGGCTGCACTTAGTGCCACCTCAAGAGGAGGCAGTAACTGTAGTTGTGCTACTGGCAGTCCTGTAGTGCAGCTGCAATGAATGAGGCCAATTCAATCCCCTGACACCCCTATCCTCAATCACACCTTCCCATTGCCCCAACCCCTGACCACATTTTCCCCGATAAGTCCTGTACCTACATTCAATTCCCCATCCCCCAATCACATCTTCCTGACAGGGCCCATGGCCCACACTCACAAGTTGGTGTACGCACTGATCGTGACTGAATAGATAAGGGATGGGCTGGAGTGTAAATTTAAAAGTCTTCGATGTTAGCTTCAGAACTTAGCACAAGAACAGTACTGGGCAGACTTCTACGGTCTGTGTCATGAGAAAGGCAAGGACAAATCAAACTCAGGTATATATATAAAGTATCACATACCATGTAAAATGAGTCTATTTTGTTGGGCAGACTGGATGGACCGTACAGGTCTTTATCTGCCGTCATTTACTATGTTACTATGTAAGTTCAGCCCAGAGGTTCAAAACCTAATCCTCCCTGACTTGCCACGACTCCCTGCAACTTACCCAAAGGAATTTCCTGGTGGTCCAGTGGAATGGGAAAGAAGCAGTCCCCCTCTGCACTCCTCACCCCATCTGGCTCTGGGTGCAAAATGGCACCCACCAACCCTTAGAAGTAATATCACAGCACTTCCACATATAAGGACAAATATCAGGAAGATGAGATCAGGGATGCGGGATTGAGAGGGGGATCAGATGTGGGGGGTATATAAGATGAGAGAGTGCGTTGCATGACAGAGGTGTGACTTTTTAATTTATTAGTGAGTGAGCCCACACCAAGTTACCTGCAGTGGTAGACAGGTCGGGCTATCTGGTACTGCAGCTAACACAATGCCTTGTCATAAGTGTCTGTCCTGTGTATGGTTACATGCAAGGCAGCTGCTTGATATACCCTCTGCATTTACTGCACAGGCTTTGTATTTACCATGCACTAGGTTTTGCAACTAACGCTTGGTAAGTGCACAACTTTACCACAATTTAGTAAAAGAGTCTCCTGGATTGGAAAGCTACAGTCTAAAACAATGATTCCCAACCTGTGTGATTCACAAAAGAACTACAATCCTCTCAAATAGTCAAATTCCAGTGATACTGTAATTTTTATCAATTTGGGGGTAATTAAATAATGTACATGAATAAAATAGAAAAATCAACAAACAAAATCTGACTGTTCTGTGCTCTGCTTCAGGTTCACTCCTCTCCTCCTATTCCCTACAGGCAACCTGGAAGGGCGGAGCTGGAGTAGAATAACCTGCCGCTCTGGAGACTGAAAAGAAGTAGTGGAACTGCATTCCAGGCAGTTCCCCCAGAAAGTAAGTCTTGGTCATCACTCAGGCAAACCAAAAAAGAGGGCACAGCTGCCAGGACCTTCCAGGTCTGAGGGCTTTGGTGGTGTCAGGATGGATCAGCAGCTCAAAGGGCAGGTTTTATCAAAGTGTTGGATCATTTGATGGTTGTGGCACGAGACTGAGGTAGTGGCCAGACAGGAGCAGTGAAGCTTCAGGGTGATATGGCTGTGTGGGGGGCAAGGAATCCACGGGGGAGGCTGTAGTCACAGTTTTGAAGACAGAGTCAGTACTACAGAGGCTATGCCAGAGAGGGGGGAAATTATGGCGAGGTGAAAATCTGAGGTGGGTGTGTATGATGGCAGAAGAGCATAATCAGCCGACTGGTGTAAAGGGGCCAGAGCTCAGAGGAGGATGCTGCTTGTTCGGGGCAGTTCCTGTGCTAAGGGATGTGTCTGTTTCCTGATGGGGTCCAGAAGAGGTGCCGAGTCAGGTTAGTCCTGTGTTTAGAATGGTGGACCAGGAACAGTTGGTGGGACAGTCAGTTAATAATGAGGACCAGGGAAATGGTCAGAGTTCAGGAGTGACAGAGGTATTTTTGACAGTGGGGTATTGGTAGGTCTGAGGTAGTAAAGAAGGAAGTCTAGGAATGTTGGAAAGATTCTTGCATTGGGATACTGGTATGGCCAATGTGTATGGATAGGGCAGAGGAAGCTCTTGGGTATGAATGTAGGTCCATCAAATAACGGGTTGTTTGGAAGTTTTACTACATGCACAAGAGAGGTTGGAAGAGGTTTGGTAATAATTGGTTGGTTTTGGGGTTGGGGCAATTTTGGGGCATCAGATGCCAATTATGGGGATCCTAGTCAGCAGCAGTTTACTGGGCCCAGGGGTGTGTCAAGAGATGATATGTTGGGTTTATCTTCTTCATTGCAGGTGCTGGGTACTTTGGCTTTTTGTAGCAAACATCAGTTGGCAATGAATACTTGAGGAGCTGGAATTAATACAAAGGTCGCCATGCAGGATGGTAGTGCAGCAGCACAAGGAGCACTAGTTTGGGGAGCAAAAACAGCATATGTAGACTCAAGGGCAGCAAAAGAGCTTCTTGGTGAGTTAATAGAGTCTGAGGAGCTGGGAAATATGGCTGAAACAATTGGTATGGGGACTGGAGGGGGAGGATAAGAGTGAAAAAGAAGGGCAAAATAGGAAAAAGAAGAGCAAGTTAAGGGGCAAGGATAAAAAGAGTTTGGATTCTTTGTCTTTTGGCAGTGGAGCATCTAAACTGGTTGTGACTGAAGGACGGGATCAGGGGACCCCCACCCTGGTAGCACTGACTGAGTTATGGGAGGTAGTTCCTAAGGCTCTGTTAAAAAAAATTTGAAAATGATGCAAACTTGCTACTTTTAAGTTAGATTATTAACACATTGGAATGAATTCTATAAATGGTGCCTGCGACGGGGTTTATAGGACTTTGCCACTCACCATTAAGAAAAGTCCCTCTTTAATTAGCCTGGGCCGCCAAATGACCACTGGAAGGATTAAGGCATGACCCCTCCTTACTCTCTCAGTGGCCACTCCCCCCCTCCAACCCCCCCCCCCTCAAAAAATGTAAAAGAAACAGTACATACTAGGCTCTATGACCGATTCAGATATTATGGCCAGCACTATTAGAGCTGCAAGGAGCTCCCTGGAGTAGCTTAGTGGTCAGTGCAGTGTACTGTAGAGAAAGGTACACAGGCCCATAACCTACTCTAACTGTTACACTTCTGGTGTAAAGTGTGAGCGCTCCATAACTCACCAAAAAACTGCTGTACCCACATATACGTAGGTGACTATATAGTGACTGTTGGGTACAGTAGGTGTTTGGTGGGTTTTGGAGGGTTCCCCATACAATATAAGGGGGTAACAGTGAGATGTATACATGAGACCTTTTATGTGAAGTTCACTGCAGTGCCCCCTAGGGTGCCCCACTGCTTTGCTGGGATGTCTGTGCGGCCAAGATACTAAGAATGCTGGCCCCCTCCTACATCCTAAAGGCTTGATTTTATGCATTTTTCACTTCAATGGGATTATTTTTCAAAAATGGTCCAAAAAGATAGCCACATCGAGCACAACAACATCTAGCAAATGCCCATTTTCGAAAAAAAAAAAAAAAAAAAAGATAGACTTTTTCAGGTTTGAAAATGGCCATGTTCGCTACTGGATTTTTAGACATTTCCCACAAAATGTCCAAAGTCGTACTTGGACGTCATATCAAAAATGCCCCTCTAAATGTAATGCGAATATTTTCTTCTTCATGAATTATTATTGGGGAATTTTTTTCATCATTATCATACACTTCATTTTGTTTGTAAACTACTTTGAACTTTGTCCAGTAAAGGTAGAATAGAAATACCTATATTTAATTAGTACCTGTTTTTGAATGGAAACAGGCTTACCAGTTGAAAAGGCTTTATAAAATCACCCTCTAAGTGTCACTTATGTGCGGTTACTATGGCTCCCTCCATGAATCCCGGGGCTGTGAATGATGCCTCCACAGCATCTCTAGTTCTAACCAACCCATGGGGCAGAAGATCAGAATGAGGTCTCTACACATAGCAGTGAACAGGACCTACTACTGAGCCACTAGGCCAACCATCAGGTATTTAATGATGTGGGTACTCAAACACAAACTAACTGAAAGTGCTCTTACCAAATAAAATTAAGGGAATGAATATAGAGGGAAGATTAAACAAGATGGATAATGAGCATAGGTAAACAGAGTGGAAAACGAATTGGAGAGGTGTTTTTTTAGGAAATAAAGAAAAGCTCAGTGGTGGTGGATACATGGGAAATGTTTGTTAAAAATGTTTTATGATTCACGTTGGTACCCTACATAGATTTCACAGATAGAGTTAAATGGGCTAGCCGGCTTACTGATAGAAGAACATAATTTGCCCGTTTTAACTCCAGCTGTTGTTGAAGAATTTAACCCTAATTCATTTAGAGGGGAATAATCGAATGGCACCAGCCATTTCTATGGGCGGCCATCTCCGGGGCCGGCTCCATAAGTGGGCAGAGCTAATACGGTTGGGCCCGGCCAAATGTCAGAGATGGCCGGGTTTGAGATGGCCGGCATCTGTTTTGGCAGATAATGGAAACTAATGCCGGCGATCTCAAACCCGGCCAAATCCAAGGCATTTGGTTGTGGGAGGAGCCAGCATTTGTAGTGCACTGGCCTCCCTCATATGCCAGGACACCAACCGGGCACCCTAGGGGGCACTTCTAAAAATTAAAATAAAAAATAAAAATAGCTCCCAGGTGCATAGCTCCTTTCCCTTGGGTAGTGAGCCCCTCAACCCCGCCCCCCCCCAACACCCACTCCCCACAACTCTACACCATTACCATAGCCCTAAGGGGTGAAGGGGGCACCTACTTGTGGGTACAGTGGGTTTTGAGGGGGGGGTTGGAGGGCTCCCATTTACCACCACAAATGTAACAGGTAGGGGGGGGGATTGGCCTGGGTCCACCTGCCTGAAGTGCACTGCACCCACTAAAAACTGCTCCAGGGACTTGCATACTGCTGTCAGGGAGCTGGGTATGACATTTCAGGCTGGCATAATGGCTGGCAAAAAAGTTTTTTTTTGTTTTGGGTGGGAGGGGGTTGGTGACCATTGGGGGAGTAAGGGGAGATCATCCCCGATTCCCTCCGGTGGTCATTTGGTCAATTGGGGCTCCTTTTTGAAGCTTGGTCGTGAAAAAAAAGGGACCAAGTAAAGCAGGCAAAATGCTTGTCAAGCCCGGCTTTTTTTTCCCCATTATCGGGCGAAGCCGGCCATCTTGTAACCACGCCCCCCACCCCGTCCCGCCTTCTGTACCCTGATTTGGCCGGGCTCAGAAGATGGCTGGCCATCTCCTGATTTGTGTCGGAAGATGGCCGGCGATCACTTTCGAAAATGAGCTGGATAGAATCCATTGCAGTTATGCCTGAATGACCTTATGTGGTTATTCATGGATCATCAGCTTCCACAAGCATATTATTTGCATAAATGTATCTCCAGAACCTGCTGAATGCCCTGTTCTCAGATTTGCACATATGTTTTTAAGAAGTTGGAATCTTTATCCAGTTCTCTTCATTATAGCTAACTTGCTGACATAGCTGTTGCTATTCTCTTTTAGGAAACTGATGATTTATGTCACAAAACAACCTACAAAACCAATTTGATCATCCTAAGGGGCCCTTTTACTACGCCACATGGGCACCTATGCATGCCCAACACACGTCAATTTGGAGTTACCGTGTGGCCCGGGTGGTAAGTTCATTTTTTTACACGCACCGGAAAATCATTTTTATTTTCCTGCATGCAGTGGAAAACGGGCAGTAATCGTCATTCTACGCACATAGACGATTACCACATGATTACTGTGTGAGACCTTACTGCTAAGTCAATGGGTGACGGTAAGATCTCAAACCCAAAATGGATGCACACCAATTTTTATTTTGCCGCATGTCCATTTTCGGCAAAAATATAAAAAGGGCCTTATTTTACAGGCACGCTTAAAAATGGATCTGCACGCACCCAAAATGCGTGTCTACACTAATGCAGCCCATTTTTTAGCGCACCTTAGTAAAAGGACCCCTAAATCTTTAATATAAGGCACTGAGAAACATCATGTACAATAGCATGTTCCAGTCATACAAAAGGAAAACAGCATCAGTGACTTCAGTGTGCTGGCTGAAAATGATTGTTTATAATATCAACTGCTGAGGAGAGCATAGGAAGAAGGTACTTTTTTAGACCTGTTTTGGCACGTGAGGTCATCTTTCTCGTGCTACCTTAGAAATTGGCCTTATTCTGTGGAGGATGTTGAGTGATAGCATTGCAAGTCAGCTGACTGCTGTGTCACAAAGCTGCTGCTTTCTACATTATCGCAACTGCCAGAGCTCTTACTGCTGCAGTTTTCTAGTCGCAGTGCGGCAAAGCAGACGCATAGAACCAGAGACAAAGCAACGTAGAGGTTTTTTTTTCCACCCTTCCATCTTTTTCTATAAGAGGAAATGTACCTTGCTTAGATAGGAGCAGATCTGCAGCCTGGATATGTGTGTTGACTGCTAACCTACAGCCTTATTTTCAATTGAGCAGGTATTGCTTGGAGTCTCAAGCCCAACCTGCCTCCGATGAAGAATCGGCTGGTTTCCCACCTCGTACATTAATAATTTTCTGTGCCACAGTGGCATACTTGCAAGAATAGGAATCTAGGAGAGGATACGTATCATTATCTGTTTATCTGGGGCCTGTGCAGCCACTCCACTGCCAAGGGGTTTCTTAAGCATCCCAGATCATGTATTATAATGGTAACATAGAGTGAGTTTTTAAAAGCAATGCTCAAATAGGAGACCAGAGTCACTGACCTAAATCAATCCCTCTCCTCTCTTGCTGGAAGCAGGGCACCAGTCGACTAGCAATGACACAACTAACCATCATGCGGAGACTTCCTACGACTGCTGCAATTTGTGTCAGCTGGAGCCTGAGAGATTGAAATGCTGTATTTTCTGCTTATGCAGGTCTGCTCTTATTGTTTTGTCGTTATCCTTCTGGATTTCTGGGGCAGATTTTAACCGTTATTTGGTCCATTTATGTGGATTTCCTCTGTCTCTAACGCAGTCCTTATCTGTTCCTGCTGGAAATCAGGACACTAAGTCAGCCTGCTTTAACAGTTGTTTCTGTCCGCGTGATGCTATGCAGTTAGTCTGGGAAGCTCACTGGCAACAAAGGAAAGAGCACAATGCACCAGTTTATCTTCTGGGCTGTTACAGGAGCATAACTCTTCCTCGATATGATCGCCTCCTCTGTACTCTGCATTTCATTCATCTAATAGAGGAACCTTATAGATACTAGCATGGATGTGGGGCTTGTTTTGGTTTTGTGGGGCTTGGTTTTTTTTTCCCCTGAAATGGTTTGGGAGCCTGCGGAGACTGTGACTTGAATCAGCAGCGCCTTTTTTTTTTAGGTTATTGCCAATTTGAAATACTTGGCTTGTTGAAACTGAGCCCTAAGGGACAGGCTCGGTAACTCAAGAAAAGAGATCGCAGATAAAAGAAATAAAAAATGACAAGTGTAATGGAGGTTTCTGCAAAAGAGACTGTCAGAGAATCAGTTCATGGATAACAATTTCACCAGTCTGAGACTGAATAATTCATAGAATGAAATTACCCTGCTTTCACCTTTCCATTTAGATCGGCATGATCTGAATCTCTAATAAATTTTCAGGATAAAGTAAAATGCCAATTTGAATCTGAAGAGCTTTTAAAGCCAGATGCTGCATCCAGAATCTTTCGATATCTTTCACAATTATCCTGAGAGAACCGCACTTCATCACGAAGCACCGCTGCCGGTGAAAATTACAGTGATTACAATGGCAACAATAGAATACCATCAAATGATCTCTAATTTACCTAATTTACAAAGCCTGACTGTATGATTTCAATGCCCATTGTGACAGCAAGCCTGGAAACCTTGAATCGATAATGACAACATTTTTTTCAATCTATGCTTCATATTTCTTTAATTATGAAAATGCAGCAGCAAAATCTACGGTGCCAATTCTTTCTTTCAGTGATGATAGAAATTGTAAGTTTTAGGGTATGGATGCGTTTCCTATTACTGCTTGATATGGGATTACTTTATGCTTCCCAGTGGATCTATAAATTCAATGCATATAGACTTCAGCAAATGCTATCAGTTCCGAGCAGAGCCTGTTTTACAAGATCTGTAAAATGTGCATGTATGGATGGAGGGGATTTAGGTTTGTTAGAGATGAGAGTTGGGGGGGGGGTGCCTTTTTCTACGTGCTTTCTGTTGTTGGTTTAAAAATCATACTTTTTTTCCTGCACGTATTGATCCAAACTCATTAAAAATTAAGTGCATTGTGATATGCTTTTAAATAGCATGGAAGACATTCTATGGACATGTAGCAAGTGGCTGCAGAGATGCCTGCAGATGAGCTCAGTGCTGAAGGTGAGATTCCACATGTATGATTTATGCTCTCTACCAATGCAAGTGGATCAATTTGGGATTTCTCAGGGAAGAGGACAGATTGTTTTCCTAGCAGACTAGATGACCTAGAGTCCCAACAGAGCCACCATGCCACCATTAGGCAGCCTTGAGAAGGTGATCTGGCTGAACCTTTATCCCAAATTTGGCAGGAACAAGCTTTGGAGGATGGCAAGACCCCCAGTTTCTGAAGCAGTGGGTAGCCGGCATATGTAAGTGCCTGCAGGAAGATGAATGAGAAACCTTTTGTTTTCTTACATTCTTTCTTGTTTCTTACCAGTGTACTGATGGTTCAGGGTCAGGTAAGTCAGGAATATACATGCAAAGCATTTGAGGCTATGAGTTTTACAAGTGGTAATATTTGTTTTCAGTGGCCCCTGGGTTATTTTTAGAAGCTTATGTTTGAAACAAAATCAGGTAAGTAACCCATCTAGATTATTGTTCTTATCCTCAGCGGTTTCTTTTTTATATTGCATAATTTGCTCCTTGTAACTGTCTTTGGACAAAACCCCCCCATGAAAATATTTCCTTTTAGGTGCCTTTGATTACATGAATAAAAATACTGTGCACCCTACAGTTCTTTTAACAAGATCTCCTAATTGTATCTTATTTTTACTAATAAAATTAGAGCTGAAGTGACTAAAATATGTTTTGCTTTGTTTTATTTGACTGTAATTCCTTCTCTGTTTATTCCTGCTTCCTAAAACATTGTAGATGATTTATCGCCATTGTACTTTCACTAACTGGTTAGCATGGCTTTAACAGCTGAATACTAAGAGATACAAAAATTCTTCCATCTTATATTAGGATTTTCCAGCACATTCTGCAGCACAAATGTACTCCTAATTTATTTATTTTTTTTACAATATAGAAAACACTTTAGAATGTATTGAAAAAAGTGAGTAATAGTAGGTGACAAAAAAGAAGCTTATAAATAGCTTAATATTTATTTCATCATCTGTGATTTCTTTAGTAAAATTTTATATGTGTCCCTGTGGGTTTGTTAGAGTTTTCTAGGAGCATTTTCTTCCAGTCATTTAACAATGAACGGCTAAGAGAAGTGATTACTTGTATGACAATTTCTTACCTTTTCTTTACTTTCATACTCTGCTGAGGAATTACAGGTACTATGAAAGGGATTTGCTTGTTAATTTCTTACTGAAGGTGCTGAACACCAAATGTGAGTTAACTTGAAAATGATTCCAGCTATTAAGGCAGGAATAAAAAAAAAAAAAAGCAGCCATGCCACGGTTTGAATTCCATATTTTAACATAGGTTTATGCAAAGTAAACCTCATCTTATTGAGTTTTTTTATATACCCTTTACATGAGCTCTTCACTTCAGTAATCTGTTGCAAGGGACTTTGTTCTTTCTACACTCAATTATTGTAATATGGCTTTTATGGGCCTTTCACAAAAGCAGATTTGTAGGGTACTGGCAGTCCAAAATGCTCCAGTGAAACTAGTAGTGGGTGGCAAAAAAAAAAAATCATGTGATCCCTTACTTGATACATTTTATATTGGCTCCCTGTAAAAGCCAGAACTGAGTTTAAGGTTTTGTATTTAAGATCCTTAATGGTTTTAGACAGTCCTGGTTATTTGACAGTCTACATCAAACTATATACTCCTGCACGAAATTTGTGTTCTATGGAGGAAATAAAGACGTATGAGGAGAAACTTGCTGACCTGAACATGTATACTCTGGAGGAAAGGAGAAACAGGGGTGATATGATACAGATGTTCAAATATCTGAAAGGTATTAATCCGCAAACAAACCTTTTCTAGAGATGGGAAGGCGGTAGAACTAGAGGGCACGATACGAGATTGAAGGGGGGCAGACTCAAGAAAAATGTCAGGAAGTATTTTTTCACGGAGAGTGGTGGATGCTTGGAATGCTCTCCCGCGGGAGGTGGTGGAGAGGAAAACGGTAATGGAATTCAAACATGCGTGGGATAAACATAAAGGAATCCTGTTCCGAGGGAATGGATCCTCAGAAGCTTAGCTGAGATTAGGTGGCAGAGCCGGTGGTGGGAGGCGGGGCTGGTGGTTGGGAGGCGAGGATATTGCTGGGTAGACTTATAAGGTCTGTCCCAGAGCCGGTGGTTGGGAGGCAGGGATAGTGCTGGGCAGACTTATACGGTCTGTGCCCTGAAAATGACAGATACAAATCAAGGTAAGGTATACACAAAAAGTAGCACATATGAGTTTATCTTGTTGGGCAGACTGGATGGACCATGCAGGTCTTTTTCTGCTGTCATCTACTATGTTACTATGTTAGTGGGGAAAGGAACGGAGATTTGGAACTCTCTTCCATCTACTTTCTGTAATTGTGGGCCATGTTTACAAAGGTGCACTAACGTTTTTAGCGCGTGCTAAAAATTACCGTGTGCTAACTGTGTAGACGCCCATAGGAATATTAGGGGCATCTACATGGTTAGCGTGCACTACAGATACTAGTGTACCTTTGTAAACAGGGCCCTTGCATGACATTTTGACTTGGCTGTTTAATAAACATTTGGTTAGGCCTTTTTCAAAGTTATTTTTTTCCTTTAGAATGTTTATGATTTTTTTATATTGCTGTACTGTATTTTAGAAGTTTTTTTATTTTTTAATTGTTTCAACTTATTGATTTATTATATTCGCTTTGTTGATGAATTGTTATTTTCCTCTGTAATCCACTTTAAAGTGGTTGGCCTGAGTGGAATACAAAAGACTGAAATTAAATTACATTAAATTATGGTCATTTAATACATTTTACATACAACAGCCACAAGTATTTTTGCAATGCATTTCCAACAAAAAAAAATGGCCCCTGTTTACAAAGCCATGCTAGCGGCTGGTGGTGCGGTACTGCTGACATAGCCCATTCAGTTTGAACGGTCTGTGTCGACAATGCTGTGTGGTAAATATGTTTACTTAAAAGGACAAATATGCTGTCAATGGAATAGAGAATCTATGTAGAATACATGCCATTCTGTGGATATATATATTACTGATATAGGGGGAGTTCTACTGTCAGTCTGGTTATTGTATATATAAAGGGGCCCGCTTACTAAGCCACACTAGAGGCACGTTAGTGCTTTTAGTGCACACTAACCATTAGCGTGCACTAACTGGGTAGGCGCCCACAATAGTCCTATGGGTGCCTACCCAGTTAGCGCGCAACTAATTTTGTGCATGCGCTAAAAATGCTTAGTAAACAGAGCCCTTAAAGTATTGTTTCTGGAGGCAATGTTGTCTACATACTAAAGCAAGAAACAATGTATAAAACTGGAATTTGCTGGAGCTGGTAATAAAAACTCAGTAGCCTCCTGTACAGTGGAGAGACAGTAACCCCTTACTGGAGTTCTTTATCATCATGTTGTGATTTCATTGCTGCTCCATGTTTTAGGTCTACCACCCCTTAAAGAGGTGATGTAGCTACTAGAACATTCCGCCAATCTTCCGAATTAACTCTTATTTTTCTAAGCAGCCACATACATAGTGATGTTCAAAGTACCAGGTCAAAGTTCTTACGCAAAAGTAGAAATAAATGTATATTTCAATACTTAAGTAAAAGTAAAGTGAATAACACATTAAAAAATGTACTTAAGTGAAAGTAAAAAAGCTATTGCCTAATATAATACTTTTTGAGTAAAAAGTAAAAGTACCACATCTAAAATGGATACAACTATTGTTAACTTTTTTATCCCAACAACTTTATTGCCCTACAATTCAATCCACTTTGCTTTCAGTAAAATTAAATTTTTGAAAATGTCTTTCATTTGAGTGTGCTTTTGAGTCATTAATTCAGCACAGCTAAAAAGGTTCAACAACTGCACTTACAGGAAGTGGATTATCCAGTCTGATAAAACGTTTCTTCAAATCAGACCACACTACAATATTAGTGAAGTCTTCTGACTGGGTCTGCAAGTTTTGATGGAGGGAATCTCTGAAATACTGGACTTCCATATAGCAAAGACTACTTTATCATCATTATGGTCATTATGATCTGCATTAGAAGTAATGCTGTCTAATTCATCACTTGCATCTTCATCTTCATTATCATCGTCATGCTGTCCAATTACAAAGAAGGCTTTCACAAAGTTGGAATCAATGTCTTTTGTTCTAATAATTTTTCATCTGATGATGGCAAACTGACTATCTTCGAGAACTGATGCAAGAATGTCAAATGTATGGAAACCCTTCAGTGTTAAGGCCAGACTTCCTCTTTAAGGACACTATCAATCCAATGGACAGTCACCCCAATGTAAAATTTTCCACGGGATAACCAGCAGTGTCTTGTGGTAGAGACATATGTCTGTTCACCAAGAATTGTAACATATACATAGTAACATAGTAAATGACAGCAGATAAAGACCTGTACGGTCCATTTAGTCTGCCCAACAAGATAAACTCATTTTACATGGTATGTGATACTTTATATCCAAGTTTGATTTGTCCTTGCCATTCTCAGGGCATAGACCATAGAAGTCTGCCCAGCACTGTTCTTGTACTAACCCCTTAAAATTTACACTTCAGCCCATCCATATCTATTCATCTCTGCTTTAAAGTGACTGAACTCATCGCTGTTCTGTTTGACTGGAGACCAGTAACCAGTTCAACAAACACAGGCAACTCCACTGTTCTTATAGGCTATATTCACTGAACAGCATGAGATGATCATGAGATGATCCACTGTGCATGACAAGGTTTGAAATAGCAAAATCCTGTTCCCAGCTTTCCTATTTCATTTTGTTTACTATGAAATTTTACATCTTGCTTCTGCTTTTACTTCTTACTTTTAACTGCAAGCATCACATGTAACTGAGTAAAAGTAGTAAAAATTGGCAAAATTATTATTTCAGTAAAAGTAACATGTTATCCTGTACTTCTTTACAAAAGTAACAGAACTTTTACTTAAGTAGAGTAACTAGTTACATTTACTTGATTACTATATAACACTGCATACACACCCTTACACACAAAAGCACATGCAGAGTAATTTTCCTTCAAAATAAAATAATTCAGAAGCGTTATAGTTAAATAGTGCTACGAGTAGGTTTGCCCTGTTTTTACTCTTTTTTTTTTTTTAGTCCAGTCTTTCCCTGTCCTATGCCTGTTCCTATGTATCTGGTGTTTTGTGGTGGTTGATTATATGATGTTTGCTGAATCGATTTTATTATGTGTGTTTGTTGGGGTCTGCATAGTAATACGCAGAATATATAAAAGCTATAATAGATCCTGTATTTTGCTTTGTTGCAATTGTTCTTCTATTGGGAAATATATTCCATATCATAGGGTGCTTGTGTGAATGGCATTTTCTGTTACGGAATTAGCTTCAAACTCTGAGAAAACGACAAATACCAGTACAGAAAAAGTACCCTTAGAAATCTATTGTTTCCCATTTGAAAACAATGGCTCTTTTTGTCTTCTTGTTCTTGGTTTGTTTTTAATGCATTCCATTTACAGCAGTAGTATCTGTGTCAGGTATTTCATGCTTCCTAATGGCTGACATTAAGGGGCCCTTTTACTAAGTCGTGGTAGGGCTAATTGGCCCTAAAGCTGGGGTAGCACAGGAGGCCAGTGGTAATTCTGAAGTTGGCGCATGCAGTTTCCTATGGTAGAAAATAATTTTCTATTTTCTACCATAGAGGGGGGGCGTTCCCGGCGGTAATCGGCAATGCAGCCACGTTACCACATGCTATCCGATTACTGCACGAGTAGCGTGTGAGACCTTACCACCTTCTAAATATGCGGCAGTAAGGGCTCGGGCAGTAAATAGCTGTCCACTAATTTTAATATTGGCACACGACCATTTACAGACCCATTTTTAAAAAGGCCTTTTTTCCCACCATGGTAAAAAGTGGACCAGCTTGCGCCAATTTCATGAGCCAAAACTAGCACAGGCCACATTTTACCATGGCTTAGTAAAAGGGCCTCTAAGAAGGTCGTTCTCTATAGGGGCATCTGTTTATAGCATGTTCTAGGTGCCTAATCTCCTTCATATAATACTAGCGTACATTTTAGGTGTAACCCATGTGTACACACACCTTTACACTACCTGTCATCACATTTAAGCACCATTTTTTAGAATAGTGTACTGTATATGCTGGCATTCTGATCATTTACATACATTCTTAGTGGCTAAATGTTGACGCCTTCCTTATAGAATTATACCCTAAGGTGTTCCATTTACTGAGAGCCACATAGGTCATTAACACTCCTCATTTGCTACCGTGTGTTTGATCTGCATTATTCCACCCTTAGCTCAGTAGTGAGATGGAGTTCTTTTGGGCCCTCAAATTTGGCTCCTCAAAATTCTTACATTTTAAAACTACATTGAACAACACAATGTCAAAGGAGTCAATCCATGCCTTGTCCCAGTGGTTTTAGCCAGTACAGATGAACAGCTTATCAGTAGTATCTAGCCCAGAAGGAAGAGGGATTTGGTCATTGGGGACACCTGATTCTGATCCTAATCCTCTGTCAGAGAGAGCATGAAGCTGCTGCCATAATAACAGTCCCTGGAATGCAAAGAGCTGGTGAGGGCCACTACCTTAAAGCATCAGGTGATAACAGTCCATCCAGGATTTTATCCACTGACCTGTTCAATAAATAAATAAAGGAAAACACTGGGAACCGTTGAGCTACAAAGGAGTGACATGAACATCAAGAAGATTAGAGTACAGAAGAACCGTTACCACACTTAAGAGAAGGAGAAGTGACGTCCACGGCTTATTCTTGACTCAAACAATTATAATAACTGTTAGAGAAGATTGAGGGCTACTGATTAACACCCAGGAGTAATGAACTTTTTATAGTCTGTGGGGAGGTGTGAATTATGCTAAACTTGCCAATGGATAAGCTGTCTTGCAGATGAAACCATTTGGTTTTTCAATGGCCCTACCTTGGTTTTGTGGACAATTTGTCTTATTGTTTTCATTTTCCTTCTCTTGTATATACTAGTATATTACTGGTCTGCCCATTAAGAGGAGATTTTAATAATAACTGAGAGCGGTCTCCAATCTATTTTTCTGCCATTTTCATTTGTGGTACCTAAGTATCTTTAAGCAGAAATCTTATTCATTGTCAGGGGACCCTTGTCTGTGTGTCATGAGACATACAGTATTGGAGTGCTTTTTTGACCACAGACACTATTATAGGTGACTGTCTCTAGGAATAGACAACTAAAGTCTCATATCCAAAATGTTGAGAATGGCCAATTTTTCATGTCATGTCTTATGTTTTTTTTGTTACATTTGTACCCTGTGCTTTCCCACTCATGGCAGGCTCAATGCGGCTTACATATTGTATACAGGTACATATTTGTACCTGGGGCAATGGAGGGTTAAGTGACTTGCCCAGAGTCACAAGGAGCTGCCTGTGCCTGCAGTGGGAATCAAACTCAGTTCCCCAGGACCAAAGTCCACCACCCTAACCACTCGGCCACTCCTCCACTCCCACTTCTGTAACTTATTTTTTATTTTTTCACATAAAAGAATGGGGTTTAGTCTGTTGTATTAGCAGTTGTTTGCTCTAACAGAGTTCATTAAAACCTCATTTTTTGTTTCTGGTGACTTTAGTGACATATTTGTTATGTACCGGTCTCAGCCCTGCCAATCTGAGAGGCCTGTTACACTATAAAACTGTTTCTGGATTCACATGCATATAAAGAAGGAGTACTGTCTAATTGGATCTAGTTTTAAGTTATCTGTGCCTAGGCATTCCTGGGGGCATGGTTTGGGCAAAGCCAGGGTGGAGATGTATTGTACATTTATATTTTAAAAGATATGCATGGGCATGCATACAGCCCTCACACACATTCACAGCTTTTTCAGAGCAGGCATAAATACGTTTGTAAAAATGTGTGCACTGAGATCCTAGTTTATAAAGGAATACAGTCACCTAAGTTGCTTTTATAAAACATACATAACACAAATGCCTTATTGGACATGTCACAGAGGTACCCATGATTTATTGCTACTGCACTTTAAACCGCTGGTTGGCATGGGTTTAACAATTATAAATTCCAATCTAAAAAGCACATTATCATTCCCATCTTATGTTGCCTTTTTCCAGGATATTCTTTGTTTTATCTTTACATTTCGAGATTGTTATGTTAATGTGCAAAGAAATGAAATGCCATATAATCTACCTGTTTAAAAGTTTGTTGTTAGATATTTTATAAATAATGTTTCCAGTATATTCTGCAGCACGAATATGCTCTGTTTTTAAATATGGAGGAGGTGATGGGGCCTGTCCCTGTCACCAGTGATAGCAGGTGGCTGGGATGGATCTTCACATTCCACAGTCCTCCAGGGCGGACCAGTGGTGGGGAGGGTGCAGGCATTATTTAGGAGGGTGCTTGCTAGGGATTTGTGGGTTGCAGAATATGTATTTTGAATGTTGCCAATCGGAAGCATCCTGATTGTGTAGTGTGCGGTGGAGAAAGTAAGTGAGAAGCATTGTATTGGGGGAGGGGGGGGGGGTAGGTGGTTGTGCCAACATCTGAGATGTCAGTTTTTTTGCTCCCTTCAGCAGGTGCACCCCCCCCCCTTTTTGGGTTGTTTATAGGTGTTAGCATGGCTAAAGGGCTCATTTCGACACAACTGGTGACCAACTGAGCCAGCGGGCTTGTATGTTTTGGTTCAGCTTTGGTTTGGACCTCACAGTTGTCACTGGGTGGACATCAAAAGTAGGTTTGGGAGCTCTGCTGTTACTTGTCTGTGTGGCATTTTGTCAGTGCCATGGGTCTCTAACTTGTGATATGGCAGGAATTAGGATAGGGGCTGCATAATATTGTGAATGGTGGCATGATTCAGTGGTGGCTGGGAGGAGCTGCCCAGCTAGTAGCATAGTGAGTAGTTGTCTTGGGCCACTAAGGGAAGACAATAAGTCTTTGTTTAAGGGCATTAGGGGTTCAGGTGTGGTTATTTGTTTGCGCAACATGTTTTAATAATAATCTGTGAACAGTTGTTTTAACTAGATAATGGTTCATTGTATTATTATGCCTGAGTTGTGTTAATTTTGTTGAAAGGGTAGTGGGTGAAGTGTAGTCTCTGGTACCACTGCTATAGAAAGCTATTTTGAAGGTATGAGGTCTATACTGATAAGAAATAAGCTCTTGACTTGAGGAGTAGCCTAATGGTTAGTGCAGTGGGCTCAGAACCAGGGGAACTGGGTTCAGTTCCCACTATAGATCTTTGTGACTCTGGGCAAGTCACTTAGGGGTCCTTTTACTAAGATGAGCTGAAGAAATGGCCTGCAGTAGTGTAGGCGTGTGCAGAATCATTTTTCAGTGCACCTGCAAAAAAGGCCTTTTTAACATTTTTGCCGAAAATGGACATGCAGCAAAATGAAAATTGCCACACGTCCATTTTGGGTCTGAGACCTTATCACTAGTCATTGACCTAGTGGTAAAGTCTCACATGGTAACCAGGCAATAGTGACCTACAAGTGTCAAATGCCACTTGGCGTGCGTCCGATACACATGTCTCAAAATAAAAAAAAAATTTTGGACGCACACCAAAAACGAAATCACCACAAGAGCCACGCGGTAGCTGGGCAGTAACTCCATTTTGGCACATGTTGGGCGCACGTAGACGCTTATGTGGCTTAGTAAAAGGTCCCCTTAACCCTCCATTGCTCCAGGTATAAATCTTAGAACATGAGCCCACTAGGGACAGAGAAAATACCAGTATATAATATATGTAAACCTCTTTGGTTGTACCCACAGAAAGGCAGTATATCAAATCCATAATCTTCTTTTTTTTGTAGTTCATGGTTTCTTTGTCACGAGGGTATATGAGCTCATTAATAGAGTTTTCTAGAAGATCCGCAAACCTCCTATGCATACCTCTTTCCTATAATCACTCTCATAAGTATATATTTTTGGACTAATTGGAGATAATTTCATAAAGATTTTTGTGTGTATATGTGCCAATATTTGTGTGTAAAATACCACTTATTGTACTTCCAACGTGTAGTGACAATAACATGTGTGATTCAAGTATAGGCTTGTTCAGAGGACAATTTGGATGGAACACACAGGCGGAGTCACAATTTACCACATGGCAACCTGGAACTACCGCTGGCCCAACGCAGCCACCAGCAGCAGTCCTGCTCCCAATGCGTGGCTTTTCCTTGGACCAGGTCAAAGGCAAATTATCAATTGCTGTAATTAACATTTCTTAATTTTAATTATCTGAGGCACAGTGTTGCAGCATGAGCGAGGGTGGGCCTAGAACCTTGATTAATCACAGCCAGACAGACAGTGAGTTGAAAGCAAAACAAAGTAATTTATCAATGTGCAGGAAGAAGGGTAACTTGTGCCTTTCACAGGTGAGGAGAAATAAACATGAAAAAGTTAGTCTTTGCTCTCAAGAGTTCTTCTTGTGGCCTGCTCCTGCAGGGCATACTCTAGTCTGTCTCTCTGGAGTCCCAAAGTTAAAGTTCTTTCTTTCAAACCAGCACAATTGTGCCAGGCTTGGCCCTGAATTTCAAAGTTACAGTTTCAGCAGGGTAACAAGACAAGCTTGGCCTACCTGAGTAAAGCTTCTGCTGCGTATGCTTCTGCAGTGGAGATATAAAGTGAAGGGCTTCTCTTCTCTCCTCATGGTCTCGCGGCCTAACTGATCTGTGTTGAGAGTTTTTATCCTGCTTTGTCAGCTTCAAGGAGGTTCAATAGACAGAAGTGGAAGTGAGCCTATCTAGTCCACTGTAAGAAAGGAAGCCAAGTAGGTTAATCTCTGTTTCCACTCCCCAGCACAGCCATCATCTCTAGTACACTCAAAGCAAGCAGACCTATGAGCTGCTGCATCCACGTCTTTATTGTTAGTCCATCTGTAACAAATCTAAAGCTGTTTCAATTGGATAGGCAGTGCCTTAAAAGGTGGAGGACAAAATAATTTTTTTTTTACATATTGGACAGCTTTTTAATTTATTTGAAAGCTTCCCACATGTAGATATAAATATCATGAAATAAGAATTGAATATCACTAAAATGGCTTAAAAATTATTATAGCTGTTAGTAGCAGAAAAATTAAATTCTGTATTCTGTGCTCATTTTTCTACATAAAAATCTAAATAAATAAATACACTGTATACAATACAGATGTTCACATTTCATTGAGGATATCCTGTTTCCTGATGGGTTCATCTTAACTGTTGTTATAATCTGCCTTGGGAAGCTTGGTGTTATAAAGATGATGGAATATACTGAAATTAAATAGAAGTAGAATTAAACTCTCCTTTCATTGGTGCATATGGAATCACATCTTCATCTGTTTTGTAGAGTTTACCTTTTAGATACACAAATGGATTACTCTGTTTTGAACATGTTTCAGGTGCAAGTGGGTTTATATGTCAAAATAAAAATACATATTTTGTTTTATACAGATCTCTTTTGTTTAAGCATAACTAAATGGGCTGTAAGCCCCTAATGCAGTCCATTGGTTTTCTTATATTTTGTTCTTGTGATAACTTACACTGTGCCAAAACTGAAAACTCTTACCGCTATCTGGTCGATAATAAAAGGAGCTCATTGTGAACCCTATCCACCCTAAGAGGTTGTTTTGTGACTGTATATGAGGACTTGTGATATTGAATAAATAATGGTGTGTGTTTGTTTCATCCAAAGTTTATATAATCCTTTCAAGATAGCCAGTTAATCGTTTAACTTATTAGTGGAACATAACCACTGAGGCATGGTATGGTCACATTTTCAATATGGTGATACTAGAGTCCAGCTAAGGAACAGGTCATTTTGAGTTAGCCTTCACTGGACCAAACTTGCTTTCCTTGTGCCATCACTATCCAGTGGGTAGCAGTGTCTTAAAAAGTGGAGGATAAAGGATTTTTAAATATATTTTTAAATCACACTTTATCCCAGTTCAAGCTGTGTTCAATGTGGCTTACATTTGAAAATACAGTGAGACAGAATAATAGAATTCAATTATGGGAGCAAATAGATTGATATGTCTGAAACATTTAACAAAGCTGAGATTAACATATATACCCAAATGAGCATTTAAAACTTTATCCTTTAATGATGCCACATATTCAGAAATCATAGCCATAAGTATAGGCAGTTATTCAAAGATTATCACATGCATACACCAGAACAGGCATCCATCATATTGCAAGAGTAAACAACAACTTCTACAGAGTACATCCAAAATTTAATTTTTATTTCCTTATTTCCATCTTCCAAAATTCCAAACAGCAATGTACGGATCAGCAGGATCCAAAACAAGTAAAGTCAAACAATATAGTTTATACTTAATTGTTCAACCACCCTTAGGATTCACCTTTGGGTTTAAAAAGAAAAACCATGTGCATGCAAGGTCTGGATAAACAAATTAAAGCAATATGTAATATGTGGGAGCAGTAATGATACAATGGTGGAATATTCACATAGCAAGCAGTCTGAGGCAACAAATTTATTTTCCACTGAACATAATTAACTTTTTATATGAACTTGGTTTGCTAATATTGTGCTGAACTGGACAGTGTTGGCACATTTAGACTAATTCTGGACTTCTGCATAAAGGTAGCTCTGCCCTCATTATGCAATCTTTCTTTTAAATAGTAGTAATAAACAATATTGTGTGCATTTTTATAATATATCACTGCAATCCACAAAACAAAAGGAGCAAGTTCCCACAAACCATCTTTCTCTTTTGATCTAGGTATGGGGGGGGGGGAAGGGATTTTAAATACTCCCAGGTTTCAACCTAATTCATGTTAAATGTGGGATATAAATGTCATAAATAATTAAATAGAAACTCTGAATGTGGAGCACCTGATTCTCATAACATGATGTCTGTTTTAGTGGCTCTTTTCCAGGAGAAAAAAAATTTCTGCACGAATATACCGTGTTTCCCCGAAAATAAGACACTGTCTTATATTTATTTTTCCTCCCCAAAACGCGCTAGGTCTTATTTTCGTGGGGGATGTCTTATTTTCTGGGAAACATCGGTCGCCCCCCCACCCGAGTTCGCCCCCACCACCACCACCCGAGGTCGCATGCCCCCCCTCCGTCGCTCCTGGAACTAACCTGACGCTCCTTTCACCTTCGCAAGTTCGGATTCGGAGCAGCAAGCAGCAGCAGGGTAGACCTCTACTTCCTTCCGTGCCCCGCCCTCGCCTGACGTTATGTTACGTCAGGCGAGGGTGGGACACGGAAGGAAGGAGCGTCTGCCATGCTGCTGCTCCGAATCCGAACTTGCGAAGGTGAAAGGAGCTTCAGGTTAGTTCCGGGAGCGACGGAGGGAGGGGGCCCAGTGACCTCGGGGGGGGGGGGGCGACCTCGGGTGGTTCTCAGCGTCCCTACTTTAAAAAAAAGTTTGGTAGGTCTTACTTTTGGGGGATGTCTTATATTTTAAATTTGCAGGAAAACCCCGGGAGGTCTTATTTTCGGGGTAGGTCCTATTTTCGGGGAAACAGGGTAACACATGTCCCTCCAAATGACACACTGATTACAATTTATAACAAATTAGTACTCTACTTATGAAATGTTATGCTACAGAAGTCGGCATGTTTAAAAATATAAGTGAGATTAAATAAAAATGCTACCAACAATAAAGAATGACAAGTTGGATGCAGAAGCTCACAGGTTTGTTTTGAGTGTACTAGAGATGACGGCTTTGCGGGGGGAGTGGAAATAGAGATCAACCTAATTACTACTATTACTTATCATTTCTATAGCGCTACAAGGCATATGCAGCGCTGTACACCATACACAAAAGACAGTCCCTGCTTAAAGAGCATTCAGTGTTGACTTCACTTGGTCTCCTGTCTATTAAACCTCCTTGGTCAGCACCCTCTCTGATCTGCTCCTGCTGAGTCATCTCTTCCCTCCTTTTTTGGCCTGCCTTTTAAGGTGACACTGTAAATGTGAGGGTGTAAAGGGAAAAGAATGGGATTTGATATACTGCTTTTCTATGATTACAATCAAAGTGGTTTACATATTATATACAGGTACTTTTACTTTTTGTATATGAGGCAGTGGAGGGTACCCAGATTCACAAGGAACTGCAGTGGGGATCAAACCCTGTTCCCCTGGTTCACAGGTCACTGCACCAACCATTAGGCTTCTCCTTCTCCACTGTTAAGAGGGAATGGTAACTTCTCTTGAACAGAACTTTCTATAGACTCCCTCTCACACAGATAATATTATTACAAATAGGGCTTTCTTATGTTCCCTCTATATTTTTTAAGCACTTTGACACTCAGGGGCCCTCTTACTAAAGTGTGCTAATATCTTGGCTTAAAGCATTGTAACATAGGATTTAATGTGGCTCCATGTTGGGGGGGGGGGGTCTGCCCTTTATATTTTAGTGCATGTTGTGCATTAATATAACCATTAGCATGCAGTACCTGCAGAAAGTTATTGCGGGACCAGTTATCACTTCCTAGCGATAAGTGCTCCCATGCTAACTCTGTGTTAGCCTGTTAGCATACGTACGTAAGTACATAAGTAATGCCACACTGGGAAAAGACCAAGGGTCCATCGAGTCCAGCATTCTGTCCACGACAGCGGCCAATCCAGGCCAAGGGCACCTGGCAAGCTTCCCAAACGTACAAACATTCTATACATGTTATTCCTGGAATTGTGGATTTTTCCCAAATCCATTTAGTAGCGGTTTATGGACTTGTCCTTTAGGAAACAGTCTAACCCCTTTTTAAACTCTGCCAAGCTAACCGCCTTCACCACGTTCTCCGGCAATGAATTCCAGAGTTTAATTACGCGTTGGGTGAAGAAAATTTTTCTCTGATTTGTTTTAAATTTACTACACTGTAGTTTCATCGCATGCCCCCTAGTCCTAGTATTTTTGGAAAGCGTGAACAGACGCTTCACATCCACCTGTTCCACTCCACTCATTATTTTATATACCTCTATCATGTCTCCCCTCAGCCGTCTCTTCTCCAGGCTGAAAAGCCCTAGCCTCCTTAGTCTTTCTTCCATGCCCACTCTCCATTCATGCCATTCATGCCATGCCCTCTCAGAGAAAAATAAAGAAAAATGCAAACAACTGCCTCACAACTCCTTAATGTGTTTGTGCAGTAGCCTATTACGTCGTACTAACCACATATTAAGGGCTTAATGCCCTCTAATAAAAGGCCACTTAGAGGCCCTTTTACTGAAGAGTTACCACGTGAAAACCCAGAACTACCGTCAGCCCAACGCAGTCGCCAGTAGTAGTCCCGCCATCAGTGAGTGGCTTTTCCGGTGCTGCCAGAAATTTTGAAAAATTAATGCCACAGCGGGTTACCACTGGATTAGCATGGGAGCTCTTACCGCCACCTCAATGGGTGTCGGTAATTGCTCCCCCAAAATGGCCATGCGTCACGTGTGAACTTACCACACGGTCATTTCTTTTTTTCCACCCTTTTACCCTCTGCATTAAAAGGGGACTCTGCACATGGCTAAACCTCTTGCTGACACTAGTGCAGGGCCCCCTACAGGCTCATTTTTGAAACAGAAGGATGCCCATCTTTTGACGCAAATTGGAAGATGGGCGTTCTTCTCCCATGGTCGTCCAAATCTGTGTAATCAAAAGCCGATTTTGGACGACCCCAACTGCTTTCCGTCGCAGGGACGGCCAAAGTTCAAGGGGGCATATCGGTGGCATAGCAAAGGTGGGACTTGGTCGTGCCTAACACCAGGACATCCTCAACCCATAATGGAAAAAAATATAGGGAGTCCCTGACGAGCACTTGGACGGCTTTACCTGGTCGTGTTTTTCTTATGACCAAGGCACATAAAGGTGCCCGAAATGACTAGATGACCACCAGAGAGAATCAGGGATGACCTCTCCTTACTCCCCCAGTGGTCACTAACCCCCTCCCACCCTCAAAAAACATCTTTAAAAATATTTTTTGCCAGCCTCAGATGTCATACTCAGCTCCATGACAGCAGTATGCAGGTCCCTGGAGCAGTTTTAGTATGTGCAGTGCACTTCAGAGAGGCGGACCCAGGCCCATCCCCCCCTACATGTTACATTTGTGGAGGAAAGAGTGAGCCCTCCAAAACCCACCAGAAACCCACTGTACCCACATCTAGGTGCCCCCCTTCACCCATAAGGGCTATGGTAGTGGTGTACAGTTGGGCGTAGTGGGTTTTAGGGGGGTTTGGGGGGGCTAAGCAGACAAGGTAAGAGAGCTATGTTCCTGGGAGCATTTTATGAAGTCCACTGCAGTGCCCCCTAGGGTGCCCGGTTGGTGTCCTGGCATGTCAGGGGAACCAGTGCACTACAAATGCTGGCTCCTCCCACGACCAAATGGCTTGCATTTGGTCATTTCTGAGATGGGCGTCCTTGGTTTCCATTATCGCCTAAAATCAGAAACGACCAAGTCTAGGGACGACCACCTCTAAGGTTGACCAAAATTTCAAGATTTGGGCGTCCCAGACCGTATTATCGAAACGAAAGATGGACGTCCATCTTGTTTCGATAATACGGGTTTCCCTGCCCCTCCATCAGGACGTTTTGCGAGGACGTCCTCAGCAAAACTTGGTCGTCCCTTTCAATTATGCCCCTCCTAGTGTTATAAAATTGACCTCTTTGTATCTGGGTATATTGTACTATATAATTCTTTTTTCTTTTCTTTTCTTGTGCCCTTCACACTTGACGACTTGATTCAGTCAGATTTAGATTTTTACTTTATTATTGTTTTTCTTTTTCCCTCTCTCTCTCTTTTGCAGACAGTTGTTATTTTATGTACAATTTTATACTTGATTAATGTAAATTGAAATTCATAGATTAACAATTCTAAAAATGATGCATTACTTTTCATTCAGAAATATTCAAATCAGTTCAACTACTGTGATTGGTCATAGACAGGCACTTTATTTAATTTGTTATGGGCCTTGTTAAGGCAATTATTAGAAAATGAGTTAATTCAAGCTTGCTGTGACAAAGGGTTTGAAGAGTACGCAATCAAGAATTTTTGCCTTTAGTATACTTTAGTTGACCTCTCATCTTAAGTTTAGTAATATAATTAAACACTTTGGCTGGGCATATCAAATTAGCTAAAATCTTCCCTGCCTTTTGTCCCTACCTATGAAGTTTATGTGTGTATGACAATATATTATTTTTGCTTATTGGGCTGGGAGTGTATCCAGAGCCATTAGCACACAAAATGATGCTTCTTTTTTCTGCCATTATTAAACTATGAATGTATTTCTGACAAATATGTTTCATGGTAGCTACAAATTCTGAAATGTTTAGCCCATTGTGTGCCTTAGTGTCTAACATAAAGTATAATGTGCCCCCTAAGAACCATCTTTGCAGTTTCCCTAATGTGGTGGCACCCAGTGTACATAAGTACATAAGTAGTGCCATACTGGGAAAGACCAAAGGTCCATCAAGCCCAGCATCCTGTTTCCAACAGTGGTCAACCCAGGTCACAAATACCTGGCAAGATCCCCAAAAAGTACAAAACATTTTATACTGCTTATCCCAGAAATAGTGGATTTTCCCCAAGTCCATTTAATAATGGTCTATGGACTTTTCCTTTAGGAAGACATCCAAACCTTTTTTTAAACTCCGCTAAGCTAACCGACTTTACCACATTCTCTGGCAACGAATTCCAGAGTTTAATTACACGCTGAGTGAAGAAATGTTTTCTCCAATTCGTTTTAAATTTACTACATTGTAACTTCATCGCATGCCCCCTAGTCCTAGTATTTTTGGAAAGCGTAAACAGATGCTTCACATCTACCCATTCAACTCCATTCATTATTTTATAGACCTCTATCATATCTTCCCTCAACCGCCTTTTCTGCAAGCTGAAGAGCCCTAGCTGCTTTAGCCTTTCCTCATAGGGAAGTCGTCCCATCCCCTTTATCATTTTCGTCGCCCTTCTCTGCACCTTTTCTAATTCCACTATATCTTTTTTGAGATGCGGCGACCAGAATTGAACACAGTATTCGAGGTGCAGTCGCATCATGGAGTGATACAAAGGCATTATAACATCATTATTTTTGTTTTCCATTCCTTTCCTAATAATACCTAACATTCTATTTGCTTTCTTAGCTGTGGCAGCACACTGAGCAGAAGGTTTCAACGTATCATCAACGACGACACCTAGATCCCTTTCTTGGTCTGTGACTCCTAGCGAATAGCTATAATTCGGGTTCCTCTTTCCCGCATGCATCACTTTGCACTTGCTCACATTAAACTTCATCTGTCATTTAGACGCCCAGTGTATTATTATGTTGTAAAATCTCTTACCAAGCTTTCCTGAGAAAAACTTGAAACTCTTCATTGTGGTATAGAATTGTGCTTAAATGCCAAATATAATCTCATTTGCCCTGCTAGGAGTCTAATTACTGCTCCCACCACTTCATGATCTGAATGTAATGGGCTCTTTTTCTGTTCGTTCAAGATCAGGGGAAAGGGTTTCTGATATTAAAATATAATCCAAGAGGTCACGTGATGCTGTGAGCTGAGAAAGAAGTGTGTCTGACCGGCTCCAAGGCCCCAACCTCCTACTTTGAGACTATTGAGAGCAGTACTCATTTTCTGCGACTTCCACCATTGGTTATTTGGACAATATTATATGGACAAATATATTACTAAGTTTGGACAAGACATGTCTGGGAAACCTAGTAAAAATGACCAAGACCATGCCAAACACATGGAGGAGAAAATGGCAGAGTCTAGCAGTGGTATAATTACACAATTTACTGTCCAGGCAATGATCCAGGCTTTGGATCCGAAATTCGCTCAGCTGTCCTCGCAATTATCCCAAATGGAGAGTTTGCTGATGGACACTGCACGTCGCACAATGGAGTTAGAGCAGCAGGTGTTGGTCCTTGAAGATTCGACGTGGGGAGATCATACAGAGCTGGCAGAACTTAAAAGTGCAACTGTGGTTCTATACTGACAAATTATAGGATTTGGAGAATAGGTTGTGGTGTGGAAATCTTTTAGTGGGCATCCCAGAGTCTATCGCTGGCCATCAATTGCTCCCGGTATTGGAGAATTGTTCCCCATGCATCAGGGCTTGGGACCTCCTCGCTTAAAACAGGCCCATTGGGTAGGACAGAAAGCAGCCCGAGAGTTAAGACCCCATGTTATTGTTGTAAAACTACACAATTATGTGCATAAAGTAGAAATTTTGAGGCAGTACACGAGTAAGAGAAAGACCCTCCGCTATGATGATCTCCCTTTGAGGATCTTTCGGGATTTTTCCCTGGCATTATCCAAGCTCAGGAAATTGTTTCATCCTTCGTACACACTGCTGGTGGAGGAAAAAATGTAATTTATGTTTTTATACCCAGCGGTGTTGAAAATATATCACAAGGGTCATTGGAGGATTTTTGATATGGCTCAGGCTGCTGGGAACTTTCTTAATACCTTACTAGAAGATAATATATCTGCCCACTGAACAGACTGCCATGTGTTTCTGCTCTCCTCATTTGTTCACATATCAGTCACTGGTGGGTAGTTGTAGGATCTAGGATTTTATTTATTTTTGTTACATTTGTACGCTGTGCTTTCCCCACTCATGACAGGCTCAATGTGGCTTACATGGGGCAATGGAGGGTTAAGTGACTTGCCCAGAGTCACAAGGAGCTGCCTGTGCTGGGATTTGAACTCAGTTCCTCAGGACCAAAGTCCACCACCCTAACTACTAGGCCACTCCTCCACTCCATAGGATGTGCATATTGTTATTCTTCCTTAGCTCTCACTGTGTATATGTACAATTTTTGTGGGGTTGGGGCTCTGGGAAGCATCCTGATTGTGGGTCCATGACAACTTTGGTTATGTCCAGAGTTTGTCGACTGTATGGTGTTGGTATGAATGGGGGACTTCGGGGATGTTGGGAGGGGGAATGGTGGGAGTGGGGTGGGGTGGGGCAGCAGGTAGCTTTGTAGGTTTGGGTTGTGTTTTGGTATATGTGATTTATGTGTCAGCGGGTAGTGGGGTATCTATTTCATGGCTGGTTTATGAATGGGTGATGAGGGTGGATGGAACTTTTTCTTTATGTAAGACGCTATGGCTTTAGGGGGTGGCTGGGACCCTGAAGCCCACTTGGGAGACCTTGCATTTGTGGTGTTGGATTTCTTGGACTAGATATGGGTGACCTACCGTTGAAAGTGGTATCTTGAAATGCATCTGATATTACATCACCAGTCAAACGCTCCAAAATGTTAATGCTTTTAAAACATCATAATGCAGATATTGCCTGCTTGCAGGAAACAAAATTAAATAAACTGGAACATTTGAAGCTGCAACAAGGCTGGGTGGATCAGGTTTTTTGTTCAGCAGCTTCTCATAAGAGGGCAAGTTTAGCAACTCTCATCCAAAAAAATTTACCTTGTGAAGTTTATTTTTGCATATTGTCTATCTGGGTATTACTTTTTATCTTTTGGTGCTGTATGCGCCAAA
The DNA here is from genome assembly GCF_901765095.1 of Microcaecilia unicolor. NCBI lineage: Eukaryota > Metazoa > Chordata > Amphibia > Gymnophiona > Siphonopidae > Microcaecilia > Microcaecilia unicolor. The sequence goes on from NC_044031.1 coordinate 411,124,474, forward strand.
TGTTTATGAGCAGTCTTTTTTTGAGCAACTGATCGAAGTGGGATTGCATGATATCTTTCAATTATTGGTTGTAGCTGGAGATTTTAATCAGGTTGTGGACCCTAACATGGATATGTCAGGTAACATAGTAACATAGTAAATGACGGCAGAAAAAGACCTGCATGGTCCATCCAGTCTGCCCAACAAGATAAACTCATGTGCTACTTTTTGTGTATACCTTACCTTGATTTGTACCTGTCCTTTTCAGGGCACAGACCGTGTAAGTCTGCCCCTATCCCCGCCTCCCAACCACCAGCCCCGCCTCCCACCAACGGCTCTGGCACAGACCGTATAAGTCTGCCCAGCACTATCCCCGCCTCCCGCCACCGGCTCTGCCACCCACTCTCGGCTAAGCTCCTTAGGATCTTATACATGAGGTGGAGGTGGTATGGTGTCTAGTGGGTTTAGCAAGAAGGGTATACCTTATCTTTGTACTGCCTTGGGCTAGGTGGATCCATGGAGGTTGTACCATCCCACTGGTGAGATTATACATATTTATCCAGGGCCCACAATCCATTTTCCCGTATTCACTATGTCTTAATGTCATAGTCTCATTTGTCCTTGGTGGCAAATACAGAAATTGGGCCCACAGAATCTCTGATCATTCCTTAGTGTGTCTATTTAGAACTTACTGTGGCTACGAGCTTGGCACATTCTGGCACTTTCCTGCTTATTTGACAGAGGATTCAGAGTTTGGTTCCTTTCTACTGCAGAAATGGCAGTATTATGTGAAGTTCAATGGTCTGCACCAGCAGACCCCTCAATTATTTTGGGAAACTGCTAAGGTGGTTTTACAGAGTGAGCTGATTTTGTATACAACAACATGTAATAAACGTATAGCACAGGGTATTTTGCATTTGGAAAAGAAGTTTTTACTTGCAAAACGCACTTATATTGCTCACCCTGCAGATGCCTCATGAGAGTCTTATTTGTCTACTCAAGCAGCTTTGAATGTTCTTATACATGAGCGCAGAAAAGAAATGCTCCTATATTGCATTATTACCGTTATGGTAATAAACTGGGTAGGTTTCTGGCTCAGGTTTTGAAAATCGCCGAAAGTCTGAAACGTCCATGTCTAGGGACGACCAAATCTAGGGACATCCAAATTTAAGGATTTGGACGTCTCTGGCAGTATTTTCGAAACGAAAGATGGACGTTCATTTTCTTTCGAAAATACGGGTTTCTCCACCCCTGTATTTTGCCGTTTTGCAAGGACGTCCAAATCACAACTTGGACGTCCCTTTCGAAAATGCCCCTCCACGTCATCCAGAAATGCAGTAATGCATTCTGCTAAATGAGAGGACACTTCCTCCAACATTATTTTAAAAAGGTTGCTTTTCATCCAGTGCCATATTGTCTCTGTTTCTTAATTTTTTTGCAACCTGCTCAATGAACCACATTCCAAGAGGATAAACTGTTACTACAGGTAGCTATCCGGAAGACTTCTGATGATTGTTTCCCAATTAGGTGACAAATAAATGTGGCTGAGCATGACTGACTGAATAATTGACCCGAAAACATGGGTAGTAACAGGTGTAAATTTAGGGAAGCGAAAATGTTTAATTTATTTGTCAGGGAGGGAGCTTTGCTGGCATGAGTCCGCTTACCTTCAGGTCACCATGTGACTCCCCCTTTCTCCATTTTTAGGTGTGTTTTATAGTAAGTTCTATAGAAATGCCTTATATACCCAATGATTGGCAATCTCTAATATTTCAATTACGCATGGGTGCAAGGCCATAGCAACCTATAATTGTACCTTGTGCAACTTGCCCACCTCATATGTGTTTGGGTGACTAGGGTCTCATTTTCAAAGCATTTAGACTTACAGAGTATATTTTCAAAGCATTTAGACTTACAAAGTTACATAAGGAACTTTGTAACTCTAAGTGCTTCGAAAGTATGCCTCCAGCTATACTGTATGTGGACAAGTCTGTGAGCAGAGTGGAGGATTTGAGTAGAGGCAATGACTACGCCTCTTCCCTTGCACCCTGAATGTGTTTTTTTAGGCCATGATGAATACAATTTGGTTAATGCCCAATATCCAGCAAATAATTGTTTTCATGACAGTAGCTATTTGACAAATGCCATACCCTGATCCCATATTAAACTAACTCTCCAATCCCTCCAGACCCTTCAGAAAGCAACCATATAGGAATGCCAAGCGAGGTCTACATTTATTCACTGAAATAGGAGGCAGCACTATGGCCAAGATCATGTTGGGCTTTTCAAAAATATTGCATTCTTACCCATTTCTTGCTATATCTTGGAAATGGAATGACAAGGAAAATATCAATTCCCTCACTGAGGGCTAACTCAAAATGTTGAGTAAGAAACATAGCAGAGTGAAATTTACAAGCTGTGAGGAGGTTTTGTCAGAAAATAAGACAGTGGAGAGCCTACAACTTTGGATTAATACAGTGAGTACATTACGAACATTAAGGAAACATTGGTCATTAACATTACTAAGCAACTCGATGCTCAGCTGAATGTGATACTGATTAGTTGATGCAGGTCTTGATAATTCTTCATGTATGGATGACCTGGAAGTGCCAGTCAGTGATCTAGAGGATTTACTCACTGTACCTAAACTTAAAAGACATATGCTTGAATGTAGCTACAAATTTGCATCAGAAAAACTCAATGATCATAAAAATAGAAATAACGTTATACTCTTAAAGGATTCTGGGAGAAAAAAAGAAATGACCCCATCTGCTTTTCACAAAATGGTTACCTGAAACGCTGCAGTAGCAGAGTAAAACTAGTCGTGTGAAGGTTGCTAAAGCTCACAGTTTATTTGCTGTTGTACTGTACCTGCAAATTAGGTGTAAGGTCTATATCTTGGTCACAGGGTGGTTCATTGCTGGACTTGCACCCCAGGGCCCCCACAGAATATTTATTTCTTCTGAGATCCACTTCCACACAGATTCTTCTCTTTAGAAGCAATCTAGTGCATGTACATGGTACCTTCTCCTGTAATCCAGCTACAGAGTGGGGCTTCTTTCTCCATGTTCCCATCAGATTGAGACACAAGCTTCTGCTTCACTCCTTGAATAAATAGCAGACAGAGGGGTGGGTAAAGCCTCTCTCCTGTCCCATTTACCTTACACTGGACAAAACTAAGAATGTCAAGGGAGTCTTCACACAAGACAGAAAATTAAGGAAAAGTCAAGGTTTAGGTCCTACACCTACACACACTGCTTCTCCTTACAAGCACACAAAACCACCACCACCACCCTCTAGGGATCTATGACTTACATAGAGGTAGGCCGTAGGCAGTACCATTTCAGCAATCCCAGGAGGGGATGCTGTAATGGTCCTAGAGGTGAAGGAGGAATGGGCCTCATAGAAATAGATTATACATATAGAGCTATCATCATAGGCCTTCAGGCCTAGCTAACAACATCATCAGATCCAAATGTGCAAAAGTGCTGAAGTAGAAGAACAAGCACCCAGACTCTAGCTCCATCCTTATGCTTGATCAGGAATTCTGACGAGTGGAAAGAATGAGTGAGAATCCAACTATAGGTGCAGGGACTGAACCAACAGAGTTATACAAAACTGGAGAAAAAGATTTTTAAAGAAGTAGATCTGCAACCGCAGAAAAGCAAATGGCAAATGCACTAATACAGTGATAAATATAAAGAGCTACTCCAGGAATCATATACAGAGCAACCCCGAGCATGAATGGTTAAGAAGAGGAGAACTGAAACCTAAGGATGAGAGATTGATAATTGCAGCTCAGGATAGTGGATTACGGATGAGATGGTTCATGACAAGTATATAACAAAAGAGAGGGAACAAAGTACAAACTAAAGTCCATTTTGATACAGAAAGTGAAAGTGCCTTGGTGCTTTGTAGCTTTTACTACATGAGACGTGGGGTAAGGAATAATATATTGTAGAGGAATATATTCGAGTTATTCCCCAAGTTTTCCACGTCATCACTGTGACCCCTGACGCAGGTGCTAGTCACCGAAACACGGCCCGTGTCGGGTCTTTTTGTCAAGGCTCATTCATTAAAGAACTGTGTTCCATTTTTAAAGGCCCGTGGTCATGACAAGTATAAAAATACCTATGTCTGAGTTGTACTTGCTGTATACACTTCAAAGAGGTGGTAAAGAAATTCTAATAAATAAATAAATAATAATGACTGTGCTTTCAAAATGCCAAAGCCAGCACTGTGATTCAGAATAAGGCATTTGAATTTGTCCTGCTTCTTACACTTTTGTATAATAGGGCAACCTGCATAGAATGCCTCTGTGTATGGTACAAGGCTGCTGCTACATGGTCCCGTATGTCTGAGGCAAATGCTTAGGTTTGCTATCAAAATGAACAATGGATTCTTATTCCTAGACTGGATGGCTCTGTTCCTCATATCAACCACTTTGGTTTCAGAGTCTCTGCTTACAGACATCAGCAGAAAGGCTCAACACAATCATGCTATTCATCACTGATTATTACCCTTTGGTGGAGATTGATGATTTTGCATGAGTATTACGTCTGGTGGGGAAGGACCGAAAATACAACAGCAGGAAAACATAGGCAATGCAGGTTATTTGTTGAGGGGGGGTGCTGCAGGGGTTTGTTTTTGTTCAAATACAGCATATGATTTCAATCAATGTATTTGATTTGTAGGAAAGATAAGGTTCTGTTGCTTTCTGAGTGTGCACTAAGATTTGTTCTAAAACTGCTAACGAGAAACAGTAGTTCTTGGTCTCATCCAGTCCAATGGCAATTGGGTTTGTCTCTTTGGTGACCAATGCTAACCAAAGGAATAAAAAATTATGAGTAAGTCCTTGGCTTCTTTTTTTTTTCTTTGCATACTCTTAAGATTTTTCCAATAAGACAAAAAGACAAAAACAAACAAAGAGCCAGGGCGGCTCAAGGCAATCTGTTACCTGAGGCAAGAGATCGACTGTTGCTGCCTGCCACCTTCTCTTCCCAGCCCTGCAGCAGCAATAAGCCAAATAAGAAACATGGGGCCTCTGAGACCCATGAGCACCTCCAAGGCCCTGCTTGCCATGCCCCCCTGTGAAGCAAAAGTATGAATCAGAGGGGGGTGTGACCGGCAGGGCCTCAAAGGCGTTCATGGGTTTCAGAGGTCCCGTGTTTATCATTTGGCTTTTTTCCACAGTAGGAGTGGGGAGAGGTGGCAGCAGCTGAAAGGCGGCCATTAGGAGTTTCTGCTAGCGAGGAAGTCACCGCTGGAGTGGTTGAGGGCACTTCATGCCTCTCCAAAAATTCTGCTGCCTAAGCAACCACCTCACTTTGCCTAATGATAAGGGCAGCCCCTGCCCAGAGCATTCCTGACTCAAGATATTTACAGTGTGCTGCTTGTCTCGCAGTATTTATAGCTAGGACTGGAAATAATCTAAAATAGCTAAACTTCCAAATTAGGAGAGAAACAATATGCTGTTTAAGTTGTTTAGCTCAGCCTCTGTATATTAAACATATTTCTTTGTCAGTACAGTGACTCTTCAGAAAAGGAACAAAGCTTTATTTGGACTTTGATTTCAAAACATTGGGATAAAAATAACTTAGGGGCTTTTTACTAAAACTTTTGCACTTACCACACCTTATTGCAAAGGTTAAAGTATGTAAGTGCAAAGCCTGTGGGGAAAATGCAAAGGTTGTACCCAGCATCTGCTGTGCATTTAGCACACAGGGCAGACACTTACCGTACAGCATGGTCACTGCATTACATGCACCCTCTGGTGAATGTACTGCAGTTGCCTGACCTGTAAAAAAAATATCTAAATGAAGCCTCAGTGATGGTGGTTCCTCCCTACCATCACATCAAACTTCGCCTCCTGATCCCCTGATACATATACTATCCTATCTATTCCCCACATCAAACCTACTCCAACATCAGACCCATCAGTCCCCACCCCCAGCATATCCTTTCCCCTAACAGAATCTTGCACCTCAACACACCAAATGCTCCTGAGCAGGACCAGACCCTCCTCCCAGGGCCACCGAGAGACTTTGCCTGGCCCAGAGCAGTGCAACTGCCACTGCTGCCCCCCCCCCCGAATCGCTGCCTTCCCCAATCGCCACTGCCCCCCTGGATCATCGCCGCTCCTGAACCTTCCCCCCAGGATCGCTGCTGCCACAACTGAGGTACCTTGAGGCTGGTGGGATCCCGAGGCCCCACCAGTGGAAGAATCCAGCGCTTCTCTTCACTCCATGACTATTTTTTCTCTCGTCGCGTATGCTCGGTTTCAAAACCGAGCATGCACCTGAGGGGGGGAAGCAGCTGCTCACTGAAGCGAGCGAAGAGCAGTGCTGGAGGGGTGCCCGGTGCCAGAGTTTTCTCTCTCCTGCTCCTGTTAGGACCTGATCACTCGGGGCCCATCAGGAGCAGGAGAGAGAGACCCCGGCGCCGGACCCCCCTTGACCCCCTCTCGGCGGCCCTGCCTCATCCCAGCTCTGACCCCCACTGAGACTTATTCAGAGGGTTCCTGGTAGTCTAGTAGATCAGGATGGGAGCAGTCCCCTTCCACTCTTGCCCTGTCTGACTTCAGGTTTCAAAACAGCATGAATGACCCCCTAGCAGTGCATTGTCTTTCTAAAATGGGACATATCTATGTAGATTTTTGGCCACCCAAACCATGTAATTTTTGAGATAAAATCTTTTATTCTGTTGTGATAGTCCTCCAAGGAGAGTACAAGAGAGTTAAGTGGTTTCTTTAAAGGGAACAAAGATTGTAACTGAATATCTAAAGTTATTGCTGCATGGTTTGAAATTGTGATTCAATGCCTGCCTTACAAACACTGGATAACAAGCTACTCGAGATTAAAAAACAGTCTATTCTCAAATAACTTAAGTGGGGAGAGGAAAATTATAAATAGTCCCTAGTATTGTGATGCATCTGCCTCCAAGGATCAGTAAGTTGCCAATTGTCTATAAGGGAATAGAAAGTGCAATAATTTTAGACACAGGATCATATGATGCAATTAGTTCTGATAGGAAAAAAAGGAAGGGTTGTCTTGGTTTGGAGCAAAAATATTCAGGAGCAGAAATTCAATTAGATTTATGACTACTTTCAGTAAAATCCATCTACCTTCAGGATCTACAATCTCCTGTTTGATTTGGACATTCAGATCCTTATGAAAAAGAATCACAACTCCATTTTTTTCAACAGCTGGAGCTGAGTTTGATGCATCAACCCAATTGAAATTTTTAAAAAATGGTTTAATATCTGAGAGGTGGGTTTCTTGACAAACGATAATTTTTGCATTCATTTTTTTAAACGCCAATGAGATTTTTTCCCTTTTGATGGGGTGCTTGAACCCATGGACATTCCATTTAGGGCTTCAGAGGTGGCCATTAAGAAATTTAAGAAGGAGTTGGTAATTTATAATAGGCTTCATTGACAGATAATAAGACAAATCTTGCTTAGAGCTTAGTAGGAGGTAAGAATAGATGGTAAAAAAAAACAGTAGGAGTACAACACAAGTGACTTGGAGGGGCATTTTCGAAAGAAACGTCCAAGTTGCGATTTGGATGTACTTGCAAAACGGTGAAATCCAGGGGCCCCCGTATTTTCAAAAAAAGATGAACGTCCATCTTTCATTTCGAAAATACCGTCAGAGACGTCCAAATCCTTAAAATTGGATGTCCCTAGATTTGAACGTCCCTAGACATGGATGTTTCTGACTTTCGGCGATTTTCGAAACCAAAGATGTCCATGTCAAAAATGTCCAAATGCAAGTCATTTGGTCATGGGAGGAGCCAGCATTTGTAGTGTACTGGTCCCCCTGACATGCCAGGACACCAACCGAGCTCCCTAGGGGGCACTGCAGTGGACTTCATAAAATGCTCCCAGGTACATAGCTCCCTTACCTTGTGTGCGGAGCCCCCCAAAACCCACTACCCACAACTGTACACCAGTACCATAGCCCTTACAGGTGAAGGGGGGCACCTAGATGTGGGTACTTTGGGTTTGTGGTGGGTTTTGGAGAGCTCATTCTTTCCTCCACAAATGTAACAGGTAAGGGGGGTATGGGCCTGGGTCCGCCTGTCTGAAGTGCACTGCAGTACCCACGAAAACTGCTCCTGGGACCTTCATGAGCTGTAATGGACCTGAGTATGACATCTGAGTCTGGCATAGAGGCTGGCATGACATATTTTTTAAGATTTTTTTGACGGTGGGAGGGGGTTAGTGACCACTGGGGTAGTAACGGGAGGTCATCCCAGATTCTCTCCGGTGGTCATCTGGTCATTTTGGGCACCTTTTTGTGCCTTATTCGTAAGAAAAACAGGTCCGGGTGAAAACGTCCAAGTGTTCGTCAGGGACATCCTTGTTTTTTTCCATTATGGGTCAAAGACGTGCAAGTGTTAGGCACACCTAAGTCCTGCCTTCGCTACACCTCCGTCACACCCCCTTGAACTTTGGACGTCCTTGCAATGGACTGCAGTTGGAGACGTCCAAATCAGGTTTTGATTATACCGATTTGGACGTCTCTGGGAGAAGGACGTCCATCTTCCGATTTATGTCAAAAGATGGATGTCCTTCTCTTTCGAAAATGAGCCTGTTGATACCCAAACAGTGTGGAAAAAGGTAGCACTGAAGAAAAACACATTTTGTGATTTACAAGGTTAAAAGAACCGAAAAACTCGGGCTCAACCAAAAGAAACTTTCCGGGGGGGGGGGGGGGGGGAGGGGAGCACAGACAGTGGCTTCTCAATGAAGCGATCCTCCCATGGGATTAAGTAATATGACAAACCAATTCAGTAAGCGAAAATGAAGTAAAAAACAAAAAGATTTCTAATAAACATTTGTTGGCATCATAACATGGTATGTATATAATTCTCACCTCCAACGTTCTGAAGCTCTCTGTGGCAGGGAAACTGAAGCCCTGTACTGTTGGTAGGCTAGGCTGTCAGCACCACTCACTCTCACTCATGCACCACTCAGTCTCACTCATGGACACACCCTCAGCCACGCCCCATCCAGACATAATTCACAACCCCAACGTTCTATGAAGCCTCCACAATTCCCAACGTTCTAACTGCATGGTGGTGAAACCCAAATTCGCCCATGAGTGTTGGCCCCGCCCTCGCGTCACAACATGATGACATCGAGGGTGGAGCACTGACACTGAGCAAATCCCATCTTACCCCCCTGCTCACCGCCACTACCCCCTCTGTCCGATACAAAAACAAAACAAAATAAACAACCTGCAAAAATGCCACCCCCCTCAGGTCACAACACCGAGTGCCGGTCCCCCCTCTCCGACCGCCCACCCACCCAACAGACCTGCACAAGTGTCCTACCCCCCCCCCCAGCCACCCCGCAATTCTCCTCTCTCCCCGCCCCTGCCGCCACGCCCCCCCAGAGGCAGTCACCGCTCCACCCCCCACCCCCCATGATGACTCCGTAGCCACTGCACCCCCCTTCCACACCCACCCAGGACGTGGCTGCTGCCGCTCCACCCTCTCCAAACGCCCACCCACTCAACAGAATTGCAGAAACAGATGATTTTAAGAAGCAAGACGGCACCGCAGGCAGCCAGCACGCATTGGCTGTACACTCTGAAGCCGCGCCTCCTCTAGCCTGACGTCAATGCCCCTGCTGGGGAACCTGGAGGAACGCACCGATGTCACAGGCGAGAGGAGGAGCGGCTTCAGAGTGTACAGCCAACACCTGCTGCCTGCCTGCGGTGCCATCTTGCATCTTAAAATCATCTCTTTCTGTTTCGGCAGGTCTGTTGGGTGGGTGGCCGGACGGAGAGGGGGGAGTTGCGGCGGCAGCGATGACCTGGGTGGGGGTGGAAGGGGGTGCAGTGGCTGCGGTGACATCGGGAGGGGGGAACGGTGATGGACTCTGGGGGGGCGTGGCGCCAGGGGCGGGGAGACAGGAGAATCGACGAAAACCTTGCTAGGGCCCGTTTCATTTTCTCGGAAATGGGTCTTTTTTACTAGTGAATTAATAAAAGAAACAGCAAGCCACGTGAATACAGACATGCAAGAAATAGTGAAAAGCAAAAAATCATGCACTAACCCCCAAATTTTATATATGGCACCTTAAGTTGTGCATGCTAGTTTGGCCGCATGGCCAAATTGCATGCACAACTTAATTGATTAACAAGCCAATCAGTGCCAATAATTGGTACTTAACAACTAATTAGTGGTACTAATTGGCTTTAATTAGAGTGTATGCGTACAACTTTCTAGGCGTATTCTACAATGTGGTATGCGCAAATTCTAATGCCCATAGTCAAAAAGGGGGCATGGCCATGGGCGGGTTGTGGGCATTTCAAAAAATAATGTGCACTATTATGGAATAACTTAGGCACAGGTATTTAGGCCTGGTTTTAGGTGGCCTAAATGGGTGCACTTAAATTTTAGTCGCAAGAATGGCATGTGGGCATATTTTATAAACTATTCCTAACTTTAAGCATAGTTTATAGAATCATTCTAACCACGCGGTTTTTCAGTCCCAATTTTTAAGGCGCCATTTACAGAATTTGGCCCTAAGTAAATTCGTTCATTTATTTATTATGTGAGAGCACATGTACATGCAAAGTGAAGTCAGGCAGAGTTCAGGAAGTCATACCACTGGAGGCATGCTGATCCAGAATAAGTTATAGGGCCTCTGGAGAGCTGAAAGACCTCGTGGCGTTATTTATCATGACTGTCATCTTGGCAGGGTATTGGAGACCATATGGGACCCTGATGTCCTTGAGCCTTGGTCCTAGTTGTAAAAATTGATTTCTTTTAAGCGTGGTCGATTTGGCTAGATCTGGCACAATTAAGATTTTCCTGCCATTGTGAATTATAGAGAGAACTGTGTGCACTAAGGTCAAAATGGTGAGAGCCTGAAGGAATCTGAGAAGCTTCGCAATGATTGGTCTGTGTGTTTTCATGTTCAGATTCAGTTTTCCAGGAGAGCAGTGGGCCCTCTCAAATTCAAGTGGACTGTCCAGTGATAGATTAAAAATCAAAGGAATTTAAGTACAAATCCACAAATTTTATCAGATCAGAACCTTTGGAACCTTCTGTCAGACCAATTATGTGGATGTTGTTGCGTCATCTTCTATTCGCCAGATCTTCTAACTGTTGCGCTTGAAGAGTAAGATTATCAGACATGACTTTCTGATGCTCTTTCAGTTCCAAATTTGTGTGATCTATTTTGATCTCTGCGTGTTCTAATCTCTGCTACGGAGGAGGAAAACATAGCTAAATCAGTTTTTAAGGAGCATGTCATGTCAAAATGCTTCACGGTGAGATCACACAGCACTCTCAGCCAGGGCTGGTTTTAGTAAGTGCGGGGCCCTGTGCAGACCAATTTGGTGGGGCCCCATCCTAGCCCCACCCCGCCCTAGCCCCACCCTGCCTACTGGTAGAGTTACAACGAGGTTATGCACATAAAATGGTGGGAACTGGGAATGGAGAGAGGAAAGGGGTGGAGGGGGAACTTGGGAAGGAGGCAAATAAGGGAAAAAGGGAAGAGGGAAAAAGGGAAATGAGGATGAGGGAAAGGGGGGCGGGTAAGTGAACAAGTCAAGTGTAAAAATAAACATTAAAAAAACAGCATCTGAGTAAAAACATACATTACCACCACAACCAACTCTTTACTCTCCGTGACCGTCTCTGACCCAACTGACCGTCCATCTCCAAGACTTCTCGTCAACTCAGGCTGGAAGTGGTCTGGAACTCTCTGCCTCATGGCCCGCCCTTGAGGAAGGAAGAAGTTATCGCGTCGAGGGGGTGGATGGGCCGCGCACCGCATCACAGTGGCGGCAGAGGAGAGACACAGCAGACCAGGTCACGGTGGGCGGGCCAGGCATCAGAGGATGGAGCAACTACTGCAGCAGTCTCATCTGCAATGCAACCATTCATGGCCAGGGTCAGCGGGTCAGGTGAGCTGACGTGGCCAGGGGCCAGGCCAGCCAGGAGTCCAGGTCCAGGTGTGTGTGCGTCGTGGCGCTGGAGTGGGGAGCGCTGCTGCAGAAGTCTGGCTGGCTCACAGACACTCACTCACTACTGTTGGCTGGGTCTGGCGGGACTAGTCGGAGCAGAGCAGACTCGAGACGAGAGCACCCGGAGTGGGATGGGAGGAGGTGGAGTTGAGGTGCGCCGCGGGGCCACTTTGAGCGTGAGGCCCTGCCTAACACCAGCCCTGCTCTCAGCTCCTCCATTAGGACCTCTTATTGCAACATGTTAAGCCTGCTCATGTCTGCCTTCTCCGGTGATGGGGGGTCAAATTTGGAGCATTTTATGCCTGCAGGAATGATAGGATTCAAATCCTGCTTATGCAACTTTGAAACCAACATTCTGTAGAAACAGAAAATTACTTTCGCAGCGAAATGTCGAGCCAAATGCTGAGAAAGGATGATGTTTGAGTTAATCACAGGTTGGAGCTCCTCATTTATATGGCCATTATGCCTGAGGTCCTCTAGCGCCCCTTCGGAATATATGGGGTTGATATTCAGCTGGCAGTGCTCTGCATTTTGCCGCTGGCGTTATGTCCAGAAATTCAATGTTGAACCATGTTTGAGCTTTGACATTGAATATCTGGGTTTCCAGAGCCAGCTTCACCATAGCTGGTTAAGGGGACCTTTTACTAAGCCATGGTAAAAAGTGGCCTGCGATATTGGGTGCGTGCCGGGCCAGTTTTTACTGCGTCTGCAAAAAAGAGGGTTTTTTAAAAATGGGACGGGAAAAGGGCCTGCTGTAAAACTGAAACCAGCACACACCCAAAACCGGCCTGCGCCCTTAATGCCACCCATTGATGTAATGGTAAGGGTTCACACACTACACTCACGGTGACTGGTCAGCTCGCGCCAAGTGCCGATTACCGCCGGAAATGATGCACGTGGGAGGATATTAATCATCCAGGTGGTATGGGCATGCGCCACATCTGAAATTACCACCAGGGGCCGCCATAGCCTGCCAGTAGTCTCATTTTGGTGCACACTGCATGAGTGTGGCACCTAACGCACCTTTGTAAAAGGGCCTCTAAGTGTGATATTCAGCACTTAACTGGCTATGAGGTACCGCATAAAGATAGGACTGACTTTTATGCCGCCCTGTTTATGCAATTAACTTGGCTAGTTAAGTGCTGAGTATCAGCACTTAACTAGTACCAACTCCATCCTCGGAATGCCCCCAAAATAGCTGGTTTTGCTTTAAGCGCTAACCAGTCATTTTCATCGGCACTAACTAGTTAAGTGCCACTAAAAATAACCGGTTAGCTACAAACAGATGATTTAACCAGCCAGGAGCTGTTTCCGGCTGGTTAAATCACTTTGAACATCAGCCCCTCTGTTTTTATATACAACCTGTGCATTTTCCCTGGGGCAGGGAAAGGGCGTGGGATCAAACAACCTGTGCGGTTCTGATGATTCAAAACTCTGTTTTAGGAACATAAATGCCTAATGGAGAAGGCAGGCATAGACCTGAAGTACATTTTTCAGCGAACAATAATCAAAGAAAAACTGTGTGACCTTGCCTTGATTATCTGTGCAATTTCCAGAGGTGAAATTTACATGTAGGGTTTGCCTCATTTGATGGTTGCTCCTTGCATTTCTACAGTACTACTAGAGTTATGCTGCACTGTACACCTTATATACAGGTACTCTCGCTGTCCCTAGGGAGCTCACAATATAATTTTTTTGTACCTGAGGAAATGGAGGATTAAGTGACTTGCCCAAGGTCACAAGAAGCTGCAGTAGGAACCGAACCCAAATTGTCAGGATCAAAGCCCACTGGACTAACCATTAGGCTACTCCTCCACTCCATTTCCATCCTTCATTGACTGAAGAAAACATAGACTCATTGCAAAGAAGTCCCTGAGTGGTGAATTGGATAAAGTTCATGATATGTTAGTTTTATTGATTTCAGTTGGTCATCGTTGAAGCATATGGAGGGGCATTTTCGATATGACATCTAAGTCCGACTTTGGACGTTTTGCAAAAAACATCCAAAATCTAAATAGGAAAAAAGGTCATTTTCAAAAAAGAAAAACGTCAATCTTTTTTTTTTTTTCAAAAATACTGTTTTGTGATTTGGACATTTGTTTTGGTCCATTTAAAAAAAAAAACATCCAAGGGCAAAACGCACAAAATCAATCCATTGGAATGTAGGAGGATCCAGTGTTTCTAGTACATTGGTCCCCCTGACATCCCAAGACAGCAATAGGACACCCTAGGGGGCACTGCAGTGGACTTCATAAAAAGCTCCCAGGTACACATCTCACCATTGCTCCCTTACCTTGTCTGCTGAGCCTCCCAAACACCCCCAAAACCCACTACCCCCAACTGTACACCACTACCATAGCCCTTACAGGTGAAGGGGGCACATATATGTAGGTACAGTGGGTTTCTGGTGAGTTTTGGAGAGCTCACAGTTTTCTCCACAAGTGTAACAGGTAGGAGAGGTAGAAGCCTGTCTGCAGTGCATTGCATCACTACTAGACTACTCCAGGGACCTGTATGCTATTCTAATGGATCTGAGTATAACATCTGAGGTTGGCATAGAGGCTGGCAAGTAATGTTTTTCATCATATTTTTTGGGGGGGGTGGGAGGGGGTTAGTGACCACTGGGGGAATAAGGGGAAGTCACCCCTGATTCCCTCCTGGATGTTTTTGTTTTGTTCCATTATGGCTGAACAACATCTAAGTCTTAGGAACACCCAAGTCCTGCCCTGAAAATGCCCCTGACATGCCCCCTTGAGATTTGGATGTACTTCTGATGGACTTCATAGAAAAACGTCTAAAAATAGGTTTTGAAAATACTGATTTGGACGTTTTTGTGAGAAAAACATCCAAATGCTGCTTTATGCCACTTTTTAAACGTTTTTCTGTTTTGAAAATGAGCCCGATGGTGTGCATACTTCTTGCTCTTTTTCTCATGCAGAATTCATAAATGACAAAGGCAGAGAAAGAGACATAGAAATTAATAGAAGTGCTTGCTTGACAATCTTTCTCTACTCAAGGATAAGGTGTGAGGTTAACAGAATTGTTGCCAATAGCTTTAAATGGCTTCTTTAGGTTTTTCTCCAAATGATGAATTTCTGCCTCCCTCCAGCACTAAAGATTTTACCTGTTGTGTGCATATTAACTCTGTCCTTGGAAGCAGGAATAACTCGACACTCATGTTGGTTAAATGAACCTATCATTGCTACTGTCCATGAGGTTTTAAAAAATGTTTCAGACAAGCATAAACATATGCCCACTCATGGACGTAAACTTTATTTGGGGTGTTAACAACTCAACTTGATTGACTTCTGTGGCTTATCAGTTTGACAAGAGCATCCCTGAGGCAACGCCTTTTCTCTCCTCTCTTTTCATAATTGGAGTCAGTAGCTGTATGTATTGTCAAACTGGAGCTCTTAAACAAGCTCTGTGTCATTAGTCACTTCTCTCTCAGAGCCGCTAGACTCCAGCAGTGATTGCAAGCATCTCCCATGTGGTGTTTGCAAAGTACTCAGAAAGAAGTTGCACATTACACAATGAAGACAGCTTGAAAATAGAGGATCTTAATTGCGTGTGACATGTACTGCATAGAACAGATGGCATGATTATTTAAGTCAATCAGCATTTTATAAGAAAAAAAATCCTCTGTATAATATTTTGAAGACTTTGCTCATTAGATTTTTGATGTTCTGCATGAACTATTTAAATGATCAGGATACATTTTGATGTTGGGGGGGAGGTGTTAACACTTTAATATATGCAACTTGTCAACTAAAAATGAACTAAAATGCTTTGCATGTGCTCTGGGTGAGAAACAGTTGCCCAATTGTGTGACATTTCACAAAGATGTGAATTTTACATCGAGAAAAAGTAAGAAAGTGTGCCCAGATCCTTCCCTGAGAAGCAACCATGCATTGGAATATGTCCATGTCAAAGTCACTCAACACTGTGCTATTCTACCAATTAGTGTTTTGTCAGCATGGTAAAATAGAGATCACTTATCAAAAACAGAGAGGCAAAAAATAGGGATGGACACAGCCAAAAAAATGTTATTCATTTTTATGTTTTCTGAATTTTTCCCAATTTTGGGTTGAGTTTTCAGTATGCGTCACACATTTGTTTTTAATGCACATATTTCTTGTGTCGAGAGAAAGAAGAGGAGAAAAACCTCCACAACATCAGCCACAAAACCAAGAAGGAACCTCAGGGGTCAAAGGAATCTTCAATATGGACTTATTGTAACAAAAGTCCAAATTTCATCTTCAATAAATATTTTTATGTACCCTTGGTTCCACCTCCTTTCCTGGACCACCACCGCTGTTTTTTGGTTTGCACACTGATTTTCAGGCCCAGATAGGTGCTGTTGACTGGGGCCATACCCAGATTTCCAATAGCATTATCCAGAAAATGCAACTGAAAATCATTACAGACCGAGTTGGTGCTATCTGGGTAAAATTGATGCAGTGCAGGGATGGAGTCTGGGTGGTCTGAAGAGAGGGAAGACAAAAAGGAGAACAAAGCCTCCTGGGTAGATGGCAAAATGGAGAAAAGGTAGTGAGGAAAAGGGATGACGAAAGAGTCTGAAAGATGTTAAGTATTGATTCAATTTATTCCTAAATACATAAAAAAAATGGAGGACAATCCATGCTGCTGCCACTAAGCACAACAACCAACTGAAGAATCCTAAATTCTTTAAACAATATAAAATAGAGGACAGTCCAACTTGCTGTCAATAACTGGAACAACATGACTTGACATAGCCTTGTTTCAGCAAGAGTGCCTGTGAAAGGAGTCAAACAGCCCAATTGTGTAAGACAATTTTACTACTGGTGCTTCTGAGACTGCCAAACACTGTTCAGAGGAGACAATGCTCTATTTTGCCAGTTGACAACATAGCAATCCTATTAATAAGAATAGAAGAATAGCCATACTGGCTCAGACCAATGGTCTATCCAGTCCAGTATCATGATTCCAACAGTTTCCAATCCAGGTCACAAGTACCTGGCAGAAACCCAAATAGTAGCAACATTCCATGCTACCAATCCCATGACAAGCAGTGGCTTCCCCCGTGTCTATCTCAATAACAGACTATAGATTTTTCCTCCATGAACTTGTCCAAACCTTTTTTTAAACCCAACTATGCTAACTGCTGTTACCACACACTTTAGCAACATGTTCCAGAACTTAACTATTTGTTGAGTGAAAAAATATTTCCTCCTATTTGTTTTAAAAGTATTTCCATGTAACTTCATTGACTGTCCCCTAGTCTTTGTACTTTGTGAAAGAATAAAATATTGATTCACTTTTACCCATTCTACACCACTCAGGGTTTTGTAGACCTCAATCATATCTCCCTCAGCTGTCTCTTTTCCAAGCTGAAGAGCCTTAACCTGTTTAGCTTTTCCTCATAAGAGAGGAGTTCCATCCCCTTTATCATTTTGGTCACTCTTCTTTGAACCTTTTCTAATTCTGCTGTATCTTTTTTGAGATACGGTGGACAGAATTGAATGCAGCACTCAAGGTGAGGTTGCACCATGGAGTGATACAGAAGCAATATAGAGGGGCATTTTCAAAAGGGATGTCCATGTTTTGATTTGGACGTACTCGCAAAACGTCCCAATCTAGGGGTGGGGAAACCCATATTTTCGAAATAAGATGGAAGTCCATCTTTCGTTTCGAAAATACCATCAGGGACGTCCAAATCCTTAAATTTGGTCGTCCCTAGACATGGTCGTTTCTGATTTTCGGCAATAATCGAAACCAAGGACGTCCATCTCAGAAACAACCAAATGCAAGCCATTTGGTCGTGGGAGGAATCAGCATTTGTAGTGCACTGGTCCCCCTGACATGCCAGGACACCAACCAGGCACCCTAGGGGGCACTGCAGTGGACTTCATAAATTGCTCCCAAGTATATAGCTCCCTTACCTTGTGTGCTAAGCCCCCCAGACCTCCCCAAAACCCACTACCCCCAACTGTACACCACTACCATAGCCCTTACGGGTGAAGGGGGCACCTAGATGTGGGTACAGTGGGTTTTGGAGGGCTCGCTGTTTCCTCCACAAACATAACAGGTAGGGGGGGTATGGGCCTGGGTCCGCCTGCCTGAAGTGCACTGCACCCACTAAAACTGCTCCGGGGACCTGCATACTGCTGTCATGGACCTCAGTATGACATCTGAGGCTGGCATAGAGGCTGGCAATCAATATTTTGAAAGATATTTTTTGAGGGTGGGAGGGGTTAGTGACCACTGGGGGAGTAAGGGGAGGTCATCCCCGATTCTCTCCAGTGGTCATCTGGTCATTTTGGGCACCTTTTTGTGCCTTGGTTGAAGAAAAACATGACCAGGTAAAGTTGTCCAAGTGTTCATCAGGGATGTCCTTGTTTCTTTTGATTATGGATGTAAAACATCCAAGTGTTAGCCACACCCAAGCCCCGCCTTCACTACACCTCTGACACGCCCCCTTGAACTTTAGCTGTCCCTGCGACAGAAAGCAGTTGGGGACGTCCAAAATCAGCTTTCGATTATACCGATTTGGACGACCCTGTGAGAAGGACGTCCATCTTCCGATTTATGTCGAAAGATGGGCGTCCTTCTCTTTCGAAAATGAGCCCAATAGTATTCTTGGTCTTAGTTACCATTCCTTTCCTAATAATTCCTAGCATCTTGTCTGCTTTTCTGGCCACCGCCAGTGCACACTGGGCAAAAGATTTCAGCGTGCTATCTACAATGACACCTAGATTTTTTTCTTGGGTGCTGACCCCCAAGGTGGACCCTAGCATCAGGTAACTATGATTTGGATTATTCTTCCCAATGTGCATCACTTTGCATTTGTCCACATTAAATTTCATCTGCCATTTGGATGCCCAGTCTTCCATTTTCCTAAGGTGTTCCTGCAATTTTTCATAGTCTGCATGTGTTTTAACAACTTGGAATAGAGTCATAGATTTATGTCATCTGCAAATTTAGTAGCTCATTTTTAAAAGAGAAAAACATCTCAAAAACAGCAGAAAGTGGTAGTTGGATGTTTTTCTCCAACAAACGTCCAAATCACGATTTTCAAAACTTGAGATGTTTTTCTCTGCAGCATGTGCAAATCACAAGGGAGCATGTTGGGGGATTTGTCACGCCCCTCACCTGGTTCAGGAAACTGCTAGAGTCCTACAGCATTCAGTGCCTAGAGTCTTGTGAGTCTTTACGTCCTGGTTGTTGCACTTTCTTTTTATAGCCCTAGATGAGGCGCCAACAGATGATCTCACTGCCTGGCTAAGGTATAAGTAAGGAAGTGCTCTAAACTCCACCAGTGTTTTGGCAACAGGCTTCTAGAGTTGTGCTTCTCCTGTATTCGTTGCCTGGCCAGTTCCTACTTCCAGCCTTGCTTGTTCCAGCCCTGCTTGTTTCTGCTTCCAGCCCTGCTTGTTGCAGTCCTCCAGCCTTGCTGTTCCAGCTACTCCCTGGCCTTAACTGCATTGGGCCAGCCCCAAAGGGTTCTCTTAAGAGCCACTGTCTGCCCTGACTTATCGGGCCCTATGTGTATGCATTTTCACATGGGAACAAAAATCACTGTGAATCTACCAATGTTATATATGCATTTTTGTGCCCTTGTGAAAAAAAATATATAGGGCATACAGCTCGCAAATTTAAAACTAGATAAAGCAATAGAATAAAACAGCATTTAAAACTAAGAATAACAAAACAAAGCTTGAAGGCATAACCTGCTGAGTTGCCAGAGCCCCAGACTGCTGCACATAATGCCCCAACTCTGCTAGCTGAACAAAAAAAGGGGTTATTGCTGTTAGCAGAAACCATCTCTGGTCAGCCTTAGTTTCTTTTCTATGTCCACCGCCAGCTATACTCCCTGATATCCAATGCTGAGCCATGACCAGGCACCAACATTGAATATCTAGTTAAATGTTGGCCACTACAACTCAGTGGCATAGATACAGGGGGCCATGTGGGCCTGGGCCCTCCCAAATTGGCTCTGGGCCCTTGGTTTGGCTGGCGGGGTCCCCAACCCCCGCCAGCTGAAGCCTTTGGCCAGGTGCCACCGCATTCCCTGCCCTGCTCTCTCTTGCTCAATGTCATTAAAACAAGCATGCCAGACGTGAGGGGAAGAGGGAAAGAGAGAGCAGGGCAGGCAATGCGGCAGCATTGAAGACCAGCGCTGGACAAAGGCTTCAGCTGGCGGGGGTTGGAGACCCCTGATAGCCAAGGTGTGTGTGTGGTGGAGGTGGCGGCGGCGGTGCTTCAGCTGGCAGGAGTTGGGGACCTCCGCCAGCCAAGGTATGTGCAGCGATGGCAGGGGTGGAGAGCAGCAGGGCAGCAGTGGGGGGGGGGGCAGCAGACCAAAATGTGCCCCCCTCACACACACTTTGGGCTCTGGCCACCTCCCATCTCAAAGTCTGGCTGCGCCCCTGCTACAACTTATACAGTTAAGTGCAATATTCAGCCATTGACCCCAAAAGCTGAACCACTTAAAGATAGGACTGCTATTTATCTATTTATGCAGCCCAGTTTATGTGGTTAAGGCAGTGATTCTTGATCAGTGTGTCAGGACACAGTGGTATATCCCCAAGAGGTAGGAGGTGTGTCACGAAAAAGTTTGGTGTAGACAGCAAACCTGTGTTTCCTTTACAACCATCAGTGCCTGCAAGCTAGAAAGACCAGCAATCTTGAGAGTCAGGTCCTTGAAATCCCCGTAACTGGCCCCTACTCCTGCTTCCCCAGTACCCCAATTAATAACTGCTGCCTCCAGCCCCAACTGAAAATGTTGCAGGTCTGCTGTCCATAGGTTTTGTTTGTTATATAATTTCTGAGTGGCATATTTGCAGGTTTTTGTTTTTCTTCACAGCATCTAGCAGTGGAGGGATTTTATGTTGCTGTTGCTGAGGTGACACTAGAATTTGAATATACATTTGTTTTAATGTATCACAAGTGAGAAATCTGGGACTGATGTGTTCCACACAGCTTTTTTATATGGAATAGGCAAATTCATACTAACTTTACAGTTAAACAATGAAATATTTTGACAGGCTTTGTTCAGCTATGAATTTTAGTGTTTGGTGTGTCACATACATGAATGTTGTCTGTCAGGTGTATCACAAAAGAATAAAGGTTGAGAACCTCTGGGTTAAGGGCTGAATATGACCACTTATCCGCATCAGTGCCAACTCTGCCCTTGGGACACCCACAAGTTAAACCATTAGTGCCCACTGTTCCCATATGGGAACAAATCAATTTGTTCCCATATGGCTTCTTATGGGAACATTGGGCACTAATGGGTTAATCACATCCAGGATTGACCCATCTCTCTCTCTCTCTCTCTGTTCCCTCCTTACCATCCATATACAGCCCTAATTTTTACATTCTAAATTAATCATACTTGCATCTCCACTTTTCATGCACATTTGTTTTAAAGTCAATTCTTTTAGAACCATTTACTGTCATTTTATCCTGCCTCTGTTCCATACACCACTGACTGATTATGGCAGCCCAAGGACTGCTTTGCCATAGGTTTTCAAGGACAGCCGCTCAGGCCTAAATTCCTGCCTGTTTAGGACTTCGAAAAATTTATGGCCAGAGGTATGTGTCATATTGGATGAATGAAACTATTTGTGTCCTACATTTGAAGACTGCTGAGAGGCACCATGCATCTTGCAAAAGCCCAATAAAGTCCCTTTATTCCTGGTTTTAGACCAGTTTCTGCTCCTCAGAGCATAATGTACTTCCAAACTCTTTACAATATGCATATGCTTTGCTACCCATTTTTGGACAAGCAAAATCATTCTGCTAATGTCAGCAACATCTGGAATAGAAAGGAGGAAACACAGAGAACACTCTTGAGCCGTGACATTAAGCATGTATTAAAGGAAAATCCTAAACTATTCGGTCTCAGTTAAATATCCACTGAACTCCTGCTTCATAGGAAATGACTGGGAAAAAGAAGCATGAAACATACATATGAAATCTATCATTTCCTGGCCATGCCTTAGAAATATATTAACAACTGCTGTCCTGCAAGGCAAACATATCCAAACAAAGAAATATACATTTTTCATATCTATATATGAGAGTTGCTGCTCTGATGACAAATAATACTTTCTGTTATTTGGATGATTCAGTAGTTATTTCCTCCAGTGTTTTCATGCCCTGATAGCTCGCAAGAATATGAAACACACCAACAGAATGGCAGTGGTAGATAATGTGGGAAATGGAACGTTATCTGACCTGAACAAGGGCTGCATCTCTACCACAATGAACCTGCAAAGGACTCTGCACATAGTAACATAGTAACAGATGGCAGATAAAGATCCACATGGTCAATCCAGCCTGCCCAACAGTCACATTCATTATCAATTCATGATAGAACTAACAATCAGTAGTTTTATTACAACATTTTACTCACTAAGTTCCACTTTACGATATCTTCCCCTCCCCTACTGAGATACATAGCACTGCATTCATAACATAAGATATGACTGTGGTATAAAATATGCATACTTGATCTTGAACCATCCTTGCCGTTTTCAGGGCTCAAACTGTAAAACGTCTGCCCAGCACTGGCCCTACTTCTCAACTACTGCAGTTGCTGTCAAAGCTCACTCTAGCCCAACCTGATCTGTCTTGCCATATGCAGGACACAGACCACAGAGGCAAGGTAAAGGGTCATGGATTTGACATACCACCTTTCTGTGGTACAAACAAAGTGGTTTACATTTATTATATCAGAAAAGAAGAGCAAACCCACATGACGAAGTAAAACAGAATTAATATTCAACGCAGATAAATAAAAACAACATAACAACTTTCCTTTATCAGCCCATCATGGCCATGTTTCGCCCTATCGAGGGCTGCGTCAGGGGCTAAACACAAACTGTGAGTGTATGGCGTACAATTCGTTTGGTATCAAACACAAAACCTATACAGCTCTTTGCATATAAACTAAGCACTGGTACCTTATAAAAGGCTGCCAATAGTGTAACTGCTTCTAGCAGAGAATATACTTCACCCCACAGTGCATTTACACTGAATATCCCCGCTACCCGGCCTTTCCCTAACTAGCTAGGTAAGGGCAGGTTAAGGGAAGAGTTTCATTGCTAACCAGCTAGGTAACCACAAAAAGTTAAGACAGATTTAGTCACTTCTTACTGTTTACAATTCATGAGTAAATAACAATCATTGTATGTACCCAAAATCTGCCCTAGGTATCAGTTATTTGTGGTAACTGGTGTAATCCTTTAGAAAGTAGCCATTTTATAAGCAAATTGGACTAAATATTCTATGCCAGATGTATTAAATAACAGTAGGCTAATCAATAACTCACCTCAGGTGTCTGAAGGGGCATCTGATTAAATTAGAATAAATAACCTCCAGAACCAGAGTTCTCCTTAAATTACCTTAGAAAGGAGGAGGAGGGTGATTTTCCTGATTAAAAAAGATAAGTGGTTTTCCTGATTAAAAATGATAAAGAGTCATAGATTTGATCAAACACATTTCTGCTGTACAACCAACGTGGTTTACATTTTTATTATATGTCGGTACTTTCCCTGTCCCTAATGGGCTCACAATCAAAGTTTTTGTATCAGGGGCAATGGAGGTCACAAGAAGCTGCAGTGGGAATTGAACCCAGTTCCCCAGGCAATCAGTCCATAACACTAACCACTAGGCTATTCCTATACTTAAATATAGATGAGGACATTCAGAGGAGCTTGTGGAGGAGGTAAATAGGTGGCTACGGGGTTAATTAATGAGTGTAGGGGGGCTGGGAGGGTTCGGGATGCTATATTACCCTGGCCTGGAAGACCCAGACCAGACTCTGGCCTAGGAGAACTGGCTCAAGCATCCCAGGGCAGAAGTCCTAGATCAGGGTGTCCCTGCCTCAGAGGTCCAGGGTTTAGATCTCCTGGGACTTGAGGGCTTTGAGTCAGGGGATTTGGAGGTCTGTGTGTCCACAAATTGGACTGTCTTTGTTAGGGGTCACTAGTTTATAGATCTTGGTTCTTTGGTGGCTGATATTTTTTAACTTTTCAGAATTACAAATTATAAGTTAAGAAGGCAATTCTATGAAATCATGCCTATATATATATATATCCTCGGCCTCTATGTGGGTACAGAGGGTTTCTGGTGGGTTTTGGAGGGCTTGCTGTTTCCTCCACAAATGTAACAGGTAGAGGGGGTATGGGCCTGGGTCCACCTGTCTGAAGTGCACTGCACCTACTTCAAAACTACTCCAGGGACCTGCACGAGCTGTCATGGGCCTGAGTATGACATCTGAGGCTGGTATAGAGACTGGCAAGCAATATTTTTAATCATATTTTTTGAGGGTGGGAGGAGGTTAGTGACCACTGGGAGAGTAACGGGAGGTCATCCCCGATTCCCTCCAGTGATCATCTGGTCATTTCGGGCACATTTTTGTGCCTTATTCATAATAAAAACAGGTCCGGGTGAAAACGTCCAAGTTTTAGTCATGGACGTCTGCTTTTTTCCATTATGGCTCAAAGACGTCCAAGTCTTAGGAACGCCCAAGTCCCGCCTTGAACACACCTATGATACGCCCCCTTGAGATTTGGACGTCCTTGCAACGGACTTCTAACAAAGACGTTCAAAATCGGGTTTTGATTATACCGATTTGGACATCTCTGTGAGAAGGACATCCAAGTGCCAATTTATATCACTTTTTGGACATTCATGTCTTTCAAAAATGAGCCTGAAAGTATGATAGTGTTTCAAGTCACTTGAATGAACTTCATTGGCTTTGTGTTTGTGCAGGAATTACCTTTAAGGCTTTATGCTTAGTTCTTCAGGTAATATATGGGAACACATCTAATTCAACTTTTTTTTCTAATTGTTTTTACAATTCTGCTTGAGTTTGTAAGAGTTTATAATTGAAATATATGTTTTTTTAAGGATATTCAGTTCAAGAGTCCGCTTGGTTCTATGTTCTCTTTTCCAGCTATCTCTATGTGGAATAGTTTATCTGCTCCAATTCGGATAGAGTTAGACTATATGTGATTATGCAAAAAGCTTAAAACTTTTTTATTTGATAAATTTTAAGGATGATTTCATGTTTATTATTATGATGCATTCTTGCTGCTTTCTAATTTTGCTGTATTTTTCATTTGTAAACCGCCTGGAACTTCCTGTTGGAGTAGGTGCAGTATATAAGTTGTGTATTAGATTAGATCAGGTGGCAGCCATTTTGAATAGTAGGCCACACCAGGCAAGAATGAGTGGACATTGCTCCTGCTCATTTTCTCCTACACATCCATGGATCAACAAGTTAGATCTGGGGGGGGGAGGGGGCTGGGACAACTTAGAGGTTCTTTGGGGGGGAGGGGAGATCGAGACACAGGGGGGTTGTGAAGGTCCAGGGGATGGGAGGAGGAGCTTAAGGAAGGAGTATGCTGCTCTGAAGGGCGGGTGGGAAGATCAGAAAAGGGGGAGTCTGGGCCAGGCCTGATAATTTCCAGTGTATTTAGATGATTAAATACTAAGACAAAATGCTATTCTAACCACTAATATTTATCACAGTGAAATAAGTGTCTGGTTAGATATAGCAATGAAATAATTGCTTATTTGATTTGGATTCAGCTCACACTTTTTTCAGTAGCAGCTTAACGTGAATTATATTCAGGTACACTAGCCGCCTTATTTTCGAAAGAGAAAGACGCCCATATTTTGACCCAAGATGGGCGTCTTTCTCCCGTGGGCGCCCAAATCGGTATAATCGAAAGCCGATTTTGGGCGTCTTCAACTGCAATCTGTCGCAGAAATGGCCAAAGTTGACGGGGCATGTCAGAGGCGTGGTGAAGGCGGGACTGGGGTGTGTTTATCGGCCGAGGAGAGATGGCCATCCTCGGCCGATAATAGAAAAAAGAAAGGCGTTTTTAGCGCGAATTTGGGTCACTTTTTTGGACCCTTTTTTTTCACGAACAAGTCCCAAAAAAGTGCCCTAAATTATCAGATGACCACCGGAGGAAATCGGGGATGACCACCCCTGACTCCCCCAGTGGTCACTAACCCCCTCTCACCCCAAAAAAACAACTTTAAAAACTTTTTTTCCAGCCTGTATGCCAGCCTCAAATGTCATACCCAGCTCTATCACAGCAGTATGCAGGTCCCTGGAGCAGTTGTTAGTGGGTGCAGTGCACTTCAGGCAGGTGGACCCAGGCCCATCCCCCGCTACCTGTTACACTTGTGGTGGTAAAAAGGAGCCCTCCAAACCGCCCCCAAAACCCACTGTACCCACATCTAGGTGCCCCCCTTCAGCCATAAGTGCTATGGTAATGGTGTAGAGTTGTAGGGAGTGAGTTTTGGGGGGGGATTTGGGGGGCTCAGCACCCAAGGGAAGGGAGCTATGGACTTCAGAGGTAGTTAACTTTTTTTTTAATTGTTACAAGTGCCCCCTAGGGTGCCCGGTTGGTATTCTGGCATGTGAGGGGGACCAGTGCACTACGAATCCTGGCCCCTCCCACAACGCAATGCCTTGGATTTGTTCATTTTTGAGCTGGGCGCCTTCGGTTTCCATTATCGCTGAAAAACGAAACCGCCCAGCTCAAATCCGCACAAATCTGATGCATTTGGCTGGCACAAACCGTATTATCGGAAAAAAGATGGACGCCCATTTTTTTTACAAAATATGGTTTGTCCCGCCCCTTCACGTACCCGTTCTCGGAGGTATTTTTCTGTTCTTAGAGGCTCACAATCTAACCCCCCTGTTTTCTAAGCCGCACTAACTGCCGTGTGCTAATGCTGACACAGCCCTTTCACTTTGAGTGGGCTGTGTCAGCACTGCCGCAGAGCAGCCACTAGTACAACTTAGTAAACAGGGGGGAAAGTTTATACCTGAGACAATAGAGGGTTAAGTGACTTGCCCAAGATCACAAGGAGCAGCTTCCCCAGGCTTCCCTAGTTGTCATCCTGGTGCTTTAACCATTTCAGAATGCACCCAAGCTTAGGTTAAACAAAGTATGTAAATACATTCTTTTAAGTCTCATGTAGCTCATTTAAATTAAAGTAAAAAAACAAAAACAATATTCATCAGATGACTGAAAAAAAATCAGTCTATCACTCAAACTTTTGAATTATTCATCTATTATCTTGGGATCCTGTAGCAAGAATAGAAACAGATTTGTTTTTCTCTTTTTTTCAATTAGAATCTCCAGACCACCAAAGAGTCTATTCATCTATCTTCTGATACCTGCATTTTTGCTGACATTTTCTCTTGCTTTCAATAATTTCTTCATTACCTGTTATCCAGTCAACCATTTCCTGCCACCTGATTTACAGCAAATCATTTTGTATATTGCCAAGGAAGAAGGTTCTGACCTTCCACAGATTGTGCTGATAAAAGATAGATGTAGATATGACTGAACAAATACTCCAGAAAGGCAAGAATTGTGCACCTGGGAAGAAAATCTCAAACCAAAGCCTCTGTTAACTTAATATGAAATCAGCATACTTTTAACATGGAATTGTTAAGTGATAGATAAGTGCTTTACAGAACTTCAAAGCAATATATACAAAGATCAATAGCAGATCTAGATGTCTCAGAAATCAAACCATTTTGATTGTTTACATGTGATAGTGAATGATATGGAATGGATGGACAATGGGAACTAGTTCCGTTGCTTTAGGACAATAAGAGGGAAAGTGAAAAGAGTGGAAGGGGAAATGACACACGGCAGCATAGGACAATGATCAGGAATTCAAGAGTATGTGAAGGGGTAGAGTGAAAATGAGAAATCGGAGACCACTTGTATACCCTAAAGTGAAGTTGTTGGCATGTGAACATGGATGGTAAAAGACACAGCACATATAAATACAAACTGGCTGTATAAGAATGGGAAAAGTATATGGAACTACTAAGTAAACAAAAACAATTGTGAGAATGTCTAAGTTCCTAGGTGGCTTATATTTAACTTGCACATATACAGAGCCTGAGAATATAGACCTATTTGGACAAGGTAAAAATACTTTATCTATGACAGACAACTAAATAAAGACTATCAATCTTTCTAATGGGATCATATTGATCTGGCAGAAGTAAACCATAAATTTCTTTTGGTCACACATTACCCCCTCCTACCAACACCAATGCCACCTAATTTGTAAAGCATCAAAAATGGATAAAAAATCATGCTTACTTGTTTTAAGAAGATGACACAATTTTTTTCTCCATCTAGGGATTCCTCCCAATTTATTTATTTTATGTTATTGTTGTGATTTATACATTTATCTTTAAATTCAAAATAGAAACATGGAACCCAAGAGCAGTTAGGCAACCTTGAATAGTTGTACAGTCTATCTGTGACATTATTTGACAGCTTGACTCTTAATGATAGCACTATGAAAGAACCATTAGAGGTCAACTGGTGCCATTTTGAACCCAGCATCTGAAGGACATAAACAACCTGCTAGGTACCAGGGAAACCCCCAGTAGGTTTCAGGGGTCTTTGGGGTGTGAATAGTCCGGAGGTGCCAACCTCTGTTGGACCAAGTCAGGGACATGCAGCCATGAAAGTCTGTGCATCGCTCTACTCTGGGCAAATATCTTGAACACCACATCAAAGATGTCATACATGCCCCTGGCCAAGAATTTTCTACACACCTTCTGCTGCTTGACCAACTGATGAAGCAATTTAACTTGCTCCTGTGAGAGATAATCCGCCAAATCAGACATACTACGCACCAAGTTCCACAAGTATAGGCTCATGTAGTGCTGGTAAGATTGAATGTGGGAGATGGGCAAAGAATCCTGATACATCTTCCACCCCAAAGAATCCAGAGTTCTAGCTTCTCTGCCAGGGGGCGCTGAACTATTGGCTCTTTTGAGCATGGATTCCACCACCAAGGAGTTAGTACATAAGTACATAAGTAGTGCCATACTGGGAAAGACCAAAGGTCCATCTAGCCCAGCATCCTGTCACCGACAGTGGCCAATCCAGGTCAAGGGCACCTGGCACGCTCCCCAAACGTAAAAACATTCCAGACAAGTTATACCTAAAAATGCGGAATTTTTCCAAGTCCATTTAATAGCGGTCTATGGACTTGTCCTTTAGGAATCTATCTAACCCCTTTTTAAACTCCGTCAAGCTAACCGCCTGTACCACGTTCTCCGGCAACGAATTCCAGAGTCTAATTACACGTTGGGTGAAGAAAAATTTTCTCCGATTCGTTTTAAATTTACCACACTGTAGCTTCAACTCATGCCCTCTAGTCCTAGTATTTTTGGATAGCGTGAACAGTCGCTTCACATCCACCCGATCCATTCCACTCATTATTTTATACACTTCTATCATATCTCCCCTCAGCCGTCTCTTCTCCAAGCTGAAAAGCCCTAGCCTTCTCAGCCTCTCTTCGTAGGAAAGTCGTCCCATCCCCACTATCATTTTCGTCGCCCTTCGCTGTACCTTTTCCAATTCTACTATATCTTTTTTGAGATACGGAGACCAGTACTGAACACAATACTCCAGGTGCGGTCGCACCATGGAGCAATACAACGGCATTATAACATCCGCACACCTGGACTCCATACCCTTCCTAATAACACCCAACATTCTATTCGCTTTCCTAGCCGCAGCAGCACACTGAGCAGAAGGTTTCAGCGTATCATCGACGACGACACCCAGATCCCTTTCTTGATCCGTAACTCCTAACGCGGAACCTTGCAAGACGTAGCTATAATTCGGGTTCCTCTTACCCACATGCATCACTTTGCACTTGTCAACATTGAACTTCATCTGCCACTTGCACGCCCATTCTCCCAGTCTCGCAAGGTCCTCCTGTAATCGTTCACATTCCTCCTGCGACTTGACGACCCTGAATAATTTTGTGTCATCGGCGAATTTAATTACCTCACTAGTTATTCCCATCTCTAGGTCATTTATAAATACATTAAAAAGCAACGGACCCAGCACAGACCCCTGCGGGACCCCACTAACTACCCTCCTCCACTGAGAATACTGGCCACGCAATCCTACTCTCTGCTTCCTATCTTTCAACCAGTTCTTAATCCATAATAATACCCTACCTCCGATTCCATGACTCTGCAATTTCTTCAGGAGTCTTTCGTGCGGCACTTTGTCAAACGCCTTCTGAAAATCCAGATATACAATATCAACCGGCTCCCCATTGTCCACATGTTTGCTTACCCCCTCAAAAAAATGCATTAGATTGGTGAGGCAAGACTTCCCTTCACTAAATCCGTGCTGACTTTGTCTCATCAGTCCATGTTTTTGTATATGCTCTGCAATTTTATTCTTAATAATAGCCTCCACCATCTTGCCCGGCACCGACGTCAGACTCACCGGTCTATAATTTCCCGGATCTCCTCTGGAACCCTTCTTAAAAATCGGAGTAACATTGGCTACCCTCCAGTCTTCCGGTACTACACTCGATTTTAGGGACAGATTGCATATTTCTAACAGTAGCTCCGCAAGTTCATTTTTTAGTTCTATTAATACTCTGGGATGAATACCATCAGGTCCCGGTGATTTACTACTCTTCAGCTTGCTGAACTGACCCATTACATCCTCCAAGGTTACAGAGAATTTGTTTAGTTTCTCCGACTCCCCCGCTTCAAATATTCTTTCCGGCACCGGTGTCCCCCCCAAATCCTCCTCGGTGAAGACCGAAGCAAAGAATTCATTTAATTTCTCCGCTACGGCTTTGTCCTCCTTGATCGCCCCTTTAACACCATTTTCGTCCAGCGGCCCAACCGACTCTTTGGCCGGTTTCCTGCTTTTAATGTATCTAAAAAAAATTTTTACTATGTATTTTTGCTTCCAACGCTAATTTCTTCTCAAAGTCCTTTTTTGCCCTCCTTATCTCCGCTTTGCATTTGGCTTGGCATTCCTTATGATCTATCCTGTTACTTTCAGTTGGTTCTCTTCTCCACTTTCTGAAGGATTGTTTTTTGGCTCTAATGATTTCCTTTATCTTACTGTTTAGCCACGCCGGCTGACGTTTAGTCTTTTTTCCCTTTTTTCTAATACGTGGAATATATTTGTCCTGAACCTCCAGGATGGTGTTTTTAAACAGCATCCACGCCTGATGCAAGTTTTTTACTCTGCGAGCTGCTCCTTTCAGTCTTTTTTTCACCATTTTTCTCATTTTGTCATAATCACCTTTTCTGTAGTTAAACGCTAGCGTACTTGATTTCCTAGTTTCACTTCCTTCAATGCCAATATCAAAACCGATCATATTATGATCACTGTTATCAAGCGGCCCTCGTATCGTTACCCCCTGCACTAGATCATGAGCACCACTAAGGACTAAGTCTACTATTTTTCCTTCTCTTGTCGGCTCCTGAACTAGCTGTTCCATGAAGCTGTCCTTGATTTCATCAAGAAATCTTATGTCCCTTGCGTGTACAGATGTTACATTAACCCAGTCTATATGCGGGTAATTGAAATCCCCCATTATTATTGTGTTGCCCAGTTTGTTTGCGTCCCTGATTTCCTTTAACATTTCCGCATCCGTCTGTTCGTCCTGGCCAGGCGGACGGTAGTACACTCCTATCACTATCCTTTTCTCCTTTGCACATGGAATTTCAATCCACAGTGATTCCAAGGAGTGTTTTGTTTCCTGCAGAATTTTCAATCTATTTGATTCAAGGCTCTCGTTAATATACAATGCTACCCCTCCACCAATCCGATTCACCCTATCACTACGATATAATTTGTACCCCGGTATGACAGTGTCCCACTGGTTATCCTCCTTCCACCAGGACTCAGAGATGCCTATTATATCTAATTTTTCATTTAGTGCAATATATTCCAACTCCCCCATCTTATTTCTTAGGCTCCTGGCATTCGCATATAGACATTTCAAACTATGTTTGTTGTTCCTAAGTACATCATGCTTAGTACTTGACAGTATTAATTGGCAATCTTTTGTCTGATTTTTATTGTTATTTAAAGATACCCGATCTACTACAATCTCTTTTGCAACCTCACTATCAGGATACTCTATCTTCCCTGTTATGGTGATATCTTTGAAAGATACCTTATCCCGAACCATGCTCTTTTGAGCGACTGTCGGCCTTCCCCCCATTTCTAGTTTAAAAGCTGCTCTATCTCCTTCTTAAACGCCGATGCCAGCAGCCTGGTCCCACTCTGGTTAAGATGGAGCCCATCCTTTCGGAATAGGCTCCCCCTTCCCCAGAATGTTGCCCAGTTCCTAACAAATCTAAAGCCCTCCTCCCTGCACCATCGTCTCATCCACGCATTGAGACTCTGGAGCTCTGCCTGTCTCTTGGGCCCTGCGCGTGGCACAGGTAGCATTTCAGAAAATGCTACCCTGGAGGATCTGGATTTCAGCTTTCTACCTAAGAGCCTAAATTTTGCTTCCAGAACCTCTCTCCCACATTTTCCTATGTCATTAGTACCCACATGTACCAAGACAGCCGTCTCCTCCCCAGCACTATATAAAATCCTATCTAGGTGACGCGTGAGGTCCGCCACCTTCGCACCAGGCAGGCAAGTCACCAGGCGATCCTCACGTCCACCAGCCACCCAGCTATCTATATGCCTAATGATCGAATCACCAAGTACAACTTAGGCATATTAAAACCAGGGGAGCTCTAGATCTAATACATTATGTCTAACTTTTTGGACAGGATAGGGACTGACAGAGGGGACTCCCAGTTCTTCACTTGAATGTCCCATAGGAATTTGTGAAGTGGAACCGCCACAGCCTCTCTAGGAGGGGAATTGTAGTCGAGAACCTCAAGCATCTCAGCCCTGGGCTCGTCCTCTGTCTCTAAATGAATCAGAATGTCATCCGCCACTTACCTGACAAAAGATGGAAAGAATAGGCTCTCAGGTAGAGATTTTCTTCTTTCCTCAGGCAAGGAGGGGTCAGATGGGATACCACAGGACTCCTGCTCCAAGAAGTACCATGGATCCTCATCAGATGCCCATGAGTACTCCTCATCGATGTCAGGAAAGAACTCCTCACAAGAGGGCTGAGACCAAGCCTGCCTCGATAGGAAGGAACCATGTCCTCGAGATGGGTGTCAAGGTGTCGGCTCCACCCTCGACTCCGGTGAAACGTCCTCCACCAATGTCAAGGAGGTGCCTGCACGGGCAGCTGTTGACACCAGAGCTGCACACAGCACTGGCATTGGAGACCTCACCGCAGGCTGAGAGACTGGTGGGGCAGCACCTAGAGGCATGGCAGACACCGATACACTCTGTTGGAACAGTCTCGCCAAGTGCTTATGGAGCATGGCCCGGATGTGCTCATTGAGAGAGTCCATTGGGAAAGGCAGGGGCGTTGAGTCAGAGACAGGCTGCTGAATTGCCGGAGTCAGAACGGGTGCCTGGCTGGTCTGGTCCTGACTGCATGGAGACCTGTGCATCAACACCTCTTGTATGGAAGGGAAGCAGTCCTCCTGGCGCTGATGCTTCTCAGGGACCAGGGGTTCCATCAGTGCTCTGGAGCTCCCCAGCAATTTGCATCGAGGAGTGTAGAACGAGTAGAAGTAAATCCAAAAGTACAAACACTAGGGGACACTCAAGGAACATAAGTACATAAGTAATGCCATACTGGGAAAAGACCAAGGGTCCATCGAGCCCAGCATCCTGTCCACGACAGCGACCAATCCAGGCCAAGGGCACCTGGCAAGCTTCCCAAACGTACAAACATTCTATACATGTTATTCCTGGAATTTTGGATTTTTCCAAGTCCGTTTAGTAGCGGTTTATGGACTTGTCCTTTAGGAAACCGTTCAACCCCTTTTTAAACTCTGCTAAGCTAACCGCCTTCACCACATTTTCCAGCAATGAATTCCAGAGTTTAATTACACGTTGGGTGAAGAAAACTTTTCTCCGATTTGTTTTAAATTTACTACACTGTAGTTTAATCGCATGGCCCTAGTCCTAGTATTTTTGGAAAGCCTGAACAGACGCTTCACATCCACCTGTTCCACTCCACACATTATTTTATATACCTCTATCATGTCTCCCCTCAGCTGTCTCTTCTCCAAGCTGAATAGCCATAGCCTCCTTAGTCTTTCTTCATAGGGAATTCGTCCCATCCCTGCTATCATTTTAGTCGCCCTTCGCTGCACCTTTTCCAATTCTACTATATCTTTCTTGAGATGCGGCGACCAGAATTGAACATAATACTCAAGGTGCGGTCGCACCATGGAGCGATACAACGGCATTATAACATCCTCACACCTGTTTTCCATACCTTTCCTAATAATACCCAATATTTTATTCACTTTCCTAGCTGCAGCAGCACACTGAGCAGAAGGTTTCAGTGTGTTATCGACGACGACACCCAGATACCTTTCTTGGTCCGTAACTCCTAACGTGGAACCTTGCATGACGTAGCTATAATTCGGGTTCTTTTTTCCCACATGCATCACCTTGCACTTGCTCACATTAAATGTAATCTGCCATTTAGCGGCCCAGTCTCCAAGTCTCGTAAGGTCCTCTTGTAATTTTTCACAATCCTGTCGCGAGTTAACGACTTTGAATAACTTTGTGTCATCAGCAAATTTAATTACCTCGCTAGTTACTCCCATCTCTAAATCATTTATAAATATATTAAAAAGCAGCGGTCCTAGCACAGACCCCTGAGGAACCTCACTAACTACCCTTCTCCATTGTGAATACTGCCCATTTAACCCCACTCTCTGTTTCCTATCCTTCAACCAGTTTTTAATCCACAATAGGACATTTCCTCCTATCCCATGACCCTCCAATTTCCTCTGTAGCCTTTCATGAGGTACCTTGTCAAACGCCTTTTGAAAATCCAGATACACAATATCAACCGGCTCCCCTTTGTCCACATGTTTGTTTACTTCTTCAAAGAATTGAAGTAAATTGGTCAGGCAAGATTTCCCCACACAAAAGCCGTGCTGACTCGGTCTCAGTAATCCATGTCCTCGGATGTGCTCTGTAATTTTGTTTTTAATAATAGCCTCTACCATTTTCCCCGGCACCGACGTCAGACTCACCGGTCTATAATTTCCCGGATCTCCCCTGGAGCCTTTTTAAAAAATGGGCGTTACATTGGCCACCCTCCAATCTTCCGGTACCACGCTCGATTTTAAGGATAAGTTGCATGTCACTAGCAGTAGCTCCGCAAGCTCATTTTTCAGTTCTATCAGTACTCTAGGATGAATACCATCCGGTCCAGGAGATTTGCTACTCTTCAGTTTGCCGAACTGCCCCATTACATCCTCCAGGTTTACCGTGAAGTCAGTAAGTTTCTCTGACTCGTCCGCTTGAAATACCATTTCCGACACCGGTATCCCACCCAAATCTTCCTCGGTGAAGACCGAAGCAAAGAATTCATTCAGTCTCTCCGCTACATCTTTGTCTTCCTTGATCGCCCCTTTTACCCCTCGGTCATCCAGCGGCCCAACCGATTCTTTTGCCGGCTTCCTGCTTTTAATATACCGAAAAAAATTTTTACTATGTTTTTTTGCCTCTAATGCTATCTTTTTTCGTAATCCCTCTTGGCCTTCTTTATCTGCGCCTTGCATTTGCTTTGACACTCCTTATGCTGCTTCTTGTTATTTTCAGATGGTTCCTTCTTCCATTTTCTGAAGGCATTTCTTTTAGTCCTAATAGCTTCCTTCACCTCACTTTTCAACCAGCTGTCTTTTGGAGTTCCGGCTTTCTTTTCTAATTCACGGAATATGTATGGCCTGGGCCTCCAGGATGGTATTTTTGAACAGCGTCCACGCCTGTTGTACAGTTTTTACTCTCTCAGTTGCCCCCCTAAGTTTTTTTTTTACCGTTCTTCTCATTTTATCATAGTCTCCTTTTTAAAGTTAAACGCTAACGTATTTGACTTTCTGTGTACAGTTACTTCAAGGTCGATATCAAAACTGATCATATTATGGTCACTGTTATCAAGCGGCCCCAGTACCATAACATCCCTCACCAGATCATGCGCTCCACTAAGGACCAAGTCTAGAATTTTTCCTTCTCTCGTCAGCTCCTGCACCAGTTGCTCCATAAAGCTGTCCTTGATTTAATCAAGGAATTGTATCTCTGTAGCGTGTCCCGATGTTACATTTACCCAGTCTATATTTGGGTAGTTACATGGAAATACTTTTAAAACAAATAGGAGTAAATATTTTTTCACTCAACAAATTGTTAAGCTCTGGAACTCTATGCTGAAGGATGTGGTAACATCGGTTAGTGTATATGGGTTTAAAAAAGGTTTGGACAAATTCCTGGAGGAAAAGTCCATAGTCTGCTATTGAGGCACACATGGGAAGCAACTACTTGCCCTGGGATTTGCAGAATGGAAGTTACATGGAAATACTTTTAAAACAAATAGGAGTAAATATTTTTTCACTCAACAAATTGTTAAGCTCTGGAACTCTATGCTGAAGGATGTGGTAACATCGGTTAGTGTATCTGGGTTTAAAAAAGGTTTGGACAAATTCCTGGAGGAAAAGTCCATAGTCTGCTATTGAGGCACACATGGGAAGCAACTACTTGCCCTGGGATTTGCAGAATGGAGTGTTGCCATGATTCGGGTTTCTGCCAGGTACTTGTGACCTGGCTTAGCCACTGTTTGGAAAACAAGATATTGGGCTAGATGTACCATTGGTCTGACCCAGTATGGTTACTCTTATGTTATGATGCTGATGCTTCTTGGCCTTTACCCAATGCCAGTGCAGACGAGGACAATGTTGAATCCTCAATCCTCCTCGGGGTCAGTTCGGATACTGACCAGTCCTGGGGGCCCTGTACTGTAATCTGCATCAAGGCAGGTAGAGACCAACTTGATGCACACCCACACCCAGTGTCTGAGAAAAGCCTAGTAGCCATATGGACTGATGCATCCGACGCCAGTCGTGATGTATGAGACACCCTCCTGGTCTCCCTGTTGTCCCTTCATATCTTATTGCCATGTAAATATTATAAGAAGGGAGAGGAATTTTACCTGGATAGCTGGCTGTGCGTCACTGGAAGGCTTGCAGCAGGAGAGAGGGGAGTATAATTTCAGAGAGGGCAGATTTCTCCAGGTTCTAAACCCTTCCCAGTAGTGCTTAGTGGGGTCTGTCTTAGGACAGACATAGAACCCTGGAAGGGAGAAGACCTGGCATGGCCTCAAGAAGGGAGGTGCTCCACACTTGTAGTGCTTTCCTGCAGGGAAAGGAGTCAGTCCTGAGGGACATGCCAGGAATTAGATCCAGCCGTTGCTGCTGACTCAGTAAGCAGTATACACAGTAGCCAAAGTGAGGCTTAGAAACAGGTGGGGTGGCTTTGGGAAGACACAGAGGTAAAAAAGCCTGCTGTGACCAGGACAGAGGAGAAAAAAGGAGAAGGAAAACAACCTGCCTGAGGGCAGGAGGAGCCTTCCTCACAGAGAACTGGCTGCAGGGAGTAAACAAGCTGCATAACCCAGAGCATAAAGGACCCTAAAGTTAACGCAGTGCCTGGTTAGTGAGAGAAGGGGAAAGAATGGGTGCCCAGTCCTCACTGGGAAAATGATACTGCAGACTTTGGTTGATCATCTCCCGCACTCCCGCCAAAGCGGGAAAGTCTCCCGCTGAGACACCGTCAGCAGCTTCCCCTTCCACCCGGTATTAATTTCCTGGCCACTGCTGCTTCTCCTCTTCAGCAGCAACAGCCGCGACCAAAATAAAAAAAAGCAAGACCGGGGCCACAACAGCCATCAAGCATGGGCTCCCTTTTTCCTCTCCCTGCCCCTGGGACAGAGAGAGGAGAAAGGAGCGGCTGCAGCTCCAACAGCCCATGCTTGAAGGCTGCCTGCTGCCCCACGCTTGCTTTTTAACATTTTTTTGTTTGTTAGCTCTTTTTTTTTTTTGTCACGGCCACTGCTGCTCAACAGGAGAAGCAGAAGTGGCCAGGAAATGATTATCGGGTGGAAGGGGAAGCGGGAGGCAGGTAGAATGGAGAGAATGGGAAGATGGGGAGAGGAGGGGACATGGAGAAGGGCTGAAGAAAGAGAGAAGCTGCTGAAGATGGGGAGAAAGGGGAGATCCTGGCTGAGACCAGAAAGAGGGAAGATGCTGGAAGGAAGGGTAGGGAGAGAAACAGGAGAGACATTGAAGGATGGGAAGAGAGAGGGGGGACACGATGAATGGAAAAGGGTAGACAGAGAGAGAGACAATGTATGGAAAGAAGGGAATAGAGAGAGAGACACTGGATGGAAGGATCAGGAGAGGGGGTTAGACGGATGGAAGGATAAGGAGAGAAAGAGGGAAGACGGAAGGATGGGGAGAGAAAGAGGGAAAACGGATGGAAGGATAGGGAGAGAAAGAGGGAAGACACTGGATAGAAGGATAGGGAGAGAAAGAGGGGAGATGGACAAAAGGATGCAGAGAGAAAGGGGAGAGACTGGAAGGATGTGGAGATAGAGAGATGGGACACTGAACAGAAAAAGGTAGAGAGATAGAAAGACATTGGATAGAAGGAGGGGGAGAGAGAGACACACACACTAGATGGAAGGATCAGGAGAGAGGGTCAATGGGTGGAAGGATGGGGAGAAAAGAGGGAAGACGCTGGACGGAAGGGTAGGGAGAAAAAGGAGGCGCTGGATGGAAGGATGCAGAAAGAAAGAGGGGAGACACTGGAAGGATGGGGAGAGAAAGAGGGGAGCTGCTGGATGGAAAGGGGGAGAGGACAGAGTAGTGAAAGACTGGAGAATAAGAGGAAGGGGCATGTGGAGAACAAGGGTGAAGAAAAGATGAAAAGCCATAGATAGATGAAGTAAAAAGAGGGAAATTAAAGAGTGGATAGTACGAATGAATTAAATCTGGACAGAGAGAGAGAGAGGCAGAAAAATATTGAAGAAAACAAGAAAAAGGAGAGAAAATGATGAATGGACAGGAAACCCTGGCAAGGGAAAGATGAAGGAAAGCAGGATCAAGAGACTGGGAGCAACACAATTAGAAAAAGTAAATGGCCAGACAACAAAGGTAAAGAAAATAATTTTATTTTTAATTTAGGATAAAGTAATGTGTTGCTGTGTTAATAAAGTTTAATAAATGCAAATAAAACACAAAATAGAAAATAAGGTGATACCTTCACTGATTTTAAAACATTTTTGATTAGCTTTCAGAGACCAGCACTTCCTGCCTCAGGTCAGGAGAGGATAGCATAACAGCATTATACTGACCTGAGACATGAGGTTTTGGCCTTTGAAAGCTAATTGAAAAGAGTATTAGGCTATTAAATAAAATATTTTCTGAAATGGCTACGGGTTTGAGGTGTGCCAGGGGGTGGAGCCAATGCAAAGTGGGACCCCTTGGCAGCTCTGTTACTGATCTGTCTGAAGAGAGAGAGAAGGGTCATCCATATGAAGCAGTCCTAGCCTGTGGCTGGAAGAAAGAATTGGTGTCCAGTCCTCACTGGGAAAATGTTACTGACCAGCCTGAAGAGAGAGAGGGGGTCAGGCTCAGACATGTGTAGGGTGCAGAGACTGTTATTGAGTAGTCCAAGCCTAGGGCTGGTATCAGGTGGGGAATTAACCTGATCAGAGAGAGGTTCATTAAGGGGCACAGTTTGAGGCTGTGTCCTGGAAATGCTGACTCAAACTTATGAAAGGAACTGTCATGTACTTAAAAATACAAACTGGGTTAGGGAAGAAAAGAGAAACCCTTCCTGTGCTGTTTTTTGCATTCATCCTTTTTGTGTTGGTTTTTCCTTTGATTCCTGAAGCACATGTCAGAGAAACTTGTGCTGAGTTTTGAAGATTGAACTTTGCTAATGGAATCTAATTCTTTGTGCTGAATAAAAGGCTCTTTATGTTTTGGAACCTGGTTGC
This sequence comes from Microcaecilia unicolor, assembly GCF_901765095.1. Taxonomy (NCBI): domain Eukaryota; kingdom Metazoa; phylum Chordata; class Amphibia; order Gymnophiona; family Siphonopidae; genus Microcaecilia; species Microcaecilia unicolor. The sequence goes on from NC_044031.1 coordinate 411,164,208, forward strand.
TGTGTGAGTGTCTGAGCTGGAGAGGTGGAAAGCCTGGACTGGAGCAGGAGCTGAATCAGGGGGAGTTTTCCAGACCTCTTCCCAGGAAAGTGTAAGAGGGAGCAAATCTGCTAACACAGACCATGCTATGACCTGGTGGGACATTACACGGTGCAACTCTCAACATCAATGCCAACATTGATGCTGCTGCCAATGTTGAGGATTCGTACAGGGCTCCAAAAAGGTTTTCTCATTGGGCCTCTCTGGTCAGCTGGGTTCTTTTCTTAATACGAAGACACAGAACACAGCAGGAAGGGGTATGTCCAGGCCAAAAACACTGAAGATACCAAGAATGAGTGTGTTTGTCAGAAATGGTCCTATTGCACTGGGTACAGCTCTTAAAGCCACTGGAAACTGTCAATGACATGGAAGGGAAAACAGCTGTGGCCAAATCAAACAGCTCGATGGTGCTAGAAAAAAAGGGGCAAAGCACCTGAAAATTTTAGATGAATGAGCTCCGACCGGAATTCAGACCTAGGAGGGAAAAAAATAAAGAAACTTAAAAGTGGGGGAAAACACTACCTAGAAAAACAAAAAGAAAAAAACAGGAGAAAAATCTCCTAGAGGAAGGCATAATTTGCTCTGGAAAAAACTCACGCACCAGACAATGTGAGGACTGCATTAAGCTTGTCCTTTACTCACAATGGATGAGAAGAGTCCAATGGTCCTGCGCTCTCACAGTGGGCGGGAAGACACACACGTGCAGTGGAGATGCTGTGTGTGCTCTTAACGCGATATTAGTTTTTTTATGCTTCGCACCAAACAACCTGTGAAAATGTGGTCTGCTTGTCCTTTGAGAATTGCTGTTACAATATTGGTGCTTAGAGTCCAAATGTTTGGCACCTAACTTTAGGTGACCTTCCTTGCATTTACTCCTTCTTGCTCGTGTAGGACTGATCTGTATTGATCCAGCTTTTTTAGTTTTCCCAATAGGTATATTCAACTACCAGACACTGCAGACAGTGTTACCTTTAACTAGGTAAGCTCTCTTTGTGTGACTCCTGGAGGTTAGTGCTATTATGGTATGGTAGAGCTTTAGCAGGTGGGCTGACATACAGAGTCTTGATATGAATGTACACCCTTCCTGCAAAAACTACATTGGCTACTAGGCCCATACTCTATCTTTGATTTTCAAGGCCTTCAGATAAAATGGTACAGAGTACCTAAAGAATAAGTTGGCTCTCTAAGATCCTGTCAAGGAATATCACCATCTGTACTCTCATCAAAGAAAATTGCATGGTGTAACACCTATCACTTTTGATTTGATGAACCATTTCATTATCAAAAATATAATATCGCCCAGAGCTGACCCTGCCACTATGTAGAGAGGGCAGGACATAGCAAGCCTTGAGCATGCCCTGACTCTAGTACTGTAGAGGCAGGTGACAATGGTGTCCTTGATGGCAGTGACAAGGGCTGAAGATAGGCCTAACAGCAGGAAGGCAAGGGGGAAGATGCTGGACATCTGGGGGGAGGGATAGTGAACTTTCACCTGCTTCTTGAAGTAGAGGCAATCTCGAGTTATACATAGCCCCTCTGGGAGTACATTCCAGAGTGTGGGGGCTACTCCTGAGATGGCTTGCTGGCGGGTATCACATCATGCAATTTCCTTTGATGAGGAAACAAATAGTGATGATCCTTGAGAGGACCTTTAGAGGTCTCAAAGGTGTGTAAAGGGTTAACTTATTATTTAAGTACTTTGGCCCATTTTGTCTGAGGGCCTTGAAAATCAAGCATAGAGTTTTACATTTAGCCCTATAAGGTACTGGTTGCCAGTGTAGTTTTTGCAGGAAGGGTGTAATGTGGTCATGTTGCATGAGCCTTCTATCAGTCATGCTGCAGCACACTCTTTTTGGTTTGACCAGTGTACAGGGCATTACTGTAGTCTAGTCATGATATTATCATGGCATAAATTACTGTGGTCTTTTTAATATATAGAGAGAGATTTCATAGCTGCCGGTGATAGAGACCATTTTTAAAGGTTGTTTGAATTTGAGGGATGAGTCTAGCAGTACTCCAAGATTCCTGATCTGTGATTGTAGGGGGAGTTCATACTTCTCAAAAGGTATTTTGATGTCAGGTATTTGTCCACTTATGTTAGGTATCTAAAGAATCTCTGGTTTACTTGGGTTCAGGCAGAGTTCGTTGTTGTTTGCCCATTCCTAAGTTGCAGTTAGGCAGGCAGTCAGTTTCCTCAGAGCTGTGGGTAGATCTGGTTCAATGGGTATGAGTAGTTGCACATCATCAGCATAGATGGTAGAATTTTGTGTCCATAAATTGAAGCAGCTCAGTCAGAAACTTGAGGTAGATATTAAATAAAATGGGAGACATATATGTAGTGAAAACTGAAAAACTCCTGTTAAAGTAGAAATGGAAAAAGTCTAGGTCACCTCTGGATAAGGAAACCTTCCAAGCTTTACCTTACTGTTTATGGAAAAAATTGTTGCAGCACAAAAGGAGTATTATTAACAGTTAACAAATAAGGGCACTAATTCCACCATGGAGACGTATTTCATCGTAAATTTCTATTTAAACGTGTCATCCTCAAAACAAAGTTGAGTTGCAACTAGAAATGCAAGTCTTTAAATTCAGAAATTTGTTAAAACACATCTCTTCCAGGTGGGTTTTGGCCTACAGTATGACTATTATTATAATTTATCCAGTTTTACGCTTTATGACTGTTTTGTTAATTATTATTTCAAATATTTCTTTGTTATCTGCCAATTACTCTGGACCTGTCTCTTCTCTTTCATCTTCTTCACAAACTAATCTTAAAGAGGAAGAGGGATCAACTGAACCTAGACCTTACTTGACAATCTCATCAGGCTGATGGGGGGGGGGGGGGGGGGGTCACTATAACTAATGAAGCACTGACTGATCTTGCTCTACCTTCTAAACAGACTCCATCAGAAGGAAATTGACTGACTTCAGAGGCTGATGTCATGAGAACTTAAGAGATCTGGGCCCAATGTGTTGATTAAAGTCAGGAAAAACTTTCTACTCTGGGAGGGTTCTTGTCCTACAGCACCTAAAAGATGCTTTGATCTGTCCTTTTGTTAAGAAAAAAAAAACCTGGATTAGATCCTGGCAATTTAGCTAACTCAAGTGGATAATAATTATCCAAGCAGATGAATTTGAGGAGGAAAATACTAATCAAGAGAGGCCATATTTCAGGCATAGCATAGTGCGGGCCACTCTGCATGATTCTTTGATTTACTATGTAGAAGGGGTCTTTCCAACCATCCTAATTTTATTGAACAGGCCATTCTCTATAAGGGCCTTTTTGGTCTAGATTTTAAAGGGAAAGATTTTAATGGTTTCATTCATTCCTTGACTACCAAGATCAATCAGGATACTGGGGCACTTTTGTTTCTTGCCTTGTGTTCTCAGGTGTCATTTTCCACAAGGTTTTTGTTCTGTTGCTACATCTGTTTAATTTTTTATCTAATGTATCTCACTGGTCAATTTTGGTTCCAATCATTCTGCTATACAGATGGCATTCCGGTCATATTTTTCATTGGTTCTCATGGGCAATAATTCTCTAGTCAATGAAAATCTCGATTACAGTAGAAGTAGGGTGTTTGAAAATAAACTTTGCCTGAAACCTAAAAACCAGAGGAATAACGAACAGGAAAACCACCAGATGGAGGTTTACAGTCCTTACTGACAAAAAAAGACTTCTCTCCCAGTCAAGAAGTTTGTTTATAGTCTGAGAGTTTTGTTTAGTCCAGCATTTTCAATGTAGAAACATATTTCAAATTTATTCAGAAGTTTGTTTTTCTCATTGGATATATCAAACAAATATGCCTTTGTTATGTATCCTATACTGTTTATTGTAAGCCACATTGAACTCAAACATGTTTGCGATAATGTGGGATATAAATGTCACAAATAAATAAATAAATAAATAACTCTTGCCTCAATTATTGTAATAGTGTACAGGCAGGTCCCCTAGCTACATCAATTCAGAAATGCCAATGAAATCAAAACAGTGCTTCTAGGATTCCTCTGAGATTATCCATAGAGAGCACAGCATTCTACTTTTATTCAGCCTATTCCTCTGGGGTATCCAGTTTAAAATCCTTTTGTTAACTTTCAAAGTTCTTCATTTGATGGTCTGCTAAATCTGCAGTCTCTTCTTGTCCTTTTAGACATTTTTTATTTCCCCAGGTTGCATTCCTATGGTTTCTTCTTTGTAGAAAGGTGTTCTGGTCTACTCTTATTAGCATGATACTTGTGCCAAATACCAGCACTTTAGAACACTCCTCCTTTTGAGCTTAGGCTCAGTCATGATATTGTCTAACTCAAGAATATCATTGTATCATTGAGACTTTTCAAACTAGCCTTTGGCATGTAACCAATGCTCATAAGAACATAAGGAAAGCCATGCTGAGTCAAATCAAGACCCATCAAGCCCAAGATCCTGTTCAGAGGAAGAAGATTATACATAGAGATTGCACAATCAAATCTTTGTACATAAAATGTACTTTGCACATGTTTCACTGCTGGTACAGAGTATTCAGACATTTTGTTCCCACACTGCACATGCCAGTAGCGAGCAGTCCTGCAGGTACTCTGTATCTACAGGCCTGCAAACTGTATGGGGAGGCTCATTATAGCATTTGAAAGGATTAGCACGGGTAAAAATTCACAGTGAGAGACTGATGTATCAAATCATACTGAGCTTTACACAATACTTCACACACTTTTTCTACAGGGACTCACATGCAAGTAAGCTTGGTAGAAAACATTTGTGCACGAGGTTCCTAGGGACAACCTAAAAAAAAAGTAAATATACCTATGAAGGTGTAGTTATATGTCTTCAAACTCCAGCATGCAAGGGTGTTTTTTTAATGTCAGTTTTTAAACATTCATAAATAATAAACTGTTTTGCATGCTTTTGCACTGTAGCATCTCATTATTCATGAATTAGCTTAAACATTCAAGCATAGTACTACTACTACTACTACTTATCATTTCTATAGCGCTACCGGACATACGCAGCGCTTCACACTTGAACATGGAGAGACAGTCCCTGCTCAATAGAGCTTACAATCTAATTATGACAGACAGACAGACAGGACAAGTAAGGGATAGGGGACAGTTGAAGGTTTAGGTTTAGGAGTTAAAAACAGAGGGTGAAAGGATGAGAAGGCAAAGAGGAATATGGGGCCCTTTTACTAAGCCGTGTAGGCACCTGCATGCGCCCAACATGCGCCAAATTGGAGTTACTGCCCGGTTACCGCGTGGCCCTTGCGGTAATTTCAATTTTGGCACGCATCCACTACACGCGTCTGAAAAGTATTTTTTGTTTTTTTATGCGCGTAGATCATTACCACCCAGTTACTGTGTGAGACCTTACCACTAGGTCAACAGCTTGCGGTAAGGTCACAGACCCAAAATGAACACACGGCAATTTTCATTTTGCCTGACGTCCATTTTCGGCAAAAATTTATGAAAGGTATTTAGACTGCATAAGGATGTTTACTATGAAGATTAATGCATATTTTTTTGCAACAGGCCCTCCATGAGTCAAAACCCACAATACCCATAATGCTGGTGTTTTTGCATGGTTTGCGCCATTTTCCATGTTCTTGTGCATGTGAGGCTCCCATATGCAAAAATATGTGTACTTTAATACATTGTCCTCTAAATGGTGTCAAAAAGATCAAGGCTGTGTATTCAAATACTTTACTAAGCACTGCAATACGAAATAAATGTGTGCATAGCCCATTTGCCATGAAAAACTTTATTCCTGCTCTGGAGGTGATGGCATTTGACTCCATCAAATGAACCCCACTTACAAAAAAAAAATATCCTTTATATCTTTTATCACAGAGCCACTGATCACAATCCCATCTCTCAAAGCTTTGCCCTTCCCTAGGACCTCCAATCACATCACTCCTTTTCTGCAGTTCAACACTCAAATCATAAGCTCTGAACACCCTCCCTTCACCCCCACTGTCACCACCACCACCACCACTGGAAATTGGCTGTATGATCACAGCTCTATCAAGTCCTCAGCTTGACTCCTCAAATAAAACCCTGTTCTTCCCCCACTTCAGGATCCAAAGAAACAAATAGGCAGACGATCTGCAAGATCCAAGGTGGCGTAAAAAAGTAGACTAGAAGAAAGATGTCCTTCACTAAATTTATTCACCTTAACATATGATTTAAAATCTAGATGCCCAACACAGCCATGTTTCGTCCACATGAGGGTTGTATCAGGGACATAAAGGTATTGTTAATGAATACATAAAAGAACAGGAGATGAGCCTTTTTTAAATGAAGGAAAACTCTGGAATGAGGGGGCATACAATGAAGTTAAAAGGAAACAGACTTAGGAGGAATCTAAGGAAATACTCTTTCATGAAAGGGTGGTGGATGAATGGAATGGCCTCCCGGTGGAGGTCGTGGAGACGAAGTCTGTGTCAGAATTTAAGAAAGCATGTGGGATCCCTTAGGAAAGGAAGAGTTAATGGTTCCTGAGGCTAGGCAGACTGGGTGAGCCTTTTGGCCCTTAACTACCAACATATTTCTATGTTTCTCAGTTTCTAACATGGGTTAGTCAAATAATAAAAACTCAATAATATCAATGATTCAAATAATAAGAAATGATTTAAATGATATCGTGAGGTCACGTGATGCTCTTTAGCTGAGCGGATGTCTCTTGGCCAAGCTCCGCTCCAGCCACCCCAAAATCATTTAATTTACCTGCGAGATCTTCCCTATGCGGGGCTAGAAGAGTCCAGTCGGTGAGACTAAGTCCTGGTGCACCTTGTGACGGAACTCAAGCCCATTTTAATGGTAGAGTAAAGGGGTTATGCCTGCAAAGACCCCGCGGACAGGAAGGCACCGCGCACAGAACTTGGGCCTCAAGATGGTGGCAACGCAAGCGAGTCCTCCACAGTCCAGTCTCTCGGTGGAGACCACCAAGGACTTAGTGCAACAGATATCGACAGTGCTTGAGGACAAACTATCTAAGCTGCAAACGTCGGTAGATCAAACTCGCGACTCCTTGGAGTGGCAGGGCGCACGCATTCAACAGGCGGAGGACTGTATCTCGTGCCAGGAGGATCGCGCTGAGATGGCAGACATGAAGATTTTGGCGCTTGAGAAACAATGTGCGCTTCTAATGCAACAAGTCGATGACCAAGAGAATAGAGGAAGGCGAAACAATCTCCGAATCATAGGGTTACCTGAAACTGTAAAAGAAAAAGATCTATGGAACTTCATTGAGCAGTGGCTGCCTGAACAATTGACCACACAGTTATCAGACAAGGTGCTGAGAGTCGAGAGGATCTACCAAGTTGGTGCTTTGTGTGAGGGGGAACAGCACCCGAGACCTGTGATGGCCAGAATACTTAATTATGCAGTTAAGGAGCGAGTGTTACAGGCAAACAGAGGAAAGAAATCGCTTGACTACAAGCACGTGTTGCTGATCAGAGGAAGCAGATGGGCCGACATTGTAAGCATCTGTTTGACAAAGGAATAAGATTTGCACTATTGTACCCGGCGAAGGTGCGTGTGGTGCACGACAATAAAACTATCTTTTTCACGGAACCTGGAGCTTTGGGCACATTTGTGGATAAACTGCAATGACTGGCGGAGCTGCACGATTTCTCTCTACAGTACTACATCCGCGCTGATCAGGGGTTTGATGTGCTGACGCGCTCTGCTATTGCCGAGGAACCTGATGGCGACTAGGAACATGGGCCTTTGCCTGGAGCTCAGATGAGCCTGAAGGCCATACTGGACATCATGCTTCTTTCATTATTAGCTGGTTGGCTCGAGCGGTGTTTAAATCTGTTACTAATTCAGAATTAATATTCCCTGGGAAGATCTTACTTTTACTGCTCATAGAAGGGGGTGGGGTGGGGGGACATGGGAGGGTTAGTGGTGTGAAGGAAGGAGAATGTTTGTTGTGCTTTTGTATGGGTTATGTGTGCTAGTATTGTTGGTTCCTTTGGTGGGTTGTCAGGAGGGAGAAGGGAGAGATTGGTTTAGTTTCTGGTGGGGGAGGCGGGAGGGGTAACATGGGGAGACAAATGTAATACATGTTCATTGTAATCTTATAAGCTACAAGGGAGGAGATTGACATTGCAGGGTGAATGGAGGGGGAAGTGTCTGCTTCATGTTGTTAGCTTCATATCTGTCTGGGGGACTCAGCTGGGAGGTTCCCTGGGCATGTTGAGGATAGTGGTGTACTCGTTTGACCCTCGGTTGCTGATGGTACTCCATGGTTGCTCTTAAAGTGGTATTGCTAAATGTGGATGGTGTCCATTCTCCTGTAAAAAGAGCTAGAATCTTACAGGCGCTTAAGAGACTGCGTACAGACATAGCATTTCTACACGAAACTCATTTGGGGAAAGCAGAACACCTTAAACTAAAGAGGGACTGGGTGGGGGATCTCTACTTTGCCACTTATAACAGCAGGCAGCGGGGAGTGGCTATATTGATCAAGAAAAATGTGGTGTTCATGATGCATAAGCTATATCGGGACCCAGTGTCACGTTCCACGTGCCTACCTGCGCTCCCGGGGTGGGGGGCGATGGTCGACGGGCCTCGCGGCGTCCAGGGCTGCGGGGACGGACCTCCGGGGAAGCCGGCGCTGCCGCGGGTCTGGCCGAAACCGGCGATCCGCTGGAACGAGCACGGGTCCCGGGGAGTGGAGCTTTACGCCGGCCAAGATGGCGGCGGCGGCGCCGACGCCTCCCTTGTCCTGGGCGGACCGGTGCGGAGGCTCCCCCCACAATATGCCGGATTGGCGCGCCGGGACTCAGACTCCGCCTGGAGAGCGGGCCGGCCAATCCTCAAGCCCCATCGCCTTCCGGGCCCGGGTTGGTTGGTTCTTCTCCCGGGGAGGGGGCGGAACGGCGCAATATTTAAACACGGGGACTAGGGGACTCATTGCTTCCGTTTCGTGTATCAGAAGTCGGCACAGTGGGATTGTACGGAGTGCTAGCCGCCCTTGCTAGCTACCATTCAGAGACTGTGCTACTTGTCCTTACGGAGTGCTAGCCGCCCTTGCTAGCTACCATTCAGAGACTGTGCTACTTGTCCTTACGGAGTGCTAGCCGCCCTTGCTAACTACCATTCAGAGACTGTGCTACTTGTCCTTACGGAGTGCTAGCCGCCCTTGCTAGCTACCTTTCAGAGACTGAGCGTCCATAGACTGTGTTACTGACTACCAGCCAGGTCAGCCGTCACCCCGCAGTTCCAGCAGTCCTGCTGGCCGCCTGCAGCTGGGGGCTCAACCCTTGGTGAACTGCGGCCGCCGCGGGTGAAGATTCGGGGTGCACGGCTGTCCTCTGAGGACCTGCGGGGCCTTAGGGAACCTAAGGGCTCACCAATAGCAGAAACAGGACAGGAAAGGACAGGAAATGGAAGCCATGAGCTCGCCTACGCAGCCTGATCTATGGGACCTGGCCAAGGTACTTCAGCAGCAGCAGGAGCAGCTGAACGCCCTGTCAGGGACGCTCCAGAACGTGTGCTCTCAACTCTCTACGCTTCAGGTACAGAACCAGGCCGCTGCGGTCCAGGGGGCCGCAGCGGCTCCCTGTTTGGGAGGGTTCCGTACGGGACCTCGGTTCCCTGAACCGGCACGATATGATAGGGCCCCCAGAGGTTGCCGGGGGTTCCTCAATCAGTGCAACCTGGCTTTCCGGATGCAACCGGAGGCATTTTCTTCAGACCAAAGTAAAGTGGGATATATTATGGGCCTATGCGAAGGGAAGGCCCTGGCATGGGTGTCCCCATTAAACGAACAACAGGACCCCATCTTGGACGACTATGGCGAATTTCAGCGCCGTTTCCGCACGGTGTTCGACCTCCCGGGCAGACCATCGTCCGTGGCGTCGGAAATGCTGCGGATCCAACAGGGTGAGGGTACGGTAGCTGATTATGCCATCCGTTTTCGGACTCTAGCCACGGAACTGCGTTGGAACCCGGAGTCCCTGATGGCAATTTTTATGGAAGGACTGCAAGAGCTAATCAAGGACGAATTGGCAGGACGTGAGGTCCCGGGGCAATTGGATGCCCTGATTTCGCTCTGTATACGTGTAGATACCCGGTTCCAGGAGCGAGCTAGAGCCCGGGCTGAACGGCAAAAGTGGGCGCGGGGAGCGGTTCGGGCCGGAAAGGGCCCGTCCCCTCGCCGGGAGAACCGGGACTCCAAGGAATATGGGGAAGAACCGATGGTGATTGGCCGTCAACGGCTGGCTCCTTCAGACAGGAAGAAGCGCTTGTGGGACGGACTGTGCCTCTATTGTGGTGAGGCCGGGCACTTCATCCGTGCGTGTCCCGCTCGGGCGGGAAACGCTTCCCCCAAGGCACCTTGAGGGGAGCGGTCTTGGGGCACTCCGCTCCCCTACCGGATTCCCTGGTAACACTGCCTGTAACCCTACGGTGGCATGAGACCATGATCCAGACTCGGGCCCTGGTGGACTCTGGGTCGGGGGGCAACTTTATTGGCCACAAACTGTTGCAACAGATGGGCTGGCCTACGCTTCCTCGCCGACCGGCGTTGCAAGTAACCTCCATTCAAGGAACTGCCTTACCTCAGCCGGCCACGGAAATCACCCCCTTTTTGGGATTGCAGGTGGGGGAGGATCACCAGGAAGAAGTTCAGTTCCTGGTACTATCCCGGACCATTCATCCGGTGGTCCTAGGCTTGCCTTGGCTCCGGTGTCATAGTCCCGTTATTGATTGGACCGGAGGAACTATCCGGTCTTGGGGTAGCACCTGTCGGGAGAGCTGTTGTAAGGGCCAACCCGGCAGCTGCCCCGCATTAGCTATGGTGCCGGGGGGGGGGGGGGGCACGGGCAGATCTGGGTTCCCTGCCTATGGATTACCGGGACTTCGCAGATGTATTCAGTCCAGTGGAGGCAGAGATTCTACCGCCTCATCGGTCCTTCGACTGTGCCATTAGATTAATGGCAGATACTATGCCACCCCGGGGCCGACTGTATACCTTGTCCCGGGAAGAATCCAAGGTGATGCAAGAGTATATCCGGGAGAATCTTCGGAAAGGGTTCATCCGCCCCTCTACGTCCCCTGCCGGAGCAGGATTCTTTTTTGTTACCAAGAAGGATGGCTCCTTGAGGCCCTGTATTGTTTATCGAGGGTTGAATGCCATCACAGTAAAGGATCGTTTTCCCCTGCCGCTCATTCCTGAACTCTTTGACAGGCTGCAAGGAGCCCAGATTTTTACTAAATTGGACTTGCGGGGGGCCTATAATTTGGTTCGAATCCGGCAGGGGGACGAATGGAAAACGGCATTTAATACTCACGAGGGACATTTTGAGTATCGGGTGATGCCGTTTGGCCTATGCAACGCCCCTGCAGTGTTCCAACGATTCATCAATTTCGTGCTCGAGGATTTGTTGAACTCCACGGTGATTGTATACCTGGACGACATCTTGATTTTTTCCCAGAACCCCGGCGAGCTTGTAAGTCATGTTCGCGCTGTGCTGCAACGGTTGCGGCAATCCTGCCTGTTCGCCAAGCTCAGTAAGTGCGCTTTTCATCAGCGGTCACTGCCTTTTTTAGGACACATTCTGTTACCCGGGGGCCTGCAGATGGAGCCTGACAAACTCCGTGCTATTCGGGAATGGCCTCAACCGCTGGGATTGAAAGCGCTACAACTTTTTCTGGGATTCGCGAACTACTATCGCCAGTTTATACCTCAGTATTCGCAACTGACAGCGCCGCTGACGGCGCTCACCAAGAAAAACGCGAAGGTCCGGGATTGGCCGCCAGAGGCACAAGCGGCCTTCCACCAGGTAAAAGAGGCGTTCAACTCAGCACCCATCTTGTTGGCCCCGGATCCAGAAAAACCCTTTATTGTGGAGGTGGACGCGTCCGCTTTGGGGGCTGGGGCGGTCCTCTCTCAAGTCAACCCCAAGGGCCAGCGTCAACCTTGCTCCTTCTTCTCTCGTAAATTCTCCCCGGCGGAACGTAACTATACGGCAGGGGATAGAGAACTCTTAGCATTAAAATTAGCCTTACAGGAATGGAGGCATCTGCTGGAGGGAGCCGAACACCGGTTTACGGTGATCACTGACCACAAGAATCTTCTGTATCTGCAAGAGGCCCAACGGCTGAATCCCCGGCAGGCCCGGTGGTCGTTGTTTTTTGCCAGATTTCACTTTCAACTGGTGTTTCAGGCTGCGGCTCAGAATACTCCTGCGGACTCTCTCTCCAGAGCATTTGAGGTTCCAGAGGAGACAACGGAGATCCATCCCATGTTGGATCTGGCATGTCTTGGTGCGGCCGCAGGAGGAGTCGCTCCTACAAGGGAAGTAGTGCCACCCGCCGATCGAGAAAAAGTAATGCAGTGGGGACATTCATCCAGATGGGCCGGACACTTCGGGTATCAAAAGACCCTCCGTTTCATTGCAAGACAGTATCAGTGGCCTCATATGAGGCGGGACATTCTCCAATTCGTCACCACTTGTCCTGTGTGTGCTCGGACTAAGCCAGTAATTGGGCCCCCTGTAGGTGACTTGCAGCCGCTGTCCGTGCCGACAGTCCCTTGGACGGAGTTATCCATGGATTTCATCACTGACCTCCCCAGCTCCCGGGGTCACACGGTGATTTGGGTGGTGGTTGACCGGTTTTCCAGGATGGCCCACTTTGTTCCATTGCCGGGACTTCCATCGGCGGCCGCTTTAGCACAATACTTCATTCAACACATTTTCCGGCTTCATGGGCTGCCCATTCGGATCATCAGTGACCGAGGACCCCAATTCACTTCACGCTTCTGGAGAGCATTATGTACGGCATTGGGGGTAGAGACCCACTTTTCATCGGCCTACCATCCTCAAACCAATGGCATGGTTGAAAGGATTAACCAAACATTGAAGGGATTTTTGCGGGCGTTTGTCAACAAGCGCCAAGATAACTGGGCCTCTTTGCTTCCTTGGGCCGAGTTTGCATATAACCACAGTGACCACTCGGCCTCGGGAGACTCTCCATTCTTCGTGGTATATGGATGACATCCTCGGCTTCCAGCACCGTTCCCTTCTACATCTCCGACCCCCATGGTTAATCAAACTCTGGCTGATCTACAGAGGATCTGGGAGATGGCCCGGGAGCAATTGCAGAAAACTGCTGCCAAATACAAGGTCTTCGCAGATCGCCACCGGCGACCCGCTTCAGTGTTACAGCCGGGGCAGAAGGTATGGTTAAGCACCAGATACCTAAGACTCCGGGTGCCCTCCCGGAGGTTGGGACCTCGATACATTGGACCGTTTGCAATCCAATCACGAATTGGGACAGTGACATACCGATTGCGATTACCGAGTACCCTACGGGTGCATAACGCCTTCCATATTTCCCTGTTGAAGAGGTTTCGAGGGTCCCGATGGCACCCCCAACGGCAAGAGGTCGAAGCTCTAGAAGCCACTCCCGATCCGGAGTATGAGGTGGAGGATGTTCTGGATTCAAAAAGGCGACGGGGAAGGCTATATTATTTATTGTCCTGGAAGCATTTTGGTTCCGAGGACAACTCCTGGGAACCCGCGGAAAACGTACATGCGCCGGATCTGATCAGAGCCTTCCATGCCCGGTTTCCTTCCAAACCCGGCCCCGGGGAAGAGGGGGCATCCGGGGAGGATACTGTCACGTTCCACGTGCCTACCTGCGCTCCCGGGGTGGGGGGCGATGGTCGACGGGCCTCACGGCGTCCAGGGCTGCGGGGACGGACCTCCGGGGAAGCCGGCACTGCCGCGGGTCGGGCCGAGACCGGCGATCCGCTGGAACGAGCACGGGTCCCAAGGAGTGGAGCTTTACGCCGGCCAAGATGGCGGCGGCGGCGCCGACGCCTCCCTTGTCCTGGGCGGACCGGTGCGGAGGCTCCCCCCACAATACGCCGGATTGGCGCGCCGGGACTCAGACTCCGCCTGGAGGGCGGGCCGGCCAATCCTCAAGCCCCATCGCCTTCCGGGCCCGGGTTGGTTGGTTCTTCTCCCGGGGAGGGAGCGGAACGGCGCAATATTTAAACACGGGGACTAGGGGACTCATTGCTTCCGTTTCGTGTATCAGAAGCCGGCACAGTGGGATTGTACGGAGTGCTAGCCGCCCTTGCTAGCTACCATTCAGAGACTGTGCTACTTGTCCTTACGGAGTGCTAGCCGCCCTTGCTAGCTACCATTCAGAGACTGTGCTACTTGTCCTTACGGAGTGCTAGCCGCCCTTGCTAACTACCATTCAGAGACTGTGCTACTTGTCCTTACGGAGTGCTAGCCGCCCTTGCTAGCTACCATTCAGAGACTGTGCTACTTGTCCTTACGGAGTGCTAGCCGCCCTTGCTAACTACCATTCAGAGACTGTGCTACTTGTCCTTACGGAGTGCTAGCCGCCCTTGCTAACTACCATTCAGAGACTGTGCTACTTGTCCTTACGGAGTGCTAGCCGCCCTTGCTAGCTACCTTTCAGAGACTGAGCGTCCATAGACTGTGTTACTGACTACCAGCCAGGTCAGCCGTCACCCCGCAGTTCCAGCAGTCCTGCTGGCCGCCTGCAGCTGGGGGCTCAACCCTTGGTGAACTGCGGCCGCCGCGGGTGAAGATTCGGGGTGCACGGCTGTCCTCTGAGGACCTGCGGGGCCTTAGGGAACCTAAGGGCTCACCAATAGCAGAAACAGGACAGGAAAGGACAGGAAATGGAAGCCATGAGCTCGCCTACGCAGCCTGATCTACGGGACCTGGCCAAGGTACTTCAGCAGCAGCAGGAGCAGCTGAACGCCCTGTCAGGGACGCTCCAGAACGTGTGCTCTCAACTCTCTACGCTTCAGGTACAGAACCAGGCCGCTGCGGTCCATGGGGCCGCAGCGGCTCCCTGTTTGGGAGGGTTCCGTACGGGACCTCGGTTCCCTGAACCGGCACGATATGATGGGGCCCCCAGAGGTTGCCGGGGGTTCCTCAATCAGTGCAACCTGGCTTTCCATTCAGAGACTGTGCTACTTGTCCTTACGGAGTGCTAGCCGCCCTTGCTAGCTACCATTCAGAGACTGTGCTACTTGTCCTTACGGAGTGCTAGCCGCCCTTGCTAGCTACCATTCAGAGACTGTGCTACTTGTCCTTACGGAGTGCTAGCCGCCCTTGCTAACTACCATTCAGAGACTGTGCTACTTGTCCTTACGGAGTGCTAGCCGCCCTTGCTAGCTACCATTCAGAGACTGTGCTACTTGTCCTTACGGAGTGCTAGCCGCCCTTGCTAGCTACCTTTCAGAGACTGAGCGTCCATAGACTGTGTTACTGACTACCAGCCAGGTCAGCCGTCACCCCGCAGTTCCAGCAGTCCTGCTGGCCGCCTGCAGCTGGGGGCTCAACCCTTGGTGAACTGCGGCCGCCGCGGGTGAAGATTCGGGGTGCACGGCTGTCCTCTGAGGACCTGCGGGGCCTTAGGGAACCTAAGGGCTCACCAATAGCAGAAACAGGACAGGAAAGGACAGGAAATGGAAGCCATGAGCTCGCCTACGCAGCCTGATCTACGGGACCTGGCCAAGGTACTTCAGCAGCAGCAGGAGCAGCTGAACGCCCTGTCAGGGACGCTCCAGAACGTGTGCTCTCAACTCTCTACGCTTCAGGTACAGAACCAGGCCGCTGCGGTCCAGGGGGCCGCAGCGGCTCCCTGTTTGGGAGGGTTCCGTACGGGACCTCGGTTCCCTGAACCGGCACGATATGATGGGGCCCCCAGAGGTTGCCGGGGGTTCCTCAATCAGTGCAACCTGGCTTTCCATTCAGAGACTGTGCTACTTGTCCTTACGGAGTGCTAGCCGCCCTTGCTAGCTACCATTCAGAGACTGTGCTACTTGGCCTTACGGAGTGCTAGCCGCCCTTGCTAGCTACCATTCAGAGACTGTGCTACTTGCCCTTACGGAGTGCTAGCCGCCCTTGCTAGCTACCATTCAGAGACTGTGCTACTTGCCCTTACGGAGTGCTAGCCGCCCTTGCTAGCTACCTTTCAGAGACTGAGCGTCCATAGACTGTGTTACTGACTACCAGCCAGGTCAGCCGTCACCCCGCGGTTCCAGCAGTCCTGCTGGCCGCCTGCAGCTGGGAGCTCAACCCTTGGTGAACGGCGGCCGCCACGGGTGAAGATTTGGGGTGCACGGCTGTCCTCTGAGGACCTGCGGGGCCTTAGGGAACCTAAGGGCTCACCAATAGCAGAAACAGGACAGGAAAGGACACCCAGAAGGTCGTTTTCTAATTGTGGCAGGGTTACCGCAGGGAAAGCGGGTGGCTCTTTGCAACATACAGTGGGGGAAATAAGTATTTGATCCCTTGCTGATTTTGTAAGTGTGCCCACTGACAAAGACATGAGCAGCCCATAATTGAAGGGTAGGTTATTGGTAACAGTGAGAGATAGCACATCACAAATTAAATCCGGAAAATCACATTGTGGAAAGTATATGAATTTATTTGCATTCTGCAGAGGGAAATAAGTATTTGATCCCTCTGGCAAACAAGACCTAATACTTGGTGGCAAAACCCTTGTTGGCAAGCACAGCGGTCAGACGTCTTCTGTAGTTGATGATGAGGTTTGCACACATGTCAGGAGGAATTTTGGTCCACTCCTCTTTGCAGATCATCTCTAAATCATTAAGAGTTCTGGGCTGTCGCTTGGCAACTCGCAGCTTCAGCTCCCTCCATAAGTTTTCAATGGGATTAAGGTCTGGTGACTGGCTAGGCCACTCCATGACCCTAATGTGCTTCTTCCTGAGCCACTCCTTTGTTGCCTTGGCTGTATGTTTTGGGTCATTGTCGTGCTGGAAGACCCAGCCACGACCCATTTTTAAGGCCCTGGCGGAGGGAAGGAGGTTGTCACTCAGAATTGTACGGTACATGGCCCCATCCATTCTCCCATTGATGCGGTGAAGTAGTCCTGTGCCCTTAGCAGAGAAACACCCCCAAAACATAACATTTCCACCTCCATGCTTGACAGTGGGGACGGTGTTCTTTGGGTCATAGGCAGCATTTCTCTTCCTCCAAACACGGCGAGTTGAGTTCATGCCAAAGAGCTCAATTTTTGTCTCATCTGACCACAGCACCTTCTCCCAATCACTCTCGGCATCATCCAGGTGTTCACTGGCAAACTTCAGACGGGCCGTCACATGTGCCTTCCGGAGCAGGGGGACCTTGCGGGCACTGCAGGATTGCAATCCGTTATGTCGTAATGTGTTACCAATGGTTTTCGTGGTGACAGTGGTCCCAGCTGCCTTGAGATCATTGACAAGTTCCCCCCTTGTAGTTGTAGGCTGATTTCTAACCTTCCTCATGATCAAGGATACCCCACGAGGTGAGATTTTGCGTGGAGCCCCAGATCTTTGTCGATTGACAGTCATTTTGTACTTCTTCCATTTTCTTACTATGGCACCAACAGTTGTCTCCTTCTCGCCCAGCGTCTTACTGATGGTTTTGTAGCCCATTCCAGCCTTGTGCAGGTGTATGATCTTGTCCCTGACATCCTTAGACAGCTCCTTGCTCTTGGCCATTTTGTAGAGGTTAGAGTCTGACTGATTCACTGAGTCTGTGGACAGGTGTCTTTCATACAGGTGACCATTGCCGACAGCTGTCTGTCATGCAGGTAACGAGTTGATTTGGAGCATCTACCTGGTCTGTAGGGGCCAGATCTCTTACTGGTTGGTGGGGGATCAAATACTTATTTCCCTCTGCAGAATGCAAATAAATTCATATACTTTCCACAATGTGATTTTCCGGATTTAATTTGTGATGTGCTATCTCTCACTGTTACCAATAACCTACCCTTCAATTATGGGCTGCTCATGTCTTTGTCAGTGGGCACACTTACAAAATCAGCAAGGGATCAAATACTTATTTCCCCCACTGTATATGCACCTAATTTATATTCACACAAATTCTTTACACTTTTGGAAGCACATCTGACCGCCTTCGATGAATATCTCTTAATCCTGGGAGGGGATTTTAACATCACTAGTGACCCGCTGATAGACTGCAAGCCGCCCAAAAGACCATCCACAGGCCATGAAGGGAAAGGGGTAAACTTCCTTATTCAAGAGTTGGGGGGGTGGATTATTGGTGCTTTCATCACATAGATGAGCGTGATTATGCATTCTTTTCCCACCCTCATGGGGTCCATGCACACCTGAATTACATCTTGCTTTCGCACTCTTTGGTTCAGGGAGCTGTTCAAGCAGGGAAAGGGACGCCCAATGTTTCTGACCATTCCCCAGTGTGGGTTGAGTTAGAGTGGGGAGATAGGGCGGACACGTTTCGCTGGCATATGAATCCTGCTCTCTACCAAGACCGGGAGTTTTGTATATATCTACGTCGGGGGTGGTTGGACTACGTTGCTGAGAATGATGTTCAGTCCATGGGGGCCTCGCGTTTACTGGGAGGCAGCTAAAGCGGTGCTTCAAGGTAAAATCATAGCGTACACTGCATCTTTGAATAGACATAGGGAACATAAGATTCGTGATCTTACAAAGCAACTGGGGGACGCTAGGAGAATTTTTATTCTCAGCCCATCTGATGTATCCCACAAGGCCTACTTTGATGTTAAGAAACAGCTTCAGGTGGTGCTGGACGCAAGAGCTCTCTACAGAATCAAGCTCTATAAATATCGCCTACACCAATGGGGTAATAAGACTGGTAAATTGCTGGCTTCTTTAGTGAAGCAGAGGTCAGCAAAAAGTTACATTGCCCGAATCAGGGATGCAGCGGGAGCCACCCACACATGCAGGGAAGCCATACAGAAGGAATTTATCCGGTTTTACACCAACCTCTATGGTAAGAGCCCCTTTTCAGTTGAAAGATGCGAGGAGTTTTTTACCAAAGTGAATCTTCCATCAGTGACGCCAGACCAATTGGCGCTTCTCAATGCGCCTCTGCGAGGGATTGAGGTGCAGAGAGTCTTTAGGCAGCTGAAGTTGGCTAAGGCACCAGGTCTGGATGGCCTAGGTACTGAATTCTACAAAATTTTGCAGGATCTGGTGAGCCCTTCCTTCATCCCAATGTGCGAGGATTTGAAAGACTCGCGCACTATGGGCCCCACCTTGAATCATGTTTATATCACTGTCCTCCCCAAGCCAGGAAAGGATACTGATCTTGTGGGATCTTATAGACCTATCTCATTGCTAAATCAGGATGTCAAGATTCTGGTGGTGGCTTTGGCGTCTAGGCTTAATTCTTTTCTGCCCCTTCTAGTTCACAAAGATCAGGTGGGTTTTGTCCCAGGAAGGTATGCTTCTGCCAACATACTAAAAGTGAGCCGTATTTTGCTAGAGGGGAGTTACAGGTCGGGGGATGCCATCCTGGCCAGTCTGGATGCGGAAAAGGCTTTTGATAAAGTGATTTGGGATTATCTGTTTTGGATACTACAGCGATTTGGTATTCAGGGGACATTTCTAGACTGGATTTGGGCACTCTATAGTAACCCTCAGCTCAGATTATTATCAATGATATTCTGACTGAGAAGTTTTCGCTGCATGGGGGATCCAGGCAGGGATGCCCACTATCCCCCCTTTTATTTATACTGACTCTGAAACCTCTTGTGGCGCGAATTTGTCAGGACCCTGCCTTGAAAGGGGTGTCCATGAGGGCTAGGGAGTATCGAATCAATCTGTTTGCGGATGATATGCTCCTAGTGGTAGACAACGCGTCCTCCGGCTTGCCGCAGGTTATGGCCATCATACGGGAGTTTGGTGCATTCTCCGGCCTTAGTATAAATTTTGGGAAATCGGAGGCATTGCCCATCAGTCGCCCTTGTGTAAGCGTTTCTTTGCCCAGCTTCCCTCTGTCATGGGCTGGGGTGGGCCTCAAATGTCTTTTGGTATACTTGGGGGCAGATCAGGCGTGGGTCTACAAGAAAAAAATGTCTTGGAAAAGCTAGATGTAATAAAACAATTGTGTCACAGCTGGAAGGACCTCCCTGTAAATTTTTTGAGTCGTGTTGCATTAGTCAAAATGGTCCTCCTGCCTAAAATATTGTACCCTTTACAGATGCTTCCACTCTGGGTACATGGGTCACAGGACCGTCTATTCCGAAGCATCATTGGTACTTTTATTTGGCATGCCAAGAGACCTAGGAAATCTTTTATTAAGTTAACTTTTGGCAGGGCTCGGGGGGGGGGGGGGGTTCGGCTGCCTGACTTGAGGATGTATAATGTTTCGGCGCTTCTTTGTTGTGTGAATGAGATCCAATTGAGAGTCCGCTTCTTTGCCCCAGCTGACTTTTGGGATAGCTGGAGTGCCCCTTATAACCCTTTTGTAGTGCTACGTAGGTCCTGATCAGCCATGGGGTTTGGCAGTTTTACAAGGAAACCCTTATCTGGGTGCTCTGAGGCGAGCATGGGAATGATGGCGGGCTCACATTGGAACAGAGGGAGGATCAGTGGCGTTCCTAGGGGGGCTGGCACCCGGGGCGGATCGCCGATTCGCCCCGCCCCCCCCCCCCCCGATGCAGTGCGGACTCCCCCCGGCGAAAGGACACCCCCGCGAAGGAACCCCTCCCCCCCCGCCGGGTGCATGCCGCCGGGGGGGGGGGGTGCCGCGCGCGCCTGTCCTCTGTTGTTCCATGCTTCTTCTCTGCCCCGGAACAGGAAGTAACCTGTTCCGGGGCAGAGAAGAAGCATGGAACAACGGAGGGCAGGCGCGCGCGGCCCCCCCCCCCCCCCCCGGCGGCGTGCACCCGGGGCGGACCGCCCCCACCGCCCCCCCCCTAGGAACACCACTGGGGAGGATCTAACCCTTTTTTAACCTTGGTGGGAAACCCCAACTTTCTTGCGGGTTATGGTTCCCCAGTATTCCAGAGATGAGCTAAGAGTGGGTGTCAATACTTGGGGCATCTGAGGCAACTGGGGGGCAAAGACTTTCCATCCTTTGATCAAATCCGGCATGCATGGAATGTCCCAAACTCTCACTTTTTTTGCGTACCTCCAGGTGCGGGATTATGTTCTGACCCTTGAGCTTCGTTACGGGAAGCCCATGGCTTTCCAGCAAGCAGACATGTTTTTTCTAAATTTGCCACCCAAGTTAAATAGACTTTCCCAGTGGTACCAGTTTATTCGGGCCCATTACTTGAAGGAATTAGCTGGGGAATGGAGCCGGGATGTGGTGGAATGTGTTTCAGAGGCACAGCTGGGGGCTGCATTTGAAAGTGTTAACACAGTAACATCTAATGCAGCATTGCAGGACATCCAGTTTAGGGTCCTTCACAGAGTACATATCACCAAGCAGAGAGAGAAGGCTATGGGGCTGTGGGAGAATGATCTGTGTGTTAAATGCAAGGCGAGTGCTGGCACCATCCTACATTCCTTTATGGAGTGTCTGGCGTTGTCTTCATTTTGGACCAGAGCACTGGGAGTCATTGAGGACACTTTCCAGCTTATAATTGAAAAAGAAAAACGCCTATATTGCGACCCAAATCGGGAGATAGACGTTTATCTCACAAAAACGAATAAAGCGGTATAATCAAAAGCCGAATTTGGACGTTTTCAACTGCACTCCGTCGCGGATGCGGACAAAGTTGATGGGGGCGTGTCAAAGGCGTGGTGAAGGCGGAACTGGGGCGTGGTTATCGGCCGATCAGAGATAGGCGCCTTTCGCCGATAATGGAAAAAAAATATGCGTTTTTAGCGAGAATTTAGGGCACTTTTCCTGGACCCTGTTTTTCCACGAATAGGGCCCCAAAAAGTGCCCTAAATGACCAGATGACCACTGGAGGGAGTCGGGGATGACCTCCCCTGACTCCCCCAGTGCTCACAAACCCCCTCCCACCACAAAAATATGCCGTTTCACAACTTTTTATGTTCACCCTCAAATGTCATACCCACCTCCCTGGCAGCAGTATGCAGGTCACTGGAGCAGTTATTAGGGGGTGCAGTGGACGTCAGACAGGTAGACCCAGGCCCATCCCCCCCACCTGTTACACTTGTGCTGGTAAATGGGAGCCCTCCACACCGCCCCCCAAACCCACTGTACCCACATGTAGGTGCCCCCCTTCACCCCTTAGGGCTATAGTAATGGTGTAGACTTGTGGGCGGTGTGTTTTGAGGGGGATTTGGGGGGCTCAACACCCAAGGGAAGGGTGCTATGCACCTGGGAGCTCTTTTACCTTTTTTTTTTTGTTTTGTAAAAGTGCCCCCTAGGGTGCCCGGTTGGTGTCCTGGCATGTGCACTACGACTCCTGGCCCCTCCCACGAACAAATGCCTTGGATTTATTCGTTTTTGAGCTGGGCGCTTTCATTTTCCATTATCACTGAAAAACAAAAACGCCCAGCTCACAAATTGTCGAATAAAACATGGACGTCTATTTTTTTTCGAAAATACGGTTCGGTCCGCCCCTTCACAGACCCGTTCTCGGAGATAAACGCCCATGGAGATAGACGTTTTCGTTCAATTATGCCCCTCTTTGTGTTGCACATTTGATTGGTCTTACTTGGTAGTGTTGATGGGTAGTGTGGCTCAATTATTACAGAAAGGTCTCGGAGAGGCACAGTGCAAATTTGTGTTATTAGCGACCCTCCTTATCCAAAAATTCATCCTACAGTCCTGGGTTGATCCGGACCCTCCATCAATCGTTGCCTGGCATGGTTTTATGCGGGAAATGTTGAGGCTATAAACTTTTAACTGGTGGGGGTGGGGGGCTAGCAATTAGGTAAGTTTTGGTCCTGAACTCACTGACCCAGTAAAACTTAGCTGCTTAGTTCTAGGATCAGAATTTTCAGCAGTAATGAGGCCTGATCCCTGTCAGAATGGCAATCTTCACACAGTGCTAATTTGCTTATCATGGCCTTAGTGAAAGCCAAGGTATGTAAATGTTTACCATGGATAGTTCTGAAAGGTTACCTAGAGTACCTTTCAAACCTAACACATTAGTAAATGACCTCTTAAAGTCCATAATACAGATTAAACAAAAATAATTACAACAGAGATGAGCATGAAGTTTAATTATCTTGTATGTGTATTCATAACCCAATATAACCTTGGTTTTTTTTTTTTGTTTGTTTGTTTTTTTGGTTTTGATGTAATTTTCCAATCAAATACTGTAAGTTTTCCCATTAAGTTCTTTGCCAAACCTCATAATATGGGAGGGAGTGTTGTGGTTCCAGTTGGAAAGGATAAATTGGGCTTTGGCCATCTCTGGGAAAGCTGTATCATTTCTTTTATATTATTGCAACTGGCTGCATGCCCATTGTTCCCACATTAACAGTCTCCCTACAGTGCACAAAATCTTTGATATTATTTTCTTTCTTACACTGCATTTCATCAGATGAAAGACATGAAATACATTTCTGGAAAACCCAGCATGCATTTTGCTAATTCCATATTTCAGAGCTCTGATGTTTGAAAAGTGAAAAGTTGCTTCTGCTGGCCAAAGTTGTATTTAGCAAATCCACTTTGCCAGCTGTTCTCGTTGACTGCATGAAACATAATATTTTCATATCCTTGATTCATCTGTTTGAAAGTACAGTTTTGCTAGTCTCATCACTTAGAACATATACTGGCGCTTAGTGTTTTTTCTCTCTCTCTCTCTCACACACACACATACACACTTCATGAACTAAAATTATGTTGATGAAGTGATTTGTGTCACGGTTCTAAACCAACAGTGGCTTCTTTCGGAGGTTCTCATGAGGGAAGCAGGGTAAAGAATTTAGGGGCCCTTTTACTAAGTTAAGTTAGGCACGAGTATGTGCCTAGCACACAAGAATGGCCTAATGACTCGGGACATGCTAAAGCGTTCCACATTAGTTTTGCCAGGTGCATGCACTCTGCATGCAATAATTATATAATTATTGCATGCAGAGACATTTTCTTAATTTTTTTGAGGAGGTGTGTCTAGGGCAGAGTGTTAGCATTCTTGCACTGACCAATTAACATATCTACATTACTGTGCGCTAACTGTTTAGCGCACAGTTAACATGGAAGCCCATACTGCCTCTAAAGTAGGTGCCAGAAAGTGTTCCTGTGGTAATTTTTGTAAATGGCCACACGCTAATGCCAACATTAGTGCACGGTCTTATACTGAAAAAATAGAAAATAGCTCTTTTCACGACCACAGAAAAAACGGCCTAAGTGTGTGGGAAAGACCCATGTAAGGGTGCACCTTTTCTTACTACAGTTTAGTAAAGGATGCTTTAATATCTTTAAAGTAAAATATTTAGGGGTCCTTTTACTAAGCCGTAATAAAAATGGCCTGCGGTCGTGTGGGCATGTGTTTTGGGTGCAAGCTGGGCCATTTATTTTTACCACAGCTGGAAAAAAGGCTTTTTTTAATGGGCTGGGAAATGGGCATGCACTGAAATTAAAACTAGAGTGTGCCTATTTATGGCCTGAGCCCTTACCGCCACCTATAGATATAGCAGTACGGGCTCATGTGCTACCTGCACGGTAAGCATGATGCTCCACAAATTACTCTGAGTCTGAAAGATTTGCCATTCTATTCTATTATTTAAGCCCTTAGGGATTAAAGACTGTATTTGTAAAGACATCATTGTTCATGTTGTAGCAACCGATGATCTCTGTCACCACCCCAAATTGAGTGTTTTACTTGATCTGTAACTACACATTTATAGTCAACAAATTAATGCCGATTTTCCATACTGTGTAGAACTATTGGGGCTTCTGTTTTTTGATATTTCAGATTCTGCTTGTGTTCACTTAGACGTTGCTTGAGGGGTCTAGTAGTCTTGCCCACATATATCTTGGGGCAAGGACATTTAAATATGTACACCACATGCATACTATCACAATTTGTGGTACTTTTGATGTTATAATATTTGTAATCAGTTGGATTAATAAATTCCTTGGTTACCCACATACTTGCAAAGAATTTACAAGATCCACAAACGCTATGTCCTTTACCTTCTTCATCTACATGGTTCTTCCTAATACATGTTTGTAAGATCTCCCTGATGTTTCTTCTCCGTGAGTATGCTAGTCTTAAGTGATGGTTTTTAAAAACTGGATGGGTCTGTATGATTCTCCAAAGCTGCTTAATGATTTTCACCACTTGAGAAGTTCTTTGGGTGTATTTTAATAAACACGTTTGGATTTCTGTATCCTCTATTGCTTTTTTTTCTTGATTAAGCAAATGCTCCCTATGATTATATTTTGCTCTGGTGTATGCTTGTTTCAAAATTCTGTCTGGATAACCCCTAGTCTTTAAGTTTTGAAATAAAAGTTTTTGAATGCTGATTAAAACTGTCCCTAAAACTGAGATGTTTTGGTCTAGACCTGTTTTCAGAATGAATAATGTACAAAAAGGTGCTCTAAATGACCAGATGATCAATATTCCCCCCCCCCCTCCCGTGGTCATTGTCTTCCTCCCATCCCCCCCAAAATGTAAATAAAAATATGACTTACCAGACTCTATGGCAGCCTCAGATGTTAAAGGCAGGTCACTGCAGAACACAGTGGGAGACCCAGGTCCCTATTTCCCTCTAGCAGTCACACTTGTGGTGGAAACTGTGACCTCTCCCAAAGTCACCCAAACCCTACTATACCCACATATAGTGTAGAAGTGGCCTAACAGTTAGTGCAGCAGGCTTTGATCCTGGCAACCTGGATTCGATTCCCACTGCATCTCCTGGTGACATTGGGCAAGTCACATAACCCTCTGTTGCCCCAGGTACCAAAACTTAGATTGTGAGCCCTCTAGGGATAGAGAAAGTACCTGCATATAATGTGTACAGCTAGTAGTGCTATAGAAATGATTACTAGTAGTAGGATATAGGTGCCCCCTTCACCCATAAGGGCTATTATAGTGAAGAACAGTGAGTTTTGGAGGGCTCAAGGGGAAAGGGAAATGGGACTTGATATACCACCTTTCTGAGGTTTTTGCAACTACATTCAAAGTGGTTTACATATATTTAGGTACTTATTTTGTACCAGGAACAATGGAGGGTTAAGTGACTTGCCCAAAGTCACAAGGAGCTACAGTGGGAATCAAACTCAGTTCCTCAGGATCAAAGTCCACTGCACTAACCACTAGGCTACTCCTCCTGCCTAGGGACAAGATAATGAAGCAAAGGTGAGGTGTGTACCTGGAAGCATGTTTATGAAGTGCATAGAAGTGACCTCTAGGGTGTCCCATTGCTCTTTTGGGATGTCTGGGGGACCAGTCTACTAAAAATGCTGGCTCCTCCAACATCCCAATGGTATGAATCTCTATATTTTGCACTTATTCTTTTTTTTTTTTTTTTTTTTTTTTTCAAATATGGACAAAAAAACAAAATGTCCAAATCACAAAACCTTGTTTGAAACAATATTTTAAAAAAATAGAGAGACGTTTTTCTTTTTTGAAAATGACCTTTTTTTTCTGATTTTTGGGCAAAACGTCCAAAATTGGACTTAGACGTCATATTGAAAATGCCCCAGAAAGTTTGTATCTTTCTCCCATATAGAGACTCATATTCAACCCTGGACAATTTCATCTTGTGGTTTAATTCACTGGATCCTCACTCATGTTTCACCATGTTTGTTAACGTGTTTCAGGAATCACTCTAATTCTTTGAATCGGCAAACATATGGGAGGCTGCATGAACACTGTATATAGGAAATCAACTGATCAAATTAGCCTCCAGCATTTTGAATTGCTTTAAGGAGAGCTTCCCAGTGTTTCTAGTTCGTCAGTCAGGACAAGTATGCAACCATAAGAAAAAGTTTCTTCTGTAAGTTCAAGACATGACCACTCACTTTGTTGCTTGAGGATATTCCCAACTATGTATACAATGGGCTTTGAAAGAAGCACTGCATTGCCACTGAGAATGTATATTTTTATCCCTGTTGCACCCTGGAAGAATGTAAAATTATGCCTGCTCTTGTTTTTTTCCTTGTAGCCTATATATAAATAGAGGATGCACCATAGAAGGTCCAACCAAAGTTCCAGTATCCTGTCTTCGACTGTGGCCAATCCAAGCAACAAGTACCCAAAAGAATCCCAAGGAAAAGATTCATTCCTAATTGTTCATATACAGAAATAAACAGTGAGCTTCCCAGACCCACATGGTTAGTGATGGTTTATAGACTTTTTCTCCAGGAACTTGTCTAAATACCTTTTAAACCCAGCTATGCTATCTTCTGGCAACAAATTCCACAGATTAATTGTATGTTGTGTGAAAAGATGCTTTCTCCTAATTTTATTTTTGGTAATGTGCTATCAGCTTTATAGAGTGTGCCCTCATCTTAGTACTATTTGGAAAGGTAAACAGTTATTCCCTGTTTACTCATGCTACCATACATATGACGTTATAGGCCTCTATTATTTAATTTAAAGCATTTGTTCTCCATGACAATGGTCAAGATCATTCTATGTTTCTTCCATAATTGAATAAACAATACGGCACATATTGACAGGCGTAAAGTTAAAAATACTGGATAAGTGTCCTTTATTGGACTGCATCTCTGATTCACTTAAATTATGTTAGTCCTACTGTTCAGTTGAACATATTTTAAATAGAGCCTTCAATTGTTTTCTAAATCTGCCCTCCATCTGTAAATAGTCTGGTAAGGAAATCCATAATCAATGACCTGTGATAGAAAAAGCTGTAGAAACATGACGGCGATCCAACATGCTTATCCCATGCCTTTTTAAATTCTGGAACAGTCCTCGACTCCACCACCTCCACTGGGAGGCCATTCCACGCCTCCACCACCCTTTCTGTGAAATAATACTTCCTCAGGTTACTCCTAAGCCTGTTCCCTCTTAACTTTGTCGTATGCCCGCTCATTCCAGAGCTCTCCTTCATTTGAAAAAGGCTCTCTTCCTGTACATAAATGCCCTTGAGATATTTAAACTTTTCTATCATGTCTCCTCTCTCCCTTCTCTCTTCCAGCGTATACATGTTGAGGTTCATAAGCCTGTCCCTATAATTTTTGCATTCAAGAATGCTTACTAATTTCATAGCCACCCTCTGGACCGACTCCATCCTGTTTATATCTTTCCGTAGGTGCGGTCTCCAGAACTGCACATAGTACTCCAAATGAGGCTTCACCAGAGACTTATACAATGGCACTATCACCTCCTTTTTCCTGCTGGTCATGCCTCTCTTTATGCACCCAAGCATCCTTCTGGATTTGGCCATCGCTTTTTCTACCTGTTTGAAAGCTTTAAGGTCATCAGACACAATCACCCCCAAGTCCCACTCTTCCTTCGCACACTGAAGCACTACACCCCCTATACTGTACTGTTCTCTCAGAGTTTTGCGACCCAAGTGCATGACCCTGCATTTTTTGGGATTAAACCTTAGTTACCAAATATCGGTCCATTCCTCCAGCTTCGCTAGGTCCTCCTCATGTCATTCACACCCTCCAGCGTGTCCACCCTGTTGCAGAGTTTAGTATCATCCACAAAGAGACAAACCTTACCAGACAGCCCTTCCGCAATATCGCTCACAAAGATGTTAAAAAGAGCCGGCCCTAGGACCGATCCCTGTGGTACTCCACTGACAACCTCCTTTTCTTCAGAGCAAGCTCCATTTACCACCACCCTCTGTCTCCTATCATTCAACCAATTTTTTACTCAATCAGTTACTCTAGGTCCCACACCGAGGGCACTCAATTTATTTATCAGTCGCCTGTGCGGAACCGTGTCAAAGGCTTTGCTGAAATCCAAGTATACCACATCAAGCGCCCCTCCCATATCCAACTGTTTGATCACCCAGTCAAAGAAGACAGTCAGATTCGTCTGACACGACCTACCACTAGTGAAGCCATGCTGCCTCAGGTCTCGCATTCCATGTAGTTCAAGAAATGTCACAATCCTCCTTTTTAGAAGCGTTTCCATTAGCTTACTCATCACTGAGGTCAGACTGACAGGTCTGTAATTCCCAACCTCTTCCTTACTTCCACTCTTGTGCAAAGGAACCACATCCGCCCTTCTCCAGTCCACCGGGACCACTCCAGTTTTTAAGGAAGCATTAAAGAGGTCCGTCAGCGGAGCCGACAGAACTTCTCCGAGTTCCTTAAGCACCCTCAGGTGTATCCCATCAGGCCCCATCGCTCTGTCTACTTTTAGTTTGGCAAGCTCCTCATGAACACAGTCCTCCATAAACGGGTCTTGGTCTACCATACATCCATCCCCTTTAGCCTTTGATTTCTGCAGCCCTACCCCCGGTCTTTTATTTGTGAACACAGAGCTAAAATAATCATTAAGCAGTTCATCTTTATCCTTATCATCTTCCACATATTTCTCTCCCTCAGCTTTGAGCCTCACAGTGCTATTATGGCACTTCCTCTTGTCACTTACATATCTAATTGGCAAACCTCAAAGATAGAATGGCAAAGAGATTCAAAGATTGGTGTCAGTAGATCTCAAAGTATGATCAGATGAATAGGGAGCCAACAAATCCCTAAGATAAGTAAGAGTATGGTTCTTCATGGTCTTATTTATCAGCAAACAAATTGAAGTCTGTCCCTTTGCAATATTGGAAGCCAGTGCATGGTCTCCAACTGGTGCTATAGGATCACAAATGCAGCAGCCAGATATTAACCAAGCTGCGGCATTCTGACCTATTTGCAGAGCACACATTTGAGCAGCTGGCAATCCTAAATAAGTGGTGCTGCAGTAATCCAAACTACAGAGTACTAAAGACTATAAAATTGATCAAAAATCAGTGGGTGACAGAATATGTTTTAACTGTCTCATCAAGCACATTTTATATTAAAAAAAACCCAGAAACCACAGTTATCCTAATATGCTCCATAAATGACAAATGTTCATCTACGTATATGTCTAGGTTTGGAACAACAGATGAAACAGGCAACTCAATTCCAGCAATCCAAAGTGACGACAATAGCTCTGGGAGTGAAGGTTTCCTAACCACAATACCTCAGTCTTTCATGTCTAATGCTAACTTATTTAGAGCCATCCAATAGTCCACTTCAACCAAACATTGCCCCAAGTTAACTGAAGGATCATGATACCTTTTTGCTGGTATTAGCATCTGTATGTGATCTGCATGCATCCTAAGTTAACAGTTCTTGGAACATAAAGAGGAAACCAGCAGAAAGATAAATTTTGAACAACACAGAGGATAAGGAACCCCAGATGGTAAAGATTTCCATGATGAATCATGACCATACCAGATGACCTTGAGTGTGATCAGCCACTAAAGAACTGAAGCAATCTAACATTCACTCTCCCAATCCCAATACTGCAATCAAGACAGCAAAATTTGAGTGATCTACCACGTAAAATTCAACAGACACATCAAATAGAGCAGCAGCATTTGTCTACGTGACAGGGAAGCGTAACTAACAGTGAGGCAAGTAATGTCTCAATGCTATGACCTTTTCTAAACCCACACTAAAACTCATCAACAAAAGCATGTTCACATAAATAGTCATCTGTTTGCCACAATACACATTTCTTGACTACCTTGGCTAAAATTGGCAGATTAGAGACTCGGTGATTATTTGCTCGGTAGTTTTAATAACCGCTTTTACTTCAATTTAACTATGTTAACAGTGTGTTAGCCTTCTGATATACTCTTTAGTATATCAGGCCCTATACTCTGGAATGTCCTCGCTCCTGTTTTGCGTCTTGAACAATCCTTCATAAAGTTTAAATGCAGCCTGAAAACTTTTTTATTTAATGATGCTTACAACACTTGGTCCTGTCGACTTCATTCCAGCCAGTTAGTCAGCTCAAGATATTATCGCTCTGGACTTCTCTTTAACTCATTCTCTTTCCTGTAAAATGTGTATTTCCTTTCATACAATATTTATATTTTTGAAAACCACTCTGAGTAGTGCTCTAAGGGCAGTATATCAAATATTATTAAACTTGAAACTTACATTTAATGGGCTAGATCTATATATGGCGCCTGAAAATGCGCAAGTAATAAATTTCTGCCTAAGCATATTCTATAAGCGGCACTTAAATGTAGGCATGGTATATAGAATACACATAGTTGACATCCCAGCACCTAGAACTATGAGCATCTATTTACACCAAGGGAAATCTGGCATATATACCGGCACATAGATTTAAGCGTAGAGAAGCATATTCTATAACTGTGCAAACAAATTTTGGAATGCCCAGGAAATGCCCATTTCCCTGCCTATAACCATGCCCCCTTTTGACTCCACACATTAGAATTTAGGCACTCTTTGTTACAGAATACACTTAGAGGGTCTTTTACTAAGGCACGCTCATGTTTTTGGCACTTGCTAAAATTGTGGACGTGCTAAACATTAGAGACACCAATGCATTCCTATGGGTGTTTCAAACATTTAGCATGCCCACAATTTTAGTGCATGCTAAAAACATGAGCGCATCTTAGTAAAAGACGCCCTTAGTAAGTTATGTGCGTAAATTCTAATTATTGCCAATTAGTGCTCATTATTGCTTGTTAAGTGCTGTTAAAAATGCTGATTGGCTTGTTAAGCCAATTAAGTTATGCACACTGTTATAGAACATGCTTGGATTTTGGCATGGAACGCTAGGCGCGATCTATGGAATCCACCACTTTGTGTGCTATACATTTAGGCTGGGCTTCTAAAATGACATTCAAATAGTGTCCTGGCACATGAAAACTTTTAACTTTTTCAGTCTCTCTTTTTAGCTTCTAACTACTTTCCTCATTTTATCATCGTTCCTTTCTTAAGTTAAATGCAATTGCAGTGACTTTATCAAATGTGATTGTTTTAGACTCTTGGTATACTGCCTTTCATTGGTATAACCAAAGTAGTTTACATATTACATACAGGTATTCCCTCTGTTCCTAAGGGACTCACAATCTAAATTTTTGTACCTGGGGCAATGGAGGGCTAAGTGACTTGCCCAGAGTCACAAGGAGCTGCAGTGTGAATCAAACCCAGTTCTTGGCCCACTGCACTAACCATTAGGCTACTCCTCCACTCTGATTGCATAATAATTGTTATTGCCTAGCAGCCCTACCACTTTTAATCCTTGCATCAAGTTCTAAGTTGCACTAAAAAGACTACACCTAGCTCCACCTTTCACTGGTTCTAGAACCAGATGCTCCATTAAACATTCATTTATAGCATTTACAGACTTAGGAATTTATTTTCAAAAGAGAAAAACATCTCAAAAATGGCATAAAGTGGCAAATGGTAATTTTCAAAACTCGAATTAGAGTTGTTTTTCTCTGTAGTGATTGCAAATCACAAGGGGGCATGTTGGGAGTAGGATTTTGGCATTCCCAAAACTTGAACATTTTTCTATAAAAACATCCAGGGCTAAAAGTAAGACATTTTGATCTAGACCTGTTTCAATCACTTCTAAGTTACAAAATGTTGCCCTAAATGACCAGATAACCACTGGAGGGATTAAGGCATAACCCCCTTACTCCCCCAGTGGTCACTGACCCCCCCCCCTCCCACCCCCTAAAGATGTGAAAGAAACAGTACATACCAGCCTCTATGACAACTTCAGATGTTAAGGCCAGGCCTATTAGAGCAGCAAACAGGTCCCTGGAGTAGTCTAGTGGTCATTGAAGTGCAATATGGAGAAGGGGACTCAGGCCCATAATCCACTCTAACTGTTACACTTGTGGTTGAAACTGTGAGCCCTCCAACCCCCACCAAAAACCTACTGTACCCACATATAGATGACACCTGCAGCCACAAAGGCTATTGTAGTGGTGTACAGTTGGGTACAGTAGGTTTTTGGTGGGATTTGGAGGGCTCACCATACAATATAAGGTGAAATGTGTACCTGGAACCTTTTACATGAAGTCCACTACAGTGCTCCCTAGGGTGCCCCAATACTCTGCTGAGATGTTGGTGTGGCCAGTCTACTAAGAATGCTTGCTCTTCCTACATACCAATGGCTTGTTTTTCTGCATTTTTCCCTAGGACTATTTTTAATGGTCCTAAAAGATAGATGCACTGAACACATAAATATCTAGCAAATGACCATTTTCAAAGCAAAATTGGACATTTTTCTGGTCTGAAAATGGCTATGTTTGCTACTGGAGTTTTGGAGGTTTTTTCCTAAAACATCGAAAATTGGATTTAGACGTCATATTGAAGATGCCCCTTCACATCTCCCAAGTGTGTCCCAATGAGATATTTACCCAATAAAGCACATGGTAATTGAAACTTGCCATTATAATTATAACTTTCCTAATTTCTGTTAATTTTTCATTATCTGTTTTTTCATCCTGGCCAGGAGGACAATAATATATCTCCACTGCTATAGTGTTTCCCATTACCCATGGAGAGTGTTGAACTGGTTTAGAGGTTTTTAATGGAATTTTATCGGATACTTGGAGTAACCCCTGCAGTGTTCCCCAGGGAACCTCCCTTATTGCCCACTATGTTTAACATCCTTCTACAATCCCAGGGTCTACAACTATCAAGCGTAGGTTTCGCTGTCCATAGTTATGCCAATCTTTTTTAATATTTATTTATAATAATTTTCATATGTTATTACAAGTCAAACACTTGTTTACAGAAACACAGTATGGAATATTATTATTAATGAAGAATTTTACAAAGAAAAAACCAAGGAAATTAAAACATTTACTTTCTTAGACCACTTTTTTTTGGGGGGGATGGTATAGAATAAAGGAGTAAAATAGGAAAAAAACAACGAATTAAATCAAGGCAGTGAATAGAGACTCTACTTTTACATTCTCTAATATTACTTTTAATTGTTCTGGCACATAAAATATATACTTTGGGTCTCCAAGTCTTATCATGCATTTACACGGGTAAGCTAGCAAAAACATGGCTCCAAGATCAAGCACTTGTTTCATTTTTAAGAAGATCTTTCTCCTCTCTTGAGTAACTCTAGTAACATCTGGATAAATCCAGATTTTTCCACCTCCAAACAGGTCTTTAGAGTGTTTAAAATATAGTCTCAGAATATTATTGAGGTCCTGTTCGAATACAAAATAGACCAATAATGTGGCTCTTTCAGATGTATTATCAATCGATTGTTCAAGAATTTCTGAAATATTGTTTAAATCCAAATTGTCAATTTCAGGGCTACGTTCTCCATTGTTTTTCCCAGGCCTTTTAGGAAGATAATAAATCTTATTTATAGGAGGAATAGCATTTAAAGGAATTTTTAAATTTTCAGACAAAAATCTTTTAAATAGGTCTAGAGGTAGTATTCCTGGTACTTTTGGAAAATGCAATATACGAAGATTTAGAGGGGCATAATCGAACGTCGCCGGCGAAATAGATCGCCGGTGATGTATTTTGGTGGTTGCGCAACAGCTGGCCGGAACCATATTATCGAAAAAGATGGCCGGCCATCTTTTTTTTTCGATAATACGGTTTAGCCTGACCAAATGCCAGAGTTCGCCGGGTTTGAGATCGCTGGTTTTGTTTTTCAGCAATAATGGGGAAAAAATGCTGGCCATCTCAAACCCGGCGAAATCCAAGGCACTTGGTCATGGGAGGAGCCAGCATTTGTAGTGCACTGGTCCCCCTCACATGCCAGGACACCAACCGGGCACCCTAGGGGGCATTTCTAAAAAAATTTTAAAAATACCAAAAAAGCTCCCAGGTGCATAGCTCCCTTACCTTGGGTGCTGAGCCCCCCGAATCCCCCCCCAAACCCACTCCCCACAACTCTACACCATAGCCCTTATGGGTGAAGAGGGGCACCTACATGTGGGTAGAATGGGTTTGGGGGAGTTGGAGGGCTTAACATTTACCACCACAAGTGTAACAGGTAGGGGGGGGATGGACCTGGGTCTGCCTGCCTGAAGTGCACTGCTCCCATTAAAAACTGCTCCAGGGACCTGCATACTGCTGTCAGGGAGCTGAATATGACATTTGAGGCTGGCATACAGGCTGGTAAAAAAAGGTTTTGATTTGTATTTTTTTAGTGTGGGAGGGGGTTGGTGACCACTGGGGGAGTACGGGGAGGTCATCCCCCATTTCCTCCGGTGGTTATCTGGTCAGTTGGGGCATCTTTTTAAGACTTAGTCGTGAAAATAAAAGGACCAAGTAAACCCGGCAAAATACTGCTTAACGTCGCTTTTTTTTTTTCCATTGTCCGCGAAAGCCGGCCATCTGGTAGCCTCGCCCCTGCCCGCCCATGTCCCGCCTTCACTATGCCACTGACATGCCCCCTTGAACTTTCGCTGGCGAGGCGACGGGAAAGCGGCGATGCTGTCAAAAAAGCCACTTTCGATTATACTGATTTTGCCGCTTTTGAGAGATCGCCAGCCATCTCCTGATTTATGTTGGGAAATGGCCGGCAATCACTTTCGAAAATAAGCCTGTTAGTCTCCTATTGTGGTTTCAGGGACTGTCCTTCCCCATGTTTAAACTTGTACAGCGCTGCATAACCCTGGCAGCGCTATAGAAATGCTAAGTAGTAGTAGTAGTAGTAGTTTTCAATCTGTTCAATTCTCCTTTGAATAGCCATTTTGTCCTTTGCCACAACAGAATTATATTCTTGTATTTGCTTAATATCTTTTTGCATCAAATTGACACGAGATGTTAGATCTTCTTTCACAACTTCTACTGTTTTAGCCATTTCTTCAAACTTAAGAGATAATACTGAAATCTCACCTGAAGACCTTTGTAGGGTATTGTCCATCACATTCAGTTTTATCCAGATTTTTTTAAAGACTTATCTCCATGGCTGGTCCGGAAGCTCCGACTGAATCTCAGGCCTCATCTTCCAAGCACTTCTGTTGCGATGCAGGGCCAATGCCAGGCAACTGTCCTTCTACACTTAAGGTAGTTTGGAAGCTGTCTCCTAGCATCTCTGCTAACGCTGGACATGGCGGAATGTTAGAATCTGAGGGCGGAGACAGAGATGTTTCCTGACCCAGCACAGCTTCTGCTCCTTCGGTTAACTGCGCAATGGGTCTTGCCACCCTCAGTTCACTTATAGAGGCTCCGGCGAGGTAGAGATTGAGGCTTTGTTGGACTGGTGAGGAGGTCGAGGTAGGCGGGGGAACAAACCTCAGTGTTCCTTTTCTTTTAGTATGAGGCATTGCAGTTAGAAGAAAGAGTTAGAAGCCTAGCAAAAGCACAACGCTCTCTCAACAAATGCCTTCATGTTGCCATCTTAACCTATGCCAATGTTATTTATATTATAATTCCAGTTCTCTCTTCTCTGTCACAAGTCACTAATTTGGTCCATATGTGTCTCACCTTGATTAGTTGTTGGATGCTATGATATTATTTAATGCTCAATAGTGATAAAACTAAGTGCCCTGTTTAGTAAGCCGTGCTATAGGCGTGCGCTAATGTTAGAGACACCCATAGGAATACACAGGTGTCTCTAACGTTAGTGTATGTTACTTTTTAGCTTGTGCTAGAAACGCTAGCGCACCTTAGTAAACAGGGCCCTAGATTCCTACTGTTTGATAACAACCCTGATCCAATAGTAGATTATATATTGGTGGATCAAGTTAAATATAAACTTTCCCCCGTAGTGAAGATCTTGGGTGTTCACATCGATCAAACTTTATCATTTGAAAATCACCTAGGCTTTCTGACTAAAAGTTCGCTTTTACTTCTATGAAATTTAAGAACGATTCATCCATTTTTTGAATTGGAGCAATTTAGATTCTTAGTACAGTCACTGCTGTTATCAAAGTTAGATTACTGTAGTCATATATTTGGATGCCCCCCCCCCAAAAAAAAAAACAATCATTCATAAGTTCCAAACTATATGAAATACTACAGTTAAATTGATTTTTTTTCACTGTCTCCTCTTGTTTTATTGAATTACATTGGTTGCCTGGGGAGGACAGGATTAAGTCCAAGTTTTCTTACTTGATTTATAAGATCTTAATTGGGGAGTGCCTGCTATATATGATATCTCACTTTGAATTTCAGCCCAATAACAGAGCTAGAAGATCTTGCTATAATTCTTTTTTTGTCTCGCCCTCTATTAAGGGTATAAAAAGATTCATAATCTTTAACACACTTTTGGCAGTGCAAGCGCCAAAATTATGGAAGGATTTGTTCCCTTGTGTTAATTTTTTCTTGGATATCTTTTTAAGAAAAAATTAAAAACCACTCTTTTTAGTAGATTTGTTTCTTACTAAGCTTCCCAAGAATATGTCTTGTTTTTCTTTGATGTAAACCGCTCAGATGCAGTATAAAAGTGTAGGGTGTAATGTAATGTAATGTTTCTGTCCCTAAGTATTCCAAAACACATTTGTTTCCTGCTCTGACATCCTTAACATGTAGCACCACCCTCCATCAATTTAATTTGCACTATCATTTTTATATAGTTTGTATCCTTATATAGGAACATCCTATTGGTTATCTTCCTTCCTCCAGGTCACTGAAATGACATTTTGTCTTTCCTCCAGGTCACTAAAATGCCATTATGTATTTGTTTTCATTAGTACCATACATTTTAACTATGCAGTCTTATTTTTTGACTTCTGGTATTTTCCCACAGAAAATTTAAAGTGCTTAGCAGTCTGGGTAAACTGGAATCATTGTATCTGTCAGCTATTTATTAAAATATACCTTGACTACTTCAGCCTTTATGAAAACCTCTTTAGTGGGATATTGTAATTTCCCATTCTGCTAGTATCTTTTGAAGAGACCTTAGTCCAAACCACTTTCCCATGAACTAATTTAAAAGGTGTTCTTTCTTTAAAAAAGAAATGTTAAAATGCCAGTAGCTTGGTTCCACCCTAGTTGTCGTGGAGCCTGTCCTTTCAGAGCATGTTACTCTTTCCCAAAATGTTGCCCATTTTCTAACAAATTTAAGGCCTCTTTTACCAAACCACACCAGAAATTCCTGCGTGGCAATGTCAACGAAGCCCATTTGAAATGAATGGTCTTTGTCGGCATTGTCGCATAGGTAAAAGAAACTCATAAAGCCCTCTTTCTGCACCATTGTCAAATTCACACGTTGAGATTATGGAGCAAAGCCTGCTTTTAGGGTCTTGCATAGTGATTAGAAATCTGCCTTGGAGGTTCTGTATTTCAGTATTCTATCCAAAATTCTAAATTTGGCTTTTAGATCCTTTGCCTTTCTATATTGTTGATATCCACAATCTCTAACATCCGATCAAGATATCAAGTGATCCTGATGCTCACCAATCACCTAGCTATCTACATTCCTAATAACCATTCCATCCTATCCACATGCCTCTGGACTCCATAATATGGAGACACATCCTTGGTATGAGAGGATATTTCATTACCTGGAGAGCAGATCCTAGCTACGGAATTATTTCCTGCCACACCAAGATGATGTTCTGCTTTCAGGTGGCTTTGATCTTCAGTGGCTTCAATGGCAACACAGAGGCTGTCAGACTAGAGGTATTACCACTTTACTATATCCCTGAAGGTCTCCTCTATATATCTCTTTGTTTTCCTCATTTCCTTCAAGTCTGCCACTCTAGCTTCCAGAGATCAAACTTATTCTCTGAGGGCCAGGAGGTCTTTGTGTATACACAACCTCTCACCAGTTAATAATAATAATCATAAATGTGTCATTTCAAAAGACTGGATCGCCCCCAACTCACTGCTGGACTACTGTCTGCATCTTCATTGTTGATGAGTTTGTAAAGTGACTTAAACTTGTTTGGGAATGGGGGATGTTTATTTCAAATTAAAGTTACTTAAAATATTTCTTGTGTTTTTTTCATTTCAGTTTTTCAATTATCTGCAGGGCTACAGTTAGTCCCTTACTAAAGACAGGGTTACTTAGGGGTCTTTTTACAAAGGCGCACTGAAAAGTGGCTTGTTGTAGTGGAGGCGCGAGTTTTGGGTGCGCGCTAATCCATTTTTTAGGGCGCCTATAAAAAAGGCCTCTTTTTTTTTTTGCTGAAAATGGATATGCGGTAAAATCAAAATTGCCACGCGTCCATTTTGGGTCTAAGACTTTACACTAGCCATTGACATAGTGGTAAAAAATCTGGGTGGTAATGACCCTTTCACTTCAAATGCCACTTGGCGCACGTCCGTTACATGCACCAGAAAATAACAATTATTTTTCAGATGCGCGTAGCGGATGTGCGCCAAAATTGAAATTATCACAAGGGCCACACAGTAACTCCAATTTGGCGTGTATTTGGCACACGTAGGCGCCTACACGGCTTAGTAAAAGGGCCCTTTAGTTGTGTATATGCATTCCTAATTGACTTTTATTGTGAACATTTCATCTCCTAACCTCTGTATTGGGATAAAGATTTGTAAATGAAAAAATGTTATTGGGATGGGTGGGAGATGGAAAGAGAAGGTGGGAATCAAACACCATCAATCACTACTTTATAGGAGCACATGAAATCAATTTTTAGGCGTTGACATTGTTTATCATTTACCTATTAGTACATACTTACTGTATTACCTTTTCTGGCATGCAGATCATGGTAATTTGCATAATAAAACCTCAAAATAAAGGAAGATATCTACCCATTTATCCCAGACCAAGAGAGACAGTGAAACAGAGAGAAACTTGCAGATTAGTCCCCAAAAGCCAGATGGAAAAAATGTGTTTTTAAAGCAACTTTAATTTTTTTTAATGAGATAATTCAGCCTGCAGAGAAAGCCGGGTTCTTTCTGGAACCAGAAACAAAAATGCACTCTGTCTGACAGATTCCAGATGAACACGAAGAACAAATCAATGATTATTAAAAGATCTTAGAGGATAAGGAGACAGATAAGGAACAGTCATGGAAGCAAGAAATAGTCCTAGAAGCAAGACAGAAGAGTCTAACAACTATATCCAGAGTTCATGGATTCCCACTGCATTATATTTGCATGTTAACCTAATGCTAGGAACGTAGTGATCCACTCTATCTGCACTGATGGTGGTGCAAACCCCTGAGCACTGGTCATTCTCCCTGTAGGCACTGTGCTGTTTGCCAGCCTGTGTTCAAGGTTATCAGACAACTGTAAACCTCTATTTAGGTGCCCCCAAGACCAGGTGTTAGGAGCCTAATCTATAATGGAACCTAGATACCTCAGGTGCTGTTAAGGTATCAATGCACGTAACATTTAGGCACTTGTACTTACACAGAGTTGATATAAATATGAGTACCTAAATGCACTATGGACACGAGTAACTTACAGTATTCTGTAAGTTGCATGTGTAGGTGGGAATCCACATATGTCCCATTCATTCTTCACCCCTGTGTAAGTCCCCAGTGCTCTAACTGCTAGGCTTCTCCTCCACTCCTAACAAAGAATGAACTCACTGAGATTCCCCTCTGTCTTCCACAGAACCTCAGCCCTTGATCATGGCCTTACCGGTGTCTCTGATGTCTGTTCTGAGCAGAAACCATGCTACTGGCCCCTGCTTGTATGACCTAGGTTCTCAAATGGCCACCATAACCCCTAGTGGTGATCTCATTGTATTTATAGCTAAGGGGCAGGCTGCTAAACAAGGGGAGATTCTTTGTTGCTAGGGGGGTTAAGAGGAGTTAGATGTGTTGCTGGAAGAATTCAGAGTAAGGGGATCAGCAAGTGACTCCTGGGATATGGCTTTCTAGCATAAGGTGAACTAACACGCATCACTGCATGGCTCACATTATTCAAACTAAATTTAAATCCTTAAAAATTAGAAGCTATATGGTTTACTAATAGGCCAGCTCTGCCCTGTCAATCCTCTATGGCAGGGTCTGAGATTCCAATTAAATAAACTCTTTGGGATTTGACGATCCAAGATGGTGGCGGTGTGAGCTGTCTTGCCCGACGCGTCTCTGAAGCAGTTACCTTAGTCGCTGTATCGAGCATTTTGCCGGTCGGAAGGATGGGCAAAAGGAGAGGCAAAGTCCGGGAAGTTCCCTCTACCCCGGTCGGTGTGCCTCCGCTTGTACAGACGACGCTGGAGCAATTCGGATTGGCATCGGGTCCTGGGATGGTTTCTACCCCTTCTGTCGGAGCCGGCGCACTGACGTTGGACAACAGTGTAGACGGGGCTTCCCTAAGCCCTGTCGATCGTATGGCGCCCCCACAACCCGGAAGAGAAAGTCTCTGTGCAAGCCCTGACGCCTCAGCCTGAAGTGGACAGCAGTGCGAGCAGGGAGGGAGCCTGCATACGACGGGGAACATCGCTGATGGCTTGGAAACGCCAGAAATTTCATCTGCTCACATTGTTATTCAAACAGTGAGTATTCTGGAACAAGCTGTCAAGGCCCCTCTACCGTTTTTTTCAGTGGGGAAAATGGTGAAACCAGCCGTAGTGACTTTAGAGTCACTCTGGGACCAAACTTCTACAATTCACTCAACTCTACAAACTTTAATTTGTAAAAATGTGGAAACAATTAAAGTTTTATCTGAGTCTACGTTGAAACAATTGCATATTAATGAATTCCAGGCATCTGAAGTTAAAAGACTGACCGAAAAGACTGAAAAAATGGAACTTGTGGTACAAACTTTAGTTAAGGAAAAGAATTTTACTTGAAGACGTCTGGAATACTTGGAAAATCAATCGAGGAGATTGACTTTGCGTTTCATAAATTTTCCTAGATCGCCTTTGGTTTCCCCAATTCAAATGGCGAAGAAATATTTGGTTGAGATCCTGGGAATGCCGGTGAAGTCGAGCTTTTTACCTTCAACCTGATTTTAAAAACTCAGGGAGCAATGGATCTCACTACATTCCTAGAATCCTCTCTTGAGGTTATAACACAAAGAATTACATTGCTTGTAACTTTTGCATTGGAAATGGATAGGGACGCAGTACTCAGACTTTCCCTAAGACACTTAGATACCATGTTTTTGGGTTCAAAGATTAGAGTTTTCCCTGACTTATCCAGGGAAACACAGAGAAGACGTAAGGCCTTTTTATTGCTACGGCCTAGGGTGGTAGCCATTGGGGCTGATTTTCTTCTGAAATTTCCCTGCATTTGCAGAGTAAAATTTCAACTTAAACAATATCAATTTTTTGACCCGAAACAGTTGGAGGATTTTTTAGTAAGTAGAGAAGAAGTAAATGTACAAGTTTAGTCACTTATGTAACACTGTATGACAGGCTGGAGTAAACCACTTGGGAATGATACAGCTTTTTTGATTTAAATGCTTAATAGTGAGTAGAGAAAGTTTCTTATTTCTTGGATCCGTTTCTTACTGTTGTGGTCGATGATTTAAAAATTAATGGAGTAATTAAGTTTATTTTTGTTTCCTTCTTGATATATTGTGTAATTTGTGTGTTATCAATCATAAACCAATATGTTTGTTAAAAACTAATAAATAAATAAATAAAAATAAACTCTTTGATAACTGGGAGTATGATTTGACCTTAATCTTTGTTTTGCACTGCATATTTCACAAGTAATAAAGACATTCTATTTTACCCTTAGAAAAATTGTTTTTTTTTTGTGCTCCTTTGTAGACCTCAAAGCCTTGAAGACATTGATTCATGCACTAGTAATTAGAAGATTAGACTACTGTAATTTGCTATTGGCAGGCACTACCCAATATAATTCAAAACATATTGAATTTACCCAGAAAATAACAGTAAAACTCGTCTATAATGCGAAAAAAATGCAAATCACATTACTCTTTTCTTGATGGAACAGCACTGGCTTCCCATTGTAGGCAGAATAACTCATTTGGAGAAATTTTAAATTACTTTTGTTGACTTTTCAAACTTATTATTTTGGTCTACCTAGCTATGTAAACTCTATGATGGTCCCATATCAACCACGGTGATTCTTGCATCTTTCACATGCTAACTTGCTTATTGAGTGGAGGAGTAGCCTAATGGTCAGCACAGAGGGACAAAAACCTAGGGAACTGGGTTTAATTCCCATGGTGGCTCCTTGTGACTCAGGGCAAATCACATAACTCTGCATTGCCCCAGGTACAAAAACTTAGACTGTGAGCCCCCTAGGGAGAAAGTACGTACATATAATAAAATATAAACTACTTTGCTTGTACCACAGAAAGGTAGTATATAAACTGCACTACCCTTTACTGCCTTTGTTATCTCTGTTCACACTAATCTTCATTTTAAATGCACTCAGCAGGCTTTCTTCTCTCTATTGGCTCCTGCCCTCTCTCTGCCTACAACTCTGCAGATGGAAAGCTACTATCACAAGTCTACAACAGGAGTCAAAACATGGCTATCTGAGCACTCAATCTCTGATTGTTTAAATTCTACAGGTTGCCATCTCATGCCTCCTGTTTCTCTGATCCCCTACATTGTCTACTGGTTTGCCATGTCAAGCTACTCACCTCTTCTACTTATGTGATTTTCCTGCTTCATCCTTTTGTCTAGCTCAGGCATGTTTTCTATGTGCTGCTTATCACCTCTGGCTTGTAAACCACCATAATGTCTTTTTTTTTTTTTTTTAAACATTTCAAATGGTGGCATACCAAAAAATGGATAAATAACTATAATAAATGTGTTGCCGGGGGGGGGGGGATTGGGGAAATTAGATTTATTGGGAGGTTCAGGGGGGGGGGGGGGGGGATTGAACATAAGAGCATAAGAATAGCCATACTGCTTCAAGCAGTGGCCAATTCAGGTCACAAGTACCTGGCAGAAACCCAAAGAGCAGCAACATTCTGGGTTGGATGTGCCAGTGATGACTAGAAAATTAAACTAACTGGAAAAAATCCCTTATGAACTATATCTACTCTTATTGAAGTGAAATAGGCTACTAAAGCTAAATAGATACTTTTCAAAAATGGTGAGTGGATCCAGGTGAAGAAAATAGAAAAGATCATAAGCATTATCAAGTTTGGTATAAAGCGTTGGTAAACATCCGATGTACCTGAATGTAACTCACCTTGAGCTACTACTGAAAAAGGTGTGAGCAAAATCTAAATAAATAAATAAAATAAAATAAAATAAATAAATAAATAAATAAAGTAGGCTGAAAGATCATTTTAAAAAAGCTTGCAACAGATGAAAAAACTCAAATAAATACTTTAGAAATATGAAGCCTATGGAGAAGTTGGTTAGACCATTAGATGACAAAGAGGTAAAAGGGATTATCAGAGAGGATAAGGCAATAGCAGAAAAACTAAGGGCCCTGTTTACTAAGCCACGCTATAGGAGCACTAACGTTTTTAGTGTGCGCTAATGCTAGAGATAACCATAGGAATATATGGGCATCTCTAGTGTTTAGCACATGCTAAAAACGCTAGTGCACCTTAGTAAACAAGGTCCTAAATGAAATGGTGAGATATCCATTCCAGAAGGCATCTTTGATCATGGTGATTCAGAACAACTGAGGCACATCACAGTGAATCTGGATGATGTAATAGAACTAACTGACAAATTAAAGAGTAGCAAATCACCTGGACCAGACAGTATACACTCTAGGATTCTGAAGTAATTGAAGAGCACTTTTCCAAAACTCACTAACTTCAAATTTTTTTTATCAGTTTTGAGCTATACAATTAATTTCATTCATCAAGGCAAGATTCATTTACTGTAGCTAGTTCCAGTGCCAAAACTGGTGGTCTTATTGAGTTTTGGTACAGGAATAAGCTACAATAAATGTATCTTGCCTTGATGAATGAAATTAATTGCATAGCTAAAATCTGTCAAAAAATGAATTTGTGAGCCTAATGGAAGCAATTAGTAGCCTATTCTTAAATCACCTAAGGATGGGAGGGTGGCCAATATAATGCCAGTTT
The DNA here is from genome assembly GCF_901765095.1 of Microcaecilia unicolor. NCBI lineage: Eukaryota > Metazoa > Chordata > Amphibia > Gymnophiona > Siphonopidae > Microcaecilia > Microcaecilia unicolor. The sequence goes on from NC_044031.1 coordinate 411,208,742, forward strand.
TTAAAAATGACTCTATAGAGATTCAGAAAATCATAGAGAAGTAAGCCTGACATCTGTGCCTTACAAAATGATAGAGAAAACAAATTAACTAAACATATGGGTTGACATGGCTTAATGGGTCAGATCCTCAAGGATTTACAAGAGGAAAATCTTGCTTTACTAATCTGTTAGATTTTGTTTTGAAGGGGTTAATAAATATGGATAAGGGGGAAACTCTTTGACATAAAATACCTCAAGCTTCAGAAAACATTTTATGAAGTCCTACATGAGAAACTTTCAAAGACATTTAAAAGTCATAGGTGAGGAGGCAATGTGTTATTGTGGATTGATACAAGATAGGAAACAGAGAGATGGACTAAATGGGCAATTTGTTCAGTGGAGAAAGGTGAATAGTAGAGTGTTTTATGTTTGTTTGTTTATTATTTAATTTGCCTCCTTTCAAGTGGCCTATCAAAGAGATTTACAAAATAAAATAGTAGAAGGAGGAAAAGAACTCCATAATTATTGACAAAATAGAGTAAAGTTAGGGAAAGAAGGAAGAAGGGAACAGATGGGAAAAGATAAGGGGACTAAGAGAAGAGAAAGGGAGAGGAGGAACATGACTCAGATCAGGACTAGGATAGGTTGTTTCAGAAGCCTCCTGAGAGATTTAAACAAGATAGCAGAAGGGACTAGAAGTTTCTGGAAGTCCTATTCAAGGCTTGGATGAAGAGAAAGGTCTTTGAACCAGCTCAAAAGTTTAGATAGGAAGACTTTATGTACAAGAGAACAAGAAGTGCATTCTACAGTGTTGGAGCAGTACCAAAGAAGGCAGATTGTCTTGTAAACTCAAGACCAGAACAAAATATTGAGGGAATAGACAACCAAGATGTAGGTGCAGAATGAAGAGACCAAAAGACAGATCAGATTAAAAGTAGATAATTGCAAACTGATGAATATAGGAAAAATCATCTAAATCATAGATACACAATGCTGAGTTCTATCTTAGCAGTCACCAACCAAGAATAAAAAAGATCTTGATATCCTTGTGAACAATATGCTGAAACCCTCTACTTAGTGTTCTACTGCAATCATAAAATTGTTATTAGGAAAGGCATGGGAAATAAAATGGAAAATACCAAAATGCTTCTGTATCGATCCATGGTGTGACCACATCTTGAGTACTGTGTGCGGTTCTGCAGTTTTGGTTGCATCATCTAAAAAAAGCTATAATAAAACTAGAAAAAAGGACCAGAAAAGGGTGAAAAAATGATGAGAGATGAAACACCTCTCCTATGGAAAAAAAAACTAAGGTTAGAGATCTTTAGCTTAGAGAAGAAATAGCCGAAAGGAGATATGATAGAGATCTATAAGATCACAAATGGGATGGAATAGGTAAATAGAGAATTGTTGTTTACCCTTTTGAATAATACCAACATTGGGGAAAACCATGAAACTAATAGGTAACACTTATAATACTAATTTATTTAGTCAATGTGAAATTAAGCTATGAAGTTTGTTGTCAGAAAATGTATTGAAAGCTGTTAACATAGCAGGGTTTATAAAGTGTCTAGATAAGTTCTTTGCGTAAAGATCAATAAACCAATATTAGCCATGTGGATCGACTTGGGAAAGCTATTGTTTAGCCTTGGGTGCAAGTAACAAGGAATGGATTTTCTTTTTGTGATCCTGCTAAGTACTTTTGACCTCAGTTAGCCACTGTTGGAAACAGGATTCTGGGCTCGATGGACTTTTGGCATTTCTTATGTTCTTATAGTGGAGAAACAAGGAAGAGATCCTGCTTCTGCAAAAGTTAATCAAAATGCCCACTAGAGAAATAGGGAAAAGATTACATCTAAACTAGGGGTTTGCTAGTTATTACTGAAAAAGGAAACAACCATTGCAGCATTCTTCAGGGGGGAGTTTTAACATGATGAAAAGCTTGTCTACTCTACTTGGTATGTCCCTGCTGCAGGGTATCACCTTTTAACTTTTTTTAATTTTGTTATCTGTTACTTTTGTGCATTCATGTGGACTAACACTGCAGTCACAATATTCTATTCCTGAAACAGACCACACATGAACACCCACATCAGCAGATCTGCAGTAAACACAAACATTATCTTCTGTGCCTACTACATACATACATAATAGAGCCAAGTAAGATGCCAATATATAAAAATCTTCACTGCTTTTTAAAAGGAGAACCAGAAAAGATTACCTTCTTTACCATCTTCTAATGCAGAGTTTTGCATTCCCTTGTGGTCCATTACAATCTATGGCCAGACTCTTATAGGCTGACCTTAATTAGTTAACTAATCTATGCAATGCAGATCAAATGTGTAGATCAGACCTAACTAGATGTGACTGCAGGTTTATAGAAATGAGATCATGTCCAATTAGGTTTGTTCTGCACATATTATCACTGCAGGTGATTTTTTTATGCAATGGAACCTAGTTTCTAATAATATGCGTTAATAGTGTTAGTATGTGCTAATGTAGTAATGCATATTAGTGAATCTAGTTAATAATCTGAAGCCTTCTTGTCATCAGAGTACCAGCGACATGTAAATGTCCCAGCCACCAGGGGGAAGCTCTCAGTAAGCTATGGCCTTGCCATTGTCCTCTATGCTGGCTCTTCCTTCACTATTCATCTCACAATTATGATTTTGTTTACCCTCTCGATCCTTCAGTTCCTCAGCAGCCACAGCCTTTCCTTCTCCACGCCAGCCTGCCTAAGCACCTTTTATATTTCCCCGATGACAGAAACCCCACAGCATTCATTATTACATGTTCCATTTTCATGATGATTAAGGGGAAATATTTTACTGTAAAGCAGATGTATTTTTTTTCATGATTCAAGGTGCATTTAAATAACGTTTTTGTTCTGTTTGAAACTGTTTTTGTCTTGTGCTTTGCTACTGGAATGGCAGAAATAAGTGAACACTGGTAATTAGGAGGAAGAGGTAATGGCTAGTGACAGCAGGAGCTGGACTGTGTCCGACATGTCAGTTCTTTTCCATGCTGTCACTTAATTGCTACCATGGAAATGCAAGATGAAGGATCTCCTGATCCTCACTGAATAAGGCCCTCTTTAATAACATTGCTGTGGTTGTATACTCAATCTATGTTCTGCTCAAGGCTCCAAGCCTCATTATGCACAGGAACACATGTGTTGCATACACTACAATGTACACACTCCTTAGTTTGCAAGTAGATGTAGAGATGGGTCAGTTTGCGAATTGTATCAGGATTGGGGCTTTGTGACCTCAAGTGTCATCACAATTTCATGTTTTTTTTTAATTTCATACTTGCATTACAGTTTACCAGTCCAGATAACCAGCTCAACAGAAAATTAAGTTCCTCCTTGATTGGTGATTTTTTTTATGTCTAGCCCCTGGCTGGCAAGCAATATACTGAAAAATTATCCCACCTCTACAGAGTCTAAAAGGAAAGTGATAAAGTGATCCTTTTATTTCTCCTGTATTTCCAATTGTTCTGGATGTACAATCGAAGGTCAAGTCAAACCTCTTAAAATTGGATTGTATGAATTTCAGAAAGAAATTAAAGTATATTTGTTTCTGAAATGATTTCATTTGGGATAGTTTATATAGGGCCTGATATTCAAAGGAATTTAACCGGCAGGAGAGTCTCCTACCTGGTTAACTTATACTGAGCATCTCAGGAAAGGATATTAAGTGGAACTTAACTAGGCCTGACCACTGTATATCTCCCCTGACACTGCAGTGTCTGAGCAGAGCTGAGTGGTCTGGGGGCAGAGTCCAGGCACTCTCAGAAGTTATATAGGTAGACTTAGGAGTAATGCTAGGAAATTCTTTTTCACGGAGAGTGTGATTGATGCCTGAAATGCCCTCCCAAGGGAGGGGGAGGAGAAAAAAACAGCAACGGAATTCAAAAAGGCATGGGATGAACACAGAGGATCTCTAATTAGAAAATGAATGGTATATAAAACAAAACTTAAATGGTTGCAGGTGTGTTTGCATGTCGAGTGGTGCTTAGATGGTGACTCCTGCTGAAAAGAACCAAGGCCGGTGCTGGGCAAACGTGTACGGTCTGGATCCCGTATATGGCAACACTTTAATATTCCCTTATCTCTTGTTTGTCCTGTTTGTCTGTCCTAATTAGATTGTAAGCTCTGTCGAGCAGGGACTGTCTCTTCATGTTCAAGTGTACAGCGCTGCGTACGTCTAGTATCGCTATAGAAATGATAAGTAGTAATTTTGTTCTAATTTTTATTGTGATTTGTATTTTATTTATCATTATAAACTACAATGGGTATATTTTATATATAAACTGAAGTATTGCTATATGTCACCTACATAAATAGCTTGCAGAGATAGTCTGTTTAGTACAGTATCTTCCACCTTTCTGTGTTATTATACGTAAGATAACTGGTTAAATCAGTCCTATCTTTATCCAGTTTAACTTAAGCAGTCAGATGCTGAATATTGCCTTAACTGGTTAAGTTTTAGTGGCTCAAAATAAAACTGGATATTCAGTGCTGTTGGTCAGATATGGACCGGCACTGAATATCCAGGTTTAGCACTGGCAGCGGACATTAAAAGCGCTGCCCACCACCGGCTAAATATCGGACAGTTTATGTATATTGAGCCCCATTGTACATAGAAGTGGCAGCCTATTGTAACAGGGGGTTAGGGAAAGAAGAAAAAAACAAAGTGGTAAAATGTGGATTTACTTGTGCTGGTGAACATTCCGCCAGTCAGCAATGTAGTTTAGAATTTTGAGAAGGGTTTTGGAATGGGAAGCTAAGGAGGGGTTACCTGGGAGAAGGGGCTGGCTGGCAGTTGCAGAGAGGTTCTGGCAACTGAAGAGAGTGGATGTGCTGTTTGATGTGGGACAGGCAGTGTGGAATTGAAGGAAATTAAAAGTTTTAGGAAGTGAGTTTGGCTGGCAGTGAAAGTATTGAGGTGAGAGTGATAGTAAAAGTGAGATTGAGAAAGTGAGATTTGGGAATTTTGTGTAAATGTGGAGTGAATGGTGAAGGGAGTGAGTTGGACAGCCAGAGAGAGAGGAAGTGTGTAGATGTGGCAGAGTGTTTTTGATTGCCAAGGTGAGAGTAGCTGGTGTGCTGTGTGTGAGCAGGTAAAGGGTGATTTTGATGAAAGAGAAGGGAAAGAAAGATTTTAAAGGAATTTTGGTGATTGAAGGTACTAAAGCAGCTGTTTGTTGTAGAGGAGAGCGTCTGACAGTGAAAGCGTGAGGCGGTGCTGCTGTGAGTGGGAAAGTCAGAGGGGAAATTTGTGGAAAAGAAAGTGTTGGAGAGAGTTGGGTGGTAATAATAGTGTTGTGGTGAAAGTGGGAGTGAAGGTGTGATTGGGGTAGAGTTTGAAATTAATTTTCTCTTATTTGAAGAATTTTGAGAAATTTTTGGATGAATTGCAATGAGACAAGAGCTGTAGTGATTGAATGAAAGCTAATTGATAGCAGGGTGAATGGGGATAGGTGGAAACAAGGAATTAAAATAGGAAGGGTTTGGATGATTTAGGTATCTGTTTGAGATGTAAAGGGGATATGCATGGAATGTTGAGTGTGATACATAGTGGCTGTCAGTCACTCTTGCACAGTATAGGGAAATAAAAAAAATAAATTAGCTAGGCTTGGAAGTGTTAGGGATTGTTATAGTTAATTTTATTTTGTTAGATTGTAACTGGCCACAGTATTTGTTAATATGCCCCACCAGTGAAAAGGATGTTCCAGAAAGTAGGAAAGACAGGGTTTTGCCCACTTTGAGTTGCTTAAGTGTGAGGTTAGGTGGAACCTTCGACCAGACGGGACCGGCTGGTGATCAGAAGACGACAAGGGCCCCGACGCAAGAAAGACTTCTGTGAACTGCGGCAATACCTGACAGCTAAGTGAACTGGGTTAAATAGTGCAAGAAAAAAAAATACAAACTTACCTGAAAAGTCTCCCGGGAGTGAAAACTCTAGACGAACCTGTAAGAGAAAAACACAAAGAATCAAATTCTTTATAATAATAGCCACACACACATAGAAATGAGAGAAAGACAATAGAGGGGGAAAACTGGTTATTTTGAAGTCATTGGGTGAAAAACATTAAGCATTTGGACTCCTGTGGTTATTTAAAGGGTTATTTTAAAAAGTAAGGGATAATTGAACATATGTACTATCTGAATTCTTCATTGTGTTGACATTGGAAGAGAGTTCTGAAACAGAAAGAATGACAAAATGTTAAAAGGATATTTATTTGTGGAAACGTTTGAAAGTGAAGGGAATTATTCCAAAGGATGAAAGTTTAATTGTCAATCTTATTTGATAACCTTTGTTTTAATATATTCTTATAGACAAATAAATTCAAACTTTATTAATTTCATCAGTAAGTTTGGTTATTTCCCTAACCAGGGTAAATCCAATTTTAGTTTTTTTCCCTTTCATTTCACGGGAGTGAAAGGCGAGGTTAGTGGCCTGTAAGTCCCTCAAGTTTCAGCGGGGTGAGTTTAGATGTCGGTCATGACTACTAACAACAGATATTCTGAGCACACCCATCTTCGCTGAAATACAAGGGGTCCATTACACTATTTTATAAAGTCAAATGCACACCTACTTGACTTTATAAAATGCTAGCACAGGTGCTTACATGTAAATGGTAGCATGTACATCAGTTCAAGGGTTGGCTTATATGCTAGCATGTACTTTCCAAACAAAAGACTGAGGCAAATACCAAGAGAATATCCAATATTCAAGGACCTTTATTGTAGCAATCACACAGAAAGACCCAACATGGCAGTGTTTTGGCGTGTGAGCCTGCCTCAGGGGTCAACAAGCCTGTCAAGTTAAAGTTGATAAAAAGGAAACACAAATCTAAAGATTACAGAGTCCTTTGATGTGTAAATCACTTTTCCCATGTTTGAATCAGCCGCTGCTGCTCTATTATACAAAAAACACGTCACGTCACTGGCTTTCCAGAGTGTTTTTTGTTTTGAAAATCAGCAGCGGCTGATTCAAACATGGGCAAAGTGATTTACACTGCAAAGGACTCTGTAATCTTTGGATTCATGATTCCTTTTATCAACCCGATTAGTAGATCTTGTAGTTGGGATGCACAGAGGGTTGTTTCAAGGTAAAGAAGATTTGATTGTAGCTTTGAGTCTTGTATAGCTTAATGGTTAGTATAGCGAGCTGAGAACCTAGAGAACTAGGTTCAGTTCCCACTATAGCTCCTTGTGACCCTAGGCAAGTCACTTAACCCTCCATTGCCCCAGATACACAACTTAGATTGTGAGTCCACTAGGGAAAGAGAAGTACCTGCATATAGTATATATGTAAACCACTTTGGTTGTATTATCAAATCCACGAACCTTTACCGTTGGGGTACCTTCTAGAATGGTGGAGTATAAGGTACCACAGAGGTCTAGTTTCCACCCAGTTTTCAACTCTTGGTGAAATTGATGTAGGAATTGGGGTTATCCAATTACATGTATGTAGATGATATCCACTTTTTTATGTGGTCTGAAGATAAGGGTGAGGCTATGAGTAGGGTTAATCAAGAGCTGAAGGAAGCTGAGAGTTGATTATGAAACAATAAATTGAAGCTTAACCATTCAAAAACAGAGCTGTGGTAGTTGAATAGGCCCAGGCTTTTGTCTACTTGCTTAGAAGATAGATTGGTGGATCAGGTTTTAAAACATATGAAAGTGATTAAAGTGTTAGAGATAATATTGAATATTATTGACAATGGAGAAACAGATTGCTGTAGTGATTAAGAAGTGTTGGTATTATTTGTGGAATACTCATAATTTATGTTCCTATTTCGAGCAGATAGAGTTGAACACATTAGTACATACATAGATATACATCTTCACAACTGCAATGCTTTGTATAAAGGATTACCTAAACATCAACTGCTAAAATTACAGGGTTGTTTTTTTATTTACTTTTTTATTTATGAAATTTCAAACAGAATACACAAGAATCACTTGCTTAAGAGAATGAGTTTTGTAAGCAGGAAAAAAAATCATATTTATGAAACAATTTAAAAACTATCAAGGAAATCAAACTAAGCCTAAACTCAAACCAAAGTCCACTACTATAGAGTGGTCAGAAGAGGTTTCAATAGAAAATTAGAGCCAAAATAACAATAATCCTTAGGGAACATAGACAATTAATACTATATCTATCTATCTATCTATCTATCTATCTATCTATCTATCTATCTATCTATCTATATTGGACGAACTAACCTACTTGACTTTTCTTTGAGCAGTGTCATATGGCAGAATGTCTAAAGAGCCCCCTGCTGGAAACTTATCCAACAAAAATTGCAGTTTTAATTCAGGATAGAGATTACAGGTGCAAAATTACAGTGTAACAAAGAGAGGGAACCAAGTACAAAAAAAGACCAAGCAAAAAAAAAGAGCACAAAGGGCCTTTAAAAACAGAAGGGAACACAGTTTTTTTCGTTAAAATAATCCTTTAATGGTGAATTTTGATTGAAGAGAGACCCGACACGGGTCGTGTTTCGGTGCTACCGCACCTGCGTCAGGGGTCTCCGAATAAAATGTAATGTGAAACTCACACAGCAGCAGTTTCGCATTACATTTTATTCGGAGACCCCTTCCTCCACAGTGGTGATATGGCAGTCAGCAGCTCCTACCCCCTCTAACATAGGAATTCTGGAAGGGGCGGGAACTGATAGAGCTTGAGCATGTGCCAATACTCAGGGCCCCATGCTACTACTAATACTACAGATGTACATTCCTACACATCTTTGAAAATATTTACAAGAGGTTTTGTGTTTGGAAGATTCTCTTGTAAAATACTGTAAGAATTCTCCATGTCCTGATCTGGATGTCTGGATTCTCATCTCCACATCCTTTCTAAAATAGGGCTCTGTATGACTAATAAAATGATGATGATCATCCATCAGAAAGTGCAGACATTAAATATTATGAAGATTTTTCCTATCATGATTGATGGAACTGTTGATATAAATATCCACAAGCAAGCTTCAGTTACATTCACAGATTGGTGAGAGTTTAGAGGTTCATGAAAACTTCATTTTATGAAGCAGGTGAAAATAGCAGAAAACCTTGTCAATATTGTCAAATCTCTTTTAATAAGCTATTGCTTAGATTTTAAAACATATAGGGGACAGTGCTTTCACAAAGTAAGAAATGTTTTGTGTGTAAGGAATGGTGTATAAGCTAAAGTATGGGAAATCAAGCTGCATGCTATCTTTTTTTCATTGTTTGGCACAGTTTCTCAATTTGGTTATTCAGGACTGTATAGGAAATATATTAAAGTATAGGAATGTGCATCTCCTAATCAGTAGCAAAATTTATTTCAAAAAGGCTGTCCTAACTTTTTGCTTGTAGCACTGTTTAGGTTAAAGATTAGATCTGTTTCTCTGGCTGCAGTGTTTTGCCTACTTTGTTTGCTGCTGCCTTCAATGTCGTAGGAATTGCCGAATTTGGGGTGATGACTTCTGGTTGTCGTATACACGCAGTGGTTTCTATATTATTTCTAGTAAGCTACTACCTCTTTTGTTTGTCATATGTCCCGCAGATGCTTGATCATTGGTCTGTGTTGATGCTGGGGTACAGAGAGCTGGTTTTCCTTGTCGGCAGCCTGGATGGGTCGGTTGCTGCTCTCCCTCAATCCAGTAAAGGGAAAGTGTGGAAAAGTGGTGTGAGGATGGTTTGAGCTCCTTTGATGGTGGTCTCGGTGGTCACACGTCCCGTGTTCGCTCAGGAGTTCTTCTCATGTAGAATCCCCACTATACTCCCTGGGGTATTTAGCTCAGTAAGAGCTGGAGGTCTGTGAGAGTGGGTGGATTGTGGTCTGGTGTTGTCTCTACTCGGAGCTCCCAGTTTGATATGTTGAGGAGCGTAGTCCAGCTATTCTTATGTTCTTAGTGTTAGCCAAGACATTGCAGGGTAGTGTGCCCTGGACAGAAGGTCCCAATGGTGGTGCCTAGCTTGGCTTCACAACAGGTGTCAATTTTGGAATGGGAAGCAGAGGCAGAGACTGCAGAATGGAGACCTAGCTCAGTAAACACAGTTGGTTACCCATATATCTGCAGTGGCTGGAGCCCCTGGCTTGCATGATTATGGTGGGTAGCTTATATCTGGCTACATTTATTGCATGGCTCAAGCTGCTGACAATGTTTAGTATATCTTTGACAATAAATCTGCGACCATTAATTCAATAAACTAATTTTTTGTTTGTTTATTCAGCAAGTCACTCCAAAGTAAGAAGCAACAGAAGAAAAGAGAAAGACAAGGAATAGCAAACCTTCCTTTGTTTTTCCTCTAAAACTCATTAAGCTGTTATCTCCCAGCTGAGAGTTATTTGTTCCTTTCACTTTTTAGTATCTTTGCAGGTGTTTAGCACAGATGGTAGAACTTATCTCCTATAATAGCAGACTGGGAGTAGCCAGATACACCATTTTCCATTAGCACCTTCTACTAGTCAGTTCATAAAGCAATGAACATTGCAGTCCTTAGAGATTGTCCTCATTTCTGCCTTAAGCATTGAAACTGCTGGAGCATTTGCTGGGAGGGAGTGAGGAAAACAAGTTTTGAATAAATACTGCATAATAAGGCACTAGTTGTTGACCTCTGAATGTCTGGTGAATTTTACCTTTCTTTGGGTTCTTAGAGGACTGGGGAAGAATTATCAACAAAATTAGAATTATAGCATCTTGACTCTATTATCAGTCCTTGTTTGATCTTATTTCTAGGTCTTCTTTCCTTTTTTGTACTAAGTTATTTCATTTTTTTATTTATTTATTTTTTTTTACATTTTGAAATTTTACTTAAGGGTCTGTGTGGGGGAAAAATAACTCCAAAACTGTTATGGAATAGGACCAAATTTGAATGGTGAAAAAACTAGTGAAATAACATATCAAATTCAAAAATGGGCAAAATTAAGCTTCCCCCCCCCCCCCCCCCCCAAAAAAAAAATAAAAGTTCCATTCTAACATGTGCAGCATAAAAACTTTCATACTGTGAAGCATAGCAGTTAGGGATTTGTTTCTTTTAAGCTACCCCCCACCCCACCCCGCCTTCCTTTTTTGCTCTCCTAGTCATAGACACACAGACACACAGTCAAAACACAGATACATACACATATATGCAGGGATTAGAGAATTCCAGAAGGAGTGTTCCACATGTATTCCCCTCACTTCATATGCCTCCTCCTCCCAATGCTTCCATCCTGTTGGGTTGTCCCTTAGTGATTCAGATATGTGTTTTATTTTATTTATTGTCAGTTCTACTGTGAAATCTACTGCCTGAACTGTATAGCTTTGTTAATGGTTGCTATGTATACTCTCAATTAATAATAACGGTTCCATAGGACAATGGAACCCTGTGGTTAAAATGTAAAATCTATCCTTTGAAATCTGTTCACATTGACATCTGATAGTTTGATACCACTGCAACATTTAAACAACCTCTTCCCCACTCATTTCCAGGTCAGAGACACACAGAAAGACAACACAGATACACACACAAACACACACACACATGTTGGAAGGAATTCCATGAGCCATGCACTGTATGCTTTCCCCACTTGTTTTTAGAAAAAAGGATATTTGCATCTTCCCACCCCCCTCTGTTTAAAAAAAAAAAATCTTCATCCTGAGTCTACTCATTAGTTCTTCATGCTGTATTAGCATGTTACATATATTAGGATGATGCCTGTGTAGGAAGCAAAAATATTAACACAGGAACTTCAATTAGACAAACAAGGGCTTTCAAGAATGTGCTTTCTACATCTTAACACTTTCTGCTGGAAAAATCAAGAGTCCTTCTAGACTCCTGTATCATGGGTTCTAAACCTGGCCACCAGGTATCACCCTTAAAAATGATCATGACTTCTTCCCCCTGAGGGTGCTCTGAGCATTACTGTACACTTCAACAAGTCCCCAAATTATTTTCTCATGTATGTTATTTTTTTATACATGCCAATTATTCTTATTACTACAGTATGAATAACAATCTTTGCCTTTCTTGAAGATCTGGAGGCCAGTTTTCAGACTCCCAGTGCCATTGCTCTGTCTCAGTTGAGACTTCAGACACAAAATGTCCTCACAGAATTTGCACAAGCTAACTTACCACCCAGAAATATGCATGGAAGTCAAATCAAACTCCCTGTACATACGTTGTTATTATCCCAGCCCTTTTCCTAGAGTCACCTCTTTATTCCACAGAGGGGAGCATTTACCAATAGAGAATCCCTTTGAAAATTGCCCCCATACTTTTGAGCTCAGGCTCTTGACTTCCTCCTTACCAAATGATCTGTTCCATGTAATCTCTTGGTTTTCTAGGCCCAACGGCATGGCTGGTCTGAGTAGAGCTTAATCCAGGGCTTCCCAATTTTATTTATTTTATTTATTTATTTATTTATTTATTTATTTGTTGCATTTGTATCCCACCTTATCCCACCTCTTTGCAGGCTCAAAGTGGCTTACAGTACATCATGAGTAGTGGAAAAGTGTTAGTATCATAAACATTTAGTATTGCATGATCTTGGTTAGTATGATGATAAAAACAAAGTAGTAGTATACAAGCAGATTTTAAGAAACAGTTCTGAGATTAAATAGGCGAGTTGTGTAGTGTATGTTCACTTGGGTTGGTCTTTTTGGTATGCTCTTTCAAAGAGATGAGGCTTCAGTAGTATGCGGAAGTTCGTTCTTTCGTAGGTCGATTTCAAGTTGCGCAGCAGTGCGTTCCATAACTGTGTGCTCAAGTAGGTGAAGTTTGACGCGTGCATTAGTTTGTATTTCATTCCTTTACAACTGGGGAAGTGCAGATCAAGGAATGTGCGGGATGATCTTCTGGCATTCCTAGGTGGTAAGTCTATTAGGTCAGACATGTAAGCTGATGCGTCTCCATGGATAATTTTGTGAACTAGTGAACATATTTTGAACGTGATGCGTTCCTTAAGTGGAAGCCAGTGTAATTTTTCTCGTAAGGGCTTGGCACTTTCAAATTTAGGTTTGCCAAATATGAGTCTATCTGCAGTGTTCTGGGCTGTCTGAAGTTTCTTGATTATTTGTTCTTTGCAGCCGGCATATAGTGCATTGCAATAGTCAAGACGACTAAGCACCAAGTTACGGAAAACACTCCTTGGGAAGAAAGGTCTTATTCTTTTTAGTTTCCACATTGAGTGGAACATCTTCTTGGTTGTGTTTCTCGCGTGGTTTTCTAGTGTTAGGTGTCGATCAATGGTGACTCCAAGAATTTTTAGAATCTATCCTGGGGGCCCGAGTCAGCTGAGTTTTCAGGCTATCCACAATGAATATGCATGAAAACATTTTACATATATAGGAGGTCTAGCACATGCAACTCGATTTCATATACATTTATTGTGGGTATCCTGAAAACCTGACTAGTTGTGGAGTCCCCAGGATAGGATTGGGAAGCCCTGGCTTAGTCTCTTTCTTGCCTGGATTTCTGCCCATACACACACTTGTCTTTCTTGAAAAGTTTTTTTTCTCTTTTACAAATGTTGGGTATCTATTTACTAAGCTGTGCTGTGGTAATAGTGAGGGGCATAATCGAACAGGGCCAGCCATCTATAAGGGCGGCCATCTCTAATGACGGCCCCGTTAAGCGGCGTACCCAACTGTATTATCGAAACAAGGTGGCCGACCATCTTTTGTTTCGATAATGCGGTTGGGGCCAGCCAAATCTCAACATTTGGGCCGCCCTTAGAGATCGCTGGTGTTAGAGATGGCCGCCATTGGTTTTCGCCGATAATGGAAACTAATGGCAGCCATCTCACACCCGGCCAAATCCAAGCCATTTGATCATGAGAGGAGCCAGCATTTGTAGTGCACTGGTCTCCCTTACATGCCAGGACACCAACCGGGCACCCTAGGGGGCACTGCAGTGGACTTCACAAAATGATCCCAAGTGCATAGCTCCCTTACCTTGAGTGCTGAGCCCCCCAACCCCCCCACCAAAACCCACTCCCCACAACTGTACAACACCACCATAGCCCTTAGGGATAAGGGGGGCACCTAGATGTGGGTACAGTGGGTTTCGGGTGGGTTTTGGAGGGCTCCCATTTACCACCACAAGTGTAACAGGTAGTGGGGGGGGATGGGCCTGGGTCCACCTGCCTGAAGTGCACTGCAGTAACCCACTAAATACTGCTCCAGGGACCTGCATAGTGCTGTGATGGAGCTGGGTATGACATTTGAGGCTGGCATAGAGGCTGGCAAAAAAATGTGTTTTAATTTTTTTTGGGGGTGGGAGGGGGGTTGGTGACCACTGGGGGAATAAGGGGAGGTGATCCCTGATTCCCTCCGGTGTTCATCTGGTCAGTTTGGGCACCTTTTCAAGGCTTGGTCGTGAATAAAAAGGGACCACGTAAAGCCGGCCAAATGCTCGTCAGGGCCATCCTTTTTTCTATTATCAGCCGAGGCCGGCCATCTCTTAACCATGCCCCTGTCCTGCCTTTGGTACACTACCAACACACCCCCTTAAACTTTGGCCGGCCGTGCAACAGATAGCAGTTGAAGCCGGCCAAAATCGGCTTTCGATTATACCGATTTGGCCGGCTTTAGGAGAAGGCCGGCCATCTCCCGATTTGTGTCGGAAGATGGCCGCCCTTCTCCTTCGAAAATAAGCAGGAGTGCCACTTAACGCAAAGATTTTCCCCCACAACTCTAGCTGAACAATAAGCTGCTAAGCATGCAATTTCAGCTTATTATTATGTGAATTGAGTAACACAGTTTGTGGCAAACTTCACAGGCTGTATAATTCATTAAAAATTAACAAGGTCGCCAGAAGTGTTGCTAACTTTCCCTTAGGAGCATTGGCCTACTAATGCTCAGGCCGATGCTTCCAGGGAGCAACTGAAAGGGCCAATGATGTACCAAAAATACCCACTGCCATTTTAAAAATATAAACCCACCTTTACTCACCCCTAGATTGGAGGAGTATTCTAATGGTTAGAGTAGCAGGCTAACAACCAGAGAAGCCAGAGTTCAAATTCCAGTGCCAGTCCTTGTGATCTTGGGCAAATCACTTAACCATCCACTGAAAACCCTCTGGAGACAGGAATATAACTGAAGTACGTGAATGTAACACACCTTGAGCTACTATTGAAAAGGTGTGAGCTAAATCCAAATCTACCCCTTATTTGACAACCTGACCCTCAGCAGTGGTATTACGATACTACCTTTAGTGGCCTACAGATTTCTATCAGCTGCTGGGCCAGGAGCAACCAGGCACCAAACCAGTCCTCCACTACTCACCAGATAGACCCCAATAAGTGCTGGGGGGTATCAGAGGGGAAGGGGTGTCCAACTTAGGCTCTCACCAGGTCAAGTTTTCAGGATTTTCCCAATGAATAGGCATAAGATCTATTTGCATACAATTGAGGCAGTGCATGCAAATAGATCTCATACATATTCATTGGGGAAATCCTGAAAACCAGACCAGATTGCAGCCCGGGTCGAGAGGTACCCATACATTTTTACAAGGCGAGTCAGTAGGGAGATTGAGTTGGTGCTGTATTTCTAAAAGGGACTGAGTGGGGTGGCACAAGGGGCAGTCAGTGGAGAGCACTCTTTATTTTTAAAAGGAATTGGGGAGGGGGACTTTTATATGTTATACAGAGTTGGGAGTTAGGTATGGTGCTACAGATTTTTTAATATAATAATTATGAGACCTCGTCAATAATGGGATTAGGTGAATATGAGAAATTAGCTCTCAAAGCAGTTTATTAATTACTCACCAAAAGCAGGATTAACACAAGATCATCAAATATCTACATTTTGTACAAAGGATTGGAGAGTGGAGAGGTTACATTTAGTCGATCACCTGGCTGGCTCTAGGAAAGGTAGTGGACTCAATTTGGGGCCTGCAATCTTTGTAATGCTGGTGCTAGGAATATGCAAGGTTCCTAATTCCAACAAAATAAAAGTACAGAGCTACTGCTGGTTACAGGACCCCAAGGTAAATTTTCTTGCAGTAAAATAGCATACAAGTGGTATATTTCACTGTGGGTTAGTGAATAGGGGCCTTTATTTGTATCTGTCTGGTGAGATACTAAGATGCTTGTTCTGTCCACTTATATATAGGGTTTGTATGTCCCATTACATGGCTATGACTGCATTCTGCCAGTTTTGGAAAGAAACTGGGACCAATAGCTCTTAGAGGTGTATTAAAGGTGTGGATGTATTGGAGGAAATTCATTTTTGTAAGCTGAACTGCATATATATATCAAATAAATAAACATTCTGCAAACAGCTTTATTATTCACTATACTGGGCAAAACATGCTGAAATGGTTATTTCAAACCCCAGAAAGGGGTGTGATATACCCCTGACTCTATAAAGTTGCATGCCCAAATTTCCAACTAGTGCACAAATGATATAATAATAACAATTGTGTGCCTAACTTAATTGTTCAATTAGGCCTTACAATAGCCCTTAAGTGGTATTAGTGGTAATTGTCTATATGTATTTTTCCCCTTGCTGTTCGTAATAGTGTATCAGTGTCTGTATCTAGCTGGTGGCTGGCAGCCTTCTTTTCTGTCAGCTAATAAGAGTGAATGGTTGGTGGCTTTGTGGGGGGGGGGGCAGGGCCATGCCTAGGGTCTCTGGCGCCCCCCTGCAGACTATCAGTTGGTGCCCCCCCCCCCCCGTGAAAATGATCACGCCCCCCCGGTGAAAATGATCGCTCACCACTTGCTACACTGACAGGAATTGTCAGCAATATTCTTAGAAACAAATTGCTATACATTGCAAAATAAGATAGCAGATGTAAATTCTCAAAGTGGACATATTCCAAACGCTAAAATGAAAATAAAATGATTTTTTTCTACCTTTGTTGTCTGTTGACTTTCTTTTTCCGATCATGCTGGCCCAGTATCTGAGTCTGCTGCTATCTGTCCTCTTAACTCCATTTCCAGGGCTTCCTTTCCATTTATTTCTTTACTTTCCTCCTTTCTTCTTCATTTCTTGCTCTATATCCATTTCCAGCAATTTCTTCTCTCTCCCTGGGTCCTGTCCTCCCATCCACGTCCATCCTTGTCCCTCTCTGCCCTTCCCTCCTCCATCCATAGCCAGCAATCCTCCTCTCTCCCCTCCCCTCCATTTCCAGCAAATTGTCCTCTCCCTGGGCCCCCATGTCCATCCTTGTCCCTCTCTGCCCTTCCCTCCTCCATCCATAGCCAGCAATCCTCCTCTCTCCCCTCCCCTCCATTTCCAGCAAATTGTCCTCTCCCTGGGCCCCCATGTCCATCCTTGTCCCTCTCTGCCCTTCCCTGCTGCATCCATAGCTAGCAATCCTCCTCTCTCCTCTCCCCTTCCAGCAATTTGTCCTCTCCCTGGGCCCTGCTGCTGCCCTCCCATCCATGCCTCTCTGCCCTCCCATCTATGCCCTCCCATCCATGCCTCTCTGCTCTTTCCTCCGCGCCCTGGGGCCTTTAAATCTTTTACTTCCGGTCGCAGCAGCGTCAGTGAAAGTGGAGCGCTGCCGACATCTCCCTTCCCTTCGCGCTCTTGGTTCCCTCAGTGTCCGCCTTCTTCTGACATCAGAAGAAGGCGGGACACTGAGGGAACCAATGAGTGCAAGGGAAGGGAGACGTCGGCAGCGCTCTCACTGACGCTGCTGCGACCAGGTAAAAGATTTAAAGGCCTCGGCGGCGCGGGGCGAAGGTAAGCACCGCGGTGGCGCCCTCCAGAGGTGGGCGCCCCCCCTGCGGCGCTTACCCCGCTTACCGCATCGGCACGGCCCTGGGGGGGGGAGGGGTTAGCCATCTTCAGACCTGCTGTTTTTTCCTGTTTGCTTCCTGCATCTGTTCTAGTGCCCCAGGTTCTCAGACCTTCTGGCACCAGATCCTGCCAGAGGATTACAGCAGTTTCTGGTACTGGGAGCCTAAATGTAGGAGAGGAGTTGGACCTTCTGAAGGGATGTTGCTGGTGGTGGTAGAAACTTCCCCGAAAAAGATTTAAACTCTAATATGCCAACAAAAACTTGTCTTTGGAACCTCTCCTGCCCTATTTCTGCCAATGTCTGCAGCTGGCTCTGATGAGAGAGAGAGAGAGAGAGAATCAGCCCGTCTATACCCAACCAGTTAGACATCAGTGGCACTTGCAAAGAACAAGGAGTCATAGACTGGGGCAAGTGACAGATCAGAAACCCACTGCTGGCTTGCTATAGTGAGGATGTGTAGGGACTCTTCTTACCCCGTATAGCCTCTTTGGGATGGAGTAAGGTGTTTCCTGGGATCCTTGGCCTTATCACCCAGACAGCCCATACACCACTTCTATGGGACACAACATCTGTGGCAGAGTGGAGGAAAAAGAATAACCATCTCTAACTGTAACAGGCTACAGAAGCAAAAAGTTAATTATCTAAATTGTGTGACTTGAATAAATGTAACATTTCACTGAACTGTACTTAACAACTACTGAATACCATCAGCCTACCCTGAGTAGCCTTGACTTTTTAAAGAAGTGTGAGCAGGAGGAATGGCTATCCGATGTACATAAGTTGATGTTTGACATGACTTTTGGTTTTCACTGTTCCTGTGATTCATCAATTCAGAGTGACACTTCCCCCTTCCCCCGCCATCCCTCTGCTTTATCTCTCTGGTCCCTTTATCCCTGATCCCCTCTCTCCTTCTCCCTGAAATCATCCTCCAAACCCTGAGCATGTGTCTGTGTGTCTTTTTGTTTTGTATGGGTGTATGTGTGTGTCTTTATTTTATTTATTTATTAGATTTATCACTTGTTTTAAAAAAGTCACCCAAGGTGGTATACAGCAAGAATAAACTGAATATAGGCAACAGATAATTAGAGCAGTAAACATATTCAAATAGCAATACACATTTTGGCGTAGTCTGTACTTGCGATGTTAACCCAATACACATTAAGACATCTTAATAGACAGCATAGAGTGTAAGTGGAGGTTGAGGCTATAGACAAGATAGAATAACAGGAGTTAGATAAAAATATGAATATTGGGATGGTAGTAAAAAGACCAAAATCGTTATTACAATGTCCAATTCACCACCATCACGACCTTACAGTAGAAACTCCAAATACCATTCATCCAATTAGTGACAAGGGAAGAAGATATATTAGCTTCATATTTAGCATATCGGCTGGGTCTTTTTTTAATGCAATTATTTAGGTGAGCCACCCATGAAATCTTGCCAAAATTGTTACCATGATAGTTCACTGTCCCCTGAATCCCTCAGTTCAACTGGTGTAATGATTAAAAGCTGTTTCTTTCCTTTAAAACGGGCAGTCCTATTCTTTTGCGGTACCTTTAGACTGCTGATACTGAAAAATGAAAGCTCAACACCCAGGCCGATAATCCAATAACACATACCTGGAATTCCATTTTCCGAGAGGGGGATTCTGAATACTTACCCTCACTCTGCCCCCACCCAGAGTCTAAGTAATTACCAGCCTCCTCACTTAAACTGATTTGACACTGTTGAAGCAATTTGGTAGTGTCTGCAGGACAGTTTGCATCATAAGAGCTTTTGTGTTTACATATTTAACAAGGATAAGCAATAGAACAATGCCGGGCTAGTAACCGAGGAAAATTCATATCATGTTCTCCCCAAGCAAACATGTACTCAGTGATATCTGCCATATTCAGATAAACTGTTACTCATGTCCTGAATACCCAGATAATGCCTAATAAAAATGAATACAATAACATGGAAAGGGAAGTGTATTTGGTTAAATGATCCTTGCTGGCCTTCTGCTGTTAGCAGGTATGCAAAAATTATCATTTGAATAGGTCTTTTTATCAATCTCTGCACGTAGAATGCCATGACACCTGTTTTATACAGTATGGCAGTAATTCTATAGCAACAAAAGGGAGTAGGGATGGACTAACTGGCTTATTATCGAAACCCCAGGAACTGAAAACAGCCAAAATGTATTAGTCTTGAAAATGACTAGACCTGCAATTGATTATTTTAGGTCCTCAAATAGAAAATATTCAAAAGAAGGATTCAGCACGGTGTTGTGTTTCAGCGCCAATGCCTGCATCAGGAGTCTCAAGTATCTAAAACCACAAATAAAATATATCAAAAGAACATTTAAAATATGTGAAGCAATGAATATACAAAAAACGAAAGCAGGGAAGAACATCTACATCAGGAAATCCAAGCAAGCAGGAGAAGAGACTGACCAAAAGACGAATCCATCACTGGAGATAGTGTGAGGCAATACGTTTACTGTTGCTGATACAAAAGGACCCAACACAGTCCGTGTTTTGGCGTAATAAAATGTCTACATCAGGGGTTTGGTAATAATTCTAAAAAACATAAAAATATAATAAATATAATGCATACATAAACACACAATTTGCATGTGACAATCTGGAAAACATGACAGATGAGAAATTTCTCATCTCCAGTGTTGGATTCGTCTTTTGGTAAGCCATGAATATACACATACACACATATGTGAGTCAAGAAATAGATTTAAGATCTTCCAGTCAATATTCAGTGCTATTTAGCTAGTTAAATAGCACTTAACCGTCTATCCACGAATATTCAGCAGGAGATAGCCAATTATCTCCTGCCAAGTATTCATGTTCAGCACATAGCAGCTAACCAATTACATTACGTGATATAACCAGCTATCTGCAAATATTCAGCGCTACGCCGGCCAAGTTAAGCAGCCAAATTGGGATGTTGAAATAGCAGGCCTATCTTTGGCCACTATTAACTTAACCATCCAGTGCTGAATATTAGCTTAAGGGACCTTTAACAGAACAGCGGTAATCCCAAGGCGGGCTTACCACTCGCTATTCTTGGACTACTGCTGCCGGCGGTAGTTCTGGGTTGAGTGTGCGTCATTTCGGGGGGAAAACTCCCCAGAAATGATTAGCATGGTGGTAACCTGGCGGTAATTGGGCAGCGGTTACCGCTGGGTTACTGCGGGAGTCCTTACTATGGCGGTACGAGCTCCCCGCTACATGGTCATGCGCATAGGAGCCAACGTTTCAAAATTATTGGGGGTGCTAAGCCCAATGAAAATAACCCCTCCCTGGACACATACAAGTAATTTTCTCAATATTGGGGGTGCTCAAGCACCCATAGCACCCACAGAGTCGGCTCCAATGGTCATGCGGTAAGAGTTTTCTTACCAAATGGTCATTTTGTTTTGGGGGCTTTTTACCCACTGTGGCCCCGGCGCATGGGAAAAACAGCCCCTGCCGTTACTGCAGGGCCCTTTTTCCTACAGCTTGATAAAAGGACCCCTTACCAGTTAAGTTTGCAGCAACCAAAAAAACCCTGGATATTCAGTGCCGATCACCAGAATCGGTCTAGCATTGAATATCCAGCTCAGCACCGCCTGTAGGACTTAGCCGGCCTGCCTCCTGTGGGCAGAATATCAGCCTCCTTTTCTTTAATATCATATACACCCCTTACTTTTCATTATCCTTTTTTCCACCCCTTCCAGGTCTATTCTTTTTCGTGACTATTTTTTTCTACATCAGGGTTTTCAGTAATAAGCCAGTTGGTCCACTCCTACTCCCTTTTGTTATTGTTTGTTCGTAGAGTAATTTTATAAAGCATTTTCCATGTGTGAAGCATGTTTTACCTGTGGAAAATGGTTCTTATAGAATTGCATGGCAAATGTAGAGATTCTCGGGACATACTTTGGCCAGGGCTGGTGTAACGATTAGGCAAACTATGTGGTTGTCTAGGGACGCAGTTTCTGTGGGCTGCAAAGAGGAGCTGCAGTCAAAGCAAACCAAATGTAAAAAACCATCAGGGTATATGTTTACCCACAGGGAAGATGGGAAATAGTACATGCAACGATTTTATATTTTTGCCCATGCCATTAAGAAATACTATCAAATTTTGTAAGTGCATCCTTGTTTTCCAAATGTTAGGTTTTTCACAGCTAACAGCAGACAAAAAAAATTGCAGGAATTACTCTGCCCCATGCATGTGATGGGGATGAACTGAACTTCTTTTCATGAAATTTTTGTACAAATCAGGTATTATAAATGTTCTGGTTCTTCGATTTGTGTGGTGACAGAAAAAATACAGAATTTTGTTAATCTGTATGATGCACATCTACACCAACTAGTTGCCTGTACTACAAATACCAATGTATCAGTAGTATATATTATTCGGTGCCCATGCATGTTACTTTAGGTTGATCAGACATCATGTTGCTTTAAGATCAGGATTATTGAACACTGACATGGTGGTAACAAACAGAAAGAAACTGATGGAGTCAATGGTTAAACATTATTTAGATTTTAACCATCAGTTTGAAGCCTTAAATGTGGGATTGTAGAGCATGTACCCCTGACTATAGGGGAGGAGGGGTGACATCTGTAGAATATTGCACCACCTTGATCAGCATTAGATTTTTTTTTTAATTGCACGCAGTGGAACCATGGGGTCTACATTCTGCTACTGAATAGCAAGTTTTCTTCTAATAGTACCTTGTCTTATTTTTGCTTACCCTGCTTACAACTCATATTATCAACATAATGGCAACGGCTTATGGACTTTTCTTTTAGGAAATTATCCAAACCTTTTTTAAATCCTGCTAAGCTAACTGCTTTTACCACATTCTATGGCAACGAATTCCAGACTTTAATTACTTTTTCAGTAAAGAAATATTTTCTTTGATTTGTTTTAGATTTACTACTTAGTAGCTCCTTTGCTTGCCCTCTGGTCCTAGTATTTTTGGAAATAGTAAACAAGTGCTTCACATGTACCTGTTCCAGTCCACTCAGCAATTTATAAACGTCTATCATATCTCCCCTCAGCCATCTCTTCTCCAAGCTGAAGAGCGCTAGCTGCTTTAGTCTTTCCTCATAGGGAAATCATCCAATTCCCTTATCATTTTTGTCACCCTTCTATGTACCTTTTCTAATTCCATTATATCTTTTTTGAGATGTGGTGACCAGAACTGCACAAAGTATTCAAGATGCAGTCACACCATGGAGTGATACAAAGGCATTATAACTTTCTCTGTTTTGTTTTCCATTCCTTTCTTAATAATTCCTATCATTCTATTTGCTTTCTTAGCCGCCGCTGTGTCACGTACTGAAACATCAAACATGGAGTCAGGCGTTCTCACCTCAAATGTACTTAATGCTTCTTCTACGTTTGTACACACCTACATTTTTGATGCGCCTACATTTGTACGTGCCTATGTTTATATGTGCCTACTCTGTCCTACCTATGTACCTATGTTTGTACGCACCTACATTTTTGACGTGCCTATGTTTGGGTTCTTCTTTCCCACATGCATCACTTTACACTTGCTCACTTTAAAAAGTCATCTGCCATTTGGATGCCCAGTCTCCCAGTCTCATAAGGTCCTCTTGCAATTTTTCACAATCCTCTTGCAATTTAACAACTTTGAATAATTTTCTGTCATCAGCAAATTTAATTACCTCACTAGTCACTCCCATCTCTAGATCATTTACTAATATATTAAAAGCAGCGGTCACAGTACAGACCCCTGGGAAACCCCACTATCTACCCTTCTCCATTGAGAATACTGACCATTTAACCCTACTCTCTGTTTTCTATCTTTTAACCAGTTTTTAATCCACAATAGTACACTACCTCCTGTCCCATGACTCTCCAGTTTCCTCTGGAGTCTTTCATGAGGTACTTCAATAATGGTGTGTCCATTTGTGTATGCTAGAGACCACAGGATTCTCGTTTTAGCTGGTTTTTTCTTGACTTTTATGCACCATATTTGCCCCTTTACGAAGGTTTCAAATTAGCCCCTGACGCAGCCCTAGGTCGGCGAACACGGCCTGTGTCAGGCAATTTGTTCATACACGGTATCTTACTAAATCCATGTTGGCTTTTGGGCTCATTTTTGAAAGAGAAGGGCGCCCATCTTTCAACACAAATCGGAAGATGGACGTCCTTCTCCCAGGGTCACCCAATAGGCAGAATCAAAAGACAATTTTGGGCACCCTCATCTGCTTTCCGTCGCAGAGATGACCAAAGTTTATGGGGGCGTGTCGGAAGCATAGCGAAGGTGGGACTGGGGCGTGCTTAACACATGGGCGTCCTCGGCCGATAATGGAAAAAAGGGCATCCCTAACGAACACTTGGCCGACTTTACTTGGTCCTTTATTTTTACAACCAAGCTACACAAATGTGCCCTAAATGACCAGATGACCACCGGAGGGAATCGGGGATGACCTCCCCCTACTCCCTCAGTGGTCACTAACCCCTTCCCACCCTAAAAGAAATGTTAAAATATTTTTTCCAGCCTCTGTGCCAGCCTCAGATGTCATACTCAGGTCCATAGCATGCAGGTCCCTGGAGCAGTTTTAGTGGGTACTGCAGTGAACTTCAGGCAGGCGGACACAGGCCCATCCCCCCTACCTGTTAAACTTGTGGTGGTAAATGTGAGCCCTCCAAAACCCACCACAAACCCATTGTACCCACATCTAGGTGCCCCCTTCACCCTTAAGGGCTATGGTAGTGGTGTACATTTGTGGGGAGTGGGTTTTGAGGGGGTTTGGGGGGCTTAGCACACAAGGTAAGGGAGCTATACACCTATTTCGGCGCTGGCAAAATAGATTGCCGGCGATCTATTTTTGCGGCGCCACAAACAGCTGGCCGGAACCATATTATTGAAAAAGATGGCTGGCCATCTTTTCTTTCGATAATACGGTTTGACCCGGGCAAATGCCAGAGTTTGCCGGGTTTGAGATGGCCGTTTTTGTTTCTCAGCGATAATGGAAACTAAAAGCGGCCATCTCAACCCCGGCTAAATCCAAGGCATTTGCTCATGGGAGGAGCCAGCATTTGTAGTGCACTGGTCCCCCTGACATGCCAGGACACCAACAGGGCACCCTAGCAGGCACTCCTAAAAATTAAAAAAAAATATGCAAATACCTCCCAGGTACATAGCTCCCTTACCTTGGGTGCTGAGCCTCCCAAATCCCCCCCCCCAACACCCACTCCTCACAACTCTACACCACTACCATAGCCCTTATGGGTGAAGGAGGCACCTACATGTGGGTACAGTGGGTTTTGGGGGGGTTTGGAAGGCTCAACACTTACCACCACAAGTGTAACAGGTAGGGGGGGATGGGCCTGGGTCCGCCTGCCTGAAGTCCACTGCAACCAACAAAAACTGTTCCAAGGACCTGCATACTGCTGTCAGGGAGCTGGATATGACATTTGAGGCTGGCATACAGGCTGGCAAAAAAGGTTTTTATTTTTATTTTTTTAGTGTGGGAGGGGGTTGGTGACCACTGGGGGAGTACGGGGAGGTCATCCCCCATTCCCTCCGGTGGTCATCTGGTGAGTTGGGGCACCTTTTTGAGGCTTGGTCTTGAAAATAAAAGGACCAAGTAAAACCAGCGAAATACTGATTAACGGCACTTTTGTTTTTTCCATTATGCGCTGAAGCCGGCCATCTGGTAGCCATGCTCATGCCCGCCCATGTCCCGCCTTCGCTACACCACCGACATGCCCCCTTGAACTTTCGCCGGCTCGGCGACGGGAAAGCGGCGATGGTGTCAAAAAAGGGGGTTTCGATTATACCGATTTGGCCACTTTTTAGAGATTGCCGGCGATCTCCCGATTTGTGTCGGAAGATCGCCAGTGATCTCTTTCGAAAATAAGCCTGATAGTCTCCTTTCTGAAATGTAAATGCTAACATATTGGATTTCCTGTGTGTACTTACTCCAAAGCTGATATCAAATCTGATCATATTATGATCATTGTTATCAAGTAGCCCCGGCACCATTACCTTCTGCACCAGATCATGCGCTCCACTAAGGAGATGCAGTGATCACCCAATCAGCTTTTATTTAGAGAAGGCTTTTCTGCCTGATTGGAGCTTTTGATGGCCAAGGCGCCATTTTTGGCATAGTGTGTTGAATGTTATGAAGTACTTTGCAGGTATTGTGTAGGTTTTTTCAATTCTTTTGAATTTCAAAACAGTGAGGATTTTTTCTTTGTAGATGATATCTCATGCAGCAGCCTGAATGGCAAAACAAGGGATCTTGTTTTTTTTAAAGATTTAATTTACTGAAGTTTGGATAATTTGAATATCACTGTTTCATGATTCAATTTATGTGTTTATTTGTTTTCTTATATTGAAGTGGAAATCGCTCTTCTTATCAGCTGTTATTTATTTTATTTTTATTTATTTTAATGTACATAATATGCCACAGTTCACATTAAAAATGCAGCAAAGTAGTTTACAATAAAAATGACCCAGAAGGGCCGTAGAAATTGAAAGAGTAAGAAAAGAAGGTAGCAATAAGTGATCTGGAAATCAGAACAAAAAATAAGATGACTAAGTTTACAGATGGCACAAAACTATTCAAAGGAAACTATTCAAAGTTGTTAAAACACATGCGGACTGTGAAAGATTGCAGGAAGACCTTAGGAAATTGGAACACTGGGCATCCAAATGTCAGATGAAATTTAATGTGGATAACTGCAAAGTGGTAAAAGAATAATGCTGCTTGAGCCACCTCACAAGTAACATTATTCTGTGTGCCTGGGAGCATTGGGCCCCAAAGCCATGTCTCGATGCTCCTGGGATACCAGAACAGGGTGCCCCCCTGACTTAAGGCTCCCAGACTCAATCCCCACCCATCCCACAGATGTTCAAGCCCCCCATTCCCCTCCCCACCCCCCACTTTAAAAGTAGCCCTTGTCCCGGGTGGTCCGGGGTGGATCTTCAGGGTCTCTTGGCAGGAGCGATGCCCACTTGATCCTGCCCAATCTGGCACTGCATCCAAAATCTCACCCTTAGTGGTATTGTTCTGCCCCCATATTTATGGAGGCAGGTTGTTTATTTTTTATATGTTACATTGCTTGTGCCTTTAAGAAAGACAGGAGGTGCCTTTGGACTACAAATATTATTGTTCCTGCAATAGGCTTTTCCTGAGCACATGTCCCAGTTCCCTATGCCTTGTGGGACTTTTCCAACTGGCTATTTTTTTGTCTGTGTATGATGGGATGTAGCCTGCACATTCTCTTTCTATTGAGTAATAGGAATCTGTCCGCAACATGCTTGTTATGTACTAAATCTAGCACAGTATTTGCGGCTTTAAGCCTTTCAAAAACCTTGTAATATCATCAAATTTTCACCATTTAAAGTATTGATAGAATTACTTATCAGTCAGTGCTGAGATTTCCTGGCTTTCCTGATTACAGGGTGAGCTGGTAGAGAACAGACTCTCAGTTCTGCAGGGCAGAGACTCTGTAAGTCATATTTTCTTTGATTTGCATTAAAGAAGTTTTGATTCAAGAGTTCTGAGTCTTCACAGTGATGTTCTTTACTATGGTTTAGCTGACAGTCTAGCTAAGTGTATGAGACAGCACTTCTACAAGGACTGTGCATGCTATTACCACTAGGGATCATAATTCCATATAAGGACATTTTCTTTGTATGGAAATATGACCCCTAGCGATAGTTATATGAGACTGCTACTAAGGGCGCCATTTTGGTTGTGGAACTGGACTAGGTATCACTCCTGCCCAAGACTCCCAGAGAACTCCCCTGGACCACCAATGATGTCAAGGTAGCCCCAATGGCTACCTTTAAGGTGGGGGTTGGGGGAGGGGAAATGTAGGGCTTGAATTTGTGGGAGGTGGGCAGGGTTGAGTCAAGGAGGCCTTAGGCTGGGGGGGGGGGTCAGAAGCCAGGGGGGACTCACCTCTGGCATCTCAGGAGCATCAGGACATGGTTTTGCGGCCCAGTGCTCTCGGGTATTGAAACAACCCTAGCAATTTTATTGTGATTTTGGGCTCTAACATAATGTATCACTGCAAGCCACGTTACGATATTTGCATAGTAATGAGATGTAAAATGTACATTTTCATGTTATGCATCTCATTACCACTTAACTCACAGTGACTTAAATATTGCTGTGGTATTTTTTGTCAAGGGGCATTAGGGCATTTAAATCGTGTTAAGGGCCATATAACACAACTTAAGGCCCTAAAGTTGCTTGATGAATTCCCCCTTAATGCACAAATTAGCACGTGTTAATCACTTCTGCACAAGCATGCCAACTCTTAGTGAGATGGTTTAGAGGTTAGCATGCGCTTCATGTGGTAAGTGCATTTTGCATTGGGGCACAAACTGGGTAGAGAATGGGCATGGATAGCATACTGCAGTTAGTGTGGTAAACATATTGCACATTGTCAAATGTGCTGTTAGTGTAGGATCACTTAGAGGCCCTTTTACAAATCATTGGTAAGCCTAACACGGGCTTACCACAAGCTAACTCAGGACTACCGCTGGCCCAACATGGTTGCCAGCAGTAGTTCCGGCTCAAGTGTGCACCATTTCCAGCATGCTGGGAAAATTATTTTATAGCACAGCACTAACCCGTCGGTAATCGGGCAATGCTGTGTGCTGCCCAGTTACCAGCAGGTTACTGTGGGGGCCCTTACTGCCACCTCAATGCAGTATGAGTTATCTTGCTGCATGGCCATTTTTTTTTTGGGTGGGGAGGGGCTTTGTATTCATTGCTGTAAAAAGGGCCCTGGTGCATGTGAAAAACCGCCCCCACCGCTACCCATATAAAATTGTCTTCATTACATACGTACAGGTAAAATGAAGTTGAATATTTAACATTTATGCATGTTTACAGGATTGTTCTAGTACTGGTGATGGGATAATCATTGGTGAGTTTAATTGTGAAAATCTCAGTGGGGATCTAGGGGTATTATAGATAATTGGGGGGTGCAAGGTAGAAGCGTAGCTAGGTTGTGATGTTGGGTGGAGTGGAGAGCAGACTGCATAGGTGCAATGGACCTCGTGAAAAATAGGCACAGGCACCATCAAAAGTCCATTTGGGGGAGCAGTTTCTCCCATTGTGGCCTACCTAGCAGTCCCACTGGTGCAAGGTTGAAGGCTTGCCTAGGTTGCCTAATACCCTCTTACTAACCCTGCTGTGAGTTGTGATATAAATATATATTTTATAAAATACCTGAGTACACACACATACACACATATTTACACCTTCATTAGCACAAGTGTACAGTACAAGAGCATTAGTGCACAACTGAGAGGAGCTGTTTTATAAAGACACATGGAGGGGCATTTTCAAAAGGGACGTCCAAGTTTTAATGAGGATGTCCTTGCAAAACGTCCCGATGCAGGGGCAGGGAAACCCGTATTATTGAAACAAGATGGACGTCCATCTTTCGTTTCGATAATACGGTGGTCGTCCTTAGAGATGGTCGTCCCTAGACTTGGTCGTTTCTGATTTTCGGCGATAATGGAAACCAAGGATGTCCATCTCAGAAATGACCAAATGCAAGCCCTTTGGTCATGGGAGGAGCCAGAATTTCTAGTGCACTGATCCCCCTCACATGCCAGGACACCAACCGGGCACCCTAGGGGGCACTGCAGTGGACTTCAGAAATTGCTCCCAGGAACATAGCTCCCTTACCTTGTCTGCTGAGCCCTCAAAACCCACTCCCCACAACTGTACACCACTACCATAGCCCCTATGGGTGAAGGGGGGCACCCAGATGTGGGTACAGTGGGTTTGTGGTGGGTTTTTAGGACTCGCTGTTTCCTCCACAAATGCAACAGGTGGGGGTGGGGGGGTGGGCCTGGGTCCGCCTGTGTGAAGTGCACTGCACCCACTAAAACTGCTCCAGGGACCTGCATACTGCTGTCATGGACCTGAGTATGACATCTGAGGCTGGCATACAGGCTGGCAAAAACTATTTTGAAAGATATTTTTTGAGGGTGGGAGGGGGTTAGTGACCACTGAGGGAGTAAGCGAAGGTCATCCCCAGTTCTCTCCGGTGGTCATCTGGTCTGTTCAGGCACCTTTTTGTGCCTTGGTCATAAGAAAAACACAACCAGGTAAAGCCATCCAAGTGCTCGTCAGGGACGTCCTTTTTTCTTTCGATTATGGGTTGAGGACGACCTAGTGTTAGGCATGCCCAAGTCCCGCCTTCGCTACGCCTCCGAAATGCCCCCTTAAACTTTGGCCATCCCTGCGACGGAAAGCAGTTGGGGACGTCCAAAATCCGCTTTCGATTATACCGATTTGGACGACCCTGTGAGAAGGACGTCCATCTTCTGATTTGTGTCGAAAGATGGGCGTCCTTCTCTTTCGAAAATGAGCCCGATAGGAGGTCAATTTAGAAGCAACTATACATGTAACTGGCAACAGTTGAGGAGTAGCCTAATGGTTAGTACAGCGGGCTTTGATCCTGGCAACCTGGGTTCAATTTCCACTACAGTTCCTTGTGACCTTGGGCAAGTCACTTAACCCTCTATTGCCACAGGTGCAAAGATTTAGATTGTGAGGCTTCTAGGAACAGAGAAAAGTACCTGCATATAATGTGTACAGCACTGTGTACATCTAGTAGCACTATATAAATGATTAGTAATAACAGTTATATGTCTGAACTACATATACGTGCAAATAGAAATTTTAGAAAGTTGCTATCTGCACATCTAAAAAGGGCATGAAAGGGTACGGCTTGGGTACAGTTGTTCAAAGTACTAGGTACTTAAGTAAAAATAAATGTATATTTTAATACTTAAGTAAAAGTACAGTGAAGAATACATTAAAAAAGTTACTTAAGTGAAAGTTGTTGCCTAATATAATACTTTTTGAGTAACAAGTAAAAGTACTGCAACTACAATGAATGCAACTATTAGTGTTTTTATCCCCAAAACTTTGTTGCTCTACAATTCAATCCACTTTGCTTTTATTGAAACTAAACTTTGAAAATGACTGTCACTCATGCAAATGTGCTTGTGAATCATTAATCCAGCACAAAGATGTTCAACAACTGCACTAGCAGGAAGTAGATTGTTCAGTCTGATAAAAAGTTCATTCAAATCATGCCAGGCCATTATCTTACTGATGCCTTTTGACTAGGTCTGCAGGTATGGATCAAGGGAATCTCTGTCTGAAACACTTGACTTCCATATTGCAAAGAATACTTTTTCATCATTATTGTCATTATCATCTGCATTAGAAGTTATGCTGTCTAATTCATCACTTGTATCTTCATCTTCATCTTTGTTATCATTGTCGTGCTGTGCAGTTACAGAGAAGGCTTTCACAAAGTTGGAATCATTGTCTGTTGTTCCAACAATTTTTCATCTGATGGCATACTCTGATTGAATAACCTCAAGAACTGTTGCAAAAACATCAAATGTTTGGGAACCCTTCAGCCTTAAGGCCAGACAAACAGACTCTCTCTCAATCCAGTGGACAGCCACCCCAATATAAAATTTTCCATGGGATGTCCAGCAGTCTGTTGTATTAGAGATATGTCTGTTCACCAAGAATTACAACCAGCTTCAGCTTCATCTCTGCTACAAAGTGACCCAACTCATCACAGTTCAATTTGGCTGGAGACCAGTAACCAATTCAACAAACACAGGCAGCTCCACTGTTCTCATAGGTTATATTCACTGAACAGCAAAATGTAAGATGAGATGATCCACTGTTTGTATGATGAGGTTTACAATAGCAAAATCCTGTCCAGGTTTTGCTGTTTCATTTGGTTTATCAAGAAATCATCATTTACATCTTGCTTCTGCTTTTACTTTTTACTTTTAACTGCAAGCATCAGAAGTAACTGAGGAAAAGTAGTAAACATTGGTGAAATTATTACTTTGGTAAAAGTAAAAGTAACAAATGTTTCTGTACTTCTTTACAAGTAAAAGTGATAAAACGTTTACTTAAGTACAGTAACTAGTTACATTTACTGTTACAATAAAACACTGTTTGGGTATGCACTAAAATTAGATATGTTGTTCCCATTTTACAATGGAAAGCCATGGCCAGATTTAAAAAAATATCCACATGGGCTTTTGCACCTGCCCTGAGGTACCTACAAGTATCAGCTCTCACTTTAGACAACCTGTGGTCTAAATTAAGGGACAAGTACAGAAGCCAACAGCATCCCCTTCCCACTCCCAGGCTCTCAGATCCTCCTTTCCCACCAACCCCTGCCAATATTTACTACCCACCTACCTACTACTTCTACTACTACTACCTATCATTTCTATAGCACTACTAGACGTATGCAGCGCTGTACACTTGAACATGAAGAGACAGTCCCTGCTCGAGAGAGCTTACAATCTAATTAGGACAGACAAACAGGACAAATAAGACATAAGGGAATTACTAATGTGGGAATGATAAAATATGGGTACTGAACAAGTGAATAAAGGTTAGGAGTTAAAAGCAGCATCAAAAAGGTGGGCTTTTAGCCTAGATTTGAAGACAGCCAGAGATGGAGCCTTCCCAATATAACCAATAACTTTGCTTTATCTCCCAGACCCCACTCCCCCGGCTCTTACATAGCTCTACTACTACTTATTTTTTATTTTATTTGTAGCATTTGTATCCCACATTTTCCCACCAATTTGCAGGCTCAATGTGACTTACATTTGCCGTAGTGGCAGTTGCCATTTCCGGTTAACAGAATTACAAATGGTATTGCATTAAGGTGTGTACATACATGGTAAAGAAGAATACATTATGGTATTGCATATAGGTTCCTGAGTGATAGATTGGAATGTAACATATGTTAGATCATCAATTATATATTTCTAAAGTACTATTAGATGTACACAGCACTGTACACTGGACATGAAGAGACACTCCTTGCTCAAAAGAGCTTACAATCTAACTAGGACAGACAAACAGGACAAATAAGGGCTAAGGTTCTAATGGGAAGCAGAAGGAAAGTTTGGACACTCCTGTCCTGTTTGCTTCCCAGGTCAAAATGGTACCACTGATTCCCTATTGGTAGTCTCACAGTACTACTGCTAGGGGGTCAAAATGCCAAATAAGAACTTAAATAGTCTACTAGGTTGATATCAGAATTACTATCATCTACCTTATTTGCATAATCCAGTTAAAACTTCATGCCTATAAATTCATTATACAAATATGGGGCTCCTTTTACAAAGCCACAGCAAATACAATGAAGCCCATAGGAATTGAGTGGGCTTTGTCTCATTTACCGCACTGGGAATCAGTACTGCGGCCTTGTAAAAAGAGCCCTTGTTGTATTCTTTACTTTGTTTCCTTGGTTCTGTAGTACTTTTTAGTACTCTCATAGGAGACTATTTCTTACCATTATAAATTCATTAGCTCAGATGTTCCGCGTCTAACTCTTTGGTTATTTCTTTGAATGATTTCATTTAGACAGCAAGGACTAGCCTGCTTAGGGAACTATGCCAGGAGTTACAGTGTAGTTTAGCTGTAATAGTTTTGGCACATAAATAAATGTAAACACTTGGGGATTTTTTTTTAATATTATTTCTGAGGCCAATGTACACAGATGGAAATTTTGAACATCTATAAGGCTAATGGTTTTTTTCATTACAGTTGGGTAAAAAGGTCATGGTAGTTAATACAGAATCTACTTCACTATGAGGGGCATTTTCAATATGATATCTAAGCCCAACTTTTGGATGTTTTGCTCAAAATATGCAGAATCCAAATTGCAAATATAGCCATTTTTGAAACATTAATAATTTGGATGTTTGGCAAGCAAAACATCCAAATGCTGCTTTATGCCACTTTTTAAATGTTTTTTCTTTTATGAAAATGAGCCCCTTCCCACAAGGGGCTTTCTTGGTAATCTGTTATTGTACACTAAAGGTATAGAAGCAAATAATGAGATGCCAGTGTAGGTTAGTCCTAGGGGATGCCAAAGTCCTATACATTCTCTATGCATATATCAGTGATGTCAATCTGATCCGCTGCAATCAATATATACTGCGCAGTATATACTTCTACTTCTAACTTCCAGGTGCTGGGACTGAACCAAGCTCCTGCAAAAAGGACAGGTTTATTCTGACCCCTAAATCCCATACTTCTTCTCAAATTGACTGGCGTTAGGTGAGAAACCTACCTGATATTGTCTAAAATTTTTAAGGCTTGTTGCTTAATCAATTTAATTAGCACTGGGAAACCTCTCTTTCTGTCTTTCTTTCTTTCTTTCTGTTCCTGCCAAACTCTGATAGAGGGGAGGGGCATTTTTACATAGCTGACACTGCTATAATTATTGGCAATATCTAGATTTATTTAAAAGGAAAGTTATTAATATCTTAGGGCAGTTTTAAAAAGTATAATAAATTGTAAAGTGCTGGATCAGACACTACCATTTTGGTCCATTCAACTAGAGAATTCCCTTGATAGCAGCACTTAGCTCTGTATGTGAAAAATGATATCGCAGCAACTGAAATGACAGGGAAGTGGGGAAAGGAAGAAGCGATATGGATCACCTTAACAAGAGAGGATAAAACCTTGGTCCACGTGGGTGTTGTCTACAGATCCCCGACACAATTGGAGGAACTGGATAAAGATCTGATCGCTGATATTCAAAAGTTGGGGAAGAAAAGAGAGGTGCTGTTGTTGGGAGATTTTAATCTGCCGGATGTAGATTGGAAGGTTCCGTCTGCAAAATCGGAAAGAAGTAGAGAGATTGTGGATGCTTTCCAAAGTGCTCTGCTCAGACAAATGGTGAATGAACCCACGAGGGAGGGAGCCACTTTGGATCTGGTATTCACAAACGGGGATAGTGTGTCAAATGTCCGAGTGGCTGCATACCTGGGAAACAGTGACCATCAAACGGTTTGTTTTGATGTAACGGCTCATGTGGATGGCGGCCACTCTAAACTCAAAGTCCTGGATTTCAAGCGAGCTGACTTTAACAAAATGGAAGAATACCTGAGGAAGGAGCTGATGGGCTGGGAGGACATACGAGAAGTGGAAGGACAGTGGTCCAGGCTAAAAGAAGTAATAAACAGGGCCACAGACCTTTACGTAAGGAGAGTAAATAAAAGCAAGAGAAAAAGGAAACCGATATGGTTCTCAAAGCAAGTGGCTGAGAAAATAAAGATTAAAGAGTTAACGTTCCAGAAATATAGAAAATCTCAAGAGGAGGAACACGGGGAGGAATACCGGATGAAACTGAAAGAAGCCAAGAGAGAGGTACGTCTGGCGAAGGCGCAAGCGGAAGAACAAATGGCTAGAAATGTAAGGAGGGGAGACAAAAACTTCTTCAGGTATATTAGTGAAAGGAGAAAGACTATAAAGGGAATTGTGAGACTATAAGATACAACAAAACGCTATGTAGAAAATGATGAAGAAAAATCCAATTTGCTAAATAGATACTTTTGTTCTGTTTTCACTGAAGAAAACCCTGGGGAAGGACCGAGAGGGACTGGCAAAAGTACACCTGAGAATGAGGTGGATAGAGCGCCGTTCACAGAAGAGAGTGTGTATCAACAACTTGGAAAGCTAAAGGTGGACAAAGCCATGGGGCCGGACGGGATCCACCCCAGAATACTGAGGGAGCTCAGAGAGGTTCTGGCAGGTCCTCTTAAAGACTTGTTTAATAAATCCTTGGAGACGGGAGAGGTTCCGAGGGATTGGAGAACGGCGGAGGTGGTCCCTCTTCACAAAAGTGGGGATAGGGAAGAAGCTGGAAACTACAGGCCGGTAAGCCTCACTTCGGTTATTGGAAAAGTAATGGAAGCCATGCTGAAGGAAAGGATAGTGAATTTCCTGGAAGCCAATAAGTTGCAAGATCCGAGACAACATGGTTTCACCAAAGGGAAATCGTGCCAAACGAATCTCATTGAATTCTTTGACTGGGTGACAGGAGAATTAAATCAAGGACGTGCTATGGACATCATCTACTTAGATTTCAGCAAGGCTTTCGACACGGTTCCCCACAGGAGGCTCTTAAATAAACTAGACAGCCTGAAGATAGGACCCGAAGTGGTGAACTGGATTAGGAACTGGTTGACGGACAGACGCCAGAGGGTGGTGGTAAATGGAGTTCGCTCGGAGGAGGGAAAGGTGAGTAGTGGAGTGCCTCAGGGATCGGTGCTGGGGCCGATTCTGTTCAATATATTTGTGAGTGACATAGCCGAAGGGTTACAAAGTAAAGTTTGCCTTTTTGCGGATGACACCAAGATTTCCAACAGAGTGGATACCCCGGAGGGAGTGGAAAACATGAAAAAAGATCTGAGGAAGCTAGAAGAATGGTCTAACGTTTGGCAATTAAAATTCAATGCGAAGAAATGCAAAGTGATGCACTTAGGGAGTAGAAATCCAAGGGAGACGTATGTGTTAGGCGGGGAGAGTCTGATAGGCACGGACGGGGAGAGGGATCTTGGGGTGATAGTATCTGAGGACCTGAAGGCGACGAAACAGTGCGACAAGGCGGTGGCCGTAGCTAGAAGATTGCTAGGCTGTATAGAGAGAGGAGTGACCAGCAGAAGAAAGGAGGTTTTAATGCCCCTGTATAAGACATTGGTGAGGCCCCACCTGGAGTATTGTGTTCAGTTTTGGAGGCCGTATCTTGCGAAGGATGTTAAAAAAATGGAAGCGGTGCAAAGAAAAGCTACGAGGATGGTATGGGATTTACGTTCCAAGACGTATGAAGAAAGGCTTGCTGACCTGAACATGTACACCCTGGAGGAAAGGAGGAACAGGGGTGATATGATACAGACGTTCAAATATTTGAAAGGTATTAATCCGCAAACGAATCTTTTCCGGAGATGGGAAGGCGGTAGAATGAGAGGACATGAAATGAGATTGAAGGGGGGCAGACTCAGGAAAGATGTCAGGAAGTATTTTTTCATGGAGAGGGTGGTGAACGCTTGGAATGCCCTCCCGCGGGAGGTGGTGGAGATGAAAACGGTAACGGAGTTCAAACATGCATGGGATATGCATAGAGGAATCCTGTGCAGAAGGAATGGATCCTCAGAAGCTTAGCTGAAATTGGGTGGCGGAGCAGGTGGGGGGAAGAGGGGGTGGTGGTTGGGAAGCAAGGATAGGGGAGGGCAGACTTATACGGTCTGTACCAGAGCCGGTGATGGGAGGCGGGACTGGTGGTTGGGAGGCGGGAAATACTGCTGGGCAGACTTATATGGTCTGTGCCCTGAAAAGGACAGGTACAAATTCAATTCAAGGTAAGGTATACACATATGAGTTTGTCTTGGGCAGACTGGATGGACCATGCAGGTCTTTTTCTGCCGTCATCTACTATGTTACTATGTTACTGTGCAACCTTCTCGACCACTTCTGCACAACTGGCATATTCTGGGGCTTGGGGGATCACCTATAAACCAGAGATTCTGCCTCTGTCCCCTGTTTTCCATGTCTTCAAGATGATCTTCTGTCTGCTTTGGCCCTCTCTAGCTCCTCTAATCTCTTCTCAAAGACATCCAATGTTTCTGCTTATTCCTTCAGTCAGATCTCTGCTTCCTCCCACCCCACATCAATATATCATTTAGGTCACTCCATGGGTCTGACAACATACCTGCTACCTCAGTTTTAACCAAGCTATGAGTTCCTTTTTATGCACTGTAACACTCACCTTGCTCATAGCTCCACAATTGCTAAGGATGCGTCTGTTCTCTGACTCCAGACCTCTATGCACAGGATCAATCCCCACTGTTTTGCTTGATGCAGCCGTGACTGTCCAGCCTGCTATAAGTGAATTTCTTGAGCTCTACTGCTTTCGTCTTTACAGACATGGCCTTATGATTAGCGCATCCGCTGTAGGAGGGTCTTAGCTTCAGGGGTACGTTTCACTATTTTAAACTGTAGATCACTGTTGGGTTCTGGCTGAGTTTTGTTCACATGGCCTTTCAAGGAGTTCACATCACTGGAACTCCTCTCATTTTGTCCTTTAACAGCCTGATAAATACATAAAGATAAGAATTTTATAGGTGAATTGTATCATAAATGTCTAAAAGGTTCTGCATCAAATTGTTTTATAGCAATATAAAAAAATCTCTTTCGGAAATGGCTCTGGAGACTGTGTGTGAGCATTTTTAAGCTCAGGATCTATATATGCAGAAAAGATTGCCTTTCCGTGAATTTACTGTTAAAATGGTAATATATGCATAAGAAAATTGTGTTCTTTAATCTCTGAAGAAACACTTATCACTGAGAACCTCTTAATTCTTTTCCTGTGCTTGGTTTATTAGCTTATGAAATTATGCTAATAGTTTGAATGTTAATGGTTTTGGAGGCTCAAATGACCTCATTTTAATAATGAACTAATTTATGCAATAAATGCAATCAGTGTCTGTGAATCTGACTTAAAAGAACATAGTGGTGATTACCAGAGCTGAAATGAGAGTCAGCGTGGTGCAATGTGTCATTCTGCAGAAAACTGGAATGCAATCTGATCCAAGGTCTGCCAGTCACACTGGGATTAAGACAACCATGTTCAATGATGAATTCACAAACCTGCATATGCTAAAATAACTGGATTTACTGCCTTTTTGTAGAGAGGGAAAATGCTTGAAGGAAAATAAAGGGGTTTTTGGAGTGTTCTCCTGGGTAAGAAGGCACAGATGGAGGGCAAACTGCTACTGGGCAGCAGGGCAATCTGTTTGTCTGGGCTCTGGAGCTAATACAAGACACAGGCAAGGCAAATACAGCAGAATCCATGTTAGTGTGGAAATAATCATTTCTAGGAAGATCGTGCAAGTGAAAGGTTTGCAACCGTTAAAGTAGTGCACATTAGTAACTGAACCGCTGAGTGTCTTTATCACTCTCTTCCTTGATTTAAGTATTGCATTCTCTTCTTGCTGCTGGTCCTCGTTGTGAAAGCTGCATCATAGATTTTCCTGTTTGTCAACATCACTGCATTATCAAAATAATATGGATAATCCGAAATTTCTGTCTCCGTTTTTTTTCTTCTGTCTCCTTTTTCCCCTACCTTGAATTAATTTTTCCCTTGCATATTACACATTGGGGTACATTCAAGAGAAAGCACCAAAAATTAGTCATGACAAAATGGACGCTTATTTTATAATGGCAATTGTGCGTAAAATTGCCGTTATTAAATAGAACATAAGTCAGTGTATGCGTGCCTAACTTTAGATGCAAGCATGAGAATGCCCCGTTTGTAGTTGCGTACTATTAGTATTTAGGTGCAGTCAAGACGATATTCAGCACGAGTTAACCAGCTGGGAACAGCTGCTGACCGGTTAACTCGTGTCTCTGGAGATAACCCTTCATTATCAGTAGTATTTAACTGGTTATTGCCACTGCCTGATTAGAGTATAAAATAAAGCCGGCAATGTTGGGGGCAGTCCAGGGACATGACCGGTTAGGCCTCGATATTCAGAACATAACTGGCCAGGCTTTGTGGCCAAAGAAGGCCGCATAAAGAGCAGGCTTATCTTTGCTCATCAAGCCATGGCCAGTTAAGTCTGAATATCGACTTAACTGGTCATGCACTACCCATCGTTGAAAACCCCAGATATTAATGGTAGTCACTGGAAACAGCCCGGCATTAAATATACAGGTTGAACGCTGGCAGCAGACAGTCAAAGCACAGCTGAATATCGGGCGGTAAGTTTCTATAACTACAAATTTCTGCCAATTATCACCAACTGAGTGCCACTTAAGGGTTATTATAGGTATTTAAGACCAACTGGTATCTAATTTAATAATTTAGTGCAAGTTGCATGCCTAACGTTTCAGTAACTTGCACACCTAAAGTTGCACACTAGTCGGAAATTTGGGCATGCAACTTTATGGAAACCAGGGGATTATTCATATCACCCAGATCATTGAAAAACTGTATGTTTAATTAAGCTCTGTGTACCTAGACAGCATTCAGTTGATATGTATTCATGTTTAATTATGTGATAGTATTTTGAGAGTCATTCATTTCAGTTTTACGTTGCAGAGTATCATGATCAGAGCAGACCTAGAGCAGCATGCACGGTCTTTGAATGGATCCTACTGTATATAACACTTATGGCACATATTCCAGCTGTTTAACACTTTCCTGTGTTAATTGATATTCACTGCAAACTGCCACTTGCTGCTCAGCACATTTTAGATATACAGCTAAAGTACACTTGCAAACAACTGAGGCAAGCTGAACTGAGCCTTACAGAAGACAGCATGAGGGATTTGTGGCTATTTCTCAACCAAGCCTTCAGCATACACCCAGTCAGTCTGCTTTGCAGGATATCTACAGTGAATATGCATGTAATCAATCTCTTATGCACTCAAATAGATTAAATGTATACAAGCTCCGTTCATCCATAATTTCTGTAGGTTGTGTCTTTATAAAACAGGCCCAGCATATAGTAGGTGTCACATCTGTGGCCGTGACCACCCTCAGACTTACCCTGTTTCTGGGAGTCAGTGGCTGTGCTGGCTTCTGCTTGTCTCTGTGTCTGTCT
Source organism: Microcaecilia unicolor (assembly GCF_901765095.1). Taxonomy (NCBI): domain Eukaryota; kingdom Metazoa; phylum Chordata; class Amphibia; order Gymnophiona; family Siphonopidae; genus Microcaecilia; species Microcaecilia unicolor. The sequence continues at coordinate 411,248,918 of NC_044031.1, forward strand.
TAGTTTCTCTCTGGCTCTGTGTGCTGATTGCCTTACTGGACCTCACCTGTGTGGGCTATGCCTCTTCCAAGATGGCTGCCGCCGCCTCCTCCTCTATGCCAGTATCCAAGATGGCTCCTGCTTGTCATTCCTGTGGGCTCACTTCCTCTGTGTTTCAAGCCTCTGTTTGGAGGCAAGGCACTTCCTGCTTCTGTCCTGCTGGTGGTGACTCATCAGTGAATTCCTTTATAAGGAAGGCCTGTGCTTGCAGTCAGGGCCTTCGCATGGTGTCATTGTCTGGTGTCATGCCCAGAGGCCGACAGGTTAGTTAGTGTGTTGCTGCGCTGCTTCTAAGCCTGTCTTCTGTGTGGGCTTCCTTGCCCTTCTGTGTGGGCTTGCCCTTCTGCTTAGTACCTGTGGGCTTCTTGCCCTTCTGTGTGGGCTAGTGCCCTGTGGGCTGCTTGCTCTTCTGCGTGGGCTGTTAGCCTTCTGCCTTTAGTCTGTGTTTGCAGCCTGCCCTACTCCTTGCTTGTATATTCTGTGTGCACATCCTGAACCTTGTATATCCTGTGTGCACATCCTGGCTGCTAGCCTTCTGCCTTTAGTCTGTGTTTGCAGCCTGCCCTACTCCTTGCTTGTATATTCTGTGTGCACATCCTGAACCTTGTATATCCTGTGTGCACATCCTGGTCCCTGCTTGTTCGTCTTGAGTCCTGGTTTTGGCTAGCTAGTGTTATCCGGCTTTCCGCTCTGCCTAGCTGCCATCTTCCCTGTGTGCACATCCTGATCCTTGTATATCCTGTGTGCACATCCTGGTCCCTGCTTGTTCGTCCTGAGTCCTGGTTTTGGCTAGCTAGTGTTATCCGGTTTCCCGTTCTGCCTAGCTACCTTCTGTCCCATGTGTCTACCTTGTACCTTGCTTGTATATCTTGTGTGCTTATCCGGATCCCTGCTTATGTATCCTGATTCCTGTATCTGTCTAGCTAGCGTGTATCTTCTGGGGGATTTATCCTGTTACCTGCCTCGACCTAGCTAGTGGGTTTGCCCAGGGGGTATTCCCAGTCTCCCCTTCTTCCTTGCTTGCATGTCTGCCCTAGTTCCTGCTCCTGATAAGCTTCTGTCTGTCTAGTCTGTCTGGTGTGTCTGGCTTAGCGGCTGCGTGCAGCGCTTAGTGCAGTCTAGTATTGTTCCCCTGTGTTTCCTAGACCCGAGGTGGGTCCTCTGGATCTTCAGTTCCGGCCTTGCCCTACAAGTCCTGTCGGCCGCCCGCACGCTAGAGCTCAACTCTAGCGGAAAGGTGGCTAAGTGCAGGTGAAGTGGTTCCTGTTCTGCCGGTTCAGTTGCCTACTTCCAGTCCAGAGTTCCGGTCCGGTCCTTCCGGACGTCCAGTTCCAAGACGGTCTTGCCTGCCAAGGTCTCACAATTCCCAGTGCTGCCTTGAGGACCTGACAGTATGCCAAGGCCCTCGAGAACGCGACAGTAGGTGCCTACTTTACATTGTTATAAAATTACCCTCATATATAATATATGAATCCTCACATAAACCAAATATCTTGTAGAAATCTACTGTACGTTAATAAAATCACATGGAGGAAAAGCCTCAGCAAGCCAGGACTTTCTAAAACATAGTCACTTCTAGGCTTTATTGCAATCATAGGCATAAAAAATCTCCCATGTGTCAGATATAATGCCACAAGCGTTACTTTTTGTGATTTTTATACTTTTTATGAAAAACACAACTTATGTTTAAATGCCCATCTTCACAGCAGCACTTTAATGGCTACCATCCCTCATCCTCCAGGCACTCAACCTCACACAATGCATCGTAGGATACACAGGGCAAGTTTGGTCTGCCAAGTAGGGAATTTTTCCCTTATTTGGTAGGCTGGGCAGAGACTACATTGTTTATTCTCAGTGTTTCCTATCCAGAGCCAGATTGTCCTCACCTTCAGCCTCTCCAGTCTTGTTTAGATGCTATTTCTGACAGACACTCACCATTTAATTTTCAACCATAAAAAATAATATTGCTTCTTGGATCACATGACACCTTCTCAATCTAGCCCTTGCCTCCTGTATCCGTAGCATTCCAATTACTCTTAGAGATTCCTTCCATTATCTCAGTGTCCACTTAGATTATCAGCTCTCATTCATTCTTAGATCTACCTTTCTTGCTCTTTATTATATCCAAACTGTAAATGATCACCTTGATAATGCAACCTGTGCAACTCTTCTTTATGCTCTGGTCACATCTGACCTAGACTATTGTAATACCATCTATGCAGGCCTTCCTTCAACCCACCTTAAACAATTTCAGATAGTGCAGAACACATCCGTAAGGATCCTGATCCAAACCCATCACTTTGATAGTTTTACACCCCTACTATCTTTCAACAAATTGATCCCAGATTTGCATACACACATGTCCTCCCACTTCCCCTCTCTTCAGTGGCTTACCTAGGGTAGTTGACACCTGGGGCCGGTCATTTTTTAACACCCCCCCCCCCCAAATCCAGTACTAGGCATGCCGAGAATACAAAACACTCAGGACCTATAGAGCAATTCTACCATACCATAAGCAGTCATTTCTACGAGTCACACAAGGAAAAGGAAAGCATCTTAAACACTACAGTGAGCACTAGAACATCAATTCACCTACTGTACAACGAAACCAGACAGAATAGTACAGATCGTAGATCCTGCACAGTCAATGCCAACTGAAAGCCATGTCTTTTTCACAAACACAGATACACCCTAATCCACTATAGAATAAGTAATCATAAACTTTCTATTTAGACAAAAATTAAACTGAACCCCCAATGCCAGACTCTGCATACAATGCAACACCACAGAAACAGAAACTGTCCCCTAGTACTGTGCAAAATATAAAGACAGCAGATGTAAATTTGAAAAAAACTAACAAGTACCAATCACCACTTTACAAATTAACAAATAGAAATAAAACAAATATAGAAAGTAAAATAATACCATTTTATTGGACTAATACATTTAGCTTTCAGAGGCCAAAACCTCCGTCCTCGGGTCAGTACAGTATAGTGCTGTTACAGTATCCTATCCTGACCTGAGGAAGGGGGTTTTGTTCTCCGAAAGTTAGTCAAAATGTATTAAAATTAGTCCAATAAAAAGATTACCTTATTTACATGTTCTGTTATAAACATTTAACACATCTACAATACTTTATCCTACAGCAAAAAAAATAAAAAAATATATTTTATTTACAGTTTGTTGTCTCTGGTTTCTGCTTTCCTCATCTTCTTTTCACCGTCTTCCTTCCATCCAGCATCTGTCTTCACTCTCTCTCTCTGCCATCCAGTGTCTGCCCTCTCTGCCGTCCCTTCCATCCACTGCCTGCCCTTTCTCTCTGCCCCTTCAATCCACCATTTGCCCTCCCTCTTGCTCCCCCTTCCATCTAGGATCTGTCCCCTCTCTCTCTCTGCCCCTTTTTTCAGCCCCCAGTTCCGAGCCCCACCCCAGTCCCCTTCTCTCCTCTGAACACCCCCACCCCAGTCCCCTTCTCCCCTCCCCTTCCCTTCTCCCCTCTGAGATCCCCACCCCACTCCCCTTCTCCCCTCCCCTTTTCCCCTCTGAGATCCCCACCCCAGTCCCCTTCTCCCCTCTGAACACCCCCACCCCAGTCCCCTTCTCCCCTCCCCTTTTCCCCTCTGAACACCTCCACCCCAGTCCCCTTCTCTCCTCTGAACACCCCCCACCCCAGTCCCCTTCTCCCCTCCCCTTCCCTTCTCCCCTCTGAGATCCCCACCCCACTCCCCTTCTCCCCTCCCCTTTTCCCCTCTGAGATCCCCACCCCAGTCCCCTTCTCCCCTCTGAACACCCCCACCCCAGTCCCCTTCTCCCCTCCCCTTTTCCCCTCTGAACACCTCCACCCCAGTCCCCTTCTCCCCTCCCCTCCCCTTCCGTTCTCCCCTCTGAGATCCCCACCCCAGTCCCCTTCTCCCCCCTGAGATCCCCACCCCAGTCCCCTTCTCCCCTCTGAACACCCCCACCCGAGTCCCTTTCGCCCCTCTCCTTCCCCACCTCAGTCCCGTTAAAACCGGTGAAGCAGAGTCGCAGGCAGCGCCTCGTGCCCTGCTTGTAAAAAAAAAAATCAAATCTCCTTCCTTCTCCTCGTCTTGACGTCGACTCGGGCCTTCCAATCAAATTGATTGGAAGGCCCGAGTCGACGTCAAGACGAGGAGGAGAAGGAAGGAGATTAGATTTTTTTTTTTTTTTTTACAAGCAGGGCACGAGGCGCTGCCTGCGACACTGCTTCGCCGGTTTTTTTAATGTGCGGCGCCGCGAGAACGGCCACGGGAGGCGGCGGGAGCGGAGCCCCCCCACCCACTGGCACCCGGGGCGGACCGCCCCCACCGCCCCCCCCCCCTTGGTACGCCACTGCCTCTCTTACATACACACTCACACAGCTTCAGAGTAGTCAAAATAACACAATAGATCCTAATAGTTACATGGGCTCAAAGAACCATCAGCAGACACTTTAACCTGCAGGATGGTAACACAGTTTCCAAATATCCCATTTACCAGGATGAATAGCACTTACCTAGGTCAAAGACTTTTGGAAATTGCCCTCATTATATAGTGCATATAAATCTTTTGTTTCATATGTAAAGTATGAGGTCCAAGTATGCATTTTTACAGGATCATTCTGGGAGTGTTGATATTGGGCTATTCAGGATTGGTGAGTTTAATTATCAAAATCTGGTTGAGGGCATGAGGGCTAGTGGCCTAAAAGATAATTGAAGGTGGGATGAAGGCTGAAAGTTCATCTATAATGCCAAATACCATTGTACTGGTCCTGCTCTCCATCTCATACACAAACCCTCATACAAACTGTCTCTCTTTCTCCTTCTGTCACTCTCTACTCCTTCCTTACCACATTGATCCTCCATCCCCAGATCCTGGATGCCACTAGGATTCATTCCCCCCCCCCCCCCCCCCCCAGCCATCCTTCACTTGCCAGTGCTTGGATCACTGGTAGGTGAAGTATGGCTGGAATTAGAGTACATACGTAGTCTGCCAGCTTAGTTTTGGCAAAGGACAAATAGTTCTTACTAGTGGTGATGGGGTAGGGGGCCAATTCAGCACCTACCTCTGAAGCTTTTAGGAAGGCAATGTCCCCCTATAGCCCCCTAAAACATTCCTATGTGGCTCATCACTATTTAGGATTGGCTATGGAGAATCAATGGGGTAAGAAGAAACAGGAAGGTGGAAAAAATAGGGCTCTTTATCTTTCTCTCTACCTTGGTTGTCCTGATCTTCCATCCCCAGTGGCATTCCTAGGGGGCTGACACCCGGGGCGGATCGCCGATGCACCCCGCCCCCCCCCCCCCCGGATGCAGCGCGACCCCCCCCCGGCAAAAGGACCCCCCACAAAAGAACCCCCTGGGTACACGCTGCTGGGGGGGGGGTGCCGCGCACGCCTGTCCGTTCGTTCCATGCTCCCTCTGCCCCGGAACAGGATGTTCCGGGGCAGAGGGAGCATGGAACAAATGAAGGACAGGCGCACATGGCACCCCCCCAGCGGCGTGCACCCGGGGCGGACCGCTGGGCTCTACACACCAATTCCGTCAAAGATTCTGTGACTAGTTGAAGGGGGCCTGGCTATTGTGGGGTGGGTCCCTCATTGATTACCCCACCCCTGAAGGGTGGCCAGGCATTTGAGTACCTGCACCTTTTTCGCTAGAAAAAACACACTGCTGGTTTGGTTCTGCAGTATTATGGGCTTTTAGCTTAGATTTGAAGACGGCCAGAGATGGAGCTTGATGTACCGGCTCAGGAAGTCTATTCCAGGCACATGGTGCAGCTAGATAAAAGGAACGGAGTCTGGAGTTAGCGGTGGAGGAGAAGGGTGCAGATAAGAGAGATTTACCCAGTGAACGGAATTTCCGGGGAGGAGTGCAGGGAGAGATGAGGTTCTGAGGAGCTGCAGAGTGAATGCACGTATAAGTCAATAAGAGGAGGAGAAGGGCAATGATGATGATGTGGAAGTTGAAGAAGAGGATGACAATGAAGAGTCTGAAGAATATGAAAGGGAAGATGAAGAAGCTGATGAAGAAGATGAAGGGGAAACAGCCGACCCCTCAGCTCAACATTCTCCCCCCTCTCTTGCATACCCCATCGACTCTGTGCCACTACAGGAGCAGCGTGACTTCTCTCAGGAGGGAAACATCTCAGGAGAGGACAATGGCCTCCCACATGTCTCCCCATCTTCCCCAAGACAGTGAGCTGAGGCTCATGTGGGTCCAGGGGTGGGTGCTGGTGCAGGTGGAGCCCTACCTCTGCCTGCACCCACCACTGGAACAGAGGCTGTCTTGGAGAAGATGGAGAACATGCAGGAGGCCATTGACTGGTTACTAAGGGCCCTGGAAGGTGGTCAGGCCAGATTGGAACATGCCCTAGATCAAATGGAAGCCACCCAAGCCCAAATTCTCTCTGCTCTAGGTCATGCTGCCATCCCTGGAACCCCCCCCCCCCCCCAACTCCCAGGACCCTTAGTCTGCTCTACGTCCTGAGGCAGCTCCTGCTGCCCCTGGGTTCACCCTCTTCCCTCTCTTTATTTGTATCATATATTTGCCCCTTTTAAAAGTTGTCATTCACTTTTCCCTCCCTCTTACATTTTTTATTTATACGTTTTTGTAAATAGTTTTTTGTGCTAGCAAGCCAAAGATTTTATCTTATTTTATGATATATGATTTATTTTCATATATTATATTCAGAAACATTTTTTTGCATTATATAAAAGTTGAAGCTTTTATGGGTGTCCTGTCTTTTCATCTCAATGCCTATGGCTGCTCTATCTGGTATGAAGGTTATAAGCCTACTACACAGGTTTCAGGAGCACTGTGAAGAGTGGAAGGGAGAAATGGATAATGAGTGCTGTCACAATATCCTGTCACATGCATATGTCACCTGCGAGACTAGTAATGGGGCTGTCATGTGGAAGACATATATATGTAGTCTACTGTTGAAGGCTATGTTCTTTTTGAGGGGGTCAAATAATGTTTATTATTAGAACCATAACAAAAAAAATGAATGGTGCAGAAGAATATTTCCAACTAGTGCCTTTAGCCAATTAAGTTATGTGCACTAAATGGAATATGCTTCGATATGAGAGCACAATTTTAGGCGTGCTATACAGAATCTGGGAACATATGGCTAATTCCCTTAAATTTCTGGTAAAAACTGTCTGTGGGAAGGGCAGGAAGAATATTAATCATATCTGGGGCCCTGTTACTAAGATGAGGTAAAAAGGGGCTTTAACAGGTACTTACGTGTGTCATTCGCACTCGCTAAAGCCATTTTTTCCACATGGGTAAAATGGCCGATTTTCCTGTTTCCAGCATTAATGGCCACACACTAATTTTCCTGTTAGTGTGTGGCAATTGGCACAAGAGCCCTTAAATTCACCTATTTAGTAAGTGGTAAGAACAAATGTATTAATCATGTGCCAATCAGGTTAGTGTGCAGCAATTTAGCTGCGCTGGTTAGCACAGAACATGCCTTTCCCCCTCCGTCCCGCCCCTGATGACCTTTGCCCCGCTTCGGAATTTGGACGTCTTTATAAAACGTCCAAATTCTGACTTAGACGTTTCTTTCCAAAATGCCCCTCCACATCAGTTTCCCAAAAAGATACATACTGAATTTACTAAAAATGGGGTGGAGACAATGGAGAAACCTAGGAAACCCCACAATTACCTGAGGATGTGATACCATACCTTAAAAGGTTACTACAAATTACCTGTCCTGTAAAACAAAAGAGACCCAATCAAATAAAACATCCATAATCTCTAATGATTCTTATCTGGCCGTCAAAATAGAAAGATCTATCAAATCAAAACCACAAGAAAGACCCAATAAGACCAACAAAACCTGCTTCCTCCGTCTGTACAATTTCAAAGTTCATCACTAACCCCGCCTCCTTTCACAAGTCCTGTTAGCAGCTGCCAGTGCAGAAATGTCAACACAGCTCATTCAAAGTGAATAGGCTGTGTCTGCATGGCTGTGCAGCTTTGTAAAAGGGAGGGTTAGTGACACCAGAACAGCTTCTGTACTGTGCCATTGTCTAAAACTTACCTGATATGAGCTTCATTCATTAATCTTATTGATAAATAATGATATTTTGAATGGCAACAGCCTTTTCCAATACCTTTGCCAGAAAAAGAATATTGGCCACAAGCAGATAATTCTCACATCGTACTAATCCAATCTTAGCGTTTTAAAACTGGGGTCATAATGTTCTTTCACACCTACTAGTCTCTGATCTTTGGTCAACAAATCATTAATCAATCATAACATGGAGCATCACGATTTCACTGCATTCTACGGATAACTAAGGTGTAGCTCTCACCTCCCCACACTTTCTTTAATTCTAATATGCATAAACACAAAAATTCCTCCAATCTTGTCCCACCATCGACAAAGTAAAATGAATAAAGAGGGTGGAGTCCCCAATGCTAAAGGGGAACATCACTGATAAATCTACATTAGTCTCCCCAAGTAAGGGCCAATTTGGGGGAGGGTAGTTATTAGGGTCTAGATTCTATATATGGCACCTTAAAAATCAGCACCAAAAAAAGAAACACCTAAGCGTAATAGAGTACACCTAAAATTATACTACACTTAAACAGTTCAATATTTCCCAAAAGTCAAACTTGTTCAAAAGAGCTAAAGAGTCTCTCAGTATGTTGGTGCAGTAGTGTAGCCAGACACAGTATTCTGGGTGGGCCTGAGCCCAAACTGGGTGGGCATACAATTCCCCCCCCCCCCCCCCCCCCCGCACTTTCTTTCCCTGCCCTGCATACAATCTCACCCCTCTCCCCCGTATGCACTTTCTGCCTCTGCCCCGCACCACCGACCCCAAAAAATAAAATAAATACCTGAGCTGGCAGGGGATCCCCAAGCACCAACTGAAAATGTCCTCCAGTGGCCAGAACAAGTGATTTTCCTACCTGCTACAGCCGGCAGCACTTTCCACATGCTTAGTTTTCAGGTATACGCAAGAGACAAGCATATGCATGAGGTGGGGGGTTGGTGCTGCTGAGAAAGTTCCTTGTATGTGTCCAAGGAGGGGTTATTTTCACTGGGCTTGCACCCCCCCAATCATTCTGAAAAGTTGGCTTCCAAGAGGGGGGAAAGTCCCCACAGTTTTGCCAGACAAGCCCGAGCTCCTCCCCCCGCCCCCTCGAGAAATGCTAAGGAGGCTCCCAGGGAGAGGCTTCAGCTGCTCAGTCCGACTTTGCGACTCTCCCTCCGTTTACCTTTCTCAGTTTCCAGCCGACCGGGGACCCAGTGGCTCCTCGCCGGCTTCTTCACCAGGAAAGAGCGGGGCATTCTCTGTTCCGGGGCAGCGCACGAGCACCTTGTCTGCACCGCTTCATATTCTGCCATGCGCTGAGTCTGAGAGTGGCTCGCAACGCTGCCGCCGGGCAGGTGCAAGAAGTTCCGAGCGTATTAGCATAGGCTGCTTGCTGCACCAATCGGAGGGCGAGGTACAAGTGCAGGGGGCGGGGTCTGATGCCTTTGGTTTCTTGGCTTGTCCGGAAGAAGAACAGGTGTACTTCTGACGAAGGTGCTCCACTGCTGGGTGGGCCTGAACAAACTGGGTGGGCCTAGGCCCACCCAGGCCCACCTGTGGCTACGCCCCCGTGTTGGTTTCTAGCCATTCACAATTTCCAACATCAAATGGTGCAAACTCCGTGGCGTGGTTAACGTGAAAAATAATCACTTATCTTGTATTTTGCAAACAGACGGCTGATCCTCTGCAGCTCAAAATACAGTTCCAAATCAATGCTCCTAGCAAGGGCCCCTCATTTCACTAGTAGGCTTCATCAGAGGAACTAGCTTTCCAGTGATGTTCAGCAAGCTGTATCAGAGAAACATTCCCCAGGAGCGTCCATGTTTGACTGAATGCTTCAAAATGGCACCTGATCAATATGCATAAGCATTAAAATATTTAATGGAACTTGATATACTGCCTTTTACTTAACAATAAAAGAGGTTCACAATAAAAAAAAATGGAAAAGAAAGGAGCTACAATATCATTGAGATGCGGAGATGGGAGAAAGAAGAAAAAAGATCAAAGGAACAACATGTTGCAAGTAGGTGGCCCAGTCCATACTAGGCTCCCAGAGAGAAGGCAAATAAGAAAAGCTATGCTTTCAAAGCAGATCTAGGTAAGATTGCTCAGACCAAATGGCGGTAGGAAGTGAGTTCCAGGGAGAAGGGGGTGCAGCAGAAAAAAGCTGAGTGGTGGGTGGGTATAGACAGACAGCTGAGGCACAATGGAGGGCACAAGGGGGTATACAAGGGGTATTGAGAGAGGAGAAACATGAAGGAATTCCAGAGTGTAACACCTTGTCCTCCAGAGTTAAGGTTTTAGGTTGAATGCAAGGAGAAATGGGGAGCCAATGATAGTAAGCCAGGAGAGGGATGATGCGGTCATATCAATGGGCATAGGAGAGAATACTTATGGAAGTGTTCTGTACTGTCTGTAGTCACTTAAGGGATGAGGCCGAAAGACCCAAATAGACAATGGTATGGGACTCTGAGGATTTTATTTATCTTTTAAAATGTGAGAGTTTTTTTTGTTTTTTTGTGTGTGTGAATCACATTGGGGTTATTTAAGTCCATACTTATCTAGTTTTTTGTTTTTTTTACAAGAAAAGTATTTTGTTGCTCTGATCTCCTCCCATGGTTTTCAGTACTATCCTCATACTGATTACTCCGAGATCTACCTCTTCACACCTGAAATTGTATCATGAATACAGGCCCAATTCTAAACCTTCTTATCTGACAATGATGTCTGGATGCCCCACCACTATCTGAAATTGAACATGGCCAAGACAGAGCTTTTTATCTTTCCCCCTAAACTCATCTCTCCTCTTCCCCCATTCTGTATTTCTGTGGATAACATTCTCATTCTACCTGTCTTCTCAACTCAGACCTTGCGGCCGTCTTTGACTCTTCTGTCTTTCTCTGTCCATATCCAACATACAGGCTTTTTTCTCTGTAACATCACCAAAATTAATACTCATTTTGTTAACCAGTCCCATAATAAATGACACTCCCTAATCCCTTTTTTGTCCTGTTTTTCTGCCTCAAATAGATAGTCCCTGAATGACAGAGCATACAATCTCTTAAGTGTTTATATACAGGCAAAAGTTATAAAAGTTTCATATAAAATTTCTAAACATCCTAGTAGCACAATAGAAATGATTAATAGTAGTAGTAATCATGGTCAAAGGCAGGGTTGACAACAGCCAACTTCCATGGGGAACTGTTTCTTATAGACCCTTGCCAAGTGCTGTCTCTGTAATTGCTGGGATGAGTTAAGGAGATATAAAATGAGGCAAAAATACACCGGTATTTGCAAATGAAAGTTCATGCTGCTATACCCAATCAAGCTGGAAGCCAAAAGGAGCATAAGGAAATTACAGGATAAAAAAAAAATGCACCCATCACATTAGATAGCCAGTGTTGTCAAAGAAGTCTTGAAGACCCTGCCAGTATGTCCTTCCACTAGAACAACGATATAATTCTTAATTCATCTTAGCAAGGTTCATTCTACTTGGCTGAAACACAGTCCCATTACATTTTCTAACCACAGCTGGCAGAAAAGCCCCAGAGCTAGAAAATGTAATGAGCTGAGAAGTTTGACAAGGTAGAGCATGACATGAGACCTGGCTATCATAGGGTCAATGTCATTGTTAATTTCTTTGAGCTCAGTGTGTACCTGAACATGAATTCTGCCTCAGGACAGCCCAGCAGAATGAGTATAGGCATAAAATCATGGCTTTGCAGTGTCTGTGTCCCCTTGTGGCAGTGGTTCTTGCTGAGTTTATTACTTCTCCTGCACTGAAAATATTGCTCTCAGAGGTGAGGCTGACAACCTTTCCTTGAGATTGTTGCCCTTCGTGGCTAATTAAAACATCTAAAATCAGTTTGATGGATCATCTTAAACAGATAACCTATCTTTAACAGAGTCTTCTTGCCAGATGTACAAAGGAAAACAGCAGTCTGACCAATGTCCAAAAATACAAATGTATACTGTTATGGCCTTGCTAGCTGTAGTCTATTTCCAATATTTCATTTCTAGGGAGCATCAACAAGAAAGGTGGCTGAGCAATTAAAAAATTCTCTAGACAATACCCAAGATCTTGATCCAAGCAATCTGGACTTATATTTTTTTTTCCTGTAATTGTTTCCTATGTGCATTTCCAAAATAAAATGTGCAAAGTGAAGAATAATAAAAACATTGAAAGAATAACAGTTACAACTGACAGAATTAATAGAAAAGATTTTCTTATGAAATTCCCAAACATCCTAAAATGTAACAATGTACTAATATATATTTTTTGTGAGTTACTATTCTCTCTGATATATCTGTGTTAATTGTAGTTATATCTGTGTACTGTAGTTGTATGACTGTGTCTATTCCATATCACTTTGAACACAGAAAAGGTTGTTTAAAATTAATGCTAATAATAATAATAGTAGTAGTAGTAATAGTAGCAACGATGATGATGATAAAATAGTGAAAATGGGTTTAGCACAAAAACAAGTCAAGTAGCATTAACAGATGACTGAATCTAGATAAACAGCAAGTTAGTCTGCTTGATTTATCAGTGAGATTTAGCTCTGTAGACCACTCTGTTTTACTAATCAGCTTAGCAGATTTTGGACCATGTACGAAGTCTTTCAAACTGGTTCAGGTCTTTCTAAAAAGATATGTCAACTGTCTGGTCTTGGATTTGAAGGTATTCTTGTATTTTATGTTAACCGGTGGGGTTCACCAAGAGTAAAGCATTCAGACTCTCAGAATATACAGCATAAAAGTCAATCTTGGGTGTAAATCAATAGGCGACTCTGGACCAAAGCTTAAAACTGCACTGACCCATGCATAAGCCGAGGTTATATATTGAAGATTCATAAGAAATACATGCTGAAATTATGAGAATCTACAAGAACTGCATATACTAAAAATAAAAGCAACTGCAGAGAAATGTAAAGGCCTGATCCTACCCAGATAAGTATCATTCACTGGGGCCATAGCCGGACTTGATAATGCCATTGAAAAATATCACTGACTGATCCAATCCTATCCAGATTACACTGGGGCAGTCCAGAGGTGAAGCTTGAGCAGAGCTGAACGTTCTTTGAGTACCACTGGTATTCAGCACCAGTACCTGGCTAGCTACCCAGTTAACTTAGGACAGCAAAAGGCAGTCTGCTCCAGTGGTGTAGCCAGTATGGGGCCACGGGGGCCTGGGCCCCCATAGATTTACCCCTGGACCCCCTCCCGCCACCCCACCCAACCCCCCCTCCCGCTGCCAACCCGCTGTCGCCTACCTTTGCTGGCGGGGGATCCCAACCCCCACCAGCCAAGCCGAGGTTCTCTCCTTTCCAATCCCGCGCAAGGCTTCATTCTAGTCTGATGTCCTGCACATTGTACATGCAGGACGTCAGACTCACAGAAACAGAATGAAGCCTGGCTGATCTGCAAGACATCAGACTAGAATGAAGCCTTGCGCGGGATTGGAAAGAATAGGACCTCGGCTCGGCTGGTGGGGGTTGGGGTCCCCTGCCAGCAAAGGTAGACAATGGCGGGTTGGCGGCGGGAGGGGGGTCGGGTGGGTCATCGACAGGGGGGTCAAAGTTGGTGGGGGGGTTCGGCAATGGCGGGGGGGTCAAAGTTGGTGGCGGGGGGTCAGCAATGGCGGGGGGGGTCGGTGGCGCTGGGGGGGTGCTAAAATGTGCCCCCTCACCTCGGGCTTTGGACCCCCCCTCCCGCCGAAGTCTGGCTGCACCCCTGGTCTGCTGTCACTGAATATTCCAATATAATTTTAAATGCCAATGCCGGCTTTTTTTTTTTTTTTGAAAATCATTTTATTGACAGCAAGTATCTCAATAACAGAGCAAACTCACATTCTTAACAGGCTATACAGTATACATTGTCATATCATCATTCAAAACTGTAAACTGAAGTATCATAAAACTCTGTCACATAGCCTAGTTCAATGCTCTACTTGCCTTTTTTTGGTTAATAGGAAAATAAGAGAAGAAAACCGAAGATCCCCCCTCCTACCCCTTACCCCCTACCCCACCCCTCCCTGTGTCCGGTTACTATGCAATGTTAGCAGAGGCGGTAGCCGAGGGCGCGCCGGGCAATCGTTCCAAGCACCGCCTCCACAGACTATTGTAGTCCCGGGAAGACCGTCGAGCCAAAATTGCATTCCTCCGTTCCTCCCAGTCTGCCATCTGACGCATATGGCCATACCATTGTTCTATAGGTGGGGCAAGTTGACTCGTCCAATTCTGCAAAATTACGTTTTTGGTTAGCAGCAGCGCTAGCAAAACAAATTTACATGAGTTACTGTTAAGGCCAAACAGCGAAACAGGAGCAGTAGCGCTAGAGCAAAAAAAGTAACCTAATACAAAAATAAAGCTCTAGTAACAACTTGCGTGCTTGTTCAAAAAATGAAGAAAAAGCCCTCAGAAACCGTGGGTAAAATACCCAAGGTTTAGTGCGCGGTTATGTGGCTCTTATAACACACGCCACGATTCTATCATTGGGCCAAAAAACTTCATTTTAAATTAAGCTTGCAATTTTGTAGCTTTTTTCAATTTTATAGCTTAAAATATTTCTATTATAAAGTATATTTTTTTCGTTCTTTTTCCAAATATATTTTTTTGTTCTTTTTCCAACAACCAGCATCTAACAGCAAGGCATAAAATATTGCACTTAGCTTTTGAGTCAGGCACTCTTCATTGTCTGTTCTACGGGAACCCGTTTCATGAGTTACTGTTAAGGCCCTGAACCTGCAACTCAATGTCAGAGCCCATCAGCAGAGCTCCGTAAGACTATTCATAAGAGCCGGCCAAAACATCCTCCAGCACAGCAATGACTTTGGGCCAGAAATCACTGAGCATTACACATTCTAGAAATTGATGAACTAGGGACGCACGCCCTAAGCCACACCTATCGCATACATCCGTCTTCCACAACCCCATGGCCCTGCCCCTGCACTTAGTGATATAAGTATTATGCAGTATTTTAAACTGGATCTCATGAAGACCCACATTAGGCGTGACCCGGAAAGCTAGACCAAAGCACCGGGATAATTCATGGGCAGAGATCTCCACCCCCAAACGTGCACTACACTCCACTGCCAATTGTTGGAAAAAAGGGGACGGTCTATGCTCCCTCCCCAATCTCAACCAAAAAGAAAGTGAGTTTTGGGTGGCAGGCACCTGCAGAAACATACTATCTAAAGATGTGAAAAGGGCATGGCTACTATCGTGGTCTCGCAGAGAAGCTAAATAATGTCTGAGTTGTAAAAATGAGTATATTCCAAGCGGACTAGCATTGCGAAAAGGAAGGGCACAGCCCCTGTCCTAATTCTATAACTTGCCCCACATACCTACAGCCCCCTTTTAACCAACAGCCAAAAGGAGATCCAGGCTGGCTAGCAGCAAAATCAGGGTTTCGCAAGATCTCCAAAAAGGGAGAAGCTCCCTTTGCTCCTCCTATTCTAGTTGTCCACCAATCCTATGCCTTCTTCAATGGAAGCGCCAAGGGGGAGACACAGGTTCTCCTGCATCTACACTGGAAGACATTAAACACTGAGATAGATGTGTCTGTGCTCTCCCATACACCCTCTGGTGCAAATTTAAATTGCCCTATGAGGAGTTCATGTACCCACCTAAGAGCTGCTGCAACATTGTAAAGACGGAGGTCAGGCAGACCCACCCCCCCCCCACCCCCTCTAGTGCGCTCCTGAGTAAGCTTGTTATGGCTTATTCTTGCTCTTCGTGCCCCCCATACAAAGGAAGATATCGTCCCCCAATACACTAGTTCGCCCCTATGCAGGACCCAGAGATGCATCATCTGCAAAGGGTACAGCATCTTTGGGAGGTACCCAAAGAGAAAACACCCTCACAAATCACTAAAACCAAAACACATACTAGGAAATGTACATGGAAAGCAATGACCACAAATGCTTGCAGTCTAAGCAATAAAATTCATGACCTTCATGCCCTGAGTTTGGAGTCTCACTTGGACATAGTTGCAGTCACAGAGACATGGCTCAATGGTTCCCATGAATGGGATGTAAACATACCAGGCTATAATCTTTTTAGGAAGGATAGAGAGGGACGTATAGGTGGAGGAGTAGCTCTGTATGTGAGAAATGATATCCCAGCGACTGAAATGACAGGGAACTGGGGAAAGGAAGAAGCGATATGGATCACCTTAAAAAGAGAGGATAGAACCTTGGTCCACGTGGGTGTTGTCTATAGACCCCCGACACAATTGGAAGAACTAGATAAAGATCTGATCGCTGATATTCAAAAGTTGGGGAAGAAAAGAGAGGTGCTGTTGTTGGGAGATTTTAATCTGCCGGATGTAGATCGGAAGGTTCCGTCTGCAAAATCAGAAAGAAGTAGAGAGATTGTGGATGCTTTCCAAAGTGCTCTGCTCAGACAAATGGTGAACGAACCCACGAGGGAGGGAGCCACATTGGATCTGGTGCTCACGAATGGGGATAGTGTGTCAAATGTCCGAGTGGCTGCGCACCTGGGAAACAGTGACCATCAAATGGTTTGTTTTGATGTAACGGCTCATGTGGACGGCGGCCACTCTAAACTCAAAGTCCTGGATTTCAAGCGAGCTGACTTTAACAAAATGGGAGAATACCTGAGGAAGGAGCTGATGGGCTGGGAGGACATACGAGAAGTGGAAGGACAGTGGTCCAGGATAAAAGAAGTAATAAACAGGGCCACAGACCTTTATGTAAGGAGAGTAAATAAAAGCAAGAGAAAAAGGAAACCGATATGGTTCTCAAAGCAAGTGTCTGAGAAAATAAAGATTAAAGAGTTAGCGTTCCAGAAATATAGAAAATCTCAAGAGGAGGAACACGGGGAGGAATACCGGATGAAACTGAAAGAAGCCAAGAGAGAGGTACGTCTGGCGAAGGCGCAAGCGGAAGAACAAATGGCTAGAAATGTAAGGAGGGGAGACAAAAACTTCTTCAGGTATATTAGTGAAAGGAGAAAGACTATAAAGAGAATTGTGAGACTAAAAGATACAACAAAACGCTATGTAGAAAATGATGAAGAAAAAGCCAATTTGCTAAATAGATACTTTTGTTCTGTTTTCACTGAAGAAAACCCTGGGGAAGGACCGAGAGGGACTGGCAAAAGTACACCTGAAAATGAGGTGGATAGAGCGCCGTTCACGGAAGAGAGTGTGTATCAACAACTTGGAAAGCTAAAGGTGGACAAAGCCATGGGGCCGGACGGGATCCACCCCAGAATACTGAGGGAGCTCAGAGAGGTTCTGGCGGGTCCTCTTAAAGACTTGTTTAATAAATCCTTGGAGACGGGAGAGGTTCCGAGGGATTGGAGAACGGCGGAGGTGGTCCCTCTTCACAAAAGTGGGGATAGGGAAGAAGCTGGAAACTACAGGCCGGTAAGCCTCACTTCGGTTATTGGAAAAGTAATGGAAGCCATGCTGAAGGAAAGGATAGTGAATTTCCTGGAAGCCAATAAGTTGCAAGATCCGAGACAACATGGTTTCACCAAAGGGAAATCGTGCCAAACGAATCTCATTGAATTCTTTGACTGGGTGACGGGAGAATTAAATCAAGGACGTGCTATGGACGTCATCTACTTAGATTTCAGCAAAGCTTTCGACACGGTTCCCCACAGGAGGCTCTTAAATAAACTAGACGGCCTGAAGATAGGACCCGAAGTGGTGAACTGGATTAGGAACTGGTTGACGGACAGACGCCAGAGGGTGGTGGTGAATGGAGTTCGCTCGGAGGAAGGAAAGGTGAGTAGTGGAGTGCCTCAGGGATCGGTGCTAGGGCCGATTCTGTTCAATATATTTGTGAGTGATATTGCCGAAGGGTTACAAGGTAAAGTTTGCCTTTTTGCAGATGACACCAAGATTTCCAACAGAGTGGACACCCCGGAGGGTGTGGAAAACATGAAAAAAGATCTGAAGAAGCTAGAAGAATGGTCTAACGTTTGGCAATTAAAATTCAATGCGAAGAAATGCAAAGTGATGCACTTAGGGAGTAGAAATCCAAGGGAGACGTATGTGTTAGGCGGGGAGAGTCTGATAGGCACGGACGGGGAGAGGGATCTTAGGGTGATAGTATCTGAGGACCTGAAGGCGACAAAACAGTGCGACAAGGCGGTGGCAGTAGCTAGAAGATTGCTAGGCTGTATAGAGAGAGGAGTGACCAGCAGAAGAAAGGAGGTTTTAATGCCCCTGTATAAGACGTTGGTGAGGCCCCACCTGGAGTATTGTGTTCAGTTTTGGAGGCCGTATCTTGCGAAGGATGTTAAAAAAATGGAAGCGGTGCAAAGAAAAGCTATGAGGATGGTATGGGATTTACGTTCCAAGACTTATGAAGAGAGGCTTGCTGACCTGAACATGTACACCCTGGAGGAAAGGAGGAACAGGGGTGATATGATACAGACGTTCAAATATTTGAAAGGTATTAATCCGCAAACGAATCTTTTCCGGAGATGGGAAGGCGGTAGAACGAGAGGACATGAAATGAGATTGAAGGGGGGCAGATTCAGGAAAGATGTCAGGAAGTATTTCTTCACGGAGAGGGTGGTGGACGCTTGGAATGCCCTCCCGCGGGAGGTGGTGGAGATGAAAACAGTAACGGAGTTCAAACATGCGTGGGACATGCATAGAGGAATCCTGTGCAGAAGGAATGGATCCTCAGAAGCTTAGCTGAAATTGGGTGGCGGAGCAGTTGGGGGGAAGAGGGGTTGGTGGTTGGGAGGCTAGGATAGGGGAGGGCAGACTTATACGGTCTGTACCAGAGCCGGTGATGGGAGGCGGAACTGGTGGTTGGGAGGCGGGAAATACTGCTGGGCAGACTTATATGGTCTGTGCCCTGAAAAGGACAGGTACAAATTCAAGGTAAGGTATACACATATGAGTTTGTCTTGGGCAGACTGGATGGACCATGCAGGTCTTTTTCTGCCGTCATCTACTATGTTACTATGTAGGAGTATCATATTAACCAGAGCGACTCGGCCTAAGAGGGAGAGAGGGAGGTCCCGCCAGCAATGACATAAAGCCCTTATGGTTTCCAATTTATCCTTGAAGACAGGAGGAGCCTCTACGGAGAGTCAAAGCAAAACAGCAGAAGTAGAGGCTGACAAATGCGCAAACCAATAGGGAGATAATATAAAAAAAACAGTTTATTCAGAATATTCATATCAAAGACCCAACACGGTCCATGAATAAACTGTTTTTTTATATTATCTCCCTATTGGTTTGTGCATTTGTCAGCCTCTACTTCTGCTGTTTTCCAATTTATCCTTCACATTTTTCTTATACATAATACCCACGTCTGAATGGAAGTAAATCCCTAAATATTTCAAAAGCCCCGTCGACCAAGCAAATGGGAAGTTAGACATGTGTTTGCAACCATAGTTTATCGAGAGCGCCATAGCCTCTGACTTGTCAAAATTGATTCTGAGCCCCGAGAAGCTACCAAACCTCTGTATCAGAGTTACCAAATTGGGAATCCCTTGAGATGCCTGTTCCAAAAAGATCAGCATGTCATCTGCAAATAGATTGATTTTATATTCTTGTGATCCCACCCTAATACCCTCCAGCTCTGTTGCTTGGCAAATGTTGCAGGCCAATGGTTCTAGCAAAAGGACAAATAACATAGGAGAAAGAGGACATCCCTGTTTCGTTCCCCGTTCCAAGCTGAACTTCTCAGTGAGGTTCCCATTAATCAGAATCTGCGCTGTGGGTTTCCTGTACAAAGCCCTGACCCCTGCCAAAAACTCTCCAAATATGCCAAATCTTGGTAGTACCCAGAACAAATGGTCCCAAAGAATTTTATCAAATGTCTTTTCTGCATCTAAGCTAGTGATAATTGCATCTCCAGGTCGGCCTCCCTTCACATGCAAGGCCCTTAACGCACACAGGATATTAGTGGAAGCGTATCTGCCAGGCACAAAGCCTGCTTGATCCTCATGGACAAAGCAGGTCAAGACCCTGCCCAGTCTAGAGGCCAGTATACTAGCAAATATGTTAATGTCTTGGTTCAACAAAGATATGGGACGATATGATCCCAACTGCTCCTCATCTCGACCGGGCTTCGGCAACACAACAATCGTAGCATGTGTCCGAGACCCAGTTTGCTGATTGGGACTACACAAGGCCTGGCACATATCTGCGAAAGGGTCAAACAACTGAGTCCCTAGTATCTTATAAAATTCAGCCCCCAATCCGTCCAGCACAGGCGCCTTTGCTAATTTTAGTTTCTTTATTGCTTGTTGGATCTCATCCCCCTGAATAGGAGCATTCAGGCTTTCCAATTGTTCCAAAGCCGGCATATGGAGGCCCTCAAAGAAGGCCTCCCGCTCTTGCACATCATAATGGCCGGCATCATACAATGACGTGTAAAAATCAACAAAGGCTTTCTGAATATCCTCTCCTTTATAAAGCAGAGTCCCCGATCGGGCCCTAATGCGCGTGATTTTAGCAGACCTGCTTCGAATTATCATGGCCAGCAGTTTACCCGCCTTGTTTTCCCACCGATGTAAGTTGTACTTATAAAGTTGAACATCCAGCAGGACCCTTTGATTCAGCACCTCATTTATTTGCCTCTTAACCTTCCAATATTCATCTCTAAGACCCTGGGGGGCTCCTCTCAACGCAATAGCTCTTGCCTTTTGAAGCTTCCCTAACAACCTAATAAGTTCCCCATCTTTCTCCCTGCAAGTACGACTGGTATATGCAATAATTTTTCCCCTCATCACCGCCTTACCGGCCTCCCAGAATTTTATGGGATCTACCTCTGTGGGTTTATTGTCCTTCATGAAGTTCCTCCACTCTTCCCTTAAATGCTCACGAAAGTTAAGATCTTGATATAATGCGGGATTCATCTGCCACCCAGCAGCACTCGGTCCCCTAAACAATCCCATGTCCACCCATACCAGGTTGTGATCTGATACTACACCTGCATCTATGCCTGCCACCTGCACCGAGATAGCATTGAGGGAGAGAGCAATACATAATCCAGCCGGGCATAGACTTTGTGAACATATGAGTAAAAAGTGTAGTCATGAACATCAGGGTTAATTACACACCAGGCATCCAGCAGGCCCAGTTCACACATTAGAAAATTCACACCCTTCCCTTCAGCTCCTTTGGCCCTAGGTTTGGGAGGACTACAATCAATGAGCGAATCTACTGTGATGTTAAAATCTCCCCCCACCACCAGCTTATATTCATTCAACGGGGCCAGAGCCTCTAAGACAGCGGGAAAAAAATGTATGGGAGTACACATTTGAGGCATAGATTGAGTACAGAGCCACCTTCAGTCCCTGGATATCCCCCAGCCAAATCACAAAACGTCCCTCAGGATCCTGTATGACCCTGTGCTTAGTGCAGTCAAGGGATTTATGAATGAGAATAGCCACTCCCCGTTGTCTATTATTATATGAAGCAAAAGCTAGCTCACCCAACCAGTTCTTTTTCAGTTTTACATGTTCAGAGTGGGAAACGTGTGTCTTCTGAAGGAGTAAAACATCTACCTTCACTCGTCTGCTATAGCTAAGAATTTTCATACGTATGACCGGCGAGTGTATGCCATCAACGTTTAGGGTAGCCACCCGTAAGCTACCCAACATTCCGCCCAATTATGAGTGTCTGAAAGAATAAATGTATATGATACCCTTCCAGGGGCGGCATCCCAGCCAACCCCCCCGGAAGAAACACATAGGAGCCCCTTTTATGCCATTGTAAACAGCCACACTATCCCGGACACAGGCATCATTAAATCCCCCCTTCCACCCTTCTCCCCACAGCCATACTCATCCCCCATCCCCTGAAGCCCTCCCAAACCCCACAGGCAGCCCGCTCATCCAGTATTCTCAGTGGAGGAGGGTAGTTAGTGGGGTCCCGCAGGGGTCTGTGCTGGGTCCGTTGCTTTTTAATGTATTTATAAATGACCTAGAGATGGGAATAACTAGTGAGGTAATTAAATTCGCCGATGACACAAAATTATTCAGGGTCGTCAAGTCGCAGGAGGAATGTGAACGATTACAGGAGGACCTTGCGAGACTGGGAGAATGGGCGTGCAAGTGGCAGATGAAGTTCAATGTTGACAAGTGCAAAGTGATGCATGTGGGTAAGAGGAACCCGAATTATAGCTACGTCTTGCAAGGTTCCGCGTTAGGAGTTACGGATCAAGAAAGGGATCTGGGTGTCGTCGTCGATGATACGCTGAAACCTTCTGCTCAGTGTGCTGCTGCGGCTAGGAAAGCGAATAGAATGTTGGGTGTTATTAGGAAGGGTATGGAGTCCAGGTGTGCGGATGTTATAATGCCGTTGTATCGCTCCATGGTGCGACCGCACCTGGAGTATTGTGTTCAGTACTGGTCTCCGTATCTCAAAAAAGATATAGTAGAATTGGAAAAGGTACAGCGAAGGGCGACAAAAATGATAGTGGGGATGGGACGACTTTCCTACGAAGAGAGGCTGAGAAGGCTAGGGCTTTTCAGCTTGGAGAAGAGACGGCTGAGGGGAGATATGATAGAAGTGTATAAAATAATGAGTGGAATGGATCGGGTGGATGTGAAGCGACTGTTCACGCTATCCAAAATACTAAGACTAGAGGGCATGAGTTGAAGCTACAGTGTGGTAAATTTAAAACGAATCGGAGAAAATTTTTCTTCACCCAACGTGTAATTAGACTCTGGAATTCGTTTCCGGAGAACGTGGTACGGGCGGTTAGCTTGACGGAGTTTAAAAAGGGGTTAGATAGATTCCTAAAGGACAAGTCCATAGACCGCTATTAAATGGACTTGGAAAAATTCCGCATTTTTAGGTATAACTTGTCTGGAATGTTTTTACGTTTGGGGAGCGTGCCAGGTGCCCTTGACCTGGATTGGCCACTGTCGGTGACAGGATGCTGGGCTAGATGGACCTTTGGTCTTTCCCAGTATGGCACTACTTATGTACTTATGTACTTATGTACTTATATACACACCCCGACTAACCAACTTTATAACATACTCCCCATCATCATCCAAAACACACTAACAACCAGCACACACACTCTCCCCAACTTCCTTCCCTCCCTCCTTCCATTTCTAAATCCAGATCTTCAAAGCCAAAATGGCTGTATTTAGCCCCCTTTCCAAAGCTCCCTCCCCTCTCCAACCCACCGCTGAAAAAGTCCACAAGCAATCTGTAAAACACCTCAGCATTAGAAACAAAGTCAAATAGTAACACCAATGAAAAAGAAATCTGCATATCTTAGTCGATCATAGTTGCAGGCAGGTACACAGCCAAAGATCTCAGACTAATCCGTCCTGCACCTCAGGCCAATGATGCAGGAACTCTGTGGTTTGTCCTACAAATAGATGTGCACATAACACCTTTCACATCAAATCTCTCAAGCTGTAACAGCTACCAAGGTTAGGCAGACTGAGGTAACTTGTCCACAAACGCCCGCAATTCCTCCACCCTGGTAAGAGTCACTCTGCGGTTATCGTGGGTGATACGGACCCGAGCTGGGTATTGGAAGGCAAACTTTATTCCTCTAGAAAATAGCTGAGAACAGTATGGTGCCATCAACTTGCACTGCTCCGCCACGCGTGCTGAGAAGTCTTGGAACAATAGCAACCGAGCTCCTTTGTACTCCAAAGAACGCTGTTTCCTGAAAAGTTCTAGCAGTTTAGCTTTGATCGCGTAGTTAAGGAAACGCACAATTATCGGCCTCGGTTTTGTAGCGTTCTCTTTCTTAGCTCCAATCCAGTGTATTCACTCCACGTGAACCGGGCCTGCATCAGAATGGAATCCCAGAGCCTGTGGCAGCCATCTTTCAGCTAGCTCCATAAGAGCCGAATCAGGAACATCTTCCGGAACACCGATGATTCTTAAGTTTTTCCTTCTGCCCCTATTTTCTTGATCCTCCACTTTGTTAGTCAGAGCGTGCATCTGCGTTTCCAAAGCACTCAACCTGCCCAACATCGATTCTGACCGATCCTCCTGGGCGGATACACGTTCTTCCACATGCTGGATTCTCACCGCGTGTCTCGCCACAGAGTCTTTTAGCTCCTCCATGCTAGCATGCAGTTTTGCCAATTTGTTGTCGAGTAACTGGGATAAGTGTCTCATGGACACCTGAACAGTGTCGTCAGAAAGGGCCAGCTGCAATTCCGCTGGTGAGGCAGGCGACGCCATCTTTTTTGGAGTGGGTACAGCTTTTTCTTGCCCTGTTCGCACAGCCTTAGCCGGCATGCCCCAGAAATCTAGGTGTTTCCTCTCACCAAAAAGGTCCAGTCATCTGTTCCAGCTTGTGGTATTGATGTATCTCTCACTTCCATAGAAATTTAGGCTTGAGAATGGTGTAATAGCAGTTTAAATCAGCAGGGGAGAGGGGAGCTGAGCCAGAGACGTCCGCTCAGGTTGCTGCCATCATGTGACCCCCAATGCCGGCAATTTAAAGCAGCACCAACTAAGAAGTTTAAATATCAGCTGGTAAGTAATTTGTTTAGACAAATCCATCAAAATCTGACTTCTCAACATTCAATTCATCTGCAAAATTGGAGATTCATCAGAAATATATACTAAAACTATAAGAAGTTAGTGAACACAATATAATGCCCCCTTATGACTGTCCCTGGGTCCGGAGCCAAGCTGGCAGGAGTCTCCCTTAGGCAGGCTCCGTTGATCCCTCATACACTTAGCATCTGGTGCCTCCACCTGGGGAAGAAAGGTGTTAGTGGATGGGATTTGCCTCCTTTCTCCCTAGCAAAACCCCAAAAGGTCACTGTGAACAAGGCTGGCTGAGCAAATTAGTTTATTTAACGGTTTATATCTTGCTTTATATGAAACCAGTAAGACATTTACTTTATGAGAAGTAGTTTGGTAAGCAACTAATTAATCATTCTTGATGAAAAATTTGATAAGCAACCTATTAAACAGTATTCTTAGAACCAGTCAGTTTTTTTTACCAAGGTGACAGCTTCAAGCATACCCCACCCCCCTGTTCCTTCCACAAGTCATTTTTATCAATGTGGTAGTATTACCTATACCCCCCTTCTTCACTGAGTCTTTCCCTCTATCTCTTCCCCAGATTTCACCATCCAACTGGTGCACTCTTAATAGGTGGCTGCTAGATATCCAAATATCCAATGAGAGTTTATTTATATTTTGCTCACACCTTTTTCAGTAGTACCTCAAGGTGAATTACATTCAGGTACACTGGATATTTCTCTGTCCCAGGAGGGCTCACAATCTAAGTTTGTACCTGAGGCAATGGAGGGTTAAGTGACTTGCCCAAGATCACAAGGAGCAGCAGCGGGATTTGAACCAGCCACCTCTGGATTGCAAGACCTGTGCTCTAACCACTAGGCCACTCCTCCACTCCTACAAAGGGATCTCTCCTCTCTCAACCAAACAGCCAAGAGACAGAGATCTCATACAGAAACTCTATTAGTTCACCTCCTGTGTCAGAACCCCACGGTGGTTCGAGACAGTTTACCTTAATTGGGTTCAGGTGAGGAGTTTTCACTGACCTTACATGCTTCAGTTATCTTCATTCTACCGACAGCTTTATTCACCAACTTTAATAGATAATCATCCCCAAAGTGTGTAAATGTTGATCAGCAAATTACATATCCAGCCTACTCAGCTGTTTACCTTTCACCTAGCTCACTGACTATTGATCTTCAAATGGTTACTTTTCACAGGGCTGCTAAAAGCAGCACAGGGCATGACAATTATAATGCTCTCTTTGTTTCTCAAGCAATTTACCTCTGCCAGAATTATCCTGTTTTCCAAATATTACTTTAACCAGAGATATATTCTTCTGATTTCAAACCCCCCTCCTTTTTTAGTGGGGGGGGAAGAGGGGAGGAGAGGAGGAAGGGGTGTTTCAACAATATAAACTAAAGTAGAAACAACTATTGTAAAGTTCAAGTATGATAATTTAGTCAAATCCATCAAAATCTGACTCATTTCCAGAATTTCCAAATAGAAGCTGAAAGTCAGCTTTGGTACTGCTACTGCCTTAGTCATCCTCAGCATCACTATTTTCATCATCCATTTCATCTGCAGCATCGTGATTTTTATCATTTTTTCATAGAATGTCTTCTTTTGACCTATCCATGGCATTACTTATGCTGCACTTCAGAAAAGATTTCCTCACCATTTTAAAGGGAGTGACATCGCAAGCTTCCTTTACTCATGTGGTAGCAGGGGCGTAGCTACGTGGGGCCACGGGGGCATGGGCCCCCGTAGATTTGGCCCTGGCCCCCCCGCCAACCCCTTCGACCCTCCCTCCTGCTGCCAACCCCTTAGACCCCCCCACCCGCCGCCAACTGTCACCCGCTGCCATCAGGTATCTTTGCTGGCGGGGGTCCCCCCCCCCCCCCCCCGCCAGCTGAAGTCCTCTTCTCTGGCGCGTCCGCGTTGCTGATCTGCAAGGGCAGGCTTCTGTTTCTGTGAGTCTCACATCCTGTGCAGGACATCAGACTCACAGAAACAGAAGCCTGCCCATGCAGATCAGCAACACAGCCATGCCGGAGAAGAGGACAAAGGTACCCGACGGCGGCGGCGGTGGGGGAGGGTTGGCGGTGGCGGGAAAAGGGGTCGAATGGGTTGGCGCTGGGGGGATCAAAGGTGGTGCTGGCAGTGGGGAGGTCAAAAATGGTGGGGTGGGGTCGGCGGCGCCGGGGGGGCTAAAATGTGCCCCCTCATCTCGGGCTCTGGACCCCCCTCTCACCGAAGTCTGGCTATGCCCCTGTGTGGTAGTCAAGTCAGTGTCCGGCTACATGAGGTTGCTGACCTTAATCAAGGGTACTCGCTCAGAACACATCCATTCTTTCCACATTTTTTTCAAATGATCATTAAGGGTTAGATTCTATATATGGCACCAACAAAATCAGCACTGAAAAAAGCACTATTCTATAAGCCTTGCTTAAAGTTAAGCATGGTTTATAGAATAGTGCTTATGCCCAGGAATCGCGCCTAACTTCAGGCATGGCCATTTGCACCAACTGAAACATAGTGCAAATCTATGTGCCTACATTAGACATGTATCCCCATTATTCTGTAACAACACACATTAAGTTTAGGAATGCCCCCATTACGCCCATGACTGTCCCATTTCTATGCCCCCTTTTCCAGATCACGTGTAAATTTTAGGTGCGTAAATGCCAATTAATCTAGTTAGTTTCAATAATTGCTTGTTAAAAAGGTGCTAATTAGTTCATTATTCAATTAAATTGTACACGCAAACTGGGTGCAAGCCCAAATTTGTGCACGCAATTTTGAACACTATATATAGTATTAGGATTTGTGAAGATAAACTTTTAATGGTTGCAACACTGAAGTGAGATATAAATTAGGATAAGCAGCATAAAATATATTGTACTATTTTGGGATCTTGCCAGGTACTTGTAACCTGGATTGGCCAATGTAGGAAAAAGGATGCTGGGCTTGATGGACCTTCAATCTGTCCCAGTATGGCAACACTTACAGTGGGGGAAATAAGTATTTGATCCCTTGCTGATTTTGTAAGTTTGCCCACTGACAAAGACATGAGCAGCCCATAATTGAAGGGTAGGTTATTGGTAACAGTGAGAGATAGCACATCACAAATTAAATCCGGAAAATCACATTGTGGAAAGTATATGAATTTATTTGCATTCTGCAGAGGGAAATAAGTATTTAATCCCTCTGGCAAACAAGACCTAATACTTGGTGGCAAAACCCTTGTTGGCAAGCACAGCGGTCAGACGTCTTCTGTAGTTGATGATGAGGTTTGCACACATGTCAGGAGGAATTTTGGTCCACTCCTCTTTGCAGATCATCTCTAAATCATTAAGAGTTCTGGGCTGTCGCTTGGCAACTCGCAGCTTCAGCTCCCTCCATAAGTTTTCAATGGGATTAAGGTCTGGTGACTGGCTAGGCCACTCCATGACCCTAATGTGCTTCTTCCTGAGCCACTCCTTTGTTGCCTTGGCTGTATGTTTTGGGTCATTGTCGTGCTGGAAGACCCAGCCACGACCCATTTTTAAGGCCCTGGCGGAGGGAAGGAGGTTGTCACTCAGAATTGTACGGTACATGGCCCCATCCATTCTCCCATTGATGCGGTGAAGTAGTCCTGTGCCCTTAGCAGAGAAACACCCCCAAAACATAACATTTCCACCTCCATGCTTGACAGTGGGGACGGTGTTCTTTGGGTCATAGGCAGCATTTCTCTTCCTCCAAACACGGCGAGTTGAGTTCATGCCAAAGAGCTCAATTTTTGTCTCATCTGACCACAGCACCTTCTCTCAATCACTCTCGGCATCATCCAGGTGTTCACTGGCAAACTTCAGACGGGCCGTCACATGTGCCTTCCGGAGCAGGGGGACCTTGCGGGCACTGCAGGATTGCAATCCGTTATGTCGTAATGTGTTACCAATGGTTTTCATGGTGACAGTGGTCCCAGCTGCCTTGAGATCATTGACAAGTTCCCCCCTTGTACTTGTAGGCTGATTTCTAACCTTCCTCATGATCAAGGATACCCCACGAGGTGAGATTTTGCGTGGAGCCCCAGATCTTTGTCGATTGACAGTCATTTTGTACTTCTTCCATTTTCTTACTATGGCACCAACAGTTGTCTCCTTCTCGCCCAGCGTCTTACTGATGGTTTTGTAGCCCATTCGAGCCTTGTGCAGGTGTATGATCTTGTCCCTGACATCCTTAGACAGCTCCTTGCTCTTGGCCATTTTGTAGAGGTTAGAGTCTGACTGATTCACTGAGTCTGTGGACAGGTGTCTTTCATACAGGTGACCATTGCCGACAGCTGTCTGTCATGCAGGTAACGAGTTGATTTGGAGCATCTACCTGGTCTATAGGGGCCAGATCTCTTACTGGTTGGTGGGGGATCAAATACTTATTTCCCTCTGCAGAATGCAAATAAATTCATATACTTTCCACAATGTGATTTTCCGGATTTAATTTGTGATGTGCTATCTCTCACTGTTACCAATAACCTACCCTTCAATTATGGGCTGCTCATGTCTTTGTCAGTGGGCAAACTTACAAAATCAGCAAGGGATCAAATACTTATTTCCCCCACTGTATGTTCTTATGCACCAGGTATACTGCTAAAGTCATTTTCAACATTTTCAATGTATCTTTTATGTCATTTTAGTTTCTTATATGATCCTATTTCCCAGCACCGAGTGCCAACTTTATAGATACTTTACTAGAAAAGTAGTTTAACTACCTGGCTAACCATGTTTTTCTTGTGGTAGTTTACTACTTTATGATTACTCTGCTTTATGTTTAAAGTCTCAGAATTCTCATTATGTCACTTCAGTTTATATACAGTAACACTAAAAAGGAAAAGGAACCCCTACATATAAAACATTCAAATCAAGACGTAGGAGTGAACTGAAGAGGTACTCGGAGCCAAATGGGTAGAATCCAAGTCTTTATTAGGCACCATTCATGCATCAGACCCGACACGGGGCTGTGTTTCGACAGAAAATATCCATCTGACTCAGGAGTCACTCACTGATCATAAAAATAAAACATATCTATTAATAACATAATTTACATTAAAATTGAAAAATACAAGATATCTATAAAACTATGTATAAAATACAAACATGCATAATAATGATGCTAAAACATCAACAGATAATAAAATACACATCTGCATGTTTGGTACTCCGATTGACTGCATTGTTAAGAACTTGTACTTTCCCCATAGCCTTGTCAAACATTCACTTGTAGTGCAAATCTTTTTGTGCTTCACGGCTGTCAACTGCTTCTAGAAGATTGAGTGTGTGATTGGCACATCTCTTGTGCCTGTGAAACCAGTTGTAGTCAATGTCAGCGCCTGATTCATCTTCGACTGGACCAAACAGAGATCCAGCATCAGCAGCTTCAACCACCTCTGACTCAGAAAGTAACTAAGCTGGTGGATTTTGTTAAGCATGAGCTGTCGTTCTCTTCATTGTCACCAGTGCAAATGTCGTTTGGAAGACACAAGGCTTTTGTAATATTTGCTGCATTGTCAGGAACACAGTAGATGATCTTAGCTATTATGTGGAATTCTGTGAACAGTTTGGCCATCATTTGAGCAATATTCTCCCCAGCGTAGGAATGTTTAAACCTCAAACAGCCAAAGAATGGGAATGGTGCAACACTGTCTCCTTGTTTATGTAATGAATGGTCATTCCAAGAAAACTACACTTGTAGCTGCCCCTGTTACAGAAACATATTCAACCTGCTGTAATTCTGTAATAAGCAAGTTCTTGTGAATGTCATAGAGTTCATTTAAGCTTCATGTTAGATAGCATCTACTAGGAAGTTGGACAATAGGTCTAGATTGCTGGCAGAACTTTCTGAAGCTACTTCGTTCAACTGTTGCAAGTGGCATCATATCTTCTGCAATCATCAACAAGACTTCATGATTAAACTGTTTCTGTGAAATAGTTCCTTGTCTGGGCAGAGAACTATTAAATGGAACTTGGATCACTTTTTCGCTGATGGCTCTGGTTGCTTGGATTAATCACCTCCTTCAGCACTCCACTTCTTGCCATTCTTTGTTGCCGTTGTTGATTGCATGGCCTTAAACTTTGCATGGTGACTAGGACGTTCCTGTTCTAATGCAATGTTTTGCGCATAAGTTAATTTATGGAAGTTAGACTAAACATCCTTAGTCTCACCGAAAAGAATATAATGCATAAATGAAGGAATGCAATTAATGAAGAGACTAAGAGGCTTATTTTCAAAGCACTTAGCCTCCCAAAGTTCCATAGAAACATATGGAGCTTAGCCTCCCAAAGTGCTTTGAAAATATGCCTATAAGTGATTTGTAAATATCATTTTTTACTTTAATTTTTACGTAACAACTGAATTGTAACAGGAATAGACTTACCTCCCCTGTTTACTAAGCCACACGGCAATGCAGATGCAGCCCATTCAAACTGAATGGGCTGTGTCGGCATTAGCCACCGCAGCCGCTAGTGTGGCTTAGTAAACAGATGGGGGGTTAGATTTTTAAATCATTTGTCAGATAGTTATAAATCACAACAGCATTTTAACAAATGACAGCAGTTGGTGAAATATGGGCTGCCTGCCACATTTTAACCTGCCAAACCAGCACCATATATATAAATGAAAATTACATGAAAATGAGACACTAACAAGCGGAGAATCAGCGCATCAGTAGCCTACAATACTCACCTTGAGATTCTTGATGAAGCTGGTGCTTGAAGTGATATTACCACTGATCTCACATTGTACAAAGAACGTACAGTTTGCTACAAAATTTTCCTGATCTGGTTTATCACTTTTCAAACTCAGTTTATTCATTCTGGCTTATTTAAACAGTAGCTGATTCCTAAATCAACAACAAACACTAACTATGCTATAACAGAAAAATAAAGAAATGTCCCCAATGCTGTTTCTCATTTTATCCAATCACTTGCTCCAGAACCAAAGATATTATATCACAAGAGAACTGCACTAGCTGGGGTGTTAGTAAGTTAGTAAGTCAGTAAGCAAGCAGTGCAGAAGAACTTAGAAACACAACTGAGATTTTTTTTAATGTAAACTACTTACAATGTAGTTAAACTACTTAGTAATTAACTACTGGGCAATTATCAACTATTTTTGAGTAGTTATACGTTTTGGATTAACTATTGAAAAGTGGTTTAAAGTTAACTGCAGCCCAGCATTGCTTCCCCCTCCCCCCATCCTGTTATATGCCCCATACTGGCTTGGAGTTCAGATGAGAGCTGCATTAAAATGGCTTAGGCTTCATCCTCCTGTTCTGATGTCTAGGGCCTGAGTGTTGAGGATCAAAACTCTATTGGAAAATTCAAGCACATTCTTCCTGTAGCCTGTGTTGACAGTCTCCATGTGCATTAGTCTCCACAAGTAAGCAAAAGTAGGCCTAATTTTCAAGTTCCAAGGTATAACTTGGTCTACCTGAATTAAGCCTCTGCTGCTTAGACATACATAGTAAAGGTGTAAGCCAGAGGGCTTTCCTTGTCTTCCCTGAGTCTCTGTTGGGTCTGGGCTCAGTTTTTTGTATCATTTCCTGCACCATGCCCTCCCTGTTCTGCATTGCCTGATCAATGCCCTTTAAGGTAGCTCTTTGACTACTACTACTACTGATCATTTCTATAGCACTACTAGATGTACGCAGTGCTGTACACATTATATCCCTTGAGGGCTCATAACCTAAGTTTTTAGGGGTTTTTTTGTACCTGGGGCAATGGAGGGTTAAGTGATTTGCCCAATGTCACAAGGCGCTGCAGTGAGAATTGAACCCAAGTTGCCAGGATAGGGAATGTTGTTAAAGGAAACTGGTATTCTGATATACACTCCTTCACATGGACATTATACCAAGTTGTCTAGGCACCATTAATCTTTAGAATCTCTATGCAACGACTGACCTTCCTAGGCAAGCCCTATGTACTACTCCCAAGATCCCTTCTGCATTCATAAGTACATAAGTATTGCCATACTGGGACAGACCGAAGGTCCATCAAGCCCAGCATCCTGTTTCCAACAGTGGCCAATCCAGTTCACAAGTACCTGGCAAGATCCCAAAACAGTACAATACATTTTATGCTGCTTATTTTAGAAATAAGCAATGGATTTTCCCCAAGTCCATTTTAATAATGGTCTATGGACTTTTCCCTTAGGAAGCCATCTAAACCTTTTTTAAACCCCACAAGCTAACCGCTTTTACTACATTCTCTGACAACGAATTCCAGAGTTTAATTAGATAATTCATTATCGTGTTGAATTATTTTGTGCTTCAGAAATCTTCTCAATTGTTCTTTCAAACTTGTCAGGATTGCAATGTAATGCTTTGAGTGATCCTCCAATTGTCCTTTACAAGTTCATCTACCTTTCTCATGTGAAACTCGTCCATTGTAGTCACGGGTCAGCCACTTCATCTTTGATCACACAAATCAGTTCTGGTCCACAATCTTTACATTTTTTGGCCAAGCAACACACAGGACTTACATCAACACAGTCATCACCATAAACAACCTTCATGAAGTGGTGAATTTCAATTTGAAGGACTCCTTCAATAGTCAGAAATGATGGAATCACACCAACGAGTGATCACTATTATCATACCAATGAGTGATCACTATTATGCTTCCATTTCACAAGCAAAAGCAAAACAGCCTCTTCACACAGACACTTCTCGCCAAAGGGCCCTTTTTAGTGCACTGGAACAGTTTAGGTCCAGAATAGAGATTTTGTTTGGATTCAGTTGACCTTAATGTAACTGCGATACTGAAGAAAGTTTTGGCCAAACATGGGTCATTCCAAATCTGCTCTGGGTGTGGGTGGGTGGAGGGGGGGAGGGTAATGTGAGATTCTTTCAATAGCACATTACTCAGTTCCTAAGGTCCTAAGGGAACCTTGTCAGGGTGAACTTCTGACCCTTCTACCTGAAGGGTAAATATATTCCACCAGGTAAGCTGGTCACTATCATCCACTCTGTGGTTGATTTCTTCCTGGGGGCCATCTTGTTACTGGTGGATTTGTGTTTAAACTCAGTCTTTGTTTTGCTTCTTTACCAGATCTGTGCACCTCTACAGTGTTACCTTGTATTTGGAATTTTTGATGTGCTCTTTCTGCATTGCTCATTCTGGTTCTACTTCACGGAAGCCTCATCAATCTAGTATTATCCTCCGTGATAATATAATAATACTGGATGTTCCTAACACTGTACAGTGGTGATAAGTATTCGTGTACAATATGCCCCACAGTCTAAGTGTGAGATAAAGGGCCCTTTTTACTAAGCAACGTTATAGGTGCGTTAACGTTTTTAACACGCGTTAACCATGTTCATGCCTACAATGTCCCTATAGGCGCCTACATGGTTAGCTTGCAAGCTAAGTGTAGGTGCGCTGAAAACACTAATGCACCTCATTAAACAAGGCCCAAAGTGACTTATCTAAGGTCACACGGAGTGTCATTGGCAGAAGCAGGATTTGAACCCTGACTTCCCTGGTTCTCCGCTTATCGCTTTAACCGCTAGAGTACTTTCTCTCCTATTTATGAATCTTTCCGGTGAGCGTCTGTGTGCTCTAGCTCACTTCCTTCTTTCCAGGTTTTCTGGGTTTCCACTACTCAACCCTGGGCTCTTGATTTTAGGTAGCCAAGACCAGGCAACTGCCAGCCCTGGAGGACTCAACCCAAAGGAAAGTCAGCTGCAGTCTCCTCCAGCCACAGCGCTAGCTACATCATGTGAAGAGCCTGTCTGCAGACCTCAGCATGCTCCTGTTCCTGGGTCCTCCTTACTATATCCAGTGTACCTGAATGTAAATCACCTTGAGCTACTACTGAAAAAGGTGTGAGCAAAATCTAAATAAATAATAAAATAACAAGACCAAGCCAAAGTCCTTGTTCCCAGATCCTCTTTTCTGGGTTTTGGGTTGGGTATTTTTTGGTCCTCAGCGCCTTGGTCACTATTTTTTTAAATGCATGTCTCTACTAATATTAGTTGTCAGATTCTGGCTTTCTTGTAACCATGTAATCTATATGGGATTGTAAACTGATAGGAAGTGTTACAGTGCTGTTTGAAACAGATTATCATGTTTTGGCAATACATTTTAATGCCTTGGATGTCATACATTATAGTACTAAAGAATGAGGCACATTCACAGTTTTTATAACAAAGGGCTAGAATATGTTTTTCATTAGTCTGTCTCTGACTAAATAAAGCCTGGGTATACTATCACATAAGCTGAGTTATGATGTTACAAGCATTGTACAGCATCCAGAAAGCCATAAACAAACAGAGCTGAGAGGGTCAGAAATGGAATTGTATTGTGCTCATTATTTTTAAAAGGCTCAGCCAACAAAACATTTAATTCGTTCTTAATAACAAAATCGTTTTCATTTCTCAAACCTTAACAGACAATTTAACTCTTTCAAGAGCAGTCAAAATGTAAATGAAGAGTAATTTCTTTGGGGAGAGTGTATATCAAAAAACCATCCCTTTGCCATGGTAACGGCAAATTTTCATTAAACACATTCTGGAGTGTTGATTTCTCCATATTGACAAGATCGGTGACAGAAAAAAAAAAAGTGTAAATAGAATTTTTTTTTTGTCTGCAAATGTTATTACTGGAGGTTAAAACATATTCCAGCATCTCACAGTGTGAGCTGTTTCCATTCCCTGAGCTAGAGTGATTTTAAAAAATGCATTCTCTCTTAGGAAGCTCACTGGAAAATCATTGGATACTGATAGCAGCAGGTGACTGGAATATATGAGAGCACCATGTACTACTTTAATCACTGAAATTAGAAAAAAAAATATAGAACCTTTTCTATCAGAATTTTAAAGAATATGATGAAAAGCTTAAAGAAAAAATGCTTGACTGTGGGAAGGAGTATGGATTTAGCATTAGTACATCTAAAAGATACAAGGTTCTGAAGAAAACTCATGTTCACTATTGCCAACTAGCAAATAAATAACAATAATATAGTTCTTATATTGCACCATCTTCCAAAGAATTGTTAAGACATAGAACATGATCATAATTAATTAAAAATAAACTAAGTTTGACTTGGAAAGGTGAATGGCAACGTCAAACATACTTTTCTCCTTCCCCTGTAGTCTGGTATCACTTTTCCTCCTCTTTCCACCCTTCTTTCCCCTTCCCCTGAGGTCTGGGATCGCTCTCTGCCTCTCCACCCCCTCTTCCCCTTCGGTCCAGCATTGCTTTTCCTTCTCTCTCCACCCTTCTTTTCCATTCCCCTGAGGTCTGGCATTGCTCTCCCTCTTCTTTCCACTCCTTCTTCCCCTTCAAACTCGCCAGGTGATCTTCCTCCTCTCTTCACTCCCCCGTATCCTTTCCGTGCAGTCAGGTTGACTTGACATCGTGCTTCCACCTCGGCTCTCTCCACCCCTACCGCGCTCTGCAGACCTCCAAGGTTTCCAGGCCCACCAGCAGCATCAGCGATGTAAAAGCTGCCTTTAGCCTGCCCCAGAAGCGTTCTCTGTACAGCTTCCCGCGTAGGCAGGACGTTGTACAGAAAAGGCTTCCGGGGCTGGCCAAAGGCAGTGCTCGTATTGCTGATGTACACCCCCGGAAGTCTGGAAGTTAAAGGCCTGCAGAGCGAGGAGCGAGAGCAAGAGCGGAGCAGGGCGGGCGGGCGGGCGGACAGGCGAAGGTGGAGCGAAAAGGGAGAGTGATTCATCCCATTAGTTGGAGGGAGGGGACGCCCGCCGGAACGGAACCTTCATTGCCGCACCAGCACCGAGGGATGTTGGGTGGGCGGGCCTGGAGGGAAAGTGGGTGGGCCCAGGCCCACCCGTGGCTACACCCCTGGTTTTACAATTGGTGTATTGATGTTCTAGTGCTCACTGCAACGTTTAAGATGCTGCTTTTTCCTAGGTGTTCTTCTGTATTTTGGTTGTTTTCCTAGGTACACCCTTGTGTGAGTCATGGATTATTATTAAAAATATTTTTTTCATACAGTGGAGGGGGGTGGGGTTTTTTCGCCTTTCGCCGGCAGTGCTCTGACTGCTGCCATTGACACAGGCAGTTCCGCTCCCCCCACCGCGTCCATCTGGCCTTGCGTAAACAGGAAGTGCATCAGAGAGGGCCGAATAGATGCAGCAAAGGGGAGTGGAGTGCCTGTGTGAATTGCAGCGCTGCCGAGGAACAAAAAAAGCAAACCTTTCTACAAGTAAAAGTTGATTTGTTTTAGTTTTGCTGGTGGTGGGGGTTTGTGTTTTATTTGTTTTATACTTTCTGCATCCAGGATAGCAACTCTGACCCAGTATGGTTACCTTTATGTTTTTGCTGAAAACAGCTGCAAAGGAAAAGTGACTTGTTACTGGAGAATAATGAGGCAGCATTGTATTTTAGTATGGTGACTTATTTTGGCTTATCGTGTGTTGTGCGGGTTGGTGGGTGTTTTTTTTTCTCTCCTGGGGCTTTAGCTACTTTTAAGAGAGCCTGAAAACTGTGCCTATTTGAATTAGTTATTCACTCACAGCTTTGTAAGTTATTGGGAGTGGGGTAGGTGTGCGGTAGGAGTAGGGGCGTGGGCAGGGCATATCAGGTGCCCATCCATCCAACCTGTTGGCCCACCCAAAAATTGCCTTCTGGCTATGCCACTGCTGAAGACGCATAGTTGCGAAACATGAGATCACGTCAAGAGCAAGGGAGTGGAATTTTCATGATCAACAACAGTTAATGAGTGGGATTTTTGATAAGTGATTGGATATGACTTTATGAACAGATGAAGAGGATTTTTGCACAGTGAGAGTGACTGATTTTATAGTACCATCACATTGGTTTGGGAGAAGATTGGAGTGTTTGAATTTACCTGTGCACCCAGAGGAAGTTCTGTTTGATAAGTGTGAATTTTTCTTTGTAAAGACTTTTGAAATTTGCAGTGGTGAAACATACGCTTATCTACCCTTGGGTACAATAATGGCAGCACATTGTTTATCTCATAGAAGGATGAACATGTTTAAAAATGGTGCTCAGTGACATTATTCATAAGTTCTAATCAAACTTAATAGCATGAATACACTGAGCCCCTAGAGTTTATAACACTAGGGGCTCATTTTCAAAGCACGAAGGGCCCCTTTACCAAGCTGTGGTAAAAGGGGGACTTGCGGTGGTGTTGGCATGTGGATTTGCTGCGGTGGTGTCGGTACGTGGGTAACCAGACGATTACCACTGGGCTTAGCGGTACAAAATTTAAATGATTTTTGTTGCTCCGGAATGGCATGTGGTGGGGCGGGAACTACCGCCGGGCTCCTGAGTTAGTTCCCCTTAGACTTACAAAGTTCCACATGTTCTACAGGTCTCCATTTTTATTTTTTGCTACAGAGCTCTTGTAGCCACATTGGTCATTGAAAAAACTGCATACTTTACAGGCTGATACCTTACATTGGCCTGGAACAGGAAATATCAAAAGCGTTACATGTGAGTTATTGAAACTGCCCAGATGCCTTCTTTAGATACCATCCTTTGATTACGGTATTTATGCCTTTATGTCTGCCCTTAAAAAAATGATATGACACTGTCCAATTCCCATTTATTCAGCCAAGTCATCTGGCAAATTATAGTATCTTTCATCCTGCCCTGCAGAGTGCTTGTGGCAAATCTAATCATGAAGAAAGGTGGATTCATTGTGAGGTGTGATAACCTTTCACTGCACCAGCTCAAGAACTATACATAGATGAAGATAGAGTCTCTGTGGCTTTGCAAAGATACACAACATCCTTGGATATGTGGGTCTGAAAAGGAATCATAAGCTGCAATGAATTCATGATTCTGATGTAGAATGCTTGGGGTACAGAAGCTCAGAAAGGAAGATTCTAAAGTGGGAGGTGAGACAGAATCAGCCTAGGGGATGCTTGAAATGTGGTCCAGGAAACACCATTTCAATAGGGAGAACTCAAATTAAGGGCTATGTTTACTAAGGTGTACTAACATTTTTAGCACACACTAAAATTAGTGCGTTCTAGACACTATAGACACTTATATATTCCTATGGGTGTCTCTAGCGTTAGCATGCTAAAATCGCTAGTGTGCCTGTAGCGCAGCTTAGTAAACAGGGCCCTAAATATGGATGTGGCAAAAAAAATGAATGGGGAGAAAAACATTGAAAACAATTTAAAAATAATAGATTAAAAAATAAAGATTTAATTTCACCAAAATATTATAAAAGAACAGTGGCATGAAAATCTTTCAGAAGCACATTAAAGTGGTCAATTAGCCCAGTTTTGTGATTAGTTTAGTTCATTTGTTCTTTTTTTTTTTTCCAGCAACTGCTGCTTTGCATTTTTGTCCAACACAGCCTACAAATTTCATGTGTCTGCATGCGACAGACTGTATAATGAAATTTCCTACTGAAGCAGCAGCAGGAGACATGAATACATGAGAGTTGAATTGAGACCCCTGAACAGCAGGCTCGTGTGTACTGGTCCCTTAGCTGTCAACCCACTGTGCTTTGCCACCTGCAACATACTTTGCACAATATAACTTGAATATTTTGTATCATTTAAAGTAGACTTTTCATTAGGAAGGTTTTTTGGATTTTGTTTTGTTTTTTTTACTGTTATTTAAAACACATGGCACTGGCTTTGTGACCACATTGTACATGAAAAACAAGCATTAACCACAGACTGCTGTATGAATTGGATGAAACCCTTCTGTTCAGAGCTGTTTCCAGTGATGAAATGGAAGTAATTAATCCTCATAGATCTCGTCAATCTTCTACCTCCTATGGTGCCTTCCATCTTTGAAATTACAGCTCCATTATGACAGTTTGAACAGCTGCATAAAGTTTATTCCAAAAAAATAAATAAAATCAAGCCTAGTATGGGGTTCTGAAATTCTGATTTCCATGTGTTGACACAAGTTTTAAAATGTTTAAATAGCACGATCCCTGACAACTACATAATTCTACCAGAGCTAGGCACATTTTTGAACAGAAAATTTGAAAATATTCCTAACATCAATGCTGCAGACCCCTGGTGACCCAGAATTATGTTGAACTTCACATTTGATTCTGCATTCAGAAAAGCTCAGTATGCAGACACTATCACTGTGATTATTGTCTGAGCTAGAACCTTTTCCATGGCTGAAATAGGCAAGTTGTTGGAGAAAATATAAAAATAGTCTGAACGATGAAAATTGGGCTTGCTGTCCAGCTAGATCATTAGCTTTCAACAAGATCACAGACACCACCCCTGACAACATAATAAGCCACTCACAAAAACATTCCAACCCATTATTTGAAAAAAAAAAACCCAGGACGTCACATTACAGAGCCAAGGACTAATGTACTAAAATTACTAAAAAGCTTTCACACTAACTGTTATTGTACATTAATTAGCTTCTGTTAATGGCCTAAAGGTTATGCATTAATTTATAATTGTAAAGTTAACATGTCAATGTGGCTGATCAAAACATCTTAACAATCCTTTCTAGAGCTATAGCTATGTTTTTTTTTCTTTAAACGAGTTTGGGTTACCTGTTTCATATTTTAATGCGCATTACATTTTCTATGTGCTACTATGCAATGATCTGTTTTGTACAATTTTGTCTCTTAACTCATTAACATAAATGTTGAGTGTTTTAATGTCGATTTTATTTTATTTAGATCAGAACATACATGCTCAGTGCACAAACATCCAAGCTCAGAGGAACAATGGTGATCTTAATATACACTTTCAGAAATCCAACATAACCATGTATATACCAACACTGGTATACAACAAACCATAGCATAGTTGACTTCCCAACCTAAAAGAAACATTTCCAACCAGAAGATGGGATAAATTTGTGAACAACACAGCCTTACAGCTTTATGTGGCAATCAATAAAAATCCTACAAACAAATGTGGAGTTCATTTCTACGTAAGTGTTTGTTTTAAATCTCTCACTAATTTATAGCAGTAAAAGAGCTGCTAGCATGCATTAATTGTACATACTAGCACCATCGACTGGACCATTTTATTTTGGATAGCTTTTAATCTTCTTGAAGAATCACTACACTGACCCCTGACGCAGGCAAAGATGCTGAAACCCGGCCCGGGTCGGATCTGAGAATAAATAAAGATTTGCTTTCTATCCCAATCCTGGAGGCCCCTGGTGCTTTTTTTCTTTCGTTGCTGTTTCATGTTTTGTGCTTCAGTTTCCCTCTCTCTTTGTGCACCGTGCTACATGCACCATGTTGCATGCCTGAGCAGATAGTACAGCTCAACCCACACTGTCTGCCAAGTGTGCTAAATGCAGAGCAGATTCTGGGAATGCCCCCTACATTCACCACATAGGCTTTGCACATACTATACATTAGGTTTTGCAGTTAAAGTGTGGTAAGAACAACACTTACTGTACTTTAACAAAAGTGCTCCACAATTTAATCCATTTTATAAGGTTCATAATGATATACTGTGGACCTGCTGAGCAACTTTCTAGGCTGCTTAGTTGTGTAATGAGGCCATGGTGAAATTTGGAACTACTGCCTGGCTCGGGTGGTAATTTCATTTTTTACGTGCATCCACTACTTGCACCGTAAAATTTCTGGTATGTGGCGCTAACCGGGCAGTAATTGGCAGTGTACACACACTAACAATTACCACCCGGTTAACGCATGAGACTTTACTGCTAAGTCAATGAGTGGCAGTAAGTCTCAGCCCCAAAATGGACACACGTCAATTTTTATTTTTCTGCATGTCCATTGTTGGCCCAAAAAAAGGCCCTTTTTGCAGGTGCGCTGAAAAATGGACCTGCACACATCCAATACATGGATCTACACCAGCGCAGGCCATCTTTCAGCACACCTTAGTAAAAGGACCCCTAAGTCATAACAGGATTTTTTACTGTTCTGACTAGTTTTATTATGCAATAGCCATTAGTTCGGGTCCTTGCTACTGGCTACTATGTGGTAAAACCTGCGTTAGCTGCTTAACACAGTTTAGTAAAAGGCCCTCTTTATGTCCATACATTCTTGTTATGTGAACTTTTCTATTTATAATATCTGCTTTCTTTATCATCGTTTCCCTTCCTTTCTACTTTATTCTTATAATGGCTGCTGGACATCCCAGATTATGAAACACTTGGAGACCAACCTCTGTGCAAGTGCTATATTAATGCAAGCCAATTCATTTCCTTAAACGATAAGCCTACTGCTGTGGAATATATTTGAAATGCAAGGCTTGAAGAGGGGAAAAAAGAGCTGTTTGGAAACCTATTGGAACTGCAGTGTCGGCCTTTAGACTCTTCCCCCTCCTGAGGTAATGTGCCTACTTTTAGAATGCTTTTCAGCTAATATCAAAAGAATACAGCTCTGTATTTGAAGAATTTGAAAATATACCTCCTGCTGTTAACAATTTCCAACAAACCACCCAAGGCAAGTGAAGTAATACAAATGCATACTTGGAATACATATGTCCTGGAATTTATTCAGATGCAGTTCAGCAATAAAGTGAGCTTTTTTTCTTCCGTGCAGAATTTCAGTAACCCTATTTGTGCTGGAGAAAATGGAAACATATCTGTTTATTTAAAAGATTTTTATACAATACCTTGTATTTTTCAAACCAACTAAGATTTAATTTATATTCTCCTAAAGATGGTAAATGAATATCAATCATATAAAGGTATTTTTACTGACAACCTAATTTTATTTTATTTTATTTTTTACAGAAATTAATTTTACCCTCAAGATTTTGTTCATAGGTAGGCTAGGCTAGGCTGTTATTCACCTCTTGATGCATCCAAACATATAGTCCCTAATTCCTGAATACTGCTACCTCATAGATCCTGAACCACTGGGCCTTGAGACAACAGACCCCATTGTTCCTAATCATTTTAACGAGGGAAATTATTTATATGGGGAGTCACATGACCATGGGGTGAGCAGACTCAGCCTGGTAGACATCCTTCCAATCCCCCCCGCCCCCCAAAAAAAAAAAAAATAGTGTATTCTGAGCAGTTTGAGTAATCATGAAATTGGAGAGGGGGAGGGGGAAACAGAGGGCATGAATGGCAAGATGTAGAAGCCAACTGTAGAAGAGCCAAAGCGGCTGAGTCTAAGATGGTAATGGAACCAGAGTGGCCTGTGCTGAATGAATATAGTACGAGTTTTGAACTTTCATAATAAAGTGGTAATTCTTCAGGCTTACAAAGCAGCTAAAGGCATTGAACTGAGGGACAGAAGAATATTGCTATTTGAGGACTTTTTAGCACAGGTGATGACTCAGTGGCATGAGCAAATTCCAAATTGCTTGCAATTTGTTAATCAGGGAATTTGATGTATGCTGCAGAACCTAGTCTGGGTTATAATTTATCATCAAGGTACCACTTGTCCCCTCCTCCACCCTGAACATAGACATCCCTCAATGCTTCTCCTCATCCAGGGTCTA
Source organism: Microcaecilia unicolor (assembly GCF_901765095.1). NCBI lineage: Eukaryota > Metazoa > Chordata > Amphibia > Gymnophiona > Siphonopidae > Microcaecilia > Microcaecilia unicolor. The sequence goes on from NC_044031.1 coordinate 411,291,868, forward strand.
AAATCTTTAATTTAGACCCTGGATTAGGAGAAGACCTGTGGACAATGTTTAAGTTTCAAGTTTATTTAAATCTTGATGTACCGCCCAAGTGCAAACCATCTGAGCAGTTCACAAATATAAAGTATTTATTTATTTATTTATTTATTCATTCATTCTTATATCCCACTATTTTGCAAAAACAAGTTTTGGTTCAAAGTGGCTTACAGGTAACATTTAGGTGAAATATCAGTATTTAGAATGGAAAAGAACTACATATATTTGATAGGAAAGAAATAGGCAGAGAGGCCTACAACAGGACTTGCAAAGGTGCCTTATGGAAGTCATCCTATAAGAGGAGGACAGTGTAGAGCAACTATATCTTCTGTGGTTTATTAGGATATGGACAGTGAGTTTTTTCTAGCAAAAAAGGTGCCGGTACTCAAATGCCAGGCCACCCTTAAGGGGTGGGGTAATCACTGAGGAACCAACTCCACAATAGCCAGGCCCCCTGCAACCAGTCACAGAATCTATGATAAGGCAGAATTGGTGTGTAGAGCCTGATCTCTTTCATTAAAACTTGGGGACCATGGGTCAATTTTAGCAGACAATGGAAAAGGTGCCGGGACTCAGTACCCCCTCAAAAAAAGCCCTGGATATGGATGACACCCACACTAAGTTGATTGGACTATTGATGCTATGGCTGGCTGCATGAGGGAGTGAAGCCCCAGAAAGTATACAGACCTGGTGAGAAGGAAAGGAGCACAACACAAGCACATGTGCAGCTGGATCATGGTGAGGTGAAGATTGTGTCCTGATTGTAGTGAAAATTTTAGAACGCAAGTACTGAGGGACATCCATGCTAGGGTGAAGGAGGGGTCAAGTGTAGTTGAGAATCAAGCTGGAGCATGGACTGGGGGCACTGACTGAGGAACAGTACTGAGTCTGCATGCTTATGAGTTGGAAAAGCATTACAAAGTATGCTGAGCAAGTTGTTGAAACAGTGCTCGTTTTCTGGTAACAGTTTATTGGGATTATAGGGGAAGGAGGGAAGTTAAGTAGAATTACATTGAATGGGATTGTGGAATGGTGCAGATGAAAGGGGAATGGAGGGTGGGAGAGAGGAAAGGTGAGCTGGGCAATGGGAGCGGTGGGGTTACAGCGAAGGGAAGAAGGAGCAGGGGATTGGTAGGGAGGATACTAGGGTGTGGTTACGTGAACGGGTACTGTAAGATGGGGCATGGGGAGATAGGGCATGGGAGGAGAAGGGGGTTCATACTCCAAGTGTGGATGGTTTACAGCAGAAAATAAAAATAAAGATAGTTCTCTTTTGGGTATTGAAAAGGAAGGAATGATTTTTCAAGAAGCTGGTACTACAAGTTTTGTGGAAAGGAAGGAACCCCGGACTTAGGGCCCTTTTATTAAGCCATGGTAGGTACTAGCATATGACTACCATGCAGCAAAGAGCGCTGCTTTGGGACACACTGAGGAATCCCATGGTAGTATCAGTGGCGTAGCCACAGGTGAGCCTGGGTGGGCACTTAGGGCTCAGGCCCACCCAACAGTGGCACACGTTTAGTGGTAGCTGGTGGGAATCCCAAGCTCCGCCAGCTGAAGACTTCCCCCTGATGGTAATAAAAACGCTACTCTCCACGATACTGGCACCTGCACATGCTCAGTTTTCAGTGCATGCCTACTTCAGACTACCAAGGTGGAAAGAAGCGTTTTCCTGCTAGTTGAGATATTTTATTTTGAGGGGGGGGGGGAGAACACTTGTTGCCCACCCACTTCTTGTCTGGCTACGCCCCTGGGTAGTATGCCCATCAGAGTGCACTAATCCCATGTTAAAAATATACTTGTTATTTTCCACTGTGGGAGGCATGACTATGCAGAGAATAGGCGTGCCCTGTGCTATTCAGGTACTGCGTGCAGGGGCATAGCCAGACTTCGGCGGGAGGGGGTCCAGAGCCTGAGGTGAGGGGGCACATTTTAGCCCCCCCCCCCCCCGGTGCCACCGCCCCCCCCCGCCGCCATTTTTGAACCCCCCCCCCGCCATTGCTAAACCCCCCTACCAACTTTGACCCCCCCCTCCCGCCATTGCTGACCCCCCCTGACGATGACCCCCCCCTCCAGCCACCGCCTACCTTTGCTGGTGGGGGACCTCAACCCCCGCCAGCCGAGCCGAGGTCCTCTTCTTTCCAATCCCGCGCAAGGCTTCATTCTAGTCTGACATATACGTGCAGGACGTCAGACTAGAACGAAGCCTTGCGCGGGATTGGGAAGAAGAGGACCTCGACTCAGCTGGCGGGGGTTGGGGTCCCCCGCCAGCAAAGGTAGTAGGCGGCGGCAGGAGGGGGGTCATTGGGTCGTTGGCAAGAGGGTCCAGGGACAAATCTACGGGGGCCCAGGCCCCTGTGGCCCCATACTGGCTACGCCCCTGGTGTGCACATTGCCACGTGCTGCCCCACTTACCACAGGGTTAGCGTGGGAGCCCTTAGCACCTACAAACTAGGTTTCAGTATGGGTTCCCACAGTAATGGCTACATGCTAATTGGAAAATTAGCGCATGGCCATTAAAGAAAAATATGGAAGTGTGTCCACTTTACTGCCGTGCTAATAGTGGCCACAGCACAAAGGAAACCCATGCGCTAACAATAGCACCAGCCATTTTTTAGCACAGCTTAATAAAAGGTTGCACCTGGTGGAGACGATTATGGAATCTTTCCAAGGGTATCCCTATTCTTAGCACTAAATGGAATCCAGAATTTGAGTCAGGTTTGGGTGTATCTCAGTTGCAATTGCAAGCAGGACGAGAGTGTAAAACATTAAGAGATTTATTACAGTTGGAAGAGGAAGTGTTCCCAATGATTGAACAACTAAAAAGGAAATGGAATTTATCTAATAGTCATTTATTTCACTATTTGCAAATATGACACTGTTATGAATTATTAAGGAGGAAGGATGAACATAGTGTACTAGTTCATAAAGTGGAGGAAGACTTTGCGACACTGTCACAGAAACACAATAGGTTAATAGTCTGGTTTGTGTAGAGATGACAATGGATATTTAGTGGTGTTGGTATATATATGGGCTGAAGGATATGGAAATAACAGAGGATAAGCAAGCAAGATCTGGACAGAGGGATGTAAATTTATTCTAGTGCGGAACTGCAAGATATTGCACAGAATATATATTACAAGAGTAAAAGAATATCAAATGAAATTGTAGGAGGAGGATGCATATTTGAAGTGTAAAGTAGGGAGAGTTACTTGGGTTCATCCCAGTGGCATAGCTAGGTGGGGCCACGGGAGCATGGACCCCCCTAAATGTCATCTGGGCCCCTGGTTTTGCTGGTAGGGGTCCCCAACACCTGCTAACTGAAGCCTTGTCCAGCGCCAGTCTGTGGCGCCGCCTCGTTCCCTGCCCTGCTCTCTCTTCCTCCTGACGTTCTGCATGCTCCTTTAAGTGAAATCATGCTCAGTTTCACTTAAAGGAGCATGCAGGACATCAGGAGGAAGAGAGAGCAGGGCAGAGAACACGGCGGTGCCCCAGACCGACGCTGGAGAAGGCTTTTGTTGCTGTGGGGTGCGGCAAGGCGATGAGAGGAGTGGTGAGGCACTGAGAGGAGCGGTGAGGCGGTGGGAGGGCGGCAGGCTAAAATGTACCCCCCACCTTGGGCTCTGGCCCCCTCCCACTGTGAGGTCTGTCTACGTCCCTATCCTTGAATGTCTTAAGAGCATTATGAAGGCAAGCTTTAGCAGCAGTTGAGAGTGTATTGGGATGGGAGAAATTACTCATAACCTGCTACTACTGGGGGATTGGAGCCAGCAGAAGAGGGAGAGGAGCATGACTAAGGCACTAAAGACGTTTGTGCTTATGGTGTGCTGCTGATCAAAATGTGATTTTGAATTGGTGGGTATTGGAGGAAAGTCCCCCATGTAAGCAATGGGTCAGGATGATGGAACACGTAGGGGTACATCAAATTAGAACTACCACCCGGCTACCACGTGTGCCAGGCGGTAATTCTAATTTTTATGTGCATCCGATACACGCGTTGGAAAATATTTTTTATTTTCTGCCGCGCGGCGCTAACCGGGCGGTAATCAGCAGTGTACAAGTCCAAAGGACGGCGGGCCTGTAAGAGGGACGTCCTTTGGCAGTTCTGTGAGCAACACTTCCTTGATTACTGTATTTTACACTTATGAATGTTACTTATATTTCCCATACCTGGATGTCCGCAACTACATGCACTGTATTTGCGGAACATGCAGCTATGGGAAATATAAGGAATATACATATTTTATTTTGTATATATGAAGAGGTTCACACTCTTGATAATGATCTATATATGGAAGGCTCCGCACGTATGAACACGTACTCATCCAAATAAGGCCCCGCACATGTGACGACAGTCCATGCATGTAATGGACGTCCATGCGTCATGGTCGTCCACGTGCCGACCCAATATGGGGCAGGACGTCCACATATGGAACTGTGCATGTAAGGATGTCCATCACGCATGGTCGTCCATATAAGGCGATGCACATTTTCCAACGGTTATTCACTGAGAAACATGGCTTTCAGACGGGAGCCAAACTTTAGTTTAGTGGAGAGTCTGCTCCTGCTGCAGCTCTGCCTGAGGCACCGGCGCAGGCTCTTCCTGCACCACCACCACCTGCCCCCCAGGACTGTGTCCACTAGAACATGGACACAGTTACGACAAAGGCTGGAATGATAAGTGCTTTTTTTCACCCCCCCACCCACCCACTGTTCCTAGGCTATCAGGTCCCCCTCCTGTAGCACCACATTTAAGAGCTCCCTCAGCAATGTAAGCACTAACTGTAGTCTACATTCAAAGGTAATCAGTGATATGTGCACATGCACATTCATTAATAGAATCTATGTACTAGAAAGGAAAAGCATTCCCACATCCTTATAATACTGCACACAAATGGTACTCTCTGTCCTCATGTCCACCTCAATGACATCTCCTGTACCAATGTAATGTCCCCCCCCCCCCCCCCATCAGTGTTGTGTGTCTCTACAATTTGGCTGCCAAATGAATTTGTGTTGTGAAAGCAAGAAGGGCCATCTCCTGACTCGTGGTGTACAAACTTGTATCTTGCAGCCGTTTTGGAATTTGGAGGGACCTGGAGTCCCTGAGACGCCAGTTCCGGCATATACGGTGGGACAGCCCCAATCTCATTAGGAGCGTGCAACGGGGCCTCAGGGCTCGACATAAATATTGTAAACAGGGCACCTGTACTCATTGGTAAATGTATTTATTTAATAATGTAAATGTTGTGTACAATATCAGTTTCCATGTGGCTAATAGGCAACTAGTAAGTCATAACACCTCTGTCCCAGATCAAGGCCTGAGGTTGCAGCTACCCTCCCATGAGTGTGGCTGTAACTTCCAACTAACCTCCTCTGAGATGAATGAGATGACATGCCTCACTTCTGTAGCTCCCTTTCTGGGGTGAATACTGTTTCATGGTATTCTTGCCTGATGTCCTGCTCTTAGTGGATGTCACAGCATGATTTGAAAGTAATGTAAAGAAATAATGCTTCCACCCCCCTCCTCCTCCCCCACTCCAAAAAAATACCTACCATAGCCACAACTCAAAATGCTAACATGCTGCTGAGGCAGTGGCGTACCAAGGGGGGAGGGGCGGTGGGGCGGTCCGCCCCGGGTGCACGCCGCTGGGGGGGTGCCGCGTGCCTGCCGGCTCCTCGTTTCCATGCTCCCTTTGCCCTGGAACAGGTTACTTCCTGTTCCGGGGCAGAGGGAGCATGAAAATGAACAGCCGGCAGGCGCGCGGCACCCCAACCCCCAGCATCGTGCACCCGGGGGGGGGGTTCTTTCGCCAGGGGATTGGGGGTTCTTTCGCCGGGGGGTGGCGTCGTGCTGTTCCGGGGGGGGGGGGGGCGCTGCACCTGGAGGGCAGGGCGCATCAGCGATCCGCCCCGGGTGTCAGCCCCCAAGGAACGCCACTGTGCTGAGGAATGAGTGTTCCCTGCCAACACATCTTATAGTGTTCTCCTTTTTCAGACTAGCTTCCAAGGTTCCCTGTCATGTCATCTCATGCATCTCACACCCCATGTGTCTAGCCCAGGGCTCACCACTGACCCCACCTTTCTCCATTCCTGCTTCATGCCAGCCAGCCAGCTCCTGCACTATGCAAGCCAAGGACAGTCCTTTTACATACACAGGGCACCAGCAGCAGGAGCAGGAGGAGGAGGCAGGACTGCCTGCAGCGGTGGTGGAGCAGGAAGAGGAAAAGGAGGAGGACCTCTGGTATGACATGCCTCCCCTCGGGGAGTAGGGCCCAACACCTCCAGCCCTCTCCACACCATCCCCAGCACCAGCCCCAGCCCTGCGCCTCCTGCAGCAACTGGTGAATAGCCAAAACCAGTTGCTGCAGGAGGTGTCAGCAATGAGGCTGGAGATTTCAGCAATGAGGCTGGAGGTGTCGGCAATGCAGCAGGCTAACGAGCTGCACTTAGGACGCAGAGGCTGCTCCTGGTGTTGCTCGTTAGCCTGCTGCACAACACCTTGCAGGGACGAGGATGTGGCCTCCCGTGAAGGACTTTGGGGGGGGGGGGAATTGTACATAATTCTATTTTTGTTAAATACACGTTGGATATTTTTTCATATAACAGGGTGTGTGTCTCTACTTTGTGCACTACATATTATCAAATGCTGGGGTTGATATGAGAGGAGTCGGCGAGCTGAGTTGCATGACAGGTGAAGTGTGACAGAGAAACTTTGGTATATATGTGTCATAAGTGTGGCCATACAGAAGGCCACCTGTTCCTTACAAACTGCATGGCTGTATGGTAAGGGGGGGGCTGGGTGGGCATTTCTGTTGAGGAACAGAAATGCCCATCCAGCCTCTCCCCCTTACCATAGAGCCCCACAGCACAGAGTTGGGTAAATAATAGGTATGTTGTCTAGCACGAGTGATCTGCCAAGTAGAAACTTGCAGATAACCATAGGTAGCGCATAGACAATGTTTGCTCTCTGATCACCAGACACCCTTTCCCACAACCAAACCACATTGGTGAGGGTGAGGAAGGAGTTACTAACAACTGGGTCATCTTTTCACATTGAATGTATCAGCAATGGTATATAGTGCTGAGAAGAAAAGGGAAAGCAACGGTAAAAGCATCAGATAGATGTTTACTTCATCACAATTGCAATATGATACATCAGGTACAGAAGGGCACAGGCTAGGGGAATTATATAGGCACCAGGCTGTAGCCACCTGCAGGTAATTTAGAATAGGAACTGTAACCAGAACCCCTCTCTCTCACCATGACTTAAGGGCTCAAGGCCGTGGTAGGCATGCACCTGTGACCACCTTGAAAATGGTTTGCAGGATAGAATTTAGAAATGTTGTTGTTCCATAACAATGGAGGATTGTAGGACTGTGCATATTTGTTTCTCCCACCCCCAGCAACCTTGAGAATGGGTGGGCACTTCATAAAAGGGGACTGGGGTTCACCACATAAAGAAGGATGGAACCTACCAGGGAGCAGTACAGGCCCAACGGGAAGCGATACAGCAGCTCCAATGGCTGGAGCATAGCATTGAGGGTCTAAGGCAACCACCGGCAAACCTGGTGAAAATAGAGGTAAGATTTGAATGCAGAGAACATAGAGAGAATGGGGAGCCCTTGACCATGAGGGATGCACACATGTATTCTCAGGGCCTCTTCCCCTCCCCCACCCCCACAGGACAACTGAGTGTGTCCAATAGAGAACAAGACATCTGTACAATGAAATGGGTAGAAACAGTCATCAGTATCATAGTCCAGTGTATTAGAGTCCACTGCTGTCCCTTGCAATCCTGTTGACCAGCTGCAGTGCAAGATGCAAGAAGTGTATGTTTAGCACCTACATAGCAGAAGGCGACGAGGTGGCTGAGAGGTATGAGCTTACCTTGAACTTGTGGTTCCAGAAATTGCCAAAAGGAACACTTTATTTTCTGACCTGGGTTCTTGCATGGCTAACATCGGTCCTGAACCTTGTTGTATAACTGGTGGGGATCCCCAACCATCCCCAGCTAAGGAACTTCTCCAAAGATGGCCAGAACTCCCTTATACCAAGCTCTGCAGTCAGCAACAGCATCCTTGAGCCACCAACAACTAAACCACGAATGGGGTGTCAGCATTAGTGGCTTAGGGACATTGCAGCTGCCTGCCAAGCTTGCTAAAAGGGAGTTCTGGGTTATATTTTGAGGTGAGGATAGGGTGGGGCAGTGAAGTTTTTGCCCACCCACTTTGGTCTCAGGCCCTACCCAAATTGGCTGTCTGGATACACCACTGATTGGAGCTAGGAATTTAGTTCTTCATTCTATCTTTTCTCAGCAACAGCAGCAACACCACTACCATCAAACCCATGGACTTACCCTCCTAAAGTTTGAACCTAATTTCCACTTCTGTAGCCTGACCTGGATATAAGAAGATGAAGGATTCAGACAGTAATTTGTGCGTTACAGGACAACAAAGGGCAAATAACCGGAAAAATAATGTGATTTAGATAGGGAAAAAAAGTTTATTCATAACCTCGGTTCAAGGTTCTTTGGCTACACTTTTCTTCAGCTGCCTTGATTTATCTCTCTGAAAGGAATAATCCAATCTTCACCTACCTCTAGCTGAGAAAGCATTCCATCATATTTACGGTTAAAGTATGTGTATGAATTTTCATCACAATTTGATATCAGAAAAGCTGGCCATTCAAAATAAGCAGTATTCCTTTCATAGGAATATTAGATCAATCACATTGTCTAAGACAAAGACAGAACAGCATGCTAAAAGCTGTGCTGGTTGTTGCTTTCTTGGGAATGAGGAGGTAACGTGAAAATCAAGGTACCCAAGTTCTTGTAAAACCAGAACAGTGCATGATTTTCCCTTGTGTAACTTGGTTCATAGGGATGTCACTGTTAGAAGGTGTAAGAAATTGAAGGTGTCTAACATCTATATGACATTGTTGAGTTCATTCTATTTTATGAATTTAAATGAAAATGTTGCTTATTTTCTATGAATGATTGTGGTCTAACTCCGTAGGTCTATAGATAGATAGATAGATAGATAGATAGATAGATAGATAGATAGATAGATAGATAGATAGATATTTTTTTTAAAGAAGAGTGGTACAAGTATTTTTATCTTTTATATAGAGTCCTCTTTTCCCAGTTTATTGTGCATTGAAAAAAATCAAATCTGTTTATTTATGGGAAGGTAATTTAGGCATCAATTAGTTTCCAAGATGTCATATTCACTCTGATTAATTGTGTTATGGATGGCCACAGTTGGAAGAAAGATAGATACTGGGCTAGATGGACCATCAGTCTGACCCAGTATGCCTATTCTTATGTTCTTATCGGCAGATCCATCAGCTGTCAGCTACAGTTCAAAGTATATACTCAAAACGGCTCCTAACCAGGAAATTACATGTAGAGTTGCAAATAAGTAAATGAAGCATGTTTTCAAAACCATGCTATGCAAGCTTTTAAAAACACCTATGCTGACACAGAAATCTGCTCATGTATTGGAGATTTCAATACGTGAATTTTGGAGCCTTAATTTTCTATATTGCCTTATTAACGTACCCTCTAACTTCCAGTTCTTTGCATGCAAAATAGAAGGCAACAAGGCAGATAGGAACTAAGAACAGAATTTCACCCTTGGCAATTTCCAGCTCTTCATGGACTTGGTCCTATACCAGAAGGAGGTGCTGCTTGGCCAGGGGGCATTTAGGGGGACCTGTAAATATAAGCCTGTTCATGATGCAGCTGCTTCTGTTGCTGGAACCGCCATGCTAAATACTCCCAGGATTTCAAGGAACTTCAAGCAAAATATCTGGCGCTGTACTTACCAGCATCTGTTGCCAGCTGATTCAAGCACAACTGGTAACAGGTGCTGGTAAGTACGGATACTTTTACACACTCCTGCTTTTATTCTATAAGCTATAAGTCCTATCAGTAGATGCCTTGTATTTGTATACCTCTCTGTATGTGTGCATTATATTACGTTGTCAGCTAACAAATATCCCTACTGTAATAAATACATTTTTAAAAGCATAATGATGCAGTTGATAACACATGAGGCAACTAGCTCCAAGTTAAAATGCACTACAATATACCAGCTGTGGTTGTTGAATGCATAGTATTACATAGACTGTATTCATAACTTTCATCATAACATTTGTGAAGAGTCTGAGAGGATAGGGCGTGAGGAATTCGAGGAACGCAGGGGGACAGGCAGCACACGGGCTGGGGATCCGAACTACAGTTCTCAGAAACCACTGCAGTACAAGAGGGACACAGGAAGGGAAAAGAACTACAGTTCCCAGAAGCCACTGCAGGGTAAGAGGGACACAGTAAGGGAAGAGCACTACGATTCCCAGAAGCCACAGCAGTGCAAGAGGCACACAGGAGGGGGAAAGCACTACAATTCCCAGAAGCCACGGCAGAGCAGGAGGGAAACAGGGAGGGAGCAGAAGGAGAACTACAATCCCCAGGAGACGGAGGGGGAGAAAGAGGAGTGCTGCATGGACACTAATCAGAGGTAAGGGGAACAGCTGGAAACCACAGATGAGGAGGAGGTAATGGATTGGGAAACAGGAAGAGAAGGTGGAGCCGAGGGGGGAGCAGCAGGAGGCCCTGAGCCTATGGATACTTCAGCTTTGGCTCAGGTACAAAAAGGGGACCTAAAGGGCTTAATAGGGGCATTGTTCTCCAGGCTGGAGTTGGTCTGGAAGAAATCAAGGTGGCCTGGACTACTGAGGAAACCAGGGGCGGTTTCTGGAAGAGGGAGACCCCAAGCAACGCTTAGAGGATTCCAGGGAGGGGGATAGAGGTCTAGAAGGGATCCTCTTCAGGGGAGGGGGAGGGGGAAAGGGGAGATCCATGGAATTTTTGTTGCATTATGAGATAAATGAACTCTAAACTGAACTCTGAGGGCAATTTGTATACCTGTTTGATTTAGAACCAGGGAACTAATAAAAAGGGTTCTTAAGAGGAGTGAAGCCTGTGACTGAGGTTGAATCCTTTCCAGGTCTTCTCTGGATCTATGGGAGCCGCTGCAAGAGGGATTGTCAGGTCCTCTGAGACCCACGAAGCAAAGGAAAAGGGGGTGAGCCAACCTAAGTGACTTGGTGACACATTAGTGTATTGGTTAACTTAATCTTCTACTGGGTATTCGATCTTCACACAGAGATTTAACCCATAAACCAATTCCCACCCAGATCAGTTGCCCCAAGGATTTTGAATAACAAGGACCACTCCACCCTAAAAAAATGCTTTGTCTGTGTCCAGCACCACACCCATAGCTTTAATTTTGTGGCACTGCACATACTCGGTCAGATTGACCATCTGCCAAAGGTCTCCACAAATCTGAATTGATCCCAGTGAATAAGCTGGGGTAGGAACTTTTCTAAGTGGTTAGGTAAGATCTTGGCAAACAATGCGTGGATGAGACGATGGTGCAGGGAGGAGAGTTTTAGATTTGTTAGGAACTGGGCAACATTCTGGGGAAGGGGGAGCCTATTCCGAAAGGATGGGCTCCACCTTAACCAGGGTGGAACCAAGCTACTAGCATCGGCATTTAAAAAGGAGATAGAGCAGCTTTTAAACTAGAAATGGGGGGGAAGGTCGACAGTCGCTCAAAAGCGCATGGTTCAGGATAAGGTCTCTTTCAAAGATATCACCAAAACAGGGAAGATAGGGTATCCTGACAGCGAGGTTGCAAGAGAGACCATAGTAGATCAGGTGTCCTTAAATAAAAATAAAAATCAGACAAAAAGATTGCAAATTAATACTGTCAAGTACTGAGCATGATGTAAATAAGAACAACAAACATAGTTTGAAATTTCTATATGCGAATGCCAGAAGCCTAAGAAATAAGATGGGAGAGTTAGAATATATTACACTAAATGAAAAATTAGACATAATAGGCATCACTGAGACCTGGTGGAAGGAGGATAACCAGTGGGACACTGTCATACCAGGGTACAAATTATATCATAGTGATAGGGTGGATCGAATTGGTGAAGGGGTAGCATTGTATATTAAGGAGAGCCTTGAATCAAATAGATTGAAAATTCTGCAGGAAACAAAACACTTCTTGGAATCACCATGGATTGAAATTCCACATGTAAAGGGGAAAAGGATAATGATAGGAGTGTACTACCGTCTGCCTGGCCAGGATGAACAGATGGATGCAGAAATGTTAAAGGAAATTAAGGACGCAAACAAACTGGGCAACACAATAATAATGGGTGATTTCAATTACCCCTATAATGACTGGGTAAATGTAACATCGGGGCACGCTAGGGAGGTAAAATTCCTTGATGAAATCAAGGACTGCTTTATAGAGCAGCTGGTACAGGAGCTGACGAGAGAAAGAAAAATTCTAGACCTAGTCCTTAGTGGAGCACATGATCTGGTGCGGGAGGTAATAGTGCTGGGGCTGCTTGATAACAGTCATCATAATATGATCAGATTTGATATTAGCTTTGAAGTAAGTATACATAGGAAATCAAATACGTTAGCGTTTAATTTTAAAAAAGGAGACTATGATAAAATGAGAAGAACGGTGAAAAAAAAACTTAGAGGAGCGGTTGCGAGGGTCAAAAATTTACATCAGACGTGGATGCTGTTCAAAAACACCATCCTGGAAGCCCAGGCCAAATATATTCCGCGTATTAAAAAAGGAGGATGGAAGACCAAACGACAGCCAGCATGGTTAAAAAGTGAGGTGAAGGAAACTATTAGAGCTAAAAGAAAATCCTTCAGAAAATGGAAGAAGGAACTGACTGAAAATAATAAGAAACAGCATAAGGAGAGGAAGTGACGTCACCGATGTAGTCGGTAGCCAGTTTGTAGAGCTCCACGGGTTTACAGTTATAAAAGAGTGTCTACCCCTTGAAAAAAGCGCGAAAATCACCTCCGCGAACGCTGAAATAGGATTATAATATCTTATGGCGGCCAGAAAGAAGTTGGCGAAGTACAAGTACTCGGCGGATCCGCCGTGGGCCGTGAAAAGAGGGAACGCGGCTCTCCTTCAGAGCGGAGCTAAAATGGCGCCGAATGATGATGAACAGCCTGATAATGATATGGAGGAACACAGCGCGGGTGAGGCCGAGGTAGAAAGGAGTGAAATCATCCGATGGTTCCAAGAGCTCAAATCAGAGATGATCAATACCAGGAAAAGTATTCAGACAGCTGTAGCAGAGCTCCGGGAAGAGGTAAAAGATATGGGTCATCGTGTAGTTGAGACTGAGGAGCGAACGGAAGCGTTAGCGGGCGAATTAAAGACTCTGAAGAAGAAAGTTAATACAGAACAGCAAGTGAGACTGGAAATAGAGCAACAAATAGAAGACTTGGAAAACCGCTCCCGGCGGTGTAATTTAAGCTTTAAAGGCCTGCCGGAAGAGTCTCAGTATAAAGATATAGAGAAGACTGTGCAAGAGATCTGTGCTTTCATTTTGAATCAAGGAAAAGATTCACAGGAGACGCAGGAAGGGCCCACAATAAAACTTGATAGGGCCCACCGAAGTCTGGGACCGCAACGGGGTGACTTCCCCAGAGACATAGTTGTCTGCTTCCATGATTTCCAAGTGAAAGAAGCAATATGGCGGAAAGCACGTGCTATGGGAGAAGTTGAATGGTGTAATGTGAAGGTACAGATTTTTCAAGATTTGGCGAGAGTTACTATACAAAAAAGACGAGACTTTAAAGATATAACTAGATATTTGCAAAAGACCGGCTTGCGATACAGGTGGTTGTATCCTAGAGGCATCCTGGTATCAGTGGGCAGTCAAGCAAAGAAAATACTGCAACCAGAGGAAGCATGGAAAACTTTGGCGTCATTAGGCTGTACGGATTTGCCCGAGGTAACAGCGACGCCTCAGAGCTCTCAAAAAGACAAATCCTCCAAAGGCGTTGGGGGCTGGATCCAGCGAAGCAGAGGCAGTACCAGAAGGAGCCCAACATATGAGGACCAGGGGCATGAGCGAGACGCAGAAACTTGAAAATCTACTTGTTCCAGGGCTAATGCCCGGATCTAGGTCTGGTTTCATGTATACTTTAATGTAGGTGAAGTTATGTTAAGAAACATAGAATGTTTTCTTTTTCTGTTATATATGATTAAAGGGGGGATTGAATGTGATGGCTGATGATGGGTGAGGGGAGACACGGAGGATAAATTATAGATGGATAACCCATCGGAACGACACTTCCTTAGGGACTTAACTGGCATCTAAGCTTGGAGGCCAGTCGAGGGGATTCATTGGGAGTGGGGAGGGGCAGGGGGGGAGCAGGGAGGGGGGTGGGATAACAGTGGGTTCATGGAATGTGAATGGTTTGAATACCCCTGAGAAAAGAAGTATCATATATAGGGAAATTCATAAAATGCATTGGGATATTGTTATGCTGCAAGAGACTCATATTCAAAAGAAAGATGAAAGATTAATACAATATAAAAATATGGGCACGGGATATTTTCAGGCTGATCCTAGAGGGGGGAAAAAGGGGGGGTTGGCAATTTATATAAAGGATACGGTCGCCTTTGTCCATGAACAAACATATGTGGAAGGCCAGGGTAGATGCATAGCGGTTAAAGGTAAACTAAATAATCAACCACTTACATTAGTTAATATCTACGCCCCTAATGAGGGGCAGGGCGCATTTTTTGAGGCCTTACAGTTGGAACTGCTTCATTTTGTATCAGGAGAAATAATTCTGGGGGGTGACTTCAATTGGGCATTGTCAGATTTGGACCGCTCTAAAGGTGAGAGGGGAAGTGGTCAGGCAAATACGGCCAAAATATTGAGAATGGTCAAGGAACTGGACTTGATCGATGTTTGGAGGATGCAACATCCGGGGCAGCGGACCTATTCTTTCTATTCTCATGCACAGCATACTTACACTAGGATAGATACACTCTGGGGATCCCGCAACCTATGGGGAAAGGTTAGGGATTCGGGCATAGGAACCATTCATGCATCGGATCATGCGCCCATTTGGATTTCTTGGAAGGGATTAGGGAGAGAACGGGGACATATATTTTGGAGGCTAAATGAATCCTTGCTAGATACTGTAGAGGCTTGTGAGGAAATTAGAAAAGTGTTGCAGGAATATTTAACACATAATGATAATGGGGAAGTTTCTGATGGGATTCTTTGGGACGCCCTGAAGGTGGTAGTGAGAGGGCATTTGATTAGGAAAGGTAGTCAACGGAAGAGAGAGGGTCAACAACAGGAATTGAGGGTGCGACAAAGACTGGCCATTTTAGAAGCTCAACATCAAGGAGGACGAAACCATGGAACCTGGGGGGAATTGCAAGAATGTAGGGTGGAGTTACAGCAAATTCAAATACGTCAAATGGAATATCACCGAAAACTCATGAGGCAGAAGTTTTTTGAGTTTAGTAACAAAGCGGGTAGGATGTTGGCACGAAGTCTAAGACAACAGCGGGTAGGCAGTACTATTACCAAGATAAAGGGGGCAGGGGATCAGTTGGTTCACCAGGATAAGGAGATTCGGGAACGATTTGCTCAATATTATTCAGCCCTTTATACTAAAGAAACAAGAGCCAGCAAGGAGGGAATTCAACAATATTTAGATGGGATGGGTCTACATAGGTTAACGGAGCAACAGAGGGAGTATTTAGATAAACCTATTACATTAGAGGAGATAGAAGGAGTAATCAAAGGCTTGAAGGGGGGGAAAGCACCTGGTCTAGATGGATATACGGCCAAATTTTATAAACTGTTGGGGAGGGAACTAGGGCCACTGCTAGTGAGGGTAGGGAACGAATGTTTCAAGACCGGGACGCTGCCGAAGAGTATGTATGAAGCGGGGATCTCGGTCCTCCCTAAGCCAGGTCGAGATCCAACACAATGTGGCTCGTACAGGCCGATTTCTTTAATAAATATTGATATAAGATAGTGGCTAAGGTAATGGCCGAAAGAATTAATATATTTCTACCCCAGTTAATTCATAAGGATCAATCCGGCTTTATTCCTAAAAGGCAAGTAGCCGATAATATCCGGAGAACTCTAAACATCATATGGGAGGTGCAACAACGGGAGGAGGCTTTGGTGCTGTTAACAACTGATGCAGAAAAGGCCTTCGACCGGGTGGAGTGGAATTATCTATGGGAGGTGTTAGAGGTCATGGGGTTTGGCCCAGGGATTCTAACTTGGCTTCAGGGATTATATGCAGCACCAGTGGCACGGATAAAAGTGAATGGGGGATATTCAGAACAGGTACAGATACAGAGAGGTACTAGGCAGGGTTGTCCAATTTCCCCTCTGCTTTTCGCTATAGCGATTGAGCCGCTAGCACAGAAGATTAGGGAGACAACCCTGATACGAGGATTCCAGGCAGGAGCATGGGAGCACAAGATAGCTTTGTTTGCGGATGATATTCTCTTTTATGTAAGCCACCCGGAAGAGACTTTAACTCTCATTTGTAATGAGATACGAACTTTTGGAGAGTTGTCTGGATTTAAAGTTAATTATGATAAATCCGAAATTTTGGGCATCAACGCGTCCCAATCTTTTTTGGAGGCTTTGTTGCAAAAATTTCCCTTTAGGCATGCACGGGATAATTTTAAATATTTAGGAATTCGGCTCCCAAGGGAAATATCGCAGCTATATGGATTGAATTACGCCCCACTGTTCCGGGAGCTGCGCACAGACATGAGCAGGTGGAAAAATGGACTGTTATCATGGTGGGGTAAGATAGCTGTGATAAAGATGAACCTGGTTCCCCGGATGTTGTTCCTCTTCCAAACATTGCCGTTAGAGGTTCCCCCAGCAGTTCTAAGTAAATTACAATCTGATATATCCCAGTTTGCGTGGGGGGGCAAGCGGGCTAGAATTTCGAAAAGAATTATGTGGGGGAGCGTGGAGGAGGGGGGAAGGGGGTTACCCAATATATTATGGTACTACCAGGCAGCGCAGTTAAAACAGGTGGCGGAATGGAGCAAAGGACATAGATTGCCAGTGGCTACTTTGGAGCAAGACTTGGTACCTTGGTGTAATCTGGAACGAGGAGTGTGGGGATCTGAAAAGATGTATAACCCTCATCAGGGGTATAACAATCCATTCATAGTTCACCTGCAACGTATTTGGGATGTATTAAAGAACAAATTTAAGCAGGGGGTAAAAACCTCTACCCTAGCCTATATTAGCCAAGAAGCTGAGTTCCCCGCAGGGCGAGAGGGAGGGGTATTTCGGGAGTGGAATCGAAAGGGTTTGAAACGATTCAGGGATCTTATGTCCGAAGGGGTATTAAGAGAGTTTGTAACCCTTCAAAGGAAGTTCGGCCCTGCCAGAATCTGATCACTATGCCTATTTACAAGTTAGGCATTTTATGAGGGGGCAAGGGTGGTTGCAGTCTGATCCACGGGAACGAGAGATATTGGAAAACATATGGGAACCTTGGAGGGAGGGAGGAAGGGTATATCCAGACTCTATAGGTATATTAGGGGAGATAAAATGAAGAAATTACCCTATATGTCTGTGTGGGAGCGAGATCTAAATATCGAAATGAGTGTGAAGGAATGGGAAAGGGTGTGTATGGAGGTGAAAAAGCATCTATCTGTGTATTAATTAAAGAAAATGCTTACAAAGTTTTAAGTAGATGGTATTACACGCTGGACAGGTTAAAACGAATATACCCCATGGTATCCGATCAATGCTGGCGGTGTAATACCGGGACAGGTAGTTTTTTGCATGTATGGTAGGAGTGTCCTTCTATCCAACCCTTTTGGGTGGATGTTACCACGCATTTAACACACATTCTGGACACACAATTTCCAGCAGAGCCAAAATGGTGCCTATTAGGATGGGGAAATAAACGGGGCCAGAAATGGCAAAGGCGGCTTAAAAGATTGGGGTTAGCAGCCGCAAAGTTGGAAATTGCGGCACACTGGAAACAGAGAATTGGCCCCACTATTGCAACATGGAAGATGAGAATCAGGAGCATTGTGGGCCTGGAGCAGCTGACTGATAGGAGAATGGGCAGATACAAACCTGATGCTAAAGAGTGGACACAATTGGAGAGACTATGGATTAATGCATTGCCAGAACAGGGGATCTAACCATGCAGTGGAATGTAATGAGTAGGGGGGGGGGTAGGAGTGGGAGGGGGGAGGGTCGGGAGAAAACCATTAAAACTTATGGTTGTATATTGAGATGTAACTCAACTGTTTGATGTATTTCAGAAGTCTGAAGGCTGCATTGCCTTCTACTGTATTCTTTAAGTTGTGTTTAATAAACATTTTCAAATTAAAAAAAAAAAAAAGAAACAGCATAAGGAATGTCAAGTCAAATACAAAGCGCTGATAAGGAAGGTTAAGAGGGACTTTGAAAAAAAGATTGTGTTGGAGGCCAAAAGACGTGGAGGGGCATTTTCGAAAGGGACATCCAAGTTTTGATTTGGACGTCCTCGCAAAACGTCCCAATCTGGGGGCGGGGAAACCCATTTTTGAAACAAGATGGACGTCCATCTTTCATTTCGAAAATACCATCAGGGACATCCAAATCCTTAAATTTGGTTGTCCCTAGATTTGGTCATCCCTAGACATGGACATTTCTGATTTTCGGCGATTTTCGAAACCAAGGATGGCCATCTCAGAGAATGTGGTAAAGGTGGTTAGCTTAGAGGAGTTTAAAAAAGGTTTGGATGGCTTCCTAAAGAAAAGTCCATAGACCATTATTAAATGGACTTGGGGAAAATCCACTATTTTGGGATAAGCAGTATAGAATGTTTTGTACTTTCTTGGGATCTTGCCAGGTATTTGTGACATGGATTGGCCACTGTTGGAAACAGGATGCTGGGCTTGATGGACCTTTGGCCTTTACCAGTATGGCAATACTTATGTACTTATTCTGTACGCACATGGTATATATATATACCATGATCTATTCCATATATATTATGTACCATGTATGTTATCATGTATGTATGCACCATACGCAATAACCTTTGCATTTCTACTACCCGAAATGGCATCCGCCATTACGGCAAATGTAAGCCACATTGAGCCTGCAAATTGGTGGGAAAATGTGGGATACAAATGCTACAAATAAATAAATAAATCATATCAGTATTAGGAGACCGATTGGCCGATAACTGGCACAACTTGTCTCTTCATTGCCTGGCTCACAAGGCTCCCTGATGAGTACCCCATTAAACATCTGGCTAGAAAGGGTACAGCCTGCAAGAAGACTCCATTATAAAACTATGCTGGGAAGCCATCTTCCCAGGAGATTTCCCCATTGCCACCCTTTAATAGCTTCTAGCACCTCTAATTCCTGAATGGGTCTACCCAAACAGAGTTGAGCATCCTCCTCTAATGTAGAAAGCCTAACATCTCAAAGATGATATTTTCTATGACATATGCAGATAGTGATTGCTCAGATTTATAAAGATCTACATAAAATTTCTGGAATTCAGCTGCTATATCCTTATTAGTAGCTGTTTGCTATCCATCCTCCCCTACCAACTTCTTAACCCACCTAGAGTTCTGTTACTTCTTCATTTGTCAGGCTAATAATTGACTTGCTTAATTGCTGTGCTCCATAAAAGTCTGCATAGTACACAAGATCTAATACTTTCTTTTTCTCCTGAGCTATAGCAAGATTTGAAGGTCCCATTTTTCTTTATGTTGATTTTGCAGGGCAATAATCTCAGATATCTTCTGTGCCTCTCTGTTTCTTTTCCTTTGCTCCTTTTTGTATCAAGATGCCTCAAAAGTGTGCCTTCCCACCATCCCACACATTACCTAAAGTCACTTAACCTGTGTCATTACAGGATAAAAAGCATGCTGTAGCTCAGGTTTCATGTCCTCTCTCAGTAGCATGCCAACATTAGCTCTCCATCATCCATTCTGTCCCCCTCCTTCTCCTTGCCAATAAGCTGACACATTGTCTGATATTAAAATGGGATGAATGAGAACTGATTCCCACCCCCATCCCTAACCCACAGTTGTATGATTTTCCAAAAGGAAATTTAATCTAGAGTAAGAGTTCCTATGTTGTGAAAAGAAGTTGTAATCCCGACAGCCAGGACTGAATTATTTCCAAGGTCTTCCATATTCCCTTTCCGGAGGGCAAGTCTCAATTCCTTCTCTTTGCCACTTAACTTATCAGTGCTGTTGCTTGATCTATCTAGTTCACCCAGGCAACAATTCATGTACCCACTTACTATTACCTTGCCTAGGTATTTGGCAGTGACCTTCTTTAAGATTTCTCTAAAAAAAAAAAAAAACATGTTTTGTGCCCACTGGAGCATACATATTAAATATGATTAGTTCTAGGTGATCCCTACCCTGTACCCACAACACTCTCCCTTGATCATCCATACTTATATCATAGAGAGCACAAAGAAGTGTATTAAGTATTAAAATTATGACACCCCTCTGCTTGTAGCCCCCCCCCCCCCAAGGGCTCTGTTTCAACTTCTTACCTTCTGCAATTGAAAGTCTCATCTTATGTAATGAGGCACTATCTACATTCTCCATCTTTAAGTGGCACGCCATCCTCTTTTGTTTTATCAGATTGTTAAAACCTCCTACATTCCATATAGTTATTTTAATGGCCTATGATCCCATAAAGGTTTTTATGTACTGCTGAAATACTATTCTCTCCAGCCTCCATAATCCCCACATCAGTTCTCCAAGTTATTCCTAGCAGGAGTGTCTCATAAGATCTTGTGTCATCTCTATTCCACAACCTGTTCTCCAATATCTTGAGGGAGCATTGACACTGACTTCTTTACTTAACAACTTATATTCCACTATAGGCAGACTACACTAATAGCAGACATAATCATAGGGTATCACAAACACCTCCAACATCTATACATACACAAAAACAAAACAAACAATACCATACATAATCCACATACAACATTTGAAAACAGGATCATAACAACCTACCCTTCCCTTCCCAGCCTCTCCTGCTCTCCTAACATCATACTCCCCCATACCTCTGGCTAAACAAGCAACAATTTGTTAAACCCTTTTTTGAGACTCTCTATTGCATTGAGGCAACTGATTCCAAAATCATGGCCCAGCAATATAAAAATAGAGCACTGGAATTCTTCCAACCGAACATCTTGACATGTCGGCACTTCTAACAAAAACGTTTTCATAGATCACAACTGCCTTCTTGGCTGGTAGATGCAGAATTTTGAAGCTAAAATAGGTGACGTGTCAATGCCTTAAAACCAAATACAAAACTTTAAATCTTATTTTGTACTCCTCTGGCAACCAATGCAGCTGTTTGAACACAAGTACAGTGATACCTTGGTTTTCATCGATAATCCGTCCGAAAACAATCGGCGAAATCCGAAACCGACAAAAATCGAGGCAATTATTTCCATATAGAATTGTTTGGCTGGATGCGTGGGGTGATGCTCACACAACGAGAAACAACGCCACACTGAGCAGAAGAACGCATGAGTCTCCCTTTGTTTTCGCAAAATTAGCAGCGTGGGCACGCCGACGAAATCCGACACAAAGTTTTCACAGAAAAAATCGACGAAAACTGAGACCAACGATAACCGAAGTCAATGAAAACCGAGGTATTACTGTATAACACACTCATAGTGGCTACAACCTCCTAACACCCTCACCACAGTGCTTTGAGCCATGTGCAGTGCTCTAAGTTGATGCCTTTTAATATACAAGAACACACCATTACAGTAGTCAAAGCATGGCAAAATCACACTTTGTACTACCAAACAAAAATTCTCATGACTCAGCAATTCTTTCAACCGCCTTACAATTTTCAATTTAAAGAATACATTTCTTACAATTTTTGTATATGATATTTAATGGCAAATAGCTTGCTGTGTGAAGTATTCTAAGAAAAGGGATGGCAAGCACAGTTTAATTAATTTTTCTAAGTGATGTCAGTATTGGCGGAAAAGACCTCAGGTGTTGGACTCTTTATTGTGGATTTTCCCCACAAAGTTGCCATGAGAACTTCTTCACAGGTCTTAAAAACCTCCGGTCACTGGGTTGTTTAAATTTTTTATATGTTTTTATATTTATAATATCACTCTATTTAGAGTTCTTCCTCTTACTTTCTTGTTTCTATACTCTATTCTGCTTTATTATATTAAAGCTGTACACTGGCAGGACATATGAAGTTGTTCAAAAAAAAAGGTATAAGGACACTTATCTTGGTTCAAAGAAACTTCTTGGCAGTTATCTCCATCTTGTCTTTATCCAGCTCTTGTCCTTCTATTTAATATAAGCTCTTGTCCCTTTCGGGGTGGACGAAAAGCACTGCAGACCATCTATGGTGAGCATCAGTTTACCAAGAATCCACAGTCCTGCATATTTGCCATTCTCTTGTAGCTCCTTCTATATTGCTACGACACTTTTCTTTTCCTTACCATCTGTAAACTTCATTCCAAAACAATTATTAAACCCATATTTTCAAATTTGCAGACTTTTTCTTGCTGTGCTTGGGGCAAAACCAGCTCTATTTCTTGAAACCACAGCAACTTCATAATTAAGGCCCAAAGTGGCAGTTTGAGGGTCAGGTTTAGGCTGTAATTCCTGATGCATACGCTCTACGTCAAAGAACAGGAGCACCATGGTTATCAGGAAGCATTCATGAGCAGTTTTTGCATAGATGCAACTGCAGAACCACCTTCTCTGCCCTCTGGTAATCCAAAGATCCAGAGGTTTGAGTGATAATTTAAGTAAATGCATAAGTACATAAGTATTGCCATACTGGGACAGACCGAAGGTCCATCAAGCCCAGAATCATGTTTCCAACAGTGGCCAATCCAGGCCACAAGTACCTGTAATCCTCAATCTTATCTTTCAAGATTTTGTACTGTAGTTGCACTAATTGTCTCTCCTATCACTCACCGGCCCAGTCCTCCTCTAAAACTGCCAGTACAGAAGCTGCCGCCTCCAGCCTCTCCACGATCCTCTCAAAGCTCATACAACCAGGCCACCACCAGGTCAGCAATTTCTCACTTGGCTGCTTGGAACTTTTGAAGTATCATGGCCCTCATGAAGTGTCATGTCCACCTACCAACTCCGTAGAGATGGGTTTTATGCAATGAGGCGGTGATGTGCTCTTCATGCCACTACTGCTATTTCAGGTGGCTGTGCAGCCTTGACTGCATACAGATCTTTAATAAAGGATGCTGGTTTGCTTTTAAGCTGCTCTGGCATTGCACAGCTGTATTCCACAAACTGTACTAGGATGAAGGAAATGACTTTCCAACATCTAAGAGCTCCAGCGGGAGAGAAATTACCCAAATAGGAACACAAAGCTCCATTAAGCATGATTTCCCCTCATGACTACTCACAGGAAGTCACTCATCCCCTTTCAATGTCTGCCCAAACCACTTCCAGAACCTGCCCCCTTCAAATCTGTGCATGCTACATATGCAAGTAGTGCCTTTTTGGAATCACTGCTTATATGTGTTCGAGTTTGCACATGTAAATCAGCTTTTTTCATGTGTATATGGCACTTAAACTTTCTTAAATCACCTCCATTATCTGTCCCATCTCTGTCAGCCAATAATAGGCAAACGTTTGTACATAGGAATTGAAGGGTACACTATGACAAAATTCTAATAATAAAGGCGGAAAAAAAAGCAAAAGATTGAGTACTAATGATCTTTCTTAATCAATCACAGCTGTTTCTTTGAAGAGATGTAGGTCTCCCTTGTTTTCAGACAGAGAAAAGAAAAAGAGAAAATGAGATTAAAAACATACAGAGGGGCAAAATCGAATGGAAACGCCTATCTCCATGGGCGTTTATCTCCGAGAACGGGTCCGTGAAGGGGCGGGCTGAACCGTATTTTCGAAAAAATGGACGTTTTTGAGCTGGGCGTTTGTTTTTTTTGCGATAATGGAAACTAAAAACGGCCAGCTCAAAAGCGTCCTAATCCGAGCCATTTGGTCATGGGAGGGGCCACGATTCGTAGTACACTCGCCCCCCTGATATGCCAGGACACCAACTGGGCACCCTAGGTCAGTGCGTGGACTTCAGAAAAGCTCCCACATGCATAGCTCCCTTACCAAGGGTGCTGAACACCCAACCCCCCTCCCCCAAAACCCACAAATGTACAACACTACCATAGCTCTTAGGGGTGAAGGGGGCACTTACATGTGGGTACAGTGGGTTTTGGAGGCCTCCCATTTACCAGCACAAGTGTTACAGGTGGCCTGGGGCCACCTGGCTGAAGTGCACTGCGGTACCCACTAAAAGTGCTCCAGGGACCTGCATACACGCAGGCCTCTAGGACTGGTTGCTGCTATATAACCTTGGCACACCAGTTGACACCTGAAGACTAATCTCTACAAAAACGTCCTTTATTGGAATAACCGCCTTTACTACACAGTTAACTGCAGATCAGAGGTTGTGCCCCACTGGCAACGAGTCTCCCTGGTACTGAGATGAGCAGTAGGTCAGAACTGGCAGAATGCTGTACATG